>NC_064646.1:292166830-293562246 GCF_023864345.2 Schistocerca serialis cubense
AAGCACTGCCTCGCCGAATGCAATGTGGGGTACCACGGCCATTGCAGCCAGTGTTAGAGGCATTTATAAATCAATAGTTGGCCGACGTGGTAATAGAGGACAGTAATGTGGTAATAGCTCCTGTCGGGAGGGTCAGGGGGACCGGGAATCTAGTGATCTTTTTTTTCGTTTTCTTTTGTATATACACTCCTGGAAATGGAAAAAAGAACACATTGACACCGGAGTGTCAGACCCACCATACTTGCTCCGGACACTGCGAGAGGGCTGTACAAGCAATGATCACACGCACGGCACATCGGACACACCAGGAACCGCGGTGTTGGCCGTCGAATGGCGCTAGCTGCGCAGCATTTGTGCACCGCCGCCGTCAGTGTCAGCCAGTTTGCCGTGGCATACGGAGCTCCATCGCAGTCTTTAACACTGGTAGCATGCCGCGACAGCGTAGACGTCAACCGTATGTGCAGTTGACGGACTTTGAGCGTCGGCGTATAGTGGGCATGCGGGAGGCCGGGTGGACGTACCGCCGAATTGCTCAACACGTGGGGCGTGAGGTCTCCACAGTACATCGATGTTGTCGCCAGTGGTCGGCGGAAGGTGCACGTGCCCGTCGACCTGGGACCGGACCGCAGCGACGCACGGATGCACGCCAAGACCGTAGGATCCTACGCAGTGCCGTACGGGACCGCACCGCCACTTCCCAGCAAATTAGGGACACTTGCTCCTGGGGTATCGGCGAGGACCATTCGCAACCGTCTCCATGAAGCTGGGCTACGGTCCCGCACACCGTTAGGCCGTCTTCCGCTCACGCCCCAACATCGTGCAGCCCGCCTCCAGTGGTGTCGCGACAGGCGTGAATGGAGGGACGAATGGAGACGTGTCGTCTTCAGCGATGAGAGTCGCTTCTGCCTTGGTGCCAATGATGGTCGTATGCGTGTTTGGCGCCGTGCAGGTGAGCGCCACAATCAGGACTGCATACGACCGAAGCACACAGGGCCAACACCCGGCATCATGGTGTGGGGAGCGATCTCCTACACTGGCCGTACACCACTGGTGATCGTCGTGGGGACACTGAATAGTGCACGGTACATCCAAACCGTCATCGAACCCATCGTTCTACCATTCCTAGACCGGCAAGGGAACTTGCTGTTCCAACAGGACAATGCACGTCCGCATGTATCCCGTGCCACCCAACGTGCTCTAGAAGGTGTAAGTCAACTACCCTGGCCAGCAAGATCTCCGGATCTGTCCCCCATTGAGCATGTTTGGGACTGGATGAAGCGTCGTCTCACGCGGTCTGCACGTCCAGCACGAACGCTGGTCCAACTGAGGCGCCAGGTGGAAATGGCATGGCAAGCCGTACCACAGGACTACATCCAGCATCTCTACGATCGTCTCCATGGGAGAATAGCAGCCTGCATTGCTGCGAAAGGTGGATATACACTGTACTAGTGCCGACATTGTGCATGCTCTGTTGCCTGTGTCTATGTGCCTGTGGTTCTGTCAGTGTGATCATGTGATGTATCTGACCCCAGGAATGTGTCAATAAAGTTTCCCCTTCCTGGGACAATGAATTCACGGTGTTCTTATTTCAATTTCCAGGAGTGTAGTCTTAAGACCACCTTGGTCACTGTTTTTCTTTTTTTTTTTTTTTTTTAAGGAAAAATACTGGAGCGAGGAACAGATGATGTTCATGAACAGAAAATTGAGATATTAATTTTTTCTGCATTAACATAAAATAGTAAAAATAAACATAATTTTGTTTCTGCAGTGGCAGCGTCAGTTGCTAACAGTATTTGAATGTGGAAATATACACAGATACAAAAGATTTATATGTCTGTCACTCTTCTATACAATATCTGTTCCACTGACCCAGCGAGGTGGCGCAGTGGCTAGCACACTGGACTCGTATTCGGGAGGACGACGGTTCAATCCCAAGTCCTGCCATCCTGATTTAAAATTTCCGTGATTTCCCTAAATCACTCGACGCAAATGTCGGCATGGTCCTTTGAAAGGGCGCGGCCGACTTCCTTCTCCGTCCTTCTCTAATCCGATGAGACCGATGACCTCGCTGTCTGGTCTCCTCCCGCAAACAACCCAACCCAAACTATTATGGCCACTATGAAAACCAGTAAATTTTATTTAACTGGCAAATACACAAAATGGGCTCAGGGTATGAATGTTCGATCTGAAGTGCACTCGCCGCTGGAGCTCCAGAGAGTGGATCCTTGTGTCTCAGTGCCAGCGGCGTAATCGTTCATACAGCGCCCTCGTGCTCTGGTGGCGGCTGTAGCAAACGCGGCGGTTTAAGTGGCGGCGCCCGTATTTGAAAGTGCAGCCACCGCAAGCGGCAGATACCGCACGCATATAGTACGGCTGGTTGATGTTGTTTTGTTAGGCGGGACTTGTCTACGGCATGTGGAGACGTGCTGACGGTGATGGAGGGCTTCTGAGGGGACGACTGGTCAGATCGTGCAATATCCAGATTTGTGGGCATTCGGATGTGACAGTACCCCACTGTTTGACTGTAGGGGAACCTGAGGACAGGCATAATTCATATCAAGATTCCGGCTGACGGCGTCAGATCACCACAAGCTGGGATCCCCAAGCACCTCATAATACCTCCACATCTGTGCTTGCCGTCCGAAAACAGGTAATGGGGTCCCTGGAAGCCCTGGAGGAGTCCAGCAGCAGCCGAACTAGGAAACTGCCGTATCATTCATAGCATACCGTTAGCATCACAACGCATACTGCTGCGTTTTGGAGTGGTGTCGTCACCAGAAAACAAAGAATGCTGATGAATGGCTTCGCATTTTGTTCAGCGATGAATGGTGAGTCTGTGAGTGTTGTGGTGACCTGGGGAAAGGTCACATTATCTGAACGTTTTGGAGGGGCTGGGGGGTTGTTTTGGGGAACGAGACCAGACAGCGAGGTCATCGGTCTCATCGGATTAGGGAAGCACGGGGAAGGAAGTCGGCTGTGCCCTTTGAAAGGAACCATCCCGGCATTTGCCTGGAGCGATTTAGGGAAATCACGGAAAACCTAAAGCAGGATGGCCGGACGCGGGATTGAACCGTCGTCCTCCCGAATGCGAGTCCAGTGTCTAACCACTGCGCCACCTCGCTCGGTTTTTGGAGGGGCGCAGTGATATCACTCTTGGTGTCACGATGCGGGGAACAAACGGGCATGACGTCAGATCACGCCTGGTAGCGGTCGAGGCAAGTCTGATGGCACAAAGATACGTCAAGGACACCCTGCGTCCTCATGTGTCACTTGTCATGCGACAGTTATCATAGCGTCATTTTTCAAAAGGATAATGCTCGTACCTCTATGAGCCTTCTGCGTTATGTTGAGGTGTTCCCGTGTCCAGCAAAAACCCCAGATCTCTGTGACACCAGACTGCTTGTCGACTGTGTCCCAGTGCCGGTATCCAGGATATCAAGGACCAGTTACAACAGCTGTGGATCAATTTGCCTCAAGAAACGACATAGCAGCTTCATGACGCCCTTCCCAAACAAAACAGTGGATGCATCCAGGCCGGATGGGATGCAACGTCATAGTGGTAAGTGGGCTCACACTCCCAAGTTCTTTCAAAATTTAACTCGATTTTTTAATCGCTGAAATAACATGACATACCCTCTCAAACTTAAGTTTCTTTTCATTTCCTCCTTCCCTTGCCGGTGTTTCACCTATTTTTTGTCAGCCAGTATGGTCACTCAAACGGTAGACGTACCATTAAAGATTTTTATTTCATAGCAAGTCATCATCAGATGATATGTTTAAAATGAAAGAAAAATGGTAATGGTAAACACTAGGAAATTAAATTACAAAATCAAACTAACGTCTCTCCACAAACATACCCACTTGAATACGTTACACAGTGACTCATCAAATTACAAGTGTGCAGACCAGTAGAGGCGTTCACAATGTAAATATACCTGCTCCCAGCTTGTTAGAACTCAAAGCTATAGTTTAGAACTTCATGATTTAGTTGATAATTTTTGATAATTTTTAAATCGTGAATATGAGATTAAAATATTCATGTTACATTCCTCTCTCTCTCTCTCTCTCTCTCTCTCTCTCTCTCTCTCTCTCTCTCTCTCTCTCTCTCTCTCTGTCTCATACACACACACACACACACACACATACTCACACACACGCACACACGCACACACACACACACACACACACACACACACACACACACACACACACACACACACACACTCACACTCTCAGACTCACACACCCACACACTCACACAATCACTCTCACACTTACACACTCTCACACTCACACACTCTCTCTCACACTCACTCTCACACTCACTCACACAATCTCACACTCACTCACACACTCTCGCACTCACTCACACTCACTCCCTCACTCTCACACTCACTCACTCACTCACTCACTCACTCTCACACTCACTCACTCACTCACTCACTCACTTCCACACTCACTCACTCACACACTCAGTCACACACACACTCAGTCACACACACACACACACACACACACACACACACACACACTTGTAATAGTTTAATTTTGACATTAGACATTCACATAAAATTATAACTGTACACGTTTTACACAAAGAGATTTTATGGGATCTTTAAATTTGTTTCAAGAATCCCTGGAACATAATGTGCATTTTCTTGAACAGTAGTCATTTTGCATGGAGTTCGTTTCACAGTATTTCATATGTCAATGGGGTACTTGAATACAGAAATGAAATATGATTAAAAGCAATGATAACGACTGTGTATGTAGTCTTCTCCCCTAGTGTTCAATCTGTACGTCGAAGACGGAACGATGGAAATAAAAGAAAAGTTCAGGCGTGAAATTTAAATTCAAGGTGAAAGGATATCAATGATACAATTCGATGATGACATTGGTATCCTGAGAGAAAGTATAGAAGAATTACATGATACGCTGAATGGAATGAACAGTATAATGAGTACTGAATATGGACTGAAAGTAAATCGAAGAAAGACAAAAGAAATGAGAAGTAGCACAAATGAGAACAACGAGAAACTTGGCATCGGGATTGATGGGGAGAAGTAGTTGAAGTTAAGGGATTCTGCTACCTGTGTAGCAAAATAACCAATGAGGGACGGAGCAAGGATGGCATCAAAAGCAGTCTCGCCGTGGCGAAAAGAGCATTTCTGGCCAAGAGAAGTCTACTAGCATCAAACATAGGCCTTAATTTGAGGAAGAAATTTCTGAGAATGTGCGTCCGGAGCATTGTATAGTAGTGAAACATGGACTGTGGGAAAACCGGAACAGAAGAGAATCGAAGCATTTGAGACGTGGTGAATGTTGAAAATTCGATTCGCTGATAAAGTAAGGAATGGGGTGGTTCTGCGCAGAATCGGAGAGGAAAGGAATATGTGGAAAACACTGACAAGAAGAAGGTACAGGATAATAGGACACCTGTTAAGACATCAGAGTATGACTCCCATGGTACTAGAGGGAACTGTAGAGGAAGACAGAGAGTGTAATGCATACAGCAAATAATAGAGTACGTAGGTTACAAGTGCTGCTCTGAGATGAAGAGGTTGGCACATTGTGGACAACATGTATAGATAACTGATGTTGCTTTTGCGGCTTCCATGCTGGGTGCCAAATTATCTTGTGTCTTTTCAGCCATTTTTAACGATAACTGGGCGCCACATCGCTGAAAGTGAGTGAATAACAGTCAGCTTTATAGACTTCGTAACATGAAATTAAACATGATTAAATTGAGGGGGACATGATCTCCGTATAATGCGTAATACTTTTTAATTTGTTAAAGTCACAAAAATTGTTACAAGATGCCTTTGTTACAAAAAGTGAGTAGAAAACAGTGGCAGGTAGTTGTATGTCCTGGAGATGACTGAATAAAGTGGTTTTAATTAGTCACATTGTAATAATTATAGCGATTTAGACATGTTTATGACTTAAGAACAGATTGCTTGGTGAAAAATGCCTCTAAAGTAGATCGACATACATTAAAACAAAAGTGTTATTAATGTTTATTTTCAATCACACACGGAAATTTAATAACTGCCTGGATAATCTAAAATGCTTAGGCTTGGTGCAATATTAAGTCTGTATCAATTATCACTCATCGACCCCTGAATGAAGATGCACGTGCCGATGACAAATGAGAAGTATTCTTGCGAGATGTGGAGGGGGTTAGGAGAACAGCCCTTCTCCTCGCTCCCTGCCGCCCTGTGACTGCACTTTATGTATGTTACTCGCTGTCCAAAAAATAATGGACCACCATTATGTCCCACTGTCAGCCTTGTTGTGGAACGAGCGAGGTGGCGCAGTGGTTAGCACATTGGACTCGCACTCGGAAGGACAATGGTTCAATCCCGCGTCCGGCCATCCTGATTTAGGTTTTCCGTGATTTCCCTAAATCGCTTCAGGTAAATACTGAGATGGTTCCTTTGCCAGGGGACGCCCGACTTCCTACCCCATCCTTCCCTAATCCGATGAGACCGATGAGATCGTTGTTTGGTCACTTTCCCCAAGTCAACCCAACTCAGTCTCGTTGTATCTAGTTGTTTGCGTTAATAATCTCCCATTCCTTTTAATTTTTTTTATGAACAGCACCTACGCCACACACGGAAGTATTGGTGAAACGTGTATGCAGAGTCGGTCGCCAGGGAAACCAAAGCGACGTTTTAACGGAAAAACATGTATCCTGACAAAAAAAAACTCATTTAAATACACACATCAAAAAAGTTTTTCATCACTTTGGTTCCGAGAGTTGCGGAACCTGTACAGAAAAATGGAATAGAGATCAACATAAATATAAATTCCGCCCTTTTTATTACTCATGAAAACTACACATTGCATGTTGTACCACCATACAGCGAGTCCTTCAGAGGTAGTGGTACAGATTCCTGTACACACCGGTATCCCTAATAACTAGCAGCGCGTCCTCCTGCATTGATGGGTGCCTGTATTCGTCGTGGCATACTACCCACAAGTTCATCAAGGCACTTTTGCTCTAGATTGTCCTGCGTGGATCCCTCAGAGTGGTTCGTGGGTCACGTCGTCCATAAACAGCCCTTTTCAATCCATCCCAGGCATCTTCGATAGGCTTCATGTCTGGAGAACATGCTGACCACTCTAGTCGAGCGATGTCATTATCCTGAAGAAAGTCATTCACAAGATGTACTCAATGGGGGCGCGAATTGCCGTTCATAAAGACGAATGCCTCGCCAATATGTACCGATATGGTTGCATTATCGGTCCGAGGATGGCATTCACGTATCGTACAGCCGTTACGGCGCCTTCCATTACCACCACCGGCGAACAGCAGGGAACCACCACTTTGCTGCACTCACTGGACAGTGTGTCTAAGGCGTCCAGCCTGACCAGGTTGCCTCCAAACAAGTGTCCGACGATTGCCTGGTTGAAGGCATCTGCGACATTCATTGGTGATGAGTACGTGACGCCAATCCTGAGCGGACCATTCGGCATGTTGTGGGCCCATCTGTACCGCCTGCATGGTGTCGTGGTTGCAAAGATGGATCTCGCCAATGACGTCGGGACTGAAGTTGCGCATCATGGAGCCTACTGTGCACAGTTTGAGTAGTAACACGACGTCCTGTGGCTGCACGAAAAGCATTATACAACATGGTGGCTTTGCTGTCAGCGTTCCTCCGAGCCATAATCCATAGGTAGCGGTTATCCACTGCAGTAGTAGCCCTGGGCGGCCTGAGCGAGGCACGTCATCGACAGTTCCTGTCTCTCTGTATCTCCTCCATGTCCGAACAACATTGTTTTGGTTTTTCAGAGACGCCTGGACACTTCCCTTGTTGAGAGCCCTTCCTGGCACAAAGTAACAACACGGACATGATCGAACCGCGGTATTGACCGTCTAGGCATGTTTGAGCTACAGACAACACGAGCCGTTTACCTCTTTCCTGGTGGAATCCTTGGAACTAATCGGCTGTCGGATTCCCTTCGTCTAATAGGCGCTGCTCGTGCATAGTTATTTACATCTTTGGATGGGATTAGCCAAAGGGACTGTGTCTGTCTACAATATCCACTGTCAGCTTCTATCTTCAGGAGTTCTGGGAACCGGGGTGATGCAAAACGTTTTGTTATGTGTGTAGCTGCATGCTAAATGCTAGTCTTAATAAGCTATCGGTACAACAGCTACTGATCTCTTGTGCTTAAAAATGAAGAAATAAATTAATAACCCCCCCCCCCCCCCCCCAGAAATATGAGTAAGACGAATAGATGAGACGGTTTAATGTATACTATCTGATCAAAAATATCTGGACATCCCTATGCTGGATTTCTGAAGGCAGACCCGTCAATATAAAGTCAGGCTGTAAGTAGAATAAATGGGCCAGATGAGCCCAGTGACTTCGAACGTGGACTAGCCACAAAATGTCACCTGAGTAATAAATCCATAAACGACATTTCACTCTTCTTAAAGCTGCACAAGACGACTATTGGTGATGTGACTCTGAAGTGAAACTCGAAGGAAGAACCATAGCTAAACCTAAGACCATGGAGATCTCAAGTACTGTGTACAGGAACGGTCGAGCATTGCGGAAGGTGGATGTAAAAAACGCATGAACTCAGCGGAAGGAGTCACTCATGAGTTCCAAAGTGCTACCAGCATTCCAGCTAGCACTTAGACGTGCGTTAGAAGTAAAAAACAATGGGGTTCAATGGTCGCGGAACTCGTCGTAAGCCACTCATTTCTGTAGTCAATGCTAAACGACGCTTCAGGTGGAGTAAAGAGCGACACCACAGGTCAGTGGATGAATGAAAATTTTGAATTTGGAGGGACGAATCACGCATTACACTGTGGCAACCCGATGAAGGGGTTTGGGTTTGAAGAATATCTGGAGAATGTTTCCTGTCATCATCAGTAGTACCAACAGTGAAGAATGGAGGGGGTTGTGTTACGGTATGGGGTGTTCTTCTTAGGGTGAGATTCCACTATGGCGCTAAAGAAAAAGCTAAATTTGGAAGTATACGAACAGATTTTAGGGCACTGCGCACGTAAAGGAATACTTCGGAGTCGATGATTGTTTACATCATTACGACAATGCTTCCTGTCTGTTGGGGAATGGGTTGTGCACAATAACATTCCTGAAATAGACTGGCCTGCCAAGGGGTCTCGGACATGGACCCAGTGGAACATTTTTAAGATGAGTTAGTATGTTGACTTCGTTCCAGACCCCCCCCCCCCCCTTCCAGCATCACTAACGTCTCTAGTCGAGGCTCTTCAGAAAGAGTGAGCTGCCATATTCCTCCACAGACATATAGACACCGCATTGGAGGTTTACTCAGCACAATTCAAACTTTCATAAAGGCGAAGGATGGACACACGCTATATTAACGTCCACTAATAGGTGTTCGTGTACTTTTGATCAAATAGTGAATTTACTTTTCCTTACATCAGCAAGCCAGTTGGAGTTGTAATGTTGATTGAGCTGTAGCCATGAGAATGTTTCTTGAAACAACATGTACTATGGTGTCTGGAGTACTTCATAAAGCATTCCTGACTCCCTGCCGCATTCCTCTTGCGAGTGTTCCTCTTAGCAATGCACAGTGCAATTTTCCTCAAGAAGGAACACTCCAGGCAGTAGATTGAGGTGCCACCCCCACCGAGAATTCATCCCATGTGACACCGCCAGCCAGTCTTAACTCATCTCACCTCCTTGTGGTTTCCTGGATCATAAATGTGTTCAGCAGTGCCCATTGGGCTTCTGCAGGAACTAATGGGCTACGGCTGCTGTTGTTTTTATCTCACTGACTCGTAATTTGTGGTAGTGATGAATCGTGCTGCATAATGCTGTGTTATCCGAATACCTTCACAGTTTTTGGTTACAAATACGTGAGGTGTTCAGTAAGTAGTGCAACATTTTATTTCCTGTAAGGAAGTTAGTTTTATTAAGGATTTCAATACACCATATTATTCCCTACTTTTATGGCTACAAAACGCTATTTTCCAATATAATCGCCGTTCAATGCGACGGACTTGCACTACCGCATTGTATCACTATAATGGTCGACTTTGGAGCCATCATCGATCTTACACCATCAATAACCTCCCATCATCCTCCTACTGATTTCGGCAGAGTCCATCCTTCATTGAGCCACACAGATGGAAGGCGGAAAGTGCGAGATCCAGCCTGTAGATTGGATGAGGAACAACAATCCAGTGAAGTTTATTTGGCTCGTCTCGAGTGCGCAAACTTGTTTGAGACGTTGTATTGTCATGAAGAAGGAGTTCGTTTACATTTTTGTTGGGACAAACACGCTGAAGTCGTTTATTTACCTTCCTAAAGGTAGCATAATACACTTCAGAGTTGATCGTTGCACTATGCGGGATGGAATCAAAAGAATAAACCCTTCAAAGTCGAAAATACCGTCGCCATGACTTTACCAGCTGAAGGTGCAGATTTGAACATTTTCTTCGGAATAGGTGCCGGCCGAAGTGGCCGTGCGGTTAAAGGCGCTGCAGTCTGGAACCGCAAGACCGCTATGGTCGCAGGGTCGAATCCTGCCTCGGGCATGGATGTTTGTGATGTCCTTAGGTTAGTTAGGTTTAACTAGTTCTAAGTTCTAGGGGACTAATGACCTCAGCAGTTGAGTCCCATAGTGCTCAGAGCCATTTGAACCATTTGAGCCATTCGTATTAGGTGCCACTCCATTGATTCCTTTTTGTTTCGTCACCTGTGACGATATTTGACACGATCAGCTTCGTATAGCGCAAGCAGCTCCGCACAAATGACCCTTCGTTGCTCATTATGGTCTTCCTTTAGACGATGAAGAGCCCAGAAAGCACGCACCTTTTTTTTTTTTTTTTTTTTTTTTTTTTGGGGTTTTCGGGCGCACAACTTCAATGGTCATTAGCGCCCTGACTACTCTAAGAATGCACCGCGAGGCACAAGTTGACAACAACAACTAAAAGGGAAAACACAATAAAAGACAGACTGACAGGCATAGGATGAAAAAACATCATCAAATGTCCTTAGCGAGGTGTGTCAAATTGATAAAACAAAGAACACGAGCAGCTGCTCGTGGGTCATCCGCTAAAATGGCATCGAAAGTATTAGGCAGGTTAAGATCGAGGCGCAGTGTGTTAAGATCAGGACAGGACATTAAAATGTGTCTAACAGTCAGCAAGTGCCCACATGGGCAGAACGGCGCCGGCGCAGCCGTCAGCAGATGGCGATGGCTGAACCGGCAGTGTCCAATTCTTAACCTTGCTAAAACGACCTCCTCCCGCCGAGAAGGGCGTGAGGAGGACGTCCAAGCCACGGGAAGAGGTTTTAAAGCCCAAAGCTTGTTGTCGGTAAGTGCAGCCCAATCGGCATGCCACAGCGACACAACGCGCCGACAAATGACCCTGCTAAAATCGGACGAAGGGACACAACAAGAAGCTGTCCGAGGCTGGAGGACCGCAGCCTTGGCCGCGGCATCTGCAGCTTCGTTCCCAGGGATACCGACATGGCCAGGAACCCACATAAAGCTAACTGGCGTACCGACGTCCACCAGCTGCTGAAGAGAGCGTTGGATCCGGTGTACGAAAGGGTGAACCGGGTACGGATCACTGAGGCTCTGGATGGCGCTCAGGGAATCTGAGCAGATGACATAAGCAGAATGTCGGTGGCGGCAGATGTAAAGAACAGCCTGGTAGAGGGCAAAGAGCTCAGCTGTGAAGACCGAACAATGGCCATGGAGCCGGTATTGGAAACTTTGTGCCCCGACAATAAAGGAACACCCGACCCCGTCATTGGTCTTAGAGCCATCTGTATAAATGAAAGTCATGTTGTTGAACTTCGAACGAAGTTCCAAAAAACGGGAGTGGTAGACCGAACCGGGGGTGACCTCTTTTGGGAGCGAGCTGAGGTCGAGGTGAACGCGGACCTGAGCCTGGAGCCAAGGTGGCGTGCGGCTCTCGCCCACTCGAAAGGTTGCAGGGAGTGAAAAATGAAGGTGTTGAAGGAGGCGACGAAAGCGAACTCCAGGGGGTAGCAAGGCAGAGACATACAACCCGTATTGAAGGTCAAGAGAGTCGTCAAAAAAGGAACGATAAGACGGATGGTCGGGCATTGACAGTAGCCGACAGGCATACCGACAAAGCAGTATATCGCGCCGGTAGGTGAGTGGCAATTCGCCAGCGTCAGCATGAAGACTCTCTACGGGACTGGTATAAAATGCTCCGATCGCAAGTCGTAAACCCCGATGTTGGATGGAGTTGAGGCGGCGTAAGATGGATGGCCGTGCAGAGGAGTATACGAAGCTCCCATAATCCAGCTTGGAGCGGACGATCGACCGATATAGACGAAGTAGGACGGTTCGATCCGCTCCCCACGACATACCACTGAGAACACGGAGGACATTTAAAGAACGGGTACAACGGGCGGCCAAATATGACACATGTGGAGACCAGCTAAGTTTCCTGTCAAATGTAAGGCCTAAAAATTTGGTAGTCTCCACGATTGGGAGAGCAACGGGACCGAGTCTTAAGGACGGTGGGAGAAACTCTTTGTATCGCCAGAAGTTAATACAGACCGTCTTCTCGGCAGAAAAACGGAAGCCATTGGCGACACTCCAGGAGTAAAGACGGTCAAGAGAACGCTGAAGACAGCGCTCCAGGACACGTGCACACTGCGCGCTGCAATAGATGGTAAAATCGTCCACGAAAAGGGAGCCTGATACATCAGCTGGGAGGCAATCCATTATTGGATTGATCGCGATGGCGAAGAGAGCGACGCTCAAAACTGAGCCCTGTGGCACCCCATTCTCCTGGCGAAAGGTGTCGGACAGGACAGAACCCACACGTACCCGAAACTGTCGATCCATTAAAAAGGAATGAATAAAAAGAGGGAGGCGACCGCGAAAGCCCCATGTATGCATGGTGCGGAGAATGCCCGCCCTCCAACAGGTGTCGTAAGCCTTCTCCAAATCAAAGAACACAGCCGCGGTCGGGCGCTTCCGCAAGAAGTTATTCATAATGAAGGTCGACAAGGTAACCAGATGGTCAACAGCAGAGCGGCGCCTTCGAAATCCACATTGTACATTGGTAAGTAGGCGTCGAGACTCGAGCAGCCAAACCAATCGAGAGTTAACCATTCGCTCCATCACTTTACAGACACAGCTGGTAAGCGAGATAGGTCGATAACTGGAAGGCAAGTGCTTGTCCTTCCCCGGCTTAGGAATCGGGACAACAATAGACTCGCGCCAGCATGCGGGAACATGTCCCTCAATCCAGATGCGATTGTATGTACGAAGAAGAAAACCTTTACCCGCAGGAGAAAGGTTCTCCAGCATCTGAATATGAATAGAATCAGGCCCTGGAGCGGAGGACCGTGATCGGCCAAGTGCGGTTTCGAGTTCCCGCATGGTGAATGGGGCATTATAACTTTCACAATTCGAGGAGCGGAAGTCAGGTGGCCTAGCCTCCTCTGCCTGTTTGCGGGGGAGGAAGGCAGGGTGGTAATGAGCGGAGCTCGAAACCTCGGCGAAAAAGCGGCCGAAGGCATTGGAGACAGCCTCAGGGGCCACAAGGACTTCATTCGCGACCTTCAAGCCAGAAACTGGGGAGTGGACCTTAGTGCCAGATAGCCGGCGCAGGCTACCCCAGACAACAGAAGAAGGAGTAGAACTGTTGAAGGTGCTTGTGAAAGCAGCCCAGCTGGCTTTCTTGCTTTCTTTAATAATACGACGACACTGAGCACGTAATCGTTTATAATTAATACAATTCGCCACTGTAGGGTGGCGCTTAAAGGTGCGTAAAGCACGTCGACGAGCACGTAAAGCGTCTCTACATGCTGCGGTCCACCAGGGGACCGGTACGCGACGTGGAGAAGAAGTAGGGTGAGGGATGGAATATTCAGCAGCAGCGAGAATGACTTCCGTGAGGTGTGCGACCTGACGATCGCAGCTTGTGAAGGTTTGATCCTGAAAGGTAGCCCTGGAAGAGAAGAGCTCCCAGTCAGCCTTGGAGATGGTCCAACGAGAGGAGCACGGAGAGGGAGTATGCTGCAGGAGATGGATAACACACGGGAAGTGGTCGCTCGAATATGTATCAGAAAGTGCATACCACTCAAACCGGCGTGCAAGTTGGGGAGTACATATAGAGAGGTCTAAATGGGAATAGGTGTGAGATGTGTCCGAAAGAAAAGTAGGAGCGCCAGTATTGAGGCAGACAAGATCGAGCTGGTTGAAAAGGTCTGCTAACAAGGAGCCCCTCGGACAGGATGCTGGAGAGCCCCAAAGGGGATGGTGAGCATTGAAGTCTCCAGTTAACAAAAATGGTGCAGGTAGCTGAGCAATAAGTTGCATCATGTCTGCCCTGGTAACGGCAGATGACGATGGAGTGTAAACGGTACAAAAGGAAAACGTAAAAGTGGGGAGAGTAATGCGGATGGCAACTGCCTGCAGGCCGGTGTGCAACGTGATGGGATCGTAGTAAATATCATCCCGGACCAGCAACATAACCCCTCCATGAGCTGGGATACCTACCACAGGGGGTAGGTCAAAACGCACAGAGGTGTAGTGTGCCAAGGCAATTTGATCGCATGGGCGTAGCTTCGTTTCCTGGAGGGCTACGACAAGCGGACGGTGCAAGCGGAGCAGCAACTTCAAGTCCTCTCGGTTGGAGCGAATGCTGCGAATATTCCAGTGAATAAGTGCCATCGTAAGAAAAGAAAGATGAGAGAAGTGGTCACCTCGAAGGCCGCTTAGGGCCTGGCTTCGAGCGAGCACTGCCGCCGCTATCAGTAGGCGGACAGTCATCGTCCATTGGGTCTATAGGGTCATCGGCCATCTCGGGAGGATGGCCGGGAGGGGGAGCTTCCTCCGCCAGTGAACGGCCAGATGTACGGCGACCAGCGGTGCGGCCAGGCGAAACGGATGACGGCCTGGGGCGGCAGCCGCTGGGTGGCGCAAGAGAAGAAATGCGCCGTGGCGGGGAAGGAGAACTGTGCTTCCTATGCGCCTTTTTGGAAGGACGTGTAGTGGAAGTACCGGTCGAAGGCTGTGAGGTCGAGGTACGGAGGAAGTCTGCACGGGATGGTTCCTTCTTGAAGGCCCGTGCATCTGACTTCGGTGTCTTCGTTTTAGCAGAAGCTGAAGAAGGTGCTCGTGTCTGTGGGGTTATGGGAGGAAGAGGAGACGTCGACCGCGCGATCTTAGCACTGGCCGAACGGACGACCGTGGTGCTGAAGGTCAGATCGCATGTCTGGGTTGCTACCTCCCGGGTAGTCCGAGGAGAGGCGAGGACAGTACTGTATTTCCCCGCTGGGAGCAGCGTGGGCTTCCTACTAGCCAATAGCTTGCGAGCAGCCGAGGTGGACACTTTCTCTTTGACCCGAATTTCCTGGATGCAGCGTTCTTCCTTATAGACAGGACAGTCGCGGGAGGATGCTGCATGGTCACCCTGACAGTTCACACAACGAGGAGACGGAGGTGGACAGTCACCCTCATGGGCATCCCTGCCACAGGTGACACATTTAGCCGCATTGGAACAAGACTGTCGAGTGTGATTGAAACGCTGACACTGGTAGCAGCGCGTAGGTGTCGGGATATAGGGGCGAACAGAAATAACCTCGTAGCCCGCCTTGATGCGCGATGGCAGCTTAACACTATCGAAGGTCAAGAAAATTGTCCGGGTCGGTACAAGGTCATTGTTGACCTTTTTCATGACCCTATGGACAGCCGTCACGCCCTGCTCAGCGAGGAATGATTGAAGCTCCTCGTCAGTCAATCCGTCGAGGGAGCCAGTATAGACCACACCACGAGACGAATTCAAAGTTCGGTGGGCCTCCACCCGGACAGGGAACGTGTACAGGAGGGTGGCCCGAAGCAGTTTTTGTGCCTGAAAGGCATTCTCAGTTTCCAGTAATAAGGTGCCGTTACGCAACCTGGTACAGGATTTGACAGATCCGGCTATGGCATCTACGCCCTTCTGAATAACGAAAGGGTTGACAGAGGAAAAATCCTTTCCGTCCTCAGTTCGAGAAACTACGAGGAACTGTGGGGCAGGCGGTAGTACTTTTGTCACTGTTGGCTGGTCACGTTTCCGTTTTTGGGTCGAAGTCGAAAGAGATGGAGTAGAATCCATTGCGGAGGAATCCCCCATGATTGCCAGCGTCTCCGATGGCGCGCTCCTTCCTTGTGGGGACCCTCTCAGAGGGCACTCCCGCCTTAGGTGAATGTTTACACCTCAGGTCACACCTCCCGAGAAACAGACGGAGGGACCAATCGGCATGGTCAGAAGGTATCAGCTCAGGCAATCACCCCTCCCCGGGCCTGGCCTTTACCAGGGGGTACGCGCGTGCCTTACATGTCTACCCAGGGCGGGGACTTACGCGTTACCCCGTCACCGGCTACGCGTGCGAACGCGTGGGTCGGCCTTCAGGCACGCACAGGGAGGAAGGAAGAAGAGGAAAAAGAAGAGAGAGAGGGAGAAAGAGGACAGACTGTCTCAAACGCCGAGGCGGAGACCAGAGAAGGCAAGGAGAAGAAGGCAATGAGAAAGCAAGGGGAAGAAGGCAATAAGAAGGCAATAAGAAGGCAAGGAGAAGAAGGCAATGAGAAGGCAAGGAGAAAAAGGCAATGAGAAGGCAAGGAGAAAAAGGCAATGAGAAGGCAAGGAGAAGGCAAGGGAAAGAGTAAGGAAGACAGGGAGGTGGAGAAGAGCAAGGAAAGGAACCAACAAAAGGAAGGAAGAAACGAGAAGTGAAAAAACCAAAAGGACCACGATGATAGGTCGTGGAACCGTCCGTCTCCGGACGCAGGCGCGAACTACCCCCGTGAGGGGGATGGACTCCTTTTAGTCGCCTCTTACGACAGGCAGGAATACCGCGGGCCTATTCTAATCCCCGGACCCGCAGGGGGGGCACGCACCTTTGAGTACCCCAACTTGTGGTCGAGTGCGTCAGCACTACCAACAGAGTCGTACAGCTGAGCAGCGAGATGTTTGACTGTAATCCGTCCATCACCTCAATGAGAGTGTCCGCACATTCGAACACTGCAGGATCACAGCTGTGTGCAGCCGACCGGCAAGCGGGATATCGGACAATTTTGAGCGACCTTGTTGCGATGATGACAGACGCCTCCCCCAACGACTCGCCGTCCTTTTGTTCACTTCCGCGTCTCCGTAGACATTCTGCAAGCGCATATGAATATCTACAATGCTCTGGTTATCCGCCAAAAGAAACTAAATGTCAGCTCTCTGCTTGGAAAGCATCTCCGTTAAGGACGCCACTTTGAAGGCCACGTGTAGTGCCGCTACCTATCCGAACTTCATGAAATTATAAAGGTTGAAAATATTCAACGAAGTTGTTGTTGTTGTGGTCTTCAGTCCTGAGACTGGTTTGATGCAGCTCTCCATGCTACTCTATCCTGTACAAGCTTCTTCATCTCCCAGTACCTACCGCAACCTACATCCTTCTGAATCTGCTTAGTGTATTCATCTCTTGGTCTCCCTCTACGATTTTTACCCTCCACGCTGCCCTACAATACTAAATTGGTGATCCCTTGATGCCTCAGAACATGTCCTACCAACCGATCCCTTCTTCTAGTCAAGTTGTGCCACAAACTTCTCTTCTCCCCAATCCTATTCAATACTTCCTCATTAGTTATGTGATCTACCCATCTAATCTTCAGCATTCTTCTGTAGCACCACATTTCGAAAGCTTCTATTCTCTTCTTGTCCAAACTATTTATCGTCCATGTTGCACTTCCATACATGGCTACACTCCATACAAATAGTTTCAAAAATGATTTCCTGACTCTTAAATCTACACTCGATGTTAACAAATTTCTCTTCTTCAGAAACGCTTTCCTTGCCATTGCCAGTCTACATTTTATATCCTCTCTACGTCGACCGTCGTCAGTTATTTTGCTCCCCAAATAGCAAAACTCCTTTACTACTTTGAGTGTCTCATTTCCTAACCTAATTCCCTCAGCATCACCCGACTTAATTCGACTACATTCCATTATCCTCATTTTGCTTTTGTTGATGTTCATCTTATATCCTCCTTTCAAGACACTATCCATTCCGTTCAACTGCTCTTCCAAGTCCTTTGCTGTCTCTGACAGAATTACAATGTCATCGGCGAACCTCAAAGTTTTTATTTCTTCTCCATGGATTTTAATACCTACTCCGAATTTTTCTTTTGTTTCCCTCACTGCTTGCTCAATATACAGATTGAATAACATCGGGGAGAGACTACAACCCTGTCTCACTCCCTTCCCAACCACTGCTCCCCTTTCATGTCCCTCGACTCTTATAACTGCCATCTGGTTTCTGTACAAATTGTAAATAGCCTTTCGCTCCCTGTATTTTACTCCTTCCACCTTCATAATTTGAAAGAGAGTATTCCAGTCAACATTATTCCACTACATCCTACAGCAAATTCTACATTTTTTCAAGCGAAACTAGCCGAGAAAAAATATGTCGCATTACTTTTTGAACGCCCCTCATAAATTGTGTACGGAAAGAAACAAATTGTCTTTTTTATTCTCCTGCCAGAAGTCAGATTTGGCATTTAGTCTCTTCATTTCTTGTCTCCCGAAAAGCATTCAGCTCAGTAACATACCTAGGCTTATTATTGTAGAGGACAATCGTGTGGGTTATCAACCTATATTTGTGACTGAATAGAGGATTTCTTGTTAGAAAGGATACTGTATGCTATCATGAGTAACTTCAGATGTGCCTCAAGGATGTTTGTTGGGAGCCTAGCTGTACATGTTGGCCCTTCATATTAATAGTAACCTCAGATTCTTCGCAGATGATGCAGGTATCTGTAATGAACTATTATCTGAAAGAAGCTGCGCAAATACTAGGTCGGATGTTGATAAGATTCAGAGTTGTACAAAGATTGTCAAATTGATTTAAATCGTCAAAGATAGACAATTGTACACTTCACGAAACGAAAACTTAGTATCCTCCTATGACTACAACATTAACAAGTCACGACTGAAATTAGTCAACTCATACAAATAAATGGACCGATCACATAAGCTCAGTCGTACGTAAAGCTGGTGGCAGACTTCGGCTCATTGCAGGAATACTAGGAAAATACTACTTGTTTACAACGGAGATTGCTTACAAGGTACTAGTGCAGATCGCCCTAGACAACTCCTCGAGTGTGTGTGACCCACACCAAATAGTACTAACAGGAAATATTGGACATATACAGAGAAGGGCAGCACGAATAGTCACAGCTTGTTAAATTTAGGGAGATACTGGAAAAAATTGAATTGGCAAACGCAGGTTATCCCAAGAATGCAGAGTTTCAAGAGCCAACTTTATATGAAGTGCAGTTATATGTGGCTTTATGCTTAATTACAGATTTACTGTTTCATCCGTTGATTTGTTTTCACCACGTAACGCCCGCGGTTTACGTCCTTCTTCGTTGCTGAGCGATGTATCACTTTCCGTTCTGACGCAGCAAGTCTTTCTTTCCTATATCTTAACTTCTTCTTCTCTATATAAATGATGAACTATTGGTTTTGCCGTTTAACACCTTTTTAATAACTGTGGAAGTATTACGGGCATCGGGTCCCACCTAATGTCTCCCGCCTACACGTTCTACATGAACCTTTTAAGACTCGATCGATCTGTTTACAAAGAGAAAGCAGAATCTATCTCTTCCTTTGACGTTGTCCAACAACGACCTAGGAAGCTCGACGCCGTCGCGGCCCAGGCTCTTCCGTGGCTCGCGGTAGTTTGCAGCATTCGTTTTATTCCTTGCCCACTTGCCGCTACGTCGAACTTTCGTAGTGATCGTTGGGCAACGTCTTCCACGTTATCTGCAACATAAATAAACTTTCTTCCCACAGTATTTCTGAAAACCAAAAAAACAAACTTAAAGAACATAATAATACCAACAGTTCTTACAATTTTTCGTAAAAGTCTTGGTCGATTTAATGAGGGGTGGGGCAGGCCTAAGCCTTGTGACACCACAGATAACTGCAGGAATATACGACAACTTGCTAAGTATCGCTCCCGTAGAGATCGCGAGGATAAGATTAGACAACATGCACCGCGCACAGAGGTTTTAAAAATCATTCGCGTGCTCCTTACGTGAATGCAATGGGGAGAAGCCCTAATGGCTTATATAACTGCACATACACTCTGCCATGTACTTCACAGTGCCAGAATGAGATTTTCACTCTGCAGCGGAGTGTGCGCTGATATGAAACTTCCTGGCGGATTAAAACTGTGTGCCCGACCGAGACTCGAACTCGGGACCTTTGCCTTTCGCGGGCAAGTGCTCTACCAACTGAGCTACCGACGCACGACTCACGCCCGATACTCACAGCTGTGAGTACCAGGCGTGAGTCGTGCTTCGGTAGCTCAGTTGGTAGAGCACTTGCCCGCGAAAGGCAAAGGTCCCGAGTTCGAGTCTCGGTCGGGCACACAGTTTTAATCTGCCAGGAAGTTTTACTTCACAGTGGTTTGCAGAGTGTGGACGTAGATGTAACGGTAGATCTTCCCATACCACACGCAGTTCTAAGGGAATTATGAATGCAGCGGCAGTTTGTTCTTGACGTCAGATAGTGGTAGAATTCAAGAAGTATCAAGGACGGAACATGAAACACTATGTTGTGCCATCACACGTAAAGGCATGTATCCACCAGCAAGTAAACTTCTGCAAGTATCATGCAAAGGCTACTTCCGTAAGTTCTTTGAGAGGGAAACACCCTCAGCAAGTTAGCTTCCGCAAGTTTCGTCAACATGTAGAAGTAGCTTTCACAAGTTAGTAGAAACAATTTCTTGCATCTTGTTGCAAGTATCTGCTGGACTTGTCAGTTGCTGGAAGATTTTTCTCAAACATTTAGAAATTCTGTTTGTTCAATAGATGTACGAATATGTCAATGTAAAAGAGGAGAACGCCGCAAAGGCACATGAGCAGAAAAAAAGTACCATTGTAACGCATAAACATACAAAATTATTATAAACTTTGAAGCAACTTCATAAATTCACTGTAGCCACGTTAATTGGCGTATTGTCACAAAACTCAAAACTGATAAACAAAAACTCAAAAAGCTCAAAAGCTATGTTCTTGTTGAAATGCATTCACATCAGTCTGCCGTAACAATGCAACGACACTTCAGAACGAAGTTCAGCAGAGATTCATTAGCTGTCAACCCCACTCGGTGATGGTATGTGCAGTTTAAAGGATGTTTCAGGATGTCTGAGCGAGGGGAAATCAACGTGCCGGGCTGCAGTGGGTGAACGGCGCGCCGGCGTTGAGCACGCAGCCCGTAGAAGTCGACGACCACAGCAAGCGGGATGCTGAACATACCACGAGCGACCGTTTGCAAGATTTTAAGGAAATGAGAGAAGCTGAAGCCTTACTGCTTGCAATTGGCACAAGCTCTGACTCACTTAAACAAAATCAAACGCTTTGAATCTTCGTCACAGTGCAACAGATTAATGAGAGAGGGTTTGATTTTGTGAGTAAGTCATCCTTAGTGATCGAGCACCTTTTTTTTGTAAACGGCACAGTGAACACGCACAATGTGTGAACATGGGGAACAGAGAATCCCCACGTGCCAATAGGGCGGTGCTCCATCCAATTCCATCACGACGATCGTGAATTCTGAAACAAGAAATTGAGAAACCCATGGGTCCTTCTTGGTGGGATTGATGGTCAGTTATTCTTGTCATGGTCTCCACTCTCTCCCGACCTAACCCTACGCCATTTTTGTCTGTGTGTGTGTGGGGGGGGGGGGGGGAGGGGGGAATATGTGAAAGATTCCATGTTTACGCCTCCTGTACCAACAAAGCTACCAGAACTGCGAACTCGCAACAACAGTGCTTTTGAACAGATTGGTACGGACGTGCTGCGCCAGAAGTGGGAGGGGCTAGGTTATCGACTTGATAACTGCAGAATGAGTACAGCGACACGTATGGAGCACTTTCAAGACGCCAAAAGAACTTTTTGACTGTATGTCAAATAATATGGCTACAGCAAATCTGTGAAATCGCTTCAGTCATTTACGATAACCTTTTATATAACTGAGCACAACAGCAAAGAAAATGCGAGATTAATTTACTGATTGCTTTGTTTTCAGACAGGGAAGAGGAACGTCAGTAAAGACGTCTTCAAACTGATTTTTATTGTTGGCATAAATAGAACTGTATTATATTTGTAATAAAACAACGAATATTGTTTGCAAAAACCGAAGAGTATTTGAAAGTCTATCTCTAGGTGATACATCTTCTTTGACTTTTGCATCAGGTTTTCGGATATTTTATTGGCAATAGACAGGAGATGTTCCAAACTAGCATAGGACATTGTCAGAAAGTTCTTAATCTGAGCGAAGTCCTCTGATTTTATTTTATTCAGAAGCGGTTCTTGATAACTTGAATACGGGGTATTGGGGCTATATGTGCAGATATTTCTATTGCTGACTGAGAACAGTGTACTGAACTACATTACATCAACTTTTACTACATTTACAGACTAATAATTATAGCTATTACGAGAGCTATGTTTTTAGGTTGGTTAGTACAACGAAGTAAGGATGGCACAAGCAAACTAATTAACATTTAATTTCCCCTGGGAAGCAGGTCAGATATTGAAGTGTGGACACGTGGATGTCTAGACAGGCGTAGTCCGCTCCACAGCGTAGTTACGACTGTGCAGAAAACATCAGATAGTAAATTTAATTGTGTGATTTGGGAAGACCGTTAGACGCAGAGCAAGAACATCTAACACACCTAACTGCTTACGTACTAAGGTAGCAATTATCACAATGCATATACCTATACCCCTAACACCCAGTATGTGCGCCTCTGTGACGATTTCTTCAAACAAATATTTCTTTTTTATCTTTGTTTTTTGAAATGATTTTTCTTCAACAATAATGAAGCAGCAACTGTAATGGCTGCTTTGTTTTTAACCATGAGTTCATAGATTTCCACTTGCCTGTTACACAAAGTAGCTCTAATGGGAACACTTCAGCAACCACATGTAGCAAGTTCCTGAAATTAACTTTCCCAAGCTACTTCCAGAAGTAAACTTGCACAAGTTTTTGTTCTAATGCACACACCTCAGAAAGTGCTTGCAAAGGTTACTCGCGGAAGTTACTTGCTAGTGGACACACACCTAATAAAATGTAATCGTTCGGTATGGCATGTATAAAGGCCAGTCAAATGAAAATGAGACAGATGGCAAAAATCGGGGTATGTACAAGTAGAACTGGCACAACGAGCGTTCGATGTATAGACAGTTCGTTAATCATGGGAATCCATAACTTACACGATATCTCCTGTTTTCGATATCGGTACTGGCAAGATATCAAAATATATGGTTGTAGCTTACATTTTTACACTGTCAGAGAACTATAGAAATTGTTTGTTTTGTTTAATCAGGTTACATTGGACCAGTGTTGCACACAAAAAGCACCTTCTGTAGATCTCAGTTATCTAAGATACAACAATAATTTAACGACAAGTGGTAATAAAATGAACTGGGTGTCTTTAGGGACAGTGTGAATAAACAGTACTCACTAAGACCTAGTAAAGTTAATACTGGCAGTATTTCTACTGCTGTGCTCAGCATAATAATAATAATAATAATAATAATAATAATAATAATAATAATACCACAAATGCCTGAAGTGATAATTTTGCAACATGAAGTCACCCAAGCAATTAATTCTACTCACGATTGGAAAGCCCCTGGAAAAGATAAAATAGCAAATTTCTGGCTAAAGAATTTCACCTCAACACATTCACATCTAACTAAATTATTTAACAGTTACATTGCAGACCCATACACATTCCCTGATGCACTTACACATGGAATAACTTATCTGAAACCTAAAGATCAAGCAGACACAGCAAACCCAGCTAATTATCGCCCCATAACATGCCTACCAACAATATACAAAATATTAACTTCAGTCACTACACAGAAATTAATGACACATACAACACAGAACAAAATTATAAATGAAGAACAAAAAGGCTGTTGCAAAGGAGAACGAGGATGTAAAGAGCAACTGATAATAGATGCAGAGGTGACATATCAAGCTAAAACTAAACAAAGGTCGCTACACTATGCATACATTGATTACCAAAAAGCTTTTGATAGTGTACCCCACTCATGGTTACTACAAATATTGGGAATATACAAAGTAGATCCTAAATTGATACAGTTCCTAAACATAGTAATGAAAAATTGGAAAACCACACTTAATATCCAAACAAATTCAAATAATATCACATCACAGCCAATACAGATTAAGCGTGGAATATACCAAGGAGACTCATTAAGTCCTTTCTGGTTCTGCCTTGCTCTGAACCCACTATCCAACATGCTAAATAATACAAATTATGGATACAATATTACTGGATCATACACAAAATCACACATCTGCTATACATGGATGATCTAAAACTACTGGCAGCAACAAATCAACAAATTACTAAAGATAACAGAAGTATTCAGCAATCATATAAATATGGCTTTTGGAACAGACAAATGTAAGAAAAATAGCATAGTCAAGGGAAAACACACTAAACAAGAAGATTACATATTGGATAACCACAGCGACTGCATAGAAGCGATGGAAGAAACAGATGCCCATAAATATCTAGGATACAGACAAAAAATAGGAATAGATAATACAAATATTAAAGAAGAACTAAAAGAAAAATATAGACAAAGACTAACAAAAATACTGAAAACAGAATTGACAGCAAGAAACAAGACAAAAGCTATCAATACTTATGCTATACCAATAATGACCTACTCATTTGCAGTAGTGAAATGGAGTAACACAGACCTAGAAGCACTCAATACACTTACACGATCACAATGCCACAAATATAGAATACATCACATACATTCGGCAACTGAAAGATTCACATTAAGCAGAAAGGAAGGAGGAAGGGGATTTATCGACATAAAAAACCTACATTATGGACAGGTAGACAATTTAAGAAAATGCTTTATAGAACGAGCAGAAACTAACAAAATACACGCAGCAATCACTCATATAAATACATCGGCTACACCACTGCAATTTCATAACCATTTCTACAACCCTTTAGATCACGTAACATCAACAGATACGAAGAAAGTAAATTGGAAAAAGAAAACACTACATGGCAAGCACCTGTATCATCTAACACAGCCACACATCGATCAAGACGCATCCAACACATGGCTAAGAAAAGGCAATATATACAGTGAGATGGAAGGATTCATGATTGCAATACAGGATCAAACAATAAACACCAGATATTACAGCAAGCATATTATTAAAGATCCCAATACCACAACAGATAAATGCAGACTTTGCAAACAACAAATAGAAACAGTAGATCACATCACAAGTGGATGTACAATACTAGCAAACACAGAATACCCCAGAAGACATGACAATGTAGCAAAAATAATACATCAACAGCTTGCCTTACAACATAAACTTATAAAACAACATGTTCCCACATACAAGTATGCACCACAAAATGTACAGGAGAACGATGAATACAAATTATACTGGAACAGAACCATTATAACATATGAAACAACACCACATAACAAACCTGACATACTCACCAATAAAAAGAAGAAATTAACACAACTAATAGAAATATCCATACCCAATACAACAAATATACAAAAGAAAACAGGAGAAAAAATTGAAAAATACATCCAACTTGCTGAGGAAGTCAAGGACATGTGGCATCAGGATAAAGTTGACATTATACCAATTATACTATCAACTACAGGAGTCATACCACACAATATCCACCAGTACATCAATGCAATACAGCTACATCCAAACTTATATATACAACTACAGAAATCTGTAATTATTGACACTTGTTCAATTAGCCGAAAGTTCCTAAATGCAATGTAACATATACCATACAGTTAAAAGGAAGTCACGCTTGATCAAGGTCCACGTCACCTTCCATTTTTAATCAGACATAACGTCTGAGACAAGAAAGAAATAATAATAATCACAATAAGGCAATGGGAGATATAAAGGAATTTATGTATCTGGCAAAAATGTGAACTCGATACGTCTACACACTCCTGAGAAAAAGGGATCTTAACAGACGGATGGACAGACTGACGGACACCATAATAAATGACAAAAAATACATTCTTTTGAGTAATATAGTCATAAACTAACAGATTTCGGATTTTTCCTCTTACTTGCTCTGTGAACCTTGTTTCTTGCCAAATCTCATCATTCTAGGTCAACAGCAAGTAACCTATAGGTTTTGATGAGTGAGTTTATGAGTATTAAAATATGTGAGTTAGAATCTTACCTTTTTCACCCACGGAGGAACCATAGACGTGAGTATTCAACATAATTTCCACTTGACACATCTACCCGTTCCTGAGATTCTGAGAAAAGGGTAACTCAGCAAACAGACAGACAGACGGACACAACAAAGAGATAGTCGAAAAATTTCGATTTTACCAGCTGAGGTATGGAATCCTAAAAAGTACCGCCATTACTACACACATCAGTACAAGTTTTGCGACAACCCGGTTCCCAGAACTCCTGAAGATACACGTTGACTGTAGACATTGTATCACAGACACAGTCCCTTCGACTGTTCAGAGATGTCACTAAATCAGCCCAGAGATGTAAACAACCATGCATGAGCAGCGCCTGTTAGACGAAGGGGGTCCGACAGCCGATTAGTTCCAGCTATTCCACCAGGAATGAGGTACATGGCTCGCGTTGTCTGTAGCTCTACCAAGCCTAGACGGTCGATACCGCGGTTCTATCGCGTCCGCATTGCTACTTTGTGCCAGGAAACGCTTTCAACAAGGGAAGTGTCCAGGCGTCTCGGAATGAACCAAAGCAATGTTGTTCGGACATGGAGGAGATACAGAGAGAGAGAGGAACTGTCGATAACATGCCTCGGTCAGGCCACCCAAAGGCTAGTACTGCAGTGGATGACCGCTAACTACGGATTATGGCTCGGAGGAACCCTGACACCAACGACACCATATTGAATAATGCTTTTCGTGCAGCCACAGGATGTCGTGTTACGATTCAAACTGTGCGCAGTAGGCTGCATGATTCGCAACTTCAGTCCTGACGTCACTGGTGAAGTCCATCTTTGCAACCACGACACCATGCAGCGCGGTAAAGATGGGCCCAACAACATGCCGAATGGACCGCTCAGGATTGGCATCACGTACTCATCACCGATGAGTGTCGCATATGCCTTCAACCAGACAATCGTCGGAGACGTGTTTGGAGGCAACCCGGTCAGGCTGAACGCCTTAGACACAATGTCCAGCGAGTGCAGCTTGGTTGAGGGTCCATGCTGTTTGTATGTGGGGCCGATGTAAGCCGATGGTGGTCATGGCAAGCGCCGTAACGCCTGTACGATACGTGAATGCCATCCTCCGACCGATAGTGAAACCATATCGGCAGCATATTGGCGAGGCATTCGTCTTCATGGACAGCAATTCGCGCCCCCATCGTGCACGCCTTGTGAATGACTGCCTTCAGGATAACGGCATCGCTCGACTAGAGTGGCCAGCATGTTCTCCAGATATGAACCCGATCGAACATGCCTGGTATATACTGAAAAGGGCTGTTTATGGACGACGTGACCCACCAACCACTCTGAGGGATACGCCGAATCGCCGTTGAGGAGTGGTACAATCTGGACCGACAGGCATGCATCAATGCAAGAGGACGTGCTACTGAGTATTAGGGGTACCTCTGTGTACAGCAACTTCAACCACCACCTCTGAAGGTCTTGCTATATGGTTGTACAACATGCAATGTGTGGTTTTTTCATGAGCAGTAAAAAGGGCGGAAATGATATTTATGTCGATCTCTATTCCAATTTTCTGTACAGATTCCGAAACACTCGGAGAGGTAATGCAAAACGTTTTTAGATGTGTGTATTAACACATTTACCTCAATGTTAGATAAGACGGTCTATGCTTTCATGGAAAATTGTTTAACACATCCTCCATAAAGTACCGATCTCTGATGGTGTGATTTCTATGATTTTGAAGCGCCGAAGAGAGACAGCCATGGCCCCCTATTTGTTTCGGACTAAGAGGTTCAAATGGGTCGGAGCACCATGGGACTTAACTTCTGAGGTCATCAGTCCCCTAGAACTTAGAACTACTTAAACCTAACCAAACTAAGGACACCACACACATCCATGCCTGAGGCAGGATTCGAACCTGCGACCGTAGCGCTCGCGCGGTTCCAGACTGGAATATGAGGTGCACGTCTGGGTACAATGATGCCCCCGTAGGTAACAACAACCTTTTCTTTGCATGAAGGCATTGACCATCTTGTCTCACAGTTGGTTAAATGTGTTAACAGTTACGGCGATTGCTTCGGAAATAATAATCAATTTACTTAATTTTGTCCATCTGTCTTGTTTCCTGAGAACTTTTTAACATTGCAGCGCATCAGCAATCGTGAATAATTTAATGATTATAAAGAATCTGCCTAGACTGCAAATAGAAACCGCATGTTGACCTAGGTTTCGGCGCGGATAACCGCGCCTTCTTCCGAAGACACTAAAACTACAAACTGCGCAAAGAGACATGGTCCAACATTAATACAGAACGCTCAAAAGTGCAAAAGACTAACATAAAATGTAAAATTAACGGTACGTGTGTACCATGTCAATGACTGTACTTAGCTCAAACGTGAGAAACGTGCTTTCTCACCACAGCAAACGTTCGGTGGGCCGCGGGCTCTCAGGTAAACTGATGTAGATCGCTTCTGACGTTTGAGCTAAGTACAGCTATTGACATGGTACACACGTACCGTTTATTTTACATTTTATGCGAGTCCTTTGCACTTTTAGGCGTTCTGTATTAATGTTGGACCATGCCTCTTCGGGCAGTTTGTAGTTTTAGTGTGTTCCGAAGAAGGCATGGTTATCCACGCCGAAATCTAGGTCAACATCCAATCGAGGTGGATTCTTTATAATCGTTGTCTTATTTCCATTTGAATGCCCCTTGTATTAAAGTGTAAGTGTCAGATTATTACGACATCCATTTAGGGTTTACCCATAATATTTTTATATTTTTAAAGCACGAAGAACGTTACTACAGTTCAAGAAGATAGTTGGCATTGCTACGGAATACAGACGATTAAGGAGTGGACAGTCTTTTTGCAGCTCCAGACACTCGGAGTGTAGAGGAGGCAGCCCCTTTCACGCGGCCACAGTAATCGCGACACGAGACGCCTGTCGACAGACGGCCCCTGGTCGACCCCGCAGGTGTCGGCGCGGCGGGATCGGCGCGTGTAATCGAGAAACACTGTCGACATTAAGTGTCAGGACGACGCCGCGGCTGTCGTAGCTCGCGGGAAAAAACGCTGGCGAGCGCCCAGCAGCGGCGACCCGATCGGCGTAATAGCTCTAATATCCGGCGTAGCGCAACAGCCAGCTGCCAATTAGCCATTCCGCCTCATAATGTTATGCCGCGGTGAGAAGTGCGCCGCAGACAGCTGCGCGCTGCATTGCGTTAGGTTGCGCTCCCGCGTTACGCTCGACTGCCTATCGATACGTGTTTACTGGCGGCGCGTTCACCGCCGCAGATTACTGCGCCGCGTCCTGAGGCAATAGGCCGGCCGTGTCACTGCGCAGCCGCCGTGGGCAGCGGCGGCCACCACCCCCCTGCACCTGCGCGTCCCGCCACGAAACTGGCGTGACCCGTTTTTCCTTCTCCCAGAAGCCTCGTTATTGTCGATAGCGCAACAGCTGAATTGCCCGAACTGGTTTGTGAGTAGCTGGACTGTCCCTCAGGTACTAAGTGAAATATTACTAATAATTACAGATAAAAAGCGACAAGCAATAGATTCTCATTCTTTCCTAATACGCGATACAATCAAACATTTCAACGTGCACTTTAAGAAAAAGAGGCAAACTCACACAGAAAAAGGGAGAACACGTTGTAAATGCCCATCAACACTTCCATCAGAACTCAGAACTTGTTTTTATTGTTTTGCTGCTTTTCTTCCACTCAGCTGTATACATTCTCTTAATTTATTTGCTGTTGCCAGCGCTATGGAAGCAGCGACATTATCGCATAATATTGCGTTAGTTTTGTTTCATGGATCCCGCAAAGAGCGAGTTGGAGGAGGGAGGGAGGAGGGGAGGAGTAGGTGGAGGCTATCTGTAGATGTGTACATTTCATTTAACTACAGTATAACGGAATGATGTACAACTTTTTTTAAATATTGTGACTAACAGTATTAATATTAATTGTAAAATAAACTAAAATTTTAATTTTAACAAATGGTTCAAATGGCTCTGAGCGCTATGGGACTTGACTTGTCCGCAGCTCGTGGTATTTACAATTACCTTGCTTCCGGAACATATATTTTATTTTTCAAAACATTTTGTTCAAAATTACTCGTGTTCGACTTCCAAAGTATCTGTGTGATTCGAGAAGAATTGTTAAGTTTTTTTTTTTTTTAATCAGTGTTCAGTTTCTACTCAGAAGAGTTTTCTTTGTCTTTCTTACATCGGAGAATGGAAATATTGTGTTGATTTCTGCACACTTAGTGCTATGACCCAACAGGGAACATGAAAAAGGGGTGGGAGGGGTTTGGGCCTCGAGGCACTGGCAGTGCCGTGAACAGACCCCACTGCTAGTGCGGCGTGTACCACGCCCTGACCATCCTAAAAACACAAAATAAATAAATAAAAAATAAATAAATAAAAAATAAAAAGAAAATAAAAGTGGTTAGTAAAAATTGGATTGCTGGGGAAAAAGGATGGATAAAAAAGTGTATAGAGAAAAAACAAAAAAGCTGGAAAAAGTGGTAAAAAAGTGAAAAAGTTGGTAATAAAAAAGTGGTCGTGCGGTAGCGTTCTCGCTTCTCACGCCCGGGTTCCCGGGTTCGATTCCCGGCGGGGTCAGGGATTTTCTCTGCCTCGAGATGAAAGGGTGTTGTGTGATGTCCTTAGGTTAGTTAGGTTTAAGTAGTTCTAAGTTCTAGGGGACTGATGACCATAGATGTTAAGTCCCATAGTGCTCAGAGCCATTTGAACAATTTTTTTTTCTTTTTGGACTTCTGTGGTCATCAGTCCCCTAGAACTTAGAACTACTTAAACCTAACTAACCTAAAGACATCACACACATCCATGCCCGAGGCAGGAATCGAACCTGCGACCGTAGCGGTCACGCGGTTCCAGACTGAAGCAACTAGAACCGCACGGCCACACCGGCCGGCTTTACTTTTAACAGTTTCTGTCAAGATACGCCTCCGTGCAGTAGAAGGAGTAGCCCAACAGAGACGTCCTTATTGCAGGCTGAAACTTCATCATATCCAGTTGCCAAAATGCAAAGATCTTTGAAGAGGCCTTTACAGTGTGTCCTAGAACTAACATTATAATTAATCCTCACAAAACGCTTCAATATTCTAAAAATATTCTACAGTTAACTTGCTCTTCCCCACAAAAAATAATTCTGTAACTCTTTAGTGAATGTAATTATTCTGAATGAATCAGTTGCTTCTATTTCTAACCGCATTAACAGCAATAATGCGCAGCCAAACTAAGCCGTGTAACTCGCGCGGGGTTACACATGGTGAGGGTCCCTCAAACTGTTTTTAGTTCGACCAGGTCTTGACCGTGCACACTGTCCACACCACGTACCCGTTACTCCCGCGGCGGTCGTATTGTTCTCTACCACTGCTGCTGGCTTGCCTGAAATTATGTATCTAAAATACAAGCAGGTTTCCCTTGCCACTCAACATCAAACACAACACTGTCCTACATCTGCTATGAACAACTACACTCCTGGAAATTGAAATAAGAACACCGTGAATTCATTGTCTCAGGAAGGGGAAACTTTATTGACACATTCCTGGGGTCAGATACATCACATGATCACACTGACAGAACCACAGGCACATAGACACAGGCAACAGAGCATGCACAATGTCGGCACTAGTACAGTGTATATCCACCTTTCGCAGCAATGCAGGCTGCTATTCTCCCATGGAGACGATCGTAGAGATGCTGGATGTAGTCCTGTGGAACGGCTTGTCATGCCATTTCCACCTGGCGCCTCAGTTGGACCAGCGTTCGTGCTGGACGTGCAGACCGCGTGAGACGACGCTTCATCCAGTCCCAAACATGCTCAATGGGGGACAGATCCGGAGATCTTGCTGGCCAGGGTAGTTGACTTACACCTTCTAGAGCACGTTGGGTGGCACGGGATACATGCGGACGTGCATTGTCCTGTTGGAACAGCAAGTTCCCTTGCCGGTCTAGGAATGGTAGAACGATGGGTTCGATGACGGTTTGGATGTACCGTGCACTATTCAGTGTCCCCTCGACGATCACCAGTGGTGTATGGCCAGTGTAGGAGATCGCTCCCCACACCATGATGCCGGGTGTTGGCCCTGTGTGCCTCGGTCGTATGCAGTCCTGATTGTGGCGCTCACCTGCACGGTGCCAAACGCGCATACGACCATCATTGGCACCAAGGCAGAAGCGACTCTCATCGCTGAAGACGACACGTCTCCATTCCTCCCTCCATTCACGCCTGTCGCAGCACCACTGGAGGCGGGCTGCACGATGTTGGGGCGTGAGCGGAAGACGGCCTAACGGTGTGCGGGACCGTAGCCCAGCTTCATGGAGACGGTTGCGAATGGTCCTCGCCGATACCCCAGAAGCAACAGTGTCCCTAATTTGCTGGGAAGTGGCGGTGCGGTCCCCTACGGCACTGCGTAGGATCCTACGGTCTTGGCGTGCATCCGTGCGTCGCTGCGGTCCGGTCCCAGGTCGACGGGCACGTGCACCTTCCGCCGACCACTGGCGACAACATCGATGTACTGTGGAGACCTCACGCCCCACGTGTTGAGCAATTCGGCGGTACGTCCACCCGGCCTCCCGCATGCCCACTATACGCCCTCGCTCAAAGTCCGTCAACTGCAAATACGGTTCACGTCCACGCTGTCGCGGCATGCTACCAGTGTTAAAGACTGCGATGGAGCTCCGTATGCCACGGCAAACTGGCTGACACTGACGGCGGCGGTGCACAAATGCTGCGCAGCTAGCGCCATTCGACGGCCAATACCGCGGTTCCTGGTGTGTCCGCTGTGCCGTGCGTGTGATCATTGCTTGTACAGCCCTCTCGCAGTGTCCGGAGCAAGTATGGTGGGTCTGACACACCGGTGTCAATGTGTTCTTCTTTCCATTTCCAGGAGTGTATATTCTGACACGATAAGAGCGCGACTGCTACGGTCGCAGGTTCGAATCCTGCTTCCGGCATGGATGTGTGTGGTGTCCTTAGGTTAGTTAGGTTTAAGTAGTTCTAAGTTCTAGGGGACTGATGACCTCAGATATTAAGTCCCATAATGCTCAGAGCAATTTGAGACGATACGAAAATCGCAGGTTGCAATGTTTACATTCTTAGTCATAAGCGTTTATCCCAATTGAAATTCTTGATGATTATCTGTCCACAATATCACTTGGACGAGAGTACCGACACGACGCAGGTGATTGTTCATGATGCGGCTCAAATGGTTCTGAGCACTATGGGACTCAACTGCTGTGGTCATAAGTCCCCTAGAACTTAGAACTACTTAAACCTAACTAACCTAAGGACATCACACACATCCATGCCCGAGGCAGGATTCGAACCTGCGACCGTAGCGGTGGTGCGGTTCCAGACTGTAGCGCCTTTAACCGCTCGGCCACTCTGGCCGGTTCATGATGCGGAAGCCAAAAACTCGAACGAAAGTTTATACGCTCGTCACGCATACATAGTTATCTGGTACTAGTTGTCCTTCACACTTGTAATAACACTCTTCATAAAGTTAAATTTTCAGTTCTCAGTTCTCACTTGTACGAGCGTGCGCTTAACCGTCGAGGCGCGGCTGATTGTTTACGATGCGGAACGCGATGACCGAACTCACGTTCTCACGCTCGCTACAAGACAGTGGCACTTAAATGCACTCTTATGTGGTGAATATTATTACTGATCCACATTAGTTAATTCTGGGAGACCGAACACGGCGCGGATACTCAAATACGTTATTGGCGGCACTGCTCATATTTAGTTACTTCCTTGGCCCCTTTTCACTGAATTCACTTCCATACATCATTACTTCACTGCAATATCACTAATAGCAACACTTAAACGTCCCTAATAATGCCTTTCACATGTGGAGCTAGCCACGCCACAACACAACAGTTCCGTGCCCCGCGCTCGACTCTGCAAAACGCGGCCGCTCGCAAAGATACTCCGGAACCAAGCCAGCGCTATATGACGATACGCCTACAGGCGCTTCATTAACTTTAAGATGTGAATTTGCTCTAGAACGTTTGCGGTATACAGGATGGCTAGAAACAGCGTGAAAACGTTGTAAGGGTGTTCAGGGGAACTTATTCTGAGAAATAATTGTTAAGAAAAAAATTCTACACGTTGCACCTTTTCCCAGTTATTCAGCATCGAAGTTAGCCACTGAGCCCGCGCGTGCGCAAATTCAAGCACCTGCATCCGCTTAAATGCGGTAATGCACAGACATTTGTGAGTCCGCGTGTTACCACTTCTTGAAATGCTCATTATTAGTTAAAATGTTCGTTTCTCGGAAGTGATAAATTTAAACTAAGTGAAAAATACTACGTTTGTTCAGTTTGAGGAAACCAAACGAAGAACACGTCTGGCGACACTGTTACTCGCTGGCGGCTGGAATTTGCACTTGTGACGACATGACTGTCTAAATATAATGTTATGTAATTCGGTAACGACACAACGTATAGAATTTTTTTTCTTAATAATTATTTCTCATTATGAACTCTCTTGTAACACCCTTACGAACTTTTCAGACTGCTTCTGACAACCCTGTACAACAACCTACTCTTGGTAAACTACGAATACTTGATGCATGCACTTCTAGAGAGTATCGAAATATTGCGTTTACTATTTAATGCTCTGAGAGAAGATGTTACATTAATACTTATCTTCATTTAGTGTCAGCGTCTAGGGAATGATTTCAGTTAACTCTTTATTATAATAAGGATCATACAGGTTTTTTACTTAGAGAAGACTGAAGTCTATAGTAGAATTTTTATTTGTACGAGTCTCATCACAAGAAGTTTGGTTCACAAATACGCAACATGCAGGTTATAAAAGAAAAGAAAGCTTTTTGCGTAGCACTTTTCGGCAGAAAAGACGTGCTATGTGCGTAGTACGAGTTGTTACAGAGGCAGATACGAATCACAGACTGCCTGCTTCCGAACTGATTGGAAGCGCATTCAGTTCCACATAACAAACCGTTGTTTCTCCCGAATGTCGCAGAAGCTATTTGCTCAAATAGAATATTACAATGACATCCGGTTTTTGTGTTACTGGTAGTTTTAAGCAAACACATATTTTTATACTTAAGAAAACCCAAGAATCAAAATATTAGTAGAAGATATTTTATATAGTTATGAAAATAAATTCAGCAATTTCAAAATTCACCACATGTAAAGTTTTGTATATATTCAGTTTTTACAGCGTAATAAATTGATTTTAAAAAAAATTGAATTTGTTTATAACATAAAAATTGTTCTTAATTCGATGAACATTAAAGTTTCATCTGGAATTATGAAAATTAAATTTGGAAAATAATCAATTTCAGCTGGTACTGGTTATAATTAATTTGCAAAACAGCAAACAAATTACGTTTCTCATATTTCAAAAAATCGTTTGACTGTATCATTTCATAAATTGAGACCGGTAGAATGGTCAAGTTTCATACAGTAATACTTTCAAATAATAGTTTGCAAAAATGTGTTATCATATCATAAACAAATTTGAAAAAGAGTATAATTTCATAAATACTTCAGAGTATAGAGTGCTTATGTAAATATCGCAAATCTCTTACATTACAATCAAAATCAGAATAAACATTTCCGGAAAACGAGATGGAATCGCAAATTTCGGTAAACTAACGATGGTACTGTAAGCTGTGGTAGTTGTAAAAAGCCCTAAATCTTGATTTGTTGCAAATTCCAAAAATTTAACAATATCTACCTCTTACTTTTATTTTTTGCATACACTATTTTTATAACCTGTGGAGTTCTATGAAACGTTCTGAGGTCTATATACTACGTCTTCTCAAAATTTTATGATAATCCATTTGCCATGACACATCTATTGATCTTTCCAAATATTTCACTAACTCCCTTCAGTACCCATTGCTTCGAACTTTTTGGTAAGTAGGAATAACCCCTTCTTGAAGTTTCAACTGATTTCCCGATATTACTTGAATGAAGACAGAAACTTGAAGTTGATTTTACCGCATGCATAGGACCATGAAGATTTTATTTTCAAAAGAACCACCCTACTTTACGACAGTATATCTCTTACATTTTTGCACATACAATCTTGGAATACTTTTTAAAATTACTTTTAGGTTTAAAAATGTCATTCACCTTTCACAAATGCTGGTTGTGGATTTTCAAACTCCTCGCACACTTATGGGAGCATATATGGAGTTCCTGCATTCACTACTGTTTCTTTTGCGACATTTCACCCACAATTGTTATAATGGGAGGTTCATAGTCTTTCGCAGTCCATCACAAAACATTCACATAACGTGATACCAGGCGATCTTGAAGGCCAATGGCGCAATGCTAGATTTATAAGTCCCTTACAATCGATACGTTGTTGAGTCAGCTTTTAATTAAAACATTTAACTTGTAGGCGGTCCATGGCTAGGAAATTTCTTGCTAGCGCACTCGAACAGATGTAGCTTCGATGGACTGCTCATGCGCTGCCTGTGATATGTAAGCTACAATAGAATCGCAGAACAGAGAGCTGTGTCGTCAGCAGTAGTAGTAGTAGTAGTAGTAGCTCGCAGTCGGGCGGTTGGGTGAGGTCGCTCTTAGAGAGCAGTTGTCTAGCTCACAGAGAGCACACGTGTCCTGTATGGAATTATCAAGGCTGGTCGTGGAGAACGGTGGCGGTGCCTGAGCGATGTAGTATACGTAAAAGTAAAAATTATTATTATTTATTGCCGCGTGCATATGTAATTTGCAACATCTCATCTTGTACTATGGTTATATCAAAATCACATGCAAATAATTTTCATAATTTTTCAATAATAATCTTTCTTATAAAGATAACTTTTGACAGTCATTCATCTGAATTTAAATTTTTTTGACTAATTTCTCCTATCCATAGTCATGCCAATTATCGTAAAGAAAAATCTGTTTTTTTATACATAACAAATTACTGCGAGGTTACGGAAATAATTTAACTGTTGAGTGTAACCTCCCAGCAGATTAGTTCCGTAGCCTCAGAAACTCTAACTAACCTCTCAATGAAAATGTGACTCATATAAACTTTCAATAATTAACTAACTGTCAATCTAAACTGGGAAATCTGGGCGTCAGCAATGCTGCGTCATGGCCCTGAAAAGTCATTCTGAATAAACTGAAGATTCTTACCTCAATGAAGTCACCGGATAACTCATATACACTCCTGGAAATGGAAAAAAGAACACATTGACACCGGTGTGTCAGACCCACCATACTTGCTCCGGACACTGCGAGAGGGCTGTACAAGCAATGATCACACGCACGGCACAGCGGACACACCAGGAACCGCGGTGTTGGCCGTCGAATGGCGCTAGCTGCGTAGCATTTGTGCACCGCCGCCGTCAGTGTCAGCCAGTTTGCCGTGGCATACGGAGCTCCATCGCAGTCTTTAACACTGGTAGCATGCCGCGACAGCGTGGACGTGAACCGTATGTGCAGTTGACGGACTTTGAGCGAGGGCGTATAGTGGGCATGCGGGAGGCCGGGTGGACGTACCGCTGAATTGCTCAACACGTGGGGCGTGAGGTCTCCACAGTACATCGATGTTGTCGCCAATGGTCGGCGGAAGGTGCACGTGCCCGTCGACCTGGGACCGGACCGCAGCGACGCACGGATGCACGCCAAGACCGTAGGATCCTACGCAGTCTCGTAGGGGACCGCACCGCCACTTCCCAGCAAATTAGGGACACTGTTGCTCCTGGGGTATCGGCGAGGACCATTCGCAACCGTCTCCATGAAGCTGGGCTACGGTCCCGCACACCGTTAGGCCGTCTTCCGCTCACGCCCCAACATCGTGCAGCCCGCCTCCAGTGGTGTCGCGACTGGCGTGAATGGAGGGACGAATAGAGACGTGTCGTCTTCAGCGATGAGAGTCGCTTCTGCCTTGGTGCCAATGATGGTCGTATGCGTGTTTGGCGCCGTGCAGGTGAGCGCCACAATCAGGACTGCATACGACCGAGGCACACAGGGCCAACACCCGGCATCATGGTGTGGGGAGCGATCTCCTACACTGGCCGTACACCACTGGTGATCGTCGAGGGAACACTGAATAGTGCACGGTACATCCAAACCGTCATCGAACCCATCGTTCTACCATTCCTAGACCGGCAAGGGATCTTTCTGTTCCAACAGGACAATGCACGTCCGCATGTATCCCGTGCCACCCAACGTGCTCTAGAAGGTGTAAGTCAACTACCCTGGCCAGCAAGATCTCCGGATCTGTCCCCCATTGAGCATGTTTGGGACTGGATGAAGCGTCGTCTCACGCGGTCTGCACGTCCAGCACGAACGCTGGTCCAACTGAGGCGCCAGGTGGAAATGGCATGGCAAGCCGTTCCACAGGACTACATCCAGCATCTCTACGATCGTCTCCATGGGAGAATAGCAGCCTGCATTGCTGCGAAAGGTGGATATACACTGTACTAGTGCCGACATTGTGCATGCTCTGTTGCCTGTGTCTATGTGCCTGTGGTTCTGTCAGTGTGATCATGTGATGTATCTGACCCCAGGAATGTGTCAATAAAGTTTCCCCTTCCTGGGACAATGAATTCACGGTGTTCTTATTTCAATTTCCAGGAGTGTATATATCTGCTCCTATAAGAAATTTTTCTGTCACAGCCCAGTGCAATGCTGGCCACTAGATTTTATTATGTATAAAAAAACTGATTTTTCTTTATGATAATTGATGACTCACTGGGTCCACCTGATCTTCACGTTTTCTACCGCCTCTGAGATCGGCAGACCTTAAAAGTTATTTCTTCTTTTAAATTTTTCTTTTTTTTAATTTCTAGTTGCTTCGCTCTAATGTAGTCTCCATGTACAGACTAAGTACGATGGAGTAAAGACAATAAAAGTGATGTTTCATGCACACACACACACACACACACACACACACACACACACACACACACACACACACACACACACACACACACACTTTGAACAGGAAAAACTAGATGCAACACATTATCCAACTGCAGCTAGACACCCTACGAATCACTTTAAGAAAGGCCTAAACAGAGTGGAAATGAGTGATTATGCCGCAAGGGACGGTTCACCTCGTGGAAACTGTTCACATGTCGACGCACGGACCGCGGAGATGGACCTCGGACGGCCATGTAAATCAGTAAGGAGTACCAAAAACTGAACAAAAAATAGGAGAGAAAACAGGGGAAGGCAGCGGAGGAGTTGTGTGTTCGGGGCCGCTGGCGAAAGGCTGTCGGGACTGTAGAGTATCCCTCCAACCACCGGCCAAAATTGGCGCCCTTTTTATCGGCCTAGCCTTCCGAGGCAGCTTTGCCGTCCTTATTTACAACATTACTGTTTGCTCAAATAAATGCGCTATCAATGTCGTACTTCACGGACAATAGTAGAAGTGGAGGAGAGCTTAGTGACATGACAAGTAGCTCTGGCAGTTTACAGTTAAAAAATTTAATTGGCCGATTAATTTTGATAGTTCAACAATAACTTTTCAAAGAAAGGGTGACAGCTGCTCCTTCACACCCGTTTAGAAACTAAGTGCTACAAACCTGTGTTCAGTTCTGCTTCTGGCGAAGTGCAGAAACACTCGAGGCAATACAGACCCAACTACTTATCTCACAAACTAGACTGAACAAATATAAACGTAAGTTTGTAGCATTTCTGGATGTAGATAATTTTTTTTACTATGTTGACTGGAATACATTCTTATAAATTTAGGAGGAAACAGTGATGAAATACATCTTGTACAGAAGCCAGTCGCAGTTGCAAGACTTGATGAACATGAAAGGGAAACAGTCGTTGGGAAGTGAGTGACACACAGCTGCAGTCTGTCCCTAAGCTGCACAGTCTACACTGTACATTGAGCAACAGTTAAGGAATCCGGGAGAAAACTGGAAATGGAACTTAAGTTCAGGAAGAAGAAAAAAAAACTTTGCCGACGACTTCGTAATTCTGTTAGAGACGGCAAAGGACCTGTAACAGCAGTTCACCGGAATCGATAGTGTCTTCAAATTAAGTTATAGTTGAATATCAACAAAAGTAAAACAAGGGTAATGGACTGTAGACGAATTAAATCTGGCGATTCTGTATGAATTACAGGGACTGTTGAGTAAGTAATGTAACACTTTTTTGCGCCAATTTCTGTTGTAAAAATGTGGAATTTTATGGGGGACACCGTGGAACATTCCCACTTCAGCCCTTTAGGTTTATTAAGTTCCTATAGGTGGCGGCGCTATACGTTCCCTCCGAGTGGCGTCTGTAACGGCAGTGCGTACCAAGTAGAAAGCTGTCATTTTCTTTTAGTGGAAAACCAGAGCATCACAGATATTTATAGTTACTTGCAGAATGTTTATAGAGACCTGACACTGTGCAAAAGCACGGTGAGTCATTGGGCGAGGTGTATGTCATCGAACCAACAAGATCACGCAAACCTTTCCGATGACGTGTGAACACTCTCATTCGAGGGGACTGATGGTTCACAATCAAACACCTCGCTGCTCAACTGGACGTCACTGTTGATAGTGCTGACATACTCATCCACCAGTTGGGTTACTCAGGTGTATGCGTCAGGTGGGTTCCTCGCCATCTAACAGAGGCCATTAAGAACAACGAAGGAACATCTGTCGGGAATTGCTTGCGCATTAGGAGACTGATCGTGACAATTTTTTGTCTAAAATCGTCACAGGCAATGAAATATGGGTTCATCACTTCAAACTGGAAAAAAACGTCAATACTTGGAGTGTCACCACTCCAATTCTCCTCAGAATAAAGAGTTCGAAGCCGCACCCTGAAGCGGTAAAGTCATGCCAAAGATCTTCTGAGACTCTGAAGGGCTTATTCTGTTTGATGTCCTCCCTCGTAGACCAACGATGAATTCTGACGTGGACTGTTCTATCCTCAAGAAACTGGAGAAACGACTTAAGCGCATTCGTCGCTAGAAAAATTCAAACGAACTTCTTCTCCGTAAAAATGCAGACCTCAGACAAGTCTCCTTCACCCACCCTATAGACCGGATCTCGCATCTTCCGACTTCCATCTGTTTTCCCAATGAAGGATGCACTCCGCGGGAACCAGTACATGGTTGATGGGGGAGTTATTGATGCAGGAAGACGTTGGTTCCATCGTCAACCATTAGAGAGGTACCATGCGGGTATACAGTCCCTCCCAGTAAATGGCTTAAAGGAGTCACATTGAACGGAGATTACGTTGAAAAAAATAGAATTTTGCAGCTAAAGGAGTGTGGAATAATATGGTGTGTTGAAATCCTGAATAAAACCAACCTGTTTTCAGAAAAAAAGTGTTGCATTACTCGTAGATTAGGAAATTAAACGTAAAACAGTAGACAAGTTTTCCTGTATGGGCAGAAAAATAATTAACGATGACTGAATTGGAGAATATATAAAACAGAGTAGCAATAAAAGTATTTCTGAAAAAGAATAACTGTTCTTAACATCTATTATAAATTTAAATGTTAGGAAGTTATTTCTGGTGGTATTTGTCTAAAGAATAATCTTCTAGCAAACATGGACGGTAATCCGATGAGACAAGAAGAGAATAGAAGCTTCATAAATGTGGTATTACAGTTGATGATTAGACTGTTAAACCGAATAACTAATGAGGAAGTACTGAATTAAAATGGGAAAAAATAAATTTATGGTACAATGAGACTTAAAGAAGAGATTCGTTGATAGCAAAAGTCCTGAGACATCAGTTTGGTAATGGAGGAAGACCAACCTCTAATACAGTAATCTGCTTCAAATGGATGTACATTGTAGTAGTTATGCGGATTGGAGAGCCTTACACAAGATTGACTAGCATGGAGAGCTGACAGAACGAGTCTTCGGACTCGAGACGACGACAGCAGTAACATAGCGGGCACGTCACGCGGTAACAAAAGTCTGTAAGCAGAGCAGACACGGACGGGGATCAATCTAGCGAAGATACGAGCTGCAGATGGGTGAGTCCATTGAGATAACTGACTTTGACAAAGGGCAGATTATTATTACGCAGAGTCTGTGACCGAATATCTTGAAACGGCGAAACCGGTCGAATGTTCACGTGCGGTTGTCGTGAACATCCACGGAAAGAGGTAGAATGATAGTGAACCTAGCATAAGGCGCAAATGGTTGCACGGCCACGACTCTTCACACACCGTAGGGTTCGGAGGCTTGTCTGCTCTGTGAAATAGGGTAGATGGTGATTTGTGGCACCTCAGCCGAAACAGCACAATGTTGATGTACGCACAAGTGTTTCGGAATATACCTTTCATAACATATTGTTGAACATGGAAAATGGTTCAAATGGCTCTGAGCACTATGGGACTTAACATCTGTGGTCATCAGTCCCCTAGAATTTAGAACTACTTAAACCTACCTAACCTAAGGACATCACACACATCCATGCCCGAGGCAGGATTCGAACCTGCAACCGTAGCGGTCACGCGGTTCCAGACTGAAGCGCCTAGAACCGCACGGCCACACCAGCCGGCGTTGAACATGGAGCTCCGCATCAGACCGCCCCTACATGTTCACCAAACCAAAGGAAACGTGTCAGCTCTTCGGGTGACTCACATTTTTGCTACACTAGGTCGATGCTCGTCTCCATAAGCGCCGTCATCGAGGTGAATGTGACTCGAAACGTGCAGCGTGCCACGGAAGTAGGCTGGTGGGAACGACATCATGCCATGGGAGACATTCTCCTGTGCTTGCATGGAACATGTGGTAATAATCAAAGACACGACAACAGCTGCGAACCTCCTGCGGCCCTTCATACTTGACGTCTTCCCCTGCCAGCGATATCATTTTTCAGCAGTACAGCTGTCCGTGTCTCGCAGATAGAACAGTGCTACAGTGGTTTGAGGAACATTGTAATGAATTCGCGTTGATGTCTCGGCAACCAAATATGCCTGATGTAAATCCTATGGATCCCATTTGCATTGCTATCGGGTGCCATCACCGCGTACGCAAATCAGCGACCCCTTTTTTAAGCGAATTACATGACCTGTGCGTCGGCATCTAGTGCCACATACCTCCACAAACCTTTCAAAAACTTTGGGATCCCTGATTCGCAGAATCACTGATGAATGTCGTTCCGGAGACGAACAAACAAGCTATTAAGCAGATGGAGTGTATACGCACTGCAAATAACTAATTGTTTGGATGTTTTAGGATTTCCGTGACATTCTGCTCCCAACTGCAACAATAATCAAGCTGAAATACTATGACCTTAACGCTGTCAACCTTTACTATTTCTATTCGCACAGATTTCATGCATATGCTTTATAGAAACATCTCGTAGTGCGTCATTCCAAAGCAAGATATTAATCACATCTTTTAAGTGCTGGGATGATGTTTTAAAACTAAAAAGAGAGAAGTAAGACGAATCTAAAGTCGTGTTTCCAGAAGCATCAAAAACATTCAAAATATCTGAACGCAATAGATGAATCCGGAATATGCCAGTCTTTGATTCTTCGCTGAGTCTCGCTGCATTGGGGGGCCACAGTTTAGGCCTTGGATATCTTAAACCTATCCATACGCCTGACCATAACTCCACTGCTTGCCCTGAAAGCAAAGAAAATGGGAAAGTGGGAGGGGGAGATCTACCTGGCATCTCAGCGCCAACACGCGCGACCAGGAAGTTTGTTTTTCTCCTCCTGGTGTTTAATGTTCTTTTCATACCAGAGGCTTTACGGCGCCCTGAACCTGTCTGACGACTAGTGCGTGGCAATTATGTCCATGTGGCTACAAACGTCTGAAGTTTCTGACTCTTACAGCTCGTAATTTTTGTATGTTTTCTACTGACGTGTCGGAGTACGAATTTAAAAGTAACACTGCTGTCACACTAAATAAAATGCGTGGTGTACATGAATGTGAGGCAATGGATCGGAGTTATGCTGTCACACTGAATAAAATGCGCGGCATACATGAATGTGAGGCAATGCATCGGAGTTAGTGCAATAGCTCCCGGATAGCGAAACATAATGACTGCTACTCATTCAGGGAGTCAACAGGAATATTTGAAACTGATAGCACAGAACATCGGTCGCTGTCTTCTCTTGCAGTCATTAGGCGTAGGCCACATTAACTTTTACATATTAGTCGAGAAATAAAGTAGCTTCCAGTCACCTTTAAATTATGTATATGCAGGGGAATCTCATCGACGTTATGTCGTCTTATGATGCGGTCACATAGTACCTTGCATGTATTAGAATATATTCTGAATTACAAAATTATTAAGGCTTTCGTGGCCACTTGTTGACAAACTACCTATTGGCCTCTGTGTCAGTTTCTTCGGCCTACGTTTGTTTGATGATTTTTCTGACGTTTCGCCAGCACAAGTGGTTGGAATTGTCAGAGCCTCAGCCTCTATTGTGGAGGGTGAAGATTCGACAATGCCAGCCATTGCTGGAGGCTGAAGCTTTGACAATCCCAGCCACTCGTGCTGGTGGAATGTCAGACAAATCACCAAACAAACGTCGTCCGAGGAACCCGAGACAGAGGCCATCATACAGTTTGTCATATTCTGAGTTCTTTATATTATGAGACCAACTTATTGTAATCAGATATTTGTCAAAATAATCGAGTCCTCTAGAACAAGCAGTAGAACAATCTACTGTTGCTGTGATGTAAAGTCTTTATATTACACAGACAGAAATGGTAAGTGGTGGACCATGAACACCTTGACAACGCTAATAGTGTGACTGTAGAATATCCGTGCCTCTGTAATGAGATTGTCCGCCTCTGTAGCAGAGAGGTTAACAAAACAGGCTCTCGTACGGGAGAGCTGGATTCGATATCTGGTACTTCCAAGGACTTTTCCTTGCTAGGAGGACTAGACTGGAGTACAGTCAGCCTCGCGATGCCACATCAGGGATGACCTGACAGAGTCAGCGGCTCCAGTAACGCAACGTTGACAACGGCCGGGAGTGTATTGCGCTGACGCATCCGATAATGCTGATGATGTCACGGCGATCGGTCGATTATCGCGTGGTTTCGGGGTCTGATCACCGGTTTTCGATTTTCCTTTTTTTGTGATATGTTTATTAAAATTTTATCCTTATGTGAGTTTATTTGCAATGTTTTCACAACAGAAAGAAGCCGTTCCTACACATGTATGGTGTGCTTATGTGATGTCTGTTGGGTGTTTCTACCGTTACTGGAACTTTTCAGGTGGGAATCACAACACAGCTGAGAACAGATTACTGGATGCTGGATTGTGATCTCGGGTTGCCATGCGTCTTCTACCGTTCACGCCACACCACAGGCCACAGAGATCTGCATCATGTAGAGTCAGAGATCATCGAATAATTAGCGAAAGGATAACGTTCTACGAGACGGGGCGTGAAACGTCAGAAGCCTGAAGGTGGTAGGGAAGCTAGAAAATCAGAAAAGGGAAATGCAAAGGCTCAATCTAGATGTAGCAGGAATCAGTGAAGTGAGATGGAAAGAAGACAAGGCTTTCTGGTCAGATGAGTATAGGGTACTATCAACAGCAGCAGAAAATTGTATAACGTAAGTAGGATTCGTTATGAATAGGAAAGTAGGGCAGAGAGTGTGTTACAGTGAGCAGTTCAGCGATACGGTTGTTCTTATCAGAATAGACAGCAAACGAACACTGACAACGATAGTTCAGGTATACATCCCGACGTCGCAAGCTGCAGATGAAGAGATAGAGAAAGTTTATGAAGAGATTGAAAGGGTAATACAGTAAGTAAAGAGAGATGAAACTCTAATAGTCATGGGGGAATGGAGTGCAGCTGTAGGGGAAGGAGCAGAATAAATGGCTCCAGGAGAATATGAGATTGGGACAAAGAAAGAGAGAGGAGAAAGACTAATTGAGTACTGTAATAAATTTGAGCTAGTAATAGCGAATACTCTGATCAATAATCACAAGAGGAGGAGGTTTACTTGGAAAAGGTCGGGTGATGCGAGAAGTTTTAAGATAGATTACGTCATGGTCAGACAGAGATTCCGAAATCAGATACTGGATTGTAAGGCATACAGGAGCAGATATAGACTCAGATCACAATGTAGCAGTGATAAAAGGGTAGTCTGAAATTTAAGAGATTAGTCAGGAAGAACCAATATGCAAAGAAGTGGGATACGGAAGTACTAAGGAATGACGAGATACGCTTGAAGTTCTCTGAGTCTATAGATACAGCTATAAGGAATAGCTCAGTGGGCAGCACAGTTTAAGAGGAATGGATATCTCTAAAAAGGACAATCACAGAAGTTGGACAAAAAACATAGGTACATAGAATGTAATTGCGAAGAAACCATGGGAAACAGAAAAAATACTTCAGCTGAACGATGAAAGAAGGAAGTACAAAAATGTTCAGAGAAATTCAGGAATACATGAATACAAGTCGCTGAGGAATGAAATAAACAGAAAGTGCAGAGAAGCTAAGACGAAATGGCTACACGAAAAATATAGGAAAGTCAAAACAATCTTCGGGGAAATTCAAAGCAAACATTGAGAGTGCAACGGTAATTTCAATATTGAATGCAGAGGAGAGAGCGGACAGGTGGAAAGAGTACATTGAACACCTCTATCAAGGAGAAAATATGTCTGATGTGATAGAAGAAACAGGAGTCGATTCAGAAGAGATGGGAGATCTATTACAATTTAAAAGACCTTTGGAGGTCTGACATCACATATGGCAGAAACGATAGACAACATTCCATCAGAAACTTTAAAATCATTTGGGGAAGTGTCAACTAAATGACTATTCACGTTGGTGTATAGAATATATGATTCTAGCGACATACCATCTGACTTTCGTAAAAATACCCTTCACACAATTCCGAAGACGACAAGAGCTGACAAGTGCGAGAATTACCGCACAATCAGCTTAACAGCTCATACACCCAAGGTGCTGACAAGAATAATATAGAGAAGAATGGAAAAGAAAATTAAGGATTTGTTAGATGACGATCAGTTCGGGTTTAGGAAAGGTGAAGGCACCAGAGAAGCAATTCTGACATTGCGGTTGATAATGGAAGCAAGACTAAAGAAAAATCAAGACAAGTTCATAGGATTCGTCGACCTGGCAAAAGCATTCTATTATGTAAAATAGTGCCAGGTGTTCGAAATCCTGAGAAAAACAGGGGTTAGGTATAGGAAGAGACGGATGATATACAATATGTACAAAAGCCAAGATGGAATAATAAGACTTGGCGACCAAGAATGAAGTGCTGGGATTAAAAAGAGTCTAAGGCAGGGATGCATCTTTCACCCCTACTGTGCAATCTGTATATCGAAGAAGTGATGGTGGAAATGAAAGAAAGGTTCAGGACTGGGATTAAAATTCAAGGTGAAAGAATATCAGTGATAAGATTCGCTGATGACATTGTTATCCTGACTGAAAGTGAAGAAGAATAACAAATGATGCCGGCGGGTGTGGCCGAGTGGTTCTAGGTACTTCAGTCTGGAACGGCGGGACCACTACGGTCACTGGTTCAAATCCTACCTCAGGCATGGATGTGTGTGATGTCCTTAGGTTAGTTAGGTTTAAGTAGTTCTAAGTTCTAGAGGACTGATGACCACAGCAGTTAAGTCCCATGGTGCTCAGAGCCATTTGATTCGAACAGATGATGGATGGAGTAAGAAGGACAACAAAAGCAGACTAGCACAGGCAAAAAGGACGTTTCTGCCAAAGAGAAGTCTACTAGTATCAAACACAGGCCTTAATTTCAGGAAGAAATTTCTGAGAATGTAGTTTGGAGCACAGCATTGTATGGCAGTGAAACATGCACTGCGGGAAACCCGAAACAGAAGAGAATCGTGGCATTTGGGATGTGGTGCTACAGACGAATATTGAAAATTAGGTGGGCTGATAAGGTAAGGAATGAGGAGGTTCTGCGCAGAATCGGAGAGGAAAGGAATATGTGGAAAACACAGAGAAGGAGAAGGGACAGGATGATAGGACATCCGTTAAGACATCAGGGACTGACTTCCATCGCTCCAGAAGGAATTGTAAAGGTCGAGAACTGTGGAGGAAGATAGATATTGGAATGTATCCAACGATTAATTGAAGACGTAGGTTGAAAGTGCTAATGTGAGATAAAGAGGTGGGCACAGGAGAGGAATTCTTGGAGGGCTGCATCGAATCAGTCAGAAGACTGATGACTCAAAAAAAAAGAAAAAAGAGTCAAAGTCAGCTAGCACATTGAGTCTAGCTACGTGATTTTCCACGGTGAGTCTCGCTTCTGTAGTGGATGTCAGATCGATACCAGCGTGTCTGTAGAAATCCTGGTGAAATGTCACAATAAAAAGCAACTCCCAAGACCCATATTCCACAACTCCTCCAACCATGGCGCAGGGAGCTATTGGACATGGCAGCATTACTGATATAATTCTTGAAGGGAGTCTGTGGGAAGAATGCCATACTGTACTGTCATTTCCTTTTTTACCATCGTACCAAAGGGCATCTCCGTCTACACGACCACCCTGAAATTCACATTTAAGTCCTGCCAGAGGGTTCATTGAACAATCTTCAGACTATTTCTCTACGTTCCGCTTTCTAATAGCTCGTGGGAGAAATGAACGTACGAGCAACGATTTCTCTTATTTTATTAAGATGATCATTCCTCCTCCTCCAGAGGAGAAGGATGGTGACTAACTTTGCGACAACGGCTCATCGCGACGAAAAACGCCTTTGTTTTAATGACTACCACCCCAATTCGCTTATCAAAGCCGTGACACTCTCTCCCCCGTTTCGAAATAATACAAAACAACCTCCTCTGCTTTAGGATTTCTCTGTGTCCTTCGTCAATGCTATCTGATAGGAACCCTATACCCTTTAGTAATAATACTCTAGCAGAGGACGGATTATGTAGTGGACGCAGTCTCTGTATTAGACCCCTTGCATCTTCTACTGCTAGTGTTCTGCCAATTAAATGCAGTTTTTGTTTGCCTTTTCCACAACATTATCTATGTGACTATTTCAATATAAGTGGTTCGTAATTGTAATTCCCAAGTATTTATTTGAATTGACGGCCTTTAGATTTGTTTGATTTATCATGTAACCGAAATTTAACGGATTTCTTTTAGTACTCATGTGGATGATCTCACACTTTTCATCATTTAAAGTTAAATGCCACTTTTCGCACAATACAGGTACCTTCTCAAACTCATTTTGCTATTGGTTTCGATTATCTTTTACCTTTACAAGAATTACAGCATCATATGCAAACAATCTAAGCCGGCCGCTCAGATTCACTATTAAATCGTTTATGTAGATCAGGAACAGCAGAGGGCCTGTAACACATCCTTGGGGAACGTCAGATATTGCTTCTGTTTTATTCGACGACTTCCGTCTGTTACTGCGTAGTGAGACCTTTTTGACAGGACATTACGAATACAGTGGCACAAACGAGACGATAATCCATAGGCACGGACGCTAACCAAAGACCTCGTTTTCTCGGCAGGACACTTAGAAAATGTAACGTATTTACTAAGGAGACTGCCTACAGTACGCATGTACATCCTCTCTTAGAATGCTGCTGCTCTGTGTAAGATCCTTACCAGAAAGAACTGACGGAGTACATCGAAAAAGTTCAAAGAAGGGCAGCACGTTTCGAATCATCTCGAAATGTGAGAGAGAGTATCACTGAAATGATACAGGATTTTGAATGGACGTCATTAAAAGAAAGGCGTTTTTCGTTGCGACGGAATCTTCTCGCGAAATTCCAATCACCACCTTTCTCCTCCGAATGCAAAAATATAAAAGGCCACTGGACGTCAGATTTCAAAATTTTCACGTCTCTTGATAAACCATCGCTGGAGGCACCATGCAAGACGATCATCAATCTCACTTACATGGAGCTGTCTCATGAGGCGGTTTCGGTTCTGGAGGAGGGACTCAACTTCGCTCCCACCCCTAGATTCACGCCGGTCGCGGACATCGTCAGTGCAGTGGAACATGTTGCAGCGCGATTACCACCTGAAGCAGCAGAAGAAGTGCGTCGGGAAACGTGCCGGGCTCTGACCATAACTAAACCTACGAAGACTAACATTACCAGTAGAGAGAGGGCGGCCATTCGAGGCCTAAGAGAGTGCTCTGAGATTGTTATCTTACCTGCTGACAAAGGCAATGTCACATGATTTCCTGTAAGGACTACATTGAGAAGATGCAGCGCCTGCTAGATAACGACTCCTATAGGAAGCAACGCTGACCCCACGGATAAGATGGAGAACAAGACCAGTGCTCTACTCAAGGACGCGGATCTACCAGAGGGGGACGCCAAGAAATTGTCACCTCAAGGACCTGTACCACCAAGACTCTATGGACTCCCTAAGGCCCACAAGGAGTGGGTACCTATGCGCCCGATTGTCAGCGACATTAGGGCACCCACTTACTTGCTGGCAAAATATCTGGCTGAATTACTTAGCCCCTATGTAGGTAAATACCCTCACCATATCCGTAATTCCGTGGATTTCGTGAAACGTCTCGACAACTTCAGACTGAAAGACACTGATATCCTAGTGAGCTTCGACGTGGTTTCACTATTCACCAGGGTGCCTCTACGAGAGTCATTCGAGCTTACTGTGCAGAAATTTGACGAGAAGACCACCGAACTTTTTAGGCATGTCTTGACCTCAGCGTATTTTCTGTTTAATGGGGAATAGTAAGAGCAAACGAATGGAGTCGCAATGGGCAGCCCACTCTCGACGGTGGTCGCGAATTTGTACATGGAGTACTTCGAGGAGGAAGCCTTGGCGTCATCCAATTGGAAACCTACTTGTTTCTTCCGTTATGTCGATGACACGTTCGTTATCTGGCCCCATGGTAGGGACAATCTCCTGGATTTCCTGACACACCTAAACTCCATACATCCAAACATCAAATTCACTATGGAGACCGAAGCAGAAGGAAGATTACCATTCCTGGACGTCATGGTCAAGAGAAGAGCTGATGGTAACTTGAGCCACGGTGTGTACAGGAAGAAAACGCACACTGACCTGTACCTGCAAGCAGACAGCTGCCACCACCCTTCTCAGAGGAATAGAGTACTAAAAACACTAGCACACAGGGAGCGCAGCATCTCAGACGCAGAGAATCTGCCCCAGGAACTGGAACACCTCAAAACCGTGTCCCGAAAAAACGGGTACTCGGAATATCAGATTAGACGCGCTCTCCGTCCCACCACCACAGCACAACCTGTGGAGACGGATGAAGTCGCCGAAGAAGAGGTAGCCACTGCCTTTATTCCGTACAATGACGCACTATCGGGGAAAATCGGCCGTATATTAAAGAAACACCGAGTTAAAACCGTCTTTTGCCCGCCTAATAAAACACGGGCATTACTCGGAAGTGTGAAAGATGACCTCGGTTTGAGGAAGGCCGGCATATACCAAATTCCCTGTGAGTGTGGGAAGACTTATATCGGACAAATAGTACGCACCATCGAAGATCGTTGCCGAGAACATCAAAGGCACACTCGACTGAAATATCCAAATAAGTCGGTGGTAGCAGAGCACTGTTTGTCCGAGAAACACGAAATGGATTATGAGCGTACCAAGATCCTGGCTCAGACCTCTAAATATTGGGACAGCGTTATAAGGGAGGCTATCGAAATTCGCACAATCTTATCATTCGAGACCGCGGATACAATCTCAGCAAGGCTTGGGACCCGGCATTGAATGTAATTAAGAAGACTCTCAACAATAAGTATGAACTGGCGACCAGGGCGGACGTAGCAAGCACATCGACACTACGACAGATTCCGACGCCCACGCCTTAGCGGCCGCCGGCGCGAAGGCGTGGACGGCGAAGAGCGGCCCGCGGGGGGGAGGGGATTTAAATCGGCCGCCAGCCCTCAGGAGCTCAGTTCGTCAGCGCATCTGACGATGGCGACATGTCTGATCGCCGAAACATTGTGCCTGTTGGACACTATGAACCGGCAGTATACCCGTGGACTGTTCGAGCAACAAATACGCCATAAGAAACTGAAGAATCACAATTGTGAAGGTGGTTCGATGAATCCTCTGCCCCGTTGTGGCCGAGCTGCTCTAGGCGCTTCAGTCTGGAACTGCGCGACCGCTACGGTCGCAGGTTCGAATCCTGCCTCGCGCATGGATGTGTGTGATGTCCTTAGCTTAGTTAGGTTTAAGTAGTTCTAAGTTCTATGGGACTGATGACCTCAGATGTTAAGTCCCATAGTGCTCAGAGCCATTTTTGAATCATCTGCCAGGCACGACTGTGATTTGCAGAGTATCCATGTAGATGTAGATATAGATGTACCTCCAAGTTGCTCGTGTTGGTATCTATACTTGATTCGAATACCAGAATATTTAATTCGTCTTCTTTAGCTGCACTTAATCGGTAATATGAACATTGGTATCGCGCAGTGAAGGTGTTGATTGGGTCTTGCCGCTGGTGTACTTTACATATGACAAGAGTATCTTTGGGTTCTCTGACATCTTCCTACGCTGCAGTGCACACCTCAAAAGCTATGAGGAATGTACAACTTGACTGGCCCGCCGGTTCCGTCACTTGTCACCCGTGGACAATATGTGGAATGCGATGGGGAGACGTAAGCTATCATACCAGCCCTTAGCCAGCAATCGTCATGAACAGACGCATATCTGTTCCAGGCATTTGAAGGAATATGACATTCGGATACAGTTTGTCTTTATGCCACAATGAACACAAATATGTATTTATGCTTGTGGGAGGCACCATACTGACTTTGATGATACGGACATCAGTTTCCAATTAAATTAAAGTCATTTATTACCGAAACCTGGTGTAACCACCACAATAAATATCACACTGGTGCTTCATGGTCTAACACTATCCATATGATAAAATGATGTGTCGTTCCGTCTTGATTCCTTTCCCAAACTAGTTCAGCGACCGTATCGCTGGCACCAGTGAGTTTTTATTTTATTCAAAAACATGCAAAATTAGCACCTTTGTAAAACATTACAAAACGTTATTGCTAGTGTACTGTTTGGTTCTAGATATTGTACTGTGTAAATATTGCTACCAGTGTATGATTTTGTACCCTACTTTTTTCACAATGTTGTTGATTGAGTAATTCAGCAATGCAGGAATATACCAACTCACATGCAACTCCTTCCAATTCCAACGCATGGGACAAAGAAGCAGAAATATACGAACAAGGTACGCAGATCACATTAGAGCTCTTAAGAGTAACAGCACACATTCTACCTTCTCAGAACACTTGATAAATAAGTACCACCAGGCCACAAATATCGAAACTCATCTACACATCTTGAAACATTGCAACAATTTACATCGAAAACTACCAATAGAAGAAATTGTTACATAAAAATGATACAGAGGAAGACAAAAACGTAATAAATAAAAACATACCCTTTTTCTAAGAACCTGTTTACGGCTTTAAGAATACTGAGACAGAACAGAAGTAAAACAAACACACACACATCACACACACATGCGCGCGCACGCATAAGAGTGCGTACGTTCACTCCACCACATGCAGGGCCACAAAGAAGGAACAGAAGTTGTTAACGCAGAGTGGCCGCGCGGTTAGAAGCGCCATGTCACTGACTGCGCGGTCCCTCGCGCCGGAGGTTAGATTCCTCCCTCGGGCATGGGTGTGTGTGATGTTATTAGCTTAGGTTAGTTTAAGTAGTATGTAAGTCTAGGGACCGATGACCTCTGAAGTTTAGTCCCTTAAGAACTCACACACATTTGAACATTTGAAGAGGTTGTTAGAACTCCCGCCACAGTTTTCAAAACGTTCTCGTGATTTGTGATACAATTCGCGACATACGAGGGATGAAATATGGCGTTATCCTTTGGATTATTGCCAGGTAGTACCTAGTGCCCGCCATAACTGAATCCACTTCACTACCGTAATTCACAACAGTATTTCACTAAGTTGACATTTTCATATTTGCTAATAACAGTCACTCAGATCGTTGCAAGTGACATGCTGTATGCGAAGAAAGGGCAACAAACATATAAAATATTCAATAAACGGCAACAAACATAGAAACCACGCAGTGACTCAAAAAAATTATAAAATTATTCACACAATACAGCATCTGAAAACAAACAGTACGGAAGTAATGACATTTGGTAATCTTTTATAAACGGTGCTAATTTGACATGTTTTAGAGTAAGGAAAAAGCCAGTTATGGTGGCAGCATGGTCGCTGATAGTAGTTTGGAGAAGAAACTAAACAGAAGTGTTTTGCGTCAAGGCAGATGCTCGAACCTTTATTGTTTTATGGAAACATGGATCAACAGAAAAGTATTCAAGTTACAATGATTTTTACTTTCCATATGTGTCACAAATTTCGCTAAATTTTGGATTTATACGTTTTCCTTAGTACTTTAAACTGGACACGTGCTCTTCGATTCTTCACATTGCACTGTTTGAAATCTGACAGAAAAAAATAAAAACACCTCGAACACGGAAACATAATATGTGGTGGCAAGTTCCTATGGGACCAAACTGCTGAGGTGATCGGTCCCTAGGGCTACACGCTACTTAATCTAACTTAAACTAACTTACGCTAAGGGCAACACACACACACACACACACACACACACACACACACACACACACACACACACACACACACACACACACGCCGTAGGGAGGACTCGAACCTTCGAAGGGAGCCGCGCGGACTGTAACAAGGCGCCGTAGACCACGCGGCTACCCCGCGCAGACATGGTATGTCTACTGAATCAGTGAGTAGAGGAACATGCGGAAGACATTGAAAAGAAGGAGGGAGAGGATTACAGGACATGTGTTAAGGCATCTAAGAATAACTTCGGTGGAACTTGAGAGACCCTTGGAGGACGGGTTGGCGAAAGGCAGCCCGCTAGTTGGATCCGGTCCGCGATTGGTTTCTATCCGGCTTGCGGAAGCAGTTCGAGGTGCTGCAGATTTTTTTGAGGCAGCTATTGTAAAACGTCGAAAGTAGAGAAATAATGTTGATGACCCGTTGATAAATGTAAACATCTGAAGATAAAATGAATGTACTCTCAAGAACGGGTGTTTTGAGGTATAATTTGTTTTCGTGTCGTGTCGGTAAATGGGTGCCATTCATATTGGTGTGTTACCCCATAACGTTAACATAACTGACTTTATAGTTTGCCTTCATATGCCAGGATGGCTGTTGTCGTGTCACGTGACTAAACGCCCCGCGACCAAAAATATGTGAATCAGGCCCGCAGGTTACTAAAAGTCGATCATGCCTGCTGTAGAGGTGTATGATTTGTACCAGGCTGCCGTGTGGTTCTCCATAAGTGACGTAAGTCATCCCAGTATATGTGCCGGTTATATGGAATCAAAACACTAAGATAGATCGACGTCGAGTCGTGACATAATGGCGAAAAAGAGCTGCCGTGGTTGGTGGTTTCCGTTCCACACCTAGTTTAGCTGGAAAGAAGTGCCATATGTATGAAAACGGCAGTGTACTTACAGGATGTGCATCCGTTCGTTTTAGTTTTCGAAGTTGTTATATGTCCCAGTTTCTTTCTTCACCTACAGGTTTTACCTGTAGGAGAAGAAAGAAACTGCGATATATAACAAGTAAGATGCCTCTCTGACATGAAGAGGCTGACGCAGGAGAGGAATTCGCGGTCGGTGCGCTATCCGTAAAGCCATCAAGAACAGTACTTCGAAAACTAAAGCGAACGGATGCACATCCAGTAAGTGCACTGCCGTTTTCATACATACGGCACTTCTTTCCAGCTAAACTAAGTGTGGAACGGAAACCTCCAACCACGGCAGCTCTTTTTCGCCATTATGTCACGACTCGACGTCGATCTGCCTTAGTGTGTTAATTCCATACAACCGGCACATATACTGCGAGGGCTTACATCACCTATGGAGAACCACACGGCAGCCTGATACAAATCATATAGCATCGACGGCCCTCAAAAACGACCAGTGTGCTCATTTAAGGGGTATGAATAATATTGTTTCCTCTTGGCTTATTAAAACTCCCGTTGTCGCTCGGTCGGAAAATACTGCAGTTCTAACAGCTTTGCTTGCAGCGCTACAGCCGGCCGGAGTGGCCGAGCGGTTCTAGACGCTGGAACTGCGAGACCGCTACGGTCGCAGGTTCGAATCCTGCCTCGGGCATGGATGTGTGTGATGTCCGTAGGTTAGTTAGGTTTAAGTAGCTCTAAGTTCTAGGGGACTGATGATCTCAGATGTTAAGTCCGATAATGCTCAGAGCCATTTGAACCATTTTTGCAGCGCTACAGACTGTTGTACCTAGATGATAGTGTTCCTAGGAACACACAAAACCTTTTATTCTCTACTTCAGTCTAGTGACCTGATTTTAGAATCGCATGAAGGACCGCCGTAACCAGTCCCCACCTTTTTCTACTGTTTTTCTTGTTGTTAGACACGTGATTGTGTTCTGCGCAACATCTGTAAATAGTTCGCATTCTAGCCATTTAAATGCTGCACAATATATCAAATCTATCTGTTAATTCCTCAAATACAGAATTTTGTGGTGAGCAAAATGAGATGCATTTTTAGAACTGTGTATGTAAGATGTGAACAATTAAGCCATATTTGTCGGTAGTGCGCCATCGTGCACAGTGAAACGGACGAAGAACTAGTACCGTGGAACATGTGATACTTGCAAATGAATTAAGTTTCGTTAATGTCGAAACAATGTTACCTCTTTTAAAACGGGTATCTGTATTAGTTTCCAATAGCTTTTATTTCAAAATCTATTTAACTTTTAACTAGTTTTTGATAATGGTTTTACCTAAGTTTCGCTAATGTCAAAACAATGTTGCCTCTTCTAAAACGGGTATCTGTATTAGTTTCCAATAGCTTCTATATCAAAATCTATTTAACGTTTAACTAGTTTTTGATAACTGTTTTACCTAATTTCATTTCTCATACTGATTATTGTTTTGTAGCACATTAGTAACGTATTATGTTAAATAGAGTAATGACAAGATTTTCTTGAATACAGTCTTTTAAATTTCAATAGAATATTTATTCGTAGGTATATCCCCACGTTGTACCTTGGAACATGTGTTCGGATTTGCGAAAAACTTAATTTTCCGGAACTTTTGCTTCAAAGACAGCTCCGAGCCAGACGCCCTGTAACGTGCATGTAGTGGGTCTTTTCAAAGTTTACTTATAGTGAATTAGCTTTAAACCATTTACTAACCTCAGTGAAAATCTGATTAGCAGCTATTTCTAAATCTGTACTTGACTTTCTACTTATTACAAACATCTGCAAACACAACAAACTTAGCGTCTGGCAGTTAACAGACGAGATGTCATTAATGTACGCAAGAAAAAGCAATGGACACAAGTTGTAACCTTGAGGATCGCCACATTTAATTAATAACCAGTCAGACGAAGACTAACTGCTTACTGCACAGGTATTTCGCAGCGACACCCTTTGTTTCCTGTTAGTTAGATAAGACTCAAACCATTTCGCAACACTACCGGTGACACCATAATATTCTAATTTACTTAATGGAATCCTCTGGTTCACACAGTCAAAGGCTTTCGACAGGTCACAGAAAATGCCAGTAGGCTCTAATTTCCTATCCAATGAATTAAGTAGATTCTCACCGTAAGTGTAAATAGCTTTCTCTATATCAGAACGCTTAAGAAAACCAACACTATATTATTTTCAATCACATGCTTAACGACACCCTTCAACATAGCCTTTTTCAAATATTTTTGAAAAAGCCACCAAAAGTGAAACTGGTGATAGATTGAGAGTATCTCTTTATCCCCTTTCTTGTATAGAGGCTTAACTTCGGTATATTTTAGCAAGTCTGGAAATGCTTTGCTGATAAGAGATTCATTACACAAATAACTTAAGTCAGGACTCAACTCACATGAGTACTCTTTGATTAACTTCATTGATTTGTTATCATGCCCACTACAATTCCTAGATTTTAAGGATTATATGATTGATGCTACTTATTTGGGAGACGTGAGTGTCATTTCCATTTTACTGATGTTATTTTTAAAGACTGGTCCCAGATACTCCATTGCACTGTTCACCGAAACTGATAACCCCAAGCTGTCAGTAACAGAAATGAAGTATTGTTTAAGAGGTTTGCAAGACAATAAGCACTTGTTGCCAAAGTCACATTTATTTTTAGAGCTATCTGTTCCTCTTCCTTTTTAACCTCACCTGCCTCTGTCTTGATTATATCCCATACAGATTTTATTTTGTTGCATGATCTAATTATCTTTTTTGCATAATAACGCTGCTTAGGATTCTGGATTACTTGCTTCCGTATCTTGCAGCATTAGTTGTAATGCCTTAAAGTCCTAAAATCAGAGCTGATCCTAGCTAGTAGATACAGTCTCCTTTTTGTCCCACGTGATATCTTTATTCCTTGTGTAATCCATTTTGACTTCTGTGTGATTTGAGTTACCTCTAGTTTTGAAACGTGGAGGTAACTTTATTAATGAATGGTTTGTATTTTCATTTGAGTCAGAAGTACTGTAAACATCTATCCAGTTCATGTCTTTGAGCAATTTCCTGAATTTCTCAATTTTTGACTTATTTATTACCCTCCTGTACTCAGATTTAATAGATTTTTTTATCCTCACAAGTTTCAACATTTAACACAAGATGCTGCATGTCCTCTTCAGATGGCCCATTTACTATTGGTTTTGTGACATGACTTTCTTCCCTAAATTCGTCTACAAAGATATAATCAAGAGCAGTCTCAGAGCATTTACATGTCCTAGTTGCAAAGTTAACAGTAGGAACTAAATTGAATTATAATGTTACTGACAGCAATAATTGTTCTCTGACAGAGCTTTTCAATAAATCCACAGCAAAATCACCGGCAACCATTATTTCCTTCTTTTTTACTGTGAGATGGGACAACAGAGCTTCCAGATCTTTTATGAAGAGGTTAAAATTTCCTGAAGGTGATCTGTACATACCTACCATTACAAAGGACTTATTATGAAATACTACTTTTGTTGCATAAGGTTCTAAGTGCTTCTTAAGCAAAATTTATTAAAATTAATATTCTTGAAATCAAAACAGTTTCTAATAAATGTGGCAACTCCTCCTTTCTCCATATTTTCTCTACAGAAGTACCCTTGAATTCAGTAGCATTTAACATATCTATATCAGTCCACCCACATTTCAACATTTTCCAGCAGCTCAAACGCTTCGATTTGACGCCGATCCTCACAACCGAACTCTAATTAAATTGCGTGCCCATGGACTATCGTCTCATTTGTGTGACAGGTTTCGTGATTTGCTGTCAGAAATGTCATTGTTCGCAGTAATTCAGTGAAAGTGATCGAGTAATATAAAAGTGATGTAGGGTGTTCACCAACGAAGTGGCCCTCTGCTGTTCCTAAATTGTATAAACGATTTAGGAGACTATCTGAGCAGTCTTCTTGGATTGTTAGCAGATGATGCTATCGTTTCTAATCTAGTAAAGTCATCAGAAGATCAAAACAAATTACAAAATTATATGGACAAAATTGGCAGTTTAAATAATGAAAAGCATAAGATCAGGCACACTAATACTAAAAGGAATCCGTTAAATTTCGGTTACACGATAAATCATACAAAACTAAAGAGTGTCATTCCAGCTTAATTCTTAGGGGTAAATGTAAATGTCGTGCGACTAGGGCCTCCCTTCGAGTAGACCGTTCGCCGAGTGCAAGTCTTTCGATTTGACGCCACTTCGGCGACTTGCTCGTCTATGAGGATGAAATGATGATGATTAGGACAACACCCAGTCCCTGAGCGGAGAAAATCTCTGACCCAGCCGGGAATGGAACCCGGGCCCTTAGGATTAACATTCTGTCGCGCTGACCATTTTTTTTTTTTTTCGGTATTGTTCGTTGCGTTTGGTCTAGGCGGACGTCAAAAGACATCCGTTCAAGTTGATCGTTGATTCTTTTATTCAGTAGTTTTTTATTTTATTTTTTATATTTATTACAGAGGGCGAGCAGCCCTCTGGCCGAACACACTGAGCTACCGTGCCAGCACCAGTCAGCTACCGGGGGCGGATACTTGGGGATTACAATTACAAATAACTTAAAATAGGATCATCACATATGCACCGTCCACATTAAATATGGTCACCGTCTGTGTTCGAAGTCAACGTGCAGTAACCACTCACAGACACATTGTCGTAGCACTAGCAGTGGAGGCTGTATAAAGCGTGTCGTGGGGACGTGGAAAACAGTGTAGTCATTGTCGTAGTACGGAAACGTAGCGATTTATCTGACGTCCATAAGGCCATGGCCATTGCCTTTCGGGACAAGGGTGGAATTACTTCCGAAATTTCATAAATGGCTAAATCTATAAATTATTCTCATGCTGCCGTGGTTAAAATCAGGGGTGGGAAAAATCATCCGGTTAAAACCGATACTGGTATTTTAGTTCCCAATAACCGGTATTTTTCTGCGTTTGTTTGATCTCAGTTATAACAGGATTATTTCATTTTCTATTAACAATCGGGTAAAAAAGCTGCATATCGGTTTGCTATACAACCAGTGCTAAAATTTTCTGTTTTTAAATAAAACTTTTTTAAATAACGAGTAATATTAATACGAATAATTGCCATTGCCTTGAAACATTGGATTATTATGCAAATTAGGAAAAGCGATCAGAACTATTTTAATAACAACGCATACAGTTAAAAACTAGCACCAAACACAGAACTCAGGAATCGTTTTAGCCTTGCGGAAACAATAGTGTAGTTGGTGCCGCGTGGCGTGGCACATTAGACACTACGCGTGATCGTGCAGTGGGAAATCTTGCCCCCATCCGGTCTCCATCCACATCCACGTACATACTCCGCAAATCACGCAATCGTGCATGGTGGAGTGTACCGTTTGCCACGACTAGTCACTTCCTTTCCTGTTCTACTCGCAAGCAGAGGGAGAGAAAAACGACTGCTTATATGTCTCCGCAAGAGCCCTAATTTCTTTCATCTTATCTGCGGCGTCCTTACGCGAAATGTGTGTTGGCAGCAGTGGAATCGTTCTGCAGTCATCTTGAAATGCCAGTTCTCTAAATTTCCACAATAATATTCCGCTAAAAGAACATCGTCTTCGTCCCGCGGATTTCCATTTGAGTTCACATAGCATCTCCGTAACACTCACGTTTTGATCTAACTTTCTGGTAACAAATCTAACAGCGCGCTTCTGAACTGCTTCGATGTGTTCCTTTAATCTGATCTGATGCGGATCCCCAACACTCGAGATGTACTCAAGAATGGACTGCACTAGTGTTCTATACGCGGTCTCTTTTTATGGATGAACTACGCTGCCCTAAAATTCTCCCAATAAACCAGAGTCGACCATTTGCGTTCCCTACTGCCGTCCTCAAGTCCTCATTCCATTTCATGTCGCTTTGTAACGCTAAGCCCAGATATTTAACCGATGTGACTGTCTCAAATAGTACATTACTCATGCTGTATTCCTACATGTAGAGCAATCTGCCATTCATCACACCAGCTAGAATTTTTTCAAAGCCGTCTGTATCCTCCTACTTTCACTCAACGACGACATCTTCCCGTGTACCGTAGCATCACCGCCAAACAACCGCAGATTTCTGTTCACCCAGTCCGTTGTACTGTATATAGAGAAATATGAGATTGGCAGGAAGTGCATAATGGCTAAACAGGAAGGGCTAGAGGACAAATCTAAGGATTTAGAAACATACAGATGCCGCCTACAAGAAAATTAAAGAGACCTTTGGAGAAAAAAGAACCACCTGTATGAATATCAAGAGCTCAGATGGAAACCCAGTACTAAGAAACGAAGGGAAAACAGAAAGTCGGATGGATTATATAAGTGTCAGTAGAAGGGGGATATACTTGAGGGCAAAATTATAGAAATGGAAGAGAACGTAGATGAAAATGAAATGGGAGATACGACACTGCGCGAAGAATTTGACAGAGCACTCAATGACCTAAATTGAAACAAGGCGCCGGAAATAGACAACATTCCGTTAGAACAACTGTTAGCCTTGGGAGAGCCTGACATGACAAAAATCCTGCATCTGGTGAGCAAGATGTATGAGACAGGTGAAATATCCTCAAACTTCAAGAAGAATATAATAATTCTAATTACAAAGACAGCAGTTGCTGACAGGCGTGAAAATTATCGAGCTGTCAGTTTAAACAATCACGCTCGCGAAACATTAACAGGAATTCTTTACAGAAGAATGGAAAAACTGGAAGATAATGACCTCGGGGAAGATCAGTTTGTATTCGGGAGAAATGTAGGAAGACGTGAGGCAATACTGAGCCTATGACTTCTCACAGAAGATAGGTTAAGGAAAGACAAACTTACGTTTATAGCTTTTGTAGACTTAGAGAAAGCTTTTGGCAATGTTTGCTGAAATACTCTGCTTCAAATTCAGAGGGAGGCAGGGGTAACGAAAGGCTATTTACAATTAGTAAGAAACCAGATGGTGTAAGTGTAGAGGGCCATGAAAGGGAAGCGGTGTTTGAGAAGAGAGTGAGACAGGGTTGTAGCCTGTCCTCGAGTTTATTCAATATATATATATATATATATATATATATATATATATATATATATATATATATATATATATATATTGAGCAAGCAGTGAAGAAAACGAAAGAAAAATTTGGAGTAGGAATTAAAGTTCTGGAGAAGAAATGATAAGATGACATTGCAGTTCTGTCAGAGACAGTAAAGGACTTGGAAGAGCAGTTGAACGGAATGGGCAGTGTCTTGAAAGGAGCATATAAGATGAACATCAGCAAAAGCAAAATGAGGATAATGGAATGTAGTCGAAATTCTGAGAACGCATATTTCGCTGCGATGAGACCTTTTCATGGAACTTCAATCACCAACTTTCTGCTCCAATTGCGAAAATATTTTATTGACCGCCACCTACATTGACAGAAATATCACCGTAACAAAAGAAGAGAAATTATAGCTGGCATGGAAATATCTAAGTGTTCATTTTGCCTGCCTGCTCTCCGAGATTGGAACGGTAGAGAAATAGTCTGAAGGTTGTTGGATGAACGCCCTGCCAGGCACTTAATTATGAACTGGCGGTATTAATGTAGGTTTAAATGTAGATGTATATTCTCTTCATTTTCAGCGATCCCACAGTAAGTGCAAGGTTGTGCCCCAAAAGTACATTTTCAGGAGTTTCTTCCGCAAATTAACACCGATGTTGGGTGCTAGTGGATTTCTGTTGATCAGGAACGTCCCCTCTGCCTGCGCTCGTATGCTTTTAATGTGCACCTTGCTTCGCCCATTATGTGTTACTTTGCTTCCAATGCGACAGAATTCTTTCTCTTAGTCCACTTCGTGGTCCCCAATTTCGATGTTAAATTTATTTCCAATACTATTTCTGCTACTACTCATTACTTTCGTGTTTCCTTAGTTTACTCTCAATCCATAGCGTGTATTCATTAAACTGTTCACCCCATTCAACAGGTCCTGCAGTTCTTTATCACTTTCACTCAAGATAACAATGTCATCAGCGACATCCTTTTACCCCCAATTTTAATACCACGCCGAACCTTTGGTTTATTTCCGTGATTTCTTCTCCGATAAAGAAAATAAAGGTCTTCTACAGTTTATAATCCACTCAATCTTATTTTTGCTTTTGATTTTTATACATGCGATTTGTACTGCCCGTCTTTCCCTATAGTTTACACCTATTTTTCAGAGAATTTCGAACATCTTGTGCCATTTTGTATTGTCCACCGCTTTTTCTCGGCTGATTGTATAGGACAAGTACTTGATAGCGTTCATTTTAAGTGCTACTCTGAGCTGAAGAGATTAGCACAGGAGAGGAAATTGTGGCACTTCAAGCCAATCAGAAGACATAGCCTGAAAAACAAAAGGACTATTCGTCATTCTCTTCACTTTCGTGAAAGAGAGGGGACAGAAGGATTTCAGCGGCCTTAATTTATAACCGGCAGTTCAGTCAGTACGAAAGTGGTATGGGGATGATTCAGGGTGTTACGTGGAAATATTTGGAAAAAAGGAACGTCATTGTCGCGAGATACATCAAGCTCCGTGCAACTAGCAGTAGCCAGCGAGATTTTAACATAGATTTCCATGTAGAACCATTTTTCAGTACCGGCTACTACCTGTCCACCATGAAATATCTCATGCAGCTAAAACTTAGGACGTCGATTTTGCACACGAGCTACGCGAAGTTGTTCTTTTGGCGAAGGTACAACATCTGAATCACGTTGTAAGTTGAGCTCGGAGCTGTTTATAAATCCGAACAGATTGGAAGAGCCTGTTACATCTAACACGTAGGCAGTCACTCATTTTTAATGAATTTATTATCATAGCACCAGAAATTCATCGGTAATATGCTGAGGTTTTGGAGACGATCTTGAATGAATTAATATCTCACTTCTTCAGATGAGTATTTTTTATTTTGAAAAATTGAGTGCATGGCCGCTAAAAGTAGTAATGAATATGTGGCAGAAGCGGTTGAAGTGTCATTCGAAGAAAGCAGAAATTTTATGATGACTCTTATACGTCACCTTCCACAATTTTCGAATGTAATTCTGCATGAAATCGATATCATTACAAGCAGACGAGACCGTACGATAGCTAGAGAACACTATAATTCGTTCGCCACTAAGCGAATATCTAGATAAGTTCTGGAAAGCATAAAATCTGCGTATGCACGGAACGTAGTTGTTGTTGTTTTTATTTATGTGTGTGTACGGTGGGAGGGGGGAGGGAAGAGGGGCGGAAGATATGCGGGTAAGGCGTGTTTACATTTTAGTGGAATTTGCCCTACGGTGAATCTACATGTACCTGATTACTCTGCGATTCATGCCTTAGTGTTAGGCAAAGGGTTTGTGGAACCAATTGCAAGGCATGTCTCCACCATTCTATTCTCGAACAGTACGCGGGAAAAATCAGCGCACTAGTATTTTCGTCAGAGTTCTCATTTCTCTTATTTCATCATACTGGTCATTTCTCCTTATGTAGATGGCAGGTAACAAAACATTTTGGTATTCTGAGGAGCTGTAGCTTCGTGAAAATATCTCGCCTCAAATCAAAACGTCCTCGTTTAAGTGACTGCCACTTCAGCCCGCTTGTCATATCTGTGACACCCTCTCCCCACTTCGTGATAACACAAAACGAAACTTTTCGATGCTCTCTGTCAATTTTATCTGGTAAGGATCTCATCCCATGAAGCAATACTCCCGAAGAGAACGGACAAGCGTAATGTAGGTATTCTTTTTAATAGATTATTTGCATCTTGTCAATGTTCTGTCAGCAAAACCGCAGTCGTCTTTTCTATGTGTCGGTTCCAATTTAAGGTGTTCTAAATTGCAACCCCTAGATGTTTAGTTGAATCTGCTGTCTTTAAATTTGTGTTAGTTACGGTTAACATGCGGATGTCTTGTATAAATCATTTTACATTTCATTTTGATCTTCTGATGACTTTACTAGACGGTGAACGAAGGCATCTTTTCAAACAATCTAAGGAGGTTGTTCAAATTGTCTCCCAAATCATTTATACAGACGGAACATGATTGTATTGTTGTAGATTATACACTTGGCAATATATACACCTCTGGCCATTAAAATCGCTACACCACGAAGATGACGTGCTACAGACGCGAAATTTAACCGACAGGAAGAAGATGCTGTGATATGCAAATGATTAGCTTTTCAGAGCATTCACACAAGGTTGGCGGCGGTGGCGACACCTACAACGTGCTGTCATGAGGAAAGTTTCCAACCGATTTCTCTTACACGAATTGCAATTGACCGGCGTTGCCTGGTGAAACATTGTTGTGATGCCTCGTGTAAGGAGGAGAACTGAGTACCATCACGTTTCCGACTTTGATAAAGGTCGGGTTGTAGCCTATCGCGATTGCGGTTTATCGTATCGCGACATTGCAGCTCGCGTTGGTCGAGATCCAATGACTGTTAGCAGAATATGGAATCGGTGGGTTCAGGAGAGTAATACGGAACGCCGTGCTGGATCCCAATGGCCTTGTATCACTAGCAGTCGAGATGACAGGCATCTTATCCGCATGGCTGTAACGGATCGTGCAGCCACGTCTCGATCCCTTAGTCAATAAATGGGGACGTTTGCAAGTCAACGAACAGTTCGACAACGTTTGCACCAGCATGGACTATCAGCTCGGAGACCATGCCTGCGGTTACCCTTGACGCTGCATCACAGACAGGAGCGCCTGCGATTGTGTACTCAACGACGAACCTGGGTGCACGAATGGCAAAATGTCATTTTTTCGGATGAATCCAGATTGTGTTTACAACATCATGATTGTCGAATCCGTGTTTGGCGACATCGCGGTGAACGCATATTGGAAGCGTGTATTCGTCATCGCCATACTGGCGTATCAACTGGCGTGATGGTATGGGGTGCCATTGGTTACACGTCTCGGCCACCTCTTGTTCGCACTGACGGCACTTTGAACAGTGGACGTTACATTTCAGATGTGTTACGACCTATGGCTCTACCCCTCATTCGATCCCTGCGAAACCCCACATTTCAGCAGGATAATGCACGACCGCATGTTGCAGGTCCTGTACGGGCCTTTCTGGACAAAGAAAATGTTCGACTGCTGCCCTCGACAGCACATTGTCCAGATCTCTCGCCAATTGAAAACGTGTGGTCAATGGTGGCCGAGGAACTGGCTCGTCACAATACGCCAGTCACTACTCTTGATGAATTGTGGTATTGTGTTGAAGCTGCATGGGCAGCTCTACCTGTACACGCCATCCAAGCCCTTTTCGACTCAATGCCCACGCGTATGAAGACCGTTATTACGGCCAGAGGTGGTTGTCCTGAGTACTGATTTCTCAGGATCTATGTACCCAAATTGCGTGAAAATGTAATCACATTTCAGTGCTAGTATAATATATTTGTCCAATGGATAACCGGTTAACATCTGCATTTCTTCTCGGTGTAGCAATTTTAATGACGAGTAGTGTTGTTGTAGATTATACTCTTGGAAATATATACTTGATAGAAAATAAAATGTTGGTGGTACTACCGAGTTTCTTTCGCACAAAATGTATGAATGACCATATTGATAAATGAACGGCGAGATAAGTTCGATGGACAAGAACATCGCCTCGCACCTTGCGCTGATGTCATACGCTCACATTTTTTCCAGTGGTTTACGAGCAGCGCGTGACCCAGTCATCGTGGTAATGATGTGGGAGACCTTGTCCTAGAATCACGTGTCGATGTATCGGACAGCGAGCTGCTACTATGATCCCCGTATAAGGAGTTATGGCTTAGCTTCGGCGCTCCGTGTACCGCATGCACGCCCACCCGCCATTAGCACGATAGCATTATTCGTATCCCCACTCCTGAGAACTGTAGCGACGAAATGTGGTACGTTTTTATCTCAGCAGTATGGACAGCTCTCTACACATAGTCCTAACAGGCAATATTACGTAACTCCTGGTTGTTGTATACTACTGGGAGATGACGTCTGACTGATTGCAGCGAGTTTCATGTTTGAAATAATTTTGGTGAAAGCTTCAACATTCGTCTTACCTAAGGAGTTCTCGAAGGATTGTTAGTAATAACTAAAAGGAGATAGTGTAAAATACGCTATTCAAATACCCTCACGAAAAACTGAAGACGAAACAAGTAATGTCGGCCGATGTGGCCGAGCGGTTCTAGGCGCTTCAGTCTGGAACCGCGCGACCGCTACGGTCGCAGGTTCGAATCCTGCCTCGGGCATGGGTGTGTGTGACGTCCTTAGGTTAGTTAGGTTTAAGTAGTTCTAAGTTCTAGGGGACTGATGACCTCAGATGATAAGTCCCATAGTGTTCAGAGGCATTTGAACCATTTGAAACAAGCGATAACAATAATGACACTCTAAGGTTCAAAATTCTATTTGACGCCTTGTTTTGCCGAACGTCGCACAGATACAAATGAGGAAGTTCAGGAATACTTGCTTACTGAGTTTCAAATAACTGAAATCTGTAGACAAGATGAATGCGCCTCGAGCTAATGTACTTCCTGTTGAATTATTTGCTGTATTTGCAGCAGAACTGGTTCTACTTGTAGCTGTTGTCGACTACAGGTGGCTCCAACGCAACTGGGAGACAGCCAAGTCATTCCCGTTTTCTACACGTGTAATTAAAATCAATTTGCAGGAATATAAACCGTATCGTTGACAGTTTGCTGTAGAGTTCTGTAATACATTTCCTGCTCGAATGTGATGACTATGCTCGAGTCTCGGATGTTTCTTCTTGTGGATTTTAAAATCTTCTCGTTCGAACTACATGTTTAAAGGGACATCGCTGATCGTCTCTTTCTACACTTTACGATATTTCGACTGCGCACCTGCCGGGTGAGCTGTCGAGGACTTCCTTGGCTGACCTGAAGGTGATTAGCAGGTGTGCACTCGAAACATGTCGAAGCGTAGAAAGTGACGACCGGCTGCATGTCCGAAGTTTCTTTTAAGGTTTTTCTTCTTTTACGTCAGCATGGAATTTAACGGGAACTATCAAAAGAACGCCCACCTGAGACCACACAAGACCGCATTCACGAATTCCATGTGGCAATAGTACACACTGACCAAATGAATGCGTTATGTTTGAATTTCATAATGCTATTAGTATATTTACGCATTATTTATTATTGTATTAAATAAAGGAAGCACGTTTTTGGCCTTGTTTCACAGGCCTTATTAATACTAAATGACCTAGGTTTCGGGTTATAAGCACATTTTCTAGTAATTAACTGAACGCAAGGATGAAAACCAAGTAAAAATAAATGTCAACATCTTAATCTATCGATTCTAGCTTACACAATAAGAGTTATCTCGGTTGCCGATTTTGATACAACTGCATATGGATTTACGAAGTTCGCTAGAACAGTACTTACATTAGATATAACGAAACATAAATTGCAAAAAAAAAAAAATGGTTCAAATGGCTCTGAGCAGTATGGGACTTAACATCTGAGGTCATCAGTCCCCTAGAACTTAGAACTACTGAAACCTAACTAAATTAAGGACATCACACACATCCATGCCCGAGGCAGGATTCGACCCTGCGACCGTAGCGTTCGCGCGGTTCCAGACTGAAGCGCCTAGAAGCGCTCGGCCACACCGGCAGGCTATCTCTCTCTTCTCTCTCTTCTCTCTCTCTCTCTCTTTCTGTCTATCTATCTCCTTTTCTCTCTCTCTCTCTCTCTCTCTCCCTTTCGCACACACGCACACACACACACACACACACACACACACACACACACACACACACACACACACACACAAACAAATCTCCCCACTTAAAAAAATATTATTAAATAAAAAATGTAAGCTCTGTCTCACAGACATTCGCTATGTCCCTCTCTCTCTCTCTCTCTCTCTCTCTCTCTCTCTCTCTCTCTCCTCCTAGACGGAAAATATAAACACTAACAGATCGATAGCAGACGCCTCCACCACTACCGGAACAAACAAAACACAAACGCATCCCGCAGTAGCACAACAAAACACACAAAATTACGAAAGGACAGTTCACAGAAGTGTAAATGGGTTAATTGCAGTGAAAGTGACGTGTGCAAATGCAAATACTCAACAATGAAGAATGGGATAAACTGCAAAAAACCATGAGTAACGAAAAGAATAAAAACTGTTTATAGTAGTAAGTACAGGATGCAAATTGTAAATGATCAAACCAAACAAAATTGTGAGAGAAGAAAGCATATTGTTACAGTGACCATTGAAGGAGCGTTAAAATAGAGCGAAACGTGTATGCTCTGAATAACACTTTCATTACGGATTCTAAGGACTTGTACATGTGCAACTGCGAAAAAAAAAGGAGGCCAAAAATCAAAGAAAACAACATGACAGCTATTTATTTCCGAGAGTTTTACATTAACTCTACTTCCCAGTGTGGCCTAGCAGCGGCAGAGTTCTCATTGCACGGTGATGCAGGGTGGCCTGTCAGTGCTCGGCTAGGACTCTGCTTTGCGCTGGCCCTGGCGTTGTCTGGAGTCAGCGCTGCGGCCCCGTGGGAGGGCGGTACGACGGCTGGCTCTTTGCTGCAGCCTGGCGTGGCTGCGGACGTCGGTTGGAGCCCAGCGCTCTCTTTGGGTGAAGTTAGATTAGATTAGATTTACTTTCATTCCAATTGGTCCATAGTGAGGAGGTCCTCCAGGATGTGGAACATGTCAGAAAAACAACAATACATGACAAATATTTACAACTCAATCAAATAAGCTAATGTACCATTCCACAGGTCGCAAGTGGCATGGTCGTCATTTTTTAATGTACGCTATATGAAATAATCATTTTACAAATACTAATGCACTGAATTTTGAAATAAAAAAATGGCTCTGAGCACTATGGGACTCAACTGATGAGGTCATTAGTCCCCTAGAACTTAGAACTAGTTAAACCTAACTAACCTAAGGACATCACAAACATCCATGCCCGAGGCAGGATTCGAACCTGCGACCGTAGCGGTCTTGCGGTTCCAGACTGCAGCGCCTTTAACCGTACGGCCACTTCGGCCGGCTGAAATAAAAAAGTTTTTTATTTATTTATGAGGTAATAAACGTGTAAACAACTACTAAATACTTATCTATAATGAACACATTACTGCACTGAACTGGTGAAGAAGTTAGATTGTACTCACACACACACACACACACACACACACACACACACACACACACACACACACAAATCAGTTGGTCTTACTGAGAAATTCATCAATGGAGTAGAAGGAGTTGGCCACCAATAAATCCTTTAGGCTTCTCTTAAACTGAATTTCATTGGTTGTTAAGCTTTTTAAGGCTGCTGGCAAGTTATTGAAAATGTGTGTTCCTGAATAATGCACACCTTTTTGTACAAGATTAAGCGACTTTAAATCCTTATTTCTAGTATTGATTCCATGAATTGAGCTGTTGGTTTGAAAGAGTGATATATTTTTAATGACACATTTCATTAAAAAATAAATATATTGGGTAGCAGTAGTTAGTATCCCTAGTTCCCTAAACAGGCTTCTGCACGATGTTCTTGAGTTCACACCACATATAACTCTTACTGCGCGTTTTTGTGCCCATAAAACTTTAGCTTGGCTTGATGAATTGCCCCAAAAAATAATCCCATATGACATTATGAAATGAAAGTAAGCATAGTATGCCAGCTTTTTCATTTTTATATCCCCTATGTCTGACAGAATTCGCATTGCAAATAGAGATTTGTTAAGATGCTTCAGCATATCTGTAGTGTGCTCCTCCCAGTTGACTTTATTATCAAGCTATAATCCCAAGAATTTAAAACTGTCCACTTCTTCTATCTGCTTGTCATCGTATGTTAGGCATATACTCGCGGGACACCCCTTACATGTTCTGAACTGCATGTAGTGTGTTTTTTCGAAGTTTAGTGACAAATAATTGGCTAGGAACCAGTGGTTAATGTTCATAAATATTTTATTAGCTGACCTTTCTAAGACTACACTTGATTTGCTATTTATTGCAATGTTTGTGTAATCGGCAAACAAAACGAACTTGGCATGTGTTACTGTTACTGATGAAAGGTCATTGATATACACAATAAAAGTAAGAGCCCTAAAATGGAACCTTGTGGGACCCCACATGTAATTAGTTCCCAGTTGGATGATGCCTGATAGCTTGATACATGTCTCTTTCCTAATAACGCCCTTTGTTTCCTGCCAGAGATATAAGATTTGAGCCATTTTGAAGCATTTCCTGTTACACTATACTATTGTAATTTACTTAAAAGGATATTGTGATATACACAGTACGGCCACAAAAATATACCAGTTGCCTGCAATTTTTTATCTAATGAATTAAGCACATTTTCACTGTAAGTGTAGATAGCCTTCTCAATATCAGAACCCTTTAGAAATTCGAACTGTGACTTTGACAGTATGTTATTTGAGATAAGATGGTTATAAAGACGATTGTACATTACTTTTTCTAAAATCTTTGAAAATGCTGGAAAAAGTGAAATTTGACGGAAATTTGATGCTATTTCTTTATCTCCCTTCTTAAACAGTGGCTTAACTTCAGCACATTTCAACCATTCAGGAAATATTTCACTGATAAATGACTGGTTACACAGATAGCTTAATATTTTACATAACTCAAAATTACATTCTTTAATTAACTTTGTTGATATTTCATCATACCCACTAGATGTTTTTGATTTTAAAGATTTTATGACGGATATTGTTTCTGCTGGGGTAGTGAGGGTCAAATTCATATTATGGAAGTTACTTGAAATGTCTGGTCTGAGGTATTCCATAGCAGTATCTACAGAACCTGACATCCCCATCTTGTCAGTAACAGTTATAAAATTTTTTAAAACGTTCTGCAACACTATACACGTCTGTCACCAATGTATTATTTACTCTTTATGCTATTTGTCCCTCTTCATGTCTGGTTCTACCTGTCTCCTCCTTGACTATATCCCATATAGTCTTTATTTTGCTATCTGATATCACTATATTTTGCTTGTAATACATTTGCTTTGATGTCCGTATTACAGTCTTTAATATTTTTCAGTATTTCTTGTAATGTGATATAGCATCAACATCGGACCTGTTTCGGATTGACAGATACAGTTTTCTTTTTGTTTCACAAGATATCCCTATTCCTTGCGCTGAGGCTTGGGCCCAGAAATCTGCCTGTCCCTGTTGGGCGATGTCAATATGGCGTGTAGATGGTAGACCCAATTGTGACACGAAGGACAGCCTGAGAGACGGGTACCAGTATGCAGCAAGTAAGGAGTATTTCTATTGCCTAGAAGTAGCAGCGCAGGCATAGCAGTGCAGGCCTACTGCAACCAAGTTGAACAGCTCGTAGATGCGTAGATCTGTGCTTCATCCACGGGAGACCAGCCCAGCCCTCATCTTTGACTGGTCACAGATGAGACAAGCAGGAATGCAGCTTGCAGAGTTGAAGTTCCCTGTACAGCCAAACGGCTGATATAATACATAAATTCAGGAAAATAAGCTCCTAGCTCAGAATAATAATGAAGTTTTAAGGGGCAAGGATACCTCGCTACGACCAACATCTTATGCAGATATGGACAAATAGCTTGGCCAACATACATGATGTACACTCATACAATAGCTACACGTACATCAGTTATCAAGGCACATAGGAAGTCAACTTGAATCACTAAAACCTTATCACTAAAATACAGGTCCTCAGATAATTCGCCACTGTACAAAATTCAGTGCCCAAATGGCTTCACCATGCTTCTTGAAAATACAGTACACTTATATTAGGCACTCCTCCTCAGATTACAGATTCAATAGCGGCCCCGCCGCTTCGCCAATTTAAAATCTTGGCAATACACTAATGCCGCCACAGACTCAAAGGTCAGCTCATCAAACTGACACAGTCTTCCAACCATACCTGAAGCGATACGGAGCTGTTTGGAGAGTGGTGAGGCACTAGAACCACAAAATAAAGTATAATTTAAGGACACTTTATTAAAAATAATCTAGATCCTTAGAATTTGCAAAATACAGTAATAATAGAATGACGGGTATGGAAAATTTGAAAATTTAAAAGACACTTGCAGTGCGTAGTGTAACAAGTAAACAAAAAGAAAAAAACGGATTGTGGCCAAAGGACAAATTTATTTCACAGTTGCAACTGCTAAACTGACTTAAGGCCCAATTGACGATATGTTCGTACGCCAAAAGATTTTAAGTTACAAGTAAATGAAGTACAATACAATACAGTTAACAAAGTAACGGCGCAAAACAAATCCATAATTATTCTCAGCAACTATACCAACGATCTACCACGGTGAAGTAAGTGGTAGCACTCAGAATGTCGATAATAGTTGCACATTAAGAACATAAATACGAAAACTGAAATTATAGCCAGAGAGAGAATTCAGAATTACTCTTACAAGGTATTTTAACAGTATCTTAAAAGAAAGTCGCGTACTGAATTAAGAGCTGGCTGCCACACAAGTATGTTTACAAATGGTGAAGGCACTTCAGCGTTTTCGTGAAATTTCCCTAAAATGCAACGAATCCATTAATATCTATGGTAAGATTTACGGGCAAAGTTCCAGCAAATAATAGGTGGAGCTTTCACCACAGGTCGAATTAAGCAGCGTTTCTTTACTTAAACATTTAAATTTTTTATATAATCACAAACAATTTAGATAATTGCAAAATTCAATTGACGTTAGCTATTGCAAATGAGTATGCCAAATGCAGTTGCAGATTACGAATGTAAATACTAAAAAACTTATAACCAAAACCAAATCTTTAAAAAATTCTTAAAAGGAACTTTTATTTTAACAAAAGCACTTGTACTAAATCAACGGCCGGCGGCCACGTAAGCAAACCTGGCGAAGATGTCTTAGGACTCACTGAAATTTGGTGAAAATACAAAAAGTCCATAAGGAACTACCCGGACCAGACACATTAAAGTGACAACTGCCTGTCTTAGACGTCGACGTGCAATGGCTCTTCACAGACGGCAGGTGGCAACACTAGCAATGAAGGGTACCTCAAGTCTACATCTACATCCATACTCCGCAAGCCACCTGACGATGTGTGGCAGGGGGTACCTTCAGTACTTCTATCGGTTCTCCCTTCTATTCCAGTCTCGTATTGTTCGTGGAAAGAAAGTTTGTCGGTAAGCCTCTGTGTCGGCTCTAATCTCTCTGATTTTATCCTCATGGTCTCTTAGCGAGGTATACGTAAGCGGGAGCAATATACTGCTTGACTCCTCGGTGAATGCATGTTCTCGAAACTTCAACAGAAGCCCGTGCCGAGCTGCTGAGCGTCTCTCTTGCAGGGTCTTATCTGTCATCTCCGTAACGTTTTCGCGATTACTAAATGATCCTGTAACGAAGCGCGCTGCTCTACGTTGGATCTTCTCTATCCCTTCTATCAACCCTATCTGGTACGGATCCCACACCGGTGAGCAATATTCAAGCAGTGGGCGAACAAGTGTACTGTAACCTACTTCCTCTTTTTCGGATTGCATTTCCTTAGGTTTCTTCCAATGAATGTCAGTCTGGCATCTGCTTTTACGACGATTATTTTATATGGTCATTCCATTTTAAATCACTCCTAATGCGTATTCCCAGATAATTTATGGAATTAACTGCTTGCAGTTCCTGACCTACTATATTGTAGCTAAATGATAAAGGATCTTTATTTCTATGTATTCGTAGCACATTACACTTGTCTACATTGAGATTGAGTTGCCATTCCCTGCACCATGCGTCAGTTCGTGGCAGATCCTCCTGCATTTCAGTGCAATTTTCCATTGTTACAACCTGTCGATGTACTACAGCATCATCCGCAAAAAGCCTGTGAACTTCCGATGTTCTCCAAAAGGTCATTTATATATATTGTGAATAGCAATGGTCCTACGACACTCCCCTGCAGCACACCTGAAATCACACCTACTTGGGAAGACTTCTCTGCATTGAGAACGCAGGGACAATGGAGTCGTCGTCATGCGGAAACGGAGCGATTTGTCTGACGTCGGAAAGGTCTTGATCATTGGCTTTCGGGCCAAAGGTGGAGCCATTTACGAAACGGCTAAGTTTATCGAAGACGGATGCGGAGATGTGTACGAGTGAAAAGATGAGCAGCTGTTGAACAACTGGCCGTCCACATGAACCGAGGGGCTACCAACAGTGACTCCTCAACGACCGTTCAAAGAACGTTGCTGTGAATGGTTGTCTGCAGTTGGTGCCTGGTTCATGCACCCATGCTGACTGGTGTTCATCGACGACGAAGGCTGGAATTTGTACGCCAGTGCCGCAACTGGACGTCCTCTGTGTGGCGTCAGGTGGCCTTCTCAGATGAATCACGTTTTATGCTCCTTCGGATAGATGGCGATTGGTGTGTATATCCTGCAACAATTGTCGTAAGAGTCCAGGCCCGAGGAGGAAGCGTTAAGGCCTTGGGAACGTTTTCGTGGCATTCCCTGGGCGATGCCACCATTCTGGAATGCATTATGGATCAACGCAAGCATGCATTTACCTTGGAGACCATGTCCGTGCAGTTTTTCCCTTGGCGCGATGGTCTCTACCAGCAGGACACTGCAACATGTCACACAGCTCGCAGTGCACGTGCAGGGTTCGAACAGCACCAGAATGAGTTCACCCAACTCCCGTGGTCACCAAACTCATCGCATTTAAATCCAATCGAGAATCTGCTGGGACACTTCGATTGGGCAGTTTGCACCATAGACCATCAATAGATGAAACTAGCGCAGTTAGTCACGGCGCTGGAGTCGTCATGGCTCCACACCTCAGTCAGTACTTTTCAGAGCCTCACTGATACTCTTCGTGCACGTCCACGCTGCAAAAGGTGGTTATTCAGGCTTTTGACAGACGCTCACATTAATGTGACAGGACAGTGTGTACAACAGGTTCCTGTTGCTCAGTGGCCAAGGAAAATAGTGTCCTGAAATTATACTAAAAGACGCCTTTATAATGGTGTTTCTAAGAGGTACATAAAGATTTAAGGACACTTTTCTAAACAAGCCACATATACAATGAAGGCTTTCACGATCAGCTGCCGAGAGTTCTTCCGGGTTGTATGGCCGTGGTCCATGGAACTCTTCCATGTCTGGCGTTTCGTCCATCAAGCTACGTTGGTGGGCATCTTCGGAGGTGCTCCTGGTCGTGCTGAGTCAGTCGGCAAGACTTAGCACAACCAGGAGCACCTCCGAAGATTTCCATCGTAGCTTTGGACGCAACGTCAGGGATAGAAGAGTTCCATAGACCACGGCCAAACAACCCGGAAGAATTCTCGGCAGCTGAAACTACATATAAATTAAATAATAGAAAAATTCTTAGCGAGACCAACGCTGAACCTCAGGGGCAGCAGACATCGGCAGTAGCCGCTCAAATACACAGTCATAGTGGGCAAGGCCCAGCATGCAGCATGACATACTGAAAGACTGACAAAACATAGACAAGGGACTAGTTCCAAAAACACCGAGTGGAAAGTGAGGTGGATTTAATATGCTCAGAAGGTCAACAGTCTTATCAAAATAGATCTCTTTTGACGGACGTATCACAAAATCTGTTTGGTAACTGTACAGTGAGGTCCCTGATAACTAAGCCTTAAGCGCAGATATGGACAGAATTAAACAATATCTAGTTTTAAAAACAAAGAGTAAAATAAGTTTATCAACTATTCAAAGCACTAGAAAAATACACTGAATAAACACTATTTTCGTAAAATGCAAGACGCTGGATAATATGTGAGATAAGGAATTTTATGTAAACTGAACAGTAGACACTGACTAACATGATACAAATGAACAAGGTGGATAATCTAGAAAATAATGGTATAGAAAGTGCATCTTACTCATATCAAGCTCCTCAGTAACGTCGCGAACGGATATCAAATTTTAACTTCACGCACGTCCACCAGTGTGAGTGCAGAAACACCAAAGCAACCAAAAAATATTCAAATGTGTGTTAAATCGTGGGAGACTTAACTGCTAAGGTCATCAGTCCCTAAGCTTACACACTACTTAACCTAAATTATCCTAAGGACAAACACACACACACCCATGCCCGAGGGAGGACTCGAACCTTCGGCGGGACCAGCCTTACAGTCCATGACTGCAGCGCCATAGACCAAAGCAACCCTTTACCTCAAAACACTCGCCAGAATAATGACATCTATATCTAGTAGGCACGGAGGAAACCAGGATGCCGCAACAGAGCACACTAACCTAAGGACATCGCACACATCCATGCTCAAGGCAGGATTCGAACCTGCGACTGTAGCAGCAGCGCGGTTCCGAACTGAGCCCCTAGAACCGCTTGGCCACAGCGGCCGGCGCGGAGCACTCAAACCTGCCGCTGTTTACGCACGCACTCCTGCGGTTAAGCGTCGTCTGGTGTCCAAGAACCAGTCCATAGGCATATCTAGCGTAGATAACTACCGATACTCGTCGCGTGAGCATGGCACAGTCATAATGGAAATCTTTCTTCGGCAAAAGACTCCTAGCTGCCGCAACCTCTGGACATACAGAGGCAAACATCGTCTGCTGCTCCAGCCAAACGAAGCTTCGCATTAACTACAGGCCACACCCAACTTTGTTGGTCTGCAGCCCCACTTTCCGACTCCAGGCGGCGCAGTTGAGCTTCCTCCAGGATTTATTCACTTTCGACAGCAGATTTCAGCACCTCTCTGCTCACCGCATGGTTACAGCGTCCGCACATCCTCTCACTACACGGAAGCACGCATACACTAGCAGCTCTCAAGGCCACCCACATCGGTATAAAACAAGGACAGCTGGCGCGGAATAGCTGTCCCGGAACATCACACATGAACATTTATCTGCCATAAACCACAGGTGCTGGCTCCCAGATTTATCGATGTGGCCGATTCCGTCCCCGTCTTCAGACCATCCACTCCTTTACCACACCGCCACAGGTAACCTCAGTGTGGATCTGTATCTACCAAACTTGCCTATGTACATGACCCCAGTGGTGCCAGAGGCTGAAGAGCCATGCTGGCGGTGCCATTAGCTGGGGAGGTAAACCACTGTTTCGTGTATTCCAGTCATGATCATCATGGAATGTAGGCGACGGCTGAATCGACAGCGCCCGCTTATGTGGAACTTGCTGACTTCATGGTCATTGTTTCTTCTGTTCTGCTGTTCTGCCCACTAAATGCGAGTATGTAACTCTCTAAACTAAACCAAGTTTTCCATTTATATTCTAATTTCTAGTTCACTTTGATTTCACTAATTTATTTACTTAAGTACCACTCAACACAACAGGCGAGGCTGTGCCACCCGCAACCTGCCATTCGGACCGCGGGGAGCTAGGAAACGCCTGAAAACCTGCTCCAGGGTGCACGCCAACATGGGGTGTATGCGCCCGCAGAGAGACAGGAGGGGCCGAAGGGTCGAACTCCATCGGGCCGGGGCACCCGACGGGCGAAGACGACATATGGTCCGGAGCGGGCAAGAGTTCCATGTCGGAGGACAACTGGTCACCGGAAGCGATCGGCGGCGCGTGACCCAGGGAGGCGCCCGGCGGCTGCAGCGAAGCGGCCACTGCGGGCGTCGCCGGCGGGAGAACAGGCGGCGGCGGCGGCGCGTCGCCATGGGGCAAAATGGAAGGCTGCGTCGGTAACACCTGGGGCTGAGGCGAGCCAGTAGATGGGTCCCCAGGGCGCTGACCGGACGGCACCGTCGCTGAAAGCAGACGGCGAGCGGCAGATCCCATGCGACGACAGACGCGCAGCTGATTGAGATGCCGACGCACCTCATCAGAGGCCCCCAAAACCAGATACATAGCGCGTCCGAGGCAGCGGAGAATGCGCCCCACGAGCCAACGCCGTGAACCTCGGTAGTGACGATAGTAGACAACGTCGCCTGGAGCAAAAGCAGGTGTCTGCCGCTGCACAGGAACCTGATGCGGCGGATGTAGCAAAGACATCAACGTTCGATGATGACGACCTTGGAACAACTCAGCCGGCGAGCGACCATCTCGGGGCTGAGAGCGATACGAGGACAAAAAAAGCAATAACGCGTCCTCCCGAGAATGCGACTCTTTCAACTTCAACATCTGTGACTTGAAAGTCCTGACCAATCGTTCAGCGGCACCGTTTGACTGTGGCGAAAACGTCGCGGACGTCAGATGTTGAATACCATTGGCCTTGCAGAATGACAAATTCGGCGGACATGAATTGTGGGATATTGTCGGAAACAATAGTCTATGGAAGACCTTCAATGCAAGAGATAGCAGATAACGCTTGGATGATGGCAGATGACGTCGTGGAAGACATCCGGACAACAAAAGGAAAATTGAAACTTCCTGGCAGATTAAAACTGTGTGCCCGACCGAGACTCGAACTCGGGACCTTTGCCTTCTCATTCTGGAAACATCCCCCAGGCTGTGGCTAAGCCATGTCTCCGCAATATCCCCTCTTTCAGGAGTGCTAGTTCTGCAAGGTTCGCAGGAGAGCTTCTGTAAAGTTTGGAAGGTAGGAGACGAGGTATTGGCAGAAGTAAAGCTGTGAGTACCGGGCGTGAGTCGTGCTTCGGTAGCTCAGTTGGTAGAGCACTTGCCCGCGGAAGGCAAAGGTCCCGAGTTCGAGTCTCGGTCGGGCACACAGTTTTAATCTGCCAGGAAGTTTCATATCAGCGCACACTCCGCTGCAGAGTGAAAATCTCATTCTGAAAAGGAAAATTACTGAATGAATCAACCACAACCAACCATCGAGCATTCCAGAATGGACCAGCAAAATCGATGTGTAAGCGTTGCCAAGGGGAAGTGGCTTTTGGCCATGCAAAGAATTTCCGCGGTGGTGCTGATTGTTGTTCGGCACACACCATGCAAGAAGAGCACATATTCGTAATCGCGGCATCGATTCCGAACCAAGTACAGTGCTGACGAGCAAGTTGTTTTGTTCTCACTATACCCCAATGTCCTTGGTGGAGAAGCTTTAAGACAAAGGACTGTAACGAACGTGGGACTACGACAGCAAAACACCACGTCGAACAAAAAGTCTCTTCTTGTGAGCAAAAAATCAGCGAACCAACGGATCCCCGATCCATGACTTTGACAAGGGCCATTGCGTAGCAACAAAACGCAGAACGGTAGTAAGAACAGGGTCAGCAGCTGTGGCTGTAGCTACACGACGAAAGTCAATCGGAAACGATTCGACCACGTCATCGGTTGCCGCATCATTGAACATGCAAGCAAGTTCGGAGGAATCGAATGCCCTATCCTCAGCAACAGGCAAACGGGACAACGCATCGGCGTTTCCGTGCTGAGCAGTGGACCGATACAAGATATCGTAGCGGTACTGCGAGAGGAAAATAGACCAGCGAATGAATTTCTGCGCTGTACGTGGAGGTACAGGCTTGTTCGGATGAAAAATCGATGTCAAAGGTTTGTGGTCTGTGATGATGGTAAAGTGACGACCATACAAGAAATCATGAAACTTGGTAACACCAAATACGAGAGCCAATGCTTCTTTCTCGATCTGTGAATAATTTCTTTGCGCAGAGGAGAGCAATTCGGACGCAAAGGCAATAGGGCGATCGTGCGATCCATCTTTGTGCGCAAGCACCGCACCGATCCAGAAATCCGATGCATCCACCATCAACAAAAGGGGCTTCTGAGAATCGAATGGCATAAGGCAAGTATTGGAAAGCAACGCCGATTTCAACTGGCGAAAGGCGCGTTCGCGTTCCGTCCTTCCGGAGATCACAATATCGTCCAGATAGTTCGCAGCAGTAGGGACCGACGCACAAACAGTTTGGAGATATTGCTGAAACAACGCAGGGGCGGATGCACACCCGAATGGCAGTCGTTTGAATCAATACAAACCAAGATGCGTGTTAACCACCAAAACGCGCTGGGATTCTTCGTCTACCGGTATTTGCAAGTACGCATCTGCTGTGTCCAACTTCGAAAAATATTTACCCGGGCGCAGTTTGTCAAAAAGATCTTCCGGGCGAGGTAAAGGAAAAGTTGCAATCACTAGTTGTGGATTCACTGTTGCCTTGAAGTCCACACAAAGTCTCAATTTTCCCGAAGGTTTTGGCAAAATTACTAAGGGTGATGCCCAGAGAGAAGCCTGCACACGTTCAATTACATCTTGTGATTCCAAATCGTGTAATTTTTTTACGACCTCATCACGCAATGCGTGGGGAACATTACGCGCTCTGAAAAATTTCGGTTGCGCATTTGCTTTCAGTTCCAAGTGTGCTTTATAGTTCTTAGTGCAACCAAGGCCCGGTGCAAAAATGTCTGCAAATTCTTCACATAGACGAGAAACACTGTCTGAAGGCACAGTCTGGTTCACTGATAGGACCTGATTTACGATAGACAAGTTAAACATCTGAAATAAATCGAAACCAAACAAGTTCACTGCAGAAGAAGAACGAAGGACACAAAATGACACAAGTTTTGTTTGTCCTTTGTATGTTGCAAGAAGGCTGCACTGTCCTAACACAGGGATCTCTTGACCTGAATAGCTAGTTAGCCTAACATTTGCTGCACGCAACAGAGGTGTGCCCAGCAGTTTGTAAGTGTCTTGATTGATCAGTGAAACTGCAGCTCCGGTATCGAGCTGGAATGGTATCACTTTGCCATTAATGTCCAAGTCTACATAAAGTTTATTGTCCTGCTGACAACAAGAGAGACTGTCTCGTGCATCGTGAACTGACACTGGTACAAAATCACTTGCGACTTGACGGGATTTCCGGCGATGTCGACACACACCATTTGTGGGACGAACACAATCACTGTTTGAGAGAGTGGCACTGGGCGGAGTGGAATGAACTACATGAATTTTCATGGGTGAAGTTTCACGAGCCTGAGTATCCTTGGTTCGAATTCAGCGCGAATCAAAGGGCCTGGAATGGTTGTGAGTTTCCGATCTGAGCATTCTCTGGCAAACACTCTGAACATGTCCTTTTTTATTACAGAAGAACAAATAGGCTGGCGTGACGGGCAATTCTCACACGAATGTCTAGTAGCAACTCGGGAATGATTTTAGCACTGCATTTGCTTGCCTGCGTGGCACACGTGGCTGAGGGCCTGGCGGCAGTGGCACGGCCGGGCGCGAGAGCTGTTTACTGCTCCGTGCAGCTCGCCCAGCGGGCCGGTTAACCTGACACATGGCTGGTGAAGTTTCAAATGATTCCTGAGCAAAGTCAAGTGTGTCCTGCCAATCCAATATGTCCATCACTTGTTGAAGTTTCAAAATCTGTTCCCATATACGAACATCAGAAATGTTCTGTGCAATTGCATCATGTACCATAGTATCTGAATAAGGGAGTCCACATTGACACTCAAAAGCACAATCCCTAGTAAGGCCTTGCAAGGTTGCAACCCACTCCCGATTAGTCTGACCTGCCATACGTTTTGTATGAAAGAAGGTATACCTTTTTGCAACTACATTGACTGATTCTTTGAAATATGCATCTAATGCAGACAAAATTTCGTCGTAGGACAGAGTTGCTACGTCGGGGAAATAATTTGACTATCACACGGGACATATTCACACCGACCGATGATAACAAAAAAGGCTGCCGATCATTACCTTGAATTCTGTAGGCGGCGAGATGGAATCCAAATTGGCATGACCACTCCGTCCAGCTTTCCAGTGCAGCATTACAAGGACGAAAAGTTGGTGCAACTGCGTGTTGTGGCTGCGTTAGCGGTGGAGCGGCGGCTGCCGCGTCGTTTTGCATTGCACGTTGACCCTGGATGAGCTGTCCAAGGGCATCCAGTAATGCCTGTGTCTGCTGATTCTGTAAGCGATAAAATTCGGACAGTACATCTAGAGATGGTGGCGAAGCCATTACACAAGTAAATCAGGGCAGTATAGTTAAGAACGCGATATTGCCTCGTCGCCAATGTTGTGGTTGGCAGGAGAGCCAACACCGTGTTACTAGAGGAAGCCGAAAAGCACACGTTTTAGCTCACGCAGGCTGGCGTGAGGTCTGGAACAGGACAAGGAAATTAGAATTTAGAAAAACGGACGTAGCTGGTGGAATACTTAACTTTAATCCGTTAATGAAGAACGTCGGTCTTGACGGTACATGAATCAATATCAATAGTAACTGATAATGGCGCCTTGCTAGGTCGTAGCAAATGACGTAGCTGAAGGCTATGCTAAACTATCGTCTCGGCAAATGAGAGCGCATTTTGTCAGTGAACCATCGCTAGCAAAGTCGGTTGTACAACTGGGGCGAGTGCTAGGAAGTCTCTCTAGACCTGCCGTGTGGCGGCGCTCGGTCTGCAATCACTGATAGTGGCGACACGCCAGTCGGACGTATACCAACGGACCGCGGCAAGTGTGGTGTCTTGCGGTGACACCACACAACATCCGACGCCAATGCCTCACCATGGCTCCGAACATGCTTTACAGTGCTGTTCACAACATTATTCCTTGACTACAGCTATTGTTGAGGAGTGATGGTGGACATATTGAACATTTCCTGTAAAGAACATCATCTTTGCGTTGTCTTACTTTGTTATGCTATTTATTGCTATTCTGATCAGATGAAGCGCCATCTGTCGGACATTTTTTGAACTTTTGTATTTTTTTTTTGTTCTATCAAAACTGCATGTCATTCCAGGCATGTCGTGTCCCACCCTCTTTCCATCTCCACACCATCCACCTCCTTACCCAACGCAACTTCCACCATATACCCCTCCCAGATGATGAGTTTCGCCCTGACATCTACCCTTCCTACCAACTCTAACCCCATCTTCCTCCTGCCTCCTCCTCAGAGCTCCCGCTCCTCCCTGTCCCTTCTCCTGAGTGCCTTTCCCTACTGTCCCTCCCTCTCTTGTGCTGCCCTTCAGTGTCTCTGCACTCCCACCTGCCTTGTGTTCCATCTTCCTCTCCTGCTCCACCTGTCTCCTGACTTTTGGTGCACCTGCTGATGCCCCTACTCTTTTCATCCCGCCCCCTACCCTGCTGCACTCTGCTCTCCCCTCCTTTTCCATCCTCTCAGGCCTCTCCCTCGGCAGGTCCCACCTGGCAGTTTTATTCTTCATCATGTGTGCTCCAGGTGGGTTTAAAATGTGTTGTTCTGGAGCGTTTTTAATACTGTGAGCAACTTTTAATCTGTGCATGTGACTTCAGTGTCTGTGTTCAACGAAACGCCAACTGTGTGATTTATTTTTTTTTACTTTATATCCCCCCCCCCCATGAACGTTTCCTGTCAGTATATTTTTACCTCCTCTTTTTGTCGCCTTATATGTAATATTTTATTCTGGTATTAGTGGTCATGTCTCGGCTGAAGAGCGTCGGATTGTGCCGCTGACAGCACTCCCCTGCCCATATGGGGCATGGGAATGAAATCGCAATAAAAAGGTCGAGAGGAGGCACGAAGTTTGAGGATTGGCTGTAGCGCCACGACAAGGGGTGGTTACGAGATCCGGGTGGCCTAAGCCACGAGCTGAGCAAGGAGGGCTTGTGCAGAGCGAAGATACCGCAGTACTTTGCCGGGGTCATCATCGACTACAAGCAGCAGGCTGACATCCCATCGGTTGATTGGCAATATTCGTGTCGGACGACTGCTCGTGGCCTGGCTGCCCTCTTCTACCCGGCTTTCATCGGAACCACTCAGTAACCACTGTGATACACCGTGGATCCGTAGAACTGCTGATAAAGGGGAGTAACATTCTGTAATCCTCGTGGTGATTTGTGTCATTGTCTACCTGCCCTCCTTATTATTTTCTGGTTTATAACTGAGTACGGCGGTGCGAGTCTCCCGCATCGTTCACCTACGCTCCGTCACGGAGTACAGGACTTCATCATCATCATCACCTGATTCTGAGAGTTTTACTCGGTCGGCTCTTTGGTCATAAATATAGGCCGTAGTATTGTACTAAGACACTAGTTGTCGCTTGAAAATTTGTCCCGCTATTATATTGCCTTTCCTTTCTGGTTTGTAATCGATCATTAATGTTCTAAGGAATCACCTCCTGGTCATAAATACAGCCGGAACAATTGTACTAAGGCCCAGGTCGACGTTAAACAGAAGAGAGACCTTGTGGTTAGATTAAATATTAACAGGTTCAATGCTTTGATAGTAATTATATTTTTCCGTCATTAGTTATAATCTGAACAACCTGTCGTACTAAGCTGTGCATTGCTGTGTTTGAAAGACAGGGTCATTATTGGTGTATTTTAGCTGGATCTTGTGGTTCCGCCAAGTTGTGCTAAGTGTTCACAAGTAATGTTTTAAAACTTTGCTTCAGAGCGGCCTTAATAACTGACAATTAGTTTCACTTTGAAAATATTAACAGCCAACTGTCACCAGGGCTTAAGTCAATAAGATTGTCAAAATGGACGGGTTGGGGTCCAGTCGCACCTTGGTTATCTATTGAAATTAAGAAGTTTGTTATTTTGAAGTCTTATTGTTTCCTAATCTGTTTAATCTATAAGCACAGGTGCGCATCTTAACCCCAAACTTTTGGACATACAGCTTTCAAATTAAAAGTTACGTCATCTATTTTGAGAAACTGAATAGCTTTTGTTGTCAATGATGCTCATAGTTTCCATGTGTTGCAGAAGGGCATTTATTAAGAGAGATTGTGTCCGGCGTGATAATAAAGACCACTGTTTGACCTGATAATGAGCGGGCTGCAGGTCCGTCTCGGCCGTCTTGTACATTTTGACAAGTTGTTCTTTTTGTAAAAAAAATTATGGTTATATATTGTTAAATAAACAGGTTGTGTGAAAAGAAAGTTATATTGGTGGGTCCTCGGTTCCACGTTTTCCTTAATTCCAATATAGCACGTCTCATCTAGTTTGCACCTGACGATGAGTATAAAGCCGAAATGGCCATAGTATGAAATAAATTAATAATTCGAGTATAAAACTTGCAGTTAAATGGTTGCAAATTTCATTCAAAAAAATACACTGTGACTGTGTTCCCCAGTGAATGGGAGATCATGCGGTTAGTGCTTGGGATGCTGTACAAACATTTATATCTTTTCCTCCTACACTATGGTTTTCATCTGATCGTTTTAATTATTTTATTGACAGAGCTTTCGCAAAATGTGGTGGTACTCGCACGGGAACGTATTTTAATCGTTAGCTCTCATTATATCCACCCGTTGCCTGTCGCCTGCCGAATTACACACATCGAGCGTTCTCTTTGTTATCTCCTTATTTCACAGGACGGCACCACAGTCTGTTCACACCATATATTCAGGACAATTTTTCATAACCATGATTATAAGCAATACCATTAACTTATCGTCGGAAGAGTAAGGAAAAATCTCGAATGTGTACTTCAAAGGTTTGCAGAAACCACTAGCTATTCCAATCACACAAAAAGAGAATACAGAAGGAGAAATGGCGGCAAGTACTTCCCAACCTCTTAGTATTTCCTAAAGACATGGAAGAAAGAGAAGAAAATTTTATTTACAGGTATTACTGCCAAAAGGTTGTAAGAAGTCTGACACATAGTTTGTACATGACATGTTCTTTACATTATATTGTCAGTATCATAGTAAGTGACTGTCTGCTACGCTATATTTCTTAACCCTTATTTGTTTTTTGGGACTTCCTCCTGGCAGCATGTGGCCTGATTTGTTTTGCTTTCTTTGATCCCTTGTTTATTATACGACTATTTTTTTATTGGCACTAGTGAGACGCTGTTGAGTCAAAACTAAGAATGTTAAGCATCAGTTGTCGTCCGCAGCTCGTGGTCGTGCGGTAGCGTTCTCGCTTCCCGCGCCTGGGTTCCCGGGCTCGATTCCCGGCGGGGTCAGGGATTTTCTCTGCCTCGTGATGACTGGGTGTTGTGTGATGTCCTTAGGATAGTTAGGTTTAAGTAGTTCTAAATTCTAGGGGACTGATGAACACAGATGTTAAATCCCATAGTGCTCAGAGCCATTTGAACCATCAATTAGCCGGCTGGTGTGGCCGTGCGGTTAAAGGCGCTTCAGTCTGGAACCGCGTGACCGCTACGGTCGCAAGTTCGAATCCTGCCTCGGGCATGGGTGTGTGTGATGTCCTTAGGTTAGTTAGGTTTAATTAGTTCTAAGTTCTAGGCGACTGATGACCTCAGAAGTTAAGTCGCATAGTGCTCAGAGCCATTTGAACCATTTTTTGAACCATCAATTGTCAAATGTGTGATATATTTACGACAGCATGTGTCCGGATTACATTATTTCCTTAAGTTGGTTGGTTGTTTCGGGGAAGGAGACCAGACAGCGAGGTCATCGGTCTCATCGGATTAGGGAAGGACGGGGAAGGAAGTCGGCCGTGCCCTTTGAAAGGAACCATCCCGGCATTGGCCTGGAGCGATTTAGGGAAATCACGGAAAACCTAAATCAGGATGGCCGGACGCGGGATTGAACCGTCGTCCTCCCGAATGCGAGTCCAGTGTCTAAGCACTGAGCCACCTCGCTCGGTTTTCCTTAAGTGCTATAAAACAAGGAAACAAATCAATACATCGCAATAATACACATATTGAGAACCACGTAAACATCTATGATGGCATTTTCCTTTCGACGGTCCGATCGGTCGTGAAATTAAAACCACATTCATAATTCGATGAGGCGTTGCGCAGAGGTGTTGCACAGTGTATCTAGTATGCTCGTCGATCGAGTCACGTCGCGCTTTTTAGTGCGCACAGTGAGCACGTAAAGATGCCTAGAACAATAGTCTCGCGCTAAGTGTGAGTGTGTACTGTCATTCAGCCATTCGATTTCCTTATGCGCAAGTGTTCCGCCTAATTGTTATGCAGCCGACATAGCGTAACTGTCATGAGTGACAGCAAAGTGCGACAGTGTTCCAGGAACATTGAAACAGGAATTACGGACGTTCATGCTGCAGGTGGTAAGGAAACGAAGAGGCAATTCCGAACACCCGAAGAGAAATGTTTTCATCAGGCATCGTCCCCTTTTACCAATATGCTCGGCGGCACACTGCAGCTACAACAAAGATCTTCCTGCTGCGTTTTCGATGGGAGGTGTTTGATCACCCATTATACGGCCGAGACTTGGTTTCCTCTGATTGTCATATCTTTGCTGGCTATGAGGACATCATTTTGGCACAGACAACGAGCCACAGACCAGCGTAGTGAACTGGCGGAAACCACAGGACGAGGATAAGGGAAAATTGATATCACGCCATGATAAAAGTCTATTTGGGAGCGGCAGGTATGTAGAGAGGTAGTGGAAGGTGTAGCTAAATGTTGGAAATAAAATATTTTTGATTTTCAGTGCGGTTTCCATCTCGCGACCTATCTGACCTTGAAATAAAAATTGCCCTCATATACTGTCTTGTAGCATGACACGCCTTAAGGTTTGTATGCCATTAGCCAAGGTCAAAAGTAGAAGTCCAACCGTAAACATGCGTTGTCAAGCATGAAACGCTTCCTTGAACATTTCATTGTGGCGCATTATACTTTACCAGGCCGAGATGTAACGCAAAGGCAGCTACTGTCGCCTGCTATCCTGCAACGCATATACCACAGCCCACAACGATGCTTTTGTCTTTCGCAAAGTCTTTGAACACTATATCAAGTACTAGCAAATCGTAAAATCAAATACTGCATGTATGTTTACAAGTGTGGCTCCATGTAGAACGACCAACAGGACTCAATAAAAGCTAGGGCCGTTAAGCAGAATAAGTTGGGGGCTGCTCCTCAAGGAGTAAATCGCTAAAGTGCCCCCAGAAATGTCCCTTGTACGCTCCTGTCTTCTCGTTTAACACGCTGACGCGTTTCTCTCTTAAAGAGCAAGAAATCTCAGCTTCTTCTAATTTTTCAGCAACTACCCATTTTCTTCAAAGTGCAATTTATTCATGCTGTCTGTGACGCTCTCAACTACTGTTGCTCGTCCTTGAGGTGCTGAGCCACCGCCGATGAGCCAGTTATCTATTGTGAAAGCTATGTTAATGCCAAATTATTGGCAGCACTGACATAATGTGTTAATATTATTGCTTACTACGTCGCTATCTTTAACTTACAAGTTAAGATATCAACTCGAGTAACTTAGAAGTACAGGATGACCCGAAAGTTCGTTAACATTTGGAAATGCACTAAGAATAATGTAGGCAGAGAGGTGGAACTTGACGCAAGACTGATATGAGCTAGCGTTTCCTTGAAATCAAAAATGAGTGAAAAACCGACCAGCAGATGGCGCTGGACAGCAACACGTCACCGACGCCGCATGAGAAACGTGTCGGGTGCGAGGTACGCTGATACGTTGCAGTACCACATCATCCGTAGACTGGCCGATAAACACCTGCTGGAAGGAGGTACAACCTTTTCCACCCCATTCTGCTACACGTGTGAAAGATCTCTTGCGTATATCTGTCATACTTGGCCTCCCAAGTCCCCCGGGCTCGCTCCGCTTGGGTTTACTTCAGGTCGCAAGTCTTCCTCGATCGTCCGACTTCATTAGGGATGCTAAAAGGCAATATCCGACGGCAATTTCTCAGCACACCTACTGATGTGCTGTACAGTGCTCTTCACAAAATTGTCCCTCGACCAGAGATATTACTGATGAATGACGACTGTCATCTTGAGCATTTGTTATAAAGAGCATCGCCTTTGCTAAAAATCACTTGTAATGCTAATCACTGCTTTTGTATCACATGAAGTGCCGACTGTTGGTGATTTTGTCAATTTATTTTGTTTTAGTAAAACTCCATGTCATTTACCCTATGTGTCAATTTTTACGTCTACACCCACCTTATTCTGTGAAATATTGCATTTTCGAATGTTAATGGAGTTTTGGGTCATCCTGTTGATATCCTCGGTGTATCGAAGCAGCTTAAATTACTTCATAGTGGCAAGTCTTACGGTCCAGACAGTACACCAGTTATGTTTCTTCGAGAATATGCTGATACAATAGCCCCATACATACACTCCTGGAAATGGAAAAAGAACACATTGACACCGGTGTGTCAGACCCACCATACTTGCTCCGGACACTGCGAGAGGGCTGTACAAGCAATGATCACACGCACGGCACAGCGGACACACCAGGAACCGCGGTGTTGGCCGTCGAATGGCGCTAGCTGCGCAGCATTTGTGCACCGCCGCCGTCAATGTCAGCCAGTTTGCCGTGGCATACGGAGCTCCATCGCAGTCTTCAACACTGGTAGCATGCCGCGACAGCGTGGACGTGAACCGTATGTGCAGTTGACGGACTTTGAGCGAGGGCGTATAGTGGGCATGCGGGAGGCCGGGTGGACGTACCGCCGAATTGCTCAACACGTGGGGCGTGAGGTCTCCACAGTACATCGATGTTGTCGCCAGTGGTCGGCGGAAGGTGCACGTGCCCGTCGACCTGGGACCGGACCGCAGCGACGCACGGATGCACGCCAAGACCGTAGGATCCTACGCAGTGCCGTAGGGGACCGCACCGCCACTTCCCAGCAAATTAGGGACACTGTTGCTCCTGGGGTATCGGCGAGGACCATTCGCAACCGTCTCCATGAAGCTGGGCTACGGTCCCGCACACCGTTAGGCCGTCTTCCGCTCACGCCCCAACATCGTGCAGCCCGCCTCCAGTGGTGTCGCGACAGGCGTGAATGGAGGGACGAATGGAGACGTGTCGTCTTCAGCGATGAGAGTCGCTTCTGCCTTGGTGCCAATGATCGTCGTATGCGTGTTTGGCGCCGTGCAGGTGAGCGCCACAATCAGGACTGCATACGACCGAGGCACACAGGGCCAACACCCGGCATCATGGTGTGGGGAGCGATCTCCTACACTGGCCATACACCACTGGTGATCGTCGAGGGGACACTGAATAGTGCACGGTACATCCAAACCATCATCGAACCCATCGTTCTACCATTCCTAGACCGGCAAGGGAACTTGCTGTTCCAACAGGACAATGCACGTCCGCATGTATCCCGTGCCACCCAACGTGCTCTAGAAGGTGTAAGTCAACTACCCTGGCCAGCAATATCTCCGGATCTGTCCCCCATTGAGCATGTTTGGGACTGGATGAAGCGTCGTCTCACGCGGTCTGCACGTCCAGCACGAACGCTGGTCCAACTGAGGCGCCAGGTGGAAATGGCATGGCAAGCCGTTCCACCGGACTACATCCAGCATCTCTACGATCGTCTCCATGGGAGAATAGCAGCCTGCATTGCTGCGAAAGGTGGATATACACTGTACTAGTGCCGACATTGTGCATGCTCTGTTGCCTATGTGCCTGTGGTTCTGTCAGTGTGATCATGTGATGTATCTGACCCCAGGAACGTGTCAATAAAGTTTCCCCTTCCTGGGACAATGAATTCACGGTGTTATTTCAATTTCCAGGAGTGTAGCAATCATATAGAACCGCTCGTTCGAGGAAGATCAGCATAAAAAACTCGAAAGTTGTAGAAGTCACACCAATACATACCAAAGGCAATTGGAGTAATTCGACGATTCACAGACCTATATCATGGACGTCATTTTCAATAGGACTTTTGAACATATACTGTGCTCGAGCGTTATGAATTATCTCGAAGAAAATGGTCTATTGACACATAGTTAGCACGGATTCAGAACATATCCTTCTTGTGAAACACAAATTGTGCTACCCACAGGCAATCTTAAATTTATTCTGTATTTCTAGATTCCCAGAAGGACTTTGATACCGTTCTCAAAAGAGACTTCTAATCAAGTTGCGTGCCTATGCAGTATCGTCTCAGTTGTGCTACTGGGATCCAGATTTCCTATCAGAAACCTCACAGTTCATAGTGTTATGGGCCCATTGCTGTTCCTAATCTATATAAACGATCTAGGAGACAATCTGAGCAGGTCTTTTAGATTGTTTATAGATGAAGCTGTCATCTGAAGATCAAAAAACAGTGAGTTAGACAAGATATCTCAAAAGTGGCAGTTGAATCTGAATAAGGAAAGGTGTAACGTCATCCATATGACTACAAAAAGATACCTGTTAAATTCAGTTACACGGTAAAGTACACAAATTGAAAGGCTGTCAATTCAACTAAATGCCTAGAAATTACAATTACGATCAACTTAAAGTGAAAGGACCACATAGACCATATTGTGGGACAGGCAAACCAAAGACTGTATTTTATTGACAGGTCACTTAGAACAGGCAACAGGTAAGCTAAGAGACTGCGTACACTATGCTTGGCCGTCCTCTGCTAGAATATTCCTGTGCGGTATGGGATCCTTACCATGTAAGATTGACGGAGGACATCGACAAGGTCCAAAGAAGGGCAACTAGTTTCCTGTCATCGCGAAATAGGGGGCAAAATGTCGCGGATATAATACACGAATGGGGATAAAAGTCCTTAAAACAAAGAAGTTTTTCGTTGAGATCTTTTAAGGAAAACACCAACTTTCTCTTCTAAATGTGAAAATGTTTTACTGTCGCCAACCTACATAGATAGAAATGATCAGCGTAATAAAATAAGAGAAATCAGAACTCAACATGGAAGATTTAAGAGTTTATTTTTCCCACGCTCTGTTCGAGAGCGGAACGGTGGAGAAACACACACTGACGGAAAAAAAACATCGCAAAACAAGGAAGGAGTTGTGCGACATACAAGTAAATTGGTAGGCGTGTTTCTACACCTGAAAGATGGTATCTATTCAAATTTCTCGTCAGTCGCATGAGACAAGCGTTAGCAACGCCACTATGAGGATGCAAATCAGGTTTGCTTTTAAAAAACACGCTGTAACGATTGTGAGCGTTAGTAACGTTTGAGATGGGACGTGGTGATTTGATTTTAGTTAAGAAGGCCTTTAAGGCGGCAAAGACACCTCATCAGTTCTTGTAATAGGGCTACGAGGAGCTGGATAGTCATTCTGCGATACTGCACAAAGACTTGGCAGGAATGTAGCCACTATACAAGGCTGTTGGCAGAGAATGGCCGGCCGGGGTGACCGAGCGGTTCTAGGCGCTACAGTCTGGAACCGCGCGATCGCTACGGTCGCTGGTTCGAATCCTGCCTCGGGCATGGATGTGTGTGATGTCCTTAGGTTTAAGTAGTTCTAAGTTATAGGGGACTGATGACCTCAGAAGTTAAGTCCCATAATGCTCAGAGCCATTTGAACCATTTCACGAGAATGTAAGGCCGCAAGGAAACCGGGCTCCGGGCGACCACGTGGCACTACCGAGGGGGAAGACCACCGTATTCGGTGCATGGCTCTGGCGCATCGTACTGCATCTGCAGCAGCAGTTTGAACAGCAGTGACACAACGAACTGTTACAAATCGGATACTTCAAGAACAGCTCCGAGCCAGACGCCATGTAGCGTGCATTCCACCCAACCCAAACCACCGTCATTTGCGACTTCAGTAGTGTCAAACGAGAGCTCAATCACGGGCAGGGTGGGCGTCTGTTGTGTTTTCTGATGAAAGCTGTTTCCACCTCGGTGACAGTGATGTTGGTTAGAAGGGTGACAGTTGAGGACCTGCAAGCAACCTATTTGCGCGATAGGCACACTGGACCTACACCTGGAGTTATGGTCCGGGGTGTGATTTCATACGGTAGCAGGAGCACACTCATGGTTACCCCATGCACCCTGATAGCAAAATTGTACGTCAGTCTGGTGATCTGATTTGTTGCGCTGCTATTCTTGAACAGGATTCCCAGCCGCGCGGGGTAGCGGCGCTTTCAGAAGGCGCCTTGCCACGGTTCGCGCGGCTTCCTCCGTCGGAGGTTCGAGGAGTCCTGCCTCGGTCATGGGTCGGTGTGTGTTGCCCTTAGCGTAAGTTAGTTTCAGTTAGATTAAGTAGTGTGTAAGCGTACGGACCGATGACCTCAGCAGTTTGGTCCCATAGGAACTTACCACCACACAAAAAAAAAAAAAAAAAAAAAAAAAAAAAAAAAAAAAAAAAAAAAAAAACTTCATTCGGAGGAGTGTTTTCGAACAGGATAACACTCGCTCACATATTGCTGTTGTAACCCAACATAATCTGCGGAGTGTCGACATGTTACCTTGGCCTGCTGGATCACCAGGTCTGTCTGTAATCGAGCACATATGGGACGTCATTGAACAACAATTCCAGTGTCATCCACAAACAGCAATTATTGTCCCTGTATTGACTGAGAAAGTGCAACAAGTCCACTCCACAAACTGACAAACGGCACCTATACAATACACGCACGTTTGCATATTTGCATTCAACATTCTGGCAGTTACACCGGTTATTAATGTACCAGCGTTTCACAGTTGCAATGACTTATTTTACACTTATATTGACCAGTGATCTTGTGATGCTAATTACTTAAATATGTTACCTAGACAAATGCATTCCCGAAATTTCATTATTTCTTTCTTTCTTTCCCTTGCGCCTTTGTCCCGCAATGTTCGCAGGGTCGGCGTGGTTACAACGGATTTGGCAAGATTAATTTAAAGGGGTGGCCGGATGCCCTTCCTGTCGCCAACCCCCCCCCCCCCCCCCCCCCCCACTCCAGGACGGAATCGGTGTACCCCAACTGTCTGCGTCGAGTGGAAACCATGAAAGAGTGCGGAAGTGTTACAAATGTCTGTGTGTCGTGTAACTGAGGATGTGGAAAACCGCCAAAAAAAACCAGGCTGGCCGACACACCGGCCCATGTCGTTAATCCGCCGGCCGGATTCGACCTGGGTCGGCGCGCCAACCCGAGTGCAGGAAGCAGCGCTCTCGGCTAACCTGGCGGGTCATTCCCGAAATTTCATTATTCTATATTAATTATTTTTTGGTGTTACGACTTTTTCCCGTCAGTGTAGTTTGAAGGTGGTTTCAATATCCCCTCTGTGAGGCATCTAAGTATGAATTATGGAGTAGTCATGTAAATATAGATACACAGGTTTCAGCTGTCACATTACACCGGCTCTATCGCGCAGTGGCTGTACACAATAGAGTCCCCATCACTATCTCACTACTGTTGCCCCTCCACGAGCGTGCCGTCTGCAGTGATGTGGGCACTCCATGTCAAATTTGATTTCTGTTTTCTTTATATCTAGCGTTCCAATCATTGACCCACCTGTTTACGTATTACGATCTGAGTACGAGTAATACTGCATCAAAAACCGGCTGTTAATAAGAAAAAGACGCGTTCATCAGTGCTCGTTATTTCCACGCACGTCAATGGATTCACGGTAGCTACAGTGAGAAACAATAACGACGGACGTCACATTTCGTTTCCTGCGCAGCCCCTGCAGCGGGCGGGCGGTCGCGCCTCTGTTTGGCAGACGCCGCGGCGAGAGCGCGCCAGCTGAGCGCGACGCTATCAGCCGCGATTTATGTACACGTGCGGACCGAGGCGAACACTCGCGAAGGCGGGTTTCCACGGCGGCGCTTTCACCACCAGCTCATATATCTGAAGTATTTGGGGAAGATATATCTCGACGTTTAAAATACCACATGTACCCCGTTAAGTTATTCAGGCGCGCGAACGAAATTTTTCAGTCAAGCAAGTACCGATACAGTTAGAGGCACTACAAGGAACGCACATAACATCTCGTTTAGCGTCTTACACACGTGTATTAATTTTCGCAGTGAAATTTTTAAGCGATTACCAAGTACAACATGAAATGTAATTTCTCAGAGCGTTGATTAACTGGCGTGCAGTGGCTTAACTCGCTGCCTGCCTTTGTGTGTAGCTCAGAAAATTGTTATACAGGCCACGTCTATTCTACTAGTAGCTGCTAAGAGCGCTTGCTAAGTCTGTGAATAATGTTCGTCTAACGTTATCCTTTGCTGATGCATACGAGAGCCATTCTGAAAGTAAACAACGTTCTTTTCTACAGATATTTTCAAAGCTAACGAAAGTAAACTTATTTTTCTACCTATCTTATTACATTAGCTTTTTTATAAGTTATCACCCTTCGAATTTAAACACTCTTCGTATCTTCTGCAAGCTCTCATATGTCTTCCGCATACTCAGTTACCCCCTAAGTCGTTTAATCCGTCGCTAACATCCTCTTTCAGTTCGTTGCCATTTCTGTTGTTCTTTCCACCAAAAAACCCCTTCAATTTCAGAAAAGCTGGTAAATGCTCGGGGTCAAGTCCTGGCTATACAGCTGGAGCATAAATTTTCCATTTAAATGCAATAGAATGTGGACGAGCGTGTTCGCAAACAATCACAATGCCGCTGGACTACAGTCCACGATGTTTTTAGCGCAGCGGCGTACTCGGTGAAAGATCAGACAACTGTCCGCTGCATCTCCTCGAGGCATAAAGTCACTGAGTAGGGCGCTCTTTCCGTCCCAAAACACCACGGCCGCATGGAGAAAAACAGCGGTCTGGCTGAAATAGTTCAAAACGGATTAAAAAAGTCATCATCGCTATAAAACATTTATTTGCAATGGTTACAGGCTTTGGTCAGACTGTGATCACCTTCAGCGCATTTATACTATGATGGTAAGTGGTGGCGACGAACGGAGCAGATGTTGTGACTCCACGAAGGTCAACTGCTCACTGCTTGACGTTCGTGGGCTCACAACACCTGCTCCGTTCATCGCCACCACCTACCATCATAGTACAAATGCGCTGAAGGTGATCACAGTCTGACCAAAGCCTGTAACCATTGCAAATAAATATTGTACTGCGCTCGAGACTGTTTTAATTCGTATTTAAGTTATGGCCATAACCGTTTTGGTGTTCAGAAATTGTATAACTTTTCTCAGTTTTGTTGGCGATCATGAATGATCATGTTCCAGTGGCTGGCGCATTGCTTTTGGATTTTCTTTATACGAAACCTAGGTATCTTCATCGGTATCAGTGTGATTCAAAAACTCCTTGCTTTCCTTCTCGTACCAAGTGAGAAAAAATCGGTGGGCCTGTATTTCGTTTCTTTATATGTTCATCTGCTAAATGTCGAGGAACCCACCTCGCACACAGTTTTCAGTAGCCCAAATCACCACTAAACATTTTATAAAGAACTCATCGTGAAGTTTCAGTTAATCACGAGCTCACTCCATCAATAGTGAAACGTTTATTCTGTAGAATTTTTCCCTCAGTCCTTGATTTGAGTATGTCAGTAAGAACTGAAGGTTGGGCCGATCGTTCTTCATCCAGAATATATCATGAATATTCATTCACTCGCCATTAAACATGAAGCAGCATTTTTGAACTGAAGCTTCACTCATCACATTTCCATAAACTTCGGTAATGTGTCTGTAAATTTCGATAGTGTGGACTTCTTCGCGATCAGAAAGCTTATTACACTAAGAACCTCACACTTGGAGAGTTAATTTTCTCACACAATTTAAAAGCGTAGAAATAAACAGTGAAAGCCAATTCTTGCTCGCAATTGCCGTCACACTGGTGCTTGCATTGGAGACAGAATTACGCGGCCCATCACAACGAAACGTTCGTTACTTTCAGAATGGCCCTCGTATCATTCACTCCTACATGCAGGAAGTCGTTCTGATATGATGCGCAGAATTTCTCTAGGAAGGCGAAGAATGAATACCACTGTCGAGCACGAGACACATTCACCTAAACTTCATGACTTAGGAGAAAAGATTTACGGAACGTTCTTTTTTTACAAAAAAGACGGTAACAGGAATTACGTAGCACATGTTGGAGGTCCGTTTTTTTAACTACTGTGAGAACATCTCAAAAATTTGGTTTTTGAAGTGGACGGAGAACAAACGATTGATCTGCTTCAGCGTCGGATTGCCCGTGAAGGGCGAATGGGTGGTGAGAAGAAGGGCATACGACCGCTGTCTGCCACTAACATTACCAAATCCAGATTAACTTGCCGACCCGTGCAGGCACTGGATAAGACCAGGAATCAGAAGAATCTAGGTACCAGCTTATCCGTCGCGGCTAATATTTTTTATGAAAATGAGTAAAATGTTTTTACCACTACCTAGTTAGGCCGTGTATGCACTTAAGCTGACAGTGTGCTATTCCTCTTTTTTGCACGAAGTAGCAAGAATACAATAACCAATCTTCCGGGCTTTTGCAATAGGTCGAATTACCAGCAAGTAGAAGTGACAGATGCTCGCCCTTGCTAACACCGACTTGTACAGACTGTCTTGAAATTGATTATATCTTATAACCCTCCTCCCAACCCATTGCTGTGTCTAAACGCTGGGCAGTAGATTGTAAATAGATCGCCAAAGACTTTCCAGACCATATGACGTGGCTCTGCCTTTTCAAGCGGAAATTTGCGAGATGCAGGTAATTTAATTGAGACCTCAGTCGATCTTGACTGTGGAAATCTATCAGTTTCGTTCCTACTTACAGGGAATCTTAATTACGTGAGCGAGGGAAGTCGACAGGGAATTGAACATGAATAAGACAGATTAAAATTTAACAGTTAGATAAGTTCTATCAGGATTCATAACCGTATAGCCGAGATCAGCCTTCAGCGACATGTTAACACTACTTCCATACAGGGACAGCACTCACTGAATGCAGGAATCAACATATATACACTAATCAGCCAAAATAATATGACTACCTACCTACTATCGATACAGACCTGTCCAGACAGTAGCAGCGTCACCTGGTGAGCATTTACTGCGCACGGTGCATGTAGTATCAGTAAGTGTGATGTCCGCGTGTAGAATGTGGAAGGCGCGCGCTCTATCTGAGATCGACCGAGGGCAGACTGTGATGGCCGAGATGCTCTGCACGAGCGTTTCGGAAATTAAACGACTTGTCGGGTGTTCAAGGAGTGCTGTGGTTAGTGTCCTCAACAAGTGGCGAAACCAACGTGTAACCACGTCCACACTTCGTGGAGTTGGGCGGCTACTCATCATTACACATGTCGGATGCCGTAGGCAGGGCATACTGGTAAAACAGGACAGGAGGCGATCTGGGTGGAACTAACATCAGACTTTAATGCTGGGCAGAGCACAAACGTGTCTGAACACCGAACACTCCTAACGATTGGCCTCCGCAGCCGACGACCCACGCATGTGCCAATGTTAACACCACGACATCGGCAACTACGATTGAAATGAGAACGTGACCATCGGCACTGGACGGTGGCGCAATGATAGAGCTTCTCGGTCTGATGAACAGCGATACCTTCTTCATAATGCCGATGGGAGGGCCCGAAATCGTCTTCTTCCAGCTCCTTGACACCTGTACTGTGGGGCAGTGACAAGCAGGCGGCGGCTCCATCATGATTTGGGGAATATTCACGTACCCATCCATGGGTGCAGTGGAGCTTGTGCAAGTCTTCATGACATCAAAGGAGTATGGTAGGCTGGTTGTAGTAGACAGCATGCGCCCTCCCCCCCCCCCCCTCCCCGCTCTTCCCGACGGCAGCGGCATTTTTAGCAAGATAATGCCCCAAGTCACAAGACCAGAAGTGTGACGGAGTGGTTCGAGGAACACGTTGGCGAATTCCAGTTGATGTGCTGACCTCCCAACTTGTCAGATCTGAACCCGATGGAACACATCTGAGCTGAGATTGAACGTGGCGCCACAGATAATCGCCCCCTCCCTGGAATCTACTCCGACTTGGTAACTTGTGTGTGCAGATTTAGTGCCAACGTCCTCCAGCCACGTACCAAGGTTTGATTGCTTCCATGCCAATACGCGACGGCGCTATTATTCGAGCCAAAAGTGGACATACCCGCTATTAGGTATACGGTTGTAATGTTCTGGTTTGAACGACACTTGGATTATTGCAGTGCTAGAAATAGTAGAATTCATGTGAGAATCATAACATTCTAAAGAGATAAGCTGAATCCAGATGACAGCGATAGCGGTACGAATGATAGTGGTTGAGATGACTGCTTACCTCATGGCGGAGGGTGTCGCCTCACGGAATCAGCGTGACATAGTCGCCCTAGCCAAATGAAAGTGGTGACTCCCGTACGTAAGTCACATTGCTAACTTCTGCTCATGGCAATGAAGAAGCGAACTGCAAATAAGGCAAGCCTGCAAGTGTCAAGGGCGTAACGCACAATCGTCAGATTCGTCTTGCTTCAGCCGTTGTTCTATAAAGCTAACAAACTGGCTGAGCGGCTGCGCACTGAGATTTTATGACCTCAGTGTGCCCGCACGCTGGTGAGCTTCCTACCTCAAAAAGGAGGGCTAGTACCAACTACTAGGAGAGGCAGTGGCCAAGAACTGAAAAGAACTCGCACCTAGAGAACCGACACCATCTACCGTCCACTGAGGTTTCATATGTTGCCTTGAGTCCAGCCATCGAAACACGATCGTCTTCGTAACTCTGCGACTTCTCGAAAGTCGTTGTGTCCTAACAAATTTGGAAATTTGTGGTAAGTTCTATGGGACCAAACTGCAGAGGTCACCGGTCCCTAGGCTCACACACTACTTAAACTAACTTAAACTACCTTACGCTAAGTACAACACACACACCCATGGCCAAGGGAGGCCTCGAACCATCGACTGGGGGAGCCGCTCGAAACGTGGCAAGGCGCCCTAGACCGCACGGCTTCTGTGTCCTAGCACAGGGTAGAGGGAAGAGAGGTTCCACAGATCAGAATACGGCTTTCAATCGCCTAGAAGCAACTGCAGAAAAACAAACTTCCAGTGAAGACGTGTTGATTGCGTGAATCATTGCCAAACACTATCGAAGGACACCTAAGAGAGGCGCGAATTTTGAGATTTGACATGATGTTGGTAGCAGCAGAAGAATGGAACTCTGAGCTTTGATTAACACTATTTATTAGCTACCAGACCAATTACCACACTAAAGGCTAATTATAAACATTAGGAAAAGGAAAGGAGGCAACTGGTTTCACAACAGAAGTCAGTGTTGGAATCCGTGGGGTGAGCTAACAGAAGTAGCTAACACTTGGCAGAATTTTAGCTACAAACGTGAGAGAAAAGTGAGAAAAATAGACTATTCGGAGTTTATCCGAGGCTGGCGATGAGCTAAACGGAGTTGGTGCCCCAACGATCTGACTGAGAACTTTATCCGAATACCTCCAGTGCGCCTCTTGCCAACCACATTGAGAGTCTCCTCTTCTCCTTCTCGGTAGGTACAGATGTTTGGGGACTCGCATTCGGGAGGACGACGGTTCAATCCCGCGTCCGGCCATCCTGATTTAGGTTTTCCGTGATTTCCCTAAATCACTCCAGGCAAATGCCGGGATGGTTCCTTTCAAAGGGCACGGCCGACTTCCTTCTCCGTCCTTCCCTACCCCGATGAGACCGATGACCTCGCTGTTTGGTCTCTTCCCCCAAACCAACCAACCAACCAACAGATGTTTGGGCCTGTACGTTAACAAACTACAAGTCTGGTAGCAACAGCGTTCAGCTGAAAACGAAACGTCACTGCTCTTCGCTATTATGGCTAACAACAACAATGTTTTACATCACCTGGCCCCGTCCTGAGGCTTCTCGTGAGTGGAGACCGCTGTTGTAGCACCTGCAACCTGTGTAAGCCCTCTGGCACTGCGCTTCTCAGTGGCAAGTATCAAACTTGTTGCCTCTACGGGGACGTACCTTTTTGTGACCACCTTCTACAGCGACGCCTTATGACAGCGTCTAGGCGGTGGATTAAGTTACTGTTTAATTCTCTAAAGTGAAACTTCTCTCCTGGACACCTGCCAGGGCGTCCGCCATTCGTAGGCCTCCACTGTTACTGTCGACCTTCGGCAACCTAAACGCTACCACATTTGCCTGTTCTTTACGTTGTGTCTCTGATTTCCCATCTCTGAGTGCCCTTGATGGCTTCCAACAGTTTTGAGCTTAACAAAGTACAAGTTATTACATCGTCAATAAATGACAGCATGAAAGAACAGTTTGCATTTTCATCTGAATTTTATGGTTTCCGTCATCTTAAGCTAACAATTACGCCATCTAAAAATGATCTTAAATAATATTCGGGAATACTGTTTGTCACTATACCAGGAATTTGTCTGTTGTGCTATTTTTTCTCTCTGAATTTTTAATTAGAGAAGCCCGTAATGAAATTGAAAACCCGATAACCAATTCATCAGCGAGCTAGTCATCAAGAGTGGGCCCGAAATCTGGAATGGTGTGTATTATTATTACTTTGACATCTTACTGAAAATTTACAATATAATTTCTACTCACGATGGAAGGCGAAAAGTACGCAAGATGTTGACCATCTTATTATGTTGACTGCATACTACTAACTATCGTAATCACACCACTTTACTGGCAGCTTTACTCACATGTCCGCTATCTGTAACGTTCCGAAGCGCCCAGTACGCCCTTTCAAGGGGTTGCCTAATATTTTTTCCGCTGAGTGTATTACGACGAGACACAGCCGCACGGACTCGCGCCTGCGCATGGATTCGGCCTCCGACACCAAGAGCCGTACCCAACTCTTGTTACCATGCCACACTTCCGTTCGGCGCCGCTGATCTCCGCGGCGTCCTCGACTAGCACTGTCCATTTGTACACGCTATTAACCAACATGGAGAGGCTACATGTTTGGTGAGAATCCTGCAGTGTGTCTAATGGTTGGACTCAATGATCCTCACGTGATGGAGTAACTGCGCCGTTGAAGTGATTGAGATGCTTTTGTCTTATGAGGAGGTGAGGAAATAGCTCAGACTTTCGCAGCAATATCTGAGATGACAGCAGTGCATTGTTGCCACTGCAGTGATGGAGCCACATTAGAGCTGTATCAACTTAAAGCACGCTTGTAGGGTCGCAGACAGTCTGAAAAATGGATTCTGATGAAAATACATTGATATTTAAAGTTAATCTGTCTTACGTTGGTACCTACACTGCTATGCGGAAGTGAATCTTGGTACTGAAAAAAAGATAAAACAAGATAAAACGCCAACGAAATCAAATACCTCAGGAACATAACAGCATACACAAAGTTATGCTATAAAAGAAATACAGATATTAGTAAGGAGTTTAAAATATTTGATGTAAACAAAAAGGTTGAAGAAAATAGGCAAAGATGTATGTCCCATGTGTTGCGATTGGAGGAGTCAAGATTACGACTGTGGTTTTGACAGTATATTCTGTAAGATCAGTAAAAAACGGAAAAACCAAATGTAGCACCAACAGGCAGAGGAAGGCCTAATGCATGACAGAGGAAGCAGAAAAATAAGTTATTCTGTTCCTCTATCACTGAATAATCTATTCCAAAAGAATAAAGCTTATAGCAGTTCAAAGAAGAAATAGATAAAAATCAATCAAGAAACAGGATATTCCAACAGACTATCTAAAATCTGCTTTTGTAAAGACACCAAAGAAGATTAACGCTAAACAATGCTCTGAACGCAGAACGGTAAACCTGATCTCGCATACTCTAAAAATTTTTCTCAGAATCATTCATAATCGAATATACAAAAACTAGGATACAATATTAATGAAACTCAGTTTGGATTCCGTAACGGTAAAAGCACCTAAGAAACCTTATTTGTATTGAATGTTTTCATACAAAAATGCCTAGACATCAATCAAGATGTAGTGCTGGGGTTCATTTATTACGAATAGGCTTTCGACAAAGTGAGACACGATTAATTGGAGAGCTTATTCGAATAAAGTTAAATCGATCACCAGGCTGTTAGAATAGTTGAAAACTTACATTGGCAGCAGAATTCTGCCACAAGCTACGACGGAGAAACATCAGAAGATATGAAGATTATGCAAGCAGTTAGACAAGGCGGTATTCTGTCCCCACCATAATTTAACTGTTATTCAAGTGCAATCATCACGCAAACTCTGCCAAACATAGAAATAGCTATAAAAGTTGTTGGAAAATTAATTAACAATATGCTGTGCCGATGACATACTGGTATTGACGGAAAACATCACGCAGCTACTGGCATCATTAGAATAAATTAATGCTGTCAACAATGATTTTGACCACAAAATGAATTTCAGTAAAACGAAATACGTGATTATTAACAAACTTCAAAGACCTCATCACGTATTACTTTTAACACCATCTCCGTTAGCAGAGTCACAAAACATAAATATCTTGGTACTTGGATCAATAATGAAGTCGATCAGGAAATGAACTGCGGAACTGATCAAGATACAGAGCATTTTTAAGATGAGATCCTATTTCAAAAACTTTAGTTTCAACTTGCAACTAAGACTCCGAATGATTAAATGTTATGTAATCCCAGTACTCTAGTAAGGAATGGAGACATGAACGCTTAATAGCTTACAGAGCAAGAAACACACTCCAACCACATTTACAAACAACACACAAAGCTGATAAATACCAAGGAGCAGTTATATACCAGCTAGAGTGCCAAAAATGTAAATCAGTGTATCTGGGGAAGACAGGCAGGAACTTCAAAACTAGATACAAAGAACATATAAGAAATTGTCGATATAAAAATAGCCATTCTACCTTCGCCGAACACCTTGTAAAACATGGACATGTACCATCCAACATGGAATGTGATATGACAGTTATCAGAGTGAATAATCACTACAGGAAACTCCAGACACTGCAAGTAAACATCCACATACAAAGAGCCATTGCAATGGAAAAGAAGATGCTCAACGACCAAATCTGTATAATCGATAATTCTCTGATTTTACTAGCCACCAAAACAATAAACTGAAATGTAGCGAGGATAAATAATTAATGAATCTCCTTCGCCCCCTTCTCTCTCTCTCTCTCTCTCTCTCTCTCTCTCTCTCTCTCTCCCCTCCCCCCCCCCCTCTCTCTCTCTCTCTCTCTCTCTCTCTCTCTCTCTCTCTCTCTCTCTCTCTCTCTCTCTCTCTCTCTCTCTCTCTCCACACACACACACACACACACACACACACACACACACACACACACACACACACACACAAAAATGACAAATATCAGACCACACGCAACACAAACAAAAGACAGAAAAACACACAACAACAGTTGGCAACACGGAAACCACACACATGTTGGTAGTTTATTGTATGTATAAAAGGAAACATGTATTACAGGCCACTGATGATGCTTCCCAAATAAAAGAAGCGAAACGTGTATGGCAATAAACAAACTGCCTACAATTAGTTGCATACACGGTACATACCTCCACGAATTTAGAGCAACTTAGGGAAAGACAAAAAACAGAAAAAAATGACTTAGTAAGGCTTTCCTTACTGTGGGACCTTCAGTATATATTATGTTACAGTAGGACTTTATGCAAAGAATTGTAAGACAGTATGCTGCTTGACATTTAATTTTAATATATAAATTTATGGGCCTAGGAGATGACCTGGGGGAGTCGCTGCTACAACCTTGCGACTCTGGCTAAAAATGGGGGTGAGATGCGAATACAAGAACTCAAGAAGAGATTTCTCTTAGCCTCTCTCACCTCAATTCTTCACAATCCTATCTACACGTGTTACCCCCGTTAAGCTGAGCAACCCAGTGGAAGGTTGGGTAGCCAAACCCAGCGGGAAACTGGGTCAACGAGCCGACAAATGTGGAGAACAGTGGTAGGCAACCTGAAACCACCACTGGAATTACTTCCCTAGACGTTCATGGGATGAACCGCTTTGTACAATAATCCGGAGGTAAATCTTCCCCTCAATCGGATGTAATCATTCAGATGAAGAGGCAGAAGAATGTTATGAGACGATGGAAAACTTATCAGATAGAGAGAAAAAATGAATGTATTGTTATAATAGGTGATTGGAATGCGGTAGTTGGTGAAGGACCAGAAGGTAAAGCTCTGAGAAAATTTGGACTGGGAGAAAGAAATGAGAGAGGGCAAAGATTGTTGGAATACTGCAATGAAAATTTCATACATTATCTGATAACCACAAAAGATAACGGTATACTTGGATATCTCGATTTGACAACAAAAGATATCAAATTGATTACATAATGATACAACAAAATGCCGAAATTGCCTAAAGACTGTCAAAAGATATCCACGGGCAGATATTTATTCAGACCATATATTAGTAGTAGCTGAGGTTCAAGTTAAATTGAAAAGAACCTGGAAAGGACAGCCCAGAGAGCACATTAACTTTGAGAAACTGAAAAACAAAGGCAATTGTGAAAAATTAGAGAATGCATATTGTAAAATCGTGATGCAAAGACTCGAAGCGGAATGGACAGAAGGAAGATGGGATCGTTTTAAAAATGGGATCAAAAAGGCAGCTAAGGAAACGCTTGTAGTCAAGGAGAGAAAAAGAGTAAGGCTAGAATGGGTAACACCAGAGATGATAACCAAGATGGATGATCGCAGGAAACGGAAAACTGTAAACACTAAAGAAGGGAAGCGCAACTACAGGAGGTTAAATAATGAATTAAGAAGGGAGACAGAAAAAGCAAAGGAGAAATGGCTGACAGAAAAGTGTGACAAGATAGAGAAATTAGGGAAAGAAGGAAAATATGATTTGATGTACACAGAAGCAATGGATTTTACATTCAGGAAAAAGAGAAACAACAGTGGACTAAAGGAAGTAGAGGCAGCAGACGGTAAAACAGTGAGTGAACCCCAAGAAATAATGAGAAGATGGGAAGAATATGTAGAATATATATTTAGCGTATACGCTGCTGACAGCCGACCAAGTGAAGAAGATCTTGGGATAGAAGATGAAGATAAAGTTGCAGATGACGGCAAAGGAAATGCAATACTAACTAGTGAGATTGAAGACTCTACGAAGGAGATGAAAAATGGAAAGGTAAAGGGAACTGATGAGATTCCTGCAGAACTGTTAAAGTCATTGCAGAAAGAAGGGAAAAGGGAGTTGATTGAATCGTGTACTCAAAAATATACATGACAGGAAAATGGCCAACGAACTTTACAAAAGTGTCTTAATACCTATAGAAAAGAAAAAGAACAGCAAAAAGTGTGAGGAACATAGAACAGTGAGCTTGATATAACATGCAGCCAAAGTCTTGCTGAGGACCTCAACAGCTGAATTGCGTAATAGGAGATGAACAATTTGGTTTCAGGCGAAGAGTGGGAAGTATAGATGCCATTGGGCTACTGAGAGTGATAGGGGAGAGGTACATGAAGAAGAAAAGGAAGGTGTATGTTGTGTTCATTGATCCTGAAAAGGCTTTTGACTGAGTCAGATGGGACAAACCGATGGAGTTGACTGGAGGGACAGACAGCTAATTAGAAATTTATATTTGAGCCACAGAGCAAGAGTAAGAATAGGAGGTGTGATGAGTGAAGAAATAAAACTGGGAAGAGGTGTAAGACAAGGTTGTTGTTTATCACCAACACTGTTCAATATATATCTGAAGGAAATTATTAGCGAAAGTTGTGATGGAAGGAGAGGAGCTTGTATAGGGCGTCGGAGAGTGGAGTGTATAAGATTTGCAGACGACATGTTGTGATGGCAGAGAGTGCAAGAGAGATGGAACAAATGTTAGATGATCTAAACATAAAATTAGAAGAATATGGAATGAAGATTAACAAGAAGAAAACGAAAAGCATGGTAATTGGAGGAAAGGGGAGAAAATGCTGTATGAAAGTAGGGGGAGAGAAAGTAGGGCAAGTTAATAATTTCAATTATTTGGGAAGTGCAATAATGGATGATATGTATTGCTCAACAGAAATTAGGAAAAGAATTGCAATGGCAAAAGAAGGATTCAAGAGGAAACAGAAATTGCTTTGTGGATCACAAAACGAAGATCTGAGGAAAAAACTTGACAAATGTTACATCTGGAGCGTTGCACTGTATGGTGCGGAGACCTGGACATTGAGGAAGGAAGGTGAAAGAATATTGAAGGCACTAGAGATGTAGATATGGAGAAGAATGGAAAAAGTGAAATGGAAAGACCGAGTAAGGAATGAAGAAGTATTAAGAAGAGTTGGAGAAGAAAGAAACATGCTGAAAGTTATCAGAAAGAGAAAACGTAACTGGATTGGACATTGTTTGAGGAGGGACTGTTTATTGAAGGAAGGAATAGAAGGAATGGTGAAGGGAGAAAGGGGAAGAGGCAAAAGAAGATATCAAATGCCGGCCAATATAAAAGGAGACAAATATTCAGAAATGAAAAGACTGGCTATGGAAAGACAAAACTGGAAGAGGCTTAACCCACAACAAGACCTACAGTAAGGCAGAATATCATACTACTACTACAACAAACTTATTTCGGATTTATTGTCTTCATTACCACATGTCCTGTCTTTGGAGATGGACGTATGTCAACTTTGAGTAAACCGTAATTATCTTCTGTAGTTGTTGGATATAATATTTTCTTGAGCTGCGTTTTGAAGTTTTTTGATAATTTGCTGTTGCAGGTATATTATAATACGTCTTTTACTATCTGACAAATGTAAGACTTCAGTTCGATTGCTAGTTGTTTACTCAAAGATATTTAATGAGGCAACAACATAGAAGCCTGTGGCATTCTAAATGTTGCTATATCGACGAGTTTAAAAAAATCCTGGACCCCAAAGAATTCTCACTGAAGAAGTTCTAAGGTGATTCAACAAGACTAAGGAATTGAGGATCACAATCAAAATCAGAAAACTAGAATATTTTGGCCATGCCATGAGAGGAGAAGAGGCAATATTCCTTATGGTTGGAAAAGTTGTAGGGAAAAGACAAGCAGAAAGAAGGCGAACATCATGGTTACAGAATCTGAGAGAGTGGTTCGGATCCAGTTCCCTATAACCGTCTGGGTCTGAAAAGTCCAAAACTAGATTAGACATAATGACAACTAACCTACGAAGAGAGAAGGCGCCGTACGAAGAAGAAGATTAATGAACTTTCAAGCTAAATACCCGATGTGGCCGCAAATATTAATTAACAAAACTGAACAGGCATGACATTTTCAGTATTTCGGCTGCGATATGAGTTACGATTATGGTAATGATACAGATGAAAAGCTGCAAAAATTCCAAGCAATATATGGAACAATAAATATAATATTTGCTACAAAACCTCAAAAAATACAAAAAATAAATCTTATAAAACCATAGAATCCCATCACTGTTGCGTGGAAGTTAAAGTTGGATAACCAAAAAGTAAGCTAACAGCATCATAGAAACAGGAGAGATGAGTTAGTTGAGGAAAGTAAAGGACTGCAGAAGAAGAGATTTAATAAAAAATTAAGATTTCGAGAAGAGTTGAATGTATATGCCATTAATGAGGAAATAACTGAATATAGAGAGAGGGGGAAACAATGTGTGAACAGAATGAAAGACTACCCAACAAACCTCGAACTACAGTCAGAAAGGAAGGAGAGAACTGGCAGACCAAGGAAGCTGACAGACATAAACTTTGTGAAGAGGGAACAGGCAGAAGACGTCTAGTCCTGCATACAGGAAGTTTCAATAATTGTTTAACAATTTTTTGGACATGTACCTTTGACCAAAACAAGAAAAAAATATCTGGTGTACTTGAGCCCTAGAATGCATACCATAAAAGCTATAAGCATTTCTTCAATGAAAGAGATGTGTTTCATAACCGCAAACTTTAAAAAGTGCTCATAGCTCTTGAGGTATGCATTTTTGAGCCCATATTTACGGGACCGTATTGTTCTTGATTTGGTCGACGATACTTCTTCCCAAAATATGGAAATCATAGTAGAGCTGGCAGTAGAAGAGATGTGTTTCGCAATATCGAAGATGAAGAAGTGTGCATAGCTCTTAAGAATGGATTTTAGAGCCCATTTTTACCAGATTGTTTTTTGGTTTTGATGTAAGGAGCAAGTCCCCAACGTTTGTAAGTATTATTTGAAGCACCATGTACAAAACGTCTAATATTTAATGCCCCCTGTTAGTGATGTATCCTATATGATAATACTATCACATGACGGAATTAACCTTTTAAATCTTCGTTGTTACTGTTCGTCCGCGCTAAGGCAGTGGTTACGGTGGTTTGAACGTGTTTGGTTTAAATACGTTCAATAAACATGGATAATGTAGTAGTCATTGTTATAGAACCGATTAGCTTAACGTTATTGTGATGTGATATTTATAGGTGCTTCATATGGCTTGCTGAGGGACACAGCTGAGACGAATGTGTGAGTGAATGATTATTTTTCATTGCACTTTTTCTCCTATTGCTGAAATAAAACCTGCGTCTCCAGTGTTCTGTTGCCTTAATCCGTGTTGAAATTACTTAGTGTAATCTTGGTGTTAGTGGCTACATTTGTGAATTAGCTTACATACTGGATGTTATCTTAATCGTAGTAATCGTCTCTTGAGAGATCTCATGCTATTTACTTCAAGACCTCAATTACGTCGTGACAAGAAAAGACCCTGGTTGTGTTTTCATTTAGCGTGACCGCATCAGCATTGCTACGAGACCACAGTTACAGCTGAGTTAACACAGCTACGTGTCTCCGCACAAATTAAAACCGAAAGCTGTGTGACAGATGATCCGTTGTAGGCCGACGGAGGCTACTACATTCATACACGAGCAGAAAATAGTGCCTTTAATCTCATCCTTTTCAGAATAAAATTGAGATAACTGGTTATAATCCACTTTGCTGTTTCCACTTGTCCGCGCAATACTTGGAATTATCGTCTACTGATCTCTGGAGTGGAAATTCGTGGGAACATAGTTACAAAAGAAGAAGTTCCTACCGCACAAGCACCTAAGGATCCACCAAAGAAACCAGATTACTGGCACATTAAAGCACCCAGTCAAATATCACCAACACGCTTGCATTCTCGTAAGTGGAACTCCAATGTCGCAACCAGGACTCCAGTTTTCTGTTGGATAAACATTTTAAGATAGGATTACAGGAGAAAAATGGCGCAACCCTTTCGCAACTGCCTTCAATTGATTAATAATCGTCGCCCTTGCTAAAAAGTTTATTACTTTACTCCAAGTTAGGTTTTGGCTTACACAGGGTGTAACAAAAATGGTATAGCCGAACTTTCAGAATACATTACTCACACGTATAGTAGGAAAATATGATATATGGAAATGGGTCCAGTCAGTAGAGTATGAAACACTTTTCCAGTTTAAATTTTCAAATTGCCCTCCGAAAGCAAGGTTACATGCATCAACCGACCGTCACACTGAACCCCTGATGCGCGGATGTATCCCTGGAGAACTGTGTATTGCTTCACAGCTTTCCACAATACGGGCATCAAAACATCTTGTACCGATGTTGTACAAAAGAGCTTTCAAATGCCTCACAGATCAAAGTCTAATGGGTATAGGTCCGGAGAGTGTGGAGGCCAAGGAACTGGTCCACCTCTACTTACTCATCTGTAATGGAATCTGTTATTTAGAAGCCTACGAACATCGAGGGAGAGGTCCATGCATGAAGTACATGTTTTCTCGCACTCGTAAAGGCGTATTTTCTAGCAGAACAGGTAGAGTGTTCTCTAAGAAAGCATGGCAGATTATTCCGTTTGGTCCGGGTGGAAGACCAAGAGGCCTTAACAAACAGTCGCCAACAATTTCGGCCTAAATGTTGACAGAAAATCTTCGTTCACGACGTGGTTTCACAATTTCGTGAGGACTCTCGCCAGCCCCTATGTGCTGACTACGAACATTTACGGCCTGATCACGCAGAAACGAAGCCTTGCCAGTGAACAGTACTTCTTTCTTCTGCCTTTCTCCTGCATCAGCGCAGAGTCGGCATGGTTATTTAACAGACTAGCTGAGTGCCCGATGTTGCCCGGCTGTGTATTTATTCCACTCTTCTATTGTTCCACCTCCTGCTTCCTTCTCTCTCTGTCCATCCTTTCCTGCCCTCTCTCTTTTTCCATCTGTTTCTCTCCCACTCTCTGTCCATCTCCTCCACACCCCTCCATCCATCTCCACCGTCTCTCTCTATCTATCTCCTCCACACCCCATTCCTGTCCATCTCCTCCTGTTCATCCCTCTGCACATCTGCACCTGCCCCTCTGTCTGTCCATTGCTTTTGCTCTTCCCCCTGTGTACATCTCTCGTCAGCCCTCTAAATCCATCCTGTCCTCTCCACTTTTATTCGTCCACCTCCTTCCGTTTCTCTGTCCCTTTCCCCCCTCTCTCTGTTCATCTTCTCCTCTCCACTATCTGCCTCCCTCCCTGTCTGCCCACCTCTTTCTCTACCCTTCTCTCACCAAATTATCGTACCTCAACAGGAGGCTTCTGATGCTTGTCCCACAGTATTTCTTCCCAGGCAGCAATTAATATGTGTACCAAATTTAGTTGAAATCGATACAGAGGTTTTGCCCTCGTCTTTGTCCGCTACACACATCTCACACAATAAATAACATATTTCACACATCTTTCTCCACGTATTTCGCCCGTATGTGTATCGAAATTCGCTCTGCAATATCGTTTTCACCCAGCTCAATGTTTATGACGTCATATCTCCTGTGTTACGTGTAGCACAATGGTACAAATTTGCAGGTACATGGGGTAGTACACTCCTGGAAATTGAAATAAGAACACCGTGAATTCATTGTCCCAGGAAGGGGAAACTTTATTGACACATTCCTGGGGTCAGATACATCACATGATCACACTGACAGACCCACAGGCACATAAACACAGACAACAGAGCATGCACAATGTCGGCTCTAGTACAGTGTATATCCACCTTTCGCAGCAATGCAGGCTGCTATTCTCCCATGGAGACGATCATAGAGATGCTGGATGTAGTCCTGTGGAACGGCTTGCCATGCCATTTACACCTGGCGCCTCAGTTGGACCAGCGTTCGTGCCGGACGTGCAGATCGCGTGAGACGACGCTTCATCCAGTCCCAAACATGCTCAATGGGGGACAGATCCGGAGATCTTGCTGGCCAGGGCAATTGACTTACACCTTCTAGAGCACGTTGGGTGGCACGGGATACATGCGGACGTGCATTGTCCTGTTGGAACAGCAAGTTCCCTTGCCGGTCTAGGAATGGTAGAACGATGGGTTCGATGACGGTTTGGATGTACCGTGCACTATTCAGTGTCCCCTCGACGATCACCAGTGGTGTACGGCCAGTGTAGGAGATCGTTCCCCGCGCCATGATGCCGGGTGTTGGCCCTGTGTGCCTCGGTCGTATGCAGTCCTGATTGTGGCGCTCACCTGCACGGCGCCAAACACGCATACGACCATCATTGGCACCAAGGCAGAAGCGACTCTCATCGCTGAAGACGACGCGTCTCCATTCGTCCCTCCATTCACGCCTGTCGCGACACCACTGGAGGCGGGCTGCACGATGTTGGGGCGTGAGCGGAAGACGGCCTAACGGTGTGCGGGACCGTAGCCCAGCTTCATGGAGACGGTTGCGAATGGTCCTCGCCGATACCCCAGGAGCAACAGTGTCCCTAATTTGCTGGGAAGTGGCGGTGCGGTCCCCTACGGCACTGCGTAGGATCCTACGGTCTTGGCGTGCATCCGTGCGTCGCTGCGGTCCGGTCCCAGGTCGACGGGCACGTGCACCTTCCGCCGACCACTGGCGACAACATCGATGTACTGTGGAGACCTCACGCCCCACGTGTTGAGCAATTCGGCGGTACATCCACCCGGCCTCCCGCATGCCCACTATACGCCCTCGCTCAAAGTCCGTCAACTGCACGTACGGTTCACGTCGACGCTGTCGCGGCATGCTACCAGTGTTAAAGACTGCGATGGAGCTCCGTATGCCACGGCAAACTGGCTGACACTGACGGCGGCGGTGCACAAATGCTGCGCAGCTAGCGCCATTCGACGGCCAACACCGCGGTTCCTGGTGTGTCCGCTGTGCCGTGCGTGTGATCATTGCTTGTACAGCCCTCTCGCAGTGTCCGGAGCAAGTATGGTGGGTCTGACACACCGGTGTCAATGTGTTCTTTTTTCCATTTCCAGGAGTGTATATGTGGATACTGCCTGCGAAATTATTTTGCGGGTAGGATTAGTAGTAAAGAAGTAACAAATTAAAACTTCATGCCTGACGTGGCAATCTTTCACGCATCTCAGTGTTTATGACGTCATATTTGCTGAACTCCGTGTCGAACATGTATGGGTGTAGTGCAATTCATATGAAAGTGAGCGATGGCTCGCACACCGACCCTCTTCTTTAATACGCCGGGCGGATTCGATTCGGGGTAGACGCATCTCCCCGTCCGACTATCCAAGCGAGTCGTCCATGAACAGCGTATTTGTGCTAAATTGAGGTTTGACACATTGTTGAACGAAACATTTGCAGTGTACACGTGCGGGAAAACGAGGTGCTGATAATGCTTGCACTCGCTGTACGTAGTACAGACTAGCGATCCGCTTCCGCAGATGCAGAAGTTCCGCCCATTTTTTTCACATCCGATTCCACATTCGGCTCCGCACTTTTATATCGGAAGTTTATCGGAACTTCGTTGATGCGTGCGCTTATTGGCCCAAAGCGCCGGCTGCTGCGCAGGTGGGAGTTCGATCGGTGGGTCCTGTTGTAAGCTGACACGTGCCGTAGCGATCGTTGGGCTTACTGGATTATTACGCTGTGGTCTTGTCCATTGTTGCACAAGTATAGCGATTTCTCGCTCGTCAGTCTACTTTGTGTTGCTGTATAATATTACTACATCGTCAACATTAGTCAACGGTTTTGTGGTGTTACGTTAGTTAAAAGCGCAATAATGAAATCAAAAGCAAGCCTTATTTGGAACTATTTCTTTGAGATCAATGATTTGATAGCCAAATGCAAGGGCTGTGACCATGTATATTCCCCAAAAGGGGGCACGACCATCGCACTGAAGAATCATCTTAAATCATTACATGGCGAGAAATCTGCAGAGTTTGAGAAATTGGATGGAACTTTCATACTTTCAGTGGAAGCGAAAAGAGAAATGGTTAGTCAACACTTATATAACAATGTAGTCGATACTAGTAATATAGTTCGCTTATTATTATAGGGTAAGCTCTGACCACGCTGGTGCAAAGCTGTTGTATCTGAACAATTCACAACACGACAATATTTTAAAGAGTTCACCCCATCCCTAGCTCTAGTTGGGTCGTGTTGGTACAAGTCGACAGATAATGTGCCTTTTCTCCTTGCCGCCAGCACTTAATGATACACGCGTATAACAGTCTGTGGCACGGTATAAATACACCATACTAATACGGGAGCTGGACACGAGTATATGTTGGCAGCACTGCACGAAATTTAAACTCATTTCACTGCTCTGCCCCTAATCCAATTTGAGCTGAGCATTTTAAAAAGTTATTGAACGGTAAATAAAAACGTTTCTAAGAATTTTAGCTTCCATTTACCTACAGAAGAGTTATGGTACTCAATTAACTGTTTATAATCTGAAACAGTGTCAATCACGTTGCATTTATTGAGTAGAATGTTTGTTTATTTATTGCATTTTATTCTCCATATTACATACCAGGTGTCGGTAAATTCTTTATCACCATCAGTTCTAAAATAAACACTTGTGATGGTAAATAAGCTATTGAAACCTAGTATGCAATATGAAGAATAAAATTCAATATTTATATATTAACACCCTACTGAGAAACTGGAGCGTCATTTATACATTTGCTCAGAAACGTTTCTTTTACAGTTGTCGCATCAGCTGGGCACGCTGCGAATGATTGATGCGCTCTAGCTTAAAAACTTGGAATTTTATTTTTGTATTACCTTTAACGTCTTTAATCTCTCGGGATTATTATTATGTTTATTGTGTCATTAAGGTAAATAACAACTTACACTGTAACAAAGTCTACAAGTAAATGATTATTGGGATTTCTCGCCCCTAAAGTCTCAACAAATGGATCGCGTGATTTCTGAAATGATTGCCCTCGAGAACTTATCGTTTAATTTTGCTGAGGGTACCGGCTTTCGCATAGTAATGAATGCTGCTCTTCCCAAGTATAAGTTGAAAGGTAGTAATTCTTTACTTCGTATTTCTGCGACACCTTGTACAATAAGCTGGCAAGAAAATCAAAAATTTTCTTGAAGAGTTTGGAAAAATATCTTTCACAACTGAGGGATTTGCTGCAGAGATTGTGTAACCCACAAGTTTCCTGTTTTTAGAAAAAAAATATCTGGGAGTATGCGTGCGGAACGATTTGAAGTGGAATGATCATATAAAATTAATTGTTGGTAAGGTGGGTACCAGGTTGAGATTCATTGGGAGAGTGCTTAGAAAATGTAGTCCATCAACAAAGGAGGTGGCTTACAAAACACTCGTTCGACCTATACTTGAGTATTGCTCATCAGTGTGGGATCCGTACCAGATCAGTCTGACGGAGGAGATAGAGAAGATCCAAAGAAGAGCGGCGCGTTTCGCCACAGGGTTATTTGGTAACCGTGATAGCGTTACGGAGATGTTTAATAAACTCAAGTGGCAGACTCTGCAAGAGAGGCGCTCTGCATCGCGGTGTAGCTTGCTGTCCAGGTTTCGAGAGGGTGCGTTTCTGGATGAGGTATCGAATATATTGCTTCCCCCTACTTATACCTCCCGAGGAGATCACGAATGTAAAATTAGAGAGATTAGAGCGCGCACGGAGGCTTTCAGACAGTCGTTCTTCCCGCGAACCATACGCGACTGGAACAGGAATGGGAGGTAATGACAGTGGCAGGTAAAGTGCCCTCCGCCACACACCGTTGGGTGGCTTGCGGAGTATAAATGTAGATGTAGATGTAGACTGTTAAAGAAAACGTATAATTAACTATTACTGTTGCGAAAATTGTTCTTTGTACTTGGAATGATATTATTAAATGTAAATATTTGCTTTCTACATGAACTTAAAAATTGCATTTTCCGTGCCAAAATTATTATTACACCATTTTACCTCCAAGAAACATTTGAAACTTTATTGCTGTATTACAAATTTTTGTACTTTTATACCTCATTGTTGCTCTTTCCGAACAAAATATGTATATACTGCTAGAATGAAGTAACCGACATTATCATAGTTTTAAGAAAACTGATGGATTTAACACTATTTAAATTAAATAAACACTATGTATTAAAGAAAATAAACATCCATTTCACATTTTGTTACAAACCTGTAATGCAAAGTACAACTTCTTTATTTACTGACATTAGAACTTAAAATAATCCAACTATTTAATGTAATATTACAAAAATGTCTAGAAATTTCTCCCAGTAAACAAGCAATCACTGATTTTCGTCTTCTTCACTCAGAGGTATGTCTGTATCAGACTGTGGACGTGTAGCCTGTGAGCCTGTGAATTAGTGATATCTTCATAAAAGCTGTGATGCATGGGAGGAACACATTTCATTATCTTCCTTAAATCTTTAGCTTTAGTATGTGTTATTGTAGGTATTTTTTTTTACCTCAGGTAACTTCAAAAGCGTGACACAACCCAATTGATGTATCTGAAATCCTTTTCTGATTTCTTGCAATTCATGGACCTTTATGGCATACTCGATTTCCTGTTTCAGAGAAATCGATTTCAACAGGTTTTTCCTTGTGAAATTTCAGTCGCTGTATCTTCAACCAGTTGGTTTCGTCAGCGTCCATACATATTTTCTTCGTCCATACATATTTTCTTAGTAACATTTATATCTTTCGAAGGCTTGATGCTTTTAAAAGCCTCTTTCTGTAGATGAGTGACTTGAAATTTGTTTCCTTTCTTATTTGCCGCCCCAATAATTCCAATAAGACTTCCAGTATCAAAAATGTATTGTTCTTTCTTCATCGCATTATCTATACATGAGAAATCCTGGTCACAGGCCGTGAAATAATGTCCTAATAAAAAAAAAATTAGCTCATTCGTCTCAATACTAATCTCTGGATTCGTGACAATATACAGCAACATAAGAGACAAATTGAAATTTCGATTTTGTCCCTCACAAGTACCACTATAGCAGACCAATTTCTCTACATGCAACGGAAGTTTTCACATAATGCAAAGTACATGAAGTAACTTCTTGCGATCGTCTATCTGCTTGTGTTTCTGTCCAGAAATACATGGAGGATTTGTCTTCCACTAGATTATGGATACAGAAATTGAAGCAACTTGATTGGCGTAGATTGTATATCTCAGAAACTAGGAGTTTAGGAAATGAAAGAACATTCTGCAAATCAAATGCTATAACACACACCTCAGGATCATATCTGGCCAGATCTACATCTTCCTTCATTTGGGACCTCGCCAGTTCAGCTCCTCGAAGGTGTAGTTAGTGTCACAGTTCCAGCATTTTCTTTTCATTTTCATCAATTGAAACTGCTATTTCTGTTTACTTACTTTCACAACTTTTACACGTATCAGAGTGTGTGGATGGAATGAAAGATTGAAATCTGAAGTAAATACCTGACTGTAAAGAGACTCCTTTACTGGGGTGTAATTTCGTTCTTTACATCAATCCAAATACAAACGATGCATTTTGGCAATGTTAATTCTGGATTAAGGTATTCTCAATTTGGATTGTCCTTTCTGGAATAGTGTGAGTGGTACATTAGGAATGGTTCTATGTGCTCTTTAATTTGACATTTGGCTTCTACAGCAGTTTTATTTGCAGGTTCACATTTATCACGATTATCTGAAGCGTCTTCTCTTTTTTGTTTGTAAGAAATAACAGCACGATCTAGCCAACCAGACGAAATTTTAAAGATGTTTTGGAAAGCACGTCTGCACACATTAACACTATTACCATCCTGTTTCCTTAAGGTGTATGTACGAGTGAATGCAAGACGTGATTCTGATGTACTATACGACCACTTCTTCACTGTTTGTTGCACCAATCCAGAGATAAAACTTTTTTGAGCTAATTCACTTTCTTCGCCAAGGGAATAGAACCTTTCAAAATTGCACTGCCTGTCTTCCCCAGAAACATTAACCTCATAGTTTTTGGGATAATTGCAATGATAGAAACTAAACTTCTTGTACTTGTCAGTAACATGGTCCATCCGTCTTCTGTACATTTCGTTTCCACAAATCAGGAGTCTTTGTTCTCTTTCTACCCTTTTTTTTTTTTTTGGATGGCAGGAGGGTCATCTTCAACATCTATAAGATTTCCATTCGTCCAGATCAGCAATTTCATTTCCTTCAACGACAGTAGCTGTTGTTTTGGTTGAGGTACTTGGCATTTGTCCATCATTTCCAGGGTCTGTGAGAGTAGGGTTATCTCTTTTACTTTGTGGATCATTTATAGGTGCTGACATAGCAGATGCTTGTAGTTTTGCCATTTCAGCACTGGTTTGTCTTTTCACATTTCTATTTTTAAGCTCCCTTTTGGGAGTTCCATAATGAGTCATCTTCGCATGAAGAAGCTTGTGCAACATATTCTTGATCAGAACCAGAATCAGTTTGATTTTCTTCACTACTGAATCCATAGTGGGTTACACCAATTTTGCGCTCAATTAATTTCAAAACAGTTGACTACAACTTACACCACTAATGTTTTACTTCTGAATGGCACCTGAAAGAAGTACAACAATGATAGACTATAAAAACAATGTAATGAAGTAACAAAAACACAAAAATATTAAAAAATGGATATTTGTGGGTTACACTGTTTCTGCACTAAGCTCCTCAACTGTCATGAAGTCAGATCTACATTCTGATCCACATGACGTAGTTGGATTTCTCGTGGTATTTCCAAGGATTATAAGAAGATGTTTATAACTTTGAAATGTGAAGTCATAACTTGGCGTCATAGATGTGACACAATGTCGACAAAATTTGAAACGATGCTTCAAGAATGGGGCATACAATACCAGGCAGTGCATTGCACTGTTAGTCCTGGTGGATTAACATGATTAAAGCTTTGCAGTTGTCTAGCTTTGATGATGTGAATTGTGCAATACATGAGATACAACTTTGTATTCGAGCTGCTGTTGGATCAAAGGAGTGGCTCCTATAACTTATTGAAAAAGTGAAAAAAATTGCAACCCATTTCAATGAATTCTTGGTCGCACAAACTGAGCTGACATAAATTCAAAGGGAACGCCTTAATCAACCTGCTTCATCTGTCTTCACGATTGCCCAACACAGTAAGTATTGTTAAATATATACATGTATAAATGATTTTCAATTTTGTGGTCTTCCTTTAGTGTAAGTATTATACATTTTGTTGTTATGAAAGTCGGATCTGTTAATTTAATTTCTTCCATTTTCAGCCAGTGTTGGTTAGACCATCAGTGAGAGAGCGCTGTGAGTTCCTGCTGCTAATAAGGCAAGTACACAAGCTTCAAGCAGGACCGACTTCAGCAATGGATAGGAACTGTGATTGCTGTGTACAGATGCGAGCTGAGTTGTTGATCGTTCGCTCACAGCTCCAGGCTGTGTTGGCTTCTGTCACTCAGCTTGAAGCTGCTGCCAAGGGGCATCGCTGTGGGGGGCCGGACGCAGGGATGCAAGGGATGTCGAGACGTCCCCATGTCCCCCGATCGGTCTATGCTGTGGCCGCTGAGGGTACTGCCTGCACTGAGGTTGATCCCTCATCTGTGGTCGAGTGGGAGATCATTCCAAAGTCTGGCAGGCAGCGAAAGACTTTCCAAGGGACCAATCGCAGGACTTCCCCAGTTCATTTTACGAACATGTTTAGGACGTTATCTGTGGCTGATGAAGTCTCTGAGCCAGATGCAGTCGTCCACCCTCTTCCAGGGGAAGCTTCTCGGCCCGTAAGGTCTGTCCATTCATAAAGCGTGGGTTTGCTGGTAGTTGGGAGCTCCAACATTAGGTGTATAATGAGGCGCTTTAGGAACATGGCTGCCAAGGAGGGGAAGGAAGCCAGTGTGCACTCCATGTGCATGCTGGGGGGATTCATACTAGATGTGGAAGGGGTGCTTCTGAATGCCATGCAGAGCACAGGGTGCAGCCAACTGCCGGTGCTGGCCCATGTTGATACCAATTACGTGTGTTGCTTTGGATCGGAGGAGATTCTCTCTGTTTTCAGGCTGTCAGCGGAAATGGTAAAGACTGCCAGTCTTGTTTGCGAGATTAAGGTGGAGCTCAGCATCTGCAGCATCGTCGACAGAACCGACTGTGGTCCTTTGGTGCATAGCCGAGTGCAGGGTCTGAATCAGAGGTTCAGGTGGTTCTGTGACCGTGTAGGCTGCAGATTCCTTGACTAGCGCCATAAGGTGGTGGATTTACGAGTTCCACTTAATAGGTCAGGAGTCCACTAAACATAGGAAGCGGCTACAAGGGGAGTGGGGGATGTGTGGAAGGGACTGAGCGGTTTTTTTAGGTTAGAGGGTCTCAGGAAACCACAGAAAGGGCATCCCACTAAAAGGGGGTGGGTGAAATATAGTAATGTAGTTGTAGTAGTTGTAGTAGTAAATTGTCATAGCTGTGTTGGGAAAAAACCAGAGCTCCAAGCCCTAATAGAAAGCACTGAAGCTCAAATAGTTATAGGTACGGAAAACTGGCTAAAGCCGATAATAAGTTCAGCTGAAATTTTTGGAAACGACCAAACAGCGTTCAGAAAGGATAGATCAAAAGCTGTTGGTGATGAAATATTTATTGCTGTCAGAAGTAGTTTACCTTGTACTGAAATTGAAGTGGATAGTTGCTGCGAAATGGGAAGAGGTTATACTTGACAATCAGACTAAACTATTAATTAGAACGTTTTACCGACCCCCCGACTCAGAAGATACAGTTGCTGAACAGTTCAAAGTCTCATTTCGAATAGGTACCCCACTCATACAATTATAGTTTGTGGTGACTTCAATCTACCCTAGATATGGTGGAAAAACTATACGTTTGAAGCCGGCGGCAGGCATAAAATGTCATCCCAAATTGTACTGAATGCTTTCTCAAAAAATTATTTTGAACAATTAGTTCATGAGCCCACTCGAAGCGAAAATGTTCGCGAAAACATACTTGACCTCTTAGCAAGAAATAATCCTGGACGAATAGGGTGTATCATGACGAAAACAGGGATTAGTGACCACGAGGTATGTGCTGCTAGGCTGAATACCGTAACACATACAACCTTCAAAAAGAAACGCAAAGTACATCTATTTAAAAAATCTGATAAAAATGCTCTTAACGCCTTTTTAAGAGACAGTCTCCACTCCTTTTAATCTGATCACGTAAACGTAGAAAAGATGTGGAATGATTTCGAAGAGATAGTATCGACGGCAGTTGAGAGATACATACCACATAAATTAATAAGTGATGGTACTGATCCCACACAAAACCGATCGCTGTTGCAATAGCAAAGAAAAAAGCATGCCAAATTTAAAAGAACGCAAAATCCTCAAGATTGGCAAAATTTTGCGGAAGTTCGAAATATAGCGAGTGCTTCAGTGCGAGATGCTTTTAATAATTTCCACGGCGAAACTCTGTCTCGGAATCTGTCAGAAAACCAAAGAGATTCTGGTCATACATAAAGCACACCAGTGGCAAGACGCAATCAATACGTTGAAAGGTGGCTACACTGAGCCACTGCGCCAGAGATTGCGCCAAAGAGTATTATTAAGCCGCCTCCACAGTGCTTGTCAAGAACTCGTAGAAGTCAGTGCCTGTTTAGAGCTCGTAGTAGTCAGTGCCTGTTAAGGACTCTTAGAAGTGAGTGCCTGTTTAGAGCTCGTAGTAGTCAGTGCTTGTCGAGAGCTCGTAGAAGTCAGTGCTTGGAGAGAGCTCGTAGTAGTGAGTGCTTGTGGAGAGCTCGTAGTAGTCAGTGCGTGGGCAGAGCTCGTAGAAGACAGTTCGTGTCGAGATGTGCGAGTGGGCAAGGCTTGTTGAGATGTTGTAGTAAGGAGTGCTTGTTCCACGTTTTATCCAGTTATTTGATGAGAGAGATAGCAGATGTTATTCTAATGAAGATATTGTAACGATCAGAGTGCTTTTCGTCAATATATATGAAGGTAAAATATTGCGTGATTTTTTTATTATTTCCATGTTTTAAATAATGCGTCATGACAGGTTCAGCCAACAAAGCATCTGGCTTGTGCTCTTGTATTAGAGTGTAATTCTGGTTTTCTTGCGTAATTATAGTTTTTCTAATTTTCTTTTATCACGTCAGTATAATTGGTATTTAAAATTCTTGTCTTGTTGAAGAAGAACCGTGCCAGATGTGCGTTGAGTCATACTACCACATACAGAACAGCTACACTTGTGCTTGTTGGTTTCGTAGGTTTCATAGTTGCTGGGGACTTAATTAATTAATTGTGTCAACGAAAAATTTCATTTCATTCTTGTTGTTGTTCTTTGCAGTCAGATAGCGTAACAATACTAGTCAGGGCCAACCGTTTACGAAACAGCGTAATCGGACATACAGCTACGAAAAATTTAAAAAGTATTTTCAATAATATTTAATTAAGCCCCCATGCAACGTTCACTGCGCAATAGCAACGTTGAAGTCAGTGATGACAGTACCACTAAAGCAGAGTTATTAAACACGGTTTTCCGAAACTTCTTCACCAAAGAAGACGGAGTAAATGTACCTGAATTCCAATCGAGATCAACTGCCAAGATAAGCAACATAGAAGTAGATATCCTCTGTGTAGCAAAGCAGCTTAAATAACTTAATAAAGGTAAGGCCTCGGGTCCAGATTGAATACCAGTCAGGTTCCGTTCAGAGTATGCTGATACAATAGCTCCATATTTAGCACTTATATACAACCGCTCGCTCACAGAAGTTCCGTACCTAAAGAATGGAAAATCGCTCAAGTCACACCAATACCCAAAACGGCAAATAAGAGTAATCCGCTGAATTACAGGCTCATATCACTAACGTCGATTTGCAGTAGGGTTCTGGAACATATTCTGTGTTCGAACATTATGAATTAACTGTAAGAAAACGAATAATTTACACATAGTCATCACGGATTCAGACAACATCATTCTTGTGAAACACAAGTGGCTCTTTACACTCGTGAAGGAATGCGTGCTATCGACAGGGGATGTCAAATTTATTCCATATTTTTAGATTTCCAGAAGGCTTTCGACACCGTTCCTCACAAGCGTCCTCTAACCAAACTGCGTGCATATGGAGTATCGCCTCAGGTGTGCGACTGGCTTCACGATTTCCTGTCAGAAAGGTTACAATTCGTAGTAACAGACGGAAAGTCATCGACTAAAACGGAAGTAATATCCGGAGTTCCCAAGGAAGCGTTATAGGCTCTCTATTGTTCCTGATCTATATTAACGACATGGAGACAATCTGAGTAACCCTGCAGATGATGCTGTCATTTACCGTCTCGTAAAATCATATGACCAAAACGAATTGCAAAATGATTTAAATAAGATATATGTATGGTGTTAAAAGTGGCAATCGACCCTGAATAAAGAAGAGTGCGAAGTTATTCACAGGAGTACTAAAATAAATCCGCTAAATTTCGATTACGCGATAAGTCACACAAATATTAAGGCTGATTAGTGATTACAATTCCAAATAACCTAAATTGGAACGATCACATAGATAATGTTGTGGGTAGAGCAAACCAAAGACTGCAATTCATTGGCAGAACTCTTAGAAGGTGCAACAGGTCTACTAAAAAGACTGCTTACACTACACTTGTCCGCCCTATTCTGGAGTATTGCTGTGCGGTGTGGGATCAGCATGAGGTGGGACTGACGGACGACATCGAAAAAGTTCGAAGACGGACGGCTCGTTTTGTATTATCGCGAAATAGGGGAGATAGTGCCACGAACATGATACGTTAATTGTAGTGGCAATTATTAAAACAAAGGCCTTTCTCGTTGCGGCGGTATCTTCTCATGAAATTTCAATCACCGGTTCTCTCCTCCGATTGCGAAAACATTCTGTTGGTACATAGAGAGAAGTTATCACCACGGTAAGAGAAATCAGGGCTCGCACAGAATAATTTAAGTGCTCGTTTTTCCCGCACGCCGTTAGAGAGTGGAACGGTAGAGAGACAGCTTGACCGTGGTTCATTGAACCCTCTGCCAAGCACTTAATTGTGAATAGCAGAATAATGACGTAGATGTGGAATAGCACATTCTATATGATGGAACGATTTTCAAAGCTGAAGGATCGGCTGATTTTGTACTTATGTTCAAACCCAATCACGATGCTCCCCACTGAAGACTGGATACACGTTGAAAAATTTGTAGAAGTAATGAAACCATTCAAAGAAATTACTAGAAACTTAAGCAGCTCTCTAGCGAGTATTTCACCAGTCATACCGTTAATTATTGTTCTTGTGACCACTTTACAGCAAGAAGAAAGAAAAAGTAATACTTCAGAACAATTCCAAAATATTACAAGAAAATTGAGTGATGAATTGAATCCAAACACGAGATTTGGGGAACTGACCACAAGCGATAAGTACACAATTGTGACTTATTTAGATCCACGATGCAAGTCAAAAGTTTTCTAAGGCATCGTCACAATTACATAATATGATGATGATGAAAGCCAGAGACCCAAACTCATCTCAAGATGACTGCATACCTACTAGCTCTAAAAAGTGCAACTTTAAAACTGAAAATCAGACTTCAACAAGCTGTGGGTTAATCACCGAATCTCAATTTCAAACATCGTTACAAACATTATAATTCATGTTAAATATGAACGAAGATCAGCAAGATCGGACTACAACTAACGGAAACGACAATCTGCTTTTCATGCCTGAATCAAACTTACTGGAGCATAAAAAGGAAAAAAGACTTCCTGTAAAAGATGACCCGCTAATGCGGCGGAAATCAAATGGACCCAAGTACCACTATCAACTGCCACTAACTGGCCAATGTTTGTCAGCTCCTCCCAGTACCATAGCCAGAGTAGAGCCGGCAGTTGTAGCCGAGCGGTTCTAGGCGCTTCAGTCCGGAACCGCGTAACTGCTACGGTCGCAGGTTCGAATCCTGCCTCGGGCATGGATGTGTTTGATGTCCTTAGGTTACTTAAGTTTAACTAGTTCTAAGTTCTAGGGGACTGATGACCTCAGATGTTAAGTCCCAAAGTGCTCAGAGCCATTTGAACCAATTATTCAGTACGAATTTAATTCATATACGAAGAACATCAAAATTGATTGCAGGGTGAAAAAGCGGAAAAATTACTTTTTGTTAAATATTATCTGCTGTTGATAAATTCTGAGCATTAATAAAATAAGAAAATAGTGTTTGATAAAGAACTGTTTTTTTAATATATTTACGCTTCTGTTTCTGCTTCCGCTAAAATTGGCTTTTGACATCTGTTTCCGCTTGTGTTTCTGTTATAACACTTCTGCCGCATCATTAGCACAAACACACCAAGGTCTCATGCAGCACTCTCCACGTAGTCATGTGGTCAATATTACTTGTCGCAATATTACACACGCTGACACTAAGGTAGTCGTCAGCTGCGCGATGAGGGTCCTCTTCCAGTTGAGGTGTCCCCGTCCTTCAAGGCCATCCCCACGAGTGAGAAGTAGCCCTAAACTTTCCACGCCTCCTAAGACGACGATCAAATGCTTCTACCGTTCTCCTCTCGGAGCACTGTCGTTCTAGAGTTGAACGCCACGACCATTACAGTCCGCTTAACACGTACAGCAAACGGGCCTTTGCCAACGCGGTACGTGAGCACACTGACATTGCACTGAACCAGAAACCAAGTACGTTATGACCATGAAACAGTTGCCACTAAGTGTTCAGTGCTAGTAGAGCAATGAAGTTAGACGCATATGAACTCAAGCAGTGAACTAACTTACATGTCAACATTATGTTTTCCATTGGAACACCGGACACTCGCAGTAAACCTAATAATTATAACTTACTGTACATTCTAACCAAACGCAACCAATAGGGTATTTCGAACGTTTCGTGTACAAAAAGATTCATGTAATACTGGTACATTCTGTTACTGCATCGTTCTCATGATTAATGTGATTATCAAAGGAAGTAGAAAACGGGTTCTAACATGGAAGTAAACGCGTTTCCAAACCCATGTCCATATAACTCATCTTATTCCTCTGTGTTCGCAGCTCGTGGTCTCGCGTTCTCGATTCCCGATTATGGGGTCCCGGTTTCGATTCCCGGCGCGGTCAGGGATTTTCACCTGTCCCGAGATGGCTGGGTGTTGTTGCGTCGTTTTCATCATCATCATCATCATCATCATCATCATCATCATCATCATCATCATTCAACCCCATTGTGGTCGGAGGAACGAAACGGCAAACCATCTCCTTTAGGACCTTGCCTAGTACGGTGGCGCGGGTATCCCGCATCGTTCCCCTACGCTCTGACAAGAAACATGGGACTCCATTCATTCATGTGCTTAATGTTTCGTGAAACTTTGGCCATACTTCTTTGTACACTCGTTTGTTTCTCTAGTGGAATGTGAATATTATGCTGTTGTGAAGCAAAGTCGTATTTGCTTCAGTTTGCTTCAACACAGCACAGTTTTGAAATTCCAGTGGAAAATGGGTTCAATATGAAAATCTAAAGCTATAGCAAAGCAGAATTAGGAACTTCTAACAAAAGACGTTATCAATCAATTCAGTACACAGGTGTGGAATAGCAACGCTCTCCAAACGTAGAGAAAGTAATCATCTTAAACAATTGCCCATTATGATTTCTGCTCTAGAAGTTTAACTCCTGCAAATTCTAGTGGTAGATCAATTTCTCTCTTTTCCAGCCCGTTCCCAGCTCAAATTGTCTATTTAAACTTCAATCTTACACACTCTTCTCGCTTGGGGTCTCTTGCACATTCATTTTGTCTGGGACGACTCTCCACCCACAATGAAGCTGATGTGATGGACCACAGTTTCAGTTGTTGAAAACGTCATTCGTAAAGAGGAAATTATGAAGTGAACTGCACAGCTATTTCCTGACCGTCAGCTACGGCCTATCATGTCACAGAAGACAAAGTATCTCGATCGCTACATCATAAATAGCTCCCTCTACCGTAATTTCTTACGTAGGTTACGAATATATTGGTATCCTTTAACGTCCATTCCACTTACTTATGCCACGGTAAGCTTCAGCAGTGTAACACCGAAACTTAGTTCATATTGTAGGCATTATACCTACAAGTAAACACAGCGAACTGTCAAGATCATCTAATAGCTCACACATCGCTGGCCACTTAAACTGCAACACCAGGACTTACAGAAAATAATATAATTGTACTTTTAGTCCAATAGTGCCGTATAGTAGCAATTATATTAGTAGCTGATTTTTGGGTATCACGGTGCAAAATTAAGTACATACAGCTGCCATCTCTATCAGTAACAACGCCTCTTACGCGGCTGGGCATCGATTCGGATTGAGCCTGGATGACAGAAACATCTGTGTCATTTCACACTGCTTAAGCTCTTACGCGTCAGTAGTAGTCGCTAGCGAGTGGTGGCGTGCAAGTCTCTCGGCAACAGAATTGGCGATCGCGCTCTGTATTAAGGTAGGTCAGGGCAACGCGGGCAACATGTTGTCTTGTGCTATCCTGCTGAAGGCTAACGCCAGAGAAGGCACAGACACTGGCCTTAACACGGCTGAAGCATAACGGCTGCTGTCCAAATTACTGGATATGTGAACACGAGGGAACCGCATTGTGGACCCAACGGTACCACCTACCGTTCGCCAGATGTTGGACCCATATGAGAACGAACGAACGAAATCTGGCAAAGTTCATTTGCCTCGAAGCCTCCACACACGGATCTTGATACTGTTCGCAGAACCAAGGGTCACCTGAAAAGACGATACGGCTATACGATCCTTCTCAGTCGGGCAAACAATACGCCTGTCGTCTCAGACATTAGCCTCGTACGAACGTTGAGTATGGGCCTCCTATACCAATAATTTCACACTGACATGATAGTCACAGGACCCCGACCAACGCGAGCAGCAATATTGCAGTCTGTATAGGCCACAAACCTACCGCTGTCGATTTATGACATGTGCCGGTGGACGAGGCGTAACACTACCATGTCATTAACATTCAACATCCAAACGCGAATTCTGCTGTGTAATCTCTCCTTTCATGCAGAGTGATATGATGCTACTTCTGCCTACTTCCTGCACTTGTGCTGAAATGCTAATCACTATTTCTTCATCTTCATAGCGTTGTAGTTCTGAAGGCTAGCGCTACTGTGGCGCCATAGACATAAGGCGCCGACGGCACAATGCACAACTTACTCGTATCTGAGTTTCAGCGAGCTCACCCCTTACAGTGCAAGCGACATGGAACTTTGCAACCCCGGAACTCTGCAGCCAGACCAGCAGAGGACATTACTGGTGGCCAGACCATCATGCGGTGTTCATAGTGACTATAGAGGTCGTTGCCAAAAGTAGGCCCACACGTATCCATCTACAAGGCAGATATTTAGGCCGGCGCACGAGCTCCAGACGGCAATTCCATCGCATCTGGGAACCTGACTATCTCCAGTACGCAGGGCCAAGGACTGAGCCATCGACTTTTAAGCAGAACGCCGCCTCCTCAGCTGGGACTCTTAAGTGACTCGCGACATGCTTATTGAGACATGGTATAATTGTACTGTTCTTGTGTCAGGCCGGTAGATTCTGTCCTTGCTGAAGGTAAATATTTCTTTACTGTTGGCTCTCAATACTTCGTCATAGTACATCATAAGAGTTGTTAAGTGTTTGTTCTTATTGATTAGTTTTAAACCTGAAGTGAGAAACTTATTTTTCCGTTTTAACATAAAGGTATTAAGACCTTAAGACTCTACTCAGCAAATAGCATGTGGCGTCAAAACTTAATTCACTCTTTTTTAACGTGAACCCCTTAGGATTGTGTTCATTGAAGCATGTGTAACTCTTTCGAATACCACGGAACTTATTTATTTAATTTGCCATTCTGGAAGTGGATCTGTTATTTACGAACCAGGACGAGCATTCATTTTGCTTCACTTATTGAAGCACTCCTTTCTTTTGTTTCACTGTCGACAAATTTTTTTGTGGAAATTGCGTATAATAAAACTTTGTTTGTTCCGTATACCTGGGCTGTTTACTTGTGCCCACCAGCGGAGGACACATCAAACACTGTACGTACCTCTAGCAAAAGTAGTAACTGAAGAAGAATTTTACATGTAATTTCAGTGTTCTGCTGCAAAAATGGAACAGAGTGTCTGTTACGAACTTATCACAAACCCTTTTCCTGAAGTAGGTAGCACAGCTTGTCATAGTCACTAGACACAAACATTACATATGGTGCAAAATAATTAGCTACTTGTCAGCATACAACGGCACCACTGGTCTTACAGTCTGGCAACATGCGCTGTAAACAAAACTCATATCCACTTTGCCACGCGGGGTAGCTGTGCGGTCTAAGGCGCCTTGCCACGATTCGCGCGGCTCCCCCCGTCGGAGGTTCGAGTCCTCCTTTGGGCATGGCTGTGTGTGGTATCCTTAGCGTAAGTTAGTTTACGTTAGGATAAGTAGTGTGTAAGCCTAGGGACCGATGACCTCAGCAGTATGGTCCCATAGAACTTACCACAAATTTCCAATATCATATCCACGTTTTTGATTGTCGTATACATTGTGAAAGACTGAATACTTTCGCCAGGAAGTTATCTGACTGCTAGAACAGTAGATTTTCGAATAATGGGCTTCATTCACACAGATAAGCACACGAATCGCATATGAATTACGTGTTTTCTTACATTTTGTACAGAAAGGAAGGAGTTTGTGGGATCTCTTCTCTTGGCGCCAAGATAATGGTTTTCGGCGGTGATACCACCCTAGCATTTCATCAACTTCCACACACGCTGAAGTGGGAAACTGCCCCTGAAAGGCGGTACAATGAGCATGAGGATGCAGAAGGCAAAGGAAACCACTGCATTAAGGACACATATTTCTATCCACAGGACATGTGACCTATAACTGAAAAAGTGTCATCACGATTTCTTCATTGCCAAAAGATTCCAGACTAGTCGCCCATTCGGTTCTCCGGGAGGGGACTTCAAGGAGAGGTGGTCTTGAGAAAAAGACTGAATAACCAACGAATAGGTAACTTTCCACGAATCGGGAGGTGGAATGTCAGAAGTTTGAACGCGATAGGAAAGCTACAAAATCTGAAAAGAAAAGTCCTAAGGCTCTGTCTAGATACAATAGGATCAGTGAAGTGAAATGGAAAGAAGGCAAGGGTTTCTGGTCAGATGAGTGTAGGGTAATGTCATCAGCAGCAGTAAATGGTATAACGAGAGTAGAATTCGTTATGAATAGAAAGATAGGGGAGAGAATGTGTTCCTGTGAACAGTTCAGTGATATGATTGTTCTCATCAGAATCGACAGCAAACCGAAACCGACAACGATAGCTGTCGTCCTGCATTATTTGCTGTATTTATTTCAATCTCTACTTTCTTTACAGTTTTTACCCAATAGAGGAATTATAAGAGGAAACTGAACGGGTAATTCAGTACGAAAAAAGAGATTAAAACCTAATAGTCATGGGGGATTGGAGTGCCGTTGTGGGAGAGGGGGTAGAAGAAAGGGTTACGGGACAATATGGGTTTGCTAGAGGAGAACGACTAATTGAGCTACGCAATAAACATCAGTTAGTAATAGAGAATACTCTGTTCAAGAATCACAAGAGGAGGAGGAATACCCGGAAAAGGTCGGAAGATGCGTGAAGATTCCTATTACATTACATAATGGTCTGGCAGAGATTCCGAAATCAGACATTCGATTGTGCGGGACACCTAGCAGCAGATATAGATTCAGATCATGATTTAGTAATGATGTAGAGCAGGCTGAAGTTTAAGAGACTAGACAGGAAGAATCAGTGTCCAAAGAAATGGGATAAGGAAGTACAAGCAATGAAGAGATACGCTTGAAGCTATCTGAAGCTACAGATACTGCGTTAGTAGGAAGTTCACTGAAGAGGAATACATCTCTAAAAAGGGTAATCACAGAAATTGGAAAGAAAAACATAGGTACAAGGAAACTCACTCCGACGAAACCAAGGGTAACAGAAGAAATAGTTCAATTTATTTACGAAAGAAGGATGCACAAAGAGGTCAGGGAAATTCAGGAATACAGAGTACAAGGCACTTAGGAATGAAAGAAACAGGGAAGCTAAGACGAAATGGTTGCATGAAACAAGTAAAGAATGAGAAATATAAACGATTATCGGAAGGACTGATTCCGTGTATAGCAAAGTCAAAACAACGTTAGGCGAAATTAAAAGCGAGGGTGGTAACATTAACAGCAATTTCACTGTTAAATGCAGCGGACAGAGCGGACAGATGGAAAGAGTACGTTGAAAGCCTTAATGAGGGGGAGGCCGTGTCTGACGACGTATTAGAAGAGGAAGAAGAAGAAGAAGAAGAAGAAGAAGAAGAAGTCGACAGGGAAGAGATAGGGGATCCAATGTTAGAGTCACAATTTAAAAGAGTAAGGCAGAAGGGATGGATAACATTTCATCAGAATTTCTAAAATCATTGGGGGAACTGGCAACAAAACGACTAATCATGTTGGTGTGTAAAATATATGAGACTGACGATGTACCATCAGGCTTTGGGGAAAACAACATCCACCCATTTCCGAAGACGGCAAGAGCTGACAAGTGGGAGAATTACCGCACAATCAGCCTAACAGCTCATGCATCAAAGTTGCTGACAAGAATAATATACAGAAGAATGGAAAAGAGAATTGAGGATGCTCTAGATGACGATCAGTTTGGCTTTAGGAAAGGTAAAGGTATCAGAGAGGCAGTTCTGGCGTTGCGGTTGGTAATGACAGCAAGACAGAAGAAAAAGCAAGACACGTTGGTACCACTTATCGACCTGGAAGAAGCGTTCGACAGTGAAAAATGGAGCATGCAATAAGTGTTTAGGAACCAAGAGGAAACAAAAAAACAACGAAGTGCTCGATTTAAAAAAGGTGTATGACAGTAACGTAGTCTTTCGCCCCTACTGTTCAGCCTAAACATTGGAGAAGCAATGACGAAAATAAAAGAAAGGTACAAGAGTGGAATTAAAATTCAAGGTGAAAGGTTATTAATAAATGATTCGGTGATGACATTCTTATCCTCAACCAAAGAGAAGAAGAAGTACAGTATGTGCTGACTGGGATAAATACTGAGTATAGAACATGGATTGAGAGTTAAATCGAACAAAGTCTAAAGTAATGAGAAGTAGAAAAAATGAGAACAGTGAGAAGCTTGACTTGGAATTGAAGATCACGAAGTAGACGAAGTTAAGGAATTATGCTATCTAGGCAGCAAAATAAACCTTGACAGCCCGAGGAAGGAGGACATAAAAAGCAAACTAGCACAGGCAAACAAGGCGCTCCTGCCCATTAGAAGTCTACTAGTATCAAACATAGGCCTTAATTTGAAAAAAAAAATTCAGGGAAAGTGCGTTTGGAAACATGGACTGTTGCGAAACCAGAAGAGAAGAGACCAGGAGCATTTGAGACGTGGTGCTACAGAAAAATTAGGTGGATTGATAAGGTAAGAAATGAGAAGGTTCTCCGCAGATCTTCAGGTCTGGTGAGGAACGGAGTATGTAGAAAACAGCGACAAGAAGAAGGAACAGGATGATAGACAACGGAGAATAACTTCCATGGTACTAAAGGGAGCTGCAGAGGGTAGAAACTGGAGAGGAAGGCTGGGATTGGAATACATCCAGTAAATAATTCAAATAATTGAGGATAGGCACGGGAGAGGAAGATGTGGGGGCGGCATCAAACCAGTCAGAATTCCGGTGACTCAGAAGAAGAAGCTGCCTAGTGGCCTACTTCGGACCGAGCTGGTCTCTAGCACCTGGCAGGAGCCAGATTAAAAAGTTTTAGAAATTTTACAATTTACATCCCGAACTATGAGCACTTGCTCATCTTTGCTACTGTGAAGCATATCTCTTCTACTGAACAAGTGCTCATAGCTCTTAATGTAAGCGTTTTTGAGCTCATGTTTATTAGACTATTTTGTCTTGTTTTAATTCATGCTACCTCCTCCTTTCCCATTACTGCTGGAAGTTTCTATTATCATCGTGGCATTAAACGTTCACTCAAATTAATCTTTAAATTAAAGTTCATGTTCTGAGCTAGCAAAAAACTAAACAATGTTATATTAGAAAGTCATACCCACGTCAGTTTTACAGTCACTGCACACGATTTCACTTCACTAGAAACATTTTAACGGTGTCACTTCTGAAGGTCGTGGTATCTGACAAATACAACCAGTTTCTTACACCCAGGCCTCATTAGCGCGACTGTTGCCCTTCCCCACTCACCTACGTCTACAGCCAGCAGTGCTGTGTAAGCTCTCACCAGTCAAGCCATTTCCTATCAGATGGTCGAACAAAGGAACCCACTGAGTGACTGTCCAGTGATCGGGCTATTAAACGCTTTGTAAATAAGTTATACACAACTGCAACCAGTCACTTTTTTTTGAATAATAACGCTTTATTACATGAACCGGTTTTCGAACCTTTTCAGGTTCATCTTCAGATGGTTTCGGGAGGATCCGGGTAGTTACATCATTACTGGTAGTAGCATAATGCTGGGTGCTGGTTTGCGACAGTATAGGCGGCTTTTTTCGTATCTGTCTGCCTCCATTTTGATGTCCAGAACACTTTCACACAAACTATATTAGTTTACACTTTGACAGTGACACTTTACCAGCATCCAGCATGCGCCTTACAACTGTTAGTTGCCGGATGCTGGTAAAGTGTTCAAAATGGCTCTGAGCACTATGGGACTTAACATCTTTGGTCATCAGTCCCCTAGAACTTAGAACTACTTAAACCTAACTAACCTAAGGACAACACACTCACCCATGCCCGAGGCAGGATTCGAACCTGCGACCGTAGCAGTCCCGCGGTTCCGGACTGTAGCGCCTAGAACCGCACGGCCACCGCGGCCGGCTGGTAAAGTGCCACAGTCAAAGTGTAAACTAATATAGTTTGTGTGAAAGTGTTCTGGACATCAAAATGGAGGCAGGCAGATCCGAAAAAAGCTGCCTATGCTGTCGCAAACCAGCACCCAGCATTATGCTACTACCAGTAACGATGTAACTACCCGGATCCTTCCGAAACCATCTGAAAAGGTTCGAAAACCGGTTCGTGTAATAAAGCATTATTATTCAAAAAAGTGACTGGTTGCAGTTCCGTATAACTTATTTACATTCAATATACAGTTACGGTTCTAAAATATCCGTAATGGATAATCTATTAAACGCTTTTCTGTTTCCCATGTATTTAGTTCTCAGGGGAGACTCGATAAGGCAATAAGGCAAATGCGTAGATACAAGCTCAAATAGCTGCAAATTTCTACATACTGTATATCGCTAAGCTTCAACGAATACAATTTGAATTTTCATAAGACTTATTCGCGTTCCACAAGTTATCACTGACAATAGTCAAATGAACGAATTAATTCTTAGTTCCCAGCTGAATAAATACCCACCAAACGTATTAATTTAACCCCAGATAATTGAGAACCAAATTTCTGAATACTAACTTTAAATCTACATCTTAACATGAATCGGAAATCAATACACATCCTCCATTTCAAAAAATATCAAATAGCAATTGAATTCCCACTAATTATCTCATTCCTACATATCAGACCTAACCTCCAAGTGCTCTTTCCTCATGCATGTACCATCATGTCCATTGTTGGATTGGCATGTCTCATTTTTCATTCAACATTCGCTTTAATTCATCACAATCTGGGTTCTGGCCGCGTCTGTTAATAAATATTTAACGCTTGTAATAAGTAACTTGAGTGATTAATCTGCTTTTACATTAGTGCCTTCTCTTTTATGGTGGAAGTTTTTCAAGTGATATTTTCTATGGTTTATCTGGGTCCATGATGAGCCTGGGCAGGCAGAGAGGCCGAGCGCAATGACCCGCTGTCTGATTTGGCACTCTGGGAGTTCTGTCCCGCCCATCAGAGGAGAAAGTGAGGCAGATGGGGTGAAGAGTCCACTTCCGGTAGGTATAATGCCTCAGCCGAAGCACTGTTTCGCCAAGTCTTCTAGGAGTAGCAGTCAACCAGTGTTTTGCATAATGCATTCTGCGAAATATGAGGCCAGACCACCATTCAACGAAGTCACATAACATGTCTTGACAAGCACCTGTGCTGGTGCAGGATCTTGGTTTTTACAAGGTGTGCAGTCCAGTCAAAACACAGTTTAAAATTACTTTTTGTTTCGTCAAAAGGTCACCATCTTGGAAAGCTATGAAGGTGGAAGTCAACCATGGACACTGATCTCTGCAGTATGCGACAAGCAATGTGGCTGCATTGTGTTCAGGAGTTCTTCGCTAGCTTTCTAAACTTCTGGCCCACTTTCTGGCGCCACTTTACGAGGGGTGAACATCCCCTTATCTAAAAAGTTGTAAGAGGTCTCTTCTTGGTTAATACTCAAAAGTAATTGAGAAGTGAAAGTCAGGACGCAAGTTTCCAAGAAATTCAGATGTGTTGGCTGAACTGAAAAACTTAAATTAAAAGTGGGAGTGTAACACAGGTTTGTTTCAGAAGTTGGAGTCAGACAACTGATTACTGTTGTAAAACTTTTGCGAAATGGGGAGTTACTTATTTTCATAATAACACTGTCATTGGTCAGCAATTTGAAGGGCCTATCTCATTGGCACTCTAGAGCTGTGCTGACTTTTAGAGAGGATAGAGAAATCTGTTTCGGTGGAAAACACTTCGAATACAAGAAAGGTCTGCAAATCTTGGAGAGAACAATTCGGCTGTTCATTCTGAAGAGAGCACTTGGACTGGGAATTCTGAAGAGGGATGTTCTCGCAGTCAGCCGCGGATGTGTTGCAGATGGCAGCATATCATGGGAATCGCAGCTATCCACACTTGTGAATGCAAAATATGGTGAGAAATTGCAGCTTAGGTGAACAGGGTATGAGGCGTACCGAGCATTTGTAGTTACATTTTTAGGATCAACTAGGTTCTGCGAAACACATGCTTTTTGTGAGTGACTGAAGACTCCTTCATGACTCTATCAATAATATTATCTTCAGTTTGTAGTTTTCCATTTTACTTCTGAAATCAACCAATAACTATGCGTTTACTGCAGAATCGTTTTTCCATAATTAATATATAAGATACTGTTTTGTCACATTTATCTAAACCAGTGTTTCGCAAACTGTGTTCTGCACAACGCTAGCGTCCACGGGAAGTTGATAATAGCTCTGAGAATAACTGTTAATATCATGTAAGCTTTTTTCTTTCGATATTTTGACGGTAATAATTATCTTTTTTTTAAAATATGATTCCTGTGGCATTAGTTATGGTTTAAAATTGAAGTAACCCTGAACAAAACAAGTTTTTCTCATTTTTTAACGTTTTGTTAACCTTCAGAATAAACAAGGTGTTCCGAAAAGCATCAGGATTCTCAAAATGTTCCCTCAGAGAAAAACTTCGGGAATCCCTGATCTAAATTATCTGGTCTTTCCCATGTCATGTAAGAGTTATATTAAAACCATTTCATGTTAATAATTGTCAATTTTTGCGTCCTCTGCATTTTTCTAAATCGAATAGACACTGATTATTTCTTGCTCATGTTTATGTTAGTAGGGAACTTTATAATAAATAGAGGTAAATGTGGCTAGTCTCTCGTTTCATTGTTAGATTAATCCCCTTTTCATTATCTTTTCTGAGCTGCAACACCCATATCTCATAATTGCTATGGCAACCTTTGTCCTATTAGTTATCAGTTGTGCTACAGTTTTATTAAAGCATATTTGCCCAAGTGGAAGGATCTGACCATCGCCCAGTCCAGCTGATGCAGATCACTGACATCCAGAGGAGTATGTCAAATGCTCAGCTTGTAACACAACAACACAGTACCCACATATAGATTTTTTTCTAGTTTGTTATCTATGTACATTTAAATGAAGTGTGTGAATATGTTGTGTATATTATTGTGGTTTATATATGTTTTAATAATTTCCTGTGTGCAACATGACCGATGAAAGAGAATGTAAAGAACTGTAGTAGACGCACTGGCCAAGTCAGGGAATATCATTATATGAAACAAAGAGGTTATGTTATTGTCGTACTGTCGCTGAGTGCAAGAGTGCGGCGTAGTCGGATAGTGTCTGTCAGGTGTAAACGAGAGTCGGTTAGCAACGAGCATGCGGGGCGGAGGCAAAGGAGCAATTCTGCTGCGAGAGGACGCAAGATTTGTTTCACTGCAAGACCCACGTACGGTATGGCCAGGCATAATGTGAAGAAGTAATTGGGCACAGCGCGAAGCATTAAGGATAACCAGTGTTTAAGAACAGCGCTGGAGCCCCAGGATAATTGTTGTGAAGAGCCTGTGGCCGTACGTTGTCGTGGTATAATGGACTTCGCTGCACCGACCGCACCGCTATTAAGTAAGAGTCAACCATTTTATCATTTAGTTGCGAATCGTCCAATAACAAATACTTTGGCAACTTATACAGTATGTGTTAAAGTGTGTAATCCTCAGTAACAAATACCTGACAGGATCCTCTCCATATCCATAATTAACCGAGTGTGTCGTTAATGAAGTGAAAGTAAATGATAAGAAGAGTAAAGTTTATCGAACTGATTAATAGTTTAAATGAAAGTAAACAAAAAAGTTAGTTTTTTGGACTTATTAATTATTGACTTACTAATTAATTATTTTCCCCCCATGAACTATAGACCTTGCCGTTGGTGGAGAGGCTTGCGTGCCTCAGCGATACAGATAGCCGTACCGTAGGTGCAACCACAACGGAGGGGTATCTGTTGAGAGACCAGACAAACGTGTGGTTCCCGAAGAGGGGCAGCAGCCTTTTCAGTAGTTGCAGGGGCAACAGTCTGGATGATTGACTGATCTGGCTTTGCAACGCTAACCAAAACGGCCTTGATGTGCTGGTACTGCGAACGGCTGAAAGCAAGGGGAAACTACGGCCGTAATTTTTCCCGAGGGCATGCAGCTTTACTGTATGGATAAATGGGTAAAATATTCCGGAGGTAAAATAGTCCCCCATTCGGATTTCCGGGCGGGGACTACTCAAGAGGACGTCGTTATCAGGAGAAAGAAAACTGGCGTTCTACGGATCGGAGCGTGGAATGTCAGATCCCTTAATCGGGCAGGTAGGTTAGAAAATTTAAAAAGCGAAATGGATAGGTTAAAGTTGGATATAGTGGGAATTAGTGAAGTTTGGTGGCAGGAGGAACAAGACTTTTGGTCAGGTAAACACAGGGTTATAAATACAAAATCAAATAGGGGTAATGCAGGAGTAGGTTTAATAATGAATAAAACAATAGGAATGCGGGTAAGCTACTACAAACAGCACAGCGAACGCATTGTTGTGGCCAAGATAGACACGAAGCCCACGCCTACGACAGTAGTACAAGTCTATATGCCAATTAGCTCTGCAGATGAGGAAGAAATTGACAAATGTATGATGAAATAAAAGAAATTATTCAGATAGTGAAGGGAGACGAAAATTTAATAGTCATGGGTGACTGGAATTCGGTAGTATGAAAAGGGAGAGAAGGAAACGTAGTAGGTGAATATGGATTGGGGGTAAGAAATGAAAGAGGAAGCCGCCTGGTAGAATTTTGCGCAGAGCATAATTTAATCATAGCTAACACTTGGTTCAAGAATCATCAAAGAAGGTTGTATACATGGAAGAATCCTGGAGATACTAAAAAGTATCAGATAGATTATACAGTATAATGGTAAGACAGATTTGGGAACCAGGTTTTAAATTGTAAGACATTTCCAGGGGCAGATGTGGACTCTGACCACAATCTATTGGTTATGAACTGTAGATTAAAACTGAAGAAACTGCAAAAAGGTGGGAATTTAAGGAGATGGGACCTGGATAAACTGACTAAAGCAGTGGTTGCACAGAGTTTCAAGGAGAGTATAAGGGAACAATTGACAAGAATGGGGGAAAGAAATACAGTAGAAGAAGAATGGGTAGCTTTGAGGGAAGAAGTAGTGAAGACAGCAGAGGATCAAGTAGGTAACTTTTTTTTTGGTGGGGTTTAAGGGCGCTCAACTACTGAGGTCATTAGCGCCCATTCACTGTTGTTAGAGCACATGGAATCTAGTAAAACTCAAGGGGATGGGGGGGACACCAGAAGGACCTGACAAAGATGCAGATAAAATAAGTGAAAAGGTTAGATGTCTTTGGACAAGCCAGTCAAAGTTATAAAACGCAGAATACGAGCAGCTGCTCGAGCGTCATCAGCTAAAACATCTGGTAAAGTAGATGGCAGGGACAGGACAACACGAAATTGACTAAAACGGGGACACGACAATAAAACATGGCGCACTGTTAATGCCTGACCACTAGGGCACTGCGGGGCTGGGTAACCGGAGAGCAGGTAGCGGTGGCTAAACCGGCAATGCCCAATCAGCAACCTGGTCAGAAGGACCTCCTCTCGCCGAGATAGTCGGGAGGAGGTTGTCCAAGCAGATGGGAGCGGTTTTACTGCCCGGAGCTTGTTTCCTTGGAGGGATGACCAAGCATCCCACCACAACGACACAAGCCTCTTACATACATCCCCACGAACATCAGATGACGGGACACAATGGGAGGCTGGCCGAGGCAGGAGGACTGCAGCCTTGGCTGCAGCATCCGCAGCCTCATTCCCAGGCACTCCTACATGTCCGAGAACCCACAGAAAGCTGACAGGAGAACCATTATCAGCGAAAGAATGGAGGGACTGCTGTATCCGTTGAATCAAGGGATGGACCGGATAGGGAGCTCCAAGGCTCTGAACTCTGAGTGAGTCAGAGCAGAGTACATACGAAGAATGGCAGTGGCGGCGGGCATACTGAACGGCCTGATGGAGACCAAAAAGCTCGGCTGTAAAGCTCGAACATTGGTCGAGGAGCCGGTATTTAAAGGTGGTGGCCCCGACGACAAAGGCACAGCCAACACCATCGTCAGTTTTGGAGCCATCGGTGTAAATAAAGGTGTGACCGGCAAGTCGAGCACGAAGTTCGACAAACCGTGAGCAATACACTGCAGCCGGAGTACCCTCCTTCGGGAGTGCGCTGAGGTCGAGATAAAGATGAACCAGAGCCTGGAGCCAAGGTGGTGTCGGGCTCTCACCCTCTCTGAAGGTGGTAGGGAGGGCAAAATCCAATTGTCCAAGCAGGCGACGGAAGCGGACTCCGGGGGGCAGCAGGGCAGGCTCCGGTCGCAAGACGTATCCGCCGATGGTGGATGGAGTTGAGCCGGCGTAAGAGGGATGGCCGAGCGGACGAGCAGACGAAGCTCCCATAATTCAGCTTCGATCGGACTATGGACCGATACAAGCGAAGCAGGACAGTGCGATTCGCTCCCCAAGATGAACCACTAAGAACTCTGAGGACATTAAGGGAACGTGTACAACGGGCCGCCAAATAAGAGACATGCGCAGACCAACACAGTTTCCTGTCCAACGTGAGCCCAAGAAACTTAGTTGTTTCCACGAATGGGAGAACAACGGGACCGAGATGTAAGGATGGCGGAAGGAACGCTTTACATCGCCAAAAGTTGATACAAACCGTCTTCTCTTCAGAGAACCGGAAGCCATTTGCCACGCTCCATGTGTAGAGGCTGTCTAGACAACGCTGAAGGCTGCGCTCCAGGAGGCATGTTCTCTGGGCACTGCAGTAGATAGCGAAGTCATCGACAAAGAGAGAGCCTGAGACATTAGGTGGAATACAATCCATAATTGGATTGATCGCGATGGCAAAAAGGGCTACGCTCAAGACGGAGCCCTGAGGCACTCCGTTCTCCTGGAGGAAGACGTTGGACAATATGGAACCAACACATGCCCTAAACTTTCGATCCGTTAAAAAGGAATCAATAAAAAGGGGCAGGCGACCGTGTAGGCCCCACCTGTGCATAGTGCGGAGGATACCTCCTCTCCAACAGGTATCATAAGCCTTCTCCAAATCGAAGAACACGGCTACCGTTTGGCGCCTTCGCAAAAAGTTGTTCATGATGAATGTCGACAAGGTCACAAGGTGGTCAACAGCGGAGCGGCGGCGACGAAAGCCGCATTGGACATTAGTAAGTAGCCGTCGAGATTCAAGAATCCAGACTAACCGAGCATTAACCATGCGCTCCATCACCTTACAGACACAGCTTGTAAGAGAAATGGGTCTGTAACTAGGAGGAAGGTGTCTATCCTTCCCGGGTTTGGGTATAGGAACAACGACGGCGTCACGCCAACGCATGGGGACCTGACCTTCGGTCCAGACGCGATTGTAGGTACGAAGAAGGAAGCTTTTGCCCGCCGGAGAAAGGTTTGCCACCATCTGAACGTGAATGACATCTGGCCCCAGAGCAGAGGAATGGGACAGTGCAAGCGCACGTTCGAGTTCCCGCATACTAAAGGGGGCATTATAAGTTTCCAGATTCAGCGAGTGGAAGGAAGGATGCCAAGCCTCTTCTGCCTCTTTCCTGGGAAGGAAGGCAGGGTGGTAATGGGCGGAGCTTGAAACCTCCGCGAAAAAGCGGCCAAAGGCGTTGGAGACATCCACAGGATCAACAAGGACCTCATTACCTGAGGTCAGGCCAGGTACCAAGGAGTGGGCCTTAATGCCCGACAGCCGGCGCAGGCCACCCCATACGACAGAAGAGGGAGTAAAATTGTTAAAGGAGCTGGTGAAAGAGGCCCAACAAGCTTTTTTGCTGTCTTTAATGACTCTACGGCATTGCGCTCGGAGTCGTTTGTATTCAATACAATTCGCCAACGTAGGATGGCGGCGAAAGGTGCGTAAAGCACGTCGTCGAGCACGGATAGCGTCCCTACAAGCCTCGTTCCACCAGGGGACGGAAACGCGACGTGAAGAAGAGGTAGTACGAGGAACGGAACGTTCGGCAGCATTGATGATAACAGCCGTGAGGTATGCGACCTGACTGTCACAACTGAGAAAATCGTGGTCCGAAAAGGTCGCCAGGGAGGAGTAAACTCCCCAGTCAGCTTTCGGTATGTTCCAGCGCGAAGGACGTGGGGATGGGGTGTGGTGCAGGAGACGAACGACACAGGGGAAGTGGTCGCTCGAATAGGTGTCAGAAAGGAAGGACATACCACTCGAACCGACGGGCAAGAGTGGTAGAACAGATCGAGAGGTCCAAGTGGGAGTAGGTATGAGTAGAGTCTGAGAGGAAAGTCGGGGCGCCAGTATTGAGGCAGACAAGATTGAGATGGTTGAAGACATCCGCAACGAGTGAGCCTCTTTGACAGGATGCAGGAGAGCCCAAAAGGGGATGATGGGCATCGAAGTCGCCAAACAATAAAAACGGCGGGGGAAGCTGAACGATCAGGTGTATCATGTCAGCCCGACTAACAGCAGATGACGGTGGAGTGTAGATGGTACAAACTGAAAAAGTAAAAGCAGAAAGAGTAATACGGACAGCTATTGCTTGGAGTGGGGTGGTCAATGGGATGGGATGGGATGGTAATAGACATCGTCCCGAACGAGCAACATGACCCCACCATGAGCTGGGATACCGTCCACAGGGGTGAGGTCATACCGCTCCGAGGTATAGTGGGTAAAAGAAATACGGTCAGTTGGGCGCAACTTGGTTTCCTGGAGACCAAGGACGAGCGGACAGTGCAGGCGGAGGAGCAGTTGTAATTTCTCCCGATTAGATCGAATACCTCTTATGTTCCAATGTAACAAGGCCATCACTAGTCAAAAAGTTGGGGGAACGAGACGGGGGAAGAGCTGGTCACCTCGACAGCTGCGGAGGGCCAGGTTGCGAGGGAACAACGCTACAACCGGCGGGAGGTGGATCCAGTTCCATCGAGTCGTCGCCAGCTGCGGCCGCTGTCCCTGGTTGTGTAGGAGGGGCAGCATCATTTGCCGACGAGAGGCCAGCTGAGCGCCTGGCAGCAGAGCGTCCCAGCGAAACTGAGGACGGCCGGGAGCAGCGACTCACAGATGGAGCGTCAGACGAAACTCGCCGGGGTGGGGAGGGGGATAGAGACTTCTTTTTGGAGGCCTTCTTGGAAGGCCGAGGAAGCACAGGGATCGTGGGCTGGACCCAAAGAAGGTCCTCACATGCGGGGTCCGTTTTGGAACGCCGGACCTCGAAAGCTGGGGTCCGGAACGTTTCCCCGATGGACGCCTGAGAAGAGGATCGCTTCTCAGGTGGCAGGGGGAGAGGAGGAGGAGGAAGGGTAGCCCCTGGGGCAGAGGGGGCGGGGACCACGGGGGAGGAGGATTTGGAAGGGAGGGATTTGGGAGGCAGAGGCTGAGCCCCCTGATGGGCAGAGGAGGCGGAGGGGGGACAGGATAGGGATGAGGATACCGCGGAAGGAGTGGACACAACTGAGGTAAACGAAGTGGTCAACGGCACGGGATGGAGGTGGTCATACTTCTTCCTGGCCTCAGAATAAGAGAGCCGATCCAAAGTTTTGAGTTCTTATATCTTCTTCTCCTACTGATATGTGGGGCAGTCTGAGGATCTAGGCGAGTTGAGGCCAGGACAATTAATGCACCGAGGTGGTGGGGTGCATGTATGTTCCTCACGAAGAGGACGTCCACAATCGCCACAAAGGGGCTCAGCCTCACACCGTGACGACATGTACCCAAAGCGCAAACACCAAAAACAGCGCATAGGAGGCGGGATGTAAGGTCGCATGTCGCATCGGTAGCACATCACCTTTACCTTCTCCGGTAGAACGTCCCCCTCGAAGGCGAGGATAAAGGCCCCAGTATCGATGCGACAGTCTTTGGGACCGCGCTGGTTTGCCGGACGAAATGCACGCCTCGGCGCTCCAGGTTGGCCCTGAGCTCCTCATCAGATTGTAGCAGGAGGTCACGATGAAAAATAACCCCCTGCGTCCTATTTAGTGCCAGATGCGGGACAATGGACACTGGAATGTCCCCTAGGCGGTCGCACGCCTGGAGCGCCGCCGACTGTGTGGCGGAGGTTGTCTTGATAAGAACGGACCCTGAACGCATCTTGCTGAGAGCCTCGATTTCCCCGAAGATGTCCTCAATGTGCTGAACAAAGAACATGGGTTTGGAGGTGGCGAACGTCCCCCCCTCGGTTCGAGAACAGACCAAATAGCGGGGGAAGTACTTCGCCCCAAGCCAGCGGGCCTGTCCCTCCTCCCAGGGAGTGGCCAAGGGGGAAAGGGCAGGAGAACCAGAACTAGAAACGTTACCTTTTCTTTTGGAAGACTCGGCCGCAGAGCGACCTGATACGTGTTGACGTTTCATCTGCGAAACATCCGCCCTGATACCACCTACTCCGACCAGGGGCTCTCCCCACGGGCGCCACCCAGTCTCAGCAAGGGCCACCTGGCAGGATGACCGTTGCCGGGAGTCCTGATGCCCCAAGGAGATGGGCATCTACTCCTTGGCCGACGTGGGGAGGGTGCAGCTCAGGTATCGGCAGTACGATCCCTGTGTTGTCAGGGGGCTACAACCTAGAGGGTACATGACGACCCCTCCACAACGGGCTGGCTACCGTGCTGGATTTCTGGTGCCATGGAAAGTCCATCATGATCGCTGGTGCAGATGGGGACGCACTATGGGCGTAACTTGTACAACCCATCAGGCATTTAGGCCCAATTTGAGGAATAGTGGGTATGGTTACAACGCCGGTACAATGCTGAGTGCCTAGGTCTTAGTGCACTTAGGACCAGTGGTACACCACGTAAGGTGTCCTTCCCCAAAAGGCTCGTACATCTGTAGAATTTTGAAAAAAGGAGGTCAAACCCCAAGGGGGACCATCACATGGAAGGCCAAAACGGTTGAAACTCCTTTTAGTCGCCTCTTACGACAGGCAGGAATACCTCGGGCCTATTCTTACCCCAGACCCGCAGGGGGGATCAAGTAGGTAAAAAGATGAGGGCTAGTAGGAAACCTTGGGTAACAGAAGAAATATTGAATTTAATTGACGAAAGGAGAAAATATAAAAATGCAGTAAATGAAGCAGGCAAAAAGGAATACAAACGTCTCAAAAATGAGATCGACAGGAAGTGCAAAATGGCTAAGCAGGTATGGCTAGAGGATAAATGTAAGGATGTAGAGGCTTGTCTCACTAGGGGTAAGATAGATACTGCCTACAGGAAAATTAAAAAGACCTTTGGAGAAAAGAGAACGACTTGTATGAATATCAAGAGCTCAGATAGAAACCCAGTTCTAAGCAAAGAAGGGAAAGCAGAAAGATGGAAAGAGTATATAGAGGATCTATACAAGGTCGATGTACTTGAGGACAATATTATGGAAATGGAAGAGGACTTAGATGAAGATGAAATGGGAGCTATGATACTGCGTGAAGAGTTTGACAGAGCACTGAAAGTTTGGATTCCATAGAAATATGGGGACACGTGAGGCAATACTGACCCTGCGACTTATTTTAGAAGCTAGATTAACAAAAGGCAAACCTACGTTTCTAGCATTTGTAGACTTAGAGAGAGCTTTTGACAATATTGACTGGAATACTCTCTTTCAAATTCTGAAGGTGGCAGTGGTAAAATACAGGGAGCGAAAGTCTATTTACAATTTGTACAGAAACCAGATGGCAGTTATAAGAGCCGAGGGACGTGAAAGGGAAGCAGTGGTTGGGAAGGGATTGAGACAGGGTTGTAGCCTCTCCCCGATGTTATTCAATCTGTATATTGAGCAAGCAGTAAAGGAAACAAAAGAAAAATTCGGAGTAGGTATTAAAATCCATGGAGGAAAAATAAAAACTTTAAGGTTCGCCGATGACATTGTAATTCTGTCAGAGACAGCAAAGGACTTGGAAGTGCTCTTGAACGGAATGGACAGTGTCTTAAAAGGAGGATATAAATGAACATCAACAAAAGCAAAACGAGGATAATGGAATGTAGTCGAATTAAGTCGGGTGATGCTGAGGGAATTACACTCCTGGAAATGGAAAAAAGAACACATTGACACCGGTGTGTCAGACCCACCATACTTGCTCCGGACACTGCGAGAGGGCTGTACAAGCAATGATCACACGCACGGCACAGCGGACACACCAGGAACCGCAGTGTTGGCCGTCGAATGGCGCTAGCTGCGCAGCATTTGTGCACCGCCGCCGTCAGTGTCAGCCAGTTTGCCGTGGCATACGGAGCTCCATCGCAGTCTTTAACACTGGTAGCATGCCGCGACATGGCGCGACAGCGTGGACGTGAACCGTATGTGCAGTTGACGGACTTTGAGCGAGGGCGTATAGTGGGCATGCGGGAGGCCGGGTAGACGTACCGCCGAATTGCTCAACACGTGGGGCGTGAGGTCTCCACAGTACATCGATGTTGTCGCCAGTGGTCGGCGGAAGGTGCACGTGCCCGTCGACCACGGACCGGACCGCAGCGACGCACGGATGCACGCCAAGACCGTAGGATCCTATGCAGTGCCGTAGCGGACCGCACCGCCACTTCCCAGCAAATTAGGGACACTGTTGCTCCTGGGGTATCGGCGAGGACCATTCGCAACCGTCTCCATGAAGCTGGGCTACGGTCCCGCACACCGTTAGGCCGTCTTCCGCTCACGCCCCAACATCGTGCAGCCCGCCTCCAGTGGTGTCGCGACAGGCGTGAATGGAGGGACGAATGGAGACGTGTCGTCTTCAGCGATGAGAGTCGCTTCTGCCTTGGTGCCAATGATGGTCGTATGCGTGTTTGGCGCCGTGCAGGTGAGCGCCAAAATCAGGACTGCATACGACCGAGGCACACAGGGCCAACACCCGGCATCATGGTGTGGGGAGCGATCTCCTACACTGGCTGTACACCACTGGTAATCGTCGAGGGGACACTGAATAGTGCACAGTACATCCAAACCGTCATCGAACCCATCGTTCTACCATTCCTAGACCGGCAAGGGAACTTGCTGTTCCAACAGGACAATGCACGTCCGCATGTATCCCGTGCCACCCAACGTGCTCTAGAAGGTGTAAGTCAACTACCCTGGCCAGCAAGATCTCCGGATCTGTCCCCCATTGAGCATGTTTGGGACTGGATGAAGCGTCGTCTCACGCGGTCTGCACGTCCAGCACGAACGCTGGTCCAACTGAGGCGCCAGGTGGAAATGGCATGGCAAGCCGTTCCACAGGACTACATCCAGCATCTCTACGATCGTCTCCATGGGAGAATAGCAGCCTGCATTGCTGCGAAAGGTGGATATACACTGTACTAGTGCCGACATTGTGCATGCTCTGTTGCCTGTGTCTATGTGCCTGTGGTTCTGTCAGTGTGATCATGTGATGTATCTGACCCCAGGAATGTGTCAATAAAGTTTCCCCTTCCTGGGACAATGAATTCACGGTGTTCTTATTTCAATTTCCAGGAGTGTAGATTAGGAAATGAGACACTTAAAGCAGTAAAGGAGTTTTGCTATTTGGGGAACAAAATAACTGATGATGGTCGGAGAGGACATAAAATGTAGACTGGCAATGGCAAGGAAAGCGTTTCTGAAGGTCAGGAAGTCGTTTCTGAAAGCATATGTATGGAGTGTAGCCATGTATGGAAGTGAAACATGGACGATAACTAGTTTGGACAAGAAGAGAATAGAAGCATTCGAAATGTGGTGCTACAGAAGAATGCTGAAGATTAGATGGGTGGATCACATAACTAATGAGGAAGTACTGAATAGGATTGGGGAGAAGAGGAGTTTGTGGCACAACTTGACTAGAAGAAGGGATCGGTTGTTAGGACATGTTCTGAGGCATCAAGGGATCACAAATTTAGTATTGGAGGGCAGCGTGGAGGGTAAAAATCGTAGAGGGAGACCAAGAGATGAATACACTAAGCAGATTCAGAAGGAGTGTGTGTGTGTGTTTGAGGTTTACGGGCGCTAAACAGCGGGGTCATCAGCGCTCAAACGCATAAAAACAGGAACACATGCAGTGAAGGGACAAAGACGAACAGCGAACAAGGGGAACAGCTAAAAGACACAGACCTGACGCAGTTCCAAATCCTCACATACTGAGGCAAAACAAGAGGAGAAGGAGTGCACTAAAAAAGGAAAGGAAACACAAGGAAGGGATGACAGAAACTGAAGGGAAACAAGGAGGTATTCGTGACTGGCGGACCTCTTACCTAAAATCTGGGTGAGCCAGTCATCCAGCAGCACATTAAAACCCTCTCCCTAAAATCCGTGGCAACAAATTGGACAGGACACAAAACCGTAAAAACTTAACCACAGACGATGCGTCGTCTTTCAAAATAGAAGGCAAATCCGGTGGCAAAGATACCACCGCCCTCTCGTCAGAGAATAAAAGACAGTCAAGTAAAATGTGGCGGACAGTAATCTGGACGCCACAAGCACTGCAGATTGGGGGATCCTCCCGCCGGATAAAAAACCATGTGTGAAGGGACTGTGCCCGATGCGGAGGCGAGTGAGGAGAACCTCATCCCGCCTGGTTGACTGGTAGGACGTAAGCCATGGCCGCATGGTGGCCTTGACCAGACGCAGCTTATTTTCACCGACTGCCAGCCACTCCTCTTCCCACTGACGCATAACGCGAAAACGCAGGAGGGAGGTAACAGCATGGAGGGGGACGGCACATTCAACAACGTGAGGGAGGGAACATGCATCTTTGGCAGCCACATCCGCCAGCTCGTTTCCCCTAATACCCACGTGCCCCGGCACCCAGCAGAAAGAAACCTCCTTCCCCTGCCGTTGCAGGTGGAGTAGAGCATCATGGATGTTCTGGACGACCGTATCCGCTGGGTACAAGTGTTGCATGGTCTGAAGGGCACTCAGGGAGTCAGAACAGATGAGGAACTTACGACTGGGGACACATCTCATCTGCTCCAATGCCCGCAAGATCGCAAACAATTCGGTATCAAAGATGGTAAACGCCGCAGGAAGCTGTAACTTGACGAGTCGATCAGGGAAAACAACAGCACAACCAACAGAGTCCCCCTGTTTAGAGCCATCTGTAAATACTGGTACATGGTCGGGATGCTGGTTTAAAATATCATAAAGTAAGGAGATAAAAACAAACGCAGGAGTGCAGCTCCTCTGGTACTCCGAGAAGTCTAAAAGGACGCTGGGCCTCTGGAGCAACCAGGGAGGCAGGCGAGGAAAACCTTGTCGTTGGAGGGCCACACGCTCCACACCAAGGGACTCAAGCAAATGCTTGGCACGAATCCCAAATGGTCTCGTTGCCCTGGGACGACTGGAAAAGAGACGGTCCATAGGCGGTCGGGCAACGGTAGGGTACACAGGGGAGGTAGGACAGGCAAGGAATTGACACACCCGTCGCACCATGAGGAGTTTCCGCCGGATGGCGAGCGGCGGTTCCCCTGCCTCAGCACACAAGCTGGGGATGGGACTAGTACGGAAGGCACCAGTGGCCAGCCTGATACCCTCATGGTGTACTGCGTCAAGAATCTTCAGATACGAAGACCTTGCTGACCCATACACGGTGCAACCATAGTCAAGACGCGATCGGACGAAAGCCCTATAAAACTGCAGCAGACGCGCCCGATCTGCTCCCCAGGACCGATGGCTCAGACACTTCAAAATGTTCAGTGCCTTCAGGGCCCGCACCTTGAGGTCTTTAAGGTGAGGCAACCACGACAACTTTGAATCAAAAGTGAGGCCCAGGAACCGCACAGTGTCGCTAAAAGGAAGAATGGTGTCCCTCAGACGCAAGTCAGGGGAGGTAAAAAGATGTCGAGAACGATGAAAATGAACACATACACATACACATACACATTTGTCTGCAGAAAAGGTAAAACCCGTCTTCGCAGTCCATGCCTCTAATCGCTGTATCGTAAGCTGCAACTGCCGACTAGCAGTGACAAGACTTGAGGAGGAACAGAAAACAGCAAAATCGTCCACAAACAAGGAGCATTGGGAAGGACTCTGGATAGTGGACGTGATACTGTTAATGGCGACGGCAAAGAGGGTGACACTTAAAACGCTTCCCTGAGGAACATCATTCTCCTGCACACACAAATCAGATAGCACATTACCAACCCTAAAGCGAAAGAGGCGGTGGGAAAGAAAGGACCGAATGAAGATGGGGAGGCGGCCACGAAAGCCCCACTCATGGAGTTGATTGAGGATATGGCGGCGCCAAGTAGTGTCATACGCCTTATGAATGTCAAAGAAGACACCTAGACAATGCTGGTTACGCAGGAAGGCCTGCTGGATGGCTGCCTCAAGCAAGGTCAAGTTGTCTATAGTGGAACGACATCTCCGAAAGCCGCACTGAGAGGGGCTAAGGAGCTGCCTGGTCTCGAGCAGCCAAACCAGGCGACGATTGACCATGCGTTCCAACGTCTTCCCGACACAGCTCGTCAAGGCGATACTTCGATAACTACTGGGATGAGTTCGGTCCTTCCCTGGTTTGAGGAGGGGTATCAAAATCGCCTCCCTCCATGAGTCAGGGTACGTGCCGGATAACCATATCATATTAAAACAATTCAGGAGAACTTCCTTGGAAGGCAGTAACAAGTGCTGCAGCATGCTATACCGGATTTGATCATGACCAGGCGCAGTATCATGAGCCACAGACAGCGCCGAATCCAGTTCCCACATTGTGAAGGGGCAGTTGTAGGGTTCAGAATTAGGAGACCGGAAGTCCAAGTGACCCCTCTCGATGGCAGTGCGGTAGCGGCAGAAATCTGGATCACAGTTTATAGTGACGGTAGATTCCACAAAATGCATGGCCAGTGTCTGGGCAATGTCTCTCGGCGCCGTGAGGAGACTTCCCTGATGCAGCAATGCCGTGACAGGTAGCTGGCCGAGTTTCCCGGAAATCCTCCTGATGGCTTCCCATACTTTCGTAGAACTAGTGGAGCGGGAGATGGATTTCAAGAACGATTGCCATGACCGTCGTTTGCGCTCTTTAATCACTCGCCGCGCCTTGGCCCTAGCCACCCGAAAGGCCGCAAGATTGTCAGCTGAGGGACGGCACTTGAAGCAGCGCAGAGCTGCACGGCGGGCTCGGATAGCTGAGCGGCACTCAGCGGTCCACCAAGGGACAGGACGCCTCTTGGGATGACCGGATGACCGTGGGATTGACAATTCAGCAGCATGGGAGATCACGGCTGTAACATGGTCTACCCATTCGTGGACGTTGGCACGGTGTTCCAAAACAGTCCAGTCAGCCCTGCAGAGGTGCCACCGGGGCGGTACCGGAAATGCCATAGCCTCATCCAGGATGCGAATCCAAAGGGGGAAGTGGTCACTACAATGGAGGTCAGCAGCAACCTCCCACAGAGCAGAATCCGCGAGTGCTGGAGAGAAAAAGGAAAGATCAATAGCTGATGACGACCCAGGAGCAGTGCAGAAATGAGTGGGAGCACCAGAGTTGAGGATGCACAGTTCTTCAGACATCATGAGGCTTTCCAGAATGCGATCCCTGGGGCAAGTAGTCGAAGAGCCCCATAAGACATTATGAGCATTGAAGTCCCCCAGAAGAAGAAATGGGCAGGGAAGTTGGCGAATAAGGTCTGTGAGAGCCTCAGAGTCTATCGCATCCTGAGGGGGTAAGTAAAGTGAACAGACTGTGAGCCTCCGACCCACAAGAAGGTCAACTGCAACTGCTTGTAAGTCTGTAACGAGAGGGAGCTCAGATGAGGGGTGCATGTCATGGACAAAAACCGCAACACCACCCTTTGCTCTTTCCCCCGTCAGATCATCTTTCCGATAGATGGTATAGCCCCGTAAAGAAGGAGCATCAGTGGCCCGAAAATGTGTCTCTTGGAGACATAAGCACAAAGGGAACTCACGTACAAGGAGTTTTAGTTCGGCCACATGCGTCCTGAACCCATTCAGGTTCCACTGTAATATGGGAGCCAGTGATCAGGGTGGCTGAACTTTCACCTAGCCTCTGTGTTTTGGAGGAGAGCCCATACTGGCCGGAGATTTATTCTTGGGGCGAGAAGAGCGCCCCCAGTCGACATCAATGTCCATCAGCTCCGATGACGACCCATGGGAGATGTCAGACAGTACGATGGCCTCGTCATCGGACCGACTCTGACCAGTCTCCTCAGGTGGCAAAATCTTCACCTTCGGCGTCTTTGTCTTAGGGGGCTTAGAATGCAGAGCCTTGTCAGCAGGTGGAGCTTTACTCGCCTGGGCAGAAGGCGTCATAGGGGAAGAGGCAGGAAGTACCCCAATGTCAGCAACCATGGCCTTGTCCGACGTTGCGGGGAGAGCCGCAGGTTGCAAAACAACCGCAGCAGCACAAGTGCACTGGCAAACGCAGGTATTAGTGCTAAAACTAGCAACCTCCATTTGCGTAGCAACAGTGGCCATTTGTACTGGCTTTTTCAGGGCGGAAGCGAAAGATGTCGTAAACACAGGAGGTTGCATGGCCTTAAAGAGCTTCTTGGCCTCACCATAGGGGATGCGCTTAGATGTTTTGATCTCCTGTATCTTCCGTTCCTCGAGATAGATGGGGCAGACCCGGCTCCAGACAGGGTGACTCCCAAAGCAATCCACGCACTTCACAGGCGATGAACAATCGGCTCCTTCATGGGCAGGCTGACCACATTTACCACAAACATTGCACCCCAATGTAGTATGCCCAAAGCGCTGACATTTAAAGCAGCGCATTGGGTTGGGGAAATATGGCCGTACTGGCAAACGTAAGAACCCCGCTTTAACATGCTCTGGAAGTCTCGGGCAACTGAACGTGAGAATAAACGAGTCGGATTTTACTAGGTCCCCATCGACTCGCTTCATAATATTCTGCACGTCAACAATACCTTCGTCAGCCCACTCAGATTTCAACTCGTCTGTGGAGATATCTACCAAGTCCCTACAGTCACAACACCCTTACTATAGTTGAGTGTGGAGTGGAGCTCGGTCTCGATAGCGTACTCTCCGAGACTGGGTGCTTTCCGAAGAGAAGCGACTTGACGGGAACTAGAAGTCTCAACTAAGAGAGTACCATTGCGCAGTCGCTTAACAGATTTCAGTGTACCTGCAATTCCCTCAAGACCCTTGTGGATGTAAAAGGGAGAAACCCTCTCAAAGCTACCCTCCTTCCATTTAATAATCAAAAACACATTCTGATTTTCAGCATGTGCTCTGTTACGACAGTCTGATAGATCTCTAGCAACACCAGGAGCTGGAGGACTCGCAGCACGAAGTCGCTTTTTCGATGGGGTGTGTTTTCCTACCAGTGGCCCACCTAATCCACTGGTAGGGGGGAATGTAGAGGTCGAAGGGTCCATTGCGGTCCCACGAGCAGCTAGGGAACTAAAGGTCTGCTTAGACAGAGCCCCGCGTGCCTGAGTAAGCCGTATACAACTGGGGTGCGGCAGGTGCCCCAGAGGTTGCCTGCTTGCGACTGTTCCACCCCAACAGCCATGCATCTTATAGACGCGCAGCACACCGTAAGATTGAGGGGTTTCTATAGAGGTTTACCTTCCTCGCTATCCAGGCGGTCAAGCCAAGAATACCATCCCCCGCAGCACACAACATTCCACCGCCGCACCATACGGTGGTCGCTGAAGCATGTCCGGGGGTTACGGTGACAGGAGACTGGCGGCGCTGACCAGTCCCCAGCTCAGGACCCCGGGGTCGCCAAGCCCGTACTCAGCAAATGAACGCTGAGCCCCTGGGGGCATTTAGAAGGATGTAGGTTGCAGTAGGTACTGGGAGATGAAGAAGCTTGCACAGGATAGAGTAGCGTGGAGAGCTGCATCAAACCAGTGTCAGGACTGAAGACCACAACAACAACAACAATTAATTATTGACAAATAATTTGACAAAGCCGTATATTTAACAATACTTCATGTCAAGACAATTTTGTATGAGAAGTAATTTACAAAACAATAAGTAAAAGTCGCGAACTGCGTAATCATTTAATGCTAGTTATTATTAAAATTATTCTTTTCGAAAAGCTTACCCTCTACAAAACGGCTTTAATAGCAATTTGCATTACAGTGAGAAACGCAGTACAGTTGTTACGTAACTGGTAGTTCACAGAACTATTAATTAATTTCATTAAGTAGTTTCAAGTTTGCTTTTGTCCATGACTGAAATTTTTCTGGGTGGTTATTGTCTTTTGATAACAAGCACGAACCGTGCCTTTGCAACTATCAACGCCTGCCAACATGCTAGAATAGTAACAGTGGTCTAATATCAAAGTCAAGAGTTTTAATTGATTTTGCTCACACTAAGTGAGCTGGGGACCATTCATTTACAATAGTGAACCTTATTCGTGAGACGCTCATATCTCGAAACGAGTTAGTTTTTTGAATCCTATATACTACAAAAAACTGCTCCCGGTAGCTGAGTGGTCAGCGCGACGGAATGTCAATCCTACGGGCCCGGGTTCGATTCCCGGCTGGTTCGGAGATTTTCTCCGATCAGGGACTGGGTGTTGTGTTGTCCTAATCATCATCGTTTCATCCCCATCGACGCGCAGGTCGCCGAAGTGGCGTCAAATCGAAAGACTTGCACCCGGTAAACGGTCTACCCGACGGGAGGCCATAGTCACACGTCATTGACATTGACTGACTTTCAGAACCAACAAATTGCTGCCCTGCTTACGACGCTACAACTTCTGCCTGCACAAGCAGCGTCGGCCGCACAACACCCACCAAGTGCCGCCGACCAGCATACCAATGTTCCAGCAATTTAACGACACCGAAGAGGAATGGCTCAAATACCTGACAGTTCCATGCTCATTGTGCAGTTCGTTGAGTTCAACGTACTTACTTTCGATCGCGGGGTCCACAGTGTACAGGTTAATACAAAAACTATTACCATCTGCGTTACCCTATGGACTCGGCTATGACGAAGTTCAAATGGTTCAAATGGCTCTGAGCACTATGCGACTTAACTTCTGAGGTCATCAGTCCCCTAGAACTTAGAACTACTTAAACCTAACTAAGCTAAGGACTACACACACATCCATACCCGCGGCAGGATTCGAACCTGCGACCGTAGCGGTCGCGCTGTTCCAGACTGAAGCGCCTAGAACCGCTCGGTCACTGCGGCCGGCTATGCCGAAGTAATCGATGCAATAATCAAGTACTATGACCAGAAAGTCCACGTAGCTGCAGCCAGATATGAGGTACTTTGCTTGCGAAAAAGGCAGGAACAGGCGTGCCGTCAGTGGTACATAGAATTAACGAGCATGACTAGGAAGTGTAAATTTAAGTGCAGTTGTGGCGACTATTACAGTGACTTAATGGTGAGAGATGTTATAACATTCAATGTCCCAGAGAGTAGAATACGGGAACAGGTCTTAAAACACATTGATCCATCACTTCAAGCAATATGATTCGGGTGGCCTAGTGGCCGATAAGTTTGACCAGTCCCCGGTTTGTCGGGTCGAATCGCCCGTTGCTCGCGACCGCCCCAAGCAGTCACAACAACGAGTGCGAACAACGCCGCGCGGACAGCCACGTTGACAAGTAAACAGACCTGTGATGTTTTGCTCGCCACAAAAGACAGGATTGCACATTACCTAAAGCAACGTGTTACATGTGAGGAAAAAAAGGCCCTGTCCAAGCAGTTTGTTAGCAAAAATGCCAGTTTTGCATGCTTCCAGAAGAAAGAGGCTAGTGCACATGCTGTGAACGCTGTGTTTTCCAAACCTACAACCGGTTCTGACAAAAACATTATTGTGCCTCATTCTCGCCCTAGTGCTATGCAACGATGTTCTAACAATCTATTTGTCTCATTACGCACTGCTGGCTGTCGTGTGAACTTTGTTAGACACAGGTGCCTCACTAACTTTGCTTAATCGTGCCACTTACGAACAGTTAGGCTCTCCACGTCTTTCTAAATCTAGCAAGCACCTCAACGGACAGGAAATTCCACTGCTTGGACAATGTAGTTTGCCTGCCACTTACAAATCTCACACTAGGATCTTGAAATCAAGATACATTGAGAACATTTTCGATGTAGACGCCTTTGATTTATTTGACCTTAGCATCCACGTCAATGTACTGTCGGTCTCTACATTTGTACCGCAAGTGTAGATAGCTTGCTTAAAGAATTTCCTGAACTATTCCCTGAACTATTTTCCTGGACTATTTTCAGGCCTTGTAGCGCATGTTACATTGAAAGACAATGCATAGCCTAAGTTGCTTTAAGAGACAATGTAGCCAGTGACTTGAAAGAATTGCAAGATAATGCTGTAATTGCTCCCATGCAAGCTATTCAATGGGCAAGTCCTCTCGTTTTGTTGCCTAAGCCTTTACGTCACATCCGCATTTATGTTGACTTGAAATCTACAGTCAACCCACAGACAGTAGTTGACACTCACCCTTTACCTCTCCCTGAGGAACTCATGGACAGGCTTCGTACAGGACGTTATTTTTCTAAGAGAGAATTCCGTGATGCCTATTTGCAAATTCCATTGGACGAAGAATCACAGGAAGTGTTTGTTACAAATGCACACTTAGGACTGTTCAGATATTTGCGTTTGCCCTTCGGCAGTGCTTCTGCACCCGCCATTTTTCAACGTTACTTGGAACAGCTGACTGCAAAAGTACCTTTTGTTCAAACTACCTGACGATATTGTCGTCTCAGGTCGCACACCAGAGGAACACATTGCCAATTTGCGTGCTCTTTTTCGAGTGTTGTCAGAAGCAGGACTCAAGTGTCGTCTCGAAAAGTGTGACTTTTTTCAAACTGAACTACAGTACTTAGGTCATGTGATAAACAGTCACGGCGTGCACCCCCTACAATCTTACTTGCTTGCAATCCGTGACCTGCCTGTTCCTCGCAATGTGTCAGTCAGTACTAGGCAAGATGACGTACTACTCATACCGAATGCTGTTCAGATCGCGGCTCCATTGCATCGCTCACGCCGCAAAAATGTGTGAACTAAAGACTGTCAAGACGCCTTTCAGAAACTCAAAAATGCTTTGCTTAGTGACAGATGTTTAGTACATTTGACCCTGCCAAATCAGTAGTCTTGCAAGTCAACGCTTCATTCTACGGAATCGGCGGTGTGATTTCGCACAGAATTGGTGCAAAAGACAGATCTATTACTTTTGCCTCAAAGCTGTTAAGCTCGATGCAATTATTTTCAAACAGAAAAAGAGGTTCTCACTATTGTGTAAGGTGTGACTAAATTCCATCACTATGTGTATGAATGCAAAATTTTATTTAGTGACAGAACACAAGACTTTTCCGGTTCCTACGCACACTGCTCAAAAACTGCAACGCTGGGAATTGTTGCCTTCGCAGTATCAGTATGAAATCGTGTACAGACCTACGGGAAAGCATGGCAATGCAGAAGCCTTATCTCCCCTTCCGATTGGCCCAGACTCTGATTTTGATGCATCTGCCGCATCTTGTTGCCAAACCGATGCCCAGGACTCTGAACTGCTGGAATCTTTTCCCTTGAACTACATAAAAATAGCACAAGCCACCGAAGCACATTCAGACCTAAGATTTTGTTGCATTACATTCGCACGTCTTGGCCTCGTTCAATTAACGGTATCCAGAACTCAATTGGGCGCCGATATTTTGCACGTCGGTACAGTCTTTCAGCTCAACAGGGTGTGGTTCTAGTCCAGAATGACAGTGGACAGTCCCGTGTGCTTATTCCCAAAGTGTTGCAAAAGGATGTGTTGCGATTGCTCCGCCAAGGACATTGGGGAATTGTTCGCACGAAACAGTTAGCGCGCCGGAACTGTACTTGGGAGTGCATGGACTCCCACATTGAACAGATGACTCACAGTGTCGTGCATGCGTGGAGAATCAATCCTCTCCACCACAGACATTCTCAGCTTGGCCTAAGACTCAATCGCCATGGCAACGACAGCACATTGACTTTGCAGGACCATTTTGGAACACTCATTGGCTCTTAGAGGTAGATTCTTTCAGCAAGTTTCATTTTTGGTGTCTATGAACTCTAATACATCACGTAGCACCATTCAAGTGTTGTGCTCAATATTTTACATCGAAGGGTGCCTGAAGTATTAGTGTCATACAATGGACCGACGTTCTCTTCACATGATTTTGAACATGGCATCCGTCACCTAACAAGTGCTCCATTTCACCCACAGTAAAATGGAGAATCAGAATGCTTCGTACGCAGTTTCAATAATAGATGGCCAAGCTGCGCACCGCCTACACCTGGGAACAGGCGCTGCAACTCTTTCTTGCCTCCTATCGCTCCCACCCATGAGACAATTCAGGTCCCAATGAGTTGCAGCGTCGTCACCAGAACCAAATTTGCACACGTCATTTGCCCCCCTGATTCTGCTGCTTTTCTTCCCACAGATTCACGGCTGTACGGGACCATGTGGCCTTCGCAGTTGCCTGCTGGTGACACCAGTGCACCCCAGGAGGAGCAGATGGACAAAGCGCCCCCGCCGTCTCCACTCGCCGACCCAATGGACCTGGACCCACCATCGCCATCGCTGTCACCGCCATCACTGCAGCACATGCCCTCAGGCCTGGACGTGTGCCCTGGCAGTCGTTTTCCGGAGAATGTTCCTGTTGCCTCGCTAGATGGTGGGGTACACTCGGGAGTATGCCGTCCTCCATAGTCACGACTCCCAGCCCACCTCTATGTCCAGCGCCCTGCCTCCCTCTCTGTTGTCATTCGCAGCCTCACTACATAGCAACAGGGCGGCAGGCGGCATTTGTGGGAAAAGGGGGGGGGGGGGAGAATATGCTGATGTAAGCTGGCGCTAGCACACCATTCACCATAGAGGTTGCGAGACTGTAGATATAGGCCAACAACAGACTCGCAGGAAACGCACCACCTACACCCTCCCAGCCACCAGTATTTACATCGCCACCGAGGACTAGAGGGTCAATCTGAAGCAGTCTGTCACACTGAGTAATTTCCAGTGTCATCAGTCGAAGCCCAGTGGGAATCGCAGTAGCAGTTAGATCCACCACTAACTCAGAGACAGGCAGCACATAACAAGCCTCATAGCGTACATAGGAGACTTCGTACTTCACCAGCAGCGAGGCTCACGTGGACTGGTTCAAATGGCTCTGAGCACTATGGGACTTAACATCTGAGGTCATCAGTCCCCTAGAACTTAGAACCACTTAAACCTAACTAACCTAAGACATCACACATATCGATGCCCTAGGCAGGATTCGAACTTGCGACCGTAGCGGTCGCGCGGTTCCAGACCGAAGCGCCTAGAACCGCTCGGCCGGCTCACGTGGACTGTTAGAATTCCCGGCCAGTGTGGCCGGGCGGTCCTAGGTGCTTCAGTCCGGAACCGCGCGACCGTTACGGTCGCAGGTTCGAATCCTGCCTCAGGCAAAGGGGTGTGTGATGTCCTTGGGTTAGTTACGTTTGAGTAGTTCTAAGTTCTAGGGGAATGATGACCTCACAAGTTAAGTCCCATAGTGCTCAGAGCCATTTGGACTGTTAGAGAGAGCTTGTACCACAGCGACTATCTTGAAATAAGTAACTTTCTATTCTTATGAATAAAGAACCCAGTGCAACAGAGTTATAGAAAGAAGATACCGGCCACCAAACAACACCCCTCCTTGCTTCCCATGGTATAGCTCCACAGAGACGAGTCGCTCTGCATCTTGTAACTGTTCCTCAGTCTCTGCCATGGCCTCATTGCAGCTTTGTCCATGTCATCTTTCCAATTTAACTCGAAACTGAGCACAAGTCGGAGAAAGCTATACCTACCGCCTTCTGCATCCCATTGAGAAAAAGAGTGAGCTGATTTAATTTGAGATGACTTTTTTTTTTTAACACTCGGTGGAAATTGGAACATGTCATAGCTCCGTCAACTTTGGATGATGTATAAGGCCAGCGCCAAAAAGAAGGTTTGTCCTGGAACACGAGGTAGTAGAAAACGCAGTACAGGAAGAAGGACTGAAAGAAGGATGAGGATTTTGCTACTGCATTGCGGCGTGTCTCCAAACTACATATAGGTGCTGCAGTCTGGAGGAAATCTGCGTCTCTTAGGGTGTGTATACGTCTGTTACAAAAACATTATCTCTCTAACATGCTTATTTTGTACCATACAACAGAGAAAAACTACGAACTATAAAAACTCCACCAACGTCATCTGACAAAGAACTCGATAAGATTTTACCGCTTCTCTCTCTTCCAATAAATATGTGTCGAAAGCAAATACCGTCAGTATACTGGCATCGAGCATATGTGGCGATCCTATTAAATATACAGGTCAGACGCAGGAAACAGATCAAACGTACTGCAACTGTAGAATATGATACTAGAGGTGACTGAATGCATTCGAGTACAGTGCTATACTATGCTGTCCGACAAGAAAGAGTGTGCATTTGCACTAGGTGTTGGCAACTGTACTAAAAAACCGCGCTGGATTTTTACAGTAGCAGAGAGGTTCCAAAAAATTGACTCGCTTCGGTATATGAGCGTGTCATGAATATGATTCACTGGTGGTTGTACAGAAGACTTCTCCATAATATCCTACTCAAGTATGAGGTTGAAGACTTTATTCCAAATCGCATACAGCATTTCTACCACAAAACGTAACACTATCAACTCTCGTGTGTGCCTGTAGAACCGAGACCGCTTTTTATGCAGGGTGACGTGAACATAGGTGTTGTGGTGGTGCTTTTAATAGCGTGGTCCTTACGCGTAATGTATGTTGCCGGCGGTAGAATCCTTCTGTGGTCAGCATCAAATGTCGGTTCTCAATAGTGTTCCTAGAAAAGAACATCGTCTTCCCTCCAGGGATTCCCATGTGAACTACCTGGTGAGCGCAATCCGACTACTGAAAAAGAAAAATTACTCCCATGATAAATCTAATCATTAGCCTATCAAATTGATATCAGTGACATGTCTGCTGGCGTATGGAAGCGATTGCTAGGGCACAACAGATATCATTCTTGACTTCGAGCGGTAAACAGGCGTTGTTTTCCCGTTGCGGCAATATCTTTTATCGATATTTGAATCTCTCACCTACACACGGAGAGACGACCATCATAAAATCAGATTTATAAAGTGATACGTAGTATAAACCCGATATTTACAACGTCTCTGTGCTGTTACCTTAAGAGACTTCATCTGTCGCGAAGGCATTTGGTTACTTCAAGGGAGCTAGAAAGTGATAGAGGTAGATCTTAGCAATCAGTCACGAGCCAAACATGGGTTTAATATTCTACTCTTGTAATGCATGATGTATTTTTTTCCTACGTGATGACAAAATACTTAGAGGAAATGTATCCGTTGTCATATTATTACAGAGGCTTCACAAGTGACGATACTTCAGCGATGTGAGAAAGCGCGTATGCCTCTATTTCTTCTGTCTTCGAGAACAACTCGTATAAAAAAGAAATCTATATTTAATGAGAGAAATTCAAGGAGCATGGTCAACAACACGCTGCCTCGGATGGGGTAAAACTGATTTTTTAAACTGGTGGGTGTATGTCAGGGTGGAATTGTTTAGAGCTACTGTTTACATCCAAGCTGCTTGATTCGCAGAGCACCGCGGCTGTTTGCAAGAGCGGTCACGAGGAGTCAACAGAAATTGCGGATTAGCTCAGCCTCTGGCAGGTACAAAGAGTGCGCCGACCTGTGTGATCTTGCCCACTGCAATGAGGGCTTGCGACGTGACCAGTGTGCTGGGTGAGCGCGACAGAAGAGGGCGTGTGTGTGTCATGTAAGAAATGGTTCAAATGGCTCTGAGCACTATGGGACTTAACTTCGGAGGACATCAGTCCCCTAGAACTTAGAACTAAAACTTAACTAACCTAAGCACATCACACACATTCATGCCCGAGGCAGGATTCCAACCTGCGACCGAAGCGGTCTTGCGGTTCCAGACTGCAGCGCCTAGAACTGCTCGGCCACTCCGGCCGGCCGTAAGAGAAGATCCAAAATGGCAGGTGTTTGGGCTGGAAATATTGATAACATCCGATTTCTTACTCCAATCATCCCCAGATGCCCTCCATGGCTGGGGATGGTGAACTCTGCCATACATGCGCGTCCACGACTATGGCTACGATCTCGGTTCACCGACCTTCGAGTGTTGGTGCTGGCGGCGTATGAAGGGGCTGGCGTGCTGTGTGTGGACCTCGAGAAATGAGCGCATGGGATGTGCGAGTATTTCAGCGATCTCCAACATCTAGCCATGGCAGTTATTGGTATAGACAGGATTGTGGTTTTAGTGAGTTGTCTTTAGTGCTTCTCAAAACACTGCAGTGGATTCTGTCTTGCAGAGGTATTTGTTATTGTTGTTGTTGTTGTTGTTGTTGTTGTTGTTGTTGTTGTTGTTAGTATCCCATCACGTTGTAGACTCTTTCCTCCCTCCTTCTTCATACTGGTGTAGCGGAGAGAACCAGTCAACTTTGGAATTCTACAGCGCTTTAAGAAACAAAATGCACTTAGCAGACCAGTACTGGCTGGAAACTCTGTAACCGTGATGATATAAGTTCACATCGAAATGTTAAATTCCACCAATCATTTCATACATCACCACTTCCAATCGTGACATCAAATAATAATAGATTTGTTAAAAAATGACGTAATTCCTCCAGCTGTATTAAGATGTTGGTTTTATTGGCAACTAGTTTCGATGTTGTTGAAACATCATCTTCAGGCCCATACTTGTTGTAACAACATCGAAACTAGTTGCCAATAAAACCAACATCTTAATACAGCTGGAGGAATTACGTCATTTTTTAAGATATATTATACCAGCTGACATCCCAAGTCGTCCGTTTTAATTATGGATACACGAAGAATATAGGTTTGGATTATTTAATGAAATTTCTAGTCCAAAACATAAACCTCCTGTTTATGCAAACAAACTTCTGAACAGTGTCGATATTTTTTATTTAGAATAAACTGCATGAAGGAAATCGTTTGAACGCTGTATTAACGATTTAATTAATATTCCCTATGGCGCATCTTCTGAAGCAGCATTTGTGACAGCTTGAGAATTTGTTATTTCTAGCCAGAGCTAATAACTCCAAAAGCAGTTCGTGACATGCACGCCAGGAAGGCTGGGGCAGTTTAGAGCCCATGGCGGAATGAAATATCCCATGCTAGTTGCTATGTCATCTGTGAGTCAAGCTACAGCTCTCCCCCCCCCCCCCCCTCTCTCTCTCTCTCTCTCTCTCTCTCTCTCTCTCTCTCTCTCTCTCTCTCTCTCTCTCTCTCTCTCTCTCTCTCTTTGTATGCAAGGATACTTTTTTAAAGTATATTTCGAGTCAGACTGCTACTAGCTTTGTGACAGTCAATTTTGTGTGTGTGTGTGTGTGTGTGTGTGTGTGTGTGTGTGTGTGTGTGTGTGTGTGTGTGTGTGTAATAGCTACCGCATCTGCCTTAAATCCCTTACATCACGATCATGCGACCAGAAATTAATTCTTTATTAACTTCAGCAGTATTTCTGGCTCAATTCCCTGTCAGGTATTTGCTTTGGAAGGAAGGCGTCTCTCATGTGCGCTGGTATCCTGACAGGTTGGTTCATGTATACAGAGACCAACTGAGATGGCAGCCAACAGCTGACGGCAGTGCAGCTAGCCCGGTGGCTCTTTCAAGCTCACCCTGACTCCGGGTAGCCTATGTGGTTTGAGAGACATGAGAAGGTTTTTTAAGATATGTTTAAGTAGTCTGCGACGGTGTAATTGTTTCCTGACGCCATCGGAATGAAAAAGCGTCGTAATTGTTTAAATATTTCATAGACCACCTTGTAGCCCATAAATATTCCACCGATTGTCTGAATTGTTCAAACAATATTCCATACTGCAATCGATTAACTGTCAAATTCTCCAAATAAATGAATAAACTATATTCCATATGCCACCTTGTATTCCATAAATTGTTTAAATATCAATATTCCATACACGCCAATAAGTTTCCCGCCAAATTTTTTGCATATATAAATAAATTATATTTTGTATACCTCCTCGACTCCCATAAATTGTTTAAATAAATAGTACTCCATAGATTAATTTCTTGAAACAATATTCTATACACTGCATCGATTTCCCACCAAATTCCTTAAAAAATATGTAAATAAACTATCGTCCATACGCAGTCCTCTATCCCATAAATTGTTTAAGTAAATAATTATTTTCATCATGGCAGTGATAACAGCAACCATTACGAAATTGTCTCGAATGAAAGACAGCCCACAGGTTCACTAAATTATATTCATTTTAAGCCTTGAGCATCGTTTCAGCTATAATAATATAGCCTTCTTCAGAAGTCATGCACACTAACAAATGAAAAGTGTCTTAGCCCAGCAGCTGCGTCAAGACCAATAAAATAACTTCAACAGACATAAGCCTGTTTCGAACATAAGCAACATATAACATAAGTAACATATACTGCAGTATAACAGAGGTAATGGTGGGGGACATACAGTGCCATATGTATTGTTACCTATTATTAGTATGTATGACTTCTGAACAAGGCTGTATTAGTATAGCTGAAACCATGGTCAAGGTTTAAAATAAACATAATTTAGTGCAACTGTGGGCTGTTTTTCATTTAAGATAAGTAAGTAATATTCCACACACTCTCTAAGTTGTTTAAACAGTATTCCATATTTTATGTCTGCCTGGAGTGTCAAACATAATTTGTAATTGGTAGCAGGACGTGGCCGGGGTGTGACGCAAGATCTGATGGCCGAGAAAAGATTAGTCGCCAAGTAAGGCCCCAGTGATCAGGAAGATTACTTATCTTTATTCTCCACACTGAAGCAGGCACCGTCTACTGCTCTCATATCAAGTAGCTACGTAATTAAGTTCACAATACAATTCACAAATCCACAGTGCAATCCAAATCGTAACTAAGTGCTAAGCCAAAGGTTGTCATATAAGATCTATACAATAACACTTCGATATTAACACAGGAAGCGAGCACGAGCGAGTGGCCGTGGCGTCAGGCCTATGCTCCTGTTGTATCTTGTGGCCATAGAGGGAGCTGCAGGCAAGAACTATTGAATGGCGCGACGTCTTCAGCCAGAGATAACGCCATGAACCTCTGGTGGCAGCGACGTGAAGCTAAGGCCGACCACCGCGCATGTGCGGCCGGGCTGAACCACAGCAGGGCGCGCGTGATCCGGTTAGGTCCGCGGACATAGCACCGTACACTGCAACAATCGGCTTCCTGCCAAATGACCAATCAACTGTGTCTTTTCCCCTCCAATTTCCAGGTGTGGGGAAGGGAGGTTTTATAGAGGGGGAGGGGTTGATTAATTGATCTATTTAATTAATTAGTCAATGAAATTTATATCAATATGTGTTTGTATCCACAATGGGACTTCCCTGAGGGATAGAGAAGAAGGAAGAGAGAGCAAGGGAGAAGGAGAGGATGGGGTTGGGGTGACATGGAAAACTACTTAACTAAACAATAGGTTAACAACCTTTCAATCAAAAGAGACCAATTAGTTTCCTCTGAATGTATGCTTGCCCCTGAATGTAGGCAACCCACACTAACAAATTCTCCTGAAGTCCTTCTCGTCCCACTACTTCCCACTTGCGCCTTTTCATTTTTAACAATCAAACTAATTTTTAATACTACAGACAAAGACACAAAAGACTCCATCCAAACAGGCCAGGAAGGCCCAACAGTACTGACTGGCAAAAGACAATCTCTGTTAAAGGCTATGTTTTCCCTTATGGCTTTAACAAAAATTATGGGTTCTTATGCTAATGCTCAAACATTGTACAGTAAGCTAACACTCAGAACTGTTTCAAAGTTATAAGAAAGATATAAATTATGTAGATTTTTCATGTTGATTTTATTGAAAAGAAACAATTATATACCATGACTAATCATTTCCTTTTCAATAAAGAAATATATATCTACTGACTAATTATTTGATTCTGTAGAGGAATAAACAATTACTTGTATGCAGTAAAGTTACACAATTCATATCACTCTTACAGTAATCAGATGCTCAACTCTGAAAAAAAATCCCACCATTCACTCATTCCATCTCTCACATCTCACATTTTCCGTCACCACGTTGTTTACCTACAATCCAATAGTCATCTACTAACTCGCAGTATGCCATAACTACTCATAACACTGAACAAGTAACCATTTACACCATTATTGTCTACTGGCACCTTCCATTATACAACCCACGATCATGCAGCTGAACACGCAACAATTTTGCGAGGTCAGTCAATTCTACTACAACTGTTAGGTGCTCTCAAACACACATTCCATTTCCACAGAGATCTCCTGCAAATGAATCGAAAGCAAATTATTTTAAATTAAGTACTTTTATATTTTTATCAATAGAGAAAAAATGGAACTGAGGTCACCCTTTACCATATTTCTCTTGTTCGCTCTCTCTGTCCTGGACATACCGTTTCCTTTATATACCACCTCACAGATACCATCTCCGTCATCAGAGTGATACACGTCTTCTTGGGTTGACTATCCATACGACAACACATGAATTTTATCTCTCTGTACTCTAGTGACTTCTGTTCAGCTTGTTTTCTCTCCATACTTCACACTAAATCAGATATTACTTGATGTTTTAAAACAAAGTCTTATCGTAATTCTCTAGCATACTAAATTACACGCACTCAAGATACCCAAAATTACATCAAAATTATGAATCATAGGTATAACATATGTACAACACAAGCAAACCCGGCATCAGGTAATCATGAACATTAAATCTTGAAAATCCCAGACAAAAATACCTTATAGCACTAGGTAAATCATTTTAGCAAAATCACAGTCATTAATACGCCATTAGCTTCAAAATATATAAAATATTCGTTAGGAAAACATAGTCGATTCATTACATACAATCAGTTCAGCACTAAACAACCAGACACTCATACACTCAGTCAGACACATCATCTAGCTAACCACCACACGATATTCGAAATGACCCATACCTTTCCTCATCTCAAAGTCATCAATGATCCACTTAACTACTGAGAATCCACACAAATCAATCTACCATTACTCAACATGTGTTACCAAGGATCTCAGCCTTTCACAATTTCAAAGCATCATGTTGTTCAGCAAAATAAACAACAAGCAGAAAGGAAGAAGAATGAAAAAACAATCTTCTTATTAATCACTGCTTCGTCACCTATATGACATCATTATACATAACAAATTACCAAACCGATCAAATTGAGATTATTTTCACTCCCCATTGAGGAATTCTGTATAGTCCCCTGAAAATCCTAAAGAATTTCTTATACAGGGCATTCGTTTTATTAGATATTCTATGTGAGGGTACCAGTACTTTCTGTCCAATGTGGAAAGTAATCTGCCTCACCCACTTATTGTTATACGAGTACTTTACCCTCCGTTCAGATTTTTCAAGCCCATATCTGTGATAAGAGATCGAGGAAGTCGAAGTTCCTTTGGTCACTGCACAATCTCCTTTATCCAGTTCGTAGGCTCTTGGTTCATCAACACCAAGACTGGTGTAAGCGTCGTGGATTCATTTTCGAGATCATTCAGGATGTTCTGAAATGATCGTACGTGCACATCCCATATTCTGTGTTTCCTGAAACAGTAGAGCCTGCAGAGTCGAACTGCGTAATGAGAACTGGCTTAATCTTCTGTCTCCCGACCATAATTAACGTCGTGATTTGTACTGCAACCCATTGTCAGAGACAACACGCCTAACTGACCTGACTTCTCGTAAGAACCGTTTCTCGAATGCGGCTGCCACCGTTTTTCCTATATCTTTCCATAATGGCACTAAAGTAACAAATTTGAACGTTAGTTCGATAGACACGAAAATATACGAACAATCTAACGTCGTTCGAGGAATAGGTCCTAGTAAATTCGTCACGGCTGTTTCCATCAATCTTGATGCAATAATGGGATAAATGGGTTCGGCATATGATACTGCAGGCGACTTCGCTTCTTCGCAAGTTTTACACACTCTTAACACTTGGCAAATTCTCTTCAACGTGTTATTAAAATAGCATGCTTTCCTCAATTTGTTACAACATTTATGGGCACCAAAGTGACCATAACTGAGGTGAATGTACAGAGTAATTTGTTTATCAGCTCATAAGGAATCACTAAAAGCCATTTAGAATGTCTCGGTTCTCTTCATTTAAATAAAACGTCATTCGAGACTAAATAATACTGACGTAGCGCCACATTGTCTCTGTCATGCTGCTTCTCCTGTACCTCTTTTAAGAGAGGATCCTTATTTCTTCCATGCGCAATCATGTTCCAGTGAATTGATCACGTGGTTTTCAAATGTCATTTTTTTAGGTATAGAAAGGTAAAATCATGCTCCCTCTGATTTCCTCCTAAATTGCAAGTCAAACTGTCTGGAATGCGGGACAACCTGCCAGCTATTATATTTTTGTCGCCAGGAATATGTCCAATGGTAAATATATATTCCTGCAGGTGAAGTGCCTAATGGTACAATCCGCCATGGTTCATTTTTGCAGAAATTAATAACTGCAAAGCGCGGTGATCGGTATGCATCTTGTCCCAAATAAAAATAGTGCAAGTTTTCAGGAGGCCCACGCAATGGCGAGCCCCTCTAATTCGGTTACCGAGTAATTCCTCTCGGTCTGAGACAGGACGCAACTTGCAAACGCTAGGGTTCTCCATGACAATGTGTATCCACTTTCGGATTCCTGAAGCAGAACGGCTCCCACATCCCATCCTGAACTGTCAGTTATCAAACAGAATGTCTTATTCAAACAGGGGTGCGCCAAAATTACTACATTCACTAATGCATCTCTGACATAAATTTCCCTCTGCGCCTGTGTATCTCAGGCCTCATTTTTTCCGTTAATCAACACAATCGAGCTGTAACGAAATGATACAATTTATAAAGTGTCCTTCAAAGTTTACTAAGTCAAGATATGCCCTAAGTTGCCTCGTACTTTTGCGAACTGAATATTTTTTTTTTTTTATTTCTCATATCTTGTCCATTTGCTGAAGTAACATGACGCAGGAATTTTATACTATGTCAGTCAATCTGTTACTTAGGCCAAATGGAAGTTTCTTGAACTGGTAACATCTACCAAAACACAAGCTACACTTTGGACGTAATACAATTTGCCAGTAGCTAGTACGAAGATCAGTAGAAGTCAGCACCAGCACTCTATGAAATTTCTGCAATTGTTACTCAAGCTTTCCGGTCGGCCGGCTCTGGGAGGATGATAGTATGAATTTGTCTAGATTCCAGAACTAGTCAAACGTCATTGTCTCTTTTTGGGACCATTAAGAGAGGGCTGTTGTATGAGCTAACTGCTCGTCCAGTAACACCTTGTCTTAACATTTACTGTACCTCTTTCTCTACTCTCGCCTTATACGCTAGGGGTATGGCGGGTGATTTTACAAAAAAAAAAAAAAAAAAAAAAAACCTGTGTTCCTGCACCCTGACCTCATAATATTAAAAATCCTTAATCGTCCCAGCTGAGTCCGAAAAAATCTTCTTATGTTTCTGCAGGATTCGAGACAATCCTTGTAGGTCTGACTCTGAGGCACCTTCAGCGTCTTATGCACTCGCTCTCACCATATTAACAAAGGCCTCATTTCTTTGAAGCTCGGGCAGCGAAACGCCATGGCTCCTTCCATCACTATTGAGTTTACCAAGCTCTGGTCGCAGCTCTTTAAACAACACAACTCCGTTTCACTCCTCACCGCGCGTTTTTCAAAACGTACCCTCTCGACACTACCCTTTACGGTAATTGACGCATCTCCTCCCGCCAAGTCTAACACTACTTAGTTGTAATTCATAAAACCAATCCTCAAAGAAATGTCGACAGTTAATAGTGGCACTTTTAACAGATTTGCTCCTATCTCTAATCCCTGGCACATGAACGTTATCATAGTCTGTCTCTATATCTCTACATTCTTGCTGAAAACCGTTCCCATAACTCCCATTCCTTTCAGTGAAAAAGTCGGCCAGATTTTTGCATTTTAAATTTTCGAAACGCGTTCTCTCTTGTAACGGAGAAACGACTGCCCGTGTCAAAGATGCAGTATTGGTCAACCCAGCCTAAAGAAATCAACACAACTGGGTTTACGAACGGGATTTTTGCCTCTATCTTCCCCTCCAAAAGGATTTCCCTAACATCTTCTGCGATGACGAAATTTATATTGAACTCTGGTTCAACTTCAGGTCCCTCAGTTATGACGTCCTCTGCTACTGACGATTGTTACAGCTGCTGAGAAGATCGTCCACTGCCGGATTACTCCTCAGGTCCGCAGAGCGTATATTCACACCAGCAGGAACCATATTTCTGCCATTATTTCTCAGTTTATTCCCAAATTGGTACCACTGCCGTAATTCGGCCTATTCTAATTGTTTCTATTTGATCTATCAGGCAGAGGACTTCTTCCCCACCCGCCACGACCGTTGTACCGATTCCACCTGCCGGCCGCTGTGGCTGAGCGGTTGTAGGCGCTTCACTCCGGAACCGCGCTGCTGCTACGGTCGCAGGTTCGAATCCTGCCTCGGGCATGGATGTGTGTGATGTCAGGTTAGTTAGGTTTAAGTAGTTCTAAGTCTAGGGGACTGATGACCTCAGCTGTTAAGTCCCATAGTGCTCAGAATCATTTGAACCGATTCCACCTATTCTCAATATTCCCTTGATTCTATCCCAGCTCTATCTGAGCTTTCAAGTGGGGGACTCCTTCTGCGCTCATATCAATTAGGGCTATTCTAATTCTACCCATTTTGATAGAAGGCTTGGTATCACCCATCGAATCTGTCGCGATCACACGTACCTTCACGCCTGTTGTGCCTACCTCCACTACGACTCCTATTGCGCGGCGGTTCATAGTAATTATTTTGGTCTCGCCAGTCATTTTGTACCGAATTATCCCCCCCGTCATATTCCAGTTCCTGTAATAATATTTCGACAGTTTCTACACCATCATTGCGTCTTCCTGCTAGGATGATGAGTCTAGCCGGCCGGAGTGGCCGTGCGGTTCTAAGCGCTCCAGTCTGGAACCGAGCGACCGCTATGGTCGCAGGTTCGAATCCTGCCTCGGGCATGGATGTTTGTGATGTCCTTAGGATAGTTAGGTTTCATTAGTTCTAAGTTCTAGGTGACTGATGACCTCAGAAGTTAAGTCGCATTGTGCTCAGAGCCATTTGAACCATTTTTTGATGAGTCTAAGATACGCAAGTATCTTAGTGATACAAATTCTAATCAGTTCTGCCGGACTATATGGATTGTATAAAAACTGGTTCTTTGGTACCCTCTGTTACAAGAGCACTGCCGTACTCGAATACCCTGAGCATTAATAATCTGGCATCATTATGATTTCGTGCTGTACACGATCTTGCGCGGCCTCCGATCATTATGAGAACAAAAATGCTTGGCAAAGCTTTCTGTACAATTGCTCTCTCGCGCGATAGACCGCGTTCTAAGTGCCGGTTCGTTTTCCAGATAACCGCAAAAAAAAAGGGTCCAAACACTATGGGAGATAACTTCTGAGGTCATCAGTCCCCTAGAACTTAAAACTACTTAAACCTAACTAACCTAAGGACATCACACACATCCATGCCCGAGGCAGGATTCGAACCTGCAACCGTAGCGGTCGCGCGGTTCCAGACTGAAGCGCCTAGAACCGCTCGGCCACGCCGGCCGGCCAAATAACCGCAATAAATTCAATTTGGGAGGCACTGGGCCATGAAGATGGTAACAAAAAAGTGAACTGTTCTGGCCAACCCCTGGGGTGAATCCCGTTGGGTGAGTTGCGAAAAACTTCAAACTTTCTTACCGACAAGAAGTGCTTGTAGTCGAACGCTCGCATCTCTTGTCGGGGCGAAAATCCTCGGAAATTTCTGTGAACAGTCCTTCATCGTGCCTCCCAGTATTCTTCTGGCTCATCGTCCGACTCATCCTCGAGTCCAGAGACGCAGTGATCAGCCCTTGAAACCTATCCTTGCTAACATTCCTATTACCGCCAGCGCTATGAGATAAACTTTCCTCTGCTTTAGCCACCTGCTCATGTAATTCCTGCCTGATCGCTCGATGACGACGGTTGAGCTCAAACTGACATTCTCTAAGCTTTCGCAGAGACAACTTCGTCAAAATCAGCCACCGCAATCAGCAGAGTCCAGTCACTGTTTCTATCCGTACTTGTTAGTTCCTTCACGCTTTCCGCTAGCTGTGGCATCCCCCCTTTCAGATTTAAATTTTGTTCCTCTGTGTTTAGCTTTAACGATACTAATTTAGTTTCCAGCTCCTGTATTGACGAACCATGGTTCCACTCTGCTTTGCATATTTCGTCTGTTCTGTCCGTACAGTGTCTAGATCTCGCTGTACGGCATCCTCGTGCTCTTCAACCTCTTCACGCACCTTGATTTCACGGTTTCTATTCTGTTATCAGCCCTTAGAAACTTAGTCTCCTGATCTTTTCTAACGTTTTCCCGAATCTGACTGCTTTGTGATTCAAACCTCTCGTCTAAACTTTTCGTCATCTCTTCACTTTTTCTGGTTATACACTGAAGAGACAAAAAAACTGGCACGCCTGCCTAATATCGTGTGGGGCACCCGAGAGCCCACAGAAGTGCCACAACACGATGTGGCATGGACTCGACTAATGTCTGGAGTGAACTGACAAACTGTATACTGCAGGGCCGCCATAAATCCGTAAGAGTACGAGGGGGTGGAGATCCCTTCTGAACAGGACGTGGCCACGCATCCCTGATATGCTCAGTAATGTTCATGTCTGGGGAGTTTGGTGGCAGCGGAAGTGTTTAAACTCAGAGGAGTGTTGCTGGAGCCACTCTGTAACAATTCTGAACCTGCCGGGTGTCGCATTGTCCTGCTGGAATTGTCCAAGACCGTTGGAATGCAGAGTGGCTATGAATGGACGCAAGTGATCAGAAAGGATGCTTACGTACGTGTCATCTGTCAGAATCGTCTCTAAATGTATCAGGGGCCCCATATCACTCCAACTGCACACGCCTCCTCCATTCGCCTGATACAATTTGAAACGAGACTCGTCCAACGAGGCAAAATGTTTCCAGTCATTAACACGCCAATGTCGGTATTGACAGGCCCAGGCGAAGCGTAAAGATTTTGTGTCGTGCAGCCGCCAAGGGTACACGAGTGGGCCTTCGGCTCCGAAAATCCGTACCAATGATGTTTCGTTGAATGGTTCGCATATTGACACTTGTTGATGGCCCAGCATCTGCAGCAGTTTGTGGAAGGAGTGCACTTCTGTCACGTTGATCGATTCTGTTCAGTCGTCGTTGGTCCCGTTCTTGCAGGATCTTTTTCCGGCAGAAGCGATGTCGGAAATTTGAAGTTTTGTCGGATTCCTGATATTCACGGTACACTCGTGAAATGGTCGTACGGCAAAATCCCGACTTCATCGCTGCCCCGGAGATGCTATGTCCCATCGCTCGTGCGCAGACTATAGCACCACGTTCAAACTCACTTAAATCTTGATAACCTGCCGTTGTAGCAGCAGTAACCAAGCTAACAACTGCACCAGACCCTTGTCTTATATAGGCATTGCCGACTGCAGCGCCGTGTTCTACGTGTTTACATATTTCTGTATTTGAGTACGCATGCCTATACCAGTTTCTTTGGCTCTTCAGTGTATTTTCACCCTGAATTTTAATTTGTTCGGCCTGAGTTTTATTTTTTTCGCCATGAGTTTTACTTTACTCTTTCATTTCTTTTGTTCTTTATAAAACCGGACGTAGAAAACACTCTATACTCTCTTCTTGACTCACAGAGCCACTGGTTTCCTGTTCATTTTTACGCAGTTGCTCATTTTCAGTATCAGAGTATTGGGAAACAGCGACGTCATTTATATCGTTACTGCAACTTCGTGATTCGTCTAGAATCCACTGTTGCAAACGTACTATAAATATCTCTCTCTCTACCAGCACCCAAAGTGCCTTGCTCACTAGACAATGGATCAACTCCCTACTCGGTGTCCGCATTCTCAAACATGAAATGAATATTTTCTAGTAACCCTACATTTTGATCCCACGTGTCTTACGTTCCAGATTCCATCGAAAGTTTTGTCATATTATCCTGAGTTCTCCGCGAGCTACTTTTGGACCTATTTCGTTACGCCATTTTCCAAAACTAACTCATGTTCAATCAGAATTTAGATTCGGCACATGCAACACAAAATTAAATACCTGCACTTATTAAGCCGCCAACTATTGACTCCATAAGCTCACCAGATAGATAAAAGAAATCAAAATCCCAAAAGCACAGTAAATCACATCTCACGAAAACGCTTCAAATAACAAATTCAAAACACAAAACAATGCCATATCAATGCAATACAGGAAGACAAAAGAAACCATTTGAAACCTGGAAAGAGTTTATATTAGTCATGCTATACATAGACGATTATATATACTGTCAGAGGTTCCGAAAGCAGGGTTCTCCATGTGAAACATACCCGTTAATATTAAAATGTAGTAGTGGAGGACAAATTAATTATTTCAATTTAAAGAGTGCATCTTTCCTTTAAGATTTAAATGTGGGCCCACTCACTGCTTGCGTCTCATAATCATTCAAAGGAAAACGCAACGCATAACTATCTTCTACGTCTAACTTATTAACCGAAGAGAAAGGACTTCTAATTTATTAATGGTGTTTTCAATTCATTCTTCCACAAATACAGAAGAGAAAAGGGGATGGGACTGCCATATAGAAAACGCGAATTAGTTTTCAACATATGGTCCGAATGCTTTATTAAACAATTTGACTGGACGAGAACCATGTGCAGACAAAACAGCAGGACTCAAAATATAATAGGTTGGTGTGGTTCTCTACTTTACACGAAGATTTTATGAAATACATTGGGATCGCACACCCCCTCATACCACAACGCACCAATACACCGAAATAAACACAGCATTTGCCGGCCGGTGTGGCCGGTCGGTTGTAGGCGCTTCAGTCCGGAACCGCGCTGCTGCTACGGTCGCAGGTTCAAATCCTGCCTCTGGCATGGATGTGTGTGATGTCCTTAGGCTAGTTAGGTTTAAGTAATTCTAAGTCTAGGGGACTGATGACCTCAGATGTTAAGCCCTATAGTCGTTAGAGCCATTTGAACTATTTTTTAAACACAGCATTATTACTACCACAGCTATCACAAAAAACAATGACTTCACTGTACCGGCTATCTTGACTAGAGACGTGAGTTAGAACGTAGGGTGATCAACACGCGGTAGCACGTGGCGCAATACAAACAAAGAAAATTCACGGTTATAGCATCGATAAAACTTATAGAAATATAGTAAATGTACAAACGATCTACGAATGTTGAAGGCATGAAGAGTTGTTGGAAAAGTAATAAAAGAACGAATTACTTGCTGGCATGTTCTAAAAACAGTGAAAGTGCCCTGAAGTGCTCAATTCTTGAATCAAAAATAATTTGGCTAAGCAAATACATATTCCACATTACAGACTGAAATCAATCTACTGATTGATTATAAAGATGCAATACACTTTACTCTGCTCAAGCGTGATTGAGAAATCCAGATTCCCACAACGAAACCATCGATTTACAACAGAAAAATTCAGTAGGAATTGGGAATGCATTTCATACAATACCTACGCACTGAAAGCGCACACATTTACTAGAAGCTAACAAAGAATGAGCGTAGAGTCTACCATCGACCACGTGGCAGTGTTTCTGCATAAAACCACCGACTTCCATGTTCCAAAAAACTCATAAACGATCTAAAATTCAGTCTCGCGCCTCTCAGAATTTCTTTTAATATACTTACACTATACACTGAGAGTGTATTAGCTACACTACCGGTCTGGATAGTCAAAGTATTCAATCACTGATAGACATGCACTGAAGTCACACCTAATGGCTTCCCAGACCATGATGCCAGGAGTTGTCCCGCCGTGCCTTTCCAAAACATTTGAAAATAGAACTTTTCCCAAGCTCATCGTCATATTCGTCAATGATGATCATCTGAAGTACTGCAAACCACAGTCCGGCTTTTGCTAGTCTCCGATCAATGGTTCAGGGTGAAACAGAATCTTACATGGATACCATCACTAGTTCTTGGATGACACGCATAGATGTGAAATGGTTACAACGTTTTCTTACACAATATGGCGATCCCCCCATGTGGTGGTCGTGACATGCTCGACCAGACGGCTCGCGACCAGTATGCCTACTCTCACGTTCCCTTGCAGTCCAACATCGGGCTGCTGTCACATACTATTATCCCACAAACCTAGGTATCACACGATTCGACCAGCTGGCCAACTGGAGACCCCTTTCGAACGGCCTTGTGCTGTCTCACACAAGTCCCCAGCATCTCCGTGTCCCTCACAGTGATCTCTCGACATCTGTCGCTGCTCATGCATGTTATGTAGTCTACCAGGTCTGGTAGCTACATTAAACACGAACGACACTGATCCAAGCTGGTGACCATCCTACCTGCCACTGAGTATTGCAGCTCTAATCATTCACATCCATTGATTACGCAAACTACATCGACTGTCACCCACGTCCTCTGGGTGCTTCGCTTTTTTGTCAGGTAGTGTATTATTGTCAAGAACTGACCGGCAATGGAAAGAGGGGTGATGGCACTAAGATCACTACCACTGACTTTGCACCTGTGTCACAGGTTAAATTCCGAACCTCACTTCAGTGCCTCATGGGAAGACAGTACGTGATTCTGTCTGTGGCATGAAGATGCTAAGCTCTGCAGCCCTCTTGGTGCTAGTTTTAGATTATTTGTCAGCGCAGGGTTTCAGCCTGTCCCTTGCCTCTGTCATTATCCGAGAGGACGGACACTATACTTAACTCGGTGCATACTCGTCATAGATGTACTTCGCGAAGGAGAGCTGACGTTTTGTGCAAGGAAGGAAAACCTGTGCAATTACGTGGCTCAAGAACCCCTCATGATTTCACCATCCAATAATGTCATGTAAGTGTTACGTAGAGATAGCTGGAACATGGTTCTAGGAGTGCATTACAACCAGAAGTAGCTCCATCGCTATAGTCTATCACTGATAGAAGACATTTTCTACCAGATAAAGAGATCTTTAAAACGAGCGATATTTTGTAATGTCACGAGACGTCAGAGTGGACCTGATGAAAGGCACCCACGACGCCCGATCCACGACGCAGCCACTATAGCCCATCGGAATGTTTTGCTGTGCTGTTGAGGAGAACAGTGGAAGGGGCGCAGATTGAAACGCCTTGTAAAACTGGAGCTAAGACATTTCCAGTGTGCCAGACGAGGGGTTGCTTGTTATAAATGTCGAGAGGTGTGGGAACTATGCGTAAGTCCCAACTGATATTAGTTGATGAAAAATGAACGGGATACAGGGTATCTATTCCTAACTGGCGTAACGTTATGCGCCCAGCGAAGTTATTTCACCCACAATAAAGTCTGCGTGTGGTCGTCTAGCAGTGTATGTGGTACAAAACATTTGACAAAGATCGTGAAAAATTAATTGATTTGCCAGAAGAGAAACATAAGTCCGGTTGTACGGTCAAGTCCAGGGTGATAGCTCTGGAAAACCGCAAAGAGATCGCCCTGGAGACAATGATGGTCGAGACGGAAAAGGGGACACTTCCTGGTGGACCTCTGAGCGCCGCTGCCGCCATCCTCGGACATCCAGCGCCGGCAGCTGCCAAAGAGACGCAGCGGCCGCTGCTCCGCGCCGCCAACAGCGGGAGATGCGTCCGCCGTCTCGGCACGCATGACTGCCGCCTGTCTTCAAGCTGCCGCGAAATTCAGCTAGCCGATCGTCGCCCGGTAAAGGCACTACAGCTCGTAGCAGTCAGGACTGAATCACGCTGGTAACTGTAATGTCGTCCTTGCACGATCTGTGGTTCTTCAGCGGAGCGAGGAAGCCGGCCGAAGTGGCCGAGCGGCTAAAGGCGCTACAGTCTGGAACCGCACGACCGCTACGGTCGCAGGTTCGAATCCTGCCTCGGGCATGGATGTGTGTGATGTCCTTAGGTCAGTTAGGTTTAAGTAGTTCTAAGTTCTAGGGGACTTATGACCACAGCAGTTGAGTCCCATAGTGCTCAGAGCCATTTGAACAATTTTTTTGGAGCGAGGAACGCATGTTGTTCATGAACAGAAAATTCAGATATTAATTTATGAAAGAGCACAGTTGCTACTTACCATATAGCGGAGATGCTGAACTGGAATAGGCACAACAAAAATACCACACACACACACACACACACACACACACACACACACACACACACACACACACAACTGCGTCTCACAAGTACATGACTGCAGAGTGTTGCAGCTGAAACCAGAGCTGCCAGAGACTGCAGTCATTTGCATGTGAGACGCAATTGCGTGAGTGTGTGTGTGTGTGTGTGTGTGTGTGTGTGTGTGTGTGTGTGAGAGAGAGAGAGAGAGAGAGAGAGAGAGAGAGAGAGAGAGAGAGAGAGAGACTGTCGACTATCTTTGACAAAGGCCTTGTTGCCCGATAGCTTATTCTGTGACAGTATTTCGTGTTGCGCCAATCGGGACTCAGCATCTCCACTATATGGTGAGTAGCAACTTTCCTTTTCATAATATTGTTACATTCTGTCCTGGATTTTCCGTTGTTAGATAATAATTTACTCTACATCTAATATCAAATAGCAAAAATAATACATAACTTTATTCCTGTATTTGCAGCGTCAGCTGCTTATAGTAGATTTGAATGTAGAAATATATACAGATACAAAGGATTCATAAATCTGGCGCTCTGCAATACAATGTCTATTCAGAAGAGGTCGAGCCCTGGCCACTATGAAAGTCTGTAAAAGTTATTCAACCGACAAACTCTCACAAATGGGATCAGTGCATAAATGTTCGAACTTAAGTACGCCCGCCGCTGGAGTCTGGAGAGGGCATCCTTGCTTCTCACTGGCGTAATCGTTCGTGGCAGCGCCTCGCGAAGCTGCGGCGGTTGTTGGAAACGCGGAGGAATAACTGGCGGCGCGCGTATTCGAAAGTGCGGCCGGTACCGCAATAACAACCTGCATAATCTTGTAATTGACAATGAGCAAATCATTTATTCATTTTTTCATCAGTAAAAGTAATTTGTAATATGCATCTGAATAACTGAGGTCCTTAGGCACTTTCGTTTCTAAAAATAAATATTTGTGACTGATCTCCTTATACTCGTGTGGCTGAGGCTCCAAATCCTCTCATATAGTTTACAAACGCCGCACACAAGTGTAATTTATGGTACTGTAATTCCTTTTTATTTACTTTTCAAATGCTGCACTTAACTGCAGTTTCATATATTGTGATTTCTTTTCTTTAATACACAAATGCTACACTCAAATGTAAATTAATATATACTGTAATTGCTTAATGTTTCGACCTCTACGATATATAATTCTTGCTTCATAATAATTTTTAAAACAATCAGTTGCTCCTTCAGACAGATATTAAACGCCAAAGATCGTGGACAAAAATAACACATTAAAGTAGGAGAGGATTAGACAGCCGTTTTAACTGGAAGACACCTGTCTTCCTCTTGGACAGTGAAGTTAAGCTGGCTGTAGCGGAACATACTTTGGACGAGGTTATACAGTTGGCGGTGGCCATTCGTACAAGATGGCAGTCAGTCTGTTCTGTGGCCATTCTCTATGGTCTATTTGTTACTCACCACCGCACTGGACACTCTTGCGTTCAACGTCACCCCAAAAGCATTAGTATCGTAGCTGCATGATCTAAGCTGGAACACTACTATATGAAAACCTCACTGACTGTTCTGGTCTATTCAAACTCACGTGTTGATATTGCGTCTACGACGAGCTGTATCAGCTGTTGCTTTCACGGATCCACGTCGTATGACTGCTCTTAATTGATTAAGCGTGCCGTGGCACAAGCCGTACCGTTGACGCGTGAATATGCGTCGCTGGCACTGCATATGCACCATCTCTACGTCTACATATACATAAATAGTGAAACGCATGGCTCTTGTAACATAGTATTTTTTTTTTAATTCAGCCTCTTGCTCGTTGCCGTGTATTGTATAGTACGTAAACAGTTATTTACGCTTTTATACACTGACGGAAAAAATAATGTAGAGTAATGAATTTTGGGAACACATTTGCCTAGGTAACATATCTAAGTGATTAATACTCCACGAACACAGGTTAATATAAGCGCAAGATGAGCCGCTGCAAACGTGAAATTCTGGTACGTTGATAACTAGTGTAACCACCAGAATGTTGAATTCAAGCATGCAAATGTGCATCGATTGTGTTGTACAGGTGTCGGATATCAGTTTGTGGGATGGAGTTCCATACCTGTTGCACTTGGTCATTCAATACGGGGACGATTAATTTCGATTGTGGATCACGCTGGAGTTTTCGTTCGATGATGTCCGATATGTGCACGACTGGAGATAGGCAACGAGATCGAGCAGGCTAAGGCAACATCTCGACACTCTGTAGACCATGTTGGGTTACAACAGCGGTATGTGGGCGAGCGTTATCCAGTCGGAAAACACTCACGGCATCCTGTTCATGAATGGCAACACAGCAGGTCAAATCACAAAGCTGACGCACAAATTTTCAGTCAGGGTGAGGCGGATAATCACGAGAGTGCTCCAGCTGTCACACACAATCCCTCCCCAGACCACAACTCCAGATGCAGGTCCAATGTGTCAAGGCCAGTGACAGGATGGTTGCAGGCGCTCAACTGGTCTCTTTCTAACCAACACAGGGCCATCACTGGCACCGAAGCAGAACTAGCTTTCATCAGTGAACCGTGATTTATTTTCAAAGAATATTCTTAAGAATTTATTTTATTTACTAGCGATTCATCAAGGACATTAACACATTTAATCACACTATGTAAGCATGGAAGTAGTTGCCAGGGAGTAACTGATGAAATCTTAACCAAATTCATTTTAACAAATGGGAATTTCATTCACTTTAATAGTGCCTAAAAGCATTTTTTTAAAAGAAACCTATTTAAAATTATTATCAGAGAGCACCCTCTAAATATCAAAGTTACAGTTTATTCAGAGGCAGAAAGAAACAAGATTTGACTGTGTTGTGGATTGGCAGGAGCCAACCCACGGGGTTTGGAGGAAGCCGAAAGGCACGCGTTTAAGCTCACGCAGGCTGGCGTGAGGTCTGGAACAGGACAAGGTAGTTAGACTAGAAAAAAGGATGTAACTGGTGGAATACTTAACTTTAATCCATTAATGTTGAACGTAGCTTTTGTCTGTACATTCTTTACAATATCAATAGCAACTGATAATGGCGCCTTGCTAGGTCGTAGCAAATGACGTAGCTGAAGGCTATGCTAACTATCGTCTCGGCAAATGAGAACGTATTTTGTCAGTGAACCATCGCTAGCAAAGTCGGTTGTACAACTGGGGCGAGTGCTAGGAAGTCTCTCTAGACCTGCCGTGTGGCGGCGCTCGGTCTGCAATCACTGATAGTGGCGACACGCGGGTCCAACGTATACTAATGGACCGCGGCCGATTTAAATGCTACCACCTAGCAAGTGTGGTGTCTGGCGGTGACACCACAGACTATCAGACAACCTTGCCGTAGTTACGACCGCTCACAACAACCTCTGAAAGACTACACTGGTGCAAATCTACAACACACCAGATAACTTTAAACTAAGAGTTTTAACAATTTACACAAGCTCACAAACTATGCACACGGCCCCCCCCCCCTCCCCCCCGTAGGAGGGATGGAAATGGTACAAAACACTAACAATTAAAATATTAACCTTGCCACCGAAGGTGCAACTTGATTTTAACTTCTAAGAAAAGCCTTACGGTGGGAGGGTGGCAACTTATATACTAAAATGATCATTTAAATAAAATCCCATGAAATGCAATCTTATATAAAATTCTACAAGGTTGGCCAAACAATAGTTAACATACTCTACAGTACACAGATACCGCCTCTGAAAATCTTAGGCAATAATATCAAAGATTCCAAAGATGAAAACATATTTCAGGTATTAGGCCGTTACACTCCAAGCAATAAATTCGTTAACACGCCAAATCCGACAAACATGACAGAGGCAGCTACTAACGTACGGTAGATTGATAGGGAGATTACCGAACAACCCGAACTGCAGGTTGCTCTTACCCGCCCCTACCCCACAAGGGAAAAACGGACCACCCAATTTATAAACAACCACCTTCCCGCGGGTGGGCAAACGGAGAAGAATGGTGGGACGACCGCAAAGCAAAACGGCTGGTGACCTCACCAAGAAAACAAGTAGAATTTAACAAATCAAACAAAATATCACCAATCACTTAACTTCTAATAAATCGCGATTTCTCGAGAAGACCTGGCGCAGCACCCCCAAATCGCTCTCCCGAACCGTCCGCTGCCAGCTGCTTCAACGGACGCAGGAAGGCGCGCCGATCTCCCATCTCACGGCGTCGCAGCTCGCACCGGCCAGACTGCTGTCGTGGGTTGACTCCTGTTGCTCTCGTGTCGACTGCGAAGTCACTACCCTCTCGTTATACGCTGCGGCCCACTGAACTCACGTGGCGACCCCACATGCGTCGACGCTCAAGACAGACAAGTCGTCTTGCATCTCAGTGCGCGACCGACCAACCAATCGATCCAACCTCCAATGACCATTGCCTGAGCAAACTCGAGCAGACTGGCGGCCTAACGCGCAGACTCAGATGCAGGAACTAAGCCCCGACCGGGCGACCTCGCAGTCTGGTCCTTTAATCCCCCAAACCAACCAACCAACCGGGCGACCACTCGCTTACTGGCGGAGTGGAAAGACTCTCATTTTGCCGGCTTTAAAGGTTGATCCGAACGATAGACATACTAGCACTCCGGACGACAGACAGACACTAACTGCCTAACAAATGCGGACGTGAGACAGACTAGCAAGCTGTGGACGAGAGACTGACACGGACTGACCCACTGGAGAGCTCATAGCGCCCCTTAAATGGACGTGAACAAGCAACCTTTCCCCTTTCCGACCAGAGTGAGACACCAAAGCTGCGATTGCCACAGCGGCGCGCTCTTCAAAACAGCAATTTTTTACCACGGCTCAATCAGAACACACAACAGACCTCCACTCTACCCTCCGATGTGATCTCCCTTGACACCACTGAAGACTAAAATGGCAGTGGTCTGGGGTCAGTGGAATGCACGCTACAGGGCGTCTAGCTCGGAACTGCCCTTGAAATAACCGATGTGCAACATTTAGTTGTGTCACTACGGTGCCAACTGCTGTTCAGATTGCTACTGCAGGTGCAGGATGATGTGCCAGAGCCATAGGCCGAATACGAAGGTCTTTCCTCTCTGAAGCGTTATGTGGCCGTCCAGAGCCCGGTCCTCTGGCGACCGTAAGTTCCAGTGACCACCGCTGCCAGCAATCAAGTACAGTGGCTACATTCGTGCCAAGTCTTTCTGCAATATCGCAGAAGGAACACGACCTCGTTAAAACTCAGTGTGCTGTTGATAATGGCGTCTTTGTCGCCTTAAAGGCATTATTGACTGATATCAACTCACCACGTCCAATCTCAAAGGTAACTAACGCTCACGAGCGTTATAGAGCGTTATAGAGCGCATTTAAAGCAAACATAATTTCCATTCTCATAGTGGCGCTACTAGCGCCACACTTATGTCACTGGCGTAAAATCTGAATAGACATCACCTTTCAGACGGAGAAACACGCCTATCAACATTCGTTTATGTCGCACAACTCCTTCTTTGTATTGCAATTTTCTTCCGTCAATTTGTCTATTGTCATTAACTCTACAAACATTTTGTACAGTTAATTAAAAGGACAACAACATAACTTCACTACCATGTTTCTCAAATGACTGTATCACGATTGTCGCCTTGTGACACTCAAAGTTGCTGAAAGACGCCCTCACGGTTGGGGAGACATCAAGCTTCAAGATTCAGGTGCTTCACAAAAATGTTCACGTAACCCACTGCTGTTGTGGTCCCTTCGTTCGCCACCGAAGACCCCTCGAAATCCCAGCCAAGTATCCCTCACAGCATTGTATTGTATGGAACTAGGGACCCTCGTCGTAGCAGCAGTGGTACACAACTCCACAACAGGCTGCAGCAGTCCACTCACCCCACCGCCAGCCCACATCGAACCATCTTACAGGGTTATTGTGCGATCGGCCTCAGTGGACCCCGCCCCCCGGGAACGTCAAACACCAGACGAGTGTAACCCCATTCTTTGTGTGGTAGAGTAATTAGGGGCCGCGCGGGATTAGCCGAGCGGTCTCGGGCGCTCCAGTCATGGACTGTGCGGCTGGTCCCGGCGGAGGTTGGAATCCTCCCTCGGGCATGGGTGTGTGTGTTTGTCCTTAGGATAATTTGGGTTAAGTAGTGTGTAAGCTTAGGGACTGATGACCTTAGCAGTTAAGTCCCATAAGATTTCACACACATTTTAACAGTAATTAGGCTGTACGAGTACTTGGAGAAAGTGTTTGCGCAGCATACGCCGACATAAAGTAACTGAGGCGGAATAAGGGGAACCAGCCCGCATTCGCCGAGGCAGATGGAAAAACTCCTTAAAAACCATCCATAGATTGGCCGAAACACCCGACCTCGACACTAATCCGTCGAGCGGATTCGTGCCAGTGACCGGCACGCCTTCCCACCCGGAAAGCAGTGCGTGAGACCTCACGGCTAACAGGGCGGGCTGCGCCTCAGAACCAAATACTGCCCCGCGGATCTTCGTCTATGGCGTAGTGCTTGCTTAGAACAGCCATTCGCCTGCACGACCTAGGCACACGATTTATCGAATGAAGCGACATGTTTCCAATCTCGGTCCTCCCGTACCCACTGCAATCGACAATGTCGTTGGGTCAACATGGGAACGCGCAGAGGTCGTCTGCTGAAGAGTCCCACTTCAACAACGTGTGCGCAAAGGTGTGCTCCGACATACTTGTGTCTGCATCACCATTTCGTCCTGCCATCAGATCTGTCGCAGTTCGCCACCTATCCCACATTACAGAGCGAGGACAAGCTTCAGACATTCATGTTTTGTGACGTGGCGTGCACGTCCAACACCTTTTCGCCCACTCGTGGTATCGTCGTTCTTCAGACATATTCCACAGATATGAGGGTAGTACACGGACAGTAGACCAATTTCGCGGTTTCAGAGATGTTCATCCCCAGAGGCTGAGCCATAACAAACTTCAGCGTCACTTATGTCCGTGGATTTCCCGATTTTCAGCCCGAAGAGTCTCATTTTCCCTGATCCGCTTGTATACTTTCCTTACCGCGTCACGTGCCTGCAGTGCTACCAGCCGACATTCAGTTTCGCGGTGAGCAGTGTCTATAAGTCGTTTCTCATCAGTGTCTTTCCCATGATTAATCCACCATGAAGAATTGTAGATAATGAGTTCTAACACGAAAAACGTTTCCAGACCCATCTCATTATAACACATACCTTCGTCTTTGTATACGAGATGTGTCCCAAGAGTCTGGCCGTACTATTACTCCATCTATTTCAGTACGCTGCCATCATCAGAAGAAATAGACTGAAGAGTCACCAAATTGATTTACGCATAGATCAAGTTGACTGACACTGTAGCGCAAAATGTAAAATCATAATACAACACTATTTATAGAGGTCCCGATTTAAAAGTATTTACTGAAGTAACAAAAATCATGGCATATTTCCTACTATAGTGTCGGCCCTCCTTTTCCCCAGCACAGTGCAGCAGCTTCAAGTGGCATGACCTCAACAAGTCGTTGGAAGTCTCCTGCAGAAATGTTGAACCACGCCGCCTATACAGCCGTCCATAATTGCAAAAACGTTGCTGGTGCAGGATTTTGTGCACGAACTGGCCTCTTTATTATGTCTCGCTCAGTAGGATTCATGTGGCAAAATTCAAAATGCTTCAAATGGCTCTAAGCACTATGGGACTTAACATCTGAGGTCATCAGTCCCCTAGACTTAGAACTACTTAAACCTAACTAACCTAAGGACATCACTCGTGTCCATGCCGGAGGCAGGATTCGAACCTGCGACCGTAGCAGCCGCGTGGTTCCGGACTGAAGTGCCTAAAACAGTTCGATCACAGTGGCTGGCCTGTTGCCAAATGATTTGCTCGAATTGTCCAGAATGTACTTCAAACCATCCACGAAAACTTGTGGATCAGTAACATTACATCGTTGTCTGAGAGACAAACGGCTGCTAATGGTCTCCATGTAGCCGAACGTAACCATTTCCAGTCAACGATTGGTTCAGTGGGACCAGAGGACTCAGTCCATTTCAACACAGCCTATGAAGCCACCACCAGCTTGGACAGTATCTTGTTGAAAACTTGGGTCCATGGCGTAGTGTCTGCACCAAACTCGAACACTGTCATCAACTCTTACCAACTGAAATCGAGACTCATCCGACCAGCAATGGTCTTCCATATGGCTAGGGTCCAACAGATAGCCGCGGCGAGTGGCCGCGCGGTTGGAGAAGCCACGTCACAGATTGCGCGGCCCCTCCCGCCGGAGCTTCGAGTCCTTCCTCCGGCAAGGGTGTGCGTGTTGTTCTTAGCATAAGTTAGTTTAAGTAGTGTGTAAGTCTATGAACCGATGACCTCAGCAGTTTGGTCCCTTACGAATTCACACAGATCATAACCGATATGGTGACACGCACAGAAAAGGCGCTGCACGCACGCTGTGCTGTTGACAAACACACTGACGTCAGTCGTCTGCTGCCGTAGTCTATTAACGCCAAATTTCCCCGCACTGTACTAATGGATACGTTCGTCGTACGTCCCACATTGATTTCTGCGGGTGTTTCACGCGCTGTTGCTTGTCTGTTACCACTGATAACTCTAAGCAAACGGCGCTGCTCTCAGTCGTTAATGCGCGGCCATCAGCAACTGTGTTGTCCGTGTTGACAGGTGATGCCTGAAATTTGGTATTCCCGTCACACTCTTGACATTGTAGATCTCGAAATATTGAATCCCCTAACGATTTTCGAAGTGAAATGTCCCCTCTGCCTAGCTCCAACTACAATTCCGCGTGCAAAGTCTGTTAATTCGCGTCGTGCGGCCATAGTCAAGCCTGGAACCTTCTCACATCAATCACCTGATACAAATGACATTTCTGCCAATGCACTGCTCTTTTTACCTTGTGCACGCCATGCTACCGTCTTCAGTATATGTGCATATTGCTTTCTCGAGACTTTCTTCACCTATATAAATCAGGGCAATGGGTATAAATGTGATATTTTTATATGTGGTACGTTACTATGTACACACTTCGGTGTGTTGATTGTTTTTTCTCTGGGCCTAACAGTCTTCCAACGAACACGTCACAATTTTTACGATCTGGTGTTTTCTGCATGGTCGTACTGCACCACTAAGTTGACTACGCCTCTTAGCATGGACTGACCGTCTTGCGCGAGAACGTCCGCACTTCAACACCTGAACTGCTGCCCCGGGAAAAGTAAGCATTAATGGCTTGTCATTGCCACATACTAACCAACCTAAAAACATGTGACTTGAAATAGCTATTGTTATTAGTCTTCAAATTACGCGATGTGTTACATATTTAATAAATGTGTTGGCTCTGTAACACCCATATTGTAAATTAACTATAATTAATGAAATATTTCGCTTTGCAAAGCTAAAAATCTAATTGGAAGATTTGCAATTACATTGAAGAGTGCAATTTATTTCGTCAATCGGTTGTGTCTAAGAAACTGTAGGTGATACGGTTGAGAGCCGGCCGAAGTGGCCGAGCGGCTATAGGCGCTTCAGTCTGGAACCGCGCGACGGCTATGGTCGCAGGTTCGAATCCTGCCTCGGGCATGGATGTGTTTGATGTCCTTAGGTTTAAGTAGTTCTAAGTTCTAGGGGACTGATGACCTAAGATGTTAAGTCCCATAGTGCTCAGAGCCATCTGAACCCGCCTCGGGCATGGATGTGTGTGATGTCCTTAGGTTAGTTAGGTTTAAGTCGTTCTAAGTTCTAGAGGACTGATGACCTCAATGTCAAGTCCCGTAGTGCTCAGAGCCATTTTTTTGATACGGTTGATATTTTTTTCCCCCAGCTTTGATGGACACCCATCTTTGTACAATAGAGCAGTAACGTAGAATTTATAACGAAGAGTCGTGTGTTTGAGCTCATCGAGAGCAGCTGTACGAAATGTGCGGGAAAGAGTGTCGCAAAACGTAAGTTTGAAGAGAGGTTAACAAGCGATTCATTCTTCCACGTTCTGATAAACATCCAACCAATCTGAAGTCCATGTATTTAAAGATTACCTGTGAAAAGTGCTGTGTGACGATTAACTGTGACAACGGCTACTGTACTTCATTGAAAAAACAGATAGCCCTAAGCTGATACTAATTCAATGCTTTCTTTACGAACATTTTGCTTCAAGAGCTAAAAACATACAACATTATTTAAATGAAAGGCACATAGGAATTTCAACTTTCATGGCTAGACGAAAACAAATCTGTTGATTGGCTTTACTTGATTTTCAATTTTTCTCTGTTTTTAAAGCTGTTAAAGCTAACAACATTCTTATAAAAACAATTCTAGTATACTCAGCTAAAAAATTAAAGTAAAACCACCCATCTTCTGCCAAATACAAATTTTTCCCTTTTCTTTATCGTGTCATACTTCCACAACTATTAATTTTTATGCAGGGGTCCCGCTTCATTACTGAAAGCATAACACAAAACAATAGGTTCGTTTTCTATCTTAGACCCAAAAACGATAAGATTTGCAGTTTTGATTAATGCGATTGCTTGCCTGAAATTAAATTAATTCCAAAGATGATATTGCTCATTTTCTTTTGGGTCTGAACATATGTCACATGCATTTTTGCATATTTTGCCGGAGAGTAGTATCTTGGTATAGTCAGTCAACAGACTGTCCAGCTCTTGGTCGGTCCTACCTTCTATTGGAATGCCACCTGCCTTATTGAAAGGCAGAATGAAAGGAGAGAAATCCCCAGAAGTAAAACTAGTTTCAATCGTACCCCAAAGGAGAGTTGTAGGACCATTACTTTTCACATTATATATAAACGACCTACTAGATAATGTCAGAAGCTGAATGAGGATGAGCGCAGATGATGCTGTTCAAAAAAATGGTTTAAATGGCTCTGAGCACTATGGGACTTAACATCTGAGGTCATCATTCCCGTAGAACTTAGAAGTACTTAAACTTAACTAACCTAAGGATATCACACACATCCATGCCCGAGGCAGGATTCGAACCTGCGACCGTAGCGCTCGCGCGGTTCCAGACTGAAGAGCCTAGAACCGCTCGGCCACGACAGCCGGCGATGCTGTTCTATACAGAGAAATCACAGTTCTAGAAAATTGTAACTAAATGCAGGATGATCTGTAGAGTGTTCCGTCACGAGTATGTAGGCGAGCTATTCGTAGATTTATGGCCGGTACTGCGGAGAGACGAATTTGCTTTGCTGGCTGGGTACAAGTGGGCGAGACGAGGACGTCACACGGCCACCCCAGGCGAGCTCAGGTGCAGAGTTAAGAAGTGCGTGGCCGCAAATGGGTAAATCCCGGTATGGGGAATTTTGACAGCTGTTGCTTGCATTGCCTTTCTGCAGAAGATGCACCAAAAAGGTAGAGTGTCAGACAAGCTGAAAGATGGCTTTTTACAGCTCTCTGCGAATCTTTACTAATTTACAGTCAAGTATTAAAGGAAATCTGAATACATCTGCGATCTCGGCAAAATGAGGTGCATCCAATGACAAGACAATCTTTTCAAAATCTTTAAAAATACAGAAGTCAATATTTCACTATGACTAAACATTTTCGCAATGAATCTCTAAATTAACAACTTCTAAATTCTTCATGCGAGTTCAACAAATGACATCTCAGGTGACAGAATTGCACGACAGCTATCATCCCTGAAAGCCACTCAATATTTATTGACTTATATCTTTTTTTATTTTGCAAATATTTGTCGAAAAACTGCATTCTCCACAATTGCACACCAAATGAATCCAGCATGAATACCTCACATATTGACATACTTGTGTAATTATTTAATGAAGAGTTTACTATTTTGCCGGTAACTTAATTTAAACGTTAATTGCAAGTGCTATTCAAAATTGCGCTAATTGGAAAATGGTCAGTTGCATGTGTCAGCGGACACTACAGTTGAAAGGAGAAACAATAGATGATTTTCTCAAGAAGACATAAATAATTCCTTAAACAATATTTCACGACAATGTGTTGCCATTTATCTTGAGCACACTTGTGCAAGAATACTAGCTTATTTATTTATGGACAACCCTTTATTTAAATTTATTTTGAATGGTCTGAATGTGACCGAATATTTATAACAGTTCTTTTTTAAATATTGTTGTAATATATTAGTTTAGTCAGGGAAGTTTTCAAGCTGAGTCAGATGTTGTCCGAAGAACGCAAGAACGATATATTTTTCGTGGGGACAGCCATCAGCCAATGGAATGTAGACCATAGAGCAATGCTACAAGAGTCAAGTGGATGATGTTTGATGATGTTTTGTTTGTGGGGCGCTCAAATGCGCGGTCATCATCACCCGTACAAAGTCCCAATTTTTACACAGTCCATTTTTTTCACAATCCAATCTTGTCACTGTCACAAATGATGATGATGACGAAATGATGAGGACAACACAAACACCCGCTCCCCGGGCAGAGAAAATCCCCAACGCTGCCGGGAATCGAAGCCGGGACCCCGTGATCCAGAGGCAGCAACGCTAGTCCCCAGACCACGAGCTGCGGACAAGTCAAATGGAGACTGGGGCTTTTCGAATGAAGAGCTCATGTGAACGGTTCTGGGCACTTTTACGCTAGTTCTGGAAGGAGGTAGACCTGCCTGTAATAAGGAGGAGTATTCCATATGGAGGTGTTTAATTATGGCCGATGAACAGCCGTTACCATATTTGAACTTCTCAAGGAACTTTATATTTCAAGACGTCTGAACATGCTTCAGAGTATGACTTTAGCTTTCCCGCTTGTGTTGTGGAACTGAAGATACTCAGAACATGGGTTGCTACTCATGTGTGACAATTTGTATAGCATCATGTTGAACTCTGAACTGCTTTGAGCTGGTGAATATTTCGTCTATTGTGTTTACGAAATGGACTTAGTTTTCGCGTCTCTTTGATTACAATTTAGTCTGGGAACTTTGCTGTCATTCTAATAACGCTCTCAATGTAACTTTACTGCATTTGATAAGGGTATTTTCTGACTGTATTTTAACTGAATATCACAGGACCATTTCTCGTCTGTTGTGATGTCTCCTCTTAAACAAATATTATTCAACATAATTCTCTGTCGTATTTTTCTATTTCTGTGTATTTTATTGACTCGCAGTTCTAGCCAATGCATAGCCTATTTGACTGCACGATGAGAGCTACAGATTGTTAGAGTGTTATTTGGAGCTAATTAACTTCTGGGCACGAAAGCAGACATGCGCAGCTGGAACCTATGACTGTTTCGAGCCTTTTTTTTTTTTTTTTTTTTTTTTTTTTTAACAGAGACTTGCATAGCTCCAGTACCTAATGCACGAGTAACCACAGGCAAGGACGCAACTGGTTTGCTCGTATGGGATGCTGCAGCAAAAAACCGTTAGGTACCGTGGCAAAAGGATTGGCACTTGGAGCAAGGGTTGGCAGTTGACCCTCAGCAGAGCCAAAAGTAACCTACTGCTTATAAATATGTAGAGAGAGCCATTATTGTATGACTACACGATTGCGGAAATAATCACTGGGAATATGTACACGAAATGATTTAATGTGGAACGATTAGGTAAAACTAACCATTTGTAAGGCAGATATTTTGAGATTCATTGAAAGAAACCTCAAGAAGCATAGTCCACCCAAGAAGGAGCTAACTTACGAAACCGTCGTTGGACCATTATCTGAATATAGCTCGTCAATAACGATACAGAGAGAATATCCAAATAAGAGCAACATGTTTCCTCACAGGTTCATTTGGGAAGCGCGAAAGCGTCATAGAGATGCTCAACAAATTCCACTGGCAGGTGCTGCAAGGGATGGCATTGTGCATAAAGTTTTGGTTTACTGTTAGAACTCTGAGAGCTTAGGTGCCTAGAGAAGTAAATCGATACATTGCTTCCCCTTGGGCATGGGTGTGGGTATTGTCCTTAGCGTAAGTTAGTGTAAGTTAGATTAAGTAATTTGTAAGCCTAGGGACCGATGACCTCAGCGGTTTGGTCCCGTAGGAACTTACCACAAATTTTAAAAAATTCATATACATTGCTTCCTCCTGCGTATATCTCAAGAAAAGATCATTATGGCAAAATCAGAGAGATTCGAGATCTCACGGAGGCTTACCGACAACCGTTCTTCTCGCTGAAATTTCGACACAGGATCGGAAAAGAGGGAAACGACTGTGGTATCCAGGGCATACAGCTTCTCATCTCTCCACATTATGTTTTTATACAGAAAAGAAAAATTTCTTTTCGTTTCGTAATCTGTTTGTGTGGCAAAATGAAATTCATTTTGCAAGCGTGGCAGAGTTATATATGATAAATGCAAACTTGCCACAATTACTTCGTGAACCAGAGATTAGACTGGCAGTCGCGAATAGGAGTAGCAAGAGAGACAGGCTGGAGGGCAGTCGGCGTGCATAGCAGCTGCGATCTGGTTCACACGAAGGAAGAGTGTGTGGGAGAGGCCCATTATGCAAAAGGCCCGGTGTGAGAGAAGTCCATTATGCAAAATGCCCGGTGTAAATGATGGAGTTGTTGGCCAGTACTGAGCATTAATTGGACACATATTTCTGGAATCAATTTGAAACCAGAGCTGCGAGAGGACGACGCGGCGAAAGAATATGGAAGGTGATTCATAAGCCGATTTAACAATTGTATGAAATGGTCTGAGTAAAAGCAGTACTGTTACTGCAACCTCTTTTACAGTCAGAAAAACTTGGATGCTCTGACTTATTTGTAAAATTAGCTTCTGTTGCCGTATTTGAATTTCTTTATTGTCTAATGCTGGCTCCTGATAATTGCTGCTCGTATTCTTTCTAATGAACTATTTACAGTTTAAAAGTAAAATAAGGCAAATGTAATATTGTTTCATGTAATTGTTTTGGGTCTATGAACGAATGAATTTACTATTTTCTGTCTTTTGTGTGTAACATTCTACACTATATTATACTAACGTGGTATTATGACAAGTTTCAATTTTAGCATATGCGATAAGATACGCAATACCAATTGTTAGTGTGTCTTTTAGTTGCAATGTTTTTTGTTATTGTACTAATGATTTTAAGCTGAATTATATTTTTTCCAGAAATTAATTTGTCATGCGGTTTGCCATTTTGTCGATAACCTATGTTATATTTAAGAGTAATTTTTGAGTAAGAAGTGCATGATTCATTACAAGGAAATTTTGAGGTACCCTAATAATCTACATCTACATCTACATCTATACTCCACAAGTCACCTGACGGTGTGTGGCGGAGGGTACCTTGAGTACCTCTATCGGTTCTCCCTTCTATTCCAGTCTCGTATTGTTCGTGGAAAGAACGATTGTCGGTATGCCTCTGCGTGGGCTCTAATCTCTCTGATTTTATCCTCATGGTCTCTTCGCGAGATATACGTAGGAGGGAGCGATATATTGCTTGACTCCTCGGTGAAGGTATGTTCTCGAAACTTCAACAAAAGCCCGTACCGAGATACTGAGCGTCTCTCCTGCAGAGTCTTCCACTGGAGTTTATCTATCATCTCCGTAAAGCTTTCGCGATTACTAAATGATACTGTAACGAAGCGCTCTGCTCTCCGTTGGATCTTCTCTATCTCTTCTATCAACCCTATCTGGTACGGATCCCACACTGCTGAGCAGTATTCAAGCAGTGGGCGAACTAACGTACTGTAACCTACTTCCTTTGTTTTCGGATTGCATTTCCTTAGCATTCATCCAATGAATCTCAGTCTGGCATCTGCTTTACCGACGATCAACTTCATATGATCAAATGGTTCAAATGGCTCTGAGCACTATGGGACTCAACTGCTGTGGTCATAAGTCCCCTAGAATTTAGAACTACTTAAACCTAACTAACCTAAGGACAGCACACAACACCCAGCCATCACGAGGCAGAGAAAATCCCTGACCCCGCCGGGAATCGAACCCGGGAACCCGGGCGTGGGAAGCGAGAACGCTACCGCACGACCACGAGATGCGGGCTTCATATGATCATTCCATTTTAAATCACTCCTAATGCGTACTCCCAGATAATTTATGGAATTAACTGCTTCCGGTTGCTGACCTGCTATATTGTAGCTAAATGATAATGGATCTTTCTTCCTGTGTATTCGCAGCACATTACACTTGTCTACATTGAGATTCAATTGCCATTCCCTGCACCATGCGTCAATTCGCTGCAGATCCTCCTACATTTCAGTACAATTTTCCATTGTTACAACCTCCCGATATACCACAGCATCATCCGCAAAAAGCCTCAGTGAACTTCCGATGTTATCCACAACGTCATTTATGTATATTGTCAATAACAACGGCCCTACGACACTCCCCTGTGGCACACCTGAAACCACTCTTACTTCGGAAAACTTTCCTTCATTGAGAATGACATGCTGCGTTCTGTTATCTAGGACCTCTTCAATCCAATCACACAATTGGTCGGTGTCTTAGAGAAGACCATTGTCTAAATTGCTTTAATGTCGTAAAAAAATCACTAGAGCGCGGGATTAGTCAATACAAGTGTGTAGATTTCTTTTTTCATGACAGTTCAGAGACGTCTTACAATCACCACAGGGATCGCTAGTGGTCTAGTCTTCATCGTGTCACATGTAAGTGATCTTCCATCATACACTGATTCGGCAAAAGTCATGGAATACCTCCTAATATCGTGTCGGACCTCCTTTTGCCAGGCGTAGTGCAGCAGCTCGACATGGCATGGACTCTATAAGTCGTTGGAAGTTCCCTGCAGAAATATTGAGCCATACTGCCTCTATAGGTGTCCTTAAATGAGAAAGAATTTTCGGTGCAGAATTTTGTACACGGACAGACCTGTCGCTTATATCCTATAAATGTTTGATGTGATCCATGTCGAGCGATCTGGGTGGCCAAATCATTCGTTCGAATTGTCCAGAATGTTCTTCAAACTAATCGCGAACAATTGTGGCCTGCTGGCATGCCGTACTGTCATCCATAAAAATTCCATAGTTGTTTGGAAACATAAAGTCCATGAATGGCTGCAAATGGTGAACTCCACTGAATGATCGATTCAGTTGCGCCAGAGGAGTTGAGTGATGTCCATTCCATGTCAGCACAACCCACACCATTATGGAACCACCACCAGCTTCCACGATGCCTTGTTGACAACTTCAGTCAATGGTCTCGTGGGATCTGCGCCACACTCGAACCTTATCGTCAGCTCTTATCAACTGAAACCCGGACTCATCTGACCTGGCCACTGTTTTCCAGTCGTCTAGGGTTCAACCAATATGGTCATGAGCTGCAGGTGATGTCGTGCTGTTAGCAAAGGCACTCGTGTCGGTCGTCTGCTGCCATAGCCCATTAATGCCAAATTTCGCCACACTGTCCTGATGGATACGTTCGTCGTACGTTCCACTTTGATTTCTGCGGATTTTTCACGAGTTGTTGCTTGTCTGTTAGCACTTATAACTCTACGCAAACGCCGCTACTCTCGGTCGTTAATTCGAGGACGTCAGCCACTGTGATGTCCGAGGTGACAGGTGATCCAGAAATTTTGTGTATTCGGCACACTCTTGGCGCTGTGGATCTCGGAATACTGAATCCCCTAACGATTTCCAAAATGGAACGTCGCCTGTGCCTAGCTCCAATTACAATCCCGCGTGCAGAATTTGTTAATTCCCTTTGTGCGTTCATAACACGTCGGAAACCTTTTCACATAAATCACTTGAGTACAAATGACAGCTCCGCCAACGCACTGCCGTTTTTTACCTGATGTACGCGATACTTCCGCCATCTGTCGCTCTCCCGTGCGTATTGTCACCTCTGTGTGTAGCCAACAAGCGAAGCAATTATCTTTGCTGACAGCGCACGTATTATAATCAAGTCTCATGGAATAACTATAAAATAAATAAACAACTTGAAAATAAATAAATAACTCGAAAATGTAAATAAGATTTTCTTGGTCACACGATTATAAATAACTCATGAGGACAAATCAATAAACAAAAGAGAATATTCTTAATTCTTAAGTGTTTATATTAATAAGAATGTGAACTGGAAGTCACATTATACAGATCTTCTGACTCGTCTTAGCTTTGCAACTTTCGTGTCATGGATAATATCAGCTTTTAGAAATGATAAAGGAAAAAAAATTGTGGTTTACTTTTCCTATTTTCATTCACTAATGTCTTATGGCATCATCAACAGGAGCAACTTGTCACTGCGAAAAAAGTGGTTATTGAACAGAAGCGTGCAATAAGGGTAACGTGTGGTGTCTACTCTAGAACCGCCTTTAGACAACTCCTTAAACAGTTGGTCATACTGACAATAGCCTTACAGAAAATTTACCCCCTTATGAAGTTAGTGGTCAACCATGAATCGCCTATTCTAAACAACAGTAACATTCGTAAATTCATTATTAGAAGCAGAAACGATTTCTGCTATCCATCACTCAGTCCTCGTACGTCGCAAAAAGGAGTAGCGTACTCAACCGTAACAATCTTTCACCACCTACCCAGCAATATAAGCAATTTGATGAATAATCAACTTCAAACAAATTCAATCGAAATGTACCACCCTGACATCTCCTTCTCCTCCATAAAATAATTTCTCAATGTCTGTGTGTGAGTGTGTGTGTGTGTGTGTGTGTGTGTGTGTGTGTGTATTTTGAAGAGAGGGGCAGAGAGACACTGAACATATTGTGTGATTCAGTCAGCAGACTAGTCTGCTGCAGCACTTCATGCTAGTCTATCTAGTGCAAGCATGTTCTCTGCGCAACTATGGCAATCTACATCCACTTGAACTTGTTTGCAACATTCATTTCTTGGTCCCATTGTACAATTTTTACTCCTGCCCCCCTCACAGCCTGCCAATACACACACACACACACAAACACACACACACACACAAACACACACACACACACACACACACACACACACACACGCTTCTTACCTCCAATACCAAATTGACGGTTTATTGATACTTCTGGAATGTGCACTGTCAATGATTCCTTCTCCGTAATACGATTCAGTATCACCTGGTTACGTGATCTACCCATCTAATCTTCAACATTCTTCTATCGTACCGTGTTTCAAAAGCTTCCATTCTCTTTTTACCTGAAATGCTAATAGTCTAAGTATCACACATGTACAAGACTACACGCCATTCAAATAGCTTTGGAGAAGACTTCCTAACAGTTGCATTTGTATTTCGGGTTAGCAAATTTCTCTTTTTCAGAAACCGTTACCTTGCTACAGTCAGTCTGAAAGTCATATTGACTGTTAACGGACAGTGACTGTTTCAAAATATGAAATTGTTCTTCAGAGACCGCTACCGGTTTCAAAATATGTTTACTACTCAAATGGTTTAATGTAGCAACGTGTTTCCATCTGTCAACCTCATCTTCAAGCTACAGTGGCCATATGGATATACACTCCTGGAAATTGAAATAAGAACACCGTGAATTCATTGTCCCAGGAAGGGGAAACTTTATTGACACATTCCTGGGGTCAGATACATCACATGATCACACTGACAGAACCACAGGCACATAGACACAGGCAACAGAGCATGCACAATGTCGGCACTACTACAGTGTATATCCACCTTTCGCAGCAATGCAGGCTGCTATTCTCCCGTGGAGACGATCGTAGAGATGCTGGATGTAGTCCTGTGGAACGGCTTGCCATGCCATTTCCACCTGGCGCCTCAGTTGGACCAGCGTTCGTGCTGGACGTGCAGACCGCGTGAGACGACGCTTCATCCAGTCCCAAACATGCTCAATGGGGGACAGATCCGGAGATCTTGCTGGCCAGGGTAGTTGACTTACACCTTCTAGAGCACGTTGGGTGGCACGGGATATATGCGGACGTGCATTATCCTGTTGGAACAGCAAGTTCCCTTGCCAGTCTAGGAATGGTAGAACGATGGGTTCGATGACGGTTTGGATGTACCGTGCACTATTCAGTGTCCCCTCGACGATCACCAGTGGTGTACGGCCAGTGTAGGAGATAGCTCCCCACACCACGATGCCGGGTGTTGGACCTGTGTGCCTCGGTCGTATGCAGTCCTGATTGTGGCGCTCACCTGCACGGCGCCAAACACGCATACGACCATCATTGGCACCAAGGCAGAAGCGACTCTCATCGCTGAAGACGACACGTCTCCATTCGTCCCTCCATTCACGCCTGTCGCGACACCATTGGAGGCGGGCTGCACGATGTTGGGGCGTGAGCGGAAGACGGCCTAACGGTGTGCGGGACCGTAGCCCAGCTTCATGGAGACGGTTGTGAATGGTCCTCGCCGATACCCCAGGAGCAACAGTGTCCCTAATTTGCTGGGAAGTGGCGGTGCGGTCCCCTACGGCACTGCGTAGGATCCTACGGTCCTGGCGTGCATCCGTGCGTCGCTGCGGTCCGGTCCCAGGTCGACGGGCACGTGCACCTTCCGCCGACCACTGGCGACAACATCGATGTACTGTGGAGACCTCACGCCCCACGTGTTGAGCAATTCGGCGGTACGTCCACCCAGCCTCCCGCATACCCACTATACGCCCTCGCTCAAAGTCCGTCAACTGCACATACGGTTCACGTCCACGCTGTCGCGGCATGCTACCAGTGTTAAAGACTGCGATGCAGCTCCGTATGCCACGGCAAACTGGCTGACACTGACGGCGGCGGTGCACAAATGCTGCGCAGCTAGCGCCATTCGACGGCCAACACCGCGGTTCCTGGTGTGTCCGCTGTGCCGTGCGTGTGATCATTGCTTGTACAGCCCTCTCGCAGTGTCCGGAGCAAGTATGGTGGGTCTGACACACCGGTGTCAATGTGTTCTTTTTTCCATTTCCAGGAGTGTATTTAACAAATGTATGCGTAGATATTAAAGTTGTTCCTGAGACTCTTGGTATGTGTGACGCAGTCATTCTGTGGAGAAGGAGGAGGATAACTTAATATGAGGGAATATGCACCTCATATGTCGGTCTGTCGTTTATATTTAAAATCACTCACGTTGTTTATATAATGTGGTTATCTTCTTGTGATGTGTTCAGTCATCGCCATTGTTTTTCCTCCTTGGATCTTGTTTAACCAGTGTCCATAAACATGCAAAGGATTCTTAACACATGGAATCACAGTCTATCACCCTATGCAGCAAAAACCAGATGGCGGTAAAAACAAAGCTTGATTCGATTTAACTATCGATATCTCGATCCTCGCTAGGTTTACCAGATACAACGTTATCAACAGATTCTACCCTTTTGTTTTGTTTTGTTTTGTTCTGTTTTTTTCGCCCAAGTTTTCTTTCTCCGTTTATTTTTTTCCCCAGAGTATTTTATGGAAATATATATATATATATATATATATATATATATATATATATATATATATATAACCTTAAAATGCATCTTCTTGAAAGTCTTTGTTATAATTTCTTTAGCTACACTGAATTACATGGATATTGGTCAAGCTTAAACTTCCAAACCGAAGTAACAACCAGCGATACCAATTCACATTGCATTCTCGAGCAACTCTTGTCTGATTCAAGCATGTTTCGGAGTGCGTTGTTAATTCGTTTGTCTTCGCCTGAAAATTAGTTTGAAACTAGAAATGTGTGATGGTGAACGAGATCATCAAAGACTCCTCTGCGAAAGAGTGATAGCCAATTATTAAAAAGTTCCAGAAGTTCAGCGACATAAATTACAATCATTTTGAATCTCCAAACAATCCTGTTGGAAGAACATCCGCAACTGAGCATTATACCAGAGGTTGAAAGTACCCCTTCAGTTGTAAATTTCTAATATTATCACGACCGGTTTCGGGTTCTCATATGCCCATCCTCAGGATCGCACCGGAAATAGCAAAAGGCTGGAGATAATTTTAACACGCCACAACACACACAAAAAATTTCAAAAAATGTTTTAAAAAACTTTCAAAAAGCTTTCGAAACAGCTGATCGGGCTAGGTGCTGTGGAACCTATGCCAATGCGAAAGTGACATCAGACAGTACTACGGACGACTGCCTGGGTAGGGAAATATACAAATAACACCAGGACCCTTACACTGTGCTGCGGCCCCCAAGCGCCGCGGTGGACGTTTACTAGGCGCGGTGTGCTGCCTATGAGCGCAGAACAGGAAGCAGCGGATGCCAACGAGGAAGCAAATTGGTAAACCAGAGTGGCAAAAGTGCTGCGATCTATTAACCGAGAGAAGAACGTAGGCCACTAGCCCAGCCATACACAATTTGAATTAGTGGTTTACATTTAAAATGAAGAAAAAAGCAAAAAAAAAATTACATAAAAAATACACGAAATAAGTTAAAAGGGCATTATGCGTAGTAAAGGATCGTATTGAACAGGTCAGTACAGAACTATGGTAAAACTGAATGGAAGCTGCGATGTAACATTATTATATGTCCTGGTATTTTTTGTATATTTCCCTACCCAGGCAGTCGTCCGTAGTACTGTCTGGTGTCACTTTCGCATTGACACAGGTTTCACAGCACCTAGCCCGAAGAGCTGTTTCGAAAGCTTTTTGAAAGTTTTCTAAAACTTTTTATGATTTTTTTTTTTTTTTTTTGTATGTATTGCGGTGTGTGAAAATTATCTCCTGCCTCTTGCTATTTCCAGTGCGACACCTGAGGATGGGCTTGTGAGAGCCCGAAACCGATCGTGATAATAAAATAAATTTACAACTTAAGGGGCATTTTCAACCTCTGGCAGTTTGAATCTGATTAACTAGACCTTCAAAATCATAAATTTGTACTTTTTTGTTCTTTAGATGCAAACTTCGGCACTATTGCTATTTTGTAACCTCTATCAAATATACGGAAGGGCTATGTATTTTTTATGCGCTCGATGCGTGTATTTTACTTCTGAAAATATTATTATAAACAAATAATGAGTCGTCACTATGTTCTCTTATTATTTTATAAAATCTGGCAATCCTGATCCTAGCGTTTCAGTCACTTGCAGTTTCTTTCTGCACACATCGCTGTCGCATCTCTGATGTTAGTTGGCGAAATATATTCCAATATGAAAGACTGTGACCCCTCGGGCATGGGTGTGTGTAAAGCTTAGGGACCGATGACCTCAGCTGTTTGGTCCCATAAGTCCTTACCACAAATTTTCAAAATTTCCGTCCCTGGTGTTGACCGAGCAAATGCAACATGCACGGAACTCCCTCCAAGAAGCTGACATCTGGCACATGCGCAAGGCAATGGATACCAGTTTGTATGCTTGAATTCAACATTCTGGCGGCTATATCTGATATTAAAGTTCTAGCATTTCATATTTGCAATGATTTATCTAACGCTTACCTGTGACCTTGCAACGTTAATGAGTTACATAAATTTCATAGACAAATATATTTCAGAAATTTCGCTACTCTACATTTTTTTTTTTTTTTTTTTTTTTTTTTTTTTTTTTTTTTTTTTTTTTTGGTGCTGCTATTTTTTTCCGTCAGTTGACTATTACAACTCTGTACCCTCTGTCGTCTATATGTTTTTCGCTAGATAACTGATTAGTTTTATCAAGTCTGAAACAGTCGACGGTTTTTTAACGGATTTTAAAATTTCTCCCCTTAGATGAATGTTATAATTTGTTGCAATGATCACGAGGTATTTTATAAATACCTGATTTGTTCAGTTTCTCAGCTGGTTGTGAGACGTCAGGCGCCGGTTTCTTAAAAGTGTCTGTCGTGGCAAAAGTGATCCTGATATCTGCTAACCTATTTTGTCTGTAGTGACTCCTAAATGCGGTATAGTTACACACCTAGATCTTTGTATGTTGTTCTCAGCGGTGGCCATGTCAGTTTGTTAGTTTTTACTTCTTGTTATATGTAGTGTAACTGTATCTGTTTCATGTTTATGATAGCTATTGTAATGTGCAATGTACTGGACTGCATTCATTTCTGTCTGATAGTTGTTGTTGTTGTTGTTGTGGTGGTGGTGGTGGTGGTGGTGGTCTCCAGTCCGAAGACTGGCTTGATGTGTATCCCCATGCTACTCTATCTCCGAATAACTGTTGCAACTTAAATCCTCTTGCATCTGCTTCTGTATTCATCTCTTGATACCCCTCTACAATTTTTACCCTCCCTCCCCCCTCCACACACACACCCTTCCCTCTAATACTCAATTCGTGATCCATTGATGTCTCAGAATGTGTCCTATGAAACGATCCTTTCTTCTAGTCGGGTTTCGACACGTATTACTTGTCTCACCAACTCTATTCAGTGCCTCCTCATTAGTTATTTGATCTACCCATCTAATTTTCAACATTCTTCTGTAGCACCATATTTCAAAATCATCTATTCTGTTTTTGTCTAAGTTATTGATCATCCATGTTTCTCTTCCATACATGGCTACACTCCATACAAACATTTTCGGAAAAGATTAACACTTAAATCTATACTCGAAGTTAACAAATTATTTTCTTCAGAAATCCTTTTCTTCCCATTGTCAGTGTACGTTTTATACCGTCTCTTCTTCGGCCATCATTAGCTACTTTGCTGCCCGAATAACAAAACTCATCTACTGCTTTAGTTGCCTCGTTTCCTAACCTAATTCCCTGCCAGCTGGTGTGGCCGAGCGGTTCTAGGCGCTTCAGTCTGTAACCGCACGACCGCTTCGGTCGCAGGTTCGAATCCTGCCTCGGTCATGAATGTGGGTGATGTCCTTAGGTTCGTTAGGTTTAAGTAGTTCTAAGTTCTAGGGGACTGGTGACCTCAGATGTTGAGTCCCATAGTGCTCAGAGCCATTTGAACCCAATTCCCTCAGCATCTGATTTAATTCGACTACATTCCGTCATCCTTGTTTTGCTTTTGTTGGTATTCACCTTATATCCTCCTTTAAAGACATTGCCCATTCCGTTCAACTGCTGCTCCAAGTCCTCTGCTGTCTCTGACGGAATTACAGTGTCAGTAGTGCTAAGTGGTAATTTCTGTGCTCTCTTTAAGAAAGCTTCAGATGCAGCTTGCATACGTGAGTTGGGATGTGTGGGGGGCTTAGCAATGACAGCTTCTACCTTTGTTGGTTTTCTGTATACATTGATGTTCCAGGTCTGGTGTACGCTAGTTATTGCCACGTGTTAAAAATTTATTTTGTTATCTTCTGGTACAAGGTTTTCTCTGTGTATGTGCCTTTGCCGGACGCGGTGGCCGAACGGTTGTAGGCGCTACAGTCTGGATACGCGCGACGCTGCGGTCGCAAGTTCGAATCCTGCCTCGGGCATGGATGTGTGTGATGTCCTTAGGTTAGTTAGGTTTAAGTAGTTCTAATTTCCAGGAGACTGATGACCTCAGAAGTTAAGTCCCATAGTGCTCAGAGCCATTTTTTTATGTGGCTTTGTATTTGGTTTTCTGTCCTGCAGGTCTGGATTAACTTGTGCCTACGTGCGGTACTGCAGGCTCTGACAGCCTGACAGGGAATTAGTGCAGCTCCAGGGTCTACGTGAGTAGAAACGACTCGAGCAGTGCCATTAGGACGGGGATTAGACGCAGACGTGGCAGAACGAGCTGTTGTAATGACAAGGTGCAGTACGTTACTGGCCAGCCTCAAGGTGGCTCGCGACACGGGCCGCAGTGGGGTGTGGTGAGGTGCGCCGTGACGTAATGCGGCCCCTGGAGGGGAGATGTGGTCCACGGCGCGGCCGGCGCTGGCGACTGGCGGCGCGGACCGGGGGGTTGGAATTTGAAAGCCGGCGGATAGTGGGGCAGTGGCGGCTCTATAAAGCGGGGCGGGGCCGGGCAGCGGCCAGTGTGTTCAGTGACCGCCGCACAGCAAGATGAAGGCCGCTCTTCTCACGGTGAGTAGCACCAGCCCCCGCCGTCCACCGGCCCCACGTGCGCACCACGCGGCCACAGCGCAAGGCCGCCGCGCTGACCCAAATTCGCCGCCGGGACTGGTTCCGACGGCGCCAAACCGATCTGCCGCGTAGGGGGCAGTTCCACGCGTAACAGGAAGCTGCCCGCTCTTTCCCATGTGGAGGAGAAACAACCTGAGTAGTACCTGATCACAGCATTAGTAGTGAATATCGTCAAATCGTAGCCAAGTATTAAGAGCAAATCAGAGGTGTTGCTCGATGTCGTAGTGGTTAAGTGCCAGACCACGTACCCTGACATCGTGCATCCATCTCCCGTTAGATGCCGGTTCAGTACAGCGGATGTAATTTTTTTCGTATACACTACGAGTCGAATGATAATAATTACAAATGTATTACGTCAACTATTTTGACCTGAGGATGACTAAGTGCCGAAAAGGGTAATCAGAAATAGTAAAGTGCGACAAATAAACAAAAAAATCGGTGCGATTGGAAATAAAATGAGTCCTATAACTTAAACGTTATAGGAAGGCAACAGCATATCGTGCCTAGTAAAGCACAATACTGTTCAATGCAACCCTCTGGTTGAAGACAGGTTATGAAATGGGACGATCACGTAAATTCAGTATTAGCGACGGTGAACGGAAGACTTTAATTTGTTAGAAAAATTTTGGAAAAAATCAGTATATCTGTAAATTAAATTACATATAAGACGCTATTGCCATCGGTTCTAAAGCATTGTTCCAGCGTTTGGAGTTCTTCTCAAACAAACAGTGAATGAATTCAAAGGCGCGCTGCTAAGATCGTGACAGGTCGGTATACACCATATAAAAATTTAATGGAACTGCTTTTTATAGAACTTAAAATGCCATCGCCTAGAAGAAAACGGCACAGTTCTCACCAAACCCTTTTGGATTGATTTAGGAGACCTGTATTTCGAGAAGACCGGACGACCATCGTATGTCTCGCGTAGGTATCATGAGAGAAATTATGGTACCTACAGAGGCGCGCAGACAGCTTTTCTCTAGCTCAACGCGCGAATAAGTCGGGAAAGGAAATCTATAATACTGGTAGTATGTACCCTCCATCATGCACTGTGCACAGGCTTGCAACAAATACTGTGTGTCGCAGGTGGAATGATCAATATATTCAGGGATATGACAAAATCACTCCTCTGAAGCAACAAATTTTGCATGGATATATGACCTATTTCGAATGATTTCTGAGATAGAACACATTTAATGTACATTATTTTTGTATGGAAAACAGCTGGTTAAATCATGCTTCAAAACAGAATTCAGAAAGTTGTGCGCAATAATTCAAATAACGTTCGAAATATATAAAAAAAAATACTGATTGGGGATAAATCACAAAGGGAGTCCTACAGGGCTCAGTATTGGATACACTTCTATTCTTATAGCAGACAGACATCGGGAGAAAAGAGGTTGAAAGCAACGAGGTATGTTGGACTAGAACAGAACATCAAGGACGCTGGGTACGTAAGACACATGCTTGCACACCACTAGCCCAAAACAAATGTACATTACACGTGTAACAGGGCATGTATCCATAAGAAGTTTTCTGCGTTCCTGCCATATCTCCGAATACTAATCATGGCTCCTGGGACACCCTTCATACGTAGATGCAGAAGCGAAAAGGCAGAAACGAGTACTACAGTGGTCCAAATTTACCTTCAAGGAAATCAGCTGAAGGACCATAAGGGGAAACTTCAAGAATTAGTATGAATTGAATCCTCCTGTTTTTGTATCTCAGACTGCAGATTCTTCTTCTAGAGTGAATTTCGTCGTTGCAAAATTTTCTGGGCGTTAAAACTGTGCCAGACAGACTGACAGGACCAGAACGTGGATCGGTGCCTGCTTGGTACCTCGGTTTCATTACAGCGCACATTCCGCTGCTAGGTGACAGATTCTTTCTGGAAACGGCCCCTTAGGCTGTGGGTAAGCAACGTTCCACGATACCCTTGTTCCCAGGAGAGCCACTCCAGCAATACGAGCAGCTTCTGTGGTGTTGGGAAACTGGCAAAGAGATAGCAGCGGGATCGAAGTGTCTTGGATAGCTCAGGCAGTAAAAGCTTTCACCGCGATAGCCAAGGGTACACTATCGTGTCTCAGTTCAGCACACAATTTCCTCAGGAAATTTACCTTGATTCCTTCACGGAAACACTTTTCAGCACTTTTGTACCGTCTTCAGTGGATTTCTCTCTCATATCTTAGCTGAAATTCATTTTTATTCAAGGTAGATTTTCATACTTTATTTCGCTGTTGTGCTCTCACGTACACTGTCCTTCGTTGAAACATAGTAAGACGAACACAGTTCTTTTTTTTATGCCGCACTTGAACCCGCTAAGTATTGCACTGCACTATGTAAAATGCAGTATTTTCATTATTTCTGTAAACGCGTGATAGAGCAAAACTGAAGAATTGTCAAAAGAGAAGGCGGTTAGTGTTTCGTGTCCCGTCGACGTCGAGATAATTAGAGACAGAGCACAAGATGGGATTGCTCAAAAAGAGGTACCAAATGGACCATGTCCTCTGCAAGAGCTATCCCAGCCTCACGGAACTTACAGAAATATCACTACAACATACTACATTTTACTATGCAGCCGATGACATTCCACGAAACTCAATATTTCGCCGCTGAAAATGGGAAAAAGTCAGATGGCGAATAATAACATACAGCTGAGTATAACTTAAACTAAATTATGAAACAAAGGAACCTTGAGTAGCTGTGCCTACTTACAGTTGTTTCATTTAAATATAAAATGTTTTTCGTTACCTGTGTGGCGTCTCCCAAAATTCAGTATTATTCTAAAATTGGCGTTCGTTGGTATTATTACATTATATCTCGGTACATTTGCGTATTCATCTAATTTCTATTGTTGTCTATCTGAAAACAGTTTGTTGTACGTACTTCTCGAATATGCAATTCACCCATCAAGGAAAAAGGGATACATTTTACTTTAGAGAGTTTCTCCTCTTTTCTGTTTCATTTCATCAGTTAGGAGAAACCAATTTACATTGTACAAACGATACATACGGAAGAGCCAAAGAAAGTAACAACAATGTTTCATGTAATACAGCTAGCACGGCTAGTATAAAGATTTTTATAACAAAAGTAAGTGAGAAAAACTTTCGAACGTCATTAGTGTTGCGCCTACATCAATCGCAGATGTTATACTCGTATGTTAAGTATACGTAGAATACTTGCGAATCTGAAGGTAATTCTTCACTTCATAATATAGTGTGCCAGATAAAAAGTGCAATGAGAATTTTTTGTACAAATAAAAAGAAATTTTACAATTTATCAAAAAAGTGTTAACATTAATTTCAGAATAAATAGTAAACAGCTCCGGATAATGCAGCTGCAATCACGTGAAAAGTTTGGGAGAACGTAAAACAAAACACTGTTTACACAGCGTGGACCAAACACACAGAAGTTTTGTTACAGAGCGTACTCTTTTCAAGACTCTAACAAGTTCTGCCCACAGCTTATCGACATCAGTTGCGTACTCCCTATACTACAGAGCCTGTCAGTGGGGTCCGTTATAACAGTTGCCCTTTCTCGCATTGCTGTTTCAGTTTTAGTCATTCGCTTATAGACTCTGTATCTCCTACACCCAGGCTTTATTGTTATCCGCCGTACTTGGCTTACAGGAACTGTTGTTATAGCGGTGAGAAAAGAACGTACCTGGAGCTCGGGAAGAATCCGCCTTGCCCGATACTGGCTCCATTATCTACGGCGCAAATGGGATATGCCCTGTAGTCGTCATTATTGATCGGCTTTTCACAGCCATAAGTGGTAGAGAGCAAATATTTGTAACTGTGACTACACCTTAAGTCGGATTTCCATACTGGAAAAATCTTTGTATTGCCATCACACATGGTTTCCTCGACAGACAAAAAGAGGGGGAAAGATTGAGTTTTCGGTTACGCATAGTCATGTACACAGCGCCACCTGAAATCCTGCACGATAATTCGTATACGTAATGTAAAACATGCAGATGCGCAATTCCTGGTGGCAATAGCAATCGTAATTGTAATTTTAAATCTCCGTTCAGTAATGATAGTGGTTACTTCACAAAAAAACAGCTAACATACGGTCCGTAGTAATAACGCCTAAGTACAAGTCACTAGCGACAATTATTGCTACACAGCTGTCCGAAGATAGCAGCGTCTCTAAAATGAAGCATAAACTGACGCATTATGTTAATATACACGCGGGGACTAGAGAAGGAAGCGACGCTGTAAGCCGTTCGTGTTCCGTGTCGTGAACGTAAGAAAATGTCTCAAGCTCATAAGACCATTTGCCGCTGAGGGAAAACACAATTCAGTTGCGAAAAAGCGAGAAGCATTCTTAAGTACCGTACTGCCACCTTAGTATTGTTTGCAGAACGTCAAGGAACAATTTGAAGCTCCGAACACGCTTTGCAAGGAGCTCGAGCTACAGAAAGTAACGTAAGAGTGCAGTTTTGAAATCTCACAGACTAAAATGGAGCCGCTTGACTTTTGTGCCCCATCGCTAGTCCATTGGATGTTCGTTTTTAATAACAGATCCGTTAAACAAGTCGGCTAGTTTATTTTGCTTGACCGTATACTTCCACCCGCTGAGAGAGTCAATAATATTTCGACTCGCAACGAATAACATCTCCCTTTACATGTGGATTAAGATAAAGTAATGAACTCAATAAAGAGCGGACATCCGACAAGATTAGTCATAAAAGTATGGAGCACGTCATGACGCATGTTTGGTGTAATCCTAAGAAGTTACATGAAATGGAACGATCACGTATAATCAGTATTAGGAAAGGCAAATGCAAGACTTAGATTTGTAGGAACGCTTCCTGGAAAGCGTGGTGGACCTCTAAAGGAAATCAGCGTTTGGAGTCAATACAAATGGTTCAAATGGCTCTGAGCACTATGGGACTCAACTGCTGAGGTCATTAGTCCCCTAGAACTTAGAACTAGTTAAACCTAACTAACCTAAGGACATCACAAACATCCATGCCCGAGGCAGGATTCGAACTTGCGACCGTAGCGGTCTTGCGGTTCCAGACTGCAGCGCCTTTAACCGCACGGCCATTTCGGCCGGCCGTTTGGAGTCCTTATGAAATAGTTATGATAACAGAATCCGAAAAAATTCAAAGACGAGCTGCTAGGATCGTAACATATCGATATTTACTTAAGAAAGTGCCGTAGGGGCGTTAGGGGGATCTTAAATGGAAATCTTTGAAAGAAAGCTGACATAGTTGCCGCGAAACCCAGTTGGATAAATTTAGAGAAACCACGTTCGAAGAAGACTGTGCAATGTTTTTGCTGCCATCGTTGTATATCTCCCATAGTGATAATGACAATAAGATAAGAGAGACGGTAGGGCCTAAGCGACATACTATCTTTCCGTCACTCAATACGCGAAAGGTGTAGAACGGATATCGCAATACTGGTACGAACGCCCCTCCGTCAAGCTCTGCACGGTGGCTTGTGGAGCTTGTAATTAGATGCAGGTACCAATATTTTCATACAGTAGCACATACCGTCTTGTCTCTAGAACAATACTATTGTGGCGACGGTACACATAATATAGAGCGCCTGCGCAGAATTGAGACGTAAGTGGCAGGGCCAGATGACTCAGTCAAATTTAGATTAAAGTTCAGTCTTGATCACGTTATGTCTGTTTTAATGAGTAACCGGTTTCGGTTTTTTGTATAAAACCATCATCAGACCCATTGGCTCCCTTGGGTTGGTAGGTGGAGCTCTCCTTGCTGCTGTGCAGTCAACTGCACAGCAGCAAGGAGAGCTCCACCTACCAACCCAAGGGAGCCAATGGGTCTGATGATGGTTTTATAAAAAAAACCGAAACCGGTTACTCATTAAAACAGACATAACGTGATCAAGACTGAACTTTAATCTAAATATAACAATTACTTGATCACTGTATTCCAAAAATGTTTACCAAAATTGACTCAGTCAAAGTTATAATAGGCTGCTGATGACAAAGCATCCCTATCAGTGTACGAGGTATGGAATGGCATCAAACATAGTGTTTTGCATGCATGGTTCATTATCAGATGAGTCAATGGAGCTACAAATCTCTCTCTTTGCTACGGACATGAGTGCTCCAACGCTAGGCTGGCAGTCTGCGATTGAATGGCCACAATAAAACAACAATCGTTCGTATTAATAACAGCTTCTAGCTTCTCAACATGGTGTTGCACAAAATGGCGGCACTAGAAAAATTTCACGTTGAGTAACAGAACGCAGGGAAGAGGGGGGGGGGGGGGGGAGATGAGGGTCTTTGGCATCGTTAAATTGCTTATCTACCAAAACATTGAAGTAAATATAATTTTAGAGCAGCATTAAACAGGTCGCGAAAAGGTACCTGCAGTAATGTAGCATATGTCAAAATTCGCAATGAGCTTTATCACAAAAAGTCGGAAAATATTGTAAATCTGAGGAAAGGGTCTGGAGTACAGCACAGTTTCAACTCCTACATAAATAATGTAGCCTAATAGGACTGACGTCATGCTGTGCTAGCAGCTTGCAGTTTCACATTTAGCAATTTACTCAGCTTTTTCTTTTTTTTTTTTTTCTTTTTCAAGAATAGTAAACTGTGAGTACTGACAGTGCCATACGATTGTTTGTCTGATGTATGGAACGCCTCTAGAAATGCACATCTTTCCAGTTTTCTTCAAATATCGGTATTATATCTCGGAATATCATTTGCTGGACTCTTGCAGGTATTTTATACGGATGTGTATGAGCAGATTCTGTAAAGTACTGGCTATGGTACCGTGTCGAAGGTCGACGAAAGTTGTCAGTCCATGACCGTGGGTACCAACTGAACACGCTTCTAATAGATACCAAAGACAAGCACACTAGACAAAAAAATTTGTCAAGCTATGAAGACATTTGGCCAGTATTGTCTAACAGCGGATCTAGCCTTTGTAATTATCCGAATTCGGCGAGGAAACCACTCATTGGTGACCAGGTCCTGTAGAAGTATCAGATTACGGGGATGTGGACAGCTACGTTTGACCTGCTGCTCCCAGAGTGCCAGACTTTTGTACGGGATTAAGATCGGATGGCTTAGCGGGCCAGTCGAAGTGCGGAAGGGTGCTTGAATACTCGTCGACCCAGGAACGAATGCGTGTAACTCTGTGAGCATTTCTGCAGAAATCCTGGAAGATGGGAGTGTCCACGAGATACTCATCCTGATGGCCTCGCATCATTTAAAAAGCGGCAAAATATCGATTCGTCGCACTAAAACACATGCCTCCAGTCCGCTATAGTGTCTTGTGCTGTCTGGAGCGTTGAAACGTACAGCTTTAGGTGCGCCCGTGAGCAACGGTCTTTCACAAGGAACCCGACTCCAAACGTCCATTGCATACAGTTCTCTTTACAGTGGTGGCAAGGAAACTGGTTGAGATGCACCTGTATTTACTGAAAGCAACACCTTCTGTTGGATTTCAAATCGACGATCATTCACAAAGTGTGATACAAATGTGCTGGCTCTGTCGGTTAGGATCTTTTGCAGACCGCTGTTCTTTCGCTGTGTTTCATTGCTGCCAGTGGTACATCATCCTTTGTAGACTCGTTGGACCGTCTGCGATGACCCATCAACAGATCGAGAACGTTATTCACGGTGCGGTCATGGGCGCTTGCAAAGCCGATAGCTCCTCTCTGTACTGTCACTTCTCCACGCCGACTCATCTTTTTCTGCTTCCATAAAAGCAACTGGCACGTACACATCACTGCACTGCCTTCACTTACGTCAGCGGTGCAGGGTCACGAGTCCACCCGGAATCATTTCAACTCCATCTAGATGGTGTTTGGTTTGTGGGGCGCTCAACTGCGCGGTTATCAGCGCCCGTAAAAATTCCCAACCTTTGCTCAGTCCAGTCTCACCACTTACATGAATCACGATGAAATGGTGAGGACAACACAAATGCCCAGTCATATCCAGTACACCATCTACTCCGATCCAAATCCATCAGTGTATTCCTCTAAGGAGGTGATCAATGTTTTGCCCGGTGACTTTACGTGTTCCTAATGAGTACGAATGGAACACTGGACTGCATAATTAAGAACTAAAGTAACTTATGCGTGATGTCACTGCCAGGTAACACAGGTCGATGAAACTGGACGACACGTAGAAAGAACTGCTTCAGTATAGTTAAGAAGGTTGAGGCGGACAGAAATGACACTTTTGTTAAAATGCAGTAATTACACTGAACTCACCGCGGTTTGTGATGGTCCCCTAGACGGGACATGGTTCTTAATAGGATGTGTGATCATCACGGACGGCAATACATGCTCTGCAACGTGCCCCCGTGCTGCTCACAAGTTCGGTAAGGAGTCCTTGTGGTAGGACATCCCATTCCTCCAACAGCGCAGATAACAACTGATGATGTAGACGTGGTGCAGTATATCTCCCCAGCGCACCCGACACGTGCTGTATGGGATTTAAGTCGTGTAAACGAGCAGGCCAGTCCATTCTCCCAATATTCTCCCGTTCCAAGAGATCCTCCTCTCATGCTGCTCGATGCGGTCGCATGTATTCATCCGTAAAGTGAAGTCCAGTCAGAATGAACCAGCGAAAGGATGCACATGGGAGTGCAGTGTCCAGTAACGTTGACCGCTGAGTGTACCTTGTTCAAAGATTTCTAAGTCACCATGCTAGTGCAATGTTAAGCTTCCCTACATGGTAACACTCTGACAACCAAAACAATCATGTTCGACAATGCTCCTGGGAGCATTTCGTGTTCCCACCTCTCACCATATGAGAGTGCGTCCAGCACTGCCGAAAACGACAGTTCTGGTGGTCCAGGTGCTGTGGTGTGGGGAAGCATAATACTGCATGGGCGTATCGACCTCCAGATCTCTGAACACAATACACTCAGCGGTCAACGTTGCTGCGTCACTGAACTCCTTCCCTATGTGCGACTTTTCACGGTCTTGACTTCATTTTTATGGATGACAATACGCGGCCGCATCGGACAGCGCAGGTGAAGGAGTTCTTGGAAGGACAGGATATTCGGCGAACGCACTGGCGTACCGTTTTCCCGACTGAAGTCCCGCGTGTAGGATGCGTTGGGGAAACGTATTGTATCTCGTCCACCTACATTAACTACCATTCAGCAGTTTACAACAGTTTACAACCACGCTAGTGGAGGAATAGAACGCCACACAACCACAACTCCTTATCAGCTTTGTGACCAGCGTGGGAGCAATTAGCAGAACACGTATTGCCGTCCGAGGTCATCTAACATCTTATTAAGAACCATATGTTGCAGTTTGTAATGCCCAAGGAATGACTTAAGAGTAATTAATGTCTTTGAATGAAAGTGTCATTTCTGTTCGTATCATTGCGTATTTCTTTCATTTGCCCTCTGTACTATACTGTAGAAATTCTCTCTACACTATGTGATCGAAAGTATCCGCACACCCGGCTGAAAATGATTTATAAGTTCGTGGAGCCCTCCATCGGTACTGCTGGAATTCGATATGGTGTTGGCGCACCCTTAGCCTTGATGACAGCTTCCACTCTCACAGGCATACGTTCAATCAGGTGCTGGAAGGTTTCTTGAGGAATGGCAGCCTATTCTTCACGTAGCGCTGCACTGGGGAGAGGTATCAATGTCGGTCGGTGAGGCCTGGAACGAAGTCGACATTCCAAAACATCCCAAAGGTGCTCTGTAGGATTCGGGTCACGACTCTGTGCAGGCTAGTCCTTTACAGGGATGTTATTGTTGTGAAACCACTCCGCCACAGGCCGTGCCTAATGAACAGGTGCTCAATCATGTTGAAAGATGCAATCGCCATCCCCGAATTGCTCTTCAACAGTGGGAGGCAAGTAGGTGCTTAAAACATCGGTGTAGGCCTGTGCTGTGATAGTGCCACGCAAAACAACAAGGGGTGCAAGGCCCCTCCATGAAAAACACGACTACACGATAACACCACCGCTCCGAATTTTACTGTTGGCACTACAAACGTTGACAGATGACGTTCACCGGGCATGCGCCATACCCACACCCTACCATCGGACCGCCACATTGTGTACCGTGATCCGTCACTCCACACAAAGTTTTTGCGCTGTTCAATCGTCCAATGTTTACGCTCCTTACACCAAGTCGTTTGGCATTTACCGGCGTGTTGTGTGGCTTATGAGCAGCAGCTCCACCATGAAATCCAAGTTTTCTCACCTCCTACCTAATTGTCATAGTATTTGCAGTGGATTCTGATGTTGGAACTCCTATATAATGGTCTGCATAGATGTTTGTCTATTAGATATTACGACCCTCTTCACCTGTCGGCGGTCTCTGTCAGTCAACAGACGAGATCGGCCTATACGCTTTTGTGCTGTACGTGCCCCTTCACGTTTCCACTTCACTATCACATCGGAAATAGTGGACCTAGTAATGTTTAGGAGTGTGGAAGTCTCGCTTACAGACGTATGACACAAGTGACAGCCGATCACCTGGCCACGTTCGAAGTCCTTTGAGTTCCGCGGAGCGCCCCATTCTGCTCCCTCGCGATATCTAATGACCACTGAGGTCGGTGATATGGGGTACCTGTCAGTAGGTGGCAGCACAATGCACCTAATATGAAAAACGTATGTTTTTGGAGGTGTCCGGATACTTTTCATCACATAGTGTATGTATGGTCCAAGTTTCTTCGAGCTATGTTACTTGGCAGTGACACATCTTGCGACAGCTACTTTTGTTCTGAAGTTTTGCACACAAGTGTATAGGCTACTAACGATTATCAGTGAGACATACTCCTAATGAGTACCAACGGAACATACACCTAATAGCTACTGGTGGTAACTGCCCGAAAGTGTAGCAACGACATGCACTCGTAATGGGTAGCGACGCCGTCTGCCGTAATGAGCGGCGATGGCAGGTGGCGGTTGCTCCTAATGCGGCGTCGACCTCACTCGCCGTCCGCCGTTCGCCGGCCCACTGACCGTCTTGTCCACACCGCGTTGCGTCACAGCCGACGCGAGCTTCTGCGTCACCACAGCCCGGAAAACAAATCAAACACTCTCCCTCTCGCGTGCACACGCCACCATCTACTTCACCCTCCAAGTCTGCACTCTTTCGATTGGTTCACCGCCGCTTCCGTGTCTGTCCATCCAGTGCCAATATCCTCACCTCCTACCTACCTGTTACCTCTCCAATTAGCCGTGACTCACAGCCGAAGTTCCTCATTACAGACGTACACGAGAGAAAATCTGGGAGTAAAAAGCGATATCCACCCCAGTCTTTGTCGTTTTCTGCCATACCCGAAAATTGGTTCCCCCTTGTGCCTCCTTTGCACTGTTGCCATTTTTCGGGGATCACCCAGCCTCGTCATGTCAATTGAGGAGCTACTCGACCGAATAGTAGTGGCTTCGGTCAAGAATACCATCGTAACGACCGGGAGAGCGGTGTGCTGACCACACGCTCCTCCTATCCGCATCCTCCACTGAGGATGACACGGCGGTCGTGGCCTGAAGACGGAGTGCTTTTGGTAGGGATTTTCTGTAAGTTTCCTTCCTTCGTTAATTTAACACTCTTCTCCTTCTGTATCCACTCTCAAATATTTTCTAGATTTCTACATCTACATCTACATCCATACTCTGCAAGCCACCTGACGGTGTGTGGCGGAGGGTACTTTGAGTACTTCTATCGGTTCTCCCTTCTATTCCAGTCTCGTATTGTTCGTGGAAAGAAAGATTGTCGGTATGCCTCTGTGTGGGCTCTCTCTGATTTTATCCTCATGGTCTCTTCGCGAGATATACGTAGGAGAGAGCAATATGCTGCTTGACTCCTCGGTGAAGGTATGTTCTCGAAACTTCAACAAAAGCTCGTACCGAGCTACTGAGCGTCTCTCCTGCAGAGTCTTCCACTGGAGTTTATCTATCATCACCGTAATGCTTTCGCGATTGCTAAATGATCCCGTAACGAAGCGCGCTGCTCTCCCTTCGATCTTCTCTATCTCTTCTATCAACCCTATCTGGTACGGATCCCACTCTGGTGAGCAATACTCAGTCAGTGGGCGAACAAGTGTACTGTAACCTACTTCCTTTGTTTTAAGACTGCATCTCCGTAGGATTCTTCCAATGAATCTCGGAGTGGCATCTGCTTTACCGACGATCAACTTTATATGATCATTCCATTTGCCGGTATTTATATGATTGATGGTCATAACATCATTGCAGGTGGCAGCAGTGGTATTTCCCTATATAATATGGCGTGAGATGCTCGTGGTCGTGAGGTAGCGTTCTCGCTTCCCACGCCCGGGTTCCCGGGTTCGATTCCCGGCGGGGTCAGGGATTTTCCCTGCCTTGTGATGACTGGGTGTTGTGTGATGTCCTTAGGTTGGTTAGGTTTAAGTAGTTCTAAGTTCTAGGGGACTGATGACCATAGATGTTAAGTCCCATAGTGCTCAGAGCCATTTGAACCATTTTTTTTTCTCCAGCTCACTCCTCGTTTAACACGCTGAATGGGGTGCAGATGAAAGTGAAACGTTTTATAATTTTTCGAGGTGGGTAAGTGGGTGCACCTGTCTAACTTGGAACGCGTGTCCCACTCAGCTTGACCGCGACGGAGTTCGCCCAAACCAGTTTCACAAAAATTTCCATATCATAACCTTTCGATTTAAATAGTTCTGCTTAGTATCACGTCGCTGAGTGTGAGGGCTTCATTTTCAAATTTAGAAATCAGTGAACATAATGTAACAGCTCTCATACAAGCGAGAGTTATGTGGAAACTCACTAATAATACATTTAACAAAATAATATTCTATCGTTCTTTTTTACTTTAATCGTTACCTGCCGTATACAAGTAAACCAAATGAAACTGTCAGGCCTGTAGAGATCCACAGTCTGTGTAGCATTCAAATTACCAACTTGCAGCCCTTCGCGAACTGGGGTGACTTTGTTCAAGTAGATTTTCTTTGACATTGAACCAGAATCCTTGTCTGATACCGTTGTTTCGTTCTGTATTCTTATTCCCTGTCATGCACTTTCATTTACATGCTCTTACCACTGTCTTGGGTCGAATGACACGTAATACCACTTTTCAATAGGGTTGAAATGATTTTTCTCTTCTTGTGGGCCACCAGAGAACAATCCAGTTTTAAGCAGTTTTGAGGCATGCGTACCAGCGTCACATAGGACATACGCAGTCAGATTCATGTTAGCGAAAAATGTATCCTAAAGTGTGAGATATGGAAAGATTTATTTCGTTCCAGTTTGCCGAAGATCGTTAGTACCGACTAAGCCATCAGGAATATTCATTTTGAGTGTTTTTCATATTGATCCACCCGAACTCTCGTCTTATCTTTACGTTCCGACCTAACTTTACTATTTAGAAAAATAGCAAATATAACAAACCCGCGGAAGCACAAGCCCTGTGTATAATATCGATTTAAAGTAGTTATACTTGGAATTATTACGCAGTCCGGGGGATGTTGAAACTGAACTAGAGTTTCGACTTGTTCTCGTAGATCAGAGCAATGACCACACGTTTACCTATTGGTAGTAACATCAATCACCAGGAAAATTCTTAAAGTTCAATACTATAGAGCGGTTTACCTAGACAAAAATAAAATGATCTTCTTTTTTCACCAAAAGTATTAATCATATCAAATAATGACGGTAGTTAATTCGTACGATGTTACTCATACAGTCCAACGCGTAAGGCAATATTAAATTTCTGCTGTTGGTTTTTAAACTATCGATGCCAAACACGGAAGCTGAATATAACGCTTCGCAACGTTCGCTTGAGGGGTGTTAAGCTTCATCTATCTATCCCTACTTGTACTCCGCTTCAGATGTATATCAGCCCATTTTACGTGCATTTAGTCACTGTATCATTCTCCGTACAGCTTTTACATCGCGGTATTCGTCCAAATAACATATAAAAAAACACTTAACGAACTCAACACTGTAACTGCGTACTTCCAATCTTGTCTCCATTTCTCATGTAATCATTTTCTACTATCAAAACAGAGATACTCCCAGTATCTGCAAGTATGCTAAGCGGGACACACGTATACAGGACTGGAAATCGTGTTTACGATTTCCGTTGTCAAACAACTGCTGCAAGAGGAGGAAATGATCGATACGTAGACCGGCAACTTACAAACCTCGATGCTGAGATTAGCGATACGTCCCAGAGGCGGGCCACAAATCAGCAAAGTAATAGGGACCCGGCTGCTAACGGCCGGCGATCTAATTACGCGCCGAGATTTATGCCACGTATCGACATCTGGAGTGCCTTCGCGAGATAAATGTGATTCCAGGAACCAGTTGTGGTGCTAGTCCAATTGAGAATGGTACCCCATCATTAATTGGCACAGCACGGCGATTCGTGTCTAGGAAGCGCTCGTAGAGGAGGGAAAAAGAAACCACCATGCCCCTTCAGTCGACATTAAAGAACTGACAATCAACAGCTGAATCACTAATGTGAAGGTTGAAACTGCAGGCTACTAGCTCTTCTCTTCCTGCCAGGCAGATTCTGGGTATGAAAATTTCTTTACAATGACAGTAATACCGTGGGCTAGGTCCAAATTGGTCGCCATTATGTTCTAGGAAGTTGTCGATGTCGAACACGAGGGTGTAGTTTATTGAAAGTTGCCTCATGACAGGCTGAAAGCGTGCGCAGCACGAAAAATGAAGCGCAGTAGGTGTTTTGCAAATCGAGTAGGCTGATCACGCTTCACGAATGGCCTCTCAGGTTAACTGGCCGGTTCCTCTCATTCCAAAACCATGCCCCACTGAAATGGCTCTGAGCACTATGGGACTTAATCTCTGAGGTCATCAGTCCCCTAGAACTTCGAACTAATTAAACCTAACAAATCTAAGGACATCACACACACCCATGCCCGAGGCAGAATTCGAACCTGCGACCGTAGTGGTCGCGCGGTTCCAAACTGTAGCGCCTAGAACCGCTCAGCCACCCCGGCCGGCAGCCCCGCTGAAACCATATCACTATGTGGAACATGTGAGGTGTATCTCAGAACTGAATGCTTTTGTTACCTGCATCAGGGAAATTAAGTACTCACTCCATCTTCAGGCCACGAGTGGCCTACCGTGACCACCCGACCGCCGCGTCATCCTCAGTGGAGAATGCGGATAGGAGGGCCGTGGGGTCAACACACCGCTCTCCCGGTCGTTATGATGGTTTTCTTTGACTGGAGCCGCTACTATTCAGTCGAGTAGCTCCTCAATTGGCATCACGAGGCTGAGTGCACCCCTAAAAATGGCAACAGCGCATGGCGACCCGGACAAATGCCGGCCACGCCCGATAGCGCTTAACTTCGGTGATCTCACGGGAAGCTGTATACCTACTGCGGCAAGGCCGTTGCCCTCAGGGAAATTAAGTAAGTAATTTCATTAATATAATTTACGAAAATAAGTCTTGTTTCGAAATATAATCTTACATATGACATCTGTACAGCATGCATACATAGAATTCAGTGTATCATACTCATTTCTGCTACCAACAGAACATCGACTGGCAGTTGAGTCTCGTCGTAAATAGACAGAACTGCTTTTTGTTTCATTATTACGCTAGTTATCAATCTATGTAAATAGTCAAATCATGCATTCGGGGCGATTTACGGTGGAACGAAAACAAAGAACTGGTTAACAGTAATGACTGGTAGCGTTCAGCTGTTTTGTGTCCAACACACAACTCAACAACGCGTTTCGAGAGACAAAGATTTCGTCATCAGGGTGTCTAATTCAGCTCAAGATCTGAGTTTGACAACTTGATGAGTAGAGCGTTCTCTCTTCAACGCATTGTTGGGTTGGGTGTAGGGCCTTTGTCCCGCATCTACGCGGGGTGGACATGATTGTAATCAGATTTGGCATTGTTAGTTTAAGTTGCCACTACGGATTCCTAAAAACTATCCTGATCGGTAAATGGAGGCGAGACAACTGTTATTTCATTTTTACAGTTCCAGAGAAACGCCCATTTCTATTGTTTTCTTTAAGCTATTTTCTTGAACGTTATTAAAAACAGAACGTTAATTTCATAGAACGCTTCAGTGAACTCTAGGGTTCGGAGGAACACGATTTAAGAACCGCTTTCCAGAGGGGCGTTACATTCCCTTTCTCGTCACCCTGGTGTTACCATTCAGTATTCACCGGCAAAGTAGCGTGTTCCTAAAGTGAGCATTCTCCAGAAGTTACCAAGGAAGGTGGCATCCTCCACCAACAGCTCTGATCCGTGGTTGATTTTGGACGGCACAGAGGTCCCACCAGCAGAGTGCAGGAGCTTCCACTGTAGTACATGATGAAGACAGTGAACTCACGCCAGCAGAGCGTCGACCGGTCTGTTGAGCTACAAATGTGTCCCGTGTGACCATTCGCGTCCGCGCGCGTTGCGAGGCAAAGTGTGCGCCGCGATGTGCGAACAGGAAATCACGAATGTGCCGGTGAAAGCGGCATCGGTATGCGGCGTGCGAGATAACGCAGGCCTGTTACGAAATGACCGCTCTTTGCCCCAGGGCCCTAAACACATTTCAGCGGCCGGCGCCCTGCTCCGTGCCCATATTTGGGGAGCTCCGCTAAGTAGTTTCTGTGTTTTCCTGACACGCCTGATCACCGTTCCTGCGGCCTGCATTAGCGTAAAGATATCATAGCAGACGACGCTGCCGCTCAGCTAAAGAGATTGCCTCGCCCCAGAGACCGTGTTTGGGGAAACGATTTACGCTCATGACTCTAGGTTCTATCTTCTCCGCAATTTTCTCGAAACATATCGCTTTCATTCTCTGCTGCTTTTGTTCTCTCCTCAGCTCATTCCCCACTGAGCAAGATGGCGAAATATCTGCAACGCTACACTCATATTCTGGAGGAGCGGTGTTCAGATACCCGTTCGGCCAATCCCATCAACTTTTTAATTTCCACCATTTCACTTGGCGCTAACACCACGAGAGACACTCGAGAGAAGGATGGTCAAAAGGTTTGAAATCTGATCTACAATTTCATCTAAAAAATTACTCTGCAACTCATACTTACGTGTTTGCTAGTGGGTTCATAGAACATCGTAATACTGTTTCTCGACCGTTTCACTCTCGAACAGCATATGGGGAGAATTAAAACTCTGTGTGAGCTCTGATTTCCTTTATTTTATTGCGATCGCCATTTCTCCCTATCAGGTGGAAGTCAATAAAATATTTTGGAATTCGGAGGAGAAAGTTAATGATTAAAATTTGGTGAAAAGATCTTGCCCCAACGAAAATGATTGCCACCCCAACTCGATTGCCATATCTGTGACTCTCTGTCTCTCTCTCTCTCTCTCTCTCTCTCTTTCCCGATAATACAAAAATAACTATCCATTGAACTTTCTCAGAGAAAAACGTCACGGGGGTTGGGGGGGGGGGGACGAGTGGACTTTTTTTGTGCAGGGTAAAATAATCACTGTGCGCTACGTTGCACAGGCTACTATCCCCGTGCCTCGGACCTTTCTTCGACATGAGAGTGATGCGCTTTTTCAGCAGGACAATGCACGACCACATACGACTGCCTAGACGGAATGTGCTCATCGTGGTGTACAACAACTGCCCTGGCCAAGAAGATCACCAGATCTCTCGCCATTTAACACATATAGGACGTGATATAGCGGAAACTTACTCGTCCTCCAGGGCCTACAAGAATCATTGCCAAATTGTAGCAAAAGGTCTAAAATACTATGGACAGTCTACTCAAAAAGACCATTCCGCACCATTATCATCGCTTGTACGTGAAAATACACGCTTCTATTGTCACCAGGAGGGGACCGCTGTATACTTATGCGTCTGTTTTGGCACCTTTACTCTGACATGTGTGTTTTATGTCTGAATTTGTTATCATATACTTCTACAATGATACACCACCTTTCACCTCATTTATCAATAAAACAAACTTGTACATGAGGGTGATGCATTGTTTTCGGCCTTGTGTTCAATAAAACTGTCCGATTTTACAAGGGTATATGTTTTACATGCATCCTTGTGGTTGAATCGTAGTTCTCAATTACGTTTCACAAAAGTTCACTGTACCCTCCACCGAACGCACATAAAACAACCAGATGATACTCAAACAAGCCCCGAAAACACGAGAGTATGTGCCGAGTTAATGTATAGGCAGCTTCGCAGTTCGTCCATTGTCATCATTGGTATTGTTGTTGGAAAAAAGACAGAGGAGTCTGTCACAAACCTCATTAAAAAAATCGCGTACTGTAAGATCAGGCAAGCTAAGAGACCAACATCACGTTCCCCATTCATTTCTGTTACTAGGCAGCTTCGCAGTTCATCCATTTTTGTTGGATAAAAGACGCCAGAATCCGTCACAAACTTCGTCAAAAAATGCGATGTTATAAGATCGATCAGTTGTTTATCAGCATAATGAAGGGCGGGCTTGTAAATAGCAAGTGAATCCTTTATGGCTTGAAACACAACGCCGGTGACAAACTCGCCACACAGACACATTATGAAAGGCTAAATCTCGGCTGGCACCGCATGTACACTTCCGTGGACCACGTGCAAAACTCCGATGAACGCACTACATGTCATGAACGAGTGCGACCTGTTGATCTCTCTTTACAAAGACAACCATTCTCTTGAAACTGTTGATAACAATATCTATTGCTACGAGCTACGCGAAGTGCACTGTGGTACTCCCGACGAATGTGACATCGCAGAGCCATAACTTTCCCCTGCTGAAACGGAGACGCAACACCCCTTGACTTGCTGTGTTGTTATCCTCTCGGCTCGATACCCACTGGGTAATTAATGAGATATGCAACGAAAAACCTAAACAGCTGGCTACATCCTCAGCACTGTTATCCAGAAGCACCAATCGTGACCGACCTACCGCCATGTAACCCTCTGCCAATGGCGTCATTTGGATGCAGTATTGAGGAGCATGGGGCGAGTACACACATCTCCTGGCCGTTGCCGGCTTCCTAGACCTTGGAGCCACTGCTTCAAGTGGCTCCTCAATTGGCATCATAAGGCTGGATTCAGCTCGTTCCAGTCCTCCCACCAAGGAAAAATCTTTAGTAAAACCAGGAATAGAACCCGGGTCTTTCGCATAGTAGCCAGGCTCGCTGAAGAGCTACGGAAGTTTACTGACTTAGAGCTGACGCCAATATAAATTTTTAGTATCAGTTCTTAAGTTATATTCACCCCACGTTTCTCTCTTCTTTCATGTAAAAAATAGAGTGTCATGAAATCGGGGAGGCCGAAAGTAGATTAACCACATAAAACCAGGAAAAGCAGATGCCAGGCTACTCATCGGAAGCATCTTAAGAAAACATAATCTTCCCCCGAAAGAAATGGCTGGTTCTACTCAGAAGTACGATTTATCAGTCTTGGGACCCTTACCAGACTGGATTCCTGCATGAGATGCGGAAGATGCAAGGAACAGCGGGCCGTTTCATCACGGGGTAGTTTATTCGGTGCGAGAGCGTTATGATGGACTTGTTCAACAAACTCGAGTGGCAAACGGTACAAAAGAGGCTTTGTGCATGACTGAGAGGTTTATTATTGGAATTCCAGAGAGTACGGTCCGGGAAGAGTCGGGATGGATATTACTTCTTCACACATATACGTCTCACGAAATGAGCATATTGAGAAAATCAGAGAAATTACAGCTTATACGATTCACCGATAATTATTCCTCCAGAGGTTAATGGCCACGATACGGTGGTTACTTCGCTTCGCGTCACATCACCGAAGTTATGTAAGGTCGGGTGTCGACAGTAGTCGGATGGGTAACCGTCTGGATACGCTGCGTAGTGTTTACAATCTTCCTTTTGCCTGTACGGCGGAGGGGACAGGAAGAGTGGTGGCAACAGGTCCCTTATCACCAGTCTTTGTGCCGGTGCCCTAGATTGAATTCCAAACCCATCAGCAGCATTTCTTGGAGTGAGGGCATGCGACACTGCTGATCGTGATCCGTCCGTCCACGGACACTAAGCTCGACGGCCCCCTTGGTGGTCTTGTAGGCATCCGGTTTCACCTTCTCGCTTCTCTCACCATCTCCAACACTTAACACTACACACATATACCATTACAATGATATACACTTAACAGATACGCTGCCACATACAACTCTCATACTTCGGGAAGGAAAGGTGCCTGCGGACCGGGGGATAGGGAAAACCTTTCCAGTTAGGCAGCAGAAGCTGCCCTTCTGGGTCTCAAGCCATTCACGCCATGCGACTTTATTCTTCCAACATAAAATTTACGAACGCAACGGAAAGGGCCACACACCATAAGGCGGCTTACGGAGTATGGATGTAGATGAATCTCACTGAAGCAACATGTAGAATCCTACACCCATATACTGATCAGCCAGAACACTATGACCACCGATCTACTATCGATACAAACGCATCTTGGCGATAGCAGCGTCACCTGGCGAGAAATGACTGCTAGTCAGGCACACGCACGCTGCATTTAGTATCAGTGATTACGCTGTCCGCGTGTATAAAGGGGAAGGCGTGCGGTCGATCTTAATTTGACCGAGGGCAGACTGTGATGGCCCGAAGGCTGCAGTTTCTGAAACTGCACGACTTCTCGGGTGTGTGAGGACTGCTGTGGTGTCTTCAAGACGTGGTGAAACCACGTCCAGACATCCTGGTGTTGGGCAGCCACCCCTCCGCACATCGTGGGCTGGGCAGACTGGAAGGACAGGCGGCGAACTGTGGTGGAACTAGCATCAGACTTTAATGCTAGGCAGGGTACAAGTGTGTCCGAAGATTAACGGTGAGCCTCCGCGGCCGACTGTTAAGACCACGACATCGGCAACTACGACTGAAATGGGCACGTGACCATCGACACTGGACGTTGGCGCAGTGGCGGAGCGTTACACGGTCTGATAAATCCCGATAACTTCTTCGCCATGCCGATGGGAGGGCGCCAATCCGTCGTCTTACAGGTGAATAGCTCCCTGACACCTCTACTGCGGGGTGCAGACAAGCTGGCAGCGGCTCCATTATGCTATGTGGAACATTCATGTGGTCATCACTTAACACTTCCGGGCTGAGATGCCGTGGTCCATACATAAAACTCTCCCCTGACGTTTCACCTTCGACTGCGGAAGGCATCCTCCGAGGACAAGCTGCGAACTGCGCAGTTCGCCTCTTGTCCTCGGAGGATGCCTTCCGCAGTCGAAGGCGAAACGTCAGGGGAGAGTTTTATGTATGGACCACAGCATCTCAGCCCGGAAGTGTTAAGTGATGACAACACCTGCCGTGAAAGCCTGCATTCTATGATTCACGTGGTCATCCATGGGTCCACTGGGACTCGTTCAAAGCGCCGTGATATCCTAGGTGTGTCGTACACTGGTTGCAGACCACGTACACCCTCTCATGACGATCAGGTTGCCCGACGACAGTGGCATTTTTCAACAAGATAATGCGCCATGTCACAAGGCCAGGAGTGTGATCGAATGGTTCGAGGAACACAGTGGCGAGTTTCAGTTGACGTGCTGGCTCCCCAACTCGCCAGATCTGGACCCGATCGAGCACGTCTGGGATGTATTTGAACGTGACGTCAAAGCTCATGCCCCCACCCCTGCATCTTACGGGAATTAAGTGACTTGTGTAAGCAGAGTTGGTGCCAACTCCCACCAGCGACCTACCAAGGCTTCATTCTTCCGTGCCACGACGCATCGCCTCTGTTACTCGCGGCAAAGGTTGACATTCCGGCTGCTAAGTATGTGGTTATAGTGTTCTGGCTGATCAGCGTAAATAGGCATTTCTGTGAATGTTACAGCAGCTAGTGATCCTAGACACGCTGCGTGGGGCCTCTAAGAACCCAGAGCTAGTCCGGAACCGGCGACCCCCGCTCCGCCAGAGCTCTGGCTGGCTCGCGTGGCGCCGCGGCGTAGCTAGACAGCCAGCTGTCGGGCCACGGAGGAGCCGCGGGCGCTCCAGGAAGCGGGCAGACGGCTGCCCGCGCCGTGTCGCAAGCCGCCAGCCCCGGCCACTGCCGCAGCCGGCCGGGCGCTAATTGCCGTTCGTGTAATCGCTGACGCCGTACGTAACGCGGTAGCGGCGCTGTCTGCTGTCTGCCTGTCTGCTGTCCTCCTACTCCCCCTTCCTTACCTCTCCTCCTCCCAGCCGAGGAGACCACTCCCCTGGTCTGGTCCGCCATTAGACTGCAACCAGCCTAAGTCGCGGCTGCGAAACGCAGCCACGCACTCCCACTGCACACCAGGGCACCTCTTCACAGCTTTCGCACTACCCCTAACGTATGAACTACACTACTGGTCATTAAAATTGCTACACCAAGAAGAAATGCAGATGACAAACGGGTATTCATTGGACAAATTTATTATTCTAGAACTGATATGCGATTACATTCTCACGAAATTTGGGTGCATAGATCCTGAGAAATCAGTACCAAGAGCAACCACCTCTGGCCGTAATAATGGCCTTTATACGCCTGGGCATTGAGTCAAACAGAGCTTGGATGGCGTGTACAGGTACAGCTGCCCGTACAGCTTCAACACGATACCACATCAAGAGTAGTGACTGACGTATTGTGACGAACCAGTTGCTCGGCCACCCTTGATCAGACGTTTTCAATTGGTGAGAGATCTGGAGAATGTGCTGGCCAGGGCAGCAGTCGAACATTTTCTGTATCCAGAAAAGCCCGTACAGGGCCTGCATCATGCGGTCGTGCATTATCCCGCTTAAATGTAGGGTTTCGCAGGGATCGAATGAAGGTTAGAGCCATGGGTCGTAACGCATCTGAAATCCACTGCTCAAAGTCCCGTCAATGCGAACAATAGGTGACCGAGACGTGTAACCAATGGCACCCCATACCATCACGCCGGGTGATAAGCCAGTATGGCGATGACGAATACGTGCTTCCAATGTGCGTTCACCGCGACGTCGCCAAACACGGATGCGACCATCATGATGCTGTAAACAGAACCTGGTTCAAATGGCTCTGAGCACTATGCGACTTAACTTCTGAGGTCATCAGTCGCCTAGAACTTAGAACTAATTAAACCTAACCAACCTAAGGACATCACACACAGCCATGCCCGAGGCAGGATTCGAACCTGCGACCGTAGCGATCGCTCGGCTCCAGACTGTAGCGCCTAGAACCGCACGACCACTCCGGCCGGCAAAACAGAACCTGGATTCATCCGAAAAAATGACGTTTTGCCATTCGTGCACCCAGGTTCGTCGTTGAGTACACAATCGCAGGCGTTCCCGTCTGTGATGCAGCGTCAATGGTAACCGCAGCCATGGTCTCCGAGCTGATAGTCCATGCTGCTGCAAACGTCGTCGAACTGTTCTTGCAGATGGTTGTTGTCTTGCAAACGTCCACATCTGTTGACTCAGGGATCGAGATGTGTCTGCGCGATCCGTACAGCCATGCTGATAAGATGCCTGTCATCTCGACTGCTAGTGATACGAGGTCGTTGGGATCCAGCACGGCGTTCCGTATTACCCTCCTGAACCCACCAATTCCGTATTCTACTAACAGCCATTGGATCTCGACCAACGCGAGCAGCAATGTCGCAATACGATAAACCGCAATGGCGATAGGCTACAATTCGACCTTTGTCAAAGTCGGAAACGTGATGGTACGCATTTCTCCTCCTTACACGAGGCATCACAACAACGTTTCATCAGACAACGCCGGTCAACTGCTGTTTGCGTATGAGAAATCGGTTGGAAATTTACCTCGTGTCAGCACGTTGTAGGTGTCGCTACCGGTGCCAACCATGTCTGAATGCTCTGAAAAGCTAATCATTTGCATCTTCTTCCTGTAGGTTAAATTTCGCGTCTGTAGCACGTCATCTTCGTGGTGTAGCAATTTTACTGGCCAGCAGTGTAGATTGGCGTACCTAAAAACCTTCACAGCCTCACATCCAACAACGTAACGAAGACACTTCGAAGTCACTTACACTTTACTTGCTCCTGAGTCGCGAACTTGCTGTAGTGTTAGGACGGAGGAGCTCGAGCTGCATCCACTGGTGTTCTATATTACCCGATAAAGCGGACTGAAGACCTGTCCTTTCTGGCGCCAGCGTCGTTTTTACACCCGAGAGACAGGTGGGAGGAGGGGGCAGGGAGCCAGTAACAGTGTACACTCCATCTCCTTACAAGTATCACGCGCTGTGTGTCTTTACACCGATCCCCTTCATACTGCAACAGTTAAATACTGACTAGCACTTTTGTTTGCATAACCTCGCACGCACTATCACTGTGATTTTTATTCGCAATGCAATGCGTATGAATCCACGTTCCATTTGAATAAACCACTGACCTCTTGAGTGACGTTTCGTTTTCTTGGTGAGAACCTGATGCAGTACAGTTCTTCTAAAAATTATAATCTCATTCACACACGACAACTCATTTATTTTGGAATAATTTTAAAGCAAATTCCATTGACAGAACCATTTATCTGCGAGTTTCTTTGCTAATATTCTTCTGTGAGACAAAAACTGTGAAGAACTCACTAATTTTCTATTTCTTTGTGTTGTTCACAAAACTGCTGCCGGTACGTAGCAGCACATTTATACATATCTCTACTACAATACATGCAGAAAGTTCATATCACTCCTCTATCGTTTCAAAAAGTCATAATTTGGAAACTGTTAGAGTATCGTGGTCTGTTGCAAAACGTTTAGCGGCACTGTCTTTTTCTGTTATGCCTAAATTTCAATTGTTGCCCCGTCCGTCATTCGTGGAACACAGACGCTATACTCCCGTTCTGCCCACGTGCGCATCTTCACCGCAACATCAACAACTCTAACTGCTCCACTGATAAGTGCGCACCGGCCGCTGTGGCCGAGCGGTTCCAGTCCGGAACCGCGCTGCTGCTATGGTCGCAGGTTCGAATCCTGCCTCGGACATGGATATGTGTGAAGTCCTTAGGTTAGTTAGGTTTACGTAATTTTTAGTAGGGGACTGATGAGCTCACATGATAAGTCCCGTAGTGCTTAGAGCCATTCGAACAATTTGATAAGTGCGCGAATACTTCTAGACTACCAGAACTGTGGACCTACGGTATATCGTCTCAGTTGTGCGACTGGTTTCGTGATTTCTAGTCAGAAAGGTCACAGTTCGTAGTAGTCGTTGAGTAAAACAGAAGTGATATGTGGCGTTCCCCAAGTAAGGTCCTCTGCTGTTCCTAATCTATATTAATGATTTAGGAGAAAAACTGAGCAGCCTTCACCTCCGCTTCTTAGATTGTTTGCAGGTGTTTTCATTTACCGTCTGGTAAAGTCCCATACGATCGGACCATCATGACCCACCTATCTGTCTGGAAATGTCTCGTTCAGCAAATACCGCACGTTCAGACTGAAATAAGGGGGTGCACAGTCGCGTCAGAAGACGATTTGCGGCTACAGTACCGTTGTCACAGATTTGGAGTCTGCGTACCAAATGACATATTGCACCTTCCTTGTATTTGTTTTCATTTTGATGCGCACCAAGTCAATACTACAACAAAGCACAAAGGAAAAACTTTTGGGAGCTGAAAACATTCTATAACAAACCAAAATTCTCTCTCTCTTAACTGTTTCCAAGTTACGCTTTTTTTTAAAAATAATAGAGGCACTTAATGGACATCACATATATTGAGCGAACTTTGCTTGTATACACCTGAATCCCGCTCCGTTTTCCATCGTTTCTTTAATACACATTTTTGAACACTGTCGATTCACTGAGCTTGACATTTTTCTTGGATGTTCCGTCACGTTTTCAGTCTGCACTCTTTCTCATTGCCAATAAATTTAGTGACGTTAACACCAAGCCGTCCTGGCATCCGAGATGACATTTTCTGTGATCACTTGCTGTGCTTAAACAGGGTGAGTCAGGTCTCCTTACTTATGGCTTTTACGCAACCCGCAACGCCTTCACAAATCATGCGCGAGATTTTCATATTCTCTCGCTTGCTAAGCGCAAACTGTTAGTCCTACAAAAAAAAAAGAACGGAACCCTTTTGTAGGAAATTTAACATACCTAGATGAATTTTATACTGGGATACATTTACGCCGCGGGGAGTAGGGCTAACAGTTAGCAGGCAGCGAGGGAGACAGTATGAAAATCTTGCTCGTGTTATCTGAAGGCGTTACGGGTTGCATTAAACCCATAGGTAGGGGCTGCCGGATAACCCAGCATAGCCAGATAGCAATGCGCACTGCTTTGAACTGGAACGTGGCTGTAACCAATAACTTTGATTATTTCCCGCTACGACCAGGTCAGCGTTCTACACTATCAAGTAATACGTCTAAAACCATCTTTTCTCTGTGGTTTTCAGGCAGAATGGTATGATGCATGTCTCTACACTAGTCTACCTTGTGCAAGTCTTTTCACCTCTGCATAACAACTGCAACCTTCATCCTGTATCTATCCGAACCTACGGATGGTTATAATAGAAGTGCGACTATTCGCAGAGGTCCAGTGTTGGCTGTGATTATAAGTCAGCGAAATTTGGTGCATACGCTAATTCATTAATGTGTAACCAATTTACACCGGAAAAAATTTTGGTCTGCAGCACTGTGAATGCAAGAAAGGCACACAGAAATGTTTTCATATGTGATGGATTAGTAACGGGACATGCGCAGAAAAAGTCAAACAAGTGAGAAACACATAATATTAACTTCATTATTAACCGTTATAGCTTGTCAAATTACAGCGTGGATGTCAAACTGTCATACAAACAGTGTACAGCGCCAGATTTGCACCTGGTGACTAAAATTGGAACTAACTTTTTTCCAGCGTAAATCGGTTCCACTTTAACGCATTAGCATATTTACAAGTTTCGCAGCCATGCGATAATTACAGCCCACACTGGAACTCCGTGAGTAACTGTGCTTTAAGACCGCTCCTCATGTCGTATTCAAAAGGCTCGCAAAACTGTGAAAACTGTTAAGAAGCACATCGTACTACAGTAGTGTTCGATATATCTAAGTAGTTACTGCAGTCCTGTGAAAAATGACAAAATCTATGACCCGTTGGGGAGTATCATACTCGATACTGTCGAGGTCTGGAATGGATTTCACACAGCCTCGTGAAGATAGCTGTGAAGTTGCTGAAAGGAGAAGTAGAAGTAGGTTCCGATTACGCATTAAGAGATGGGTCAATGAATCACAGCCATTAATATCCCTTCCTTTACACCCGTCCTACGACGCATTGGGTGGAGGATAAAGGAGTGATACCACGCACTGTCGTTTGAGCCACGTCCGATGTTAAGCAGCAGACATGACGTAAATGCAGCAGCTCGCTACGTTCTGCGGCACCAAACACAACGACACTGCCGACGTCGCTGGAAGACGGCTGACAGCAAGTACCGAGCAGCATTCCGAAAGCTGGACAGGGATAATTGAATAAATAAACTGACTGGACGACAAAAAGCTGGAACTGAGAGAAGTAAAATTGGTCCAGTGGAGACGTGAAATAAAAACAGCGAATCCTGTTTTCGGCGGCCAAGGGTCCGCGAGGAGTTCGCGAAACCTGTACTGGGCGGCATTAAAACACTTGCCACGTAGGCGAGGGTCTGCAGTGGCGAACAGTGGAGCGCGGCATTAGTATGCAGGGCGGCGCGGCTTCGAGTCCCGCCATCAGGAAGTGGACTGCGCGCCACTAATTCAGCGGCTTCCTGCGGCTCTGCAACTGGTTCCCACGTCGCCTACAACTGTCAATTAACCGCCACAGCACAATCCCACAGCAGCCGCTGCCGCGCGCCGCCTGTCTGCCCTCCGCTTTCTGTGTCCGCAGGAGAGTTATTTGCTAGGGTAGCGCCGTGTTTGTCTCCGAGCCTAGCAGGACCAACACTACATCTGTCGTTACGCTACTACTTGGATGTGAAACCTGCCGATATGTATACCGGGACAATCTGATTGATTCTGTTTACCCAATCTGAGTGACAGGGTGAACATAATCTGCGACTGTTTGCTGACGACGCTGTGGTGTGAGGGAAAGTGTCATCGTTTCCTGGCTGCAGGAGGATACAGGATGACTTAGGCAGAATTTCTGTTTGGTGAATAAAATGAAGAAAAACGTAAGTTGATGCGTATGAGTAGGAAAGACAATCCTGTAATCTTCGAATACGGTATTTGTGACGTACTGCTTGAAAAAGTCGCGTTGATTAGATATCTATGCATAACGTTGCAAAACGACAAGAAAACGAACGAGCGCGTTAGGTCGGTAACAAGGAAGGCAAATGGAAGACTTCGGTTTTTGGGGAGAATTCTGCGAAAGTGTAGCTAATCTATAAAAGCGACCGCTTATACAACAGTAGCACAATCCGTTCTTGACTATTGCTCGAGAATTTTGAATCACCACCTGCTCGTACAAAGGAAGACATTGAATCAGTTCGAAAGCGAGAGGCTAGATCCGTTAATGGTAGGTTCGAACAACAAGCAAGTGTTCGTGAACTCAAATGGGAATTCCTCAAACGAAGATGACGTTTTTTCCCAAAACACAAGTGCGAAAATTTAGAGAACCAGCATTTGCGGCTGTCTGCAGAACGGTTTTACTGCCACCAACATACATTTTGTATAAGGACCGAGAAGACAAGGTGAGTGGAACTGGGGCTCGAAAGAAGGCAAACAGGCAGTTGTTTATCCCTTACTCCATTTGCCAAAAATGTTCAAATGTGTGTGAAATCTTATGGGACTTAACTGCTAAGGTCATTAGTCCCTAAACTTACACACTACTTAACCTAAATTATCCTAAGGACAAACACACACACCCATGCGTGAGGGAGGACTCGAACTTCCGCCGGGACAAGCCGCACAATCCATGACTGCAGCGCCTCAGACCGCTCGGCTAATCCCGCGCGGCTCCATTTGTGAGTGGAACAGGATAGGTAATCACTACTAATGGTACAAGGTTGTCTCAGCCACGCACCGTATGATGGCTAGCTGCGTATGCATACAGGATGAGTCAGGTACATGGTTTGAGTGGTGACATTATTAGTGATTCTGAACCAAAAAAAACTTCATATGGACATATACGCTATGCCGAATGTTATCCGAGAGAGAACACATGTAATATCACTTGTGTACGTTTTTCTTGAATAACACGAAAACCGCACTTCTAGCGAAAATGTGTCGTAGAACAAACTTAAACTACATTAAATTTCCCACAAAAAAGGGTGTCTCAGTGTAGGTTGTGCTGAGAAATAATGTCAAGAAAAAAAAATCTATACGCTGCGTCATTTCCGAATTATTTAGCACAGAATATAGTCACTCGGGCCGTTGCGCGAGCAAATTCAAGCAGCCCGTAGACACAATTAGTGACAGTTTTTCTCATAGCACAGATCATAGGGCACGGGACTGTTCAACCTTTGGCTCGGTTTCGATCGCTCTCTCGTTCGGTTTTAGCAAACCAAACGAACTGAGACACCGTCTCTCGCGGACCGCTTGAATGTGCGTTCGCAGCGGTCTGACTGGCTGACTGCCCTCCCCTATTTCTTCACCTTCTCCATGACGTTACCTTTCAACAAGATAACACAAAGCCGCATGTTGCTATACTGCTCTGACCTATCTCGCCACTGGGGTGTTCGACTGTTGTCCTGACCAGCACGTTCTCCAGACCTCTCATCCGCATCTTGTCTCAGGTTGGCGATAGGCCGGCACGCCGCCACTTGCCAGCCGCTACGATTGATGGAATCTTGCAAGATACCCGAGCCATCTTGTGCGAACGAGACTGTACCGTTTCAGAAAAGGCATACAACTCCAATTTTTCACCAAAAAATCGAAGATCATAATTAATAAGTCTAGCAGATTATTCAAACGAAACATGGATTCGTACTCATTACACTGAATAAATGTTTATATATGTTTAGTGCCTGTTCTTTCTGACATGTCCGAAAGAACTGTATACGTATTGATTTCAGTGCGGATGCACTCTCCCTCCTGAACGCTTGCTGGATGAGGGGGGCGGGGGGGGGGGGGTAACTACAGTAATTTGTGACAAGACGGGAGCTTGGGGCAAATTGAAAGCGTGCTCGGATAGCCGAATCTGTTAAGGCGACCGCTTGTATAAAGCGGAAAATCCGGGTTCGAATCCCGGTCCGACACAGATTTTCATTTTTCGCCATTGAAATTATTTCAGTGCCCAGCTGCGGCCGATCTCAGATTTTATGTCATTTCATTATGAGGAAATTTTGTCACAGTCATAATGTGCGAGATGTTACTTGTTGTTCTATGTAGGACATCGGCATATAGACACGTAGCGTGTGCCAGCGCTCCTCTTGTAACAATACTGCAGTGACAGTCGTGTTACCTCCCCTGTTTCTGGTGCGTAAATGCACCGTCACTTACAACTCTGACCAGTTCTTCAGCTCGCTTTGCAGGGTAACATCTCTGTGTAACTGCACGGCGCGCCATCTGAAGACTCGTATTTTGCGTGCCACCTCGGCGTTAGACGGCGAGCTTTTACAACGTTCTCCCACCCCGGAAGGGTCAGTGAGCGCTGCTCGTGCAGCTGGAGCGCGCGCATCACGTTGTGTCCGTATATGTGGCCCGTACGACCAGTTGCCGGAAATCGGTGATTACGTACTCCACCTATCCAACCGCGACAGCTGAAAGAGGCAGCGAAAATGGATGCGGAATAAACTGCGACCCCTTGCGTAACTGATCGCCCTCGGAGGAAACGGAAACGGACCGGGTCGTAAAAGTCGCGGAGAGTGCAAAGTAATATTTTACGGCATCGCTCCTGCACGAGAGCGAACGTTTGCTGCGCGGAGAGGATCGACGTTGCAAAAACGGCGACCATCCGATCCAGATGTGCCGACGTAGTAACGAGCCAGCCGTTTTCTTGCGGAAGCAGCTTTTGGCTCGTTTTATGTAACAGTGAAAACCAGGTCGGCTAAGAAATGGCGACGTCTGCAAATAAAATAAAAGGGCGAATGAAGCCTTAACGATCGCATTCACTTCCGGACACGTTTTACTCCTCGTTGCTCGGACGCCGGCTGATACAAACGCATGCTCCCCCAGCCCTGGGCTGCCGGCATAGATTTATGATGACTGTCGCCTGTCGGAACTGCACTTTCCAAGTATCGTGTTGGTTTCTTCTCGGAGAAATTTCCTTTCGCTAAAGCTTCAACGCAGTCGTTTTTCCCATTGCTAAACACTGTTTCAGGTAGGATATGACTTTCTTCCTAATTCGGTAGTTGTATTTAGCTCGCCCAGGAAATCTTCTGTTGTGTCGTGCCACGTGGTATGATACTGATTAAAGGCTACAGATTCTGAGGGCTTCCCCTTAACTCCTTCCACAACTTAGTAGCCCATTTCCTTTCATAAATAAGGTCAGATTTAGTGTCCAGTCGACGTCATGGTCATTCGGGATGCACTAGCTCAACTAGGGAAAACATGGAGAACGACTTCTGTCGGAACGATCTCGGCATTCACTTAGAATATTTCGTGTAAATCGGAAAGATCGGTCGGCCATTTGAACCCTTCTTCTCATGTATACCCTTGACAGATTACTACACGACTGGACTTAGTCGGGAAAACTGCATGCACTTAGCGCAGGCGAGCCACTAACATCTGCTTACGGAGAATAATTGCAATGCTCGACTTCATGTACATCGTTTCCTTACGTCACCCAGGGATGTTTAACAAACGCACCGCAGTTCTACAATATTAAAGAATAACCCGCGCTTGTAATAGTTATCGATGAACAATACGTATGCCAATCTTATTTCTCGTGGTTCAAGGAAGCAAAATGAAATTGGTTAGACGCTCATGTCAATGAACGTCCACAAATCGATTTATTTTTCTCCTTTTTTTCTTAATCACAACTGCTAGTTGACATTCTTGTAGTGAATCCCAACATATGCTAAAATGAAATAAATCGAAAGTTAGTAAAATGATCCTTCGTATCAATTTACTGCAGAGTCTGTCTGTAAGTGACTGTGTTTACGTGAACCGCATTCATAGCGTATCTGTCATAGTATCTGATCGTTATACGAAGGCCTCTGTTTCGATTGCAGATACTTTTTGACGGTTCTTGCTTCGACAGAAACCAAAACGGTATTCACTTGGGATTCTGAAGACAACTTAGAAACCATTCAAAAGAGAAGCAACGGCTTCGGTTACGAGAGTCACTATTAAAGGTGCTATACAGCTGTCACACAGAGAAAGATATAGCGTTCTGTAGAAAGCATAGCGTGTTCCCGTGGACCTGACCGAAAAATTATTTTTTCCAGAGTTGTCTGAGACATCACTACTGGCTGGACAAAATTTTAGTACGGTGCTGAAATCTCAGATTAACCTCATACGCCCGCTGTGCAGGAATAAATATAAAATTCAACTTTGTCTAAAAGATCGTTTTGGCAAGGGAACTGCCTTTTTCTCCACGCACGTATTTTCTGCAAACAGTGAAGCAGACGACATTGTACAGTCTGAAAGCTTAGAATTCCCCAGACATTGACGAACAGTTCCAGTTAGAAATGTTCACCTGCAGTAATTATTGTTGTTACAGCTTCAACAAAGACAAAAATAGCAAATTACAAATTTCGGCACGAAAGCAGGAAGTTAACGTACTCGGTTAAAGCATATAACAGATATTAGACTTCTACATAACAAAACGTTATTATCGGAATTCTGTTCAGCTTTCTCGTATTTTGAGTTCCACGCTTAATTACTGGTACTCATCAAGAAAAGTTTTGAAGAATTAAGAACCTTGCTACCTTTCTGCATTCACGTCAAAATATATGCAGTTTCTAGGTAACAGTGAATTTAATCCACAGTATTAGAGATTCCTTACATATGCCGAAAGCTATATGAACTAAATACCGAGCATACCAGCCGTGTACTACCTCCAGATATTCCCCTCCATCCTCTGTTCTAATTTCAGCCGCGAACTGTATTATGTTTCGTGAAAGTTGGAAGTTTTTTCGACTAGTTTTCTGTAGAAACGAGATGGCTAAATATCGATTTTTAAAGCGTCATTGAAAGTAATCGATTTCGATATTTCAGGAGGCGGATAGGAAACAAATGCTCTGAGACAGATAATTTTAACCTACAGTTTCTTTTCTATCCATGCACTGAAGTCTCCATTTATAAGTACTGAATACTGATAGCAAATTTTTCAGCTCCCTCAGACGTTCGCTTAAACTTTTGATGGCAGACGTTAAGCGTGTTAATTCACTATCGTCTCCAGATGGTAATAACGCGATCAACATCCTACTTCCGTTGCGTCATCATTGAAACCGAGCTCAAGTCGTCGATAGTTACAGTTTCTTTCCTGTCCGTGCGTTGAAGTCTCCAGCATTCGAATGTATTGTAATGGTTATGTCTAATCCGCAACAACGCTACAAACTTTAGCGATCGTCTAAAGAGATGTATTAAAACGGATTCACTATCGTAACTAGATGGTTAAACAAAATAAGTGATTTATCCACTGCTTGCGTGTGTTTGCACATAGCTCGTGTGAAGAAACACTGTGAATATGAGTACCTTCATACTTGTTTCTGTCGATGATTACGGCAGTAATACACGCGTGCGCAACGAATCCTGCCACAGACAGCTGACCCTGGAGTGCGGGCACGTCCGCAGCTGAATGTGGAGGAGCCAGGACTTCGGAGTGCTGTTGCCAGGCAAGAACAGGTCCTCGCCAGCCAGGAACGCCCTAGCCCGTCCGCTTTTTCGCGGCGTCTTCTCGTCCCATCATCTAAACGGCGCTGCACCTCTTCTTTTATGTTTTTTTTTTTTTTTTTTTTTTGCTCGAACTTGTTCCTAACTGCCAAGGACAACAGGCTTGAAGGTCGTGACGAAAATAACGTGCGTAGTTCTAAATTAGTGTTCGTGCGAGCCGGGATTTGAGAGACTGGCCGATCAGGTAACGAGGCTCAGAGTTGCCGCCTCTCCTGCTAGGCTACGTGAAAAGCAATATAGAAATTCAATCTAGACGTTGTCACATTGACCCTTGCGGTTAGCTCTATCTACTGTGCCGTTTGCAACTGCTACATTTAAACGAACAGTACTTAGAGAGAAAGACATTTCCACGAGGTTAAAATAAGTGCTTTGTGAAACACTACCGGCCAATTCCGAACACTACCTCATTTTCAAATTCGCAAATAAACTTGGATACATCCTCCTCGAAGGTATATATCAAAAGACACACAGCACGCATATTTTTCGTCGTATAACTGTAAATACATGAGGCTCGATTGCAAACAGTTGTGTATGACTACGTCTATTTATTTCGCGGTTGTGCCCACTGAGCATCAGGCCGTGTATAACTGTGGGTTACATTTTACTCCTGATATATATCTACGAGGATATTGTATGCACATCAATTTATGCATTTGAAAATGAGCCAAAGCGCGAAACTGAACGGTAGCACTACTTTGAAATGACGGAAACCTTTCTGGAAGTGTCACATTCGAGATCTTGTCCAGAAACTGAACTCTGCTCACTTTACTGTAGGAATGATCTCTAGTGTCACCGGCTCTGAAATTCCAAGGCTGGTTTCCTTTGCTTGCTTTCACTCTATCATCTGGTACGATGTTACATTTTGAGCCAATTCTGTACACTCAACAAGGCTATTCCCAGGAGAGAAAAGGGCGACCGGAGTGAGCTGAGGTGTCAGTTCATGTAGGCCGTTGTTCAGGTGTCTCGGATTTCTAGCTCTGTCGTCTCTGCACTCGTCTTTCACATCGAAAATATATGTGTAAAGTGTACAACAAGTTGTGTGTGATGCTAAGTGTGTGATACTCTACACAAATGGACCATTAGAAAACTGTAAGTACAAATTGTTCTAAATTTTAGCCACGAACCTCACAAAAAGAATTGATACCCAACTAAAAATCGCGCTTCTTATGTATTACAGTAGAAGTCAACAAAATGAAGCAGACTCACACACACTGACAACATCAAAAGAAATGGCTTAAAACACACAAAAAACGCACTTGAAAATGGGAATTATTTCTCGAAACGCGTCGTGCGAATAGTAAAATAAACAAAAAATCGTGACTGGTAGCAGAAGATTTATTTATTTATACACAAACCTATTGTATCTACAGTCGCAGGCTTTCAGAAACCATTTATAATGGATCAAATCACAAAATTGAAATCTATCACTTGTACCATACACTTTTTTTGTTCAAAAGTTCCTCGCAGTAGTTTATAACTTCGATGGTGCTTACCACTCTGGCCGAATCTTCTCTGTAATGCTATATTTATTCGGATACTCTCACATTTTTTCTTCATCCTTTAAACATTTTGTTGATATATTTTCTAATCGTCTTTCTGTAAACTACGTACAAGTAGTTTTGGCTAGCATGATACCATGAGCTCCAGAAATAAAACAGCCCGGTGGAAATGAAGTCTTTCGTTAAATATATCCAGGCTGTGGTGCCCACCGGAAGAAGTCAATCGCAACTGTGCTGTATTTCTCCAAGTCATTTTAGTACCCCACATTAGGCGACTTAGAGCATATATTCTTGCGATTTAGAAGAAAATAAGCTTACAATCTGACATCCCGTGGACGACTAACCCATTAGAGGTGAAGTACTAGCTTTTTTGAACAAGAATGGGGAAGATAATTTACAGTGATATTCTTGACAACCATCCCAGCAATATTTCCTAGATGCTTAGGGAAACCGCTAGATATTTAAATCAGGATACGCAGAGTGGGGTTTGAACTTAGATTCTCCAAAATACAACCTATTGCTCCATCTCGTCCAATTACACTGTAACAAAGTTATTCGGAAGATACGAACCTGTGTAGATTCAAAGTAGCTTGCGTTCTGTAAATCTCGTAGCAGCACTCATTTTTTTAAAAATGTTACGAAGCTAATAATTATAGCCTGGATGAAACAGCAAAGAGCTTTGCCAAACCTTGTCAGTTTCAGCTGTACGAAGTTAGAAGAACTAACACAAGTTATCCACGGCATTTACTGAAAACAGTTTTCTAAACCTCAAGTAAAACAGGTAGCAGATAAATCCCGTCTGCACTGTAAAGATTGTTTATATTTTCAGGCATTGCTCTCGTTTTGTGTAGAGAATATGATATTTCGGTCTGTACATGGTATGAGTTGTAATATTATTGTGAGTTTTATGACACCAGTTTATTTAAAGTAAAGACATTCATTTGGTGAATGTTTCGGCAGTATATCAGTACCGTTGGTATTCGCCCCATTACGGCGTGAAATACATGCATACGGCTCACTATTACTGTCATATCGAGGTAAATATCCCCAGAGCTGTGTAGCATGTAGGTGTCGTGTTTTTTGTGGGAACTGACTTCAGGGAATAGGTTATAACGGGGAAAAGAGGTGTTGAAGCAGTCGTTCATTACACTCGCAGCAGGGTTCCCATGCAGATGTAACCAGCGGTCGCAATTTCAGGTGTTCGACTTAAATTATCGCGCAGTTTCGTCCGTAAAAAATGTGAATACAGCTTGAATTACCGTTATGGTCTTCATAATAGTCTTCAAAACCGGAACGGCTAACGTGCGCGTTAATACCGGCACTTATTGGAAGGTCGGCCACTTCGGATACCGGATATCATCACATTTTGAAAGATATTTGTCGCAAAAATAGGAGTGGTGATTTAAGTCTTTATCCCCACGCCGTTCGCCGTCCGGAGTTCTGTGTGTTACCCTAGCCTCTTCAATAAGTACTACAGAATCTTAAGCTAGTTCAATGCTCGTATTTCAGACTTCTCGGTTCATCTGCCCTGACTGTTCTCCTCAAAAAATGGTACTTGTGAACTAAATATATAGCACCACACATAACACGTGATCATCCATCATCTGCGCTGTACAGTTACGTAAGTTGGATGGTCACTCCACAAGCACGAAGGACCTCTAGGCGAGACAATAGTTAAAATGACCTGCATACGCTACGAAAGCGAGTAGCTACAGAAAAAACTTAATTGGCTTCTTTTCTGAGTCTCCTGAGACGGCTCAGAGTAACCTGGAAAGCATACCAGTGGTTAGGATTTTATCGACATCACAATCAACAGAGGAGAACCACTAGTTCACTTGGTTGAGCATGCAGAAAGGAATTGGCCGAACTTCTTCAAAGGAACCATTGCACCATTCGGCGGAAGAGTTTTAGGACGAATTAAACTGTTCTGGTAGAAGTGGAAGCAAGAATCCCCATGCCATTCTGAACTGATACACAACAGAAAGATCAGTATGTGTGACTCCTGTGGGCAAAAATACACTTTATTATTCAATGTGGCATGGAAGCACACAGCCTCCGAAAATCATGTTGAGGAATTTATTACCGTGCCTGGGACAAATGCTGTGTCTGCTGAAAGGAGGTATGAAAGTATACGTCTTCCCATTGCATCATAGACATGCTCTATGGGTGACAAATCAGATTGCCGGAGAAACAATCAAGGATCCGTACATCCATCAAGGCATCTGCAGTACGAACCGTAGTGTGGTGCGCTACAGTATGCCATTTGGTACTCTGATCATAAAGGATATAACAACAAGCTCTAACGTTCCTCTTACATTATGACGAGTATTCAACTCCCCTTCAACAATTACCAGATCAGTCCTATTGGACGGCCGCTGTGGCCCAGCGGTTCTAGGCGCTTCAGTTCGGAACCGCGCTGCTGCTGCCACCAGGCGTGGATGTGTGTGATGTCCTTAGGTTACTAAGTTAGATTTAAGTAGTTCTAAGTCTAGGGGACTGATGAGTTCAGATGTTAAGTCCCATAGTGCTTAGACTCATTTGATTTGAAGTCCTACTGCCATATCCAACAGCTCCACACACCATTATTCCAGGAGTTGGAGAGATATGGCTCTCGAGAATCACCGTTTCCTATGAATTTTCACACGATTGCCAAGGACACGTTGTCATCGATCAGACCACCAGAAACAGAAATGAGACTTGTCGCTCAAAACCTTACAATGCTACTCGATGTACCAATTGACTTTGTATCCACATGATGTAAGTCTACATTGTCTGTGGTGTGCTGTCAGCGACAAACGCCGAATGGCAACTGGAGATCTCAACCCAGATTCCAGTAAACTGCTCCCTACGATTCGTGGTGACAGTGTTTCCGGTTTTAAGTAGTTGTCATCCATCTGTTCATGATAACCATCGAACAATAAGGACCCGTGCCTACTTTTCTTGCTTCTCTGTTGTTCTGTATTCATTCCCTTCTGAAGTCATCACACTATAGTCGACCATCTGTGCGATCTGTCTAGATGATGCTCCCATGTCCGTCATGCTAATGATTCGATCTTCTCCAAAGACCAAAAGATAAGCTGCACATAGCGGTAATCTGAGCGTGCTGTGTTGCCGCAACCTTAGACACATTGAATAGCCTTTACGTACGCACACCATTATTCATCTGTAGAAATTACATATTTCCGTACGGAAAATATTGAAAATAAGCTCCTACAACGACGAAATTTTAATCGGCTCATCCCACAGATATGATAACGTTCGCTCAAATTTTTCTGGTGTAACTGTTTCTATTTCAACCCGTGTAGATAGCAAACTTCATGTGTGCGTGTACTTCCAGACGTTGACTTCCGCAGTAACATATAAAATTGCAGTAGCTGGCGCCGCTATAATTGACACGAGTGTTGCAAGAGCAGCCTGTTTCGTCGAAGTCGGCAGCGCCGCTGTTGGTAAACACAGCTGGGCGTCGCGTTAATCGCCGGTCTTGCGAATAATGAGAGGCTGCCAGCGCCCTCAGCGCCTGCTCCCACACATTGGGGCGGCCGTGGCCCGTAATTATGATTCGGGGCCGCGGCTCTGACAAATGCTCTGACCGCAGCGCTCAACTAGCACCCGCCAGAGGGCGCCGAGTCGTCCAAGAGCAACACTGTGCACTGCCAGGCATTGGAGACTTCAATGCACGGACAGAAAACAAACTGTAGGAGCTCGTCTTGAAACTGTTTTTCTTCATAGGCGATGCGCCCATACAGCACGGGGTACATGAGTAACTGCAGTTCGCGTTATCATCACAGACATATTTTCTGTCGGAATTAATGGCTACAGCTGGATGATTCTTAGGAACTATGATTATGGGGTCCACTCATGCACAGCTTGCCTGGCCAAGAGAACTACTGCGTGCCACGCAGCATTGGGGACTTCAGTACATGGATGGGAAAGAAACGGTAGGTAACAATGTGGTGAGCTCGGCTTCAAACTGTATTTCTTCGTAGGTGATACGTCTATACAACGCCGCGTACATGAGTACTTGCGATTTGCGGTATCATCACAGACAGGTGAGAGCTGAATAATTCTGATGAATCTTGAGTACAGGGCCCAGAAACTCAAGTCGTGAAAAACCTAAAGTCTTTTTTTTCTGGAGTTGCTACTACATCTACAGTGCCCTGGAAAAATCGCAGTGCATTGTGGAAGGAACAGGGAGAGCTCTGTGGCAGGTTGAAACTTCGAGTATGCTATGTTAGCGCAGCTGACGGCGCACCACCAGTTTCGAAACACTGTCCGGCCACACAGCTTTAATGTTTCACTTATAATTACTGCAGCGTACTTCCAAAAAACAGCAGTTTCTACTTCTCAATGGGTGATACATATAACTCAACTTCGTCTTCCCTAGAAGTGTCCCCTGCTGTTGCCACAGCCTTTGCTGGTGAACTGTGCCTAGATTCCTTAGTCAATGTTCCACAACTCTGTTCTTTAACGTAGACCTCTTTTATTTCTTTAACTATTTCAAGCCTCTTCACTTCTACTTATTACCATCGCCATTCTGACTACACAAATAATGACACTGAAGTCAAGTCTGAGTTGCGAAGGTTTCATCCTCTGGACAACCGCCAGTTAGGAGATTTTGGTCACGGTGACCTGATAAATCTGAGGCGTCCATGTCACGAAGCTGGCTGACGATCTATTGTAGCTATCCCACAGTAAAGCTTGCCAATATGAACATTAAGGCTAATTAGTATCCGGCAAGCAGAGTTGAACTCCCAATTACTTTTTAGTCCACATGCTGTCTATGTGATCAACTTGCCCAAGTGGAATTTTGAATAAATTGTGAAACGTCTTTATGTTAATTAGGAGCAAGAACTGTTTTTTGTACCACCGAGCGATGTGACGCAGTGGTTACCACACTGGACTAGCATTTGGAGGCGCGGGGTTCAGTTCCCCACTGACACATCCAGATTCAGCTTTTCCGTGGTTTTCTCAAGCTACTCCAGCCACATGCCGTAGTACTTACCGCTAAGGTCGCGTTAGCTTTCCTACGTACGAGCGTTTGGTTTCGTCGGTAATGACGTCAGATAACACTTCTTCTTTCTTTCGAAAAAAAAAGAAAAAAAGAAAGAAAACAGTGTGTATGTGTCTCTTCGTCATTTAGTGTTAATTTTTTCTGGTTTGTTCGCTTTACACTCATCTACTGTTTAACTTCCTCGACATTTTCAATTACGTTACTATTACACTGTCAAAGATGAAATTTAGTCAGAGTTTGCATATCACTCTCCGTGTGTAATATCTCTTGCAATTTTGTGCATCGTCATTGTACCTCCTTTGGCGATGATAACCAGGTAAAGTCTGGTGATGGCTTTGTAAACCTAAAACCAATTAACGAAATAAGTTAATACTGCAGAACATACACAATTTAGTGCTTTTCATTTATTTGCTACCAAGCAGGGACGGAAGAATCAGTTAACGCGATGGAATCTTAAGCTTGTAGGGCAACGGGGCACTACGATTCCTCTGCCAAAGATGAAACTTACTCTGTGTATGTCTGGAAATTAAAAACGCCGAAGGTCGAAAACCAAGGGGGCTTTATGGGGGAGGGGGGACGTCAAAGTCTGTCGATTAGAGTGCTGCTGTCTGTAAATCAGACCTCGACTATATGTGCCCGTTAACTAATTGTAGCTACGTACGGTTTCGAAGTAGTTTGCGTAAACTGAGGACTTGCCCGATCATCTAGACTTGCAGCATGTGAACGCAGCTCCGGCCTTAGCCCCGTGACAAATTGGCTTAAGGAAAGCTAGTCCGCGCCGCTCTCGGGCGGTGTTCGCCGTCTGCCTGTCGTACTGACCGGTTCGTACCGAGGATCGCTCCGCAGCGCGGCGTACTGGTAGCCGGGGAATTTTAACTCGACTGTTCCCCGCGCGCCCGCCTGTCGTGGCGGTGCCTAAATTATGGCTGACTCCGACATGGTATTTACACGCAAATACAGTCCCGAAAAATGCGGCAGTTTGTTATTGGTGAAATACGACTTTCCTAAATGAGATGTAGATTCCGGAACGGGTTCCCAACTGAGTAGCAATTTATTTCTCGGAGGCGACAGAGCTGGCGAGCTGGGTGTACGTGCTGCGATGCTCAGCTCGCGCTGAACGCGGGGACTGCTGGTAACCGGGTGTGTGTCTCGACTCTTCACACTGGGTGCCCTCGTCTGCGGAAACTGGGAATGCTTCAGCACTAAGGCAGAATGGTGATGCGGAACAGAACTGCTTCTTCTTGATGGATTTCCACGTGATGGATTCCTTGGTTGGGTCCGCAGCTGTGTTACCGATATTGTGTTGGAAAGGAATCCACCACACAGCCACAATCTTTTTTCCCGACCTTCCTTTGAGGGCCGATTTCGGGAAGTTTGTTCCCATGCTCACTACTAAAAAAGAAGAAAAAATTTGTTACGCCAGTAATATAAAAGATAAAAGATTTTTACGTATAAGAAATTGTTAACATTTCTTTATATCATGAAACGCTACTCCGTGTCCTAGAATGAGTACAGATGGCACAACATGATGCGTAATTCAATTTTGGATTAATCACAGTAAAATGTCTAATGTTAACAAACATGCCAAATTACATTAAAAAGACAAAGAGATAACCGTAAGAAACTTCTGCACAGTTAAAAAATTTCCTTTTTGTAAAAAAATGTTTACCCTTTTTTCCTTTTTTTCCATTTTGGTCTCCCAAGAGCTTGTTAATTCCGGTCAGCTTCCTTTCTTCTGAACTGTAACCTTGGCTAATATTATTTCATTCTCATACTTCGCAAACCATCTTCAGTTTCCTGTCCATAACGATTTTGTCCTGGGTATAAACTGTCCTGGAAATTTACGATAGTCTGATTATATTATTTGGAAGTAACCCTGTTGTAGCTCTATGTTTCCTGTATTCCCATTTCCTCCAGATCCCCCTGAGACTCTTGGATCCAGGATTCCACGTGGGTAGGTGTGCTGGCCAGCCAGGATGTGGCTTTTAGGTGGTTTTCAAAGTCTGGCTAGGTGAATATCGGGCTGCTACCCACATCCCGACTCACTTACACTACTCACAAACATCTCGAAAACGTTATCACACTTTTACAATGGGGTAACACTAGACGCAGATAGCTGGGGGTACACAAATTTGACAACCCCATGAAATACTGGATAAGACCAGGAAGAAGAGTATTACGTGTCTAACTAATGTCATTTGTCTTACACGTTTATATGTTTCTCTGATCCTCCTCGTTACGTACGAAGATCTTACCATTGTTCGTTGAGCAGCCTTCCATTTTTGAACTCTATGCGCACTTTTGTTCATGTATCACGTCCGTGACTTAGTCACACATTGGTACACAACATCCATGTTTGGCAAGAATAAGATTTGCAACACAACTGACGGTTCGTTACCTGTAGCGTACGATTGCCAGGTCTCTCGCAGTGGTCCCCGTACCGTGTGTAATCACGGCTGCTGTCGGCGTACGCGGAACGGCCAATGATGTACGGCGACCGGCTACCGCGGCAGCCAGTAGCGGCACTCCGGCTACACACTGCACAGCGCCCGTGGGCCCGTGCTTTCGTTTCAATTACCCGATGATGTGCTGACTGCCACTTTACAAACAAGTAATGCCACATCAAGCTTCCCGTCTAGTGCACGTCTCTTTAACTCAGCGGGCGCTAAAGACTACACAGTTGAGCGCCCATAACACCATACCCATCCATCCATTTAACTCAGGGCTAGCTCTTTTCTAAGTTTACGGCGTCCTGAAAGATAAAGCCCATTTGCCAATCGATACATTGGTGTAAGTCACGTTACCGTCTTCTCATTTATGTCTCATTTTCTTAGGTTAACACAAGAGTTTGCAGATATCTAAATCACAATGACTGAACCCTGTACGGGGTCAGTTCACAATTGGGCGAATGCAAAACGTTTGTTCACTTCTTCACGTCCAGTGTACATAAAAAGTCCGGAAGCGATTGTCTAGTATTTGACAACAGACACCTTCAATCATATCTCTTCCCACTTCCTGTTCAACTAAATTTAGAATGCGGGAAAAAATTACTAAATTGTTGGTTATCTTTATCTTCTTTTGCCTTGTCCCGTTTCTCTGTGGGGTCGGCACTGTTAAGTGATACAGGAAAAGTATTCGCAGTTGCGAATATGATCCACTAACGGCTGTGTATAGGAATGATGGCAGTGAAAATTTGTGTCCGACTGAGACTCGAACCCGGGTTTCCCGCTTTACGTGAGTAGTTAGTGACTTCCGACAACCTTTACACATTTTATCAACATTTTTCTCGCTGACATGCTTCAAAATATGATGAAAGGCAAAAAGTTTGTAGCCTACTACATTTTTGCTGTTCATACAATAAAACTCCAGCGTCATGCATAACTTTTTTACTACTTTAGTAGTGGCTCTATTCGTAACACATTTTGCAGACAGTGTCCACATAAATCACTGGATGTACTTGCAAAATTACACTGAAGCGCCAAAGAAACGTATAGGCAGGCGTATTCAGATACGAACATATGTAAACAAGCAGAATATGGTGTTGCCGTCGGCAACGCCTATATAAGAATGGTTCAAATGGCTCTGAGCACTATGAGACTCAACATCTGAGGTCATCAGTCCCCTAGAACTTAGAACTACTTAAACCTAACTAGCCTAAGGACATCACACACATTCATGCCCGAGGCAGGATTCGAACCTGCGACTGTAGCGGTCACGCGGTTCCAGACTGAAGCGCCTAGAACCGCAAGGCCACACCGGCCGGCCCTATATAAGACAACAAGCGTCTGACGCAGTTACGGACATCATGCTGTCGCAGGGCGTGATACTTATATCTCTTGCGAACAGAATCCAGACTGTCGCCGTGTTTTTTAATTGCCTGTCTACTATTTTCCCTGTCTGCTTCCTGTGTATTTTATTATCATCGCCCACCATTTTTTTTATGCTTTAAATTTTCACAATTTTCCGCTGTTTTACATTTTACATCACCGTTTTATCGCCTGTTTTTATTTTTTTTATCTTCTTATGTTTTAAAAATTCTGTTGGCTGAAGAGAGGAGTACTAAGCTGCTGCCGGCCCGCCCCTTCGGGAACAGCGCAGTTGCTAGATCTGTTACTCTGCTACAATGGCAGGTTATCAAGATTTAAGTGAGTTTTAAACTGGTGTTACAGTCGGCGCACGAGCGATGGGACACAGCATCTCCGAGGCAGCGATGAAGTAAGGACTTTCCCGTACGACCATTTCACGAGTGTACCGTGGATATCAGGAATCCGGTAAAACATCAAATCTCCGACGTCGCCGAGGCCGGAAAAACATCCTGCAACAACAGGACCAAAGACGACTTAACAGATTCGTTCAGTTAGACAGTTGTACAACTCTTCTGCAAATTGCTGCAGATTTCAAAAAAATGTTAAAATGTGTGTGAAATCTTATGGGACTTAACTGCTAAGGTCATCAGTCCCTAAGCTTACACACTACTTAACCTAAATTATCCTAAGACAAACACACACACCCATGTCCGAGGGAGGACTCGAACCTCCGCCGAGGACCAGCCGCACAGTCCATGACTGCAGCGCCTTAGACAGCTCGGCTAACCCCTCGCGGCGCTGCAGATTTCAATGCTGGGCCATCAACAAGTGTCAGGGTGCGAACCATTCAACGAAACATCATCGATATGGGCTTTCGGAGCCGAAGGCCCACTCGTGTACCTTTGATGACTGCACGACACAAAGCTTTATACCTCGCCTGGGCCCATCAACACCGACATTGGACTGCTGATAACTGGATACATGTTGCCTGGTCGGATGAGTTTCGTTTCAAATTATATCGATCTGATGGACGTGTACGGGTATGGAGGCGATCTGATGAATCCATCGACCCTGCATGTCAGCAGGGAGCTGTTGAAGCTGGCGGAGGTTCTGTAATGATGTGGAGCGTGTACAGTTGGCTGATACGAGACACCTGATACATCTACATACTGTTCTGACAGGTGACACGTACGTAAGGATCCTGTCAGATCATCTGCATCCATTCATGTCCAATGTGCATTCCGACGGACTTGGGCAATTGCAGTAGAACAATGTTACACCCCCCATATCGATAATTGCTACAGAGTGGCTCCAGGAACACTCTTGTGAGTTTAAACACTTTCGCTAGCTACCAAAGTCTCCAGAATTGAACATTATTGAGCATATCTGGGACGCCTTGCAACATGCTGTTCAGAAGAGATCTCCACCCCCTTGTACTCTTACGGATTTATGGACAGCCCTGCAGCATTCATGGTATCAGTTCCCTCCAGCACTACTTCAGACATCAGTCGAGTCCATGCCATGTCGTGCTTCGGCACGTGAGGGTGCTACACGATGTTAGGCAGGTGTACCAGTTTCTTTGGCTGTTCAGTTTATATCATAGTACGAAACATAGCTCGAGAGATGTGACATTTAATATATGTCAGCTCGATTCCTTAACGAATAGACTTTGGGATGGGAGGGAGGATGGAATACTGATATGGCTTCAAATATTGTATAATTTTGCAGTTGTTTTTGTTGTTGTTGTTGTCTTAAGTCTAGAGACTGATTTGATGCAGCTCTCCATGATACTCCATCCTGTGCAAACTTCTTCATCTCCCAGTACCTACGGCAAGCTACATCCTTCTGAATCTGTTTAGTGTACTCATTTCTCGCTCTCCCTCTACGATTTTTACCCTTCACGCTGCCCTCCAATACTAAATTGATGATCCCTGGATGCCTCAGAATGTACCCTACCAACCTATCCCTTCTTCTAGTCAAATTGCGCCACAAATTTCTCTTCTCTCCAATTCTATTCAATACCTCCCCGTTAGTTATGTGATCTACCCATCTAATCTTCGGCATTCTTCTGTAGCACCACATTTCGAAAGGTTCTATTTTCTTCTTGTCTAAAGTATTTGTAGTCCACGTTTCACTTCCATACAAGGCAACACTCCATACAAATACTTTCAGAAACGACTTCCTGACACTTAAATCTATACTCGATGTTAATAAATTTCTCTTCTTCAGAAACGCTTTCCTTGCCATTGCCAGTCTACATTTTTTTATCCTCTCTACTTCGACCATCATCAGTTATTTTGCTCCCCAAATAGCAAAACTCATTTACTACTTTGTCTCATTTCCTAATCTAATTCCCGCAGCATCACCCGATTTAATTCGACTACATTCCATGATCCTCGTTTTGCTTTTGTTGATATCTTATATCCTCCTTTCAAGACACTGTCCATTCCGTTCAACTGCTCTTCCAAGTCCTTCGCTGTCTCTGACAGAATTACAATGTCATCAGCGAACCTCAAAGTTTTTTATTTCTTCTCCGTGGATTTTAATACCTACTCCGAATTTTTCTTTTGTTTCCTTTACTGCTTGCTCAATATACAGATTGAATAACATCGGGGATAGGCTACAACCCTGTCTCACTCCCTTCCCAACCACTGCTCCCCTTTCATGTCCCTCGACTCTTATAACTGCCATCTGGTTTCTGTACAACCCCTCGTAGTCTTACGGATTTATGGACAGCCCTGCGGCATTCATGGTATCAGCTCCCTCCAACACTAGTTCAGACATTAGTTGAGTTGCGGCACTTCTGAGGGGGCGCTAGACGATGTCAGGCAGGTGTACCTGTTTCTTTGGCTGTTCAGTTTACATCATTGTACGAAACATAGTTCGAGAGATGTGACATTTAATACATATAAGCTCGATTGCTTAAGGAATGGACTTTGGGATGGGAGGGAGGATAGAATACTGGTATGGCTTCAAATGTTGGAGAATTTTGCAGTATGTCACTGAAATAAAATTTTTAAAAAAAGATTAGAAACAGAGAGGCAAGAACAGGAGCTGGAGAACTGGTCCGATACGTGCTGTGGGAGAAAGCGGGATACATTTCCCCGCGAGATAGGTGACGCCAACGGTGACTCCAGTGGCCGGGCCCGCTTCTAAAAAAGGAGGCGAGTGCGCGCGCTTGCGTAAGCGCAGCCGCGGGGAGGCGTTATTATTTGGACGCGGAGGCCGCGCTCCACTGTAGGAGCAGCAGCAGCAGCAGCAGCAGCGAAAGCCCGCCGCCGCCTAATGAGATGCAGCCGGGGACGGGCGCCGCGCCGCGCCGCGCTGCGCTCCAGTCCGCGAGACGAACCTGCCGCAGGCTGCTGGCCCGTGGGCGGGGCCACGGCGTCCGCGGCCGCTTACGTGGCGGAGCAGTTCTGTGGCGTCGGCATGGGTGGTTTCCTGATTCCGGGGTACCCGTCGCATGCTTCTCTAGTGGGCGAGCGAGCTTTAAGGTAGTGCTCAGCGGTCAGTAGTGGGATGCGCTACAGGAAAGACGTATGCAACCCGGAAAAGGTCACTAATAAGAATATAACATATCAGAATTTCACAAGCCACGTATTTGCATTTGGAATACATCCAACGTGGGCAATTCTACGCGGGTCGTTCAATAAGTGACGCGACACATTATTTTCTAAAATCAGGTTGGTTTTATTCAGGCTACCAATACACAATATTATTCCCCACACTCGTGTATGCAAAATCCTAGTTTTCAAGATATACATTTATACTTAGCAAGCCACCCAACGGTGTGTGGCGGAAGGCACTTTACGTGCCACTGTCATTACCTCCCTTTCCTGTTCCAGTCGCGTATGGTTCGTGAGGAAGAACGACTGCCGCAAAGCCTCCGTGCGCGCTCGAATCCCTCTAATTTTACATTCGTGATCTCCTCGGGAGGTATAAGTAGGGGGAAGCAATATAGTCGATACCTCATCCAGAAACGCACTCTCTCGAAACCTGGACAGCAAGCTACACCGCGACGGAGAGCGCCTCTCTTGAAGAGTCTGCCACTTGAGTTTGCTATACTTCTCCGTAACGCTATCACGCTTACCAAATAACCCTGTGACGAAACGCACCACTCTTCTTTGGATCTTCTCTATCTCCTCTGTCAACCCGACCTGGTATGCATCCCACACTGATGAGCAATACTCAAGTATAGGTCGAATGAGTGTTTTGTAAGCCACCTCCTTTGTTGAGGACTACATTTTCTAAGGACTGTCCGAATGAATCTCAACCTGGCACCCGCCTTACCAACAATTAACTTTATATGATCATTCCACTTCAAATCGTTCTATACGCATACTCCCAGATATTTTACAGAAGTAACTGCTACCAGCCATTAAAATTGCTTCACCACGAAGATGACGTGCTACAGACACGGAATTTAACCGACTGGAAGAAGATGCTGTGATATGCAAATGATTAGCTTTTCATAGCATTCACACAAGGTTGGAGCCGGTGGCGACACCTACAACGTGCTGACATGAGGAAAGTTTCCAACCGATTTCTCATACACAAACAGCAGATGACCGGCGTTGCTTGGTGAAACTCTGTTGTGATGCGTCATGTAAGGAGGAGAAATGCGTACCATCACGAATGTCAACAGCAAGCTATTCCGTACCAATATGCCTATTCAGCAGCGTCTGATGCTGGCAGTAGATGAGAACTCTGTGCTGCTCTAGCAGTGTCGGAACGCACTGCTCTTCTTTGCGTCTTTTGTATCCAGTATTGTTCTAGATACAAATTTGTAATGGTAACAGCCAGCGCATAAATGCAGTTCACAGTAACCCGTGGTTTTCAGTAATTAGTAAAAGATGCAATGCAGGAACCGTCTTTAAACACAGGAAAGTTGTGGCTCGCATTCCGCAAAGAAGTGAGGGATAAAATCGAGCCACCGTGGCCAAGCTATGTGGCGCACTGCCATAGTTTCCGGCGAACATTTGACCCTGTCACTCTAAGCGCGTTCTCTGCAAGATCATGACGTAGCTGGCGGTCGGTATCGCGCCGTCGCAGTTAGCGTCACTCCCGCTGTAGACGCAAGGCGTACTTCGACTTTCCGCAGTCTAGATCGCTGGCCCGGGCGCCTAGAAAGTGGTTGCGTAACGTAGATAACAAAGGGCCCAAGCTCCGCCTACTACCCGTTAATTATCGGCTGCAGAGTTTACTGTCTTCCTTCCACCGATCGTTCGTCCGTTTACGGAGGAGCGATCGGTAGGGGGAAGGGACGTTGAAACCGCGACGTTGGGGTCGTTGGTAACAGAAAACACTGTCAACCTGGTGTAGGACTGAGAAGGTAATCGACCGAAGCTGTATTTAAAGATCCATCCTAACATTCTCTTTAAGTGGTTCAGCGAAAAGACAAAGATCGTAAGTCATAAATTTAAATTCCGCTTTTGACATACGTGGATCTACACAGATACATACAATTTCCTGTAAACTGCTCCTAGTTAAATCTGCACCTAGTGAAATTTGCTCCCAGGAAAAGTCGAGGGAATGTTTGCCAGCCCCTCTGTCCGAATTTTGTAACTTATCCGGCAGGTGCAAGCTCCTTATGCTTGATGAAGAGGACTGAGATACTCGAACAAAAACTGTGATGCCAGAATTATTAGAATCGGAAACGATGATAATGTGTTGTATTCTATATGAGGCAATCACAGATTTTTCTGATATCTGTGCGGTTTGGCACGGCCTTTTTATAACATGCTTTTTGTTGCTTTCTGTTCTTCCATTTCAGTAAATCATGCCCTTGATCGTGCAGGTCACGAAATTGTTCGAAATGTCGAAAGGAATTATATGGTTCCAGAGATATTTACAAATCTCAAATATCTATGATGTACACATGCAGACTGAAGCGGTGAATGAAAATTTGTACCAAGGTACGGACCCGAACACGGATTTATTGCTCAGTAGGCAGATGCGCTAACCACTACGCCTCCCTGATACAGCGGCTTTGCACAACTGCACAGACAGTAGTGAACGGGAAACCCAGGTTAGAATCCCGCCTTAGTACATATTTTCATTCATCGCTTCGGTCTTCTTTCCAAATATATACTAGAAGTTGGGTTGTCTTCATCTCGCAGCATCATCTTCGCCTGATTCGGTGTACGGTCTTGTAACGCTTCACATTAACGTTCGTTCGAAGTAAGCGCCTTACAACCTTTATTCTTTAGCAGTCCACATCAATACTTTGATTTTTTTTTCAAGTAGCAAGAAATGACGACCCCGTCTACTTTGGCACTCTTTCAGACACACCATTAACCTTAATGGTGGGCACATGGCTTACTGCAGATGGTCGTTGGCTCTTCTTATCAAACCCATAAGCCGAAAAATACACAACAGTTACGAAATGAACCCTACAGAAGTTCAGAGTCGTACCCATAGCCCGGAGAGACTGTTCAAGTGGTCAAGCACTGGCTGAACGAGGTCTCTGGGAGGGAGCATTTGCGGTGGACCAGGACTCAAAACTGTTCAAATGTGTGTTAAATCTTGTGGGACTTAACGGCTAAGGTCATCAGTTCCTAAGCTTACACACTACTTAACCTAAATTATCTTAAGGACAAACACACTGTTGTGTACATAGTTCCGCGCGTACACAACTTTCCCAATAGAGCGCGCCCCGCTAAGCACAACAGCGCAGGCGCAGCGCTCGTCTGTCTCCGCACTACGAGATGGCGCTATCTTAGAGACGGACCAAATTCTGCTTCCGCCGATCCGCGTATTAATATGTAAAGCAGCCAATGAGATTGCTGCTAATGTAGAACCTTTTCTCCTCCCTGATCCCACTCGCGCAGTGATACATGAACGCACTAGGTATTATAACGAGTGTACAGACCTCCGATTAGTCAGTCTTCATTTGTCTGCATTAGTCTGTACCAGTCTATAGTCAAGTTTCAGTCTGCACCTAATAAGATTATCATATTCCTGTACATAGCCATGAAGATAAATGAATAGACACTTTGTCAAGTATCAGAGATGTGAGAATAAGATTAACGTACCAAGACCAAAGGAACTTCAGATTGTCAATTGTAAATAGCATCCAGAATCAAGTTAAATAAGGTTTACGATTGTTATTATTTTAATAAATGCCGGCCGTGGTGGTCTAGCGGTTCTAGGAGCTCAGTCCGGAACCGCGGGACTGCTACGGTCGCAGGTTCGCATCCTGCCTCGGGCATGGATGTGTGTGATGTCCTTAGGTTAGTTAGGTTTAAGTAGTTCTAAGTTCTAGGGGACTGATGACCACAGATATTAAGTCCCATAGTGCTCAGAGCCATTTGAACCATTTTAATAAATGTGTGTGAAGATTAATGAAGTTCTGTTTAAAGTTGGTCACCGTCAATCTGCTACTCTAAGCGTGCAAGTGGCATTTCTATCGTCTGACCTAACGGCAGAAGATAAACACCCCACGATAAGACCACGAGACATATTGCTGACACTCGCCTACTTCGCTAGAGCGACAAGTCAAATAATCTGATGGTGTGTGTACCGAAGGTCTTACAGTATGCGCACCACACACACACACACACACACATCCATGCCCGAGGGAGGACTCGAACCTCCACCGGGACCAGCCGCACAGGACCAGGACTCTCAGGGTGCAAGTAGGCCGTGACTTAGTGAGCAGCTGATTTCCAGAAATACTTGGCGCCAGTTTCGCTAGCAGCAGTTTTTCATATTTCCATACATACTCCCTTCCTCACTCTCTGTTGATAATGCACCACCCCATATAACTCTATCAACCATTTCCCACAAAAAGCGACAGTTTGCACAGGACTTTCTTTAACTAAGTAATGAAGCTATGGCTTACAGCTGGTGAGTACATGAGGTCTGGGTATCTTCAGAAATTTATCTAACCTTATCTACAAATGAGCTAGTGATCATTCCATTTCATATCACTACACATTGTTACAGCCAGGTCTTTGTACGAGTTGATTGATTGTGTACTTTCTAACAATACCACCACTTGCAAAAAAAAATGGTTCAAATGGCTCTGAGCACTATGGATCTTAACTTCTGTGGTCATCAGTCCCCTAGAACTTAGAACTACTTAAACCTAACCTAACATAAGGACATCACACACATCCATGCCCGAAGCAGGATTCGAACCTGCGACCGTAGTGGTCACGCGGTTCCAGACTGAAGCGCCTTTAACCGCACGGCCACACCGGCCGGCCCACCACTTGCAAAGTGGGTTAGAAATTAGATTAATAATGTTGCTCACGCGGCATATGTTCGCTTTATCGGGCGAAAACAAAGTTATTGACTCTGGATGGTATCGTCAGAATGGAAATAATGAAGTCACTGTAAAAAAGTCATTAATTTTGGCACTTGAATGGATTCCCACGTAGATTTCGTCGAAGTTGTTATGACTCATCTTGTTGATTCTAGGGTGATTCCACTTTGACTGCTAGAAGGTCCAGATCTGTATTTAAGCAATATTTGAAGGCCTAACAAATGCGTTTTGCAGGAAATTCTTAATGATGAAACAATCCCAGATCAGAACAATGGTATGGTAGAAATAATTTTTGACTTTGTGTTCACGATCCACATTTCTATTAAACTTCTTGTAAATTCACATATACTTCTTCTTAATTGTCACGTCATTAAGAAAACAGTTTTGTATCAATCTTGATATATTTAATTTCCACTTTAACCAAACACAAGACTTGACTGTTCTTTTACAAAAAAATGTTCAAATGTGTGTGAAATCTTATGGGACTTAACTGCTAAGGTCATCCGTCCCTAAGCTTACACACTATTTAACCTAAATTATCCTAAGGACAAACACACACACCCATGCCCGTGGGAGGACTCGAACCTCCGCCGGGACCAGCCGGTTCTTTTACAAAGCGAAATAACAACTTAACTTCTGCAAAGTGAAACAAAGACTGCTCTGTGCGCATTCGCGCCAAAACGGTTTCAAGTAAGTCAACGATTATGACAGTCTCACAGAAATGGATACACACATGAACCATATCACTGTAATATATCGATACATCGGAGTACCTATACATTAATAAAACCAAATGTGAATATTGTGACAAAAATATGTGTGTTACTTCGCAGAAAAGTAGTACGATATTACTGGTATCGAGAACTGGGGTTGGAGTGCCGTAATGCTCACGTAAATACCATTACAACGTGAATCATTAGTATTGCAGTCACCAGGCTACTACGTTTGTTTTCGTTTTTTGATGCGCACAATTTTTCATTTCTGGACATTTAAAGCAAGTTGACCATATTTGTACCACTTTGAAACCTGATCAAAATTTGAATATATCCGCGGCTTTTTTCACTAACTGCGTCATGTGCGAAGAGTCAGACGTTACTCTTAATACTGTCAGGTCAGCATCAGAGAAGAGAGATGCGTCTAACATTCTCGAGTGCAGTGAGCTACTTTGCTGGTTTCGGAAATACCACCCCACGAGGTTTGGTGCGGCAGAGTGCCGGGACACGAGAGGCCTCGCTCCCCGCGAGACGTGTCGCCGACCCCTGCCGCCCGGGTCCGCCGTATTTCTCACCTCCGCGTTATCGCCATCTCCAGAAACGCAGCTTCGGCCACGAGCGGCGCTTAATATCGCACGGGCGGTCGTTTCTCAGCGCCCGTTACGGCGCGCGCCTCGCTGCGACCGTGTCAGCTATAACTGCGCTCCATTTATCCGCTGTCCGCCACACGCGATATGCCGCCCATTCTCAACGACACCTCCTTTTTTTTCCTTCCCTTGCCCCCGCTGCAGCTAAGACGATTTCCCGCTGCAGAGAAGCAGAGTCATTTCTTTTAATGCGCCGGGAAATTGCATCGCAGAAGACAAGTAACCGACGCGGTTATTGAGAAGTTACAGATAGCGCGCTAATGCATAATGTGTCAACCAGCTGTCGACCATTTATCTCGTGTACTCGCATTTGGATGCATGTACGTGAATGCTCTTTCACTGTCTTCATCACTGGGGAGCGCTTTAGAATATTAACTACCACAGCTATCTAGCAAGTAAGTTCAAGTTCCGCCTGCTCCCACCTTCCAAACCCACTCTCTCTCTCTCTCTCTCTCTCTCTCTCTCTGCCCCCCCCTCTCTCTCTCTCTCTCTCTCTCTCTCTCTGCCCCCCCCCCTCTCTCTCTCTCTCTCTCTCTCTCTCTCTCTCTCCTCACATTTCATTGCCTAGTCAGGAATGAAGATAGGAGTGTAATATAACGTCGACGATGACGTTACTGGAGAACGATCTCGGATTGGGAAAAGATGGGAAAAAATTCTTTTTGGTGAGCTTGTCCCAATATTTTCCCTAAGCTATTTGGGTAAAACATATTAAACCCACGTCTGGATGGCCGTCGTTCTCCCGAATGCGACTCCAGTGACTTGGCACTGCGCGAACTCACTCGTTCCATTGGTTAGGACACTGACTTTTTTTGAAAACAATTTTCGGTCATCCTGATTGGATTTTCTTTAGCTTTTTCTGGATCGCGAACGCTGGACTGGTTCCTCACAGCACAGCCTCCCTCCCCCCCCCCCCCCCCCCCCCCCCCAGTATACCCTTTCACCGAGCGGTCTAAGGCTTGTGTCGCTAGTCACACAAACAGAGCAATGTAGAACTTTTCCTTTGATATGGATCGCAATGAGCCAGTTTTCACATGGAACGATCCTGCGTAATCAACTCCACAGCTGAAGAAAGGCCTCACATCTTCTACACGTGGGTGTGGCAAGTCTCCCATGAGCTAATGTTCAAGTTTTGCCTTTAATCACTGACGAGTCAAGCACTGATACAGAACGTGCCGGACTGCGTTTCGTCCATTAGCTATCCAGTATTGCCTCCTGAGAGATGTAAGCAACAGTCAGTCGGCGAGACTCAGCGGAGCAGCGCCTCTGAGGAAGTCCAGCTCAGTTCTGGACGAAACGTAAGGAGCAGAAAAGTTCTTGGTCCACGACCTCACATCCCGGAAAGTATATCAACAGCCATGTAAGCAACAATTGACACCCACCATGGGAAAGACGACGACTATTAGCCTTGTGAGATGATGATCAGGTGACAGTATGAGCTGATGCTTCTCCTCATATGACAGATCAGCCTTTCATAGCCTGCCACAAACCCATAGTAATCCCGCGTCGTGGAGGATAGCATGCAATTATATGAGCTTGCTATTCCTTTCTCCTAGCTTGTTAGTCTCCAATTGGTAGATTTCTATTGCATATGTGGCTTCTTGTGTTATTTTGACGGGCCGCGCGGTGTTAGCCGAGCGATCTAAGGGCGCTGCAGTCATGGACTGTGCGGCTGGTCCCGGCGGAGGTTCGAGTCCTCCCTCGGATATGGGTGTGTGTGTTTGTCCTTAGGATAATTTAGGTTAAGTAGTGTGTAAGCTTAGGGACTGATGACCTTAGCAGTTAACTCCCATAAGATTCGACACACATTTGAACATTTTATACCATTTCATCATATCCAACGACTTAGTACTCTCTGTCCAATGCTATATTGTTCGTAGCCGGGGGAGCGTAATACGCCAAATTCTAAACTCCGAGGTTTGACTGTCAGCAGGTGCTGGAATGTTACTGTAATTTCCAGCTCTGGTAATGCACTGTGCTTCGGGCTCTACGTTGAATTGCAGGTTTCCTGTATCTGGCAATGTGAGCTGGTCCTCCGACCGTAGGAAGTTGAGGGTGTACGTTTCCAGTAGGGCCATGTGGTCTTCAGACCAAATATTGCGTCTGAATCTTTCGCTCTATTTAGGAGTGTGGAACTTTTAGTCGAAAGTTTCAGGTTTTGTTCGCTTGAAAGCCCTCTATCGGTTAGGCCATACGAATCCGAAAGCTTACTTTTATCCTTAGTGAGCAGGTCTTCCTAGAGTCAACTTTGCGCCTCAGATGCACTTAAATAAAAGCACCTCCAACCGTCTAAGTTTCCAGTTTTAGTTTATTTGTGCTTCCAGTTTCAGCTTTACATTACACCACCTTTATGCCCCTTGACGGACTTGTAGGAAGAAAAAAAATGGTTCAAATGGCTCTGAGCAGTATGAGACAACATCTGAGGCCATCAGTCCCCTAGAACTTAGAACTACTTAAACCTAACTAACCTAAGGACATCAGACACACCCGTGCCCGAGGCAGGATTCGAACCTACGACCGTAGTGGTAGCGCGGTTCCAGACTGTAGCGCCTAGAACCGCTCGGCCACCCCAGCCGGCACTTTTAGGTAGAATCCCACCGCTTGTACGGTCGAAATAGAGGCCAACATTCAGTCACTGGTATCCGCAGATTCATTTTTAACGCAGTGATCCTTTCGATCATGACCTGCCTGAAGAAGATGCCGTAATGTAACGCAGAAACTGCTTGCACAAATAAACTGAGGCGTATAGTGAGCTGCATCTCCCAGGAATCACAGGCCGCGGGGACTGTGAGGAGAAGGCCCTGTCGCCGAAATATGAAGACATGTGCTGGGAACAGTGCCCTATTCGCAGTGGCGCAGTCACGCTTGCTTCGTTCCTCGCAGTGACCAGTAAGAGGAACGCCATGGCGGGATAGTTGTCTTCACCGCCCCCACTTTCTTGTGCTTCACGGCCAGCCAGTCCTCCCGCAGTTACATGTCTTCCTGACTGATCAGCGAAATGACAGCCAGCATCGAAATCGCGCCTTGTGCCACGTCATGTACCCTACAGGCCTGCGTTTCGCACAGATTCGCACACAACCTGGTAACCATCACATTGGAAAACACCCTATTTCTCTTCCTGCTGAAGTCCTTGAAATGGTGTTCAGTACATCGCGACTAACGAATCCAGTGCCTTAATCAGTAAACTGCCTCGAGTGCTTCATGGCAACTACCAGCGAAATCGTCGTTACGAAGCTCGGAAGTAACGGAAAGCTGGACTTGTGAAGCAATGACAATCTGCTGACAGTGCCCTGGAGATCAAGTTGCGGTGCAGTAATTCTCGCGCTTCGCAGGATGTCTGCCATCGGCGGTCTCCGTCATAAACAGTAAATTACACTACTGGCCATTAAAATTGCTACACCAAGAAGAAATGCAGATGATAAACGGGTATTCATTCCACAAATATATTATACTAGAACTGACATGTGATTACATTTTCACCCAATTTGGGTGCATAGATCCTGAGAAATCAGTACACATAACAACCACCTCTGGCCGTAATAACGGCCATGAAACGCCTGGGCATTGAGTCAAACGGAGCTTGGATGGCGTGTACAGGTACAGCTGCCCATGCAGCTTCAACACGATACCACAGTTCATCAAGAGTAGTGACTGGCGTATTGTGACGAGCCAGTTGCTCGGCCACCATTGACCAGACGCTTTCAATTGGTCAGAGATCTGGAGAATGTGCTGGCCAGGGCAGCAGTCGAACATTTTATGTATCCAGAAAGGCCCGTACAGGACCTGCAACATGCGGTCATGCATGAACCTGCAGAAATGTAGGGTTTCGCAGGCATCGATGAAGGGTAGAGCCATGGGTCGTAACACATGTGAAATGGAACGTCCACTGTTCAAAGTGCCGTCAGTGCGAACAAGAGGTGACCGATACGTGGAACCAATGGCACCCCATACCATCACGCCGGGTGATACGTCAGTATTGCGACGACGAATACACGCTTCCAATCTGCGTTTACCGCGATGTCGCCAAACACGGATGCCACCATCATGATGCTGTAAACAGATCCTGGATTCATCCGAAAAATGACGTTTTGCCATTTGTGCGCCCAAGTTCGTCGTCGAGTATTCCATCGCAGGCGCTCCTGTCTGTGATGCAGCGTCAAGGGTAACCGCAGCCATGGTCTCCGAGCTGGTAGCCCATGCTGCTGCAAACGTCGTCGAACTGTTCGTGCAGATGGTTGTTGTCTTGCAAACGTCCCCATCTATTGACTCAGGAATCGAGCCGTGGCTGCACGATCCGTTACAGCCATGTGGATAAGATGCCTGTCACCTCGACTGCTAGTGACACGAGGCCGTTGGGATCCTGCACGGCGTTCCGTATTATCCTTCTGAACCCACCGATTCCATATTCTGCTAACAGTCATTGGATCTCGATCAACGCGAGCAGCAATGTCGCGATACGATAAACCGCAATTGCGATAGGCTACACTCAGCCCTTTATCAAAGTCGGAAACGTGATGGTACGCATTTCTCCTCCTTACACGAGGCATCACAACAACGTTTCACCAACCAACGCCGGTCAACTGCTGTTTGTGTATGAGAAATCGGTTGGAAACTTTCCTCATGTCAGCTCGTTGTAGGTGTCGCCACCGGCGCCAACCTTGTGTGAATGCCCTAAAAAGCTAATCATTTGCATATCACAGCATCTTCTTCCTGTCGGTTAAATTTCACGTCTGTAGCACGTCATTTTCGTGGCGTAGCAATGTTAATGGCCAGTAGCGTATCTCGAGTGCTTCATTGCAACTATCAGCCAAATTGTCGTGATGCAGCTCAGAAGTAAAGGAATGCTGAACTTGCTGACCGCGCCCTGAGGAGCAAGTCGCGGCGCAGAAACGGTCACGCTTCGCCGTAGGTCTATCGCAGGAGGTCCGCCGTCGGTAATCGGCTGTCGGTCCCGTCACGGCAGCCCCCAGGTTGGTGCAGAGAACGGGCAAAAAAAGGAGGAGGACCTGCGGTAGCGCCAACTATTTGTCAGCGCTGACAGCCGCCGCGGCAGCGCCACGATATTCCGGAACGCAACACGGGCGCCAGCGTCTGAGGACTGGGCGCGAACCGGTTCCGTCACCACAGAGCCCCGACACGCATCCTCGGCAGCGAGGGAAGAGGACAGCACCGAAACCTCCCACTGCGCCTTTGTTACCACCATCTATGCCTCTGAATTCAGAGTTTGGGGTTCCACGTCACCTTGACACGAGATTATTGAAGATGGAGCACAGTTCTGGACAGGGAGTTGGTGAAGAAAGTCAGCTGTGCCTTACCAAAGGAACTATCGCGGCATTAGCCTTCAGCCCAATGTTCATAGGAAGAGAAGTTTTGTAGAGTTGTTGGTCATTAAAAAGGAGAGGATTGATACCTCTATAAAAGGGGTATGAACCCATTAGCTTGATTAGCTTACCTTTTTACATTAAGGTGTATGATGCACGTTAGTTTTTGATACTAAAGGAGGCAGTTTAATTCTATCTTATGTAATTTGTTTAATGAAGGTAATTTATATTTACTTAATTTACCCTATCAAGGGAAATCAAGGGAATCTTAAATGTGTATGACCAACGAATAGCAACTCGTTTTAAATACACATATACTTAAAACTGTGCAATTCAAACAGCGAAAAATCGAAGTTTACTATGACAACAATATCAGTGATTCACGATTAGAATCAGGCAACTCATACAAATGCGTGGGTTTAGCAGTTTTTATGAATATGAAATGGGATGATCACAGAGGCACAGTTGTAGGTAAAGCAGAGGGCAAATTTCGATTCTTTGCTAGGATACTGGGAAAACGCAATCAATATACGAATGAGATTTCCTACTCATGTGACCCACTCTACAGAGATTCCTCAAGTGTACGGGACCAATATCAAAAAGTGCGGTTTATAGATAATAGCCACAAAAGTGGACAGGTTTGTTTGAGTCATCAAAAGAGGAGATTGACAGAGAGATATGTGAGCAATATTTGTGACATACGCATGCGGGGGCAGAGCCGTCGGTAAAAGACTAATTATGCTAGAAAAGGAATCTTAAAGTTGTTTGTACTGAGTTCTTGAAGAGTGTACCACGAGCACCTACTCATTTTCTCCACTACAGCTAACCATCGCCTTTTCAATTCCGTTCGGTCGCCGTAAAGAAAACTATACTATTCTATACGGCACAATACTAATTATAGTGTAAATATTTGGCATCCTTATTCGCGCGTGAGTTTCCATGCCCCAACTCGCGCTACCAGTGCTCTTGGGTCCAGCAGAGATGTAGCGTAGGTGTAACGATATCTGTATCCTTAAAAATAACAGCGGTCATTAGTGCAATTATCGAAAACCGCCACAAAATGCCATGCTGTTCTACAATTCTTCGCCCGTTGGAACCATGGTAGGACTCACGTTTGCATACCACATTCGATATAAATACCGGTAATAATAAATAAAGTTCGCTGTAAAATTAGTGAATTATCAACTTTCTCTTAAACTTATTTAGAAATGCACAGTGCAGCGTGTAATACACTGAGAAGTGTGGCACATTGACACGATTCAACACTGTGATGAATGGACGTACATTTGATAAACGAACATTTAACAATATGCAACAAGTGACTACAGTTTGTAACACGACTTCATTCGTCTTCACAATACTACAGTACTGTTCCGCAAATAAGTTGATAAAACCCGTTTCAGTAATTACAGCAGAAATTTGTAACTTACGGAAGGTATTAAGAATTCTGTCGCTTGAGCCTTGTCCCGCAGTTACGCAGGGTCAGCCATCGTTAATCGGATTTGGCATGTTAATGGTTAAGGGGTGGCCGGATGCCCTTCCTGCCGCCACCCCGTACTCCCCAGGACGGAATGAGTGTACCCCAACTGTCTGCGTCGAGTGTAATCCATGGAATAGTGCGAATGTGTTCAGATGTCTGCCAGCCTTGTAACTGAGGCGGAACGTGGGGACCAGCCCTGTATTCACCTAGCGGGATGTGGGAAACCACCTAAAAACCACATCCAGGCTGGCCGGCACATCGGCCCTCGTCGTTAATCCGCCGGGCGGATTCGATCCGGGGCCGGTGCGCCTACCCGAGTCCAGGAAGCAGCGCGTTAGCGGTTCAAATGGTTCAAATGGCTCTGAGCACTATGGGACTTAACATCTATGGTCATCAGTCCCCTAGAACTTAGAACTACTTAAACCTAACTAGCCTAAGGACTGCCATCACGAGGCAGAGAAAATCCCTGACCCCGCCAGGAATCGAACCCGGGAACCCGGGCGTGGGAAGCGAGAACGCTACCGCACGACCACGAGATGCGGGCAGCGCGTTAGTGCTCTCGGCTACCCTGGCGGGTACGGAAGGTATTAAGAATATGACACGCTATGATGCATTAAAAGGGAATCATGCTCGGCCTCTACGTTCCTAGTGCATAGAATGTACATTACGAAGAACGACGTCAGCAGACGTAAATTTAGTCCAGAAACAATCCTACTGCATATCTCCAGCTATTTTATTTTATTTTATTTATTTATTTGTTTTAATCAAGGGATGTGTTAACTCGATGATGAAATTCACACGTACATCGTTTGGTTTGGGGATGACAAGCTGTGAATGCAGTACACCATGCAGTTAGTCCTCCGAAACCACTTAGTGTAAAATCACGGTAAGAAGCAAAACGAACAAAAAACTTTCTTTGGGCCTCACTTTGTTAGTCTATCAAAAATTTGTTCGCTTTTTGAAGTTTTCAATAAACAAAAACCCATTGATGATGGCACAGAGGTGCTGAAACATGTTGCTGTTGTGGTCTTCAGTCCTGAGACTGGTTTGATGCAGCTCTCCATGCTACTCTATCCTGTGCAAGCTTCTTCATCTCCCAGTACTTACTGCAACCTATATCCTTCCGAATCTGCTTAGTGTATTCAACTCTTGGTCTCCCTTTACGGTTTTTACCCTCCACGCTGCCCTCCAATGCTAAGTTTGTGATCCATTAATGCCTCAGAACATGTCCTACCAACCGGTCCCTTCTTCTTGTCAAGTTGTGCCACAAACTCCTCTTCTCCCCAATTCTGTTCAATACCTCCTCATTAGTTATGTGATCTACCCACCAAATCTTCAGCATTCTCCTGTAGCACCACGTTTCGAAAGCTTCTATTCTCTTCTTGTCCGAACTGTTTATCGTCCATGTTTCACTTCCATACATGGCTACACTCCATACAAATACTTTCAGAAACGACTTCCTGACACTTAAATCTATACTCGATGTTAACAAATTTCTCTACTTCAGTAAAAACTGTGTGTTTGCAGCCGCGCGGGATTAGCCGAGCGGTCTAAGGCGCTGGAGTTATGGACTGTGCTGCTTATCCCGGCGGAGGCTCGAGTCCTCCCTCGGGCATGGGTGTGTGTGTTTGTCCTCAGGATAGTTTAGATTAAGTAGCGTGTAAGCTTAGGGACTGATGACCTTAGCAGTTAAGTCCCATAAGATTTCACACATTTTTGTGTGTTTGCAAAAAGGCGGAACAGGAAACACAACAGCTGCAGATCAAAAAGATGAATAATAAAGGCGTATTGCTGTTCCCAGAAACGTGTTCGCTTTGACTAACAAGTTCTGAGTCATTTACCCATTCAGAAATGCTGCCACTTTTCTCATCGCTTTGTGGTGCCATACCAATCGCAAGTTGAGCGGCGCAGCCTCTGCCGGCAGCCCCAGTTTGTGGTTACGCGTCTGCGGACAGCGGAGTGGAGCGTGGAGCAGGTGCCGCCGCCAAGGCCGCGCGCCCTGCGCATGCGCACGAGGGCCGTACCGGCCCGGGCGCGGCCTTCCCCTTCGCCCAGAGAGTCAGTGACCAGAGCGGCAAGGTCGCGGCCACGGAGCCAGCGGTCGCGGCGCCGCCGCTCGCCGGCTAATTCATATTTATAGCCGCAGCTGCTACCGCTGCTGGCGCTGATCTACAGGGCCTAATTACTCTAATTACCCCCTTCACAGAGAAGGGCCCGTCCGCTACAAACGAGCAAAAAAGGGCCGAGTGGGTCCCATGCCTCTAGTGCGGGTCCGTGTCATTAGCTGGTTGGCTTTCCTTCGCGCGTCCCTACTTGTTGCTAAATTCCTCTCGCCACTTTCTGCCGACCGAGCGGCTTGGCTATGCCGTAAGACACAGTCCTGTTTTTAGCATACACAACACAGCATGTTGTTCTCAATGGAGAGACGTCTACAGACGTTAAAGTAACCTCTGGCGTGCCAGAGGGGAGTGTTATGGGACCATTGCTTTTCACAATATATATAAACGACCTAGTAGATAGTGTCGGAAGTTCCATGTGGCTCTTCACGGATGATGCTGTAGTATACAGAGAAGTTGCAGCATTAAAAAATTGTAGCGAAATGCAGGAAGATCTGCAGCGGATAGGCACTTGGTGCGGGGAGTGGCAACTGACCATTAACATAGACAAATGTAATGTATTGCGAATATATAGAAAGAAGGATCCTTTATTGTACGATTATATGATAGCGGAACAAACACTGGTAGCAGTTACTTCTGTAAAATATCTGGGAGTATGCGTACGGAACGATTTGAAGTGGAATGATCATATAAAATTAATTGTTGGTAAGGCGGGTACCAGGTTGAGATGCATTGGGAGAGTCCTTAGAAAATGTGGTCCATCAACAAAGGAGGTGGCTTACAAAACACTCGTTCGACCTATGCTTGAGTATTGCTCATCAGTGTGGGATCCGTACCAGGTCGGGTTGGCCGAGGAGATAGAGAAGATCCAAAGAAGAGCGGCGCGTTTCGTCACAGGGTTATTTGGTAAGCGTGATAGCGTTACAGAGATGTTTAGCAAACTCAAGTGGCAGACTCTGCAAGAGAGGCGCTCTGCATCGCGATGTAGCTTGCTGTCCAGGTTTCGAGAGGGTGCGTTTCTGGATGAGGTATCGAATATATTGCTTCCCCCTATTTACACCTCCCGAGGAGATCACGAATGTGAAATTACAGAGATTCGAGCGCGCACGGAGGCTTTCCGGCAATCGTTCTTCCCACGAACCTTACGCGACTGGAACAGGAAAGGAGGTAATGACAGTGGCACGTAAAGTGCCCTCCGCCACACACCGATGGGTGGCTTGCGGAGTATAAATGTAGATGTAGTCCTTATGTGTTTATGCAGACTGAAGTGACGAATGAAAATTTGTACAAAGGCCGGGATTGGAACCCAGGTCCCTACTCACTAGACAGATGTGCTAACCACTATGCAGCCCTGGCACAGTGGCCTTGCATAACCCCCTCCTCAATCAAAATTCCCATTCACGTTTCAGCCCACTTGGTATTCCCCTTAAACTCCAACAGGGAACAATGGTTAGTGCACCTACCTGTCGAGCGGGAGACCCGGGTTCGAATCTTGCTATCGGTGTAAATTTTCGTTCGTCGCTTCAAAAATGGTCAAATGGCTCTGAGCACTATGGGACTTAACATCTGAGGTCATCAGTCCGCTAGACTTAGAACAAAGTAAACCTAACTAACCTAAGCCCGCCCGGTTGGCCGTGCGGTCTAAGGCACGGCTTTCCAGGCGGGAATGAGCGCCTGGTCTCCGGCATGAATCCGCCCGGCGGATTTGTGATTTGTTCCTGTGAGCCGGCCAGTCTGAGGATGGTTCTTAGGCGGTTTTCTATCTGCCTCGGCAAATGCGGGCTGGTTCTCCTTATTCCGCCTCAGCTACACTATGTCGGCGATTGCTGCGCAAAAAAGTTCTCCACGTCCGCGTACACCACCATTGCTCTACCAGGCAAACAGAGGGTTACACTCGTCTGGTGTGAGACGTTCCCTGGGGGGTCCACTGGTGGCCGAACTGCTCAATAACCCTGGGATCGGTATGGAGCGGCGGAGGGGTGAAGTGGACTGCGTCAGTCGTCGTGGTGTTGCGGACCACTGCGGCTACGGCGGGGACGGAGCCTCTCCGTCGTTTCTAGGTGCCCGGTTAACATAACATATATAACCTAAATACATCACACACATCCATGCCCGAGACAAGATTCGAAGCTGTGACCGTAGCAGCTGCATGGCTCCGGACCGCTCGGCCACAGCGGCCGGCTTTCGTCGCTTCAGTCTATATATATACATCACAGAAGTCTCTGAGACTTGCAAAGGTCTCTGGAACCATATAGTTTTTCATTTGGCAGTCCCCATATTTTGCAGGACGGCAGTTTAAAATTCTCCCTGTCCAGCCAGTCAGATTTAGGTTCCCCATTATCGTCCAAAATCTCTCAGTGTAAGTGCTGGGATGCTTTTTTTGAAAGGGCACCGCCAGTTTACTTCTTCATCCGTCTCTAATCCAAACTTGTGCCTGGTTTCTAATGCCCTTGACGTCGGCAGCAGGTTAAATTCTTAATCTTCATTCTGTTGTTTCCAGTAACTCAAATGTGAAAACTTCCGGTTTCGATTGACAGGACCTCCTAGCGCGCCGTAATAGAAACATAGTGTTCTACATAAGTATCAACTGTGTCCCAAGGATACATTTAAGACCACATGTGTTCTCATAAAGTTATTATCACAGTATCGGTCAATTTCGTAGGTTGCAATACCATTGGATGACAGCAGGGACATGTAAACGTATCCACTCTTTCCACTCTAAATGGCACCTCTCCTTAAATGTATATAAATGCAAGACAATTCCTATGAACAAGAGAAATTATGTTCTACAATCACATTATAGCACTAATGGAAAGGTTTTCTCGTCTTACCTGGATGCAATAAACGAAACGGTATGAAACGAGCTAACATGTGAGGCCAGTAGCTGCCGATGAGAGACATAGATTTGTTGGGAGGAATCTGAGAAAGTGCAGACTGTGTAGAAAATTTTGCAGTACCATTGTTGCTCCACCATCTGCGGTTCTCATTAAGTAGCCTGCCTGCTGTGCTTGATGGACTCAAAAGGCGCACTTTAACACCGTAAAGCGGTCATAGAACCTATATAAAATTGCGACACAGATGGTCGGAAAACTTAAACTGAAATACCTGGAACGATAAGAAAGTTGTGCTCATGCAACTACTCAGAGAGGAATTCGAGGTGGCCTCTTTAAGAATTATACAGTGTCATCTATATCTCACGAGACAATCATGACAAATATAATAGGAGAAGTGACGGAGCATGTACAGCAATGTAAGCAATTACATTTTACCCGCTCAATAAGGGAATACAATCGTACAGGGAGTGGCTGATATTAGAATAGATTGTAGAATATGTGCTACATATAGATTACTATTGGTGAAAATGCATTAGAGCTGACGTTCTGGGCATGTGCCGCTAAACAGAAGTTGTCATGGTGCAAATTTTGCTGGTGATAATCTCCTTCTATTTGCCTTTAGTATAGGTGAACTTCAAAAACTAATGGAACAAATAAAGTACATCAAGCTTCAAAGTAAGCGTGAAAAATCAATTATGATAAGACTAAAATAGTGTGTAATCATCGTATCAAAAAGGAAAATTCTGTAAATTAAGAGTAAAACCACAGAAACAGTTGGTGAGGTTTTGTATTTAGGGCAGTTGAAGAGAGCAAGTAGGTAGGCAGTAAAATAAATAAACAGAAATGTAAAGATTGCCTTGGAGCGCTTTTGGGGAAAGTAAATAGAGTTTCGAAAACTGCACTTCCGATGTGGCTGAAAGGGGAAGTTTGCAATGAATGCGTGTTACCGGCTCTTACTTACAGCAGTGTGACATGGACATCCCGTGTGAAAACCAAACAAACACTGAGACCCGAGGACTGATCAGTGAGGAATCGTGAGATCTAGGTTGGCAGTTGCAGAGAGAGCCTGGGGAAAAAGGTGGAACAGGACACAGACTGCGCGAATGGTGCGAGGGGAGAATGATTGCTGATAAGTCTCTGAGTGGGTTCGAATCTTCCTGATTTTGTCTTCATGCACTTTTCGCGAGATATACGCAGGAGAAAACAATATATTGATTCACACTTCTGGGAACATACACTCCCGAAATTTTAATAGTAAATGCACAATGCCTTTCTTATCGCGTCTGTCAGTCGAGTTGGTTGAGAATCTCCGGGATGGTTTCGCGTTCAATAAATGAATCTGTGTCGAAACGTGCTGCACTACTTTGAATCTTCGCTGTTTCTTCCATCAATCTTAAGTCGTTCAGGTCCCATCCTGACGGGAAAAATTCCAGTATCGGTCGAACGAGGATTTTGTAAAGTACCTCCTTCGTGGGAGCACTACACTTCCTGAGGATTCTTCCAGTGAATCTCCTTTCCCAGAGATTTGTTTTACGAGGTCGTTCCACTTTATATCCAAAGTAAATATGACCACTGATAAAAAACTACGGTGAGTGTCACGTGTAGCCTGGGAAATGGATAGTAAATGGAGCAAGGTAGGTCCTTGCTGGACTCCAGAAAATGAGAAAAAACGTCTCATTGGAATGTGGGTAGCTGACAGTAGAAAACATACAAGACCAACATGGATGGGTGTAGCTGGAAACTGCACAACACGGAAAAGTATAAAAAGGCATTTATCTAGCTGTGGACATGAAAAGATGTTGACATTGGCGATGTCAACACTCTCCACTGTTAGACAGTCCCTGTCCACCATTACATGAGGTCTGACAGGTGTTGGTTTAGTCGTGCTTCTTCCTTCGTGTTTAACGGTTGCTGTATCTGTTCCAATATTTATTTGTCCAGGAAAGTGCGCTATATGATCGAAAGTAATTGTACAGCTATTAGTGGACATTGACATGGGGCGTGTGCACTCTTCGCTTTTGTGATGGCTTGAACTCTGCTGGCGTAACCTTCAATGATGCGTCTGATGTCTCTGGAGAATGACAGTACATTCTTCCTCAAGAGTCGAAAGCAGAGAAGGTAGCGGTATTAGACACTGGGGTCTGGAGCGAGGTCAACATTCTGATTCCTCCCAAAGATGTTCCATTGGGTTCAGGTCGGAATTTTGGGCAGGCCAGTCCATTTCAGGGATGTTGCTCTCCACATTCTGCCTCACAGATACTGTTTCATGACAAGTACACTGTCTTGCTGATACAAACAATAATCGTCTCCGAACTGCTTCTCTACTGCAAGCAGTGCACCGTGCTTTAAAATGTGTTCATATTCTTCCTGATTTAGCGTTTGCTTAAGCGCGATAATGCGATCACACCCTAACCACGAGAAACACCGCCATACCGTAACACAATGCATTCTTCACTACTGATACTACACATGGTGGCAGGTAGCGTTCTCAAGGAATTCACCAAACCCAAACCCTTCCATGTGATTACCACAGGCTATAGCGTGCTTTACCACTGCAAAGACTTCTGTCCAGTGGTGTAGCGCTATACACCAGCTCTGACTACAGAATGTACGACTTATGACGAGCTGTTGCACCACTCTACCACATTCCTTTAACGTATTCTTTAATGCACAGTCGTCGTGCTAGCTGGTCCGCTGGTAGCACTTTGGAAGTCACGGGTGATTCCTTTCGCTCATTTCGTGGCATCATTTTTTACAGACACCCTCTCCACTGCTAGACGGTCCCTGTGCGCCAGTGCCTGAGGACTGCCAGATGTCGGTTTAGTTGTGCTTCTTCCTTCGTGTTTCCACTTCACAGTCACGTTACCAACAGTCGATTTAAATAACTCTAGAAGGGTTGAAATGTGCCTGATGGATTTGTATCTCAGGAGCTCTCCAATAACTACTCCACGTTCGAAGTTACTGAACTCAACTGACCGGCCCATTTTGGTATTACTGCTCCTCTAATGGCAACACAGTACTCCTCGTACTGGTGGGTCCACCTATCGAGACATCTAGTGATCAATTTTGCATTACATCCAAGTGTTTGAATACATTTGATCATATATATTTTCATTCTGTTTACTGCCCCAGAGAAACGTACTTTGTGGAGAAGGAATTTCCCCTTTAGACCACGTAGGCGCATTAGGAAAGGGAGTGGGGATAGGGCAGTACATCGCAGGCGGTGGTCTGTCATAGGCGGAAAGACAGGTGGTGTGCGGCGAGCCGGAATGCGGCGGCGAGACTGGAGCGACATTCCAGAGACGCCGACTGTCCACTGTGGCCGCCGGTGGTGGGCGCACCTGCGCCGTCACCGCCAGCACACGCGCAAATGAATTGAGAAGTCGCGAGGCAAGGCCAATGTGCTCGCTTACTCCACGCTGACGTGCTGTGGCAGCTGGCTGTCAAGGCTGATTGTCGCTGGAGGTCGAACGGACCGTAAACGATAGCAAAGCTACCGACGCTCTGCCACGAGGTGGTATCCAAAAGTTCCCCAAGTACGAGAGACGTTACGAAAGTAAGTTTCGCCTTGGTTTTTCATATGGAAACGTTATTTCCAAAAACAAACACGCCGTGGCACCACGAACTATAAACCTTGCACAATTTTTCCGACACAGTTGCCACCGACATTGGGACGTTTATCGTAGCGCGCAATCAGTTTGAAGAAACCGCTCTGGTAAGATCGGACGCCCTGCCATGCAAGGAATTGCCGCACAACCTCAGCACTGTTTCGCAGATGACACTCCGAAAGTGCAGCTTTCAGTACATGGAACAGGTAAAATTCCTATGGGGTAATATCGGGACTGTAGGGTGGGCGATCCAGTCTCTTCCGTAAATAGCGTCGAATCTGGTCCTCTGTATGCCTTCCTGTGTGTGGTATTGCGTTGTCATGCAAGAGCACAACACATTCACTCGAGAGCCCTCGTCTCTTTCGTCGAATGTTGGATCCAAGTTTGGTGAGCTTGTCACAGTAGCGTGCCGCATTGATGGTCCAGTGCTGGAGAATCACACCAACCTTTCCAGTGGAGGATAACTATTTGAATTTTTTCCTCGCTGGTGAAGTGAGATGCTTTCACATCGTCGGAGGGACCTTGGATTCTGGGGTAAAGTGGTGCACCCTCGTCTCATCCCCTGTGATGATACCGAAAAGCAACTCATTTCCCTCTCCCACGTACCGCTTCAAAATATCGAGGCTGAGCCCTATTCTTGCATCCTTGTGATCTGGGTTCAGGAGGCCTCAGCAGCCATCTTGCAGATGCTTTTAGGTAACCCAAAACATCATGGACCATGTGATGGGCACGGCCAATACGTCTGACACCGTTATGAGCCTATCGGCTAACACCACTGCTACTGCAGCAATGTTGCTTTCATTCGTGGATGTGGACGGACGCCCACTTCGACTTTTATCCTCCGCACTCTACCTTCTTTCTCTGAACATGCAATACCAGTGACAAGCCATTTGAAGAGACATGACCTCTTCACCATACACAGTCTGTAGGCGTGCATAGATGATGAATACATTAGTCCCACATGCCCAGTCATATTGGATAATAGTACGCACTTCCACTAGTGACAAGTGTTGTCGGCATACATCGGTATACCATCAAGATTTGTCCTCGAATAGTCTCGGACACGGCGGTCTGCTGCTGCTCTCTCTTCTTCAGCGCTTTGAGCATGCGTCACTCCTCCCCAGCTGACGCCCCTTCCGTTGCTGAATCAACAATGGGTGAGGATTCATATGGCGTTTGTTTGTCACCTAGTGTACCATCTTTTTGTTTTTTTCAAAAACAAGGACGAAACTTACTTTTGGAACGTCCCTCGTATATTAACTAAAATTGTTACGTCTAATTTAAATCCTGTAGTGCACACACCCTTCAAATTACTTTACATCTAGATCAATACTTTTCAAGAGACTTTACGGTGTGCGGCAGAGGGAACTTCCGGCATCACTATCAGTTCCCACCCTTCCCAGATCCATAGACTAGTGTTGCGTGGGGAGGATGGTTGTTAATAAATCTCCGTATGACCTCTAACTCTCTGATTTTGCCGTCGTGCTCATTTCGTGAGACATGTAGGAGAAAGTAACATGCTGCCCGGCCCGACTCTCCTTCTTACACATGCTCTTAGAAATTCAACGGTAAATCTCTCAGTGCTACATAAATTTCTGTCTTGAAGGTCTGCCACTGGAATTTTTAAGCATCCCGGTATCGCTTAGCAATCGATCCCGTGACGAAACACTCCGTTTCTCGTTCGATTTTCTCTTTCTGTTAATTCACCTATGAAGGGTCTCAGGCTAAAAAATAATACTCAAGAATCGCTCGTAGTCTCGCATCTGCTTATAATACAATTAATTTTACGTGGTCAATCTAGGTACCTTACTGTTTCCAGAGGTTTGTCGGCAACAGCGTAATCGATAAGTAACGCGTCTCTTCGCCTATTTATAAGGACTGTGTTGAGTTTCTTTACGTGCAGAGTCAGCTGCAAGTCTCTGCACGAATTATAGAATCTTCGAAGCTCTCCCTGCGTACAGTGTTTTAGTGTTGTAGCACCACCGTTCTGGCGTCAGACGACCCAATAGGTACCGACCGACCGACGTGTTATACTCTGCGAATGTTATCATTTGCACGAGGTATGGAGGTACACAGGGTAAGCACACTATTCTCTCGGCCAGCATCGGATTTGCAGACCTGAGAACCGCTATTTTTCATTCAAATAGCTCATCAGTTGGCATCATGAGGCTGAGTGCGCAACATTCCAGTCTTCCTACGAAAGAGACAGTACCAGGAATCGAACTGCAGTCCTCTGGATGCCAGTCAGTCAAGCTTAGTTATGGAGGAAGACTCCTATAGACTCTATTGAAGCTTAACACACGACAAGGCGAGCTCGAATGTTCGTCGACTGTGAGAAAAATGGAGGCGTTTTCTATGTGGGCAAGATATACAGTCCTGTGTAACACGAGTTAGCTCCAGCGCATACATCTTGTAGTGTGTAGTAAGCCAGCACTGCTGCTACGGCTCTGGTGGCGATCGCTGACCTCTGTCTGCATCGTGGCTGTTGCAGGTGATGCTCAGCTGCGCCCTGGCGCTGGCCTCGGCCTACTACGACCACGACCTCGCGCACCACACGCACACGACACAGTGTGGACACCTGCCGCTGGCCGCCGCCCCCGCAGTCGCCGCTGTCGCCGCCCCCGCAGTCGCCGCCGTCGCCGCTCCCGCAGTGGCCAGCTACTCGGCAGGCTCCTCCTATTCGGCTGGGTCCGCCTACTCCGCCGGCGCAGCCTACTCGGCCGGCGCCGCTCTCAGGGTGAGCTCAGTTCCACTGCACCTGTTCAACACTCTAATAGATCCCACCTGACAGATATCAGTCATCCTCATTATGTACTAAGAAGAGCTACAGTTTACGTCTTTATTGTCTCGGCAGCACAGCTGTCGTTACTTTGTGTCAGCTTCTATTAGAGGCACCACTCATCTATTTTCCCGTGCTGACAGTGGCTGCACTGACTTTTGTGTAGTTAGGTGATGTTACAACTTTATTGCAATTTCAAGAGTAAAACGAACACCAGCTGCAAATTACAGGACAAGCAAGTTCCCAACCTCTAACTCAGCATCTTACTGTCTGTCTCTCTCCCCAGCAACAGATCATAAAGAAAGTATATGACTGCATCAGACATTATCAATTGCGCCCCAATTAGTTACAGGTAGCAACTGAATAATCCACTTTGATCATCATAATTATATTCTCATGGCAATGTATGTAAAACTGTGTAGCAAACAGCCTGAACGACCATTAGTGAACATTGTAGTTCTTGCCTTTATTAACTATAGTAACTTAGGTGATGGACACCTCCCCTTCTTACCCAATGCACATCTGTGTGCAGACGGCAGCTCTAGCAGCCCCTGCAGTAGCCTACTCGGCGCCGGCAGTGGCGAGCTACGCAGCACCTGCGTTGGCCGCCTACTCGGCACCGGCAGTGGCCTCCTACTCTGCACCGGCTGTGGTGAGTGCGGGCTACTCTGGCTACTCCGGCGCCAGCAGGGCCTATGGGGGATCTGCTGCCACCTCCTACACCTCGGCCATTAAGTCCGTGGTGGCCGCCCCCGCAGTCGCCGCCGCCCCTGTGGTCGCCGCCGCTCCTGTAGTCGCCGCTGCACCTGCCGTCGTCGCCACTGGCTACTCTGGAGGATACTCTGGGGGCTATTCGTCTGGCTACTCTGCTGGCTATTCAGGATCATCTTACAGTTCAGGTGGGAGTGCAGCAACAAGAAAAGTTTTCGTTTGCCGTATTCGAGCTTATACATTAAGGCCTTTGATATCACTACCCGTTTATTCACGAGTAGACCACACACTCAGTCTTGTCTGTGATCATAGTGGCCTGGACATGTCCAAAAGTGTCCAGAGTCAGTCTTGCAGCTGGACTGAATGTCTCCCAATTCTAGGAACTTCATTGTATCACACTCTATAAGTATTTGGTGGTAATACCAAGAAGCAAGATGGAATGGGACGATTACACAAAATTAATATTAAGGAAGGCAGATGGAAGACTTGGATTTGTTGGAAGAATTCTGGGAAAATTCAGTGCCTCTGTAAAGGAAATCACATACAAAACACTATTTCAACCAATTATAAATTATTGTTCCGGTGTTTGGAGTCATTAGCAAGTAGTCATGACTACAGACTTTGAACGAATTGAGAGACAAGCTGCTAAGATTGTAACAGGTCGGTATCCTCCATATGAAAGTGTAATAGAAATGCTCAGGAAACTTTAATGGGCGTCTCTCAAAACTCTCCTCGGTAAATTTATAGATCCTGTATTCGAAGAAGACTGTGCGACCATTATGCAGTCACCATCGAATATCTCATATACTTATAACGAGAATATGACAAGAGAGATTAGAGGATATGCAGATGTATGTACGAGAGATACAGTATTTTTTCTGTAGCTTATTACACGAATGGAATAGGAAAGCAAGTTGATAATATAAGTACAAGGTACTATCCATAATATACAGTAAAGTGACTTGTAGAGTATGTAGGTGTAGTTGCTGACGAGTCACAGATGACTAGCAGAGTCACACGTTTTGACGTTCACTGCACACCAGGCTTGTCATTCCGTCGATCATCTTCACTTAACAGTAAAAGAACGTTAGGAGGCTTTTAGAAATATTTACTCAGAATTGCCATGTTTATGGGAAGGAGAAACCAAATCCCATTGCAACAGGAATGTAAGAAACAGGGCATGCAACGAACTCACCAAAATTATAAAAAGATGCTATGAATAAAGTATGCATTACTAAATGTTTGTTCTTACCACCCCTACATCTGCTTACCCATATAAAAAGCCCTCCAAACTGAGTCAGCAACGAGAGCAGTTGCGTCAGGTCAACCAGATGACTTCGCCAGTCGCCAAATCACTATGGAGTGCTGGGTGTATCACTATGACCCCGAGAGAAAGGACTGTGGAAACACTTGGATTCACACCAGCATCGAGAAAAGGCAAAGAGCAATCCATCATCAGGCAAGGAGATGCTGAACCTGTTTTGGGACTGGCATGGTTTGGAGCTAACAGATTATATTCATAAAGGGCAAACTGTCAGAGCAGCATATTACTGAAATCTCCTGATGACGTTATGAGTACTATCAAGAAATATCATGGTGGGATGACGAGAAGGTGTCAAAGGAGGTGGGTTGGCGCCATGACAAGGTGCCTGCCAAATCTGCACAGTTCACAGTCACACTTGCTTCTGTGGGCTATCAAATTTTGTACCCACCCCACCCCACCCCTCCACCCACACAACATTCTCCTAACAAGCTACTGAGTGAATTTTTCCCCTTTCCTTGTATGAAGAATCCATTGAGTGACAGAAGCGTCCGAATTATGAGATGATTTTTCGAGGAATAACATTGTCTGAACAGTTAAAATGTCTCTGTCAGGTCATCCATCGTTGGGAGATATGTGTTGCATTACAGGGTGAATATGTGGGGAAGACTGTGAACGCCGTCGCCAAGCTTCATGGTCACAGCTTCAGTTTTTGAGGTGACAGTTAAAACTTTATGACTGTCGTTGGTAAAGCTACAAGGAGGGAACATTTCACAAGGGAGTATACTGGGAAGACTAGCACGAAAATAAACCGTAAATTAAAACACATTAATAAAATGTATAAAATAAAACATTTCAAAGTAACAGACTAGGTGAGAATTGGCGAATCAAGGATGACATAAAAACCATTGTTCAGACATTAACTTCGGTAGTTCTCTCGCCAGTGGGTCACCGAACGCAACCTTGGATGTTTTGAAGGTGAATTTAAACAAGTGGACAAATAAGACATATGGAATTAGACGTATTACTTCCGTCATTATATATTGTAATCATGGTGAAATTTCACACGATGTAACATCGCGTTTGTGTTGTTGGTTACACTGATACTTCTGCAACCAAAGTCGTAATTAAGTCATCCGTCATTGGGAAAAATGTTTCACTTTGAAATGTGAATACATAGCGAAGTACACAGTTGGATTTTTAGAGGTGATGAAACTTTATGACTACCCCTCATACAGACATAAGACCTGGGTAGGTGGTGGAATAGACACGTTTTTCATCATGTGTTGTTCAGTGTAGCCATCCTAACTGGGGTACTTACCCTGTGAGTCTCAAATAAGAGCGAGAGGTTGTTCTGTCACTGAGGGGATCCCTCGCCTGCTGCAGGAATCAAGTCCGCCGCAGTGATATCCGCCCCCGCAGTAGTCGCCACTGCCGCCCCCGCCATCGCCTACAAGGCCATCGCCCCCGCAGTCGCTGTGAAGGCGGTCGCCCCGGCAGTGGCCGCCTACTCGGCCGGTGGCTACTCCGGATACTCCGGCTACTCCAGCGGCAGCTCCTACTCCGCAGCACGCCTGGGCGCCGCCGCCAGGTACTCTGCCCCCGCAGTCGCCGTCGCTGCCGCCCCCGCCGTCGCCGTCGCCCCCGCTGTCGCCACCGTCGCCGCCCCCGCCTACGCAGCTGGTGGATACGCCGCTGGTGGCTACGCCGCTTCCAGGCTGGCCTCATACTCTGCAGGTATGACGACACTGAGCACTTTCGCCGCTACAGACGTCGCACTTTATAACTTTTTTGTTGTTAGGTTCAACTAAGGCGCTATTGACCAGATACGTTTATATGACGTAATGATACTGATGCGAATGTAGTAACTGAATTCTACTATTAATTCAGCCCAAAACACCCACGGTAGAGAAAACTGTTCCTCTTCTATAGTTCCTTAATGGTAGCTGATTTGCAGATTTGGAAATAAACACTTGTTAGATAGGGCAGCACTATAACAAGCGATAGTGGTAACACAATACGAAACAACAAATAATATTTATTAAGAATATGTTGTAAATGATTCTTAACTCTGATGAAGTTTGATTTGTGGCACTTGATGTCCCAACCTACCACCGTGATATCTAAAATAATTTCGCTCTCTCTTCACAGTCTTTGATCTTAACTCTGGGTTGGTCCAAGTTCTCTGTAAACAGTGACTAATAAGTCGGAAGGTCGTCTTGAGAGTATTGTACTGAGCTGACTGCACGCACTAAACAGTGCAGTCTGGTTCTTAACTGTGTAAGGGTCTGCAGCACATCGTGTTTTAAGTCAGTCAGAGGAATGATTTACATGTCTGACAGCACAAGACGGAAGCGAAATAGTCTTGATGACAGTGTTCCCTACAGATTGTCAACACTGTTGATGGACGTACACGACTTAGTGAAGGAACTGGTACAGAAGTAGTGCTGCACGGTCCTAAGCAGCACTAGGTGAATTGTTGTGCCTGTGTGTTGGCAGTCTCTCACAGTATTTTTTGTTGCCTCTTGCTTGGTACACAATAGGTGCAAACAGGACATTTAAACCTTGTGTGATAGACCTTTTGTATTAGACGTTCTCGGTCCACTTGTAGCGTAAATAACCTATGAAAATCCTAGCTTTGACAGTACCCGCCAATGTCATCGTCAGGAAAGCTACTGACTGTTGAAGAAATAAATGAATTTCTCAGATGTAACAGATGTAGCAGTGCTCACTGCGATCAAGATTACATTGGGTCAACGATGAAGCCTCACACAGTATCTTTGTTCCCATCACGATGTATAATACGGGACATAATCCTGTGTGGTCACAGGTACACTGCATTATGTCAAGTAGGTTATCGACATCACTGTGCACTCAGTTTAAAAAACACGCCTATGCATGTACTAAGCATTCATATTCTTCATCTGGAACGTATTTTCAGAGTATTAAATCGAAAATAGTTCCCCACCTTTCAGATCTCACCAAGATTTTTTGGAGCTTGTCCTTAGCTGAAGGCAAAGGATGGGACTGAACATCCTCTCCCAAGTATTCCCAACTGGTACTCCCTATGGCTCTCCACCAGTTTGCCTGGCATTTGACTGAAAATTGCTGGCTCTTCAGTGGGCCATTACTTGCTCAGATAACCCTGCTCTACTCTTAGGGGTAGGTGCAGTCTCGAGGTACAAAGTACACGCCTTACACACTACTTCACTCTCGGTCTTATTTCCACAGTCATAAATGACTTCGAGTCCTACGAGTCTAAGGGAATTAGAATGTGGTTGAACAATTTTTATTAAGGTTTGTGTTTGTGGCTCAGTAGTCCTTGTGGACGTGCACTTTGTATCGATGCGTGAATCAGAATAACAAACTGATTAGGAGCTAGGCGTTTACGAAAGTGTTTCCGTAGCAACAACTAACCAGAAAACAAGGTAGGAAGCGCCTTCTGTTTTTTCATCGTTGCCATGTCGATCTATGGGCTACATTTCCGACCGTTAAAGTACCTCTTAATTCATTTTCTTCATGTTCTTTGTTTCATTCCGCTTATTACTTTAATGCTCAATGGACGCAGTAAACAGCAAATTAAGGAGAAAGGTGGTGAGGCTTCTACGATTCTGTAAGGCGAACTCAGTAGCACAGGTTACAGCGAGAAGTACGAAGAAATTGAGTTCCGAATTTCTTTGCTGTTGATGCCGCTGCCACGGACAGCCTGGACGTGCTGGCTAACAAGGAACCGACAACATCGACACTTTCCATGTTGGTCAGTCTCGTTGCTACTCCTGAGTACGTGCTGCATTATACATCGTGATCGAAACTAAGAGGTTGCGAGTGAGGTTTCATCGTAGGCAGCAATGAACACCTTGCTCGCAGCGGGCACTACTGCTCCAGTTACATCTGAGTAATTTCTTTACTTCTTCGTCAGTCAGTTGCTTCTTTTACTATGACTATGATGGATACTGTCGAAAGTTCGTATTTTTATCGATAAATAACGCTACAAGTGCACCCAGAACATTTGTTGGCCTTATCCGCAAAATATAAAACACAAACTCACCTACAAAATTTAATCATGTATTCTTATTAGTATACTGTATGCACTTAGTAATTAAAATTTCGATCTTCGATCCTTCCCGGTGTTGCAATGTTAATGGTCGACAGTGCAGAGTTCGTTCAGAACTTCCTGAACCAGGGCTCCATAGTTCTGAATCGGCACAAATCAGTGGAAGTCAGTCGGCTTCCGCCTGGTAATATTTTGTATCCGGCTACTGCCAACATAGTCACCCCAACACTACCAAGCTCCTACCACGCCGTAACAGAGAAGTGATGCAAGTGTTCACGAATTGATCCTCTATTTATAGGGACGAATATAATTACTGACCTAGCGGTTTGAAATGTATGAGAGACAACGAAATGAAAAGAAAGAACAAAATAAAAGGATGTTTTCTTCACAACTCTTACTGAGCAATGACGTCTGTCTGTTATTCTTGAATGAACCTAGTTTCTTAGCTTTCTGTATTAGGTCGGAATCAAAAAACACGAAGTTATAGATATCTATTCAAGAATATAGCGATCCTTTAGTAGGAGCCAAATTCGGCAAGTTATCCATTCAAATTAGTTGCATGAATCTTATCAGGTAGCGTATAGTGAGATTATTTAATCATTCATTTTCAGTTCTGAAACGAGTTGGAATCCTATTTTCATTCATTTTGCGATCACAACTGCTGAGGTGTGTGCTGGTGCATTGTCGCGATGGAAAAAGAATTTTTTTGCGGTCCAATCGCCGGCGTTTTTCTTGCAGATCGGTTTTCATACAGTCCAATAACGATGAATAATATGCACCTGTAATAGTTTTACCCTTTTCCAGATAGTCGACGAGGATTATCCATTGCGAATACCAAAGGACAGGCACCATAACCTTTCCGGCCGAAGGACTGGTCTTCGCCTTTTTTGCTGCAGATTCTCCCTTGGTAGCCCATTGTTTAAATTATTGTTTGGTCTCAGGAGTATAGTAATGTATCCATGTTTCATCCACAGTGACGAAACGACGCTTAAAGTCTTGCGGATTCTTCCTGAACAGCTGAAAACCATCCTTCTAACACTTCACACGATTCCGTTTTTGGTCAAGCGTGATCAATCGCGGAACCCATCTTGCGGACAGCTTTCTTATGTCCAAATATTTGTGCAAAATATTATGTACCCGTTCATTCGAGATGCCCACAGCGCTAGCAATCTCACGCACCTTAACTTTTCTGTGATCCATCACCACATCATGGATTTTATCAACGATATCTAGAGTCGTAACCTCCACAGGGCGTCTAGAACGTTCAGTATTTGTGCCCATATGGATACTCCGAAAATTTTGAAACCACTTATAAACTGTTCTAATCGAAAGTGCAGAGTCACCTTAATGTGTATCAAGCTTCTCTTTAGTTTCCTGAGGCGTTTTGCCTTTCATACAGTAATGTATAATCACCACACGAAATTCTTCTTCGTCCATTGTTTAACAATCACTCAGCTTCCTTGATTCACACGAATGTCAAACACAAAGAAATAGACCAATATGGCTGAAATTTGGTGTGCGTTCTTTCCAAAGATGCTACTAACTAAACATGACCTCGATACGCGCCGGTGGTGCCATCTCTCGGACTTGACTTTTCAAACGCCTCTCGTGGTTACTTTTACACAATTTGACACTCTTTGAAAAGGACAGCGGCTGCGTGTACCTTAACCTTCAAGTAGTGACTGTAAGTACATATATAATGCCAGCACTGCATGACGAAAGCGCGATCTGTTCCTCGCCCTCCCCCCCCCCCCCCCCCCCCCAATACCCGGTCAAGCCACTTGCCAGGTCATATGCTGGGAGTCAGTCCAAAACACCTTGCTTCCCCTGCTACCCGCACAAACCTGAGAATTCGCACAGGACATTGTCAACAAGCAACAGATATACATAAAATGCCCCAGCGAAGGCATAGATGCCCCTGTGTCAGCGAATTTCATCTGAAGGATAGTGGAGGAGACGGATTCTCAATATGCGCCAGTAACTTGATTTCCGTAACGCGATTATTGTGGCAGCCCTTCACGTGTGGAGGTGCAGTTCCCATCAGCAGCCGACTGTTGGCGTCTGACAGTGCCTGTTTCTGCAGCTTCCAGCCTGAGTGCCGCGTCGGCGTACCGCGCGGCGCCCGCCATCGCCGTGCAGAAGTACGTCGCCGCCGCCCCCGTGGTGGCCGCCGCCCCCGCAGTCGGCGTGAGGTACTCGTCCGCCGCGGGCGGCCTGGGCTATGCTTCCAGCGGCTATGCGGCCAGCGGCTACGCCGGCTACTCCGGCCAGGGGGGAGCCGTGCGCTACGCCGCCGCCGCCGCCCCCGCCTACGTCGCCACGGCGCCAGTAGCCGCCGTCGCTAAGGTGCCCGTGGCCGCCGCCGTCGTCAAGCCCATCGTCAAGGAATACGTGAGTACCGTCGCAAGCCCAGCTCTTAATTTGCTCGTGCCCTCGAGCATTTATACTGTAGACTTTTCTTGTGTCGATGCACCACACAAAATATTTGTGCACACTGGTCACCTTGGAACACTGTAAACGGTGTAGAACTGGCCCCAGGCGGTCGTCGACCCTCCGTCGCTGACGCAAGTCGTGGTGGTGGTGGAGTAGTGCGTATGTGACAGACAATCGTATGTGGTCGTTGCATTAAGACAGGTTAACAGGGTGACTTGACAGAATGGCAGAAAGGAGCTACCGCGAATGGACATGTGCCCGTGACCATATCGTGAATGACGTCGGCCCGATTTGTGGGTGTGCCAATACAGATTCTCCATCGGGTCTATGAGGAAAGGTATACTGCTCGCAGTCATGTAACTCGGCCGAAGTACAGTTGTGAAAAGAAAAGCGGCAGGGGCCACAGACCACTGTCATACCTTGTCACTCACAAACATTTTCAGACTAGACAGGAATTTGTGCTGTCAGTCAACGCAGATCCATCTCAACCATTTTCGTAATTTGATACGACTGACATTCGGAGTTCAGTATCTCGCAAAAGAACATTTCTCACATTGGCACATGTAGCTACACGTCTTCAGTGATTCAAATGACATAGAAATTCAACAGTAGCTGCCTGTAGGCATGCAGTGCTGTCTAACGTATCGCAATTTTGTTCCTTTGGAAACGATTCAAGGAGTGGAGTGAACCGGCGTCCCACTGAATTTTTACCACTCTAACGTATCGCAATTTTGTTCCTTTGGAAACGATTCAAGGAGTGGAGTGCACCGGCGTCCCACTGAATTTTTACCACTCAGTGTGTGTGGAGGGTGTAGTTCAAGCCAGAGGTGATTCTGTCATGTTGTTGGAACGTTTTGCGCCCCATGAATAGATCCCACTTATTCAATTACCGTATACATGAACAAGGTTATTTCAAAATTCTCTACATCTACATCTACATTTATACTCCGCAAGCCACCCAAAGGTGTGTGGCGGAGGGCATTTTACATGCCACTGTCATTACCTCCCTTTCCTGTTCCAGTCGCGTATGGTTCGCGGGAAGAACGACTGTCTGAAAGCCTCCGTGCGCGCTCTAATCTCTCTAATTTTACATTCGTGATCTCCTCGGGAGGTATAAGCAGGGGGAAGCAATATATTCGATACCTCATCGAGAAACGCACCCTCTCGAAACCTGGCGAGCAATCTACACCGCGATGCAGAGCGCCTCTCTTGCAGAGTCTGCCACTTGAGTTTATTAAACATCTCCGTAACGCTATCACGGTTACCAAATAACCCTGTGACGAAACGCGCTGCTCTTCTTTGGATCTTCTCTATCTCCTCCGTCAAACCGATCTGGTACGGATCCCACACTGATGAGCAATACTCAAGCATAGGTCGAACGAGAGTTTTGTAAGTCACCTCCTTTGTTGATGGACTACATTTTCTAAGCACTCTCCCAATGAATCTCAACCTGGTACCCGCCTTACCAACAATTAATTTTATATGATCATTCCACTTCAAATCGTTCCGCACTCATACTCCCAGATATTTTACAGAAGTAACTGCTACCAGTGTTTGTTCCGCTATCATATAATCATCAATAAAGGATCCTTCTTTCTATGTATTCGCAATACATTACATTTGTCTATGTTAAGGGACAGTTGCCACTCCCTGCACCAAGTGCCTATCCGCTGCAGATCTTCCTGTATTTCGCTACAATTTTCTGATGCTGCAACTTCTCTGTATACTACAGCATCATCCGCGAAAAGCCGCATGGAACTTCCGACACTATCTACTAGGTCATTTATATATATTGTGAAAAGCAATGGTCCCATAACACTCCCCTGTGGCACGCCAGAGGTTACTTTAACGTCTGTAGACGTCTCTCCATTGATAACAACATGCTGTGTTCTGTTTGCTAAAAACTCTTCAATCCAGCCACACAGCTGATCTGATATTCCGTAGGCTCTTACTTTGTTTATCAGGCGACAGTGCGGAACTGTATCGAACGCCTTCCGGAAGTCAAGAAAAATAGCATCCACCTGGGAGCCTGTATCTAATATTTTCTGGGTCTCATGAACAAATAAAGCGAGTTGGGTCTCACACGATCGCTGTTTCCGGAATCCATGTTGATTCCTACGTAGTAGATTCTGGGTTTCCAAAAACGACATGATACTCGAACAAAAAACATGTTCTAAAATTCTACAACAGATCGACGTCAGAGATATAGGTCTATAGTTTTGCGCATCTGCTCGACGACCCTTCTTGAAGACTGGGACTACCTGTGCTCTTTTCCAATCATTTGGAACCCTCCGTTCCTCTAGAGACTTGCGGTATACTGCTGTTAGAAGGGGGGCAAATTCTTTCGCGTACTCTGTGTAGAATCGAACTGGTATCCCGTCAGGTCCAGTGGACTTTCCTCTATTGAGTGATTCCAGTTGCTTTTCTATTCCTTGGACACTTATTTCGATGTCAGCCATTTTTTCGTTTGTGCGAGGATTTAGAGAAGGAACTGCAGTGCGGTCTTCCTCTGTGAAACAACTTTGGAAAAAGGTGTTTAGTATTTCAGCTTTACGCGTGTCATCCTCTGTTTCTCGATGGCCAAGTGTTGGGCCTTTTCACTCCCGTGTCCCAGATGACAACAGCTGTGTCCACAGGGTTTGCACACATACCACAGAATGAAAACGCATATGCTATTCCCGCTAACAGTATTTCTCTGGGAGGTACTGCACCGTGCCAGAAATTATCAAAAGTTTATTTCCAAGATGTGCAGGAAAACGACCTCCATGATGGAAAGGCGCAAACCCTTATGTCAGCCTAGTATGTCTGGCTCATTTAGAAGTACGAAGAGTCTGGCGTACTATCTCTGCAGTGGACAAGGCTATCTTCCCCTGGAGATCACAAACGACCTCCTTCTGCCACAATAGCCACAGGAAGACCTCAAGTATGTGGCTGAGAAGTCTATCGGAGGCAAATCCACAGAAAACTTTCGACCTGCTTGGCCCGTTAGCAGGGAGATGTGTAAAACAATCTAAGCCAGATGCACGTCGTAGAAGATGGAAGGAAGCGCCTCCAGATCTACAGTGATGGTGATAACTTTTTATGGCAGTGAGAGGACTTCTCAGCCTCTTAGAAGTGGCTGATGGTGACGATGCCGGCCGTTGTGGCCGAGCGGTTCTAGGCATTTCAGTCCTGGTCCGCGCTGCTACTACGGTCGCAGTTTCGAATCCTGCCTCGGGCATGGCTGTGTGTGATGTCAGGTTCAAAATGGTTCAAATGGCTCTGAGCACTATGGGACTCAACTGCTGAGGTCATTAGTCGTCTAGAACTTAGAACTAGTTAAACCTAACTAACCTAAGGACATCACAAACATTCATGCCCGAGGCAGGATTCGAACCTGCGACCGTAGCGGTCTTGCGGTTCCAGACTGCAGCGCCTTTAACCGCACGGCCACTTCGGCCGGCCTGTGATGTCAGGTTAGTTAGGATTAAGTAGTTCTAAGTCTAGGGGACTGATGACCTCAGATGTCAAGTCCCATAGTGCTTAGAGCCATTTGAACCATTTTTTATGGCGACGATGATGCTGACGCTGGTATACCGAGAAATCACCCTGTAGAATACACATATCAAACAGATGAGATCAGTATCTGGTGTTGACAGGCCGCTACGTACCTGCATGGGTGTCTGCTTGCAATGCTGCTCATAGCGAGATAAAGGAGTAATACAGTTAAAATGATTCAGGCAATTCCACAGACGTACGTCTGGGTTAAGGTTGGAGGAGAAGGGGAAGAGAAAAATACTTAGGGGGGAGAAAAATACTTAGGAAACTTGATTATTTTAAATAAACCATTGGGAGAACGCTAAATTGCAAGGCGCATTATCTTTCTTGAAAAATATCGCTCTCCAAAGGGATGAGAATCATTTAGAGTCCCGAGAAACACGGAGTTGCGGTAATCCTAAGACACTGAGAAGAAAATCGTATCCATCATTACAACACGATCCTGTTTTAACTGCTTGCCTGATAAATAAAGTGACCTCAGAGCAATTCCCGATAGGGACGATGCTATAAAATTATCAGTTCAAAGTAGTCCTACATTCAGGAACTGAGCATAGGCGAGTAGATGTGGGAATCCTGTATCGCCGTTCTAGACGAAGTCCAAGCGGAGGTGGTTTGCCGTCGCCTTCCTCCAACATTCTACGAGGTGTCAAATGTATATCTGTGTCATGTGTCTGACTGTACAGTGTAGTGTTGCGTTCGCGTTGTTGTGGATAAGGGGACAGTAGAGTGTGAAACCCAGTGCCAGCACATAACCTAATCCTCTCCAGTAGCACCAAGTGGGCTGCCGAACTTATCGTCCTCACCGTCAAAGATGTCACGTGAGCTCGCTTCCTGCAAGGCAATGTGGAATTTAATCCAAGACTTTGGCGCAAATAGTGGTGATCAGGAACTTAACGCCACCATCTCCTCTCCCCTTCCTAGCCAAATACTGGCAGTGAAAATTTTCTCCCACCATGGTTCTGATCGGTTCATCTCCGAGTCGAACGTCACTGCAAAGGCCTGCGTGAGCGATCTCGGCTATGGAGGCGGTTTCTAAAAAGTACCAGAAAAATGAAATATCAAGGCATTTGCATGTGTAACCTTTCCAAGGTCGCAGCAGTATTACACAATCGTCAGAGCAAGAAAAAGAACTGTGGACTGATGCCGAAAGCAATAACTTGCCATTACTTCAGCAAAACGTGTAGCAAATGGCTAATGAGTTTTCCGAATGACAGTGACGTGTTAGGGATGAAGCGCCACTGATGAAATCGAGTCAGCCCTCTACACTACAGGAAACGAAGAATAAAGCTTCGGTTTCTGTACGGGATTTTAAGTAACTACACAATTTAACGAACTCTCGCGAATGAATACGAGGCTGGAGCAAGAGAGCACGACATCTGTCATAATCCAGCAGCAAGTTAGTTCCTTAGAAAATAATCCAATCTTGGGCAGCTTGCTTTATGGAATCGTTCTGTAAAACAACGTCATACTTCAGGTTTCCATGTCCGACCATATCTTTGTCGTCTTATTCTTTCGGCTTTCAAAAAAACAGCCCTGCGCAACTTTGTTCGCCTGATCATACAGAAATGGACGGCGCGTGTTCTTTTCAATTTACACCGGGCATAATTCTCATAATCCGACGCGGCCAGTTGTAAAGCAAAAATATGGCTCACTAAACGAGGAAAAAGCCTGAGCGCCGCTCCAGCAGCGCACATTTGTTTGGAAGAGGAGGCCGCCGCTCTTTGAACGCGCGTAATAAACATCCAGAAGAGCCGCGCGGCCGCTAATTCAAAGGGCGCGCGACGCCACGGGCTCTGCCGCAGTAATTAAGAGCTCCATTTAAAAACTGTAAATAACACAGCAGTTGCGCGGCAGAGGCACGGTCCACAAGTCGTGAGGGAATATCACCCGTGATTCATAGCTCTGTCCGTCTCATCTAACAGCCCACTAGCTACCAGATTAACTCGCTCCCCTGTCCGGACATCGTACTGCTACAGCACTTTCAGGATTTACGTTGTTGCCATCACAGAGCGTATTCAGGTAGTCTAAGAGATCAAATATATAAATCTGTGCATCATAATAATTGTATCAAAATTAAATTCGTCGAACAGTTGCCTTCTATTTTCTTCGAAGGAATCGCAGTACCATATACGGTAACGACGAAGAACTTGTTTGTAGCTTTTAATGAGCACCTCAACTAAGTAGAAAATAATTTCGTCAATGTACCAAGATATTCGCTTGTCTCTATGCCCTCCAGAAGTTTCGAAACATATTTCCATATGGTGAGGGACGTAAACTAGAACAAGCAGCCGCGCGGGATTAGCCGAGCGGTCTCAGGCGCTGCAGTCATGCACTGTGCGGCTGGTCCCGGCGGAGGTTCGAGTCCTCCTTCGGGCATGGGTGTGTGTGTTTGTTCTTAGGATAATTTCGGTTAAGTAGTGTGTAAGCTTAGGGACTGATGACCTTAGCAGTTAAGTCCCATATGATTTCACACACATTTTTTTAGAGCAAGCACTCGTGATCCAAAACGGCACGAGTAGCAAAAACTCTACACTGCTAGAACTCACAATGAATACTTGTGTGCTCTATTTCTGCAACATCCGTCTACTTGACCGTGCCAGTGCTTAATACACGCAATTAGGATGGCTGCGTGGTGGTTACGTGAGTAAAACACGCTGCGCCTTCATCAGCTGCACACTGCGCATGTTCCCGAGTACCTCGCACCAAAAATCAAATACTCCTCGTGTCGTCATAATCGCAAGGCGCGATCTCACTTACCTAACATTCTAGCCGCACTCATTCACAAAACAAAGGCACATTAAATTCCTCCCTATAGCTATCCGCGTCTCGTACAAGCTGACGTGCACTCTACGCACAATTCGGTTCCCTGTAGTATTAAACTAAAAGATGAACTTCTTTCCCTAAACTGCTAATTTATAATAGCCAGTTTCTCAGCGAAACAGTAGAGCAAATGTTGTCATGTTCGACGAGTTACGCTTTCTTCTCTTTTCGTCTCTCAGTCGCTTCCTTTTCCCTGCCTACATTACCTGTGGTCTACCACGCTACTCCCCTCTTCCTGTCTCCCTTGACTCACATCTTTTCTTGCTGTCATTTCTAATGTATCCCTATATATATATTTCTCACCCACTTCCTTCCCAGAGTAGTCATGGATCTCAAACGCTCCACCTAACACGATACCCATATCGATCTGCTCGGTTACTAGTCCATACCCTACAGCCACTTCTCTTCCAAATTATCCATCACCAAGGCGCTTCCTTTCTTATATTGCAGCATTTACTCTACAAGTTATCTGATTTATCGATATCATTTTAAAGCAACAACTCACTTCCGTCACCACTCAAAACACATAGTCATAATTTTACAACCATTTTAATACTTTTCAATTATGTATATAGATTTCATTCTTTTTAAAATAATGGAGTTCCATGTTTTGTTATTTTTCTCTTACATTATTTTTGCTACTGAGAGAAAAGTCTCTTGTAAAGAGGTTATAGGACGAAAACAAATAAAAATTACACCAGGGTAATGGAATGTGGTCGAAATTACATCAGGCGATACTCAGGAAACTGGATTAGGAAATATGCTGCAGAATAACTGACGACAACCGATTCAGAATTTATATAAATTTGGCAAGTAATAAGAACAGTGTTTCTGAAAAACACAAAATTGTTAACAATTAATATAAAGTTAAGCCCACCCGGTTAGCCGAGGAGTCTAAAACATGGCCTTCCGGAGTGGGAAGGAGCGCCTGGTCCCCGGCACGAATTCGCTCGGCAGACTTGTGTCGAGGTCTGGTGAACCGGCCAGTCTGTGGATGTTTTTTAGGCTGTTTTCCATCTGCCTCGGCAAATGCGGGCTGGTTCCCCTTATTCCGCCTCGGCTACACTATGTAGGCGATTGCTGCACAAACAAGTTATCCACGTGCGCGCACACCACCATTACTCTACCACGCAAACATAGGGGTTACACTCGTCTGGTGTGAGTCGTTCCCTGGGGTGGGGGGGGGGGGGGGCAGGTCCACCGGGGGCCGAACCGCACAATAACCCTGGGTTCGGTGTGGGGCGACGGAGGGGTGAAGTGGACTGCAGTAGTCGTCGTGGGGTTGTGGACCACTGCGGCTGCGGTGGAGAAGGAGCCTCTCCGTCATTTCTAGGCCCCCAGTTAACATACATACATAGAATATAAAGTTAAGTGACAGGAAGTCTTTCCTGAGGTTCTTTGTCTGCAGTGAAGCCTTCTACCGAAATGAAATGTTTACTATAAAGATTACAGGCGAGGGGACAATAGAAGCTTTTCTAAATGTGGTGTAACAGAACAAAACAGAAGACCATATGGGTCTATGCTGTAAGTAACGAAGAGGTATTATATTAAACTGGGGAGAAAAAAAATTATGGCACACTTGGACAAAAAAAAGAAGGGGCCGGCTGATAAGACATATTCTGAAACATCAAGGAATGATCAATTTGGTAATGGAGAGAAGTGTGGGGGAAAATGGAAATGAGCGTTTGGCGTCGTTGGCCGGGAGGCCCCTTACGGGGCAGGTCCGGCCGCCTTGGTGCTGGTCTTATTACATTCGACACCACATTGGGCGACCTGCGCGCCGGATGGGGATGAAATGATGATGAAGACAACACAACACCCAGTCCCTGAGCGGAGAAAATCCCCGGCCCAGCCGGGAATCGAACCCGGGCCGGTACGACGGCAATCCGTCATGCTGACCACTGAGCTATCGGTGGGGACCAGTGTCGGGGGCTAACAATTGTAGGGGGAGACCAATACAGTAAGCAGGTCAAGTGGGTATAGGTTGCAATAGTTCTGCAGAGATGAATGGCTTGCAGAGGATAGGCTAGGGTGGAGAGTTGCAAGACCACGACGATAAGCAGGCAGAGAGGGAATTGTTATTACTGACAAACGGGAAAAGGAAAGAGGAGAGTACAACAGTACCTTTCCACACGTTATTTTCCTTCCAGTATTCCAAAACATCGTTTTTCTACCCTGTCTTCCTCAACAGCTATTGTGCACACATAGCTGTTTGACTCACCCTCCCACTTGCACTCTGCCCGCAGGACGACCACCCCCGCTACGCGTTCGAGTACAGCGTGCACGACGCCCACACCGGAGACATCAAGCATCAGTGGGAGCAGCGCGACGGAGACGTCGTGAAGGGACAGTACTCGCTGGTCGAGCCCGACGGCTCGGTCCGCACCGTGGACTACGTCGCAGACTGGGAGACCGGCTTCCACGCCACGGTCCACAAGGACAGGCCGCAGGCGCACCCCTAAGGTCGCCGCCGGACTACCACGAGCCTCGCTCACCCTCTCTGGTCACGTGTCTGCCACAGCCGTGCACGTCATGTTCTCCGTTGTTCCACTACTCTCTCCAAATTCCTGGTGTATTTTTGACCAGGTGACTTTCTCGTGTCTAAATCAAGTCTACTGACACCCGGAACCTTCTTTCTGCCCACCTTCGGTCGTCCAAAATCTTGAGACAACTCTTGCCTGGCCGGCCTCTTTTCGTGGCATCGACTATCATATCTCAGTCTACAAGTTGTTCGTAAGGCCAGATTCCAGGTGCACATGTGGCTCAAAAAGTATTTATGATCATTCTTTGCCTGCATGGTGCAAATACCTGTAGATAGTAGCCTTGGGTAACTACTCCTCTTTCTGACACTGGAAATAATTCATGAATGTTACCCCAGATCCATCGTATCAACTAAGCCACTAACCTCGCGCCATGAAATATTTCTGCTATATTTAAAACAGCAATGTTTCCTCTTTCGGCTGTAATTATTGTTTATTTTCCACTATACGCCATTTTCAAGCGATAGTTAACGTGCGTGAGGATAAGCCACCAAGCAGTCCAGCCATCTGCATATAGCGGACAAGCATGAAACTTTGGACAAGTAGTCGGGCAAACAAGTGGTGTGCAAAACGTTTAAAAGTAGTGGCAGAAATAGAGCACTGCACACTGCAAGCCAACTGTAATAAATTAACTTGTCGTAGCAGCGATCACCAGTGACGACATCAATAACAGAGTGCACATTGAGTCATTATTTTCGATCGTGTCAACACGAAGACCGCTTGAAAATGGTATAATAGCAGAAACTGGACAATAATGGAAATGTTTCAGAAATTTTGCACGACTGTGGTATCTGCCCGAAAAATAGTAATTTCCGTTATCGTTACTCCCAGAACATTTAGAATGCGAAATGTCGCCCCGATTTCCATACTGTTCGGGTTCTGGAAATAATGTATTCTTAACTTTAAAAAGTGGCGTACAGAGAGGGAAGCAGCGAAGCAACACAAAATATAATGCGTTCCGCTGCAACTTGTTTATCAGTGCTGACAAACGTGAAACCTTTGACATGCTATTCAATGCAGGAAAGAGAAATGTGTAAATAACTATGACTGTAATGTTGAAGTGGCGTTCTCCCTTCTTTGGATGTCTTACCTCCAACCTCTCAGCGTGTTCGAATGTATATACACTCTTTGTTTCGAAGCGCCTTTCTCATTTCTTGAGCACTTTGTACTATTTTATTGCTCCACATACTGTGTATAATCAGACGCTGTAAATGATGTGAGCTTCTGCCGCACAAAGTAAAAGCTCATTCTCAGCATTATTATTACCCAACAATTCTCCACATTTCTAACGTCGTGGGAAAGATGTTCGTATGATGGGAACTTGGCTTCATTTCACGATGAGGAACATCTTCACTTTTCACAGAGCGTGCCTTATTTTGCTGAGAGAAACCTTTACTGTGTGGTACAAGATGAATGCACAAGAGAATATGTAAAATTCTCATTTTGATATTCTCTCTTCCTATAGCCTCTGGAGGTAGCAAACGATAAATTTTTTACTATACGAATGTAGATTACCAGTCTGCCAATGCTTTTTGTCTTGAAATCTTATTCATTATTCCCACAAACTCTTCTTCACGGAAATTTCCCCTATTCAGCACCATTCACCTCACAATTCCCGCATATCTTCCGTTGCAAACGATTTGTGGGTCTTCCTTTTGAGCAGAGAACGAACCTAAAGATTCAACATACAGTCTAAATCATATCATTGTATTACATGTATATATTTATATTCACTTCATTATTTTCTGGACTACGTTTTGCGTCATCAGACATCAAGAATAATGTTCTAGACAGTATTATATTTTTCTCGGCTGCAGAAAATATTTCTCTGCAGCGTTTTTCGAGAACTGCCGCATAGTATAGAGCTCGCTGTCAGCTTAAAGCCAGCTAATAGTATTGCTGCATTTCATTCGAGGTGTATTTGGTCGATGGAAAATACTTTATGTTTATTAAGTGGTTCTTTTCACAGCAGGAACTTCGAAGCGCTAGTCCTAATTTTTGTATATACTGTGCTCTTATCGCTTTCACGTGCAATCCAAATACATTTATATACCCATACACACAGAGTACATTCATATATCAATTTTACTCACACTGGTGTTGTTCCAGGATGTGCACATATCATTTTCTATCGTATGTAGTTTTTTTATACCATGGTGCTGTTCATTAGCGATATCATTTGTAAGTAATAATTCAGCTTCACAGCGAACAAGCTTGTAACACAATATGCTTGTATAATAAGTACAATTTGAAATGTAAATGACATATAACTGTACATATTATGTGTACTTATATAAATGTATGTAAGTACATGCGTCAAATAAATTTTTGAAATGATATTGCATTATTTCTTCTCTACCCTCGTGTCGATTACCATACTTGCTTTTTTGAGAATGATTTATCTTGTATCAGAATAAACAGAAGGGCTCTGCGACAAACACATACAGACAATAAACACTGCACTGAAGCTGTAATCACATTTTTCAGTTAAGAAGATGCCTAATATTCTCTTTCCTACTCCTGAAGACGTTCGTATAAGACAAAGAGTTTTTCAGGACTATTATGAATTCTTGAAGGAGTACCTCTTCGAGTCTCCCAGACACAAAACATGGAATGTTCTTTAGTTGTTGCTCACAGAGAAAACTGTAATAAGAAAAGGCATTAAAATGTCTATTCGTAAGAGTATTATAAAAAAATTAATAACTCTGACGAGAGAGCTGCTTCTCTATGGAATATAATTAGACGAGGTGAGAAGCTATAGTGCAAGATTAGACACTATACTGTCAATCATAATTCAGGAACTCTAAATATTGGCGGAAATTATTTCATGGATGCGTACTCAAATGGAAAAATTTAAATTAAAAGACTTCTCAAGAATGCAAATTCGATGCTCGTTGATAATCTGTACTCCAGGTCTTTCTATTAAGGGTAGAAAATTACAAAACTGAAGCATATTTTTAATTAAGAGTATGTTCATACTAACAGAAAGTTTTCTTTTGAAAGCCATACGAATGGGAATTTTCAAATTACACTTTGCTATAGTGATCATTGAAGGGAGACAGCTTTCTAGAGGCTGTCTTTTGTTCTGCAGCTTTGACAAGCTCGTTAGGAAATAAAATAATATACTCACAAGTTGCGACATCGTCGCGAAAAAACACAGTGACCCGTATATGTAATAAGTTTCCTTTAATTTACGTCTATGGTCACAATCTTTTCTGTTTAACATATTACAGGTTTCGGTCTTTAATGACCATCATCAGATCTGTCTCATAAGAGCAAAGTCCTAATGCACTGCAGCCATAGTGGCATAGTCAACTGTTAGATGCGGAATCAGCACCAGCATCGTCAAATACATATAAATCACATCACATGCACGAGTCATGTTGTCAGTAAAACTACTGCTCAAAAAATAATATTCTAACTGACAAAAAAGTGAAGCATCCAAAAGAGGAGAAGAAAAGAAAACGAAAATCCTGGAATTGAGAAGGTCTGTGATATTATTACAGTTATGAAAAAAATCGAGTCAAATTTATGATGAAGTTGGCAATATGAACCCACTCACTTATCAGAATGACGTCGTCCCCCCTCCCCCACACGACTCTGACCCGGATTGATGATGCGTGGATTCGCTTGTCCCTCAGGAGTGGTGGCATAAAGTCTTTGTATCTTCTCCTAAGGCAAGCTGGCCCAAGGCTGCTGTAATAATTGGTCCTTAACATCCTGTGTACCAACACTGGTTCCACACATGTTCTTTCGGGGACGCATCTGGGGATCTTGCTGCCCACGAGAGATCCTCAGTTTCACGCATACAATTCATACAGACACGTGCATTGTCCTGCTGAAACGTGGCATCACGATACGGTCGCATAACGGGTAACACGTGAGGAAGCAGGATGTCTATGGCGTACCGTTGTGCCCTCAGATTCCCTCAAATGCTACCAGCCGTGACCTGAGGTCATACCCGATGGCTCTTCACACAAGGCCGCCAAGAGTAATACCGCTGTCTCTCTCAAAAACATTGGAATTATAAGGTCTCTGCCCAAGTCGCCGCGACACAGGCCGACGGTCATCCTGTGTAGTTGCTGAGCACAATGTGACGCCACTCGTCCGCTGTCCACGCTTCCTGGTCACGGCACTGTTCCAGACGCAGTTGTGTATGTTGTGGTGTTAACAGCAGCCTACACGTGGAAAGGTAATTCCCTAGCCCGGCTGCTACTAGTTTCCGACCGATGTTGTGGCATGATACAAAATGTCGCAAGAGTCCGTTATTTGGTAGGGACATACACTATGTGATCAAAACTGTCCGGACATCTCCAAAAGCCGGCCGGTGTGACCGTGCGGTTAAAGGCGCTTCAGTCTGGAACCGCGTGACCGCTACGGTCGCAGGTTCGAATCCTGCCTCGGGCATGGATGTGTGTGATGTCCTTAGGTTAGTTAGGTTTAATTAGTTCTAAGTTCTAGGCGACTGATGGCCTCAGAAGTTAAGTCGCATAGTGCTCAGAGCCATTTGAACCATTTTTGAACACCTCCAAAAACATACGTTTTTCTTAATTGGTGCATTGTGCTACCACCTACTGCCAGGCACTCCATATCAGCGACCTCAGTAGTCATTAGACATCGTGAGGGAGGAGAATGGGGCGCTCCGCGGAACTCACGGATGTCGAACGTGGTGAGATGATTGGGTGTCACTTGTGTCATACGTCTGTGCGCGAGATTTCCACACTCCTCAAGATCCCTACGTCCACTTTTCCGATGCGATAGTGAAGTGGAAACGTGAAAGGACACGTAAAGCACAAAAACGTACCGGCCGACATCGTCTGTTGACTGACAGAGACTGCAGACAGTTAAAGAGGTCGTAATGTGTAATAGACAAAATGGCTCTGAGCAGTATGGGACTTAACATCTATGGTCATCAGTCCCCTAGAACTTAGAACTACTTAAACCTAACTAACCTAAAGACAGCACACAACACCCAGTCATCACTAGGCAGAGAAAATCCCTGACCCCGCCGGGAATTGAACCCGGGAACCCGGGCGTGGGAAGCGAGAACGCTACCGCACGACCACGAGCTGCGGACTGTAATAAACAGACATCTGTCCAGACCATAACACAGGAATTCCACACTGCATCACAACCCACTGCAAGTACTATGACAGTTAGGCGGGAGGTGGGAAAACTTGGATTTCATGATCGAACGGCTGCTCAAAAATGGTTCAAATGGCTCTGAGCACTATGGGACTTAACAGCTGAGGTCATCAGCCCACTAGAACTTAGAACTACTTAAACCTAACCAACCTAAGGACATCACACACATCCATGCCCGAGGCAGGATTCGAACCTGCGACCGTAGCGGTCGCGCGGTTCCAGACTGTAGCGCCTAGAACCACTCGGCCACAACGCCACATCGCCACATCTGAAAGACGGTGACCGTTCATGATCCGCACCAATCGCATAAAAGTGCTAGAAGCGCCACTGTGAGGATTCAGATCAGGTTTAATTTAAATACAGGCTGTAACGGTCGTGAGCGTTAGTTATCTTTGAGATTGGACGTGCGGAATTGGTGTTAGACAGCAGGGCCTTTAAGGCGACAAAGACGGCATTATCAGCATCTAACTGAGTTTGAATGAGGTCGTGTAACGGCTACGAGAAGCTGGATGTTCCGCCTGCCATAGTGTAGGAAGACTTGGCAGGAATGTAGTCTCAGTACATGATTGCTGGCACCTGAGGTCACGAAAATGTACAGTTGCAGAAAGACAGGGCATCAAACAGCCACGTGGCCCTACCGAGAAAGAAGATCATCGTGTTTGGCGTAAGGCTCTATCGCATCGTACTGCATCTGCATCATTTGAGCAGCGGTTAGCACCAAGTGATACAACAAACTGTTACAAATTCCTTACTTCAAGGACTGCTCTGAGCCAAATGCCCTGTAACCCCAAACCGCCGCTATAAGCGACTTCAGTGGTGTCGAGCGAGTGCTCTTTGGAGGACAGAGTGGAGGTCTGTTATGTTGTCTGAGGAAGGCTGGTTCTGCCTCGGTGCATTTGACGGTCGTGTGTTGGTTAGAAGGAGGCCAGTTGAGGGTTTGCAACCAACCTGTCAGCATGCTAGACACACTGGACCTACAACCTGTAGCTATGGTCTGAGGTGCGATTTCGTATGACACATGCAGCATTCTCATGGTTATCCCCCACATCCTGACAGCGAATTTGTACGTCAGTCCGGTGCTTCTACCTGTCCTGCTGCCATTCATAAACAGCATTCCAGGAGGTATTTTCCAACAGAATACCGCTCATCCACATACCGCTATTGTAAGCCAACAAGCTTGACATGCTGCCTTGTCCTGATCAGTCATCAAATCTGTCTACAACCGAGCATATATGGAGCATCTTCGGATGACACTTCCAGCATCATCCACAAACAGCATTAATCTACCCTGTACTGACGGACCAAGTGCAACTGGCGTGGAACTCCATTCCACAAGCCGCGCGGGATTAGCGGATCGGTCTAAGCCGCTGCAGTCATGGACTGTGCGGCTGGTCCCGGCGGAGGTTCGAGTCCTCCCTCGGGCATGGGTTGTCTGTCTTTAGGATAATTTAGATTAAGTAGTGTGTAAGCTTACGGACTGATGACCTTAGCAGTTAAGTCCCAGAAGATTTCACACACGTTTGAACGTTTTTTTTTTCCCATTCCACAAACTGACTTCCGGCATCTGTACAACACAATGTATTCACGTTTGCTGGCTTGCTTCCAACAGTCAGGCGGCTACACCGGTTATTAATGTACCAGCATTTCACATTCAATGATTCATCTCACGCTTACATTATAACCTATGTTCTTGCAATGCTAATCACTTACGTAAGTTACGTAGACAAATGTATTCCCAAAATTTCGTTACTATACATTAATTATTTTTTGGTGCTGCAGTTTTTTTTTCGTCAGTGCGCTTTTGTAATATTCTACATCCGCAGCAAGACATAACTGCAGAAGGGTTGTCTCGACCAATGGTCTTGTCTTCTACTTCCACCCAGTCAACCAAATCACTGCTTCTCACGTGACGTGATGCACTCGTAACAAGACAGGTGCATGGCAAGTTATATAGTGAGGGAGAGAGAGACAGAGAGGGGTGGGGGGAGAATGAATACTCTGCAGTGACAGCACTTTCTTTACAGCTTTTTACTACACCCCACTCTCCACCCGTTCTTACCATGAATAATCATTCGCAAGGTCTGGAATTATTGGTTCAAATGGCTCTGAGCACTATGGGACTCAACTGCTGAGGTCATTAGTCCCCTAGAACTTAGAACTAGTTAAACCTAACTAACCTAAGGACATCACAAACATCCATGCCCGAGGCAGGATTCGAACCTGCGACCGTAGCGGTCTTGCGGTTCCAGACTCCAGCGCCTTTAACCGCACGGCCACTTCGGCCGGCGACCTGGAATTATTCCAGATCTGGCGAGTGATAGACTTAAGGAAGCTGTATCTACTTCATAAGAGTTACTGATATCACCTGTTAACTTTATCTTAACTTTATCTTCGTTCATTTACTTTACGTCAGCTATGATGAAAATTAAGGTGATAAAATACACTGATCAGCCAAAACATTATGACCACTGCCCACCGTGACGTTGGCTATCGCCTGATGGACTTGCGCGCACATGAGGCGGTAACAGAATTATTCATATGTAAGTGGAGCAGACGTGGATTGGGATCACACTAGCGAAGATATAGGCATAAAATGGGGAAATCCTTTGAGATAAGCGACTTTGACAAAGAGGAGATTATTATTAAGCAGAGTCCATGAACGAGTCTGTCGAAAATGGAGCAGCTGGTCGAATGTTCACGTGCTACTGTTGTTAGCATCTACAGAAACAGGCAGAAAGACAGTGACACTTCCACTATGCGCTGAATGGTTGGACGTCGACGACTCTTCACAGAATGTAGGGTTTGAAGGCTTATCTGCTGCTTAAAGTAGGATAGATGGTGATCTGTGACATCACTACCGAAAGGGCACAATTCTGGTGCATGCACAATTTTTTGAAGCACACCGTTCTTTGTACATTGTTGAACATGGGGTTCCACAGCAGACAGTGTCTTCGTGTTCACGTGCTGTCCCAATGACATTGTCAGTTACTATTGCAGTGGACACGGGAGCATCGGGATTCGACTGTCTATTAATGGAAACTTGTCTGCTCTTTGGGTGAATCACATTTTTGCTACACTGCGTCAATGGCCTTCCCCACAAGCGCCATCATCAAGATAAACAGCAGTAGTGGGACAAGAGGGGCATAGGACAATTTGTTGTCTACATCGAGGCAAGTATACACTTAGGGGCAAACCTATTGTTCTCCTTTAATTGACAGGTCCTTAACTTATTGTTCTGCTAAGAGGATTATTACCCACTGGGCATAATCTGTCCCAAGAAACCTTCCCCAACCCCTCTCCCACTCCTCCTCCCAACCTCTCAAGGAAACCTCCAACCCTCCCCCACCCCCTCGCTGGTACAGGTACATTTTCAAGCTTGAGTTAGCCCACTCTCACTCTATCAACTTTACTACTTAACTGAACAATTAATTAACCCCTCCCCCGCTGGTAAACCCCCAAACTCCACTTTCCCCTGCCCCCCACCCCCCTCACCTACCTGGAAATTGGTGGCTCTGTGCTAGAGAGGAAGGCTCTCACAACAGGAAATTCAGTTACATAGCATTGGTTGTATCTCTCTTGCTCATCATTCTCTGCTGCCTGGGGAGTTGAAGGTCTTGTAAAATACATCGATCGCTCTTTTTTTTATCCCGATCGCACAAGGAATACCATACGAAACACCCACCACAAGTAATTACACTGTTACAAATCTTTCGATCACGAAACATGTGCTATCCACTGTCCCACACAGAATGCCATCTGCATAGGCTGCTGGGAGGCGGAGAGTACTGGGGACCTCCATAAAGACACATGACTGTCAGTGGCCGCGCCATGTGCAGGGATCTAAGAGGTGGGTGCTCAGGCCTCACAACAGACGGACTATATGCCACGCTAACCCTGAGCAAAAGCACCCAAGAAAGTATTGTCAAAACTTGTGCTGTCTCTGTTTCTCCTCCTGTGAGGTCCCACTGCTGGACCAAACCACAAACAAAGCAGCATTTACCCAGTAATCCCCTGTGGATTACTGACACATGTGAGAACTTCCGTCAAGGCAAATGCCTGATTGGGAATCGTTCCAGATATACTGCTGAAGTCAATAAATAATTAATTTCTGGTCACATGTTCTTGACATAGCAGGTAAGGTGAGTGTGATAGCTCACCACTGCCGCTCACAGCCAGTTTCTGGAAAAAGAAGGACAATGGAGTGTCACCAGCAGTCGAGATCCTCATCTGCCCCTCCATCGCAGAAGAAGTGTACAAGTAAGTACTCATTACATTTCGTTGCTACTATTACTATGTAGCAGTTCCTCTTATTTGTTCAACTCTATGTCATTATCTGTGGGTTCTTAGTGTATCTCCTTCTCCTTCTTTGTTCAGCGATCTCTGGGGTGTCTGGGCCAGCAGCAGCCATCATCGCCTCGTCGGGACTTGCGGCAAACTCTGGCCTGTCAGGATCAGCTGCAGTAGCAGCTCCATGGGAGCCTGTAGCGCACCCGACCAGCAAGTTGCGGCAGGGCAGCAAACTGCTATTATCCATTCCACTCATTGATTTAGACACCCAGCAAGTCCCCAACTCTCAGAAGAACTGTGTAGGGGGCCTACACCTACACCTATATCTATGGGTCAGTACGCACCATCCCAGAGCAGAGTGTTAGTGTGGTGGATGAGAAACTGCCGATTCCTCCCAGTGCTCTACTGATTTTCACTTCAGTTTATATTTTAACAGCTAGTGTTCAATGTGCTCAAATATTGATAAAGAAGCGTCAGTGGACAGTGACTGGTGTGTTGTGTTAGAGATTGAAAATGCATAAGAAGTGTTAAACTGCTCTTTCCAGAGATGGAATGGGAGTAACTGTGCCATGAAGGACACTGCATCAACCAACAGATGACCTCTGAGTATTCTTCATCTCCAGACGTTTACTGTGCACGTTTGATGCTTTCTGTAAGATCATTTTACGATGGCGTGACATTCATGGGGAGATCAGGAGGTCGATCCATTTATCTGCAACACTCCAGTATTACAGATTTTTTTGGTCTATGGATGGTGTGGTATCGACAGCTACAATGCCACGGCGTAGGTGCAAGTTCTTAGGTTGGCACTACGACACAGACACCGAAGACAGCGCCCTCTAGCCGGCCCTGTGCAGCTCTACGAGCGCCGCTCCAGATTCTACCATTTGATTTCGAGTAGACGACCAAGCAACATTGTTTCTATTTCATAGTGGGCGAGCCACTACAGATTTTGCCTTTATAGCTTAATGTACGGCTTCGCACCTACGTGCTCTTCTCAGCCAAAGTTAAGTAATATTATAATTTGTACATGTTCATATACAAGTAAAAGAGTTTTAACTTATACGCAGTACAGCAGTACTTCACCTTTTCCTGCTCCTATTCGCTTCCTACATTCGGCCTACCCTTCAGCTTACAGGAGCAGACTCACGCGCCGTCTTCCAGCCGGGATACAAAAGATGGTGCTGTCCCTTGTGTTGGAAAGATTCAGCTGCGGGCTGCTGTGTGTTCAAACTATGTATAAAGACATCATGAACTATTTCCATACATATAGTGTGCATGCAGATGATATAGAACAGTACATAAATATGGTGTCAAAAGTAGAAATTTGAGTGAAATACATGCTGAAGTAGAGCACTAGTTAAATGGCTCGGAATTCCTGCAGTGCAAAACAGCTAGATTGTTGCTGATGATTTGCTATATAATAGGTGATACGTGGTACTTACTGGAATTAAGGAGAACGTGGAATGGAGGACCCACCAATGTAACTTTATTTTCACACAACCTGTTTATTTAACAATATATAACCGTAATATTTTCTTTAACAAAATGAACAAATTTGCAAAATTCTTTTCACCTTAAACCTTAAGCTTTTGCAAAATAAATCAAAACAGCAAACAATATGACAATGGTTACAAGATGTCTGGATCTGCAGCCCGCCCATTATCGGGTGAAAAAACGGTGTTTACTACCCCGCTGGACACAGTGTGTCTTATTAAATTCCCTTCTGCAATGCATGAGAACTATACAAGCACCACTGATGACAAGAATCATTCAATTACTCAAAACAGATGAAGTAACTTTTAATTCAAAAACTGTATATCGAAAAGTGCGGAGTTAAGATGCGCACCGGTGCTTACTGGTTAAACAGATTAGGAAACAATGCGACAATGATAAGCCTTAGTTCAAAGCAACCAACCTCACCTCTTAATTTCAATCGGAAACCTATGTACGACTGGATCCCAACCTGTCCCTTCTGACAATCTTATTTTGACTAAATCCCCGGTGAGAGTTGTTGTTAATATTTTCAAAGTTAAGCTGATTTCAGTTATTAAGACCGTTCTGAAGGAACATCTTAAAACATTAATCAAAATATCCACGTATTTTCTTTTTAATGGAGAATACTACGAACAAACGGAGGGAGTCGCCATGGGTAGCCCACTCTCACCGGTGGTAGCGAATTTGTACGTGGAGAACTTCGAGGAGGAAGCCCTGTCGCCATCCGAATGGAAACCTACTTGCTTTTTCCGTTACGTGGACGACACGTTCGTCATCTGGTCACATGGTATGGATAAACTCCTTGACTTCCTTACACATCTAAACTTCATACACCCAACATCAAATTCACTATGGAGACTGAAACGGAGGGTAAATTACCTTTCCTTGACGTCTTGGTCAAGAGAAGGGCTGACGGCACCCTAGGTCATGGGGTGTATCGGAAGACAACGCACACTCATCTGTATTTGCACGCAGACTGCTGCCACCACCCTTCACAGAGGAATGGGGTACTTAAAACTCTAGTACATAGGGCGCGCACTACCTATGACGCAGGGAATCTACCCCAGGAATTGGAACATCTGAGAACTGTATTTCGAAAAAAATGGGTACTCAAAGTGGCAGATTCAACGTGCTCTCCGCCCAACCATTACAGCACAACCTGTGGAGATGGATGAAATCACGAGGGAGGAGGTAGGCACTGCGTTTATTCCATATACAGGCGCACTCTCGGGGAAAATTGCACGCATTTTGAAGAAACACCGGGTCGGAACTGTGTTTTGTCCTCCGAATAAAACTCGTGCACTGGTGGGGAGCGCCAAAGATGACCTCGGTTTGAAGAAGGCCGGCGTGTACCATATTCCGTGTCAATGTGGCAAGTCGTATATTGGTCAGACGATGCGTACCGTCGAGGATCGATGCCGTGAGCACCAGAGGCACACTCGACTGATGTATCCGAGCAAGTCGGCGGTCGCTGAGCATTGTTTGTCGGAAAATCACGCTATGGAGTATGAACGCACGAGGATTCTGGTACAGACGTCGAGATACTGGGACAGCGTTGTTAGCGAGGCCATCGAAATTCGCACCAATGACGACCTCATAAACCGTGACTGTGGCTATAATTTTAGCAAGGCTTGGTAACCAGCGAATGGGTTAACCAAGAGTAAATCGAGCAAACGTATAGTTATGACGACCACGGCGGACAGAGCCATCACACCGACGTCATCTCAGACGCCGTCGCAATCTGTTCCACCGCTCGACCGTGGCGCGGGGCGCGGACAACGGCGGGAGCGCGCCGCGGGCGGAGGGTATCTAAATTGGCCGACGCCGCGACCGAACCCAGTTCCCTCTGAGCAGCCATAGCGTACGGATCTCCGTGCCGGCACGTTCACAGGAGCTCAGTCCGTCAGTTCCCCTGATGATGGCGACATGTATGATCGCCGAAATATTGTGCCCGTTGGACACTGTAGACTGGCAGTACACCGGTGGATATTTTGATTATCAAATACGCCGGGAGAAACTCAAGAATCACATCTTAAAACATTACTTGTGAACACTTATTACAAGAGAACTCATTCGGCGGAACCATAAGATCCACTAAAATACATCAATTGTGACACAGTCTTTCAAACACAGCGACGAACAGCTTAGTACAACAGGTTGTTCAGAATATAACTAATGACTGAGAAATGTAATTACAACCAAGAATTGAACGGTTAACATCTAAATCTAACCTCAAACTCTCTCTTTTGTTTAACGGCAACCGTGCACTAGTACAATTGGGTACAATCCAGAAGGAAAGGCAATATAATAGCGGCACAAATTTTCAAATGACAACTAGTGTTTTTGTACAAAACTACGGCCTATTTTTATGACCAACGAACCGACTGAGTTTACACAAAACAGAAAATAATAAGGAGGGCAGATAGACAGTGACACAAATCTACATCTACATCTACATCTATACTCCGCGAGCCACCTTACGGTGTGTGGCGGAGGGTACTTATTGTACCACTATCTGATCCCCCCTTCCCTGTTCCATTCACGAATTGTGCGTGGGAAGAACGACTGCTTGTAAGTCTCCGTATTTGCTCTAATTTCTCGGATCTTTTCGTTGTGATCATTACGCGAGATATATGTGGGCGGTAGTAATATGTTGCCCATCTCTTCCCGGAATGTGCTCTCTCGTAATTTCGATAATAAACCTCTCCGTATTGCGTAACGCCTTTCTTGAAGTGTCCGCCACTGGAGTTTGTTCAGCATCTCCGTAACGCTCTCGCGCTGACTAAATGTCCCCATGACGAATCGCGCTGCTTTTCGCTGGATCATGTCTATGTCTTCTATTAATCCAACCTGGTAAGGGTCCCATACTGATGAGCAATACTCAAGAATCGGACGAACAAGCGTTTTGTAAGCTACTTCTTTCGTCGATGAGTCACATTTTCTTAGAATTCTTCCTATGAATCTCAACCTGGCGCCTGCTTTTCCCACTATTTGTTTTATGTGATCATTCCACTTCAGATCGCTCCGGATAGTAACTCCTAAGTATTTTACGGTCGTTACCGCTTCCAATGATTTACCACCTATGGCATAATCGTACTGGAATGGATTTCTGCCCCTATGTATGCGCATTATATTACATTTATCTACGTTTAGGGAAAGCTGCCAGCTGTCGCACCATGCATTAATCCTCTGCAGGTCCTCCTGGAGTACGTACGAGTCTTCTGATGTTGCTACTTTCTTGTAGACAACCGTGTCATCTGCAAATAGCCTCACGGAGCTACCGATGTTGTCAACTAAGTCATTTATGTATATTGTAAACAATAAAGGTCCTATCACGCTTCCTTGCGGTACTCCCGAAATTACCTCTACATCTGCAGATTTTGAACCGTTAAGAATGACATGTTGTGTTCTTTCTTCTAGGAAATCCTGAATCCAATCACAAACCTGGTCCGATATTCCGTAAGCTCGTATTTTTTTCACTAAACGTAAGTGCGGAACCGTATCAAATGCCTTCCTGAAGTCCAGGAATACGGCATCAATCTGCTCGCCAGTGTCTACGGCACTGTGAATTTCTTGGGCAAATAGGGCGAGCTGAGTTTCACATGATCTCTGTTTGCGGAATCCATGTTGGTTATGATGAAGGAGATTTGTATTATCTAAGAACGTCATAATACGAGAACACAAAACATGTTCCATTATTCTACAACAGATTGACGTAAGCGAAATAGGCCTATAATTATTCGCATCTGATTTATGACCCTTCTTGAAAATGGGAACGACCTGCGCTTTCTTCCAGTCGCTAGGTACTTTACGTTCTTCCAGCGATCTACGATAAATTGCTGATAGAAAGGGGGCAAGTTCTTTAGCATAATCACTGTAGAATCTTAAGGGTATCTCGTCTGGTCCGGATGCTTTTCCGCTACTAAGTGATAGCAGTTGTTTTTCAATTCCGATATCGTTTATTTCAATATTTTCCATTTTGGCGTCCGTGCGACGGCTGAAGTCAGGGACCGTGTTACGATTTTCCGCAGTGAAACAGTTTCGGAACACTGAATTCAGTATTTCTGCCTTTCTTCGGTCGTCCTCTGTTTCGGTGCCATCGTGGTCAACGAGTGACTGAATAGGGGATTTAGATCCGCTTACCGATTTTACATATGACCAAAACTTTTTAGGGTTCTTGTTTAGATTGTTTGCCAATGTTTTATGTTCGAATTCGTTGAATGCTTCTCTCATTGCTCTCTTTACGCTCTTTTTCGCTTCGTTCAGCTTTTCCTTATCAGCTATGATTCGACTACTCTTAAACCTATGATGAAGCTTTCTTTGTTTCCGTAGTACCTTTCGTACATGATTGTTATACCACGGTGGATCTTTCCCCTCGCTTTGGACCTTAGTCGGTACGAACTTATCTAAGGCGTACTGGACGATGTTTCTGAATTTTTTCCATTTTTGTTCCACATCCTCTTCCTCAGAAATGAACGTTTGATGGTGGTCACTCAGATATTCTGCGATTTGTGCCCTATCACTCTTGTTAAGCAAATATATTTTCCTTCCTTTCTTGGCATTTCTTATTACACTTGTAGTCATTGATGCAACCACTGACTTATGATCACTGATACCCTCTTCTACATTCACGGAGTCGAAAAGTTCCGGTCTATTTGTTGCTATGAGGTCTAAAACGTTAGCTTCACGAGTTGGTTCTCTAACTATCTAACTAACCATGAGGATTACAGAATCTTATTCCCCTTTATCATCAAGCAGTTCCATGGATCCACGGTGCCGATGAAAGCCAGGTAGAAGAGGGTAGCTTGGTCACGAACGGTCGTCCGACACGAATATTGCCAACCAACCGAAGGGATGTCGGCCTGCTGCTTGTAGTCGATGCTACCCTCGGTGAAGTACTGCGATATCTCCGCTCTGCGCAGGCCCTCCTTGTGCAGCTCGTGGCTTCGGCCACTCGGACCTCATGACCACCTCTTGTTGCGTCGGTACCACCAATGCTCAAACTGCGTTCCTCTCTCTCGAGCCAGTAAACCCTGTATACATATATCGGAAACCAAGAACCTTCTAAGGGCACAACCCACAGATACCCACTCTTCCTCATAGATATTGGCAACGGGGCCGCAAGAGAGGTAGTCAGTACTACACGTGAGCCGGTTGTGTCAGACAGACAGCTCGACCTCCCCCTCTCAAACCTGGCCTCCCCTGGGGATAAGAACCCCTCACTCTGCTGGAATGTTTAATCTGACTGAGGCGAACCCTTATGAGCTTCCCCCTTCCCGTGTCCCTGACCAGAAGGTTGACCGGGCTTAAAATTTTGACAACGAAATATGGTCCTAGGAAACGTGGGGCGAGCTTCAATAAGCGTTTATCCAGGGACCAGGAGCTGATCTATTAGAACATTAATGATCAGGTACAAACCAGAAGGAAAGGCAATATAATAGCGGGACAAATTTTCAAACGACAACTAGTGTCTTAGTACAAAACTAAGGCCTATTTTTACGACCAAAGAGCCGGCCGAGTTTACACAAAACAGAAAACGCCCAGAAACGTTCCTGATGTAGACAAGATCCGCTATCTTCCTTTGCAAGGGGCGCTTGTTTCTATTATAGCGACAGACCTGACGATCGTAAGCCATCCTAATATTTGCCTGACCTCGCCCCCACTTCTTCCTAAAAACCTCCACAGTGACAGATGGAGGTAAAAGATCATTTATCTCCCATAGATTTGAGAGCGGGAATTCATGGGATATGCGAGCATTAGGCTAGCTGGGGTGGCCTAGGATGCTTCATGCCATGCGGAGTTAAACACTAAGCTTAACCAGGGCAAAGTGGTATCCCACTTCTTGAGCGATTTATGGTGGTAAATAATCATCACTGACTTCAAGTTGCGGTTAATACTTTCGGCAAAGGAAGCCTGAGAATAATAAGGTGTGGTGGTAACATGTTTCATCCCACTGTCAAAACAGAATTGTCTAAACGACCTTACCAGAGAGCCAGGAGCGTTATCCGTAACCAACGCCCGCAGTGGCCCAAACTACCTAAATATATTAGTAAGATAAGAGATGGTGTTAAGAGAGGTCACACCCCCGCTAGATATCAACCAAACGAACATGGTGAAAGCGTCCACCGCTACGAGAAAATACAAATTGCCTCTTTCATCCGGGGTAGTGGGCCCACATAATTTACAAACAATTTTTCCAATGGATGCTCTTCCCGTTCCGACTGCAGCAATCCCCTCGCCGGAGAGTTACTTGGTTTTCCCTTCTTACAATCTCGGTATTCTTTGACTAAACCTCTAATGTCTTTATATAGGGTCGGCAAGGTCAGCTGCTCCCTGACCTTCTCTGAGGTTTTATAATGACCTAAATGCCCTCATACTGGAGAGTCACTGAAGTACCGGAAGACACGAATAACTAAGGTTCGTGGGAGACAAATTCTAGCTTCCCCAGACGCACCCCTGTGGTTACACAGAATGCCATTCATCAGAAAATAGTCACTGGATTCCTGTCCATCTAGTATTTGCTTCCTGAGCACCCTCACAATGGGTCTTGTTCTCGTTCAGTTTTCAAAATCCTTGGTAAGGATCGTAGATACTAGGTGACTGTCCGGCGTTTCCTCATCAAGCTCGTGCTGTTGGAAGATCCTGGGAAGGGTGTCAGCAGCCTGGTTATCAGATTCCTTAACGTGCCGAACCTTAAAATGGAAAGCCAAAATGCTGACCGCCCATCTGGCGATACGTCCTCTCTTCCAACACGAGCTAGGACCCAACTAAGGGCCTGGTTATCCATCTCTAGGTCACCGAAATTTTTCCAGGGCAAATAACACAGCTAACGCATCGCACTCATATACCAAATAATTGTAATCAGGCCCCTCCAGACGCCGGGAAGCAAATGTTAACTGACACCTGATATCTTGATCTTCCTGTAAAAGAACTGCAGCCACACTAGTATTGCAAGAATCAGTCTGGACCACAAATCTTTTCTTAAAGTCAGGTACGGCTAAAACCAGTCGGTTAGCAATCGCAGTTTTAATTCCTTCAAAGGCTGCCTGCTGACTTTCAGCCCAAACGAATTTCTCATTATTTCTGCATAACAGATTTAATCGAGCTGCAAGTTGGGCAAAGTTTGGGACAAATCTGACGAAATAATTAGCCATCCCTACAAATTGGGTAACCTCCTCTTATTTCGCGGCTGCGGAAAAATTCTCAGCGCCTTATTGCGTTCCTGATCAATACTAATTCCGTCCCCAGACACCAAGTGACCTGAAAATGACACCTGGCGCTTAGCCAAGGTTATCTTTGAGGGTTTCATAGTGAGCCCCGCATCCGTGAGTCTGGATGTGCTCTAACAGCTCTTCAAAGGAGGTACTAAATATGACCATGTCGTCCAAACAATTGAAGACGCAATTAAACTTTAAATCACCTAAAATTTTATCCAATAAACGGGATAAAACTGATGAACCGGTTGACAAACCAAACAGAACCCGGATAAACTCATATAAATTACACTCTGTGGTGAAGATGGTGACATGCTTAGATCCATCCGTTAAGGGTATCTGTTAATACGCCTGATAAAGATCTAGCACCATAAACCAGGATGCTCCAGAAAACCAGGTGAAACAGTTATGCAGATCAGGCAGTGGCACCGATTCCAAGATCACTTTTTTATTGAGAAGCCTGTAATCAATCACAGGACGGAAATTCTGCCCCTGATCTTTGGGTACTAAGAAAATGGGGGAATCATAGGGGAAGCATAAGGGGTGGTAGACAGTCTTATGACTCCGTCTTTTAACAAGCCCTCAATTTTGTGCCGCAATATCTTTATCTTAGGTGGTGACAAGCGATGTGGAGACTGGCGAACTGGCACGTCATCCATAACACGAACGTGGTATCTAATGACGTCTGTGACCCTGAACCTGTCAAAAGGTACATCAGGAAATACTCCCAACAGTTCACTTAACTGGTTCCCTTGTAGATTAGAGAGGTGGTCTATCCCAAGCACGCATGTGTTGCTACTGGTGTCACGTCCCATCCCCACATGGGTATGTGAACAGTAGGCTATTCGATCGTTGGGGTAAAATGTGATTTGAGCACTGGTGAATGGAGTATTGCATTGATTGGACTGGAGACATACAACAGCATCGCAATGCCACCGAGGCTAACATCAAACTGCATCTGCTTATTAATGGTGAAAAAGACATGTGGAAATAGAACTGGTGCATACGATATCCACGATTTAAACCAAGTCTTAAAATAGTATGGAAAGGGTATTGAGCTACCTGCAAACATCAATACACTTAAATCAGAAATACGAGCTGTGAATGAAACTTCTGAGTAACCAGAATGGTTCAGTAGGACACCTACTGGGCTGGGTTTCACAAAAGGACTGGTTTTGAAGAAAGATTATAGTAAATTTTACACGTCAGATCAGACTGTGGACGTACTGCCAGTCAGCACAATCCGAGTCGAGTGTAACATTGCAACGAACTCCTATCTCAACGACAGTCTGATTCATACTATTTATGGATTCCTCCCCCGCAGTTGTAACAGGGTATAAAATTGTTGAGCCTCCCATTAATTCAATATACCTTCCAGTGACAGTTCAGACATTGGATTATTTGCAGTTGCGTATTGTGGACCAGAATAATCAATCGATTTTCGTGATGAGGAAATCATTATATGATTACATCTAAAGCAGGAAGGGCGTACGGTATAAAACCAGTGCATGCAATTCACAGCACATCACTTCGTTGATAAGCCCCAAAGTCATAATTCGTACGAACTACGAGTTTCTTAACTCCGTTGGCTTGAAACCATGCAACGACGTTCTCACTCAATATAACCGAGCGAATTATACGTCAGGAATACTTCTCACATAAACCTTACGTTTCAACCACATTTAACAAGAAAGATGAAATTAAGTTTGTCATCCAGCACCAAGTCACGTTGACACTTCCATGCAAGACCTTCTTATATTTGGAGGGGTCACGCTGACACTTCCATGCAAGACCTTCTTATATTTGGAGGGGTCACGCTGACACTTCCATGCAAGACCTTCTTATATTTGGAGAGGTCACGCTGACACTTCCATGCAAGACCTTCTTATATTTGGAGGGGTCACGCTGACACTTCCATGCAAGACCTTCTTATATTTGGAGGGGTCACGCTGACACTTCCATGCAAGACCTTCTTATATTTGGAGGGGTCACGCTGACACTTCCATGCAAGACCTTCTTATATTTGGAGGGGTCACGCTGACACTTCCATGCAAGACCTACTTATATTTGGAGGGGTCACGCTGACACTTCCATGCAAGACCTTCTTATATTTGGAGGGGTCACGCTGACACTTCCATGCAAGACCTTATATTTGGAGGGGTCACACTGACACTTCCATGCAAGACCTTCTTATATTTGGAGGGGTCACGCTGACACTTCCATGCAAGACCTTCTTATATTTGGAGGGGTCACGCTGACACTTCCATGCAAGACCTTCTTATATTTGGAGGGGTCACGCTGACACTTCCATGCAAGACCTTCTTATATTTGGAGGGGTCACGCTGACACTTCCATGCAAGACCTTCTTATATTTGGAGGGGTCACGCTGACACTTCCATGCAAGACCTTCTTATATTTGGAGAGGTCACGCTGACACTTCCATGCAAGACCTTCTTATATTTGGAGAGGTCACGCTGACACTTCCATGCAAGACCTTCTTATATTTGGAGGGGTCACGCTGACACTTCCATGCAAGACCTTCTTATATTTGGAGGGGTCACGCTGACACTTCCATGCAAGACCTTCTTATATTTGGAGGGGTCACGCTGACACTTCCATGCAAGACCTTCTTATATTTGGAGGGGTCACGCTGACACTTCCATGCAAGACCTTCTTATATTTGGAGGGGTCACGCTGACACTTCCATGCAATAGCTTCTTATATTTAGAGGGGTCATTCAAGAAAACCGAAGGCAGCGCTATACTGGGATCCAAGCTTATACTAATGCTTTAGCATTCCTGTTTCAAGAGATACGCTATGAACTCAGTGGGTCTGAGATCGATCACACACGCAATGTCGGCATAACATCAACCCTTGAAAAATATGTCTCTGCATCACCCACGGATCTGAATGGTTTATAAAATGCGCGATGGTCATAGGCGATCCGGTGGACAGAACAGTTGCAGAGTACAAACGATTTACTGCGTGCACACCTCTAAAAATGCTTATGGGCCAGTTTAATGACATGAGGCAGATTATTATCAATGCTAAATAGGAACCCATTCTTGTACAGAGTGCGATGGATAATAACTCATGCATTCAAGGAGCTCAAGAGAAGAATATGATCACAATCAGCAAGATAATATGAAAAATGCCTCATATCAGTGTATTAGACTAGGAGCGTTTGAAGCTTTCAAACGTTCTGAATTCCGGTATGTATCTATCGCTAACATTCCACTCATGGGAGATTTTCGAGTGCCCAGTGCTACCGAGGGCTATAAAAACCTTTTCGCGGCTAGAGACGCCTAGATTCATAATATTTGCGTTTCAGACTGACAGAAGAGGGAATATAGCAAATGATTCCACTGTATTCGACAGCTGCAAGTTAACTGATGTCAGGGTCTACTCGAATTCAGAATTCTAGCCATATGACAATTTACACCTCCACACTCTGGATTTAGTGTGCGACAGTATTTGGACAGAACATTTCCGAGGAAAATGGCTCAGACATGGAGGTCCAGTTGTATGACCACCACGTTCACGTGGCCTAAATTACCTGGGTTTCTTCCTGTGGGGACTCCTGAACGAGCATGTGTGCTCTACTCCGCCTACGAATGTGGAAGAATTGGTAGGGTGTGTTCAGGCTGCTCTTGTTCCTGTGGCCGCAGCTTTGCTGCAAAGGGTCCAGAGCTGTATGATTCGGCGGGTTGCGCAATGTTTGGATGTGCAGGGAGATCGCTTTGAGCATCTGTTGTTCTGAGGACAACGTATTCTGTTGTGAAGGTCATGCGGCCATTAATATGGACATTATTATTGTCACTGGTTGCTAATGTACAATATCTGAGCGCTCTTATTACACTTAGTAGACTATAAATATTAAGTAGATGTTATGTTACTGTATTGTGCTATCATCTTTAACATCTCGAAACAGATATTGATTTTGTAGTTATTCAGTCGTATGACAGATTATTTGTTTCAATTGTCTGTTTCTTATTTCTCTAACCACGTATTTGTTATGTTCAGCGGTACAAAATTTAGGATACATGTGACCTAAGAAACTGGGTATATTACAGAAGGAAATGTCAGAATGAAATTAGCAAATTTAAAAAGAAAGTACCCTAACACAGGATCGAACCATCGACCTCCTGCATGCTAACACAAAACTCTGTCCACTGCACCAACTGTATAGCACAAGTGGTACATTCCGACAGAGATAGTTACAATACATGTGGTTACAGTGTTGCCAGATTGCCACTCTTTAACGTCGTTTTTCTGCTGGATGTACTCACCGGAAGAAATTTTGTGACAGACATTTTTTATTGTTGTCCTGTGAGGAGTCGCACTGTGAAGCCTGAGTGTGCGAATTTCACTTAACAACAAAGGGATTACAATTTAGTTCTTGAGATTACAAAATAGTTCTTGAGGTACAATTTCACTCTGTTGTTTCAATGCAGAGAGACTTTTAACTTGCACGCTACAACAATAACACTGGTCCAGAATACTTTTTTAAGTTTTTTTCCAGTAGCACTGGATGAGAATGTTTACAATCTTTTATAAATCTACGGTAAAAACTAATGTGGTGATACTCTTATTACAACTACATTCCACAGTTCCAGTAGCATAGCTTTTACAATGACTCTGATGGACTGTGCACACTTAGAAACTAATTTAACAGCCCCAATAACAAAGATTTTTACAATAATAATTATTCTGATTAGCTGTATAGATACATACAGGGCTATTACAAATGATTGAAGCGATTTCATAAATTCACTGTAGCTCCATTCATTGACATATGGTCACGGCACACTACAGATACGTAGAAAAACTCATAAAGTTTTGTTCGGCTGACGCCGCACTTCAGGTTTCTGCCGCCAGAGCGCTCGAGAGCACAGTGAGACAAAATGGCGACAGGAGCCGAGAAAGCGTATGTCGTGCTTGAAATGCACTCACATCAGTCAGTCATAACAGTGCAACGACACTTCAGGACGAGGATGCGGATGCGACGCCGCCCCCGCCTGGCGTCATTTCTCAGCGCGAGGCGTCCTTGGAAACGGACATCATCGTACTAAATGGTCACGTGCGCTGCATCTAAAAAGAGCCCCTGATTCCATTGATCCATGTGCTCTACCTGTCATACTACCCTCTGGACCGTAGTTAAGTTTTGATGCCCCCCACCCCGTTAACTCATTTCGCTGGTTGTCGGCAAAAGACGATTTCATAACGGAGTTAACAAGATTTACAGCTCACGAAGAGTGACCAGGCGAGGAAAGAGTGCGATACGAGACCTATCTTCAGGTCGAAAATCTTCCAAGACATTATCAACTAAATTCGCCTCGGGAACATCCATACGTAGCGTCGATACTGCCTCACGAACCTGCTCTGCGTATTCAAACAACGATTCGTGGGAGTCCTGCATGTGCCAATAATATCTACACTCTGGCTCTTTGATACGCATGGATTCAGCAGTAGAGGGTAAGAGGAGTCGGGGCAGACCGAGGAGAAGGTACCTGGATTCGGTTAAGAATGATTTTGAAGTAATAGGTTTAACATCAGAAGAGGCACCAATGTTAGCACTGAACAGGGGATCATGGAGGAACTGTATAAGGGGTCTATGCTCCAGACTGAACGCTGAAAGGCATAATCAGTCTTAAATGATGATGATGATGATGATGGCTCTTTGCGCATACTGTCTGATAGCTTACCCTCCACAACCGATTGCCTCAGTTGCCCGATCGTCTTACCCTACTGTAAGGTTTCAGATAGCAGATTACTTACAGGTAAGCCAGCACATGATAACGGGTAGAGTGCTATAAGTACTATGTGATGGGGAGTCCTTAATGTCTCATCATGCCACTCAAACAGGCATCCACAATAACTGTTGTATATTTTCTAAGGTTTCAATTGACAATTTCGGAATGGTATTTAAGAGACACATCATCAGGTTAGGGAGGTGGGCAAAATATTCCCCTAATCGATCACTTGGACCTCGGGCGATAGATCCACATTCAGCTATTGGATTGTCAGAAACAGATTCTATATTATTTGTATCAGCCCCACTTTCTAATTCTAAAGCAGCAGTTTGGATTTGCAAATCAAACGAAAGATTATTTAACTGAATGACAGGTGCTAGCTGCTCAGGGCTCGGCTTTAGAAGTTTAAGATCCTTTACTCTACTGCCCAGGTGGACTAATTGTGAATGAATGCGCTTCACCTGCCTCACGGTTGGTTGGTTATTTTGGAGAAAGGAGAGATTCTCTTGTAACTGATTCAATCCTAGCATGATAGTCTGTAAATTTTGGCTCACCTCGCGCCAACCGTGCTGACAGAAATGGAGAGTGGTGTTGACAACGCTGCCCATAACCTGGCTGCCAGTTCCCCCACTGTACCGTGAACATTTTCTTGCCTAATGCTCAGTTCATACTGGAGCTGATCCCGTTTTAGGTACGAAATACCGGGAAACTGACGTGGATCCATGGTGCGGCTGTCGATAAAAGAAAATAATTCAACAATGTCCAAAAAGAATAAAGTACAGAATTTAAACTCCAGCAGGTTGCGTGAAATGAAACTCGTGACAACCGCTCGCTAACAGGTCGAAGACCACACTCTGCTACCAATGACACGTGGTACTTACTGAAATTAAGAAAAACGTGGAAGGGAGGGCCCACCAATATGACTTTCTTTTCACACAACTTACTTATTTAACAATATACAACCATAAAATTTTCTTTAACAAAATAAATAAATTTGTAAAATTCTTTTGACCTTAAACCGTAAGTTAAATACGCTATTGCAAAATAAATCAAAACAGCAAACAACATGACAATGGTTACAAGATGTCCAGATTTGCAGCCCGCCCGTTATCTGGTGAAAGCGCGGTGTTTACTACCGCGCTGGACATAGCAGCCACCGGAAAAGGACTGTACCCGAAACCATATGGTCTACTCATAAATAAAAAAAAACATTATCAGTCCTAACAGAACGGCCACTCAAAAATAGAGAGCTTCTTAAGTTTGTTAGAAAAAAATTCAATTTTCCAAGATTCCGTGTGTGTTTACGCGGCATACCGAAGACTATGTGGAAAACTGGTGAACGTGGTATTGTGAATTTAGATGTTGCTGAAGGTCCCGGCATCCACTGGGTGGCATTTTTTATGATAAATGCAAATACTCATTTGATGACCTGCAACAGCCAGAACAATTGCAACGATACTTCACTCGCTGAAGACACGTGTGCTACAATTTTCGGCGCTATCGGGACTTTAATGCACAGCTCTGCAGACACCTATGTATCATGCTTCTCTTGACGTTTACAAAGACGAAGAATATATAAGGAGGAGCTTTAAACATTCCTTCATCAGTTGAGGTTCAGATGCAATATCATACACTGACTTAAACAAAAAAAATCATCAGTATACGTGCAAATTACTTCCCACCAATTGATTTGAGCACTGGTGAATGGAGTATTGCATTGATTGGACTGGAGACATACAACAGCATCGCAATGCCACCGAGGCTAACATCAAACTGCATCTGCTTATTAATGGTGAAAAAGACATGTGGAAATAGAACTGGTGCATACGATATCCACGATTTAAACCAAGTCTTAAAATAGTATGGAAAGGGTATTGAGCTACCTGCAAACATCAATACACTTAAATCAGAAATACGAGCTGTGAATGAAACTTCTGAGTAACCAGAATGGTTCAGTAGGACACCTACTGGGCTGGGTTTCACAAAAGGACTGGTTTTGAAGAAAGATTATAGTAAATTTTACACGTCAGATCAGACTGTGGACGTACTGCCAGTCAGCACAATCCGAGTCGAGTGTAACATTGCAACGAACTCCTATCTCAACGACAGTCTGATTCATACTATTTATGGATTCCTCCCCCGCAGTTGTAACAGGGTATAAAATTGTTGAGCCTCCCATTAATTCAATATACCTTCCAGTGACAGTTCAGACATTGGATTATTTGCAGTTGCGTATTGTGGACCAGAATAATCAATCGATTTTCGTGATGAGGAAATCATTATATGATTACATCTAAAGCAGGAAGGGCGTACGGTATAAAACCAGTGCATGCAATTCACAGCACATCACTTCGTTGATAAGCCCCAAAGTCATAATTCGTACGAACTACGAGTTTCTTAACTCCGTTGGCTTGAAACCATGCAACGACGTTCTCACTCAATATAACCGAGCGAATTATACGTCAGGAATACTTCTCACATAAACCTTACGTTTCAACCACATTTAACAAGAAAGATGAAATTAAGTTTGTCATCCAGCACCAAGTCACGTTGACACTTCCATGCAAGACCTTCTTATATTTGGAGGGGTCACGCTGACACTTCCATGCAAGACCTTCTTATATTTGGAGGGGTCACGCTGACACTTCCATGCAAGACCTTCTTATATTTGGAGAGGTCACGCTGACACTTCCATGCAAGACCTTCTTATATTTGGAGGGGTCACGCTGACACTTCCATGCAAGACCTTCTTATATTTGGAGGGGTCACGCTGACACTTCCATGCAAGACCTTCTTATATTTGGAGGGGTCACGCTGACACTTCCATGCAAGACCTTCTTATATTTGGAGGGGTCACGCTGACACTTCCATGCAAGACCTACTTATATTTGGAGGGGTCACGCTGACACTTCCATGCAAGACCTTCTTATATTTGGAGGGGTCACGCTGACACTTCCATGCAAGACCTTATATTTGGAGGGGTCACACTGACACTTCCATGCAAGACCTTCTTATATTTGGAGGGGTCACGCTGACACTTCCATGCAAGACCTTCTTATATTTGGAGGGGTCACGCTGACACTTCCATGCAAGACCTTCTTATATTTGGAGGGGTCACGCTGACACTTCCATGCAAGACCTTCTTATATTTGGAGGGGTCACGCTGACACTTCCATGCAAGACCTTCTTATATTTGGAGGGGTCACGCTGACACTTCCATGCAATAGCTTCTTATATTTAGAGGGGTCATTCAAGAAAACCGAAGGCAGCGCTATACTGGGATCCAAGCTTATACTAATGCTTTAGCATTCCTGTTTCAAGAGATACGCTATGAACTCAGTGGGTCTGAGATCGATCACACACGCAATGTCGGCATAACATCAACCCTTGAAAAATATGTCTCTGCATCACCCACGGATCTGAATGGTTTATAAAATGCGCGATGGTCATAGGCGATCCGGTGGACAGAACAGTTGCAGAGTACAAACGATTTACTGCGTGCACACCTCTAAAAATGCTTATGGGCCAGTTTAATGACATGAGGCAGATTATTATCAATGCTAAATAGGAACCCATTCTTGTACAGAGTGCGATGGATAATAACTCATGCATTCAAGGAGCCCAAGAGAAGAATATGATCACAATCAGCAAGATAATATGAAAAATGCCTCATATCAGTGTATTAGACTAGGAGCGTTTGAAGCTTTCAAACGTTCTGAATTCCGGTATATATCTATCGCTAACATTCCACTCATGGGAGATTTTCGAGTGCCCAGTGCTACCGAGGGCTATAAAAACCTTTTCGCGGCTAGAGACGCCTAGATTCATAATATTTGCGTTTCAGACTGACAGAAGAGGGAATATAGCAAATGATTCCACTGTATTCGACAGCTGCAAGTTAACTGATGTCAGGGTCTACTCGAATTCAGAATTCTAGCCATATGACAATTTACACCTCCACACTCTGGATTTAGTGTGCGACAGTATTTGGACAGAACATTTCCGAGGAAAATGGCTCAGACATGGAGGTCCAGTTGTATGACCACCACGTTCACGTGGCCTAAATTACCTGGGTTTCTTCCTGTGGGGACTCCTGAACGAGCATGTGTGCTCTACTCCGCCTACGAATGTGGAAGAATTGGTAGGGTGTGTTCAGGCTGCTCTTGTTCCTGTGGCCGCAGCTTTGCTGCAAAGGGTCCAGAGCTGTATGATTCGGCGGGTTGCGCAATGTTTGGATGTGCAGGGAGATCGCTTTGAGCATCTGTTGTTCTGAGGACAACGTATTCTGTTGTGAAGGTCATGCGGCCATTAATATGGACATTATTATTGTCACTGGTTGCTAATGTACAATATCTGAGCGCTCTTATTACACTTAGTAGACTATAAATATTAAGTAGATGTTATGTTACTGTATTGTGCTATCATCTTTAACATCTCGAAACAGATATTGATTTTGTAGTTATTCAGTCGTATGACAGATTATTTGTTTCAATTGTCTGTTTCTTATTTCTCTAACCACATATTTGTTATGTTCAGCGGTACAAAATTTAGGATACATGTGACCTAAGAAACTGGGTATATTACAGAAGGAAATGTCAGAATGAAATTAGCAAATTTAAAAAGAAAGTACCCTAACACAGGATCGAACCATCGACCTCCTGCATGCTAACACAAAACTCTGTCCACTGCACCAACTGTATAGCACAAGTGGTACATTCCGACAGAGATAGTTACAATACATGTGGTTACAGTGTTGCCAGATTGCCACTCTTTAACGTCGTTTTTCTGCTGGATGTACTCACCGGAAGAAATTTTGTGACAGACATTTTTTATTGTTGTCCTGTGAGGAGTCGCACTGTGAAGCCTGAGTGTGCGAATTTCACTTAACAACAAAGGGATTACAATTTAGTTCTTGAGATTACAAAATAGTTCTTGAGGTACAATTTCACTCTGTTGTTTCAATGCAGAGAGACTTTTAACTTGCACGCTACAACAATAACACTGGTCCAGAATACTTTTTTAAGTTTTTTTCCAGTAGCACTGGATGAGAATGTTTACAATCTTTTATAAATCTACGGTAAAAACTAATGTGGTGATACTCTTATTACAACTACATTCCACAGTTCCAGTAGCATAGCTTTTACAATGACTCTGATGGACTGTGCACACTTAGAAACTAATTTAACAGCCCCAATAACAAAGATTTTTACAATAATAATTATTCTGATTAGCTGTATAGATACATACAGGGCTATTACAAATGATTGAAGCGATTTCATAAATTCACTGTAGCTCCATTCATTGACATATGGTCACGGCACACTACAGATACGTAGAAAAACTCATAAAGTTTTGTTCGGCTGACGCCGCACTTCAGGTTTCTGCCGCCAGAGCGCTCGAGAGCACAGTGAGACAAAATGGCGACAGGAGCCGAGAAAGCGTATGTCGTGCTTGAAATGCACTCACATCAGTCAGTCATAACAGTGCAACGACACTTCAGGACGAGGATGCGGATGCGACGCCGCCCCCGCCTGGCGTCATTTCTCAGCGCGAGGCGTCCTTGGAAACGGACATCATCGTACTAAATGGTCACGTGCGCTGCATCTAAAAAGAGCCCCTGATTCCATTGATCCATGTGCTCTACCTGTCATACTACCCTCTGGACCGTAGTTAAGTTTTGATGCCCCCCACCCCGTTAACTCATTTCGCTGGTTGTCGGCAAAAGACGATTTCATAACGGAGTTAACAAGATTTACAGCTCACGAAGAGTGACCAGGCGAGGAAAGAGTGCGATACGAGACCTATCTTCAGGTCGAAAATCTTCCAAGACATTATCAACTAAATTCGCCTCGGGAACATCCATACGTAGCGTCGATACTGCCTCACGAACCTGCTCTGCGTATTCAAACAACGATTCGTGGGAGTCCTGCATGTGCCAATAATATCTACACTCTGGCTCTTTGATACGCATGGATTCAGCAGTAGAGGGTAAGAGGAGTCGGGGCAGACCGAGGAGAAGGTACCTGGATTCGGTTAAGAATGATTTTGAAGTAATAGGTTTAACATCAGAAGAGGCACCAATGTTAGCACTGAACAGGGGATCATGGAGGAACTGTATAAGGGGTCTATGCTCCAGACTGAACGCTGAAAGGCATAATCAGTCTTAAATGATGATGATGATGATGATGGCTCTTTGCGCATACTGTCTGATAGCTTACCCTCCACAACCGATTGCCTCAGTTGCCCGATCGTCTTACCCTACTGTAAGGTTTCAGATAGCAGATTACTTACAGGTAAGCCAGCACATGATAACGGGTAGAGTGCTATAAGTACTATGTGATGGGGAGTCCTTAATGTCTCATCATGCCACTCAAACAGGCATCCACAATAACTGTTGTATATTTTCTAAGGTTTCAATTGACAATTTCGGAATGGTATTTAAGAGACACATCATCAGGTTAGGGAGGTGGGCAAAATATTCCCCTAATCGATCACTTGGACCTCGGGCGATAGATCCACATTCAGCTATTGGATTGTCAGAAACAGATTCTATATTATTTGTATCAGCCCCACTTTCTAATTCTAAAGCAGCAGTTTGGATTTGCAAATCAAACGAAAGATTATTTAACTGAATGACAGGTGCTAGCTGCTCAGGGCTCGGCTTTAGAAGTTTAAGATCCTTTACTCTACTGCCCAGGTGGACTAATTGTGAATGAATGCGCTTCACCTGCCTCACGGTTGGTTAGTTATTTTGGAGAAAGGAGAGATTCTCTTGTAACTGATTCAATCCTAGCATGATAGTCTGTAAATTTTGGCTCACCTCGCGCCAACCGTGCTGACAGAAATGGAGAGTGGTGTTGACAACGCTGCCCATAACCTGGCTGCCAGTTCCCCCACTGTACCGTGAACATTTTCTTGCCTAATGCTCAGTTCATACTGGAGCTGATCCCGTTTTAGGTACGAAATACCGGGAAACTGACGTGGATCCATGGTGCGGCTGTCGATAAAAGAAAATAATTCAACAATGTCCAAAAAGAATAAAGTACAGAATTTAAACTCCAGCAGGTTGCGTGAAATGAAACTCGTGACAACCGCTCGCTAACAGGTCGAAGACCACACTCTGCTACCAATGACACGTGGTACTTACTGAAATTAAGAAAAACGTGGAAGGGAGGGCCCACCAATATGACTTTCTTTTCACACAACTTACTTATTTAACAATATACAACCATAAAATTTTCTTTAACAAAATAAATAAATTTGTAAAATTCTTTTGACCTTAAACCGTAAGTTAAATACGCTATTGCAAAATAAATCAAAACAGCAAACAACATGACAATGGTTACAAGATGTCCAGATTTGCAGCCCGCCCGTTATCTGGTGAAAGCGCGGTGTTTACTACCGCGCTGGACATAGCAGCCACCGGAAAAGGACTGTACCCGAAACCATATGGTCTACTCATAAATAAAAAAAAACATTATCAGTCCTAACAGAACGGCCACTCAAAAATAGAGAGCTTCTTAAGTTTGTTAGAAAAAAATTCAATTTTCCAAGATTCCGTGTGTGTTTACGCGGCATACCGAAGACTATGTGGAAAACTGGTGAACGTGGTATTGTGAATTTAGATGTTGCTGAAGGTCCCGGCATCCACTGGGTGGCATTTTTTATGATAAATGCAAATACTCATTTGATGACCTGCAACAGCCAGAACAATTGCAACGATACTTCACTCGCTGAAGACACGTGTGCTACAATTTTCGGCGCTATCGGGACTTTAATGCACAGCTCTGCAGACACCTATGTATCATGCTTCTCTTGACGTTTACAAAGACGAAGAATATATAAGGAGGAGCTTTAAACATTCCTTCATCAGTTGAGGTTCAGATGCAATATCATACACTGACTTAAACAAAAAAAATCATCAGTATACGTGCAAATTACTTCCCACCAATTGATTTGAGCACTGGTGAATGGAGTATTGCATTGATTGGCCTGGAGACATACAACAGCATCGCAATGCCACCGAGGCTAACATCAAACTGCATCTGCTTATTAATGGTGAAAAAGACATGTGGAAATAGAACTGGTGCATACGATATCCACGATTTAAACCAAGTCTTAAAATAGTATGGAAAGGGTATTGAGCTACCTGCAAACATCAATACACTTAAATCAGAAATACGAGCTGTGAATGAAACTTCTGAGTAACCAGAATGGTTCAGTAGGACACCTACTGGGCTGGGTTTCACAAAAGGACTGGTTTTGAAGAAAGATTATAGTAAATTTTACACGTCAGATCAGACTGTGGACGTACTGCCAGTCAGCACAATCCGAGTCGAGTGTAACATTGCAACGAACTCCTATCTCAACGACAGTCTGATTCATACTATTTATGGATTCCTCCCCCGCAGTTGTAACAGGGTATAAAATTGTTGAGCCTCCCATTAATTCAATATACCTTCCAGTGACAGTTCAGACATTGGATTATTTGCAGTTGCGTATTGTGGACCAGAATAATCAATCGATTTTCGTGATGAGGAAATCATTATATGATTACATCTAAAGCAGGAAGGGCGTACGGTATAAAACCAGTGCATGCAATTCACAGCACATCACTTCGTTGATAAGCCCCAAAGTCATAATTCGTACGAACTACGAGTTTCTTAACTCCGTTGGCTTGAAACCATGCAACGACGTTCTCACTCAATATAACCGAGCGAATTATACGTCAGGAATACTTCTCACATAAACCTTACGTTTCAACCACATTTAACAAGAAAGATGAAATTAAGTTTGTCATCCAGCACCAAGTCACGTTGACACTTCCATGCAAGACCTTCTTATATTTGGAGGGGTCACGCTGACACTTCCATGCAAGACCTTCTTATATTTGGAGGGGTCACGCTGACACTTCCATGCAAGACCTTCTTATATTTGGAGAGGTCACGCTGACACTTCCATGCAAGACCTTCTTATATTTGGAGGGGTCACGCTGACACTTCCATGCAAGACCTTCTTATATTTGGAGGGGTCACGCTGACACTTCCATGCAAGACCTTCTTATATTTGGAGGGGTCACGCTGACACTTCCATGCAAGACCTTCTTATATTTGGAGGGGTCACGCTGACACTTCCATGCAAGACCTACTTATATTTGGAGGGGTCACGCTGACACTTCCATGCAAGACCTTCTTATATTTGGAGGGGTCACGCTGACACTTCCATGCAAGACCTTATATTTGGAGGGGTCACACTGACACTTCCATGCAAGACCTTCTTATATTTGGAGGGGTCACGCTGACACTTCCATGCAAGACCTTCTTATATTTGGAGGGGTCACGCTGACACTTCCATGCAAGACCTTCTTATATTTGGAGGGGTCACGCTGACACTTCCATGCAAGACCTTCTTATATTTGGAGGGGTCACGCTGACACTTCCATGCAAGACCTTCTTATATTTGGAGGGGTCACGCTGACACTTCCATGCAATAGCTTCTTATATTTAGAGGGGTCATTCAAGAAAACCGAAGGCAGCGCTATACTGGGATCCAAGCTTATACTAATGCTTTAGCATTCCTGTTTCAAGAGATACGCTATGAACTCAGTGGGTCTGAGATCGATCACACACGCAATGTCGGCATAACATCAACCCTTGAAAAATATGTCTCTGCATCACCCACGGATCTGAATGGTTTATAAAATGCGCGATGGTCATAGGCGATCCGGTGGACAGAACAGTTGCAGAGTACAAACGATTTACTGCGTGCACACCTCTAAAAATGCTTATGGGCCAGTTTAATGACATGAGGCAGATTATTATCAATGCTAAATAGGAACCCATTCTTGTACAGAGTGCGATGGATAATAACTCATGCATTCAAGGAGCTCAAGAGAAGAATATGATCACAATCAGCAAGATAATATGAAAAATGCCTCATATCAGTGTATTAGACTAGGAGCGTTTGAAGCTTTCAAACGTTCTGAATTCCGGTATATATCTATCGCTAACATTCCACTCATGGGAGATTTTCGAGTGCCCAGTGCTACCGAGGGCTATAAAAACCTTTTCGCGGCTAGAGACGCCTAGATTCATAATATTTGCGTTTCAGACTGACAGAAGAGGGAATATAGCAAATGATTCCACTGTATTCGACAGCTGCAAGTTAACTGATGTCAGGGTCTACTCGAATTCAGAATTCTAGCCATATGACAATTTACACCTCCACACTCTGGATTTAGTGTGCGACAGTATTTGGACAGAACATTTCCGAGGAAAATGGCTCAGACATGGAGGTCCAGTTGTATGACCACCACGTTCACGTGGCCTAAATTACCTGGGTTTCTTCCTGTGGGGACTCCTGAACGAGCATGTGTGCTCTACTCCGCCTACGAATGTGGAAGAATTGGTAGGGTGTGTTCAGGCTGCTCTTGTTCCTGTGGCCGCAGCTTTGCTGCAAAGGGTCCAGAGCTGTATGATTCGGCGGGTTGCGCAATGTTTGGATGTGCAGGGAGATCGCTTTGAGCATCTGTTGTTCTGAGGACAACGTATTCTGTTGTGAAGGTCATGCGGCCATTAATATGGACATTATTATTGTCACTGGTTGCTAATGTACAATATCTGAGCGCTCTTATTACACTTAGTAGACTATAAATATTAAGTAGATGTTATGTTACTGTATTGTGCTATCATCTTTAACATCTCGAAACAGATATTGATTTTGTAGTTATTCAGTCGTATGACAGATTATTTGTTTCAATTGTCTGTTTCTTATTTCTCTAACCACGTATTTGTTATGTTCAGCGGTACAAAATTTAGGATACATGTGACCTAAGAAACTGGGTATATTACAGAAGGAAATGTCAGAATGAAATTAGCAAATTTAAAAAGAAAGTACCCTAACACAGGATCGAACCATCGACCTCCTGCATGCTAACACAAAACTCTGTCCACTGCACCAACTGTATAGCACAAGTGGTACATTCCGACAGAGATAGTTACAATACATGTGGTTACAGTGTTGCCAGATTGCCACTCTTTAACGTCGTTTTTCTGCTGGATGTACTCACCGGAAGAAATTTTGTGACAGACATTTTTTATTGTTGTCCTGTGAGGAGTCGCACTGTGAAGCCTGAGTGTGCGAATTTCACTTAACAACAAAGGGATTACAATTTAGTTCTTGAGATTACAAAATAGTTCTTGAGGTACAATTTCACTCTGTTGTTTCAATGCAGAGAGACTTTTAACTTGCACGCTACAACAATAACACTGGTCCAGAATACTTTTTTAAGTTTTTTTCCAGTAGCACTGGATGAGAATGTTTACAATCTTTTATAAATCTACGGTAAAAACTAATGTGGTGATACTCTTATTACAACTACATTCCACAGTTCCAGTAGCATAGCTTTTACAATGACTCTGATGGACTGTGCACACTTAGAAACTAATTTAACAGCCCCAATAACAAAGATTTTTACAATAATAATTATTCTGATTAGCTGTATAGATACATACAGGGCTATTACAAATGATTGAAGCGATTTCATAAATTCACTGTAGCTCCATTCATTGACATATGGTCACGGCACACTACAGATACGTAGAAAAACTCATAAAGTTTTGTTCGGCTGACGCCGCACTTCAGGTTTCTGCCGCCAGAGCGCTCGAGAGCACAGTGAGACAAAATGGCGACAGGAGCCGAGAAAGCGTATGTCGTGCTTGAAATGCACTCACATCAGTCAGTCATAACAGTGCAACGACACTTCAGGACGAAGTTCAACAAAGATCCACCAACTGCTAACTCCATTCGGCGATGGTATGCGCAGTTTAAAGCTTATGGATGCCTCTGTAAGGGGAAATCAACGGGTCGGCCTGCAGTGAGCGAAGAAACGGTTGAACGCGTGCGGGCAAGTTTCACGCGTAGCCCACGGAAGTTGACGAATAAAGCAAGCAGGGAGCTAAACGTACCAAGCCGACGGTTTGGAAAATCTTACGGAAAAGGCTAAAGCAGAAGCCTTACCGTTTACAATTGCTACAAGCCCTGACACCCGATGACAAAGTCAAACGCTTTGAATTTTCGGTGCGGTTGCAACAGCTCATGGAAGAGGATGCGTTCAGTGTGACACTTGTTTTCAGTGATGAAGCAACATTTTTTCTTAATGGTGAAGTGAACAGACACAATGTGCGAATCTGGGCGGTAGAGAATCCTCACGCATTCGTGCAGCAAATTCGCGATTCACCAAAAGTTAACATGTTTTGTGCAATCTCACAGTTTAAAGTTTATGGCCCCTTTTTCTTCTGCGAAAAAAACGTTACAGGACACGTGTATCTGGACATGCTGGAAAATTGGCCCATGCCACAACTGGAGACCGACAGCGCCGACTTCATCTTTCAACAGGATGGTGCTCTACCGCATTTCCATCATGATGTTCGGCATTTCTTAAACAGGAGATTGGAAAACCGATGGATCGGTCGTGGTGGAGATCATGATCAGCAATTCACGTCTTTTCCTCCACGCCCTCCCGACTTAACCCCAGGCGATTTCTTTCAGGGTTATGTGAAAGATTCAGTGTTTAAACCTCCTCTACCAAGAAACGTGCCAGAACTGCGGGCTCGCATCAACGATGCTTTCGAACTCATTGATGGGGACATGCTGCGCCGAGTGTGGGAGGAACTTGATTATCGGCTTGATGTCTGCCGAATCACTAAAGGGGCACATATCGAACATTTGTGAATGCCTAAAAAAACTTTTTGAGTTTTTGTATGTGTGTGCAAAGCATTGTGAAATATCTCAAATAATAAAGTTATTGTAGAGATGTGAAATCGCTTCAATCATTTGTAATAACCCTGTATATACACTTAAAAGCTGATCTGATTTGAATGGCTAGAGTCAGATAGAAAACTTAAAAACTATTCTATTTACAGGACACATATAATGCGCAGATGTACGAGGGTTGCCCAGTAAATAATGCCCCATATTTTTTTTCTCCAGAAGTATTTATTCCACAAAAATCAAATTTACATATGTGAAAGACTGATGTTTTGTCTACTTGCTTTATTTTTCCACATAATCTCCTTCAAGTTCGACGGCCTTTTTCCAGCGAGACACAAGAGCGTGTATTCCCTGCCGGTAAAAATCTTTACTCTGCCTACGGAGCCAGGTTGTCACTTCGTGAATCACTTCTTCGTCATCGGCAAAACGTCTTCCACGAATGAAATTCTTCATTGGCCCAAACAAGTGAAAGTCTGAAGGAGCCAAATCGGGGCTGTAGGGTGGATGGGGTAACACTATCCAACCCAGTTTCGCGATGTGTTCACAAGTCCTCAAACTTGTGTGAGGACGAGCGTTATCATGCTGAATCAAAACATCCTGTGGGTTAACATGACGCCCAAGGCGCCGGAAGCGCTGCTTAAGTTTGTCTAATGTTTTGACATAAGCCTCTGAATTAATGGTACTGCCTTTTGGCATCACATCAATGAGAATTACGCCCTCGCAATCCCAAAACACAGTCATCATGACTTTTCCGGCTGAAGGAACTGTTTTGAATTTTTTCTTCTGTGGAGAATAAGCATGACGCCATTCCATCGATTGTCTTTTTGTTTCGGGCTCAAAATGATGCACCCAAGTTTCATCACCTGTCACAATCCGTGACAAAAAGGCCTCCCCGTCAACGTGAAAGCGTCGCAACAAATCGAAAGAAATGTCTTTTCTTTGGGATTTGTGATCGACAGTAAGACACCGAGGAACCCATCTTGCACACACTTTTGAGTATCCAAGCTAATTGATACTCACATCCACACTTCCTTTGCTTACTGACAACTCCAGTGCCAATTGTCGAGTCGTAATGCGTCGGTCCCGTCGAATGAGAACATCAGCCCGCTGCAACATGTCAGGCGTGACAGCCGTGGGAGGCCTTCCCGACCGCGGCAAATCTCGGAGCTCCGCAGCACCGCCCTCTGATGCTTTCACCCTCTGTGCCCAGCGACCAACAGTACTCCTATCGACTGCAGATGTTCCGTAGACGTTGCACAAGCGTTTATGAATATTGCCCACGGTTTCTTCCTCTGCTACGAGAAATTCAATCACTGCACGTTGTTTCTGACGGATGTCACTTGCAGACGCCATTTTAGAACATTCCTACACCACCGCTCTCTGTCGGAGGAAATTTAAACTTTGCGTACACACGCGGGAAACTTCAAATAACTCGCACCTAAAGTGTCACATTTCTAATATTTTTTATTTCGGAGAAAAAAAATATGGGGCATTATTTACTGGGCAACCCTCATATATTTACAGGCTGCATATATGGTATGTATGAATAAATAAATATACAGTTTTATCTGTTTATGGTTTTTTGTAATAAATATTTCTTTATGCTTTTTTACACACATGGTGTGCATATATATGCATTTTTCCTTGTTTTTATTTTTTTCCATACATGTTGTGTGCGTATATACATGTGTACATAGTATGCATAAATACTTACACCACACACACACACACACACACACACACACACACGTGAAACATATGCACGTGCACACACAAGTACTTATACAATGATAAGAGGGTCATACCACTGCAGAACCTCCCCCCCCCCCTCTCTCTCTCTCTCTCTCTCTCCCTCTCCCTCTCTATCTCTCAGTCATTCTCTCCCTCTATCAGAGTATTTATTGTCATGAGGCGACAGGCCGATTTTAGATTGCAGCACGGTGTACACCTCATGTCCTCTAGATCAAATACTAGTTTGCCATACCACATGCAATGGCTGCAGTGCAGCACTGCAAACACTGCTTTAGAGTCACCGCAAATAGTCTTCGATAGAGAGGATCCTCGATGCCATATGATGAATACCCTTAGCCCACCTCTGGACGGCACCTTCAAATGTGCGATACACATACATTTTTTATCGCAGAAACTCCAGAATCAGCAATCCATTCACCTCGTCCTTCATTAGGCCGATAACTTTCCATAAGGATTATCAGCTGTGTATGAGGACATGTCGAATTCATTATTGTGGTACTTCATTACTTCATATGGACTGCAGTTCTTCACCAAATAGATGAAGCTATCTCTGCCCACACAAAGTAATTTATGACCTGCGAAATGAGTTTTCGCAAACCCATAATGAAAGGGGTACATGTGGAGTTTGGTTAGATCTAGCATGCACATCCCCAAGTAAATAGGTTTCGTAAACTCTACTGCAGTCTTCACCATCTCCACAGCAACAAAGTTCTTATTGAATATGGTGACTCGCTTAAAATTTGGTGTGGCAATGCATTTTCTTACGCCTTAACACCCATCCCATTCGCTTCTAATCAATATTTCAAGTCGTTCCCTCAAATTCTCGATTGTTTTCCCGAAAAATAAATTATTCATTAATTTGTAAAAACTTTTTTCGAAGTCACACGTCACAGAAGCTCTCTGTCTCGTATTCAGATCAATATATCCTTCAATCAGGAGGATGGCTTGAAGGAGATAGGCTGGGTGATTCTAACCAACTCCATCCCAAAGGTGAGACACTGTAGGAGATTATGTTAATGAATAACGTATCTTCGCTTATTCATCAGTGTTGTCATCAGTTTTGGGGTGAAGCCTCCTCACGGAACTAGTTGATCTGAGCACAGTGGCCAATCGGTGTGTGCATCATGCACACTGATAGGATATATGAGTCTTGCCTCGACCACATACCGTACATGGGAATCAGCTGCCATACACCACATGATTTTTCCTCCTAATGCCTTGCATTCGTCTTCACGCACCCATCGAAACTCACCCAACCACAGTGATTGCTGCATGGCGTTCCTGTATAAATTATTTACATCCAGGTACATTATGTAACTCGAATCAAGGGATGCAGTGAACCTGTCACCCAACTGTGGGTTATTTGTCTTCACATGCCTATGGACACATTGACAAAGTCAACCATAGATCTCTCGCTCAAAGAAAAGAAGCATTCAACAATGGTCAATAATTTAATGCTGCTCTTCCTTTTCTTGAGGATTGCATCCTAGGACAACCCAGGTGCCGTGTAATAAAAGGTGGGATCAAGAGAATATGTGGTCATGCATAGAATCTGGAATTCTTCGAAAACGTCCACAAGCAAGCGCATATCTGTGTCCGTGTAAAGCTGTGCATACTCTCCTAAAGTGGAGATGTTGAATTCCCACCAGACATTCCCTTGTCCCCTCTCAGGGGACACCGCCTTATAGTAGGCACCTTCAGTGCCGGGCGGGAGGGTTTGCGTGCTTCAGTGAAGTCGAGAGCTATGCCGGCGGTAGCATAGCTACTGGCAGGGTCTCCCAAGCCGGACTGGTCCCGACAGAGGAGCCAGACAAAGTGTGTCCCACAACATAGGGCAGGGAGGGCTTTAGAGGCGTAGTGAAGCCAGCTTCCCTAGAGGAGTAACCCTCATACAAATCCTGGTCCTCCAGGTTGGGGGTTGGGCATGGGGCTAATAACCCCATACTGTAAAAAAAAGAATATTACGGAAATTCAACAGAAGCCTCGGAAACTGGATGGAAAGCATGTATCACGACCCCGGCAAAGGAAACGGATAAAGGATCTAACAGTAGCATCATGGAATGTGAGGACAATGCTTCAGCCTGGAAAGATGAAAGAAATAGCCAATGAAATTTTAAAATTGAAATATGATATTGTAGGGCTACAGGAAATAAGATGGCAGGGGAATGGGCAGATAGATGAACCTGAGTACTCATTGGTATATAGTGGACCAGAAGAAAGAACAGGCCAACTTGGAACAAGGTTTATAATAACTAGGGAAGTTAGGAAAAGCCTTCTAGAATTTGAACCCATAAATGAAAGGATGTGCAGACTCAGACTAAAAGGTAAATTTAGGAATATATCAATAGTTAATGCACATGCACCAACAGAGGAAAAAGAGGATATAATTAAAGAACAGTTCTACGAAGACTTGGAAAAAGTATACGGTGCAGTACCTAAATATGACCTGATGCTAGTAATAGGAGATTTTAATGCAAAAATAGGGAGGAATGAACATCTGTATGGAGTTTCTGGAAAATATTCACTACATGAAGAAAACAATGAGAATGGAGACTTACTATGCCAATTCGCAGCAAGGAATAATATGATTATTAAAAGTACCTGCTTTCCACGTAAAAGGATCCATCTGGGTACTTGGAAGTCTGCAGCCAATGGAGTAGTCAATCAGATTGATCATATTTTAGTGATTGCACGCCACTCCACGTCAGTTACGGATATACGGAGCTGCAGAGGACCAAACTGTGATTCAGACCACTTTCTGATAAAATCAGTCTTGAGAGAGAAACTGTCACTAACAAATGGCAACAGAATGGGAAAGATGATGAAATGGAATACAGACAAACTGAACATCCCTGATGAAATAAAAAAATACCAAGTAACACTAATCAGAAAGTTGAGCAATGAAGAGACCACAGTAGGAGTAGATGAAAGGTGGAACAGGTTTGAAAAAGCCATTAAGGATGCTGCAGAGGAAATAATAGGCATAAGAAGGAACAGAAGAACCCAGGAGTGGTTTGATGAAGATTGCAGGTCAGCAATAGAGGAAAAGAACAGGGCAAGAACAAAAATGCAACAAAGAGAAACCAGAAATAGTGTGGAACAATATAGAGAATTAAGAAGAAGAGCTAACAGACTGTGCAAGAGAAAGAAAAGAGAGTGGAATAAGAAGAAATTTCAAGAACTAGAAGAACTAAAGGAACAGAGTGAAATAAGAAAGTTCTATCATGCCATAGGCAAAATGAAGAATAGATTCCAACCAAAAACAATGGCCTGTTCCAGTAAAGATGGGAAAATGATAAGGGAGGAAGAACAGATAGTGGGAAGATGGGCAGAATATTTCAAAGATACACTAAGCACCAGTCTAGAAGATGAAGAGACAGCTGCACAGGAGGGAAGAGTGGAGCTGGAAGTAGACAATGAAACCAATGAGGCAAGAAAACCAACACTACAAGAGGTCTCCCAGGCTGTGCACAAGTCAAAAAACAATCGAGCCCCTGGGGAAGACAGCATAATTGCTGAATTAATAAAAACTGGTGGTGAGGCTGTAATAAAGGAACTGCACACATTAATATCAGATATATGGGAAACAGAAACTATGCCAGATAATTGGAAAATTGGAATAATAGTCCCCATTTATAAGAAAGGGGACAGAACAGCATGTGGAAACTATAGAGGTGTAACACTCCTAAGTACAGCTTATAAGATCTTCACAAGTATATTAAACGAAAGGATACGGAAGTGCGCAGAAGGCATACTAGGAGAATATCAGTGTGGCTTTCGACCGGGCAGAGGAACAACTGATCAAATATTTGTGATAAGGCAAATGATGGAAAAGTTCTATGAATATGATATAGATCTGCATTTCTTATTCATCGATTTCAAACAAGCCTTTGACAGCATAAATCGGCAAGAACTATACAGAGTACTGAAAGAAGTTGGTATATGTGCTAAATTAATAAGACTAATCAGAATGACAATGACAGAGACAAGAGCAAAAGTAAAGGTCGTTAGCAGAACAAGTGAAAGCTTTGACTTTAATAAAGGTGTGAAGCAAGGGGATAGTCTCTCCACTGTCCTATTCAACATTGCCCTGCATAGTGCAGTAAATAAAATCAACAAAAGAGGCACCATATTTATGAAAACTAGCCAGATATGTGCATACGCTGATGACATTGCTATAGTAGGAAGAAATACCAATACACTCCTAGAAACATACCGGGCAATGGAAACAGAAGCCTTAAAAATTGGCCTCATAGTAAATGTAAACAAAACAAAATATATGGTAATGTCACAATCTGAGGCCAGAAGAACCCCTAAAAACCTAAACATCAATGGGAAATGCTTCAATGGAGTGTCCTCTTTTAACTACTTGGGAGCCCTAATAACAAATGATAACAGTATTGGAAAGGCTATAAGGGAAAGAATACAAGCAGGAAACAGAGCTTACTTTGCAAATATGCAGCTTTTCAAAAGTAGCCTTGTTACAAGAAAAACTAAATTGCTAATATATAATTCCCTAGTCCGCCCAGTTATCACATACGGCTCAGAGGTATGGACGTTGACAGAACACGATAAAAATGCTCTACGAAGCATTGAGCGGAAAATACTACTCAAAATCTATGGGCCAATAAGGGAGGAAGAAGGCTGGAGAATACGCTACAATGCTGAATTACAGGAGTTAATACAAGGCAGGGACATAGTAAAATTTGTTAAATCACAGCGAATACGATGGCTAGGACACTTGGAGAGAATGGCAGAGGATAGAATCCCAAAGAAAATGATGAAAGGTATGATCCATTCAGTTAGGCGAAAAGGGAGACCTAGAAGAAGATGGATCGATGAGGTAATAATGGATATCAGCAATATGGGAGTCCGGGGGTGGAAAAGAGCAGCAAATAACCGAGAAGTGTGGAGGAAGATTGTTGAAGAAGCCAAGGCTCACCAAGGGCTGTAGAGCTACTGAAGAAGAAGAAGAGGAGAAGATTCGCAGCATGCTAATACTCTGCATCCATTATGGCATCGCCTGTAAGGTTGCTGGAGACTTCGGTTATGTCGGGTAGCTTGGTTTCATTGAGTTTCCCATATTATCCATATACTCGTAAGGGAAAACCCCCTTCCCAGTCACAAGCTGAAAGTTTTCCTCATCGCGAAATGCAGCTCGAGTGATATGCATATCCTCCAGAGTTTCAACAAGTTTACGGAGTGGTACCTCCATAAAACGTAGCGTATCAAGGAATAGGAGTGTAATTCACGGCATCAATCAATTTGGAGAATGAAATGTATTTTTAGACTCAGTTAGGACACTGACCTGATATTTCTCCATGCCGAAATCAGCCAAGTGCTCAACTAGAAAGTCACTTAAATTATGGAAGAAAACGGGTATGTGCCTTGGTAGCTGGTACTTCAGATTGCACGTTTTGTCAGATGCGCCACAGAACTTCCTCGTAAGATGGCAATGGTCCCTATGAGGAGTTTCACAGTCAACAGCATTATTGTACAAATCTTCATTATCCTTCGATTTGGTCATGGGAACGTTGTTGCTGTAACTCCCATGAAAGTTCTTCGAGCTCAGTGAGCAGCCAAACCGCAGGATTATCCTCAACATAAGATTTGTAGCGGTTAAGATTCGAATTATAGCATAATAAAATTTGGTACGCTTCCTCATATAGTACGTGTTTTTCTGTAAAGGTAGGATGTGAGGTCGTGGGGTCACCTTCACAGTGGGCCACAGGAGCAAGGAGGCATTCAAAGTCGATGTATACAACAAACGAAAAATGGCTCCAAGCACTATGGGACTTAACATCCGAGGTCATCAGTCCCCTAGACTTAGAACTACTTAAACGTAACCAACTCAAGGACATCTCACACATCCATACCCCAGACAGGATTCGAAGCTGCGACCGTAGCAGCAGCGCAGTTCTGGAACCTCTCGGCCACAGCGGCCGGCTACTACAAACAGACATCGCTCCCTGAAGTGATCATCGGCCTTTAGGGCTCACCACAAATTTCTCGTGGCCCGAGATGAACGCCACTGGCATGGATGCGGCTCTCCAGAGAAAGTAAGGGTACGTCGCGATATCTGCAATGCCATCACCAAGTCGTCGGCTAAAATGCACTCCTCTCCACTTCGTCCAAAGTCCCCCAATAAACTCTGACAACGATTTGTTGGCGACTGAGATCCAGCGAATCTCTATGGGCTGTCCTCGATGGATGTCCACCAGCGAAAACTGCACGGACTGCCGCCGACAGAAGTCTGCTCCTGAATGTCAAAATTTGGCTTTCCTTTACACTCTGCTTTCATTTCCCACCGAAAAGTGTTTATTGACAGTAGTAAAATTACAAAACACCTTGGCCGAATAGCGACGTCTCCCTCCAAAATAGAGTTCCATCAAACCAACGCATCATCTTCAGACGCCACTCATACAGCAATACTCTCCCCTACTACTAAAAAACGTCCACGCTACCTCTGTGTTCGTGACGTCACACTCTAACAATCCAGTCCCACATCTTCACGCTCATAAAGTTAGCCTCAGATCAGAGGTCCTCAGGAAATACTGCTCCACAAGCTAGCTCAGTGTTTGATGCATCTCATATTTTCGAAAGCTACCGGTGGCTGTCTATAAATCTAGTCTGCAAAACATGAGAGTGCCTGCAGCTCATGGCGCCTCTCCACCCCTCGGTGTCCCACTCAGCTACCCGAGATTATCAGTTGGACAATACTTGGGAGACCCCTGGAACGCCGCGGTAGTCGCATTTCCACGAAGTCAATGCCTGTCCCTCTGGTCTCTGAGGAAAGTGCCTTTCTCCATAACATTTTCTGTTTGCCAATTTCAGCTCCAATGTGTTTTGTCTTGCGATGCACGCAAAAGCTTTCAGAAATCAGTAAGTCCGCCATGTTAAGGGGCTCCGGAACGCCCTATACTTGCAGTGTTAAAATAACGCTTATCAATTACATCTTTCCTCACAAAGTATTTGAGGTAGGAAGTTGAACTTTTTACAGATTATTTATTGGAATATGGGCTACAACTTAACACAGGGATTTTACAAAATTTTAGTTCAGTTATTAAAGATGATTTTTTTTTTCAATTGTAATGAAAATTCACATCATTTTTTTGCAATTTTTTATTTATATATTCAAAAATATACAGTTTTTTGGAAAAAGGCTGTGTTAAATTATGCAGAAGGTACTGTGTAACATTTACTAAAGTTTGAAACAAATATGTTTGGAAGATCCTTAGAAAACATGTAATTAGTATGAGAAAATAAAAGTTTTGGGAATCGAGCGACAAAGATTGGATTAACTTTTTAGTGCATTCCAGGTCCATAGGATGGATTATCTTCATCCTCTGCAAACTCCTCCTCCAGCTTCCTCTTGTTCCTCCTCCTGTTTACTCTTGCTTGTATTTCTAGACTCTTTACAGCCCTGTCTGCAGCCCGAAGGCGTTCCTTGTCTAAAGCAAGCATCGCTCGTTGTTGTGTTCGTAGATTTTGCTACCATTTTCTTCAGTTGCAGTTACTGCAACACTGTTCCAAAAGGTGGTCATGTATGAACACTTATCACATTTTAGTTGTATTTCACTAGCAAGTCCTACGTGCTTTATTATGGAGAGTTCCAGACCAACTTCACTACAATGAATACATCTTACACAGTTTGAAAAAATTCCTTTGAGAACCGACATATCAAATATTTCATTCACATCCGATTCGCCCATAAAACATTCATAGTTTTCACTCATTGAACCAAGCTTCTTCTGTGAAGTATTTTCTTTCCCACTTTGACTGCTATGGGCAGGTGTACTTGAGAGGTTAGGTTCACTCACTTGGTTATCGTCTTTATTGTTTACAGTAATAACACATACCTTTGGCTTTCCAACATTTCTCCTTTTCTTAAAAGCCTTCACAGGATTTCTAATAACTTTACTTTTACTCATTATTATACTTCAACAAAACAGAGACTCAAGAAACCGAATTAATTACGAATATTTTCGAGATAACGACAGAGTAAATAAACATGAAACAATCGACAATCACACCAGCGATATATATTGAACCATCACAGGTCAGCCACAACACATACTTTATCTCACATCACTAAAATGTACCTGATGAACACGGACGTTAATAATAACACCATTTGACAGCAGTTTAACAGCGCCACAGTGGGTCACGCCCATATAGAACACATTTCAAAAAAAATTTAAAAATAGTTATAGTCTTCGGAATTGAATAAATTATATACCTATTAAAAGGTAATAGTCTGCAGATTCAGAAAACGCAAAAAAGTAAAAATTGAACTTTTCATGATTTTGAGCCTTTCCGGAGCCCCTTAAAGAAAGGAAGTTACATAAGGCATTGTACCACCAGCCATTGCAGTCCAAAAATTTTAATAAGTACTTCCTTATTACAGTCACCACAATATCATTTTCTAAAGTACTAAACTGATACCAAAATTAATGAAAACTGCTTGCAGACTTGCGTGCCATGTTTCACTGTTGCCACGACACACTCAAGGAAACATTGTTCACCAGGCAACCCTCAGTTTTACTCATGCTCTTAATTTATGAACCGCGCACTGTGACTCATCAAACTGTAAAATATCCTCCGCTATTCCAGGAAAGCTGGTGTTGTTTGCAGTGCAGTAAAAAATATTATTGTGATTAGCAGCTTCTGGAGAGCAACGGCGTTGCTATCAGTTTCCTAAAAAATTTTGCACGTTTCTTATGACCATGAAAACCAAATTCTGTTGCCCCTTAATGAACCGTTCTGTTACAAACATCGATAGTTGAACTGCAATGGAAGTCCTGTACAACAGTACGCAAGAATGCCATCAGTTAGGTACTACAGAACACTTTAGAGTTGGAAAAGCCTAATATTTAATTTTTTGACCCATAAGAGAGAGAACTGAGTTAACTGTCTTCCAGACGATCTGCTTCACAGTAACATCACTAAAGAATAAAAAGAGAAACAAGAGGTCGTGGATTAATTTTCTGACACTACAAACCGTTCCAAAATGTTCAAAATTTATGGGAAACCAACAGGAGGATTTCTGGACTACGTGGAAGGTATCTGGTTTCTGGTATAATGTAACACAGCTGTCTACAGATCAGACCAAGCGTTATAGTCCAGAATATTTCATAGTCATCACCGCCACCACTAGCCAAGCCCCAGTACTTCATTATCACAAAGCTATCACTGAGTCATTCTGTTGGGATCATTGTTCTATCAACGAACTATATCACTCCTCCGCTTCACCACATGGAGGGCTGGATTCAGCGTTGGCTGCGGCTCGCCATACGGCACTTTGTCATAGTAAAGTATTGCACCATCTTTGGGTTTATCAAAGGAAACGAAAGAAGAATCCTCCTCATTTCGTACAACATAATGAGGCATGCAAGTGACTTTTTTTGACTCGCAGAGGGACTCTACGCCTCCTTAATTCAGGTAAGGCTGTATATGTGCAAGTAGGCACACTGAACAAAAATTCGTCACTCCCAGGAAACAATGCAAATGTCCCACAGTACCACCTCCACGGCCTCATTTTGGCGAGGAAAAGAGCGAAGCCTCTCATTGACTGTTGGATACCGTAGAGCTCTCAAATTGTTAAATACACGTTCACCACCTTTTACAGACAGTCTCAGACATTTTATATGGGACTAAGATCGGATGATTTAGAGGACCGCTCAAGGTTCGACGTGGTGCCTGATTTTTTGACAACTAGGAATGTGTGCATGCAACACTGCGGAAATGGTTGTTGCCATCTTGGAAGGTGGGAGTGTCCATAGTATACTTCTCACGAATACAAAGAAGCTCGCCCACCAAGAATGTTGAAATAAATGGCCTCGTTTGTGTTCACAGTAACGTGAATGAGTGGGTCCATGTCACGGTAGGAAAAACGCCTGTGAGGCATCACAGAAACATATCCAGCCTGAAATATACCCTCCACACCCACACACTCTGCTGGTTAACATTGGGACATAAGCATGCTCCCAATGTTGCATTATTTGGAAAGAGGCATCACACTACACGGTTCCAATCATCTACTGTCCAGCTGACTGTGATTAAGTGGAGTATTATGCACTGCTATGAACAATGCTCTTTTCTAAAGTACCCCTGCATGTCCATTGCATGTAGTCTGCAGTGTCCTGCGGCAGGAAAAACTAACAATCTAGTTTGAACACACTTTATTGTACTGTAATTTAAAAAACGTCTTCTTGGCATGCACTAATTTTCAGACGAAAGAACAACAAGAAAACGCCACAATTCTTGTCGTGGCAAAACCGGATATGAGTACAAGACAATGAAAGAAAATAATGACAAAAATCTACTCTACCAATCATAAACATACAACATGCTACTGAAAGTGAAACGTTCCCTTAGAAAAATTATAAATGACTGTGCTGATAAACCTCTTACGTTATTTGATTTTCAAACAGCTGATCAAAACTGAATGTACTCAGACATTTCTCTCTTTGCTTACTCTGATCATCACTAAACTGACAATATTTTTTTAGCGCAACGCAATCTGACTTCCAAAAATCCCTTCAAAAGAATGGCCCTGACTAACAATAACCTATAACTTTCATGAATCACTTACCTCACAAAAATCTTCGTTACTCGAACTACTGCATTGCAGCAAGCGCCAATACTGATTCTAACTACTGAAGGCACTAACTACTGATAGGCATACTTAGCAAATGAAAGATTTTCATAGAGAACAAACAATCTATTTACCTTAATAGTCATAAAAAGTCATTATATATATATATATATATATATATATATATATATATATATATATATAAGTTCATGACATCGAGTCTTACAAATTTCCTTTTTGTGACGGGCACACGTCCAGATCGTCCGCTCTCAAAACTCTGCCATCTCTGTCCCCACATCCACCACTGCTGGCGGCTCATCTCCAACTGCAAAACGCTATGCGCTGTTCACATCCAACTGCCCAACACTACAATAGCGAATATTCCGACAATAAGTCCAACTAGCCACAGACTGCACAGCACAGTCAGTGATTTTCGTACAGAGCGCTACCTGGCGTTACCAACATAAAACCTAAATAGTCCACTTACAAATGTCACGGCGGGTGTCAACTTTGCTACAGCCGGCGTAAGTATTGGCCAGAGCTGTCCTGGCAGTAGGTATACACTGCTGGTCAGACTCTCTGGGCGTGCTTATAATGCTGATTCAGCGGAGTGCTACACGTAGTCACATGAGTTCCAATTGGTGGAACACTGTCACATGTCTTCTTGTGCAGTAGTTCCGTGTTTATTCAAATGGTTCAAATGGCTCTGAGCACTATGGGACTTAACTGCAGATGTCATCAGTCCCCTAGAACTTAGAACTACTTAAATCTAACTAATCTAAGTACACCACACACAGCCATGCCCGAGGCAGGATTCGAACCTGCGACTGTAGAGGCAGCACGATTCCAGACTGTAGCGTCTAGAACCGCTCGACCACTCTGGCCGGCTCTGTGTTTATTCAGAAAGCCTTTATTGTTTACATCCATTGGCGATGTTTCTATCTGTGCTCTCGAAGGGAGGTTGGCAGCTCATCTTGCTTGTCTGTTATGCGGGCCCTCTAACTGATAACGGGCCGCTACGACATTTCTCCCCCTGGAAAATGCACAGCACCACAAGCGTCCATAGGAGTAGGGGCGTCCTGGTCAACGTTCATGGGTTCGTGGCTGGTAGGGGCGGGAGGCAGAGACGCAGCAGGGGCAGCTGGTGGTGGAGACAGCAGCTGAGGTGGAGGGGAAAGTGGAGGTTCCATCACAGGGCAGCCGGCGATAGGCACTGGCAGCTCCCCCGGAGTGTCGTGGTCCACCAGACAGGGACAGAGCTGGTTGAGGTGCCGGCAGGCAGCGGAACCATCGATCCACCAGAGAGACACTATCGCCTGGCTGCTGAGCTTGGTGATGACTGCAAGCACCCAGCACACCCATTGATGAGAGAAGATCTGCACCCAGACCTCCAGCCTGATGCGGAAGGAGCGTGCCGGAGTGTGGGCAGTAGGCTGAGAATCCTCAGGAACAAGGACAGATAAGGGAGAGTGGAACGATCAACCACGAAGTATCTCCACTGGACTTTTACCGGCGTGGGGGGGGGGGCAGCAAGGTATGTAGCCAAAACAAAGTATGACCTCCTCCAGTGGGTGATGGTGTAGCAGCCTATTGAGCTGGGTCTTGAATGTCCACACCAAACGTTGTGCCCAGCTGTCTGATGCAGGGTGAAATGGGGCAGTCTGGATGAGGGAAATTCCATTGACAGTACAGACTTGCTTAAACTCTGTCAATGTAAACTGTGGACTGTTATCCATAACGATCGTTTTGGGGAGTCCCTCAACAACAAAGAGGTTGGAGAATTTTGATAGTCTCAGTAGAAGTGGTGTTCATCATGTGGGAGACATAAGGGAATCCTGACCTGGAATCGATCAGTATGGGCCACTGGGAACCATGAAACGGCCCTGCCAAATCCAAATGAAGATGTTCCCACACAGCAGCTGCATCTGGCCACAAAAAATACTGGTGTGGGGGTGCTGCCTGACATGTTTGGCACGTAGTGCAGGCTGACACAAGGAAGGCAATGTCTTTATCCAAACGGCGCTAGTAACGGTGTCAGTGGGCTAGTTGTTTGGTGAGGACGATGCCCAATGGCCAGCATGGAGGAGGTCGAGGACGCGGCGGTGCAATCCATGCAGTAAGACCACCCGGTGAATGTCTGAATCACTATGTAAATGGATGACGCCATTGCGGAAAAAGGACTGTGCCAATGATCCCAAAAACGATGGACCTTTGTATTGCAGACGCAACGACCACAGTGAGCGGTGGCCCGCCAGACCGCACCGGCATCCAACAGAAGCATGTCCAGAGTGCGCTCATTTCCTGTTCCACATGGAAAAAAACTAAAGGGGAGGTCACGGAGCGACCTGGCGGGCAGCCAGGACAGAAAACCGGCGTTTGCATGCCTTTCAGAGGTGCGACAGACAATATCAAAGTCGAACATCGCCAGGAAGATCACCCAACGCTGAAGGCAGTGCGCTGTCCAGGTGGGCACTGCGGCACCCGGGTGATACAAAGACACCAAAGGTTTGTGGCCGGTCTGCAGAGTGAAACGACGACCATACACGAAATCGTTGAATTTCGTCCAGTGCCAAAGCTTCCTTTTCAATTTGACTATATTTGGTTTGAGCGTCGGTCAATTCGCCAATTTTTTGGATGTGAAAGCCACTGGCGTCTCAACGCCGTCGACCATTTTCGAGCGGACTGCACCCTGGCCATAGTCCGATGCATCTGCGGCGACGATGAGGGACAGGGAAGGATCATAAGCGGCCAGACAAGGAGGGCGGGAGGGAGCTGACTTGGAGACGTGTGAAAGCCTGCTCACGCGCCGTGTCCCAAACCCAGTGTGCCCCCTTGCGCAATAACCCGGTCAGGGTCGCCGATACTCGGCGGCGTGGAGTATAAAACGTCGATAATAGTTGATTTGACCGAGGATGGATTGCAGTTGCCTCACGTTGGTGGGAGGAGGCAGATTTTGAATCACCTCGACATACTCCTTAGAGGTGATAAGCCGCGGGCATCAATTGTGAACCCCAGATAACTGACCTCTCACGCAAAAAGTCACATTTTTTCTTCCGGAAATGCAGGTTGAAAATACCTAAAACAGCCTATCCAGTTTGTCCGCGAGGTCCACAGCGAATGAGCCGCCAACGATAACATCGTCCAGATAGTTTGTCACACCAGGCACCTGGCCTGTGAGTAGTTCCAAATAACGTTGGAAAATTACGGGGGCGCTGGCAATGAAAACGGGAGGTGGTTGTACAGGAAAGGCCACACGAGGTATTGATGACTAGGATCTGCATCGTCCAATGACAGCTGCAAAGAAGCATGGCGCAAATCAATTCTGGTGAAAACGGTTGAGCCCATAAGACGTGTGACTACGTCATCCATCGATGGAAGAGGATATGCATCGATGTCGGACTGAGAATTGACTGTGACCTTAAAATCGCCACCGTCCAGCTTCTCGACTATCGCGATAGGCATCGCCCAGCGACTGTGCACGATGGTAGATAGGATGCCCTTGTCTTGTAAGCGGCGAAGTTCCACCAGGAGCCAGTCTCGGAGAGCAAAGGGGATCGGGCGGGCCTCAAAAAAGCGAGGGACAGCAGAGGGAAGAAGCTGAACATGCGTGATGGAACTCTTCACCCCTGGTGTGGAGGATGAGAACTACGTTTCGTATTTGGTGAGCAACGGGGCGAGGGGCGTATCTAATGAAGGGATTGAAACCGCCTGTACCGCGTCCTGCACTGACACACCCAGATGGCCGAAAATGGCCACACCCAGAAGGTTAGTAGCGCCGGGGGAGCCGACCACCAAAAACTGAGTGGTGAAGGAACATCCGTAGTAAGAGATTTGTGTGGAACAAACGCCGTCGACTGATATAGGGTGCTTACTGAAACTATGCAAGGCGCGAGTGTACAGGGATAAAGCCGGGGACCTCAAGCGTTGGTATGTGGCACCATCCACAATGGAAACACATGATGTCGTGTCAATTTGGAAGACCACCGGAATATGCACTATTTCCAAGATAAGGAGAAATCGGTTCCGACTGGGGAATGATGGAGAATACTTGGCCGTCAGTGGAATGCAAGGCTTCCAGGTGCTAAGGTGACGATTCGTGACAAGCCTGTGAGTCCACAGGAAGATGGCGCGCTCGGCTGCAAGCCGTGCACCTTGCTCGCCGGTGGTGGCACTCTGATCGTTGGTGAGTCCGGAAACAGTTCGAACAGCATGGAAACCGGGCGAAGGACTTTCTGTCACGGGATGGACAAACGGATCGACTAGACTCCCGCTCGGCGCTAGGCAACTGGCGAGCCGCGAAAACAGCCGGTGGTTGTAGCCAGTGAGACTGTTCAAACACACGAATGATCGGCAGACAGGTGTCGATGGACTGGTAACTTCAAAATACCAGCCGGAAGACCATCGTCGGGTGCGTGAAACACCACCATATCGCGAATCAACGTAGAGGCATAGGACTGCTTGCAGACAACGTTGGCGCACCAGAATTTACAATCGCGGGAGAGGCCCTGGAGCGTCGTAATCCATTTCCAATATGTCTGACATGGGGACTTTCGACAAGAAAAGAAAGTATGACGGGCGGAGGTGACGTGTATTTGTGCGTCAAAGTAGTCAAAAAGGCAGCCCTTAATGTGGGTAAGCGAGAGATCGCGAGGGGACTGCTCAGGGTTCAATTGTTGAATTAAACGGTACACCTGTGGACCGATTGTTGCTAAAAAAAAAAAAAAAGCCCGACTTCGATTTTCGTCGTGGATACCATGTGCCAGTAAATGTTCTTCCAACCGTTCGACATAATTAGACCACTGTTCGACAGACCCATCGAAAGGCGGAAACGTCAGTGGAGCCACGTGCAAAGTGTTCAGTTTGCCTGCGATGGAATCAACACTATGAGTCACATCTTGCAACGCTGGAGAGTGTTGGCGAAGTTCTGACCTTGTGAGCGCTGCCTGAATCTGCTGTAGAGTGTCCACCAAGGACTGAAGAAGTTCCTTTGAGGTGGCCATTTCGTTCGAAAATGAAAGCCAATAACTGTAGTGTCCTGCGGTCGGCAGGAAAGAACTAACAATCAAATTTGAACACACTTCATTAGAATTTTAAAAAACGCCTTCTTGGCATGCACTAATTTTCAAACGCAAGAACAAGAAAACCCACAATTCTTATCGTCGCAACACCAGATAAGAGTACAAGACAATGAAAGAAAATAATGACGAAAATCTACCCTACCAGTTACAAAGATACAACGTGCTACTGAATGCTACGTGAGTGTATACTGTGCCAGAGTTGTCCTAGTGGTAGGTATACACTGCCGGTCTCATTCTCCAGGCATGCTTATAATGCCGATTCGGTGGAGTTCTACATGTAGTCACATGAGTTTCCATTGGTGGAACACTGTCACATGTCTTCTCGCGAAGTAGTTCCGTGTTTATTCGGAAAGCCTGTTATTGGCTGGCGATGCTTCGATCTGAGCTCTTGAAGGGAGGTCGGCAGCCCAATCTTGCTAGTCTGTTGTGCGGGCCCTCTAACTAATAAGGGGCCGCTACGACGTAGGTCCTTTAGCAATGTACACTTGTAAGTTGACTGAGACGGACCTGCACTCACTAGCAGCAGAAGTTTGAAACCTGCAGACAATCAAAAGGTATGACAGTCGTTTCAGTTGACTGCCAGTTAAGATCAAACTGTTCTCACTGTTGTTACACCGTGTTACATGGTTGGGAGTGGTAAACGATTCCTTGTAGACTCAGTATCATGATGAGCATACTTATCTTACTACATCTACTTCTGCATAATGAACTTGCATTCCGCACCTGTGTGTTTGGCAGAGCTGTATATGAATGGTCATGAAGCAGATGGTTAAGTGCCGTCCTGTCTGTATTCTCTAATCCATTCAGCTGCTTCATAACTTCCATTGTGGCTGAAGGAGACATAATTCTGTAGCTGATAACACAACACCTAGTATATACCCTTTTCGACTCTGCTGACGACTGTGGCGCTACTTCGACAGCTCTGTGGACAGGGCTAGTAGGGACTTCTACCCATATCTTCCTATATTCCATAATTCTTTCTTCTTTTCCTTTTCCGCAATACACACACATTTACAAAGCAATTTCTACCGCTTAATCTTATGAATGTGCTAGGAACGTGGTTGCCACCGTAAATCTCAGATTCACATCCATTTCAAAAACATGAGATATATTGTAGCCACTAGATTACTTCAGGAGGATATTGACCAGACACTACAATACACACATTAGTAATGTTTAAAACTTAAATCTGGTAGATACTTACTTTATAAATAATTATTGTCAACACAGATGATGTCTATTTGATGTGGCCTCTGGCACTTAGTACATTAGCAATATGTCACTGCAGAATTAGAGTTTCACAGCACAGTACAACTGATGTTAATTGAACATAAGTTCAGAGTAACTGTATTAGCATGCAGCTGTCTCTGTGCTAAGACGATATTGCCGTTGTTAGCAATGATTGTAAGAGGTCGCTGAGTACAGAAAGACTAAGGTGATTACGTAGAGACTGGGCGATTACATAGAGACTGGGCTGAATGGCACTGTGCTTAGACACAAAGAACTTCCCAGCTTTCGGAGTGAATATGAATACTGCGAAGAGTACCAGTTTCTACCAATATTCGATATGTTTGGCACTCGGAATCCCACGATTAGGATACCGACGGTGATATTCGGCAACAGCAGCTTTCGCATTACCACCATAGAGCTCCAAAATGTGCACCATCTCTCCATACTGCTGCGATGAAAACTTCTACGGCATCGCAAAGTGTACTGTACACAGGAGACAATAACAGTAAACAGTGACTGCGGTCAAGAACGTACCACTCGCTGGACTCGTCTACCTAAGACTGAGTGTGTGTCTTATGAATACAAGTGTAGCTCTCCACCATGGTATGTTTCGGAACTCTGTTGTAGCTCCTTAATTATGGATCTGATCACATTACTGTATTTACATTTTTTGTTCCAAATAACATAAGGAATAACCTCTAGCAACTGGGAGAAAACCTCGTGACTTACCCTTTACTTATAGCTTATTTATTTCGTTCCTCCACATCAGGGAGTCTTATTGATCACATATATGAACATGAAACAGAAAAATACAAGTTGTAGTAATGTGCTGACAAAATTCGTATTCACAGGAAACTCGACAAAATTGTTTAAGTCCTGATAAACGGTCACCACTTGAAGTGATTCCTTTTCAGTAAATTAATTAATTTTCCAGGTTATTTGTATGGTAGAGTCTCAGACAAAGGGATACACTACAAAGGTGATAAAGGAGGAGAAGTTCAATTATTTTCATTTGCAACTGAAACTTTGTAAATGCTGATTATTTTTGCTTTAAATGGAATGGTATTAGTTGATTTTAATATAATGAGTAAAAATGAGCTTCAAAACAAATTAATGTTAGTTAACGGCAGGCCTGGAGACAAATGTCCGTGTGCGTATTAACGTTCATACAAAATAAATCATTTTGTAAAAGTTAAGATTCACCCTCGACTTTTTAAGAATAATAATATAATAGTGATAGTGCACTTAAGATGCTCAATCGTTGCATCACCAAACAAGTCGTTTACAACTTAATCCAAATGGTCAGAAATTAATTGCACATTTCAGTTAACACAGGAAAACTGTGATGTTTGTTACTTTCCAAAATGAAAACAAGTTTGAAATATAATGGTCCAGTTATTACTGGCAAAATGATAGACCGATTACACTTAGGTTTTTATCATACCGATGCGAGAACAGGAAGAAGGAAACAACGTAGTATTCCATTTTTCTCAGACAGAAGAATTACAATTATCGAAGAACGAAGATTGGTATAATATCTTTATACAACTGTTTATTTTTTTCTGTTTACTCAATGGGATTTATATAACCTCGCAAATGTTTTAACTGAAATTATATTAGTATTTGTTATGTGACAGTTCACAACCAGGATTATTGACAGTATTATTACCATGTCCTTTCAGGACTATTCAATCAGGTGCAAGACTTCACCCTTGTGTGATTATCAAAAGATACGTTATAGTGGACAGATAAGATAAGAAATGAGGAGGTTCTCCACAAAATCGACGAAGAAAGGAACCTATGGAAGACTGTGACAAAACTAAGGGACGGGGTTATAGAACATGTGTCAGGGAATATCGTCCACCAGGTTTTCTCAGCGTGATCGTATTTCCGGGCGTACAGCGCAGTAGCTGTTTCCATTTTCGCACAATACTTTGAAGACCAACACAGTCATCTTCTTCAGGTTCTGCGAAATGTGCTGAATGTGTGCCAGGCAGAGAATACGCATCAAAGCACAACTCGTAGCACCTGAAGAAGATGACTGAGTTGGTCGTCGAAACATTGGGCATAAACAGAAATAACAACTCGGCTGTACACCTGGAAGTACACCATTAATCATCGGGGATTAACTTCTATTGTAGTATAAAGAACTGTGGAGGTAAAAAACTGTAAGGAAGGGCAGTAATGGGAATACATCCAACAAATAACTGAGGACATGGGTTGCAGGTGGTATTCTGAGACCAAAAGGATAGGAAGTCGTGGTGGATCGCGTCAAACAACACTGAAGACTGGTGAAGCATTGAACCAGTCTGAAGACTGTAACACGACTGTCAAGTATCGCTTTGTGATTTTGTTTCATCTCTGTTACGATTACGTGATAATTAAATGTGAGGTTGGTACATGTCCGGCGGCTGTGGCCGAGCGGTTCTAGGTGCTTTAGTCCGGAAACGCGCTGCTGCTGTGGTCGCAGGTTCGAATCCTGCCTCGGGCATGGATGTGTGTGATGTCCTTAGGTTAGTTATGTTTAAGTTATTCTAAGTCTAGGGGACTGATGACCTCAGATGTTAAGTCCCATAGTGCTCTGAGCCATTTGAACCATTTTTGTTGGTACATGTTGTTGGGATGGAAAAATTTCGATTTCTCGCTAGAAGGCAGTGGGCCTTGAGGACTCGGCATTCCCAAAGGGTCGGCAGAAGTCTTTTGATGGTGTCTCAAAAGTTGGGAACGAGCTCCTTCTGGGTGGCAGCCAGTTTTCACAGAAACTGATGCTGTTTCCCGAAATGCTTATAATGAACAATTCCCGGTACCAATCCGATTACCAAAGGCACAATACCACCAGTCACCACTGCTTTCCCCTGAGGTGAAACTTGCCTCTCTGTCAGCACCACAGAGAGGAGTCACCTACCGACGCTTCCGTTGAATGATGAAGTTCGTTGCGTCCCTCCAAAATTATGGTCTGTCCAATGCAAAGTAACGCCCTTATCAATAGAAATGGTGCAGACGGTACTGACCATTGGGGAGAGACTTTTTGAAACCAGCACCAAGCTCATGAATAGTAAATATGCTTTTTGCACGGTTTGAGTGGGAAGCTTCTGCTGCTTCTTCTGTTTTTATGTAAGAAAGGGAGTGTATTCGTTCATCATACTGGCAGCAGCATTCAATCACCCTCGGAAATGGAGCTTGGAAATAGAGAGCTCAGAAGAGAACTCGCACTGGAGGTGATTGGCTTCCCAGGTCTCATCTGGTGCTGACTGGCGCCCTTTCGCTGTGTTTGAAGGATATAAGTTTCTCTCGGGCAGTAGCGTAATCCATCTTCTGAGCAGCTCGTCTTTAACTCATCCGATAACGCATCCTGAATGTTCCGTTACATATGCAAATAATCGTCTCATTTATCTTGTTTTGGCGAGCTGCCCAGATGAGGAAGTCTTGCTCATTTTTGCTTCCTGCTGTCTTCCAATTAAACGTGAGTCTCATGGAGTTTCGAGTCATTTTATTTTAGATCATTACTCTGTATATTAGTTGTCAATTGTTCACTTAATTAGATTAAATAAAAGTTTTGTGTTCTCAAGCTGACTTATATTTTCAAATTCCCAGTGTCCTACAACTTCCCTATGGTTAGGCGAACCTTAAATAATTAATATAATCAGCTGCATTTCTGGTCTGTCTGCTTCATTTTGACGAGTCTCCGTTGCGAGCAGTGGCTAAGCACTATCTTTGAAGGAATATGAAGCCCAACCCTCGCCCCCCCCCCCTCTCCCCCATCCCGTGAATCTTGAACCTTGCAGTTGGTGGGGTGGCTTGCCTCAGCGATACAGATAGCTGCACCGTAAGTGCAACCACAACGGCTTGGTATCCCTCTAGAGACCAGATAAATGTGTGATTTCTGAAGAGGGTAGCAGCCCTTTCAATAGTTGCAGAGGCAACCTCGCCTTTTCTTTTAACATAAACCAAAACAGCCTCGTCTGCTGATACAGCAAACGACTGAAAACAATGGAAAACTACAGCCGAAGGCATGTTTCTTTACTGTAAGGTTGACTGATGACCCTATTCGGGTCTACAGGCGGGAACTACTCATGAGGATTCCTCATCAGGCGTTCTAGGGATCGGAGCATAGAATGTTATATCCCTTAAACGTGAAGGTCGGGTAGAAAATTTTAAAAAGAAAATGGATGGTTGAAGTTATATATAGTGGAAATTAGCGAAGTTCGGTTGCAGGAGGGACAGGATATGTAGTCAGGTGACTACAGGATAATAAATACGAAACCAAGTTGGCGTAGTTCAGAAGTAGGTTTAATAATGAATAAGAAAATAGGAATCCGGATAAGATACTACAAACATTGTAATGAAGGCATTATCGTACCCAAGAAAAGCACAAAGCAAACATTCACCACAGTAGTACAAGTTTATATGCCAACTATCTCCGCAGATGATGAAGTGATTGAAAAAAGGACGATGAGATAAAAGAAATTATTCAGATAGTTAAGGGACAAGAAAATTTTAATTGTGATGGGGGACTGGAATTCGGTAGAAGGAAGAGGGCGAAAAGGAAAAATTGTAGGTGAATATCGACTGGGTGTAGGGAATAAAAGAGGAAACCGTGTGGTATGATTTTGAATAAAGCTTAGTTTAATCATCGGTAACACTTGTTTAAAGAATCATGAAAGAAGGTCGTAGATGTGGAAAAGAGATGGAGCCACTGCAAAGCTTCAGATTGATTATCTATTGGTAAGGCAGACATTTCGGAACCTGATTTTAAATTTTAAGTCATTTCCAGGTTCAGATGTAGACTCTGACCATCATTTATTGGTTTTAAATTGTAGATTAAAACCAAAGAAATTGCGGAAAGATAGAAAATTTGGGTGATACGACCTGAATACATTGAAAGAACCAGAGGGTTATTAGCTTTATGAGATGAAATAGTGAAGGCGGCAGGGGATCAAACAGGTAACAAGCTAAGGCCTAGTAGAATTCCTTGGATATCACAGGAGCTATTGAATTTCATTGATGAAAGGGGAAAATATGAAAATGCAACAAATGAAGCAGGCGAAAGGGAATACACACGTCTATAAATGAGACTGACAGGAAGGCCAAAATGGCTAAGCAGGAATGGTAGAGGACAGATGTAATGATATAGGAGCGTATATCACTAGGGGAAAGGTAGATATTGCCTATAGGAAAATTAAAAAGACATATGGGAAAAAGATAAGCAACTGTTTGAATATCAAGAGCTCAGGTGGAAAACTAGTAGTAAGTAAAGAAGAGAAAGCTGAAAGGTGGATGGTGTTCGTAAAGGAGCTACACAAGGAAAATGAACATAAGACAATATTACAGAAAGAGGAGAGGCATTAATGTAGGTGAGATGGGAGATCTGATACTGCGAGAAGGAGTTGACAGAGCACTGGAAGACCTATGTTGAAACGATTTCCCTGCAGCAGACGACACTCCGTCTGATATTGGGAGAGCCAGCCATAACAAAACTGTTCCATCTGGTGTTCAGGATGTATGAGAGATGAGAAATACCCTCTGACTTCAAGAAAAACGTAGTAATTCCAATTTCGAGGAAAGCAGGTGCTGACAGGTCTGAATATTACCGACTAGCACACTGTTCTCGCATTCGGGAGGACGACGGTTCAAAACTGTGTTCGACCATCCAGATTTAGGTGTTCTGTGATTTTCCTAAATCGCTCCAGGCAAATGCCTGGATGGTTCCTTTGCAAGGTCGCAGCCGATTTCATTTCCCATCCTTGACACAATCCGAGCTTGTGATTCGTCTCTAATGATCTTGATGTTGACGGGACATTAAATCCAATCTTCTTTTCTTCCTTCCTTGAATATTACCGACCTGTTCTTGTTGTTTTTATCTTCAGTCCAAAGACTGGTTTGATACAGCTCTCCATGCTACTTTATCCTGTGCAGGCCTCTTCATCTCCGAGTTACTGCTGCAACCTACCTCCTTCTGAATCTGCTTAGTGTGTACCTCTCTTGGTCTCCCTCTATGATTTTTATCCCCCGCGCTTCCCTCTAGTTCTAAATTGGTGATCCCTTGATGCCTCACAACGTGCCCTACCAACCGATCTCTTCTTCTAGTCACAAATTCCACTTCTCCCCAATTCTGTTCAGTCCCTCCTCATTAATTACGTGAGCTGCCCATCTAATCCTCAGCATTCTTCTGTAGCACCACATTTCAAAATCTTCTATTCTCTTCGTGTCTAAACTGTTTATCGTCCATGTTTCACACCCAGACATGGCTACACTCCCTACTTTCAGAAAGGACTTCCTGACACTTAAATCTATACTCGATGTTAACAAATTTCTCTTCTTCAGAAACGCTTTCCTTGCCACCGCATGTCTACATTTTATATGCTCTCTACTTCGACATCCTCATTTATTTTGCTGCCCAAATAGCGAAACTCATCTGCTACTTTAAGTGTCTCATTTCCTAATCTAATTCCCTCAGCATCATCTGATTTAATTTGACTACATTCCATTATCCCCGTTTTGCTTTTGTTGATGTTCATCGTATATTCTCCTTCCAACTGTTCTTCCAAGTCCTTTGCTGTCTCTGACAGAATTACAATCTCATCGGCAAACCTCAAGGCTTTTATTTCTTCTCCGTGGATTTTAATTCCTACTCCAAACTTTTCTTTTATTTCCTTTACTGCTTGCTCAATATACAGATTGAATAACATAGGGGATAGGCAACAACACTGTCTCACTCCCTTCTCAACCAGTGCTTCACTTTCGTGCCCCTCGACTCTTATAACTGCCCTCTGGTTTCTGTACAAATTGTAAATAGCCTTTCACTCCCCACATTTTACCCCTGCCACCATCAGAATTTGGAAGAGAGTATTCCAGTCAACATTGCCAAAAGCTTTCTATAAGTCTACAAATCGTTGCCTTTCCTTAACCTAGCTTCTAAGATAAGTCGTACGATCAGTATTGCCTCGCATATTCCTACATTTCTGCGGAACCCAAACTGATCTTCCCACAGTTCGGCTTCTACCAGTTTTTCCATTCGTCTGTAAAGAATTCGTGTTAGTATTTTTCAGCCGTGACTTACACTGATAGTTCGGTAATTTTCACACCTGTCAGCACCTGCTTTCTTTGGAATTGGCATTATTATATGCTTCTTGAGGTCTGAGGGTATTTCGCCTGTCTCATACATCTTTTAAAATTACCGACCTGTTAGTTTGATAAGACATGGTAGCAAAATACTACCACGAATTCTTCACAGACGAATGGAAAAATTGGTAGAAGTCAACGTCAGGAAGATCAGTTTGGATTCCGGAGAAAGGTAGCAGCATGTGAGGTAATTGCGACACTTCGACGTATCTTAGAAAACAGATTAAGGAAAGGTAAACTTACTTTTATAGCATTTATAGATTTAAAGAAAACTCTTGACGCTGTAGACTGGAACACTCCCTTTGAAATTTTTAAAGCAGCAGGGGTAAAGTATAGGGAGTGAAAGGGTACTTAACTTGTACAGAAACGAGACGGCAGTTATAAGAGTCGATTGCATTAAAGGGAAGCAGTGGTTGAAAAGGAAGTGAGACAAGGTTGCAGCCTTTCCCTGATGTTATTCAATCTGCACACTGAGCAAGCAGTAAAGGAAACCAAAGAAATATTGGGAGTAGGAGATAAAGTTCAGGGAGAAAAAAAAACATTGGTGTTAGTCAGGGACATTGAGACAAATATGCTTGCACTGGATAGAGTAGCATGGAAAGCTGCATCAAGTCAGTCTTCGGAGTGAAGACCACAACATCAACATGAGAGAGAGAGGGTAACAAGTCTCAAACGCCTATATGTTTTTACAGCAGTAGTAGTTGGTGCACAGGCTACTGAGCGTTATTTTGACCTCTTACAGTCTATTAATTGTGTCACCATTCGTGTCAACTGTGTCATACGTCCCACGTAGGAAGATTTTGCATACTTCGTATTTAATTCCCGCAAGCCCTAAATCAGCTGATTACACGCCGACATACAGCTTATTTACGTACTAGGATTGGATTGGATTGTTTGGGGGAAGAGACAAACAGCGAGACGCACTAGGAGCGTAATATTCAAGAGTGATGACACCCACAAAAGACATGTGTGATACAATTAGTAATCCATCTGTTCCTTCGCCCTAATTGTCCTTTGCTTCTCCCAATGAAATAACGTCTTCTTCAGTTGTAGATTTTACTCGTATCGACAAAGAACGTAGTGTTTCACGAAGTGTTTGTCAGGCCGAATACAGAACTCCAGTCAGATCCGTCACAGCAGTTCTTTTAGAAGAAGTGTACATGCTCACTGCAACTATCGGCGCGGCTCGACGAGCGTCGGACAATTTTTTTGTCCGACTCCAAACGAGACCCGCATAAAATTCGCAGAAATTATATGCTCCTGGCGCGGGGAGGTGCACTGAATTCAAATGCCCACTCGCTGTATCGTTGAATTACAATTTTTAATAGCCCAAACTACGCGCATAAATCTTAAGTTGTCTGTCCTTATTACATTTGGCAGTTAACTAGAAACGAGATAAAGATTTGGACTGGCACGCATTTGCCAAAGGGGGCCCAACAAGCTTCAAGAGGACAACTGAGAAATTGCTTAAATAATGAGACAGAACAACGGTCCGTAATTTGATATTCCAGTGATTACACAGCGAGCTCAGGAGGAATAGTAAACATTTTAGGAGGTGGTGTGTTAGAGAAATTAGAATAAAACATTCCGCATAACATGTGTCCAATTATTATTCGTCAAGAGATAAAGCTTATTACAGATATAAGTTTTTTGTAAAGGAAGTGAAAAAAAAATAAGTCACCAGTTCCAGATGAAATCCAAATTCGGTTTTTCAAAGGGTACTCTACGGCACTGTACGAGGAGCGTTTGAAAAGTCTTAGCAAAGTCCGATAGATGGCACCACCGGCGCGTATCGGGGTCATGTTTAGTTAGTAGCATCTTTGGAAAGAACTCGCACCAAGTTTCAGCCATATTGGTCTATTTCTTTGTGTTTGGCATTCGTGTGAATCAAGGAAGTTGAGTGATAGTCAAAAAATTGACGAAGAAGAATTTAGTGTGGCGATTAAACATTACTTTATGAAAGGCAAACGCTTCATGAGACTAAAGAGAAGCTTGATAAACATTACGGTGATTCTGCGCCTTCGATTAGAACAGTTTATAAGTGGTTTCAAAATTTTCGGAGCGGCCATATGGTCACAAGTGATGGTGAACGTTCTGGATGCCCTGTGGAGGTCATGACTCCAGAAATCATTGATAAAATCCATGATATGGTGAGGGATGACAGAAGAGTTAAGGTGCGTGATGTTTCTAGTACTGTGAGCATTTAGAATGAGCTGGTACATAATGTTTTGCATAAACATTTGGACATGAGAAAGCTATCCGCAAGATGGGTTCCGCGATTGCTCACGCTTGACCAAAAACGGAATCGTGTGAAGTATTGCAAGGATGGTTTGCAGCTGTTGAGGAAGAATCCGCAGGACTTTGAGCATCGTTTCGTCACTGTGGATGAAACATGGATACATTAATACACTCCTGAGACTAAACAACAATCTAAACAGTGGGTTACCAAGGGAGAATCTGCACCAAAAAATTCGAAGACCAGTCCTTTGGCCGGAAAGGCTATGGCGATTGACGTTTGGGATTCGCAAGGGATAATCCTCATCAACTATCCGGAAAAGGGTAATATCATTACAGGTGCATATTAATCATCGTTATTGGACAGTTTGAAAACCGAGCTGCAAGCAAAACACCGGCGATTGGACCGCAAAAAAGTCTTTTCCATCACGACAATGTACCAGCACACATCTCAGCAGTTGTGGTCGCAAAATTAATGGAAACAGGATTCCAACTCGTTTCACATCCCCCCTATTCTCCAGACTTGGCTCCATCGGACTAATATTTGTTCACCAATTTGAAGAAATGGCTGGCGGGACAAAGATTTTATTCAAACGAGGAGGTGATTGCAGCAACTAATAGCTATTTTGCAGACTTGGACAATTCCTATTATTCGAAAGGGATCAACAAATTATAACGTCGTTGGACGAAGTGTGTAAGTCTAAAAGGAGGCTATGTCGAAAAATAAAAAAGGTTTACCCCAAACACATAAGTAGTTTTTATTTTTGCACGGACTTTTCAAACGCCCCTCGTACTTCACTTAGCTTGCATTTATAGCGTCCGGAATGCGTTTGACACGGTGCCCCAGATCAGGCTGTTAAAGAAGGTACGAGCATATGGAATAGGTTCACAAATACGTGAGTGGCTCGGAGACTTCTTAAGTTATAGAACCCAGTATGTTATCCTCGACGACGAGTGTTCATCAGAGACAAGGGTATCGTTAGGAGTGCCACAGGGAAGTGTGACAGGACCGCTATTTTTCTCTATATACATAAATTATTAGGCGGACAGGGTTGGCAGCAGTCTGCGGTTGTTTGCTGATGATACCTTGGTGTACAGTAAGCTGTCAAAGTTGAGTGACTGCAGGAGGTTACAAGATGATTTAGACAAAATATGTAGTTGCCGTGATGAATGGACATGGCTCTAAATGTCGAAAAATATAAGTTAATGCGGTTGAGTAGGAAATACAAACCCCTAATGTTCCGACACAACATCAGTAGTGTCGCGCTGGACACAGTCACATCATTTAAATATCTGGGCGTAATCTTGCAAAGTAATATGGAATGGAACGAGCATATGAGGATTGTAGTAGGAAATGTGAATGGCCGACTTCGGTTTATTGGAAGAATTCTAGGAAAGTGTGGTTCATCTGTAAAGGAGATCGCATATAGGACGCTAGTACGACCTATTCTTGTGTACTGCTCGAGTGTTTAGAATCAGCACCAGGTCGAATTCAAGGAAGACATCGAAACATATCAGAGGCGGCTGCTGTATTTGTTACTGGTAGGCTCAAACAACACACAAGTGTTATTGAGATTCTCCGGGAACTCAAATGTGAATCCCTGGAGGGATAGGCGACATTCTTTTCGGTGAACACTATTGGGAAAATTTGGAGAATTGGCGTTTGAAGCTGACTGCAGAATGATTCTGTTGCCTCCAACATACATTGCGCGTAAGGACCACGAATATAAGATACTAAAAGTTAGAGTTAGTACAGAGGCATATAGACAGTCGTGTTCCCTGTTTGCTGCTGGAACAGAAAACGAAATGACTAATAGCGATACGAGGTACCCTACGCCACCCGCCGTATAGTGGATCGTGAAGTACCGATGTAGATGTAGTTTCAGCGTCTAATTTTTGTTTTGAAGTTCAAGTTGTGAAGTTGTGTTTCAGTTTACATGATTGTAATTGCGATGTGTTGGCCAATTCTGCCGTATCGTTTAAATATGCCTCACGTATTTACAAATGCCGAGATGGCCAATATGGTCTCTGTGTATGGCTTTTGTAATGGAATCACTGCTGCTAGTTCTAGAGAATCGGGAAAACGATTTGCTAACGGCAGAGTACTAGACTGAAGAGCGTTTGCTCGTGTTTTCACTGACTGATCTTGCAGATTAACAGAGTTTAGATGAACTAGAAGACTTTGTACAGTTCGTAGGAGGAAGTCCTTCAATAATCACACGTAGAATTTCTACACGCCTCCGTGTTCCACATACTGGAACATTGAGGGTATGTCGTATGCATCCCCTGCATGCAGCTTTACTGTATGGTTAAATTGTGATGGCGTCCTCTTGGGTAAAATATTCCGGAGGTAAAATAGTCCCCCATTCGGATCTCCAGACGGGGACTACTCAAGAGGACTTCATCATCAGGAAAAAGATAACTGGCGTTCTACAAATCGGAGCGTGGAATGTCAGATCCCTTAATCGGGCAGGTAGGATAGAAAATTTAAAAAGGGGACTGGGTAGGTTAAAATTAGATGTAGTAGGAATTAGTGAAGTTCGGTGTCAGGAGGAACAAGACTTCTGGTCAGGTGAATACAGGGCTATAAATACAAAATTAAATAGAGGAAATGCTGGAGTAAGTTTAATAATGAATATAAAAATAGGAGTGCGGGTAAGTTACTACAAACAGCATAGTGAACGCATTATTGTGGCCAAGATAAACTCGAAGCCCACCCCTACTACAATAGTACAAGTTTATATGCCAACTAGCTCTGGAGATGACGAAGAGATTGATGAAATGCATGACGACATAAAACAAATTATTCAGATGGTGAAGGGAGACGAAAATTTAGTGGTCATGGGTGACTGGAATTCGACAGTAGGAAAAGGAAGGGAAGAAAACGTAGTAGGTGAATATAGATTGGGAGTAAGAAATGAAAGAGCAAGCCGCCTGGTAGAATTTTGCACAGAGCATAACTTCATCAGAGCTACCACATGGTTCAAGAATCATAAAAAAAGGTTGTATACTCGGAAGAAGCCTGGAGATACTGGAAAGTGTCAGTTAGATTATATAACGGTAAGACAGAGATTTAGGAACGAGGTTTCAAATTGTAAGACATTTCCAGGGGTAGATGTGGACTCTGGCCACAATCTATTGTTTATGAACTGTAGATTAAAACTGAAGAATGGTGGGAATTTAAGGAGATGGAACCTGACTAAACCAGAGGTTGTACAGTGTTTCAGGGAGAGCATAAGGGAACGATTGACAGGAATGGGGGAAAGAAATACAGTAGAAGAAGACTGGGTAGCTTTGAGGGATGAAGTAGTGAAGGTAGCAGAGGATCAAGTAGGTAAAAAGACGAGGGCTAATAGAAATCCTTGGGTAACAGAAGAAATATTGAATTTAATTGATGATAGGAGAAAATTTAAAAATGCAGTAAATGAAGCCGTCAAAAAGTGCAAAATGACTAAGCAAGGATGGTTAGAGGACAAATGTAAGGATGTAGAGGCATATATCACTAGAGGTAAGATAGATACTGCCTACAGGAAAATTAAAGAGACTTTTGGAGAAAAGATAACCGCTTGTATGAATATGAAGAGCTCAGATGGAAACTCAGTTCTAAGCAAAGAAGGGAAAGCGGAAACGTGGAAGGAGTATATAGAGGGTCTATACAAGGGCGAGGTACTTGAGTACAATATTATGGAAATGGAAGAGGATGTAGTCGAAGATGAAATAGGAGATATGATACTGCATGAAGAGTTTGACAGAGCACTGAAAGACCTAAGTCGAAACGAGGCCCTGGAAGTAGACAACATTTCATTAGAACTACTGATAGCCTTGGGAGAGCCAGTCCTAGCAAAACTCTACCATCTGGTGAGCAAGATGTATGAGACAGGCGAAATACCCTCAGACTTCAAGAAGAATATAATAATTCCAATCCCAAAGAAAGCAGGTGTTGACAGATGTGAAAATTACCGAAATATCAGTTTAATAAGTCACGGCTGCAAAATACTAACGCAAATTCTTTACAACCGAATGGAAAGCTGGTAGAAGCCGACCTCGGGGAAGATCAGTTTGGATTCCGTAAAAATATTGGAACACATGAGGCAATACTGACCCTACGACTTATCTTAGAAGCTAAATTAAGGAAAGGCAAATCAACGTTTCTAGCATTTACAGACTTAGAGAAAGCATTTGACAATCTTGACTGGAATACTCTCTTTCGAATTCTGAATGTGGAAGGGGTAAAAAACAGGGAGCGAAAGGATATTTAGCCGGCCGAAGTGGCCGTGCGGTTAAAGGCGCTGCAGTCTGGAACCGCAAAACGGCTACGGTCGCAGGTTCGAATCCTGCCTCGGGCATGGATGTTTGTGATGTCCTTAGGATAGTTAGGTTTAACTAGTTCTAAGTTCTAGGGGACTAACGACCTCAGCAGTTGAGTCCCATAGTGCTCAGAGCCATTTTGAAAGGCTATTTACAATTTGTACAGAAACCAGAAGATAGTTAAAAGAGTCGAGGGACATGAAGTGGTTGGGAAGGGAGCGAGACAGGGTTGTAGCCTCTCCCCGATGTTATTCAATCTCTATATTGAACTAGCAGTAAAGGAAAGAAAAGAAAAATTCGGAGTAGGTATTAAAATCCACGGAGAAGAAATAAAAACTTTGAGGTGCACCGGTGACATTGTAATTCTGTCAGAGACAGCAAAGGACCTGGAAGAGCAGTTGAATGGAATAGACAGGGTCTTGAAAGGAGGATATAAGATGAACATCAACAAAATCTAAACGAGGATAATGGAATGCGGTCGAATTAAGTCGGGTGATGCTGAGGGAATTAGATTAGGAAATGAGACAAAGTAGTAAAGGAGTTTTGCTGTTTGGGGAGCAAAATAACTGATGATGGTCGAAGTAGAGAGGATATAGAATGTAGACTGGCAATGGCTAGGAAAGCGTTTATAGAACATAATCAATCAACGGATTGTCTGTCATACCACTCCACATATTTACAGAGAAGCATTGTTAAAAATCCATCTCTGCAAAGGCATGTGGATTTTCGTCGGCTCACCAATGTGGGTTAAGGGTGTTATTGATATCGTCATGAATGAAGGTGGCTTCATCAATAAACAGTATTAATGGATTATCTGGCGATGTGCAATTAGCCAACTAAAAAAGTTTAAACGCCTGCCTCAGTGTCCTTTTCAAATGCGCATAAGTCGCTGTAAATGATAAGAACAAAGGCCATTCATAGGAATGTTGTTGTGTTCTTCAGCCCAGAGACTGGTTTGATGCAGCTCCCCATGCTACTCTATCCTGTGCAAGCTTCTTCATCTCCCAGTACCTACTGCAACCTACATCCTTCTGAATCTGCTTAGTGTATTCATCTCTTGCTCTCCCTCTACGATTTTTACCCTCCACGCTGCCCTCCCATACTAAACTGGTGATCACTCGATGTCTCAGAACATGTCCTACCAAGCGATCCCTTCTTCTAGTCAAGTTGTGCCACAAAATTTCTCTTCTCCCCAATTCTATTCAATACCTCCTCATTAGATATGTGACCTACCCATGTAATCTTCTGCATTCTTCTGTAGCACCACATTTCGAATGCTTCTATTCTCTTCTTGTCCAAACTATTTATCGTCCATGTTTCACTTCCAGACAAATACTTTCAGAATCGACTTCCTGACACTTAAATCTATACTCTATGTTAACAAATTTCTCTTCTTCAGAAACGCTTTCCTTGCCACCGCCTGTCTACATTTTATATCCTCTCTACTTCGACATCCTCAGTTATTTTGCTGCCCAAATAGCGAAACTCATCTGCTACTTTAAGTGTCTCATTTCGTAATCTAATTCCCTCAGCATCACCCGACTTAATTCGACTGCATTCCATTATCCTCGTTTAGATTTTGTTGATGTTCATCTTATATCCTCCTTTCAAGACACTGTCCATTTCGTTCAATGAACAATCTTTCTGTGCGATCTCCGATTTCACTTATTTTATTATGATGATTGTTCCTCCCTGTGTAGGTCAGCGTCAATAAAATATTTTCATATTCGGAGGGGACAGTCAGTGATTGAAATTTCGCGAAAAGTTACCACCGCAGTGAGAAACGCCTCTGTTTTAATTATGTCCATCCCAAATCCTGTATCATGTTCATGACCATCCCCCCCCCCCCCCCCTCCACCTTCCCAGTTTCTCGATAATACAAAACGTGCTGCTCTTTCTTAAACTTTCTCGACGTACTCCCTAAATCCTATCTGGTAACGACCCCCCACCGCGCTACAGTATTCTAAGAGAACGGAGAAGCGTAGTGTAGGCAGTCTCTTTAGTAGAACTGTTGCATCTTCCAAGAGTTCTGTCAATAAATCTCAGTCTTTGTTTCGCCAACCCCTCAACATTTTCTAAGTGTTCTTTACAATTTAAGTTGTTCGTAATTGTAATTCTTAGATATTTAGTTGAATTTACGGCCTTTAGATCTTACTGATTTATCATGTAACCGAAGTTTAAGGCATTTCTTTTAGCACTCATGTAGATGACCTCACACTCTTCATTATCTAGGACCAAATGCCAATTTTTGCAACATACAGACATTTTTTTCTAAATCGTTTTGCAATTTGTTTTGGTCGCCTGATTACTTTACTAGACGATAAACGACAGCATCATCTGCGAACAACGTAAGATGGCTGCTCAGATGGTCTCCTAAGTCGTTTGTATAGAGAAAGAACAACAGGGGCCTTTGTGTGAGTGAAGAGCTAGTTGTGTTCCACAGGAACGATGTTTTTTAAATCCGTGTTGACTGTGTGTCAATAGACCGTTCTTAGAATATAATGCGGAAAGAATTTAAAGATTTGGTTAATAATGAAAGAGCGAAAAATTACACCGGTCGACTGACAGGATTCATTGTTCTGTACATCAAGAAGCACTTTTGCGCTAAATTTGTAGGCCTGAAGTATGTGAAGAGGTAATTTCAACAGTAAAATTTCTAAAGTCGTACGTACGTTCCACTGTCAGGTGTAATAGTTTTGGATCAAACTGAACGAAGAGTTTGGAGACTTCATATACTATGTGATCAATAGTATCCGGACCCCCAAAAACATAAGTTTTTCATATTAGAGGCATTGTGCTGGCGCCTACTGCCAGGTACTCCATATCAGCGACCTCAGTAGTCATTAGACATCGTGCGAGAGCAGAATTGGGTGCTCCACGGAACTCACGGACTTGGAACGTGGTCAGGTGATTTGGTGTCACTTGAGTCATACCTCTGTGCGCGAGATTTACACACTCCTAAAATTCCATAGTGGAAACGTGAGGGGATACGTACTGAACAAAAGCGTATAGGCCTACCTCATCTGTAAACTGACAGAGACCGCCAAGAGTTTAAAAGGGTCGTAAGGTGTTGTACCGTTGGTGGGGAGGCTTGCGTGCCTCAGTGATACATATAGCCGTACCGTAGGTGCAACCACAACGGAGGGGTATCTGTTGAGAGGCCAGACACACACATGGTTCCTGAAGAGGGGCAGCAAAGTAGTTGCAGGGGCAACAGTCTGGATGATTGACTGATCTGGTCTTGTAACACTAACCAAAACGGCCTTGCTGTGCTGGTACTGCGAATGGCTGAAAGCAAGGGGAAACTACAGCCGTAATTTTTCCCGAGGGCATGCAGCTTTACTGTATAATTACATGATGATGGCGTCCTCTTGGGGATAATGTTCTGGAGGTCAAATAATCCCCCATTCGGATCTCCAGACGGGGACTACTCAAGAGGACTTCATCATCAGGAGAAAGATAACTGGCGTTCTACGGATCGGAGCGTGAAATGTCAGATCCCTTAATCGGGCAGGTAGGATAGAAAATTTAAAAAGGGGACTGGATAGGTTAAAATTAGATATAGTGGGAATTTGTGAAGTTCGGTGGCAGGAGGAACAAGACTTCTGGTTAGGTGAATACCGAGCTATAAATACAAAATCAAATAGAGGAAATTCTGGAGTAAGTTTAATAATGAGAAATAAAAATAGGAGTGCGGGTAAGCTACTACAAACACCATAGTGAACGCATTATTGTGGCCAAGATAGACAAGAAGCCCTCACCTACTACAGTAATACGAGTTTATATGCAATCTAGCTCTGGAGATGACAAAGAAATTGATGAAATGTATGACGACATAAAACAAATTATTCAGATAGTACAGGGAGACGAAAATTTAATAATCATGGGTGACTGGAATTCGACAGTAGGAAGAGGAAGAGAAGTAAACGTAGTAGGTGAATATGGAATGGGGGTGAGGAATGAAAGACGAAGTCGCCTGGTAGAATTTTGGACAGAGCATAACTTAATTATGCTTGGCTCAAGAATCATGAAAGAAGGTTGTATACTTGGAAGTGGCCTGCAGATACTGCAAGGTTTCAGATAGATTATATAATGGTAAGACAGAGATTTAGGAACCAGGTTTCAAATTGTAAGACATGTGGACACTGACCACAATCTATTGGTTATGAACTGTAGATTAAAACTGAAGAAACTTCCAAAAGATGGGAATTTAAGGAGATGGGACCTGGATAAACTGAAAGAACCAGAGGTTGTACAGAGTTTCAGGGAGAACATTAGGGAACGATTGACAAGAATGGGGGAAAGAAATACAGTAGATGAAGAATGGGTAGATTTGAGAGATGAAGTAGTGAAGGCAGCAGAGGATCAAGTAGGTAAAAAGACGAGGGCTAGTAGAAATCCTTGGATAACTGAAAAAATATTGAATTTAATTGATGAAAGGAGAAAATATAAAAATGCAGTAAATAAAGCCGGCAAAAAGGTCTACAAACGTCTCAAAAATGAGATCGACAGAAAGTGCCTAATGGCTAAGCAGGGATGGCTAGAGGGCAAATGTAAGGATGTAGAGGCATATATTACTAGGGGTAATACCTACAGAAAAATTAAAGAGACCTTTGGAGAAAAGAGAACCACTTGTATGAATATGAAGAGCTCGTATGGAAACCCAGTTCTGAGAAAAGAGGGGAAAGCAGAAAGGTGAAAGGAGTATATAGAGGATCTATATAAGGGTGATGTGCTTGAGGACAATATTATGGAAATGGAAGAGCATTTAGATGAAAATGAAATGGTAGATATGATACTGTGTGAAGAGTTTGACAGAGCACTGAAAGATCTAAGTCAAAACAAGGCCCTGGAAGTAGACAACATTCCATTAGAACTACTGATGGCCTTGGGAGAGCCAGCTCTGACAAAACTCTATCATCTGGTGAGCAATATGTATGAGACAGGCGAAATACCCTCAGACTTCAAGAAGAATATAATAATTCCAATCCCTTAGAAAGCAGGTGTTGACAGATGTGAAAATTACCGAACTATCAGTTTAATAAGTTACGGCTGCAAAATACTAACGCAAATTCTTTACAACCGAATGGAAAAACTTGTAGAAACCGACTTTGGGGAAGATCAGTTTGGATTCCATAGAAATGTTGGAACACGTGAAAAATGGTTCAAATGGCTCTGAGCACTATGGGACTTAACATCTTAGGTCATCATCACACACATCCATGCCTGAGGCAGGATTCGAACCTGCGACCTTAGCAGCCATAGCAGTTACGCGGTTCTGGACTGAAGGGCCTAGAACCACTCGGCCACCGCGACCGGCCATCTCCATGACCCTGGCAGATACCGTATTAGCTCATCGTCATCAGTGTGCTACACCAGTGTTGTGTTTGGTGCTGTTCTCCTGTGCGTCGAGAGCTGCGGTTTTAATTGTGTGCTGGACTTGTCCATAGTGTTACTGTCAGTGATCATTATGTGCTACTTCGTCCATCGATACTTTTGTGCTGCAGCCATACTTCGCCTATTGTTCATTAATTGTCCCAGTATGTGGTTTTTTGTGCTCAATTCTTTTTAAGGTTTTTGTCTCTATTTTACAGTCGCCTCCTTTTTGTCTGTTCTCATACATTGTGTTTCCCCTTTTTGTCCGCCATATTTTCTCCTTTGTAATTTTAAATGTCTGCTGTTGTATCATTATTGTCTTTTGGCTGAAGAGCAGCGCATATGCTGCTGCCAGCCCACCCTGGATGGGGAACTGGAATTCAAGAAGGAAAAAAAAAGAACTGAGGTGAAGTTCAACATATAACTCATTAGTTAAGTATTTCACTTACACTGAAAATTTTTGTGTGCAAATCAGGGCTCTCTTATGTAATCCTAACAGAGGCAGAAGTAATTTTTTGTATGGATTTATTCAGTCGAATTTTCCAGTGGAAGCTGATACGAATTAAGTCGGCATTCATCTCTCGAGTACCGGGCTGCCTGGTGGCAATTGGCCATATGCATGGTACTTCAGTAGCAAAATCTTCAATACTTTTAAAAGAATGATTAACGGGATTATGGCAGTTTGAAGTGATTTTGATTTCACCCAAAATAATGACCCATGAAATACACTGCCTGAGAAAGAAAGTGAAGCACCCACTGTAACAGGTCGTGGCCTTCTGACCTTCATTGCTTACATATTCCGCCCTCACAATCATATTCCGCACATCAAGCCGCTTCATTCGAACCCAAAGACAATAAGATAAAGTCAATGTTGTATGAATTCATGTAAACAATATGCAAATAACAAGTAAGCTCACTGTGGTTGAAATACTCGAGTCTGGCATACACACATACATTCCAGACACGACGGTCAGAGGAGCTTTTAGTTCGAGAGAGGCAGACCGCACGCCGGGAGGCCGTCCCTTCTGAGGACGAGTCAACCTCTGCCGCCCGTGGAGTGGACAGCATTTGCTCGAGTGAAAGGAAAAACGACCCCATGTTCGGCTTAAAAGCAAATTCCGCTACATAGTGTGGGAGCACGAGCCTACGCATTCTTTACAAATATAGCACGCAGTTTCAGAGATTTTCACAGGGAGACAGCAAACGCCAAACGCCGATGCTACAGATTTCCAGATTGGTCGCCTTAAACGAAACATCATTCTCCCGTTTTAGAAGAGCAATGCTGATTGTCAGACGATATTCCTTACGCCTTGAGCTGAAGGAGTAATGGAAGAGACCGAAAGATATTCCGCTTCACGTCTGGAGTGGAGAGGGGCCGTTCCGTTGTCGCTCATGGAGCGAGAACACGTAACGAGAGCGTGCGCGCTCGTACGCGTATTCAAAGAGCGAGGAACAGGTCTCTCCTCAGTACTTCATTGGGAGAGCACCTCTGTCGAGAGCGAATCGGAGAGTGACTCTATATTGAGTCCTTGTGATTAAGCGTTGTTCACTGTGTTGGCCGCCACACTTATTGTGCGGTGTGAATGGACAGAGTTGTAGTTAAACACCTGCGAGCGAATTTTTGAGTGGCATCGCAGTGGACTGGTTATCTGACCGATGTACCACGCCAATAGTTAGACTCTGGGCGAATAGGAGTACTTGACTTCATGAAGGCATAGGGAGAGTTTGATTGGCGAAGGTCAATCCAGATAGAACGAGAGTCATCTTATTGGTCAGCAGCGAGCGGCGCAGACAGCAGTCATCACAGCTTACTGTATTGTGCGCTACAGCTATTGCGAGCCCCATATTTCCTCCACAACAGTACACTTCACTGCATTTCACATGCGACAGCCTCGATCGTACCTAGCAACATTCTAACGGATAATTATTCAAGTTCAGTAGGTCCGGCTCTCAGCCATTCTGCCAAGTCAATAACAAACTTTGTATAGAAATTTCATTAGCGAATCCTATCCTTAAGAGGTAACTTCACATTCCAAAAAGCACCCGGAAATAACTTATTCAGTTCATAACTAAAAGTGCCATTGTGATTTCTCAGAACTTTTGAAAAATAAATAATAATTTTAGTTAGTTTCATGTTTTTCTGACACTAACTAGCACTACTCCAGTACCCAAGTATCCCACTAGTTACATAAGAAATTTTGTGAATTTTTGTGTCATTTCCTTACAGCGGACGACTCCAGAAGATATTTATTGCTGAAAGTTTTTCAGGCATTTCTCTTTAGAACGTTAGGAGTGTCTGTCTGACTTCTGTAGTAGTGTGGGGGTGGAAATTGCATCTTGCAGGAGCCACAGGGTAAAGGGTACATCTCAGATTAATCCGTTGAGCAGAATGACAGAATAGCACCCACACACTCACACCACAAGAGGAAGATTAAACGAAATGAAACTTCATGTGTTGATAACAGTTCGAGTCAAATTTACCAAGAACTCGTCAGTATGAGCTCACTTATGAGAATGACATTGCAACTCCTATGCCCTGGAGGCATGCAATGTTTCAGTTGTGAAGGGGGTCACGTAGCTGTTGTATCCTCCCCTGAGGCAAGCTGGCACACAACTCTTGTAACTGGTCCTTGATCTCTTGGATACTGGCACTGGGACCAAGTTGACATCCGAGCTGGTACTTACACTTGTTCTATCAGAGACAGATCTGAGGATCTCGCTGGCCACGGCCATAACGCAATATCATGCAGACAGTTCATAGAGACATGTGATATGTGTGGTTGAGCATTGTCCTGTTGATAACTGACACCGCAATACTGCCACGTGAGAGATAGCACATGAGGTGGCAGGATGTCCATGACGTATTGTTGTATCGTAAGATATGCCAGCTATGACCTGAAGTCATACAAAATAACTCCCCACACAACACCGCAAGGAGTAACACCGCAGGTTATAATCCTGCCTCGGACATGGATGTCTGTGATGTCCTTAGGTTATTTAAGTTTAAGTAGTTCTAAGTCTAGGGTGCTGATGATCTCAGATGTTAAGTCCCATAGTGCGCAGAGCCATATGAACCAAGTAACACCGCTATGCCTCTCTAAAACACTGAATGAATGGTACCTCCTCATACGTCACGGCACTACGCACCGACGATGGTCATCCAGGGTAGTGCAGAACTGCGATTCATTGCTGAACACAGTGCAATGCCATTCATCAGCAGTTCAGTCAGGTGCACAACGCCAACCTCAGCCCTATGTCTTATGGCGTTAACGGCAATGCACGTATGGGACGGTAATTCCCAGGTCCGGCTGCTTGTCTCTGACCAGTGGTGCCGGGTGACACAGAACGTTACACTGGGACCTTTACTTGTTCTCCGATGGCGTAAATGTGAAGGTGTTATGATCTGGTTCATGCACAGTGTGACGATCCTCTTTTGCAGTGGTGAGACGGCAGTCGGAACCTTGACGACCAGTATATCAGCCCTCAAGTTACCATGCAGTTCAACATCGGGCCACTGTCACATCTGAATGCTCCACAAATCTAGATACTGTACGATGCGACGAGCTGGCCAAATGGAGACCCACAATGAGGCACCTTTCAATCTCTGTCAGATGCTAATGACGCTATCTAACACGAGTACGTGGCATCTCCGCGGCTTTCACAGTGATCGCTCAACATCCTATGCTGTTCAGACTCTTATATGCCCTACCAGATCTGATAACAACGTAGACACGAAAACTCTAATGCGCACACCGAGCGAGGTGGCGCAGTGGTTAGCACACTGGACTCGCATTCGGGAGGACGACGGTTCAATCCCGTCTCCGGCCATCCTGATTTAGGTTTTCCGTGATTTCCCTAAATCGTTTCAGGCAAATGCCGGGATGGGTCCTTTAAAAGGGCACGCCCGATTTCCTTCCCCATCATTCCCTAACCCGAGCTTGCGCTCCGTCTCTCATGACCTCGTTGTCGACGGGACGTTAAACACCACTAACCTAACCCTAATGCGCACTAGTGGCCGTTCTACCTACATAGTGAATTGCAGCTCCAATAATTGACATACCCGCCGATGGTGTGTACGTGTACGAAGTTAAAATTGCATCAGACCATGTCTGCAGGATGCTTCATTTCTTGTCAGGCAGTGTATATTGTTTTCTGTCACCAGAAGCGTATACTTGTTCTTAAGCCTGGGAAAATACATGACTTAATTAGTTAAAGATATATTGCCAGAAAAGTACCAGATGTCTCTAGATCTATATCGCCTGAGATACTCGTGACGTCATGGGTGGGTCACGCGAGTCTTTACCAGAAAATTCAACAGTGAAATAAACAAACGAGTTTTTTAAAAAATACGAATCTATTTTAATTTCAAAAAATATTTTTGCTGTCGTAATTATACTATTACTAGTTCGACATAACCAAAAAAACTTTTCAGAATCTTTAGCACATCGTTATGACGGCTGCACTGATAATTCAGATATTATAATTAGCTTAATTAGTATTAAGTATTTTAATTAGATTAATTAGTATGAAGTTAAGGTTCAAACCAATTAGTCAGTAAGATTGCTTTAAACTTTCTTTTTACGTTGATTAATTGGGAATGTATTGCATTTGAATCAAATATAAGTACAATTTGCTTGGTTGCTACATCATTTTGTTACCTTATATTTCCCTAACAAACACTGCTCTTCATGTTACAAAAGCTATTTTTAAAATGAAAATATTCTTGCAAAATGGCTCTGAGCACTATGGGACTCAACTGCTGTGGTCATAAGTCCCCTAGAACTTAGAACTACTTAAACCTAACTAACCTAAGGACATCACACACTACCATGCCCGAGGCAATATCCTTGCAAATCTCATTGCAGGGATGTTAATAAAACGTATTGAATGACATAATGATTTAAATCTTTTTTATTTATTAATCTCGCAAATTTATTAAATACAATCTTATACTTTTTTGTGTCTGTCACCAGTCTTTTGGCTGGGTTGATGCAGCCCGCCACGCATTCCTCTCCTCTGCCAACCTTTCATCCCAGAGCAGCACTTGCAACCTATGTCCTCAATTACTTGCTGGATATATTCCAATCTATGTCTGTCTCTACAGTTTTTACGCTCTACAGCTGCCTCTAGTACCATGAAAGCTATTCCCTGATGTTTTAACAGATGTCCTATCATCCAGTTCCTTCTTCTTCTCATTATTTCCCATATATTTCTTTCCGATTCTGCGCCGAATCTCTTCATTCCATCAGTCCACCGAACTTTCAACATTCGTATGTAGCACCACATCTCGAATGCTTCGATTCTATTCTTTTTCGCTTTTCCCGCAGTCCATATTTTCTATCATACAATGCTGTGCTCCAAACGTACATTCTCAGAAATTTCTACCTCAAATAAAGGCCTATGTTTAATATTAGCAGACTTATCTTGGCCAGGAATGCCCTTTTTGCCTATGTTAGTCTGCTTTTGATGTCCTCCTTGTTATTTAGCTGCCTAAGTAGCAGAATTACTTAGCATCATCTACTTTGTGACCATCAATCCTGATGCTAACTTTCTCGCTTCTCTCATTTCAGCTACTTCCAATTGCTTTCGTCTTCCTTCGATTTACTCTCAGTCCATATTATGTTCTCATCAGATTGTTCATTCCATTCAGCAGATCCTGTAATTCTTCTTCACTTTAACTCAGGATAGCAATGTCATCAGCATATCTTACCACTTATAGTCATTTCTGTCACTTCTTTTGTTCCCATCATTGCTTCTTAGATGTATGAACAGTTAGGACAAAAGACTACATTCCTGTCATACACCCTTTTTAATTCGAGCACTTCGCACTTGGGGTCTACTCTTATGATTCCCTTTTGGCTCTTGTAAATATTGTATATTACCCATCTCTCCCTATAAAAAAGTTCAAATGTGTGTGAAATCTTATGGGACTTAACTGCTAAGGTCATCAGTCCCTAAGCTTACACACTACTTAACCTAAATTATCCTAAGGACAAACACACACACCCATGCCCGAGGGAGGACTCCCGAACCTCCGCCGCTCTCCCTATAGCTTACCCCTATATTCCTAAGAATTTCGAACGTCTTGTACCATATGACAGTGTCCAACGCTTTTCCAAGTCGGCAAAGGCTGTGAATGTGTCTCGATTTTTCCTTATTCTTACTACATTATCAAACGCACCATCAGAACAGCCTCTATGGTGCCTTTACCTTTCTTAAAGCCAAACTGAATGTCATCTGACATATCTTCAATTTTTTTTCCATTTTTCTGCATATTATTATTGTCAGCAGCTTGGACGCATAGTCTGTCAAGCTGATTGCGCTATAATTATCACACTTCTCAGCTCTTGCAACATTCAAAATTGTATGGATGATATTTTTTTCTAAATTTAGATGGTATATCCCCAGGCTCATACATTCTACACATCATCGTGAATAATCGTTTTGTTCCCACTTTCCTCAATTATTTTAGAAATTCTGATGGAATGCTATCTATCCCTTCCACCTTATTTGATCTTAAGTCTTCCACAGCTCTTTTAAATTCTGATTCCAATAATAAATCTGCTGTCACTTCTATATCGACTCCTGTTTCTTCTTCCGTCACATCATCAGACAAGCCTCCCTCATAGAGGCCTTCAATGTAGTCCTTGCACCTATCCGCCCTTTCCTCTGCATTTAACAAAGGAATTCCCATTGCAGGCTTTATGTTACACCCTTGCTTTTAATTTCACTGACAGTGGTTTTGACCTTTCTATATGCTGAATCAGTCCTTCCAACAAGCATTTCTTTTTCTATTTCTTCACATTTTTCATTCAGCCATTTCCTCTTAGCTTCCCAGTACTTCCTATTTACTTCATCCCTAAGTGACTTACATTTCTGCATTCCTGAATTTCGCTGACCATTTTTGCAGCTAATTCTTTCATCGATCAACGGAAGTCTTTTTTCTATTACCCATTGTTTCTTCGCAGTTACCTACTTTGTATCTATTGTTTTCTTCCCAACTTCTGTGACTGCCATTTTCAGAGATGTCCATTCCTCTTCAACTGAATTGCCTACTGAGCTACTCCTTATCGCCGTCTCTATAGCCTCAGAGAACTTCAAGCATTCATCTTCATTCCTTAGTACTTCCGCATTATTTCCGTAGTGATTCTTCCAGACTAGTCTCCTAAACTTCAGCCTACTCTTTATCACCATTAAACTGTGATCTGAGTCTATATCTGCACCTGGGTATGCCTTACAGTCCAGTACCTGATTGCGGAATCTCTGTCTGACCATGATACAATCTAATTGAAATCTTTCTGTATCTCTCGGCCTTTTCGATTTGTACAGTCTCCTCTTGTAATTCCTGAATAGAGCATTCCGTAATACTAACTGAAATTTATTGCAGAACTCTCTCCTCTCTCGTTCCTGGTACCAAGGCCATATCCTCTGGTAACCCTTTCTTCTACTCCTTCCTCTACAACTGCATTCCACTCCCCCATCACTGTTAGATTTTCATATCCCGTCACGTAATGAATTACCCATTCAATATCCTATATACTTTCTCTATCTCCTCATCTTCAGCTTGTGAGATCGGCATGCATATCTGAACTACCGTTGTTAGTGTTGGTTTGCTGTCGACTCTGATGAGAACAACCCTATCACTGAACTGTTGACAGTACCAAACTCTCTGCTCTGTCTTTCTATTCACGACGAATGCCACTCCCCTCATGCAATTTTTTGCTGCTGATGATATTATCCTACACTCATCTCACCAGAAATCCTTGTCTTCTTCCAATTTTACTTCACTGACTCCCATTGTACCTAGATTGAGCCTTTGCCCTTTTCAGAGTTCCTAGTTTCCCTACCACATCAAACTTCTGAAATTGCATGTCCAGACTCATAGAATATTGTTCCTTAGTTGGTTATTCAATCTTTTTCTCGCGGTTACCTCCTCTTGGCAGTTCCCCCCTGAAGATCCGAATAGGCGACTATTCTGGAATCTTCTGCCAATAGAGAATCATCATGACGCTTTTTCAATTACAGGCGACATGTCCTATGGATACATATTATGTGTCTTCAATGCAGTGGTTTCCATAGCTTTCTGCACCCTCATGCCATTGATCATTGCTGATTCTTCCACCCTTAGGGGCAGTTTTCAACCCCAGGGGCAACAGAGTGCCCTGAACATCTGTCCGCTCCTCTAACCACTTTGTCAAGATTGGCGGATTGAAGATAACTTCTTATGCTGGAAATCTTCGGCCAGAGATGTTACACTATTAATTAATAAACTTTTAAATAATAGCTTTTAGAAGTTATTGTAAAATGCTAGTTTTGCGGAATCACAATTTTTTTGCTCTGGTAAGGCCCAAGCCCCAGGGTCAGCCATGATCTGTACATCGTAATATGGCCTTGCAGAGAATTATCGTTAAAATTTCGAGACGAGTCAGAAACATTTACTTCCTCCCACATACAACTCACAAATGATTGTGGAGAAACGTCAGAGAAAATTGAGCTCATACAGAACGTTAGCGTCACTGGAGAACCAGGAATTTAAAGGACTGTGTAATGGTTTGGATTCATTTGGATTGCAATGAATGACAACATACGCAGAAAAGCACTTATTATTGAAAACAGCCACACACATAGAAAATATACATATTCACTCTTTGGTATACGAAGTGCACGGGCCTCAACCTACGACAGGCACCCATCCGAGTATCCATTCACAACTGCCCTCTCTTTCGCCGTGGCATGTCCTATTATCCGCCCTTGGAAGGGTGGCGTCCTGACCATAGCCCCTCAAGTACACATAACTCGAGAGAGGGCAGCACTCTCCAGTGATCCGAGTGAGTGTAGTGACCAATACATACCAGGCATCAAAGAAATATAAATTTCTTTCCAAAATGATACAAGTCCTGCTAAAGTGTAAAGGAGAACACGTGGAAAGACATAAATCATTGCTTCTTTAACCGGTTTCTTCCGTTACTACTCTTTTAAACTGGTTCCTGAGAAACACAATCACATAAACAAGAAATATACTGAAACACAAAAATGATGAAATTCACTGAGTGTGCTGCAAAGAAATCACAGAAAAAGAGAAAGAGAGCATACAAGAAAAGAAAACAAAAACACTAATACTCTGTTCACTTTATAAACGCATTGTCATATCGCTGACTTGGTTGCGGAGTATCTTCGCAAGCGGCTGCTTTTGCACAGTCCAGCTTGGGACACGGAGCTGCTACACTCCTGGAAATTGAAATAAGAACACCGTGAATTCATTGTCCCAGGAAGGGGAAACTTTATTGACACATTCCTGGGGTCAGATACATCACATGATCACACTGACAGAACCACAGGCACATAGACACAGGCAACAGAGCATGCACAATGTCGGCACTAGTACAGTGTATATACACCTTTCGCAGCAATGCAGGCTGCTATTCTCCCATGGAGACGATCGTAGAGATGCTGGATGTAGTCCTGTGGAACGGCTTGCCATGCCATTTCCACCTGGCGCCTCAGTTGGACCAGCGTTCGTGCTGGACGTGCAGACCGCGTGAGACGACGCTTCATCCAGTCCCAAACATGCTCAATGGGTGACAGATCCGGAGATCTTGCTGGCCAGGGTAGTTGACTTACACCTTCTAGAGCACGTTGGGTGGCACGGGATACATGCGGACGTGCATTGTCCTGTTGGAACAGCAAGTTCCCTTGCCGGTCTAGGAATGGTAGAACGATGGGTTCGATGACGGTTTGGATGTACCGTGCACTATTCAGTGTCCCCTCGACGATCACCAGGGGTGTACGGCCAGTGTAGGAGATCGCTCCCCACACCATGATGCCGGGTGTTGGCCCTGTGTGCCTCGGTCGTATGCAGTCCTGATTGTGGCGCTCACCTGCACGGCGCCAAACACGCATACGACCATCATTGGCACCAAGGCAGATGCGACTCTCATCGCTGAAGACGACACGTCTCCATTCGTCCCTCCATTCACGCCTGTCGCGACGCCACTGGAGGCGGGCTGCACGATGTTGGGGCGTGAGCGGAAGACGGCCTAACGGTGTGCGGGACCGTAGCCCAGCTTCATGGAGACGGTTGCGAATGGTCCTCGCCGATACCCCAGGAGCAACAGTGTCCCTAATTTGCTGGGAAGTGGCGGTGCGGTCCCCTACGGCACTGCGTAGGATCCTACGGTCTTGGCGTGCATCCGTGCGTCGCTGCGGTCCGGTCCCAGGTCGACGGGCACGTGCACCTTCCGCCGACCACTGGCGACAACATCGATGTACTGTGGAGACCTCACGCCCCACGTGTTGAGCAATTCGGCGGTACGTCCACCCGGCCTCCCGCATGCCCACTATACGCCCTCGCTCAAAGTCCGTCAACTGCACATACGGTTCACGTCCACGCTGTCGCGGCATGCTACCAGTGTTAAAGACTGCGATGGAGCTCCGTATGCCACGGCAAACTGGCTGACACTGACGGTGGCGGTGCACAAATGCTGCGCAGCTAGCGCCATTCGACGGCCAACACCGCGGTTCCTGGTGTGTCCGCTGTGCCGTGCGTGTGATCATTGCCTGTACAGCCCTCTCGCAGTGTCCGGAGCAAGTATGGTGGGTCTGACACACCGGTGTCAATGTGTTCTTTTTTCCATTTCCAGGAGTGTATGTTGTGTTGTGGATAGCTCTGCATGGGAAAGACATTATTATGGAAGTTCAAGTATGGCTCCAAGTGCTATTATTGTGAAGTAATGAGATATGGAAGTGAATTCAGTGAAAATTGCGTAAAGAAGGAATTAAATATGAGCAGCGCCGCCGATAGCGTATTTGAGTGTCCGCCCGTATGCGTGTCGTACTGTACATCAATCATCCGCGCCGTGTTCGGCTTCCCAGAATGAACTAATGTGAATCAGTAAATTAGTTTACCACAAAAGAGAGCATTCAAGTGCCAGTGTCTTGTAGCGAGCGTGAGAACATGCGTTCGGTCATCGCGTTTCCGCATCATCAACAAGCAGCCGCGTCGCAAGGTTTACGCGCACTCTCGCACGAGTGCGAACTGTGCACAGTAAATTCACTCTATGGACAGTGTTATGCTATTACGAGTGTCAAGAAGAACTGGTACCAGATATCTGTGTGTACGTGGCGAGCGTTAAGAACTGTCGTTCGACATTCGGCTTCCGCATCATCAACAATCACCCGCGTCGCGTCAGTTAAGCGTACGCTCGTCCAAGTGATAATTGTGGACAGATAATCATTATCGTTGCCTGTGTATCTATTGCCGAAGGTTCGGCCAGAGTAAGACTGTGAAATACGTGTGAGGGCGTGAAGCACAACAGTGACAGACATTAACGTCGTCAAGAATACTGTACAGTAATAAGGGAATGATAATTGTGACCTCTCATTGAGTCGGCAAGTATGTGAATGTTGAACAACATCAAGGCTTACGACTTAGAGTGTAAACAGTGCAACCTGCGATTTTCTTATCGGCTCAGAATATAATTATTCATACCAGAAGTAAGACAGTGTTGTGTTTTGTTTTAGTGTTGAGTGGCTCCCTAAACCCTCTTGCATATTTATATACTTAATTTCAGGCAAGCCAGCAGTAGTGTGAAGCAGAGATAATACGACCGCCACGGGAGTATCAGGTAAATGGCGTGGACAAGGCGCACGGCCAAAGCGAGAACAGTTTAAGGGACCCCCACCAGTTGAACTCCCGGGCGTGTTACAATTTCTGCATCACTTCATTTGGTAAAGGACATAGTTTGCAGACTGGGCTCTTGAAAACCACTTGCGTGTACAAATAGTGGCAACTCGCACCATTCCGTCACGCCCAGGGTGTACTCCTTCAATGGTGGCCGGCTTCCAGCATAAGAGTGGCGGGTTGTCTTCCGTAACTACGATCGAAGCGCCATGCTGCACATTCCACTTAGTCCGCCTTGTTGCAGTGGTTCCCACGTTGTGAGCAAGCTTAATTTGGCTGTACCTTGATCTGCCTGAGGGATACTTGTGATAGCAGTTTCAATTAGGAAATGTCCTGGGTGAGGACCTGAGAGTCAGAAGGATCGCAAGATAGTAGTGTGAGAGGACGAGAGTTTATGCACGCCTCAGTTTGACAAGTCAGGGTTGTCAAGTCTTCAAGTGTTGGACATAAAGTTCCTATCGTCCGCCGCAAATGGTATTTGAAGGACTTCACTGTTGCTTCCCAAATTCCGCTAAAGTGTGGTGGCGCTGAAGGAATGAAGTGTCAATCGATGCCTTCTTCATGTATGAAGATTTTCACGTGTGACTGCTGATAATGACTGCTCACAGCAGCTTTTAACTCACAGAGTTTCCAATTAGCCCCGGCAAAGTTTGTCCCATTGCCACTGTCAACTTTTGGCACCCGCCTTGTCGTGACACAAATTTTCTAAGGTCCAACAGGAATCCTTCAGTAGTCATGTTGGCAACTACATCGAAATGTACTGTTTGTGTCGCTAGGCACACAAACAGGGCAACGTAGCACTTTTCCTTTAATATGGGTCGCAATGAGCCAGTTTTCACATAGAACGATCCTGTGTAATCAACTCCACAGTTGAAGAAAGGCCTCACATCTTCTACACATGGGTGTGGCAGGTCTCCCATGAGCTGATGTTCAAGTTTTGCCTTTAATCGCTGACGAGTCAAGCACTGATACAGAACACGCCGGATTGCATTTCGTCCATTGGGTATCCAGTATTGCTTCCTGAGATTGACAACCAGCATGGGGAAGACGAGGATGTTCACTTTCCACTATTAGCCTTGTGAGATGATGGTGGCAGTATGAGTTGATGCTTCTCCTCATGACAGATCAGTATTTCGTAGCCTGCCACAAACCCATAGTAATCTCCCGTCATGGAGGATAGCATGCAATGATATAAGCTTGCTATTCCTTTCTACTAGCTTGTTAGTCTCCAGTTGGTAGATTTCCATTGCATGTGTGGCTTCTTGTGTTATTTTGACGTGCCGTAACAAGGCATCATGCAGTTCATTGCGAGACAAGTAAGCAGTTAGTCTTGTTTCCATTGTAGTTTTGCAGTTATTAATAAATCTGATACACCATGACATTATCCGCTGTAATCATGACAACTTAAGGAATCAACAGATCATCTTGGCTTACTCTTCCGATGTGACAGAGGAATTACCTTTGGCAGCTCCTGAGATGCATAACCGCTAGAGGCATCTAATAAAGGCCATGAAGTGACGTCTTCTTTAAGGTAGCCTGACCCTTTCCATCACAGACTGTTTTCTTGCAGGTCTGCTGGAGACACTACTCGCGAAATCAGATCAGTTCGGTTTTCCATTGTAGATAAATGGCTCCATACTACAGCTGCTGTGGTATCCTGTATCTCGGAAACACGGTTCCCAACTAATGTATCCAATGTGTGGGTCGAGCTGCGAGCTATGGATGAGTCACTCCACAGGTAAGTTCACTCATGTCCATACTCAGAGAGCGAACAACGGTCTGCAGTAGTCGTGAAAGAAAGAGAGCCCCCACAGAGTTCTAAGAGAGGTAACGACAGCTTTTTCAGTGGAGCCATTCGTATTTTAGAGCTCAATAGTTTGACACTTGTGACTCCATGCTGATTAGCTGATTGTACATAGATACAATAGCCATAGGCCTTCTCCAAAGCGACGCAGAATGTATGCAATTTTATGCTGACAGGTGTCCTTCTGCGATAACTCTATGATCAACATGAGTGTTGTCTGTAATATGACTTTCGCTGTATGCTGACTGCCACAAGAAGTACAACTCTGGAGGCAACGGCGTGCTCCACGTTAACTTATGCTGCCACAGACGTTGCAAAAATATCTTGAATGTGATCACAATGGCCGGCCAGGGTGGCCGAGCGGTTCTAGGCGCTACAGTCTGGAACCGCGCGACCACTACGGTCGCAGGTTCGAATCCTGCCTCGGGCAAGGATGTGTGTGATGTCCTTATGTTAGTTAGGTTTAAGTAGTTCTAAGTTCTAGGGGACTGATGACCTCAGAAGTTAAGTCCCATAGTGCTCAGAGCCATTTGAACCATTTGATCACAATGGGTACTAATTAATCCCAACGGATCAAAATTGGATGACGTGACAGACAGTAAAGTGCGTTTTGCGAAGCTGTAGAGATTACGTGCTGGTTTGACAATGTTCACAATTTGAAACTGATCAGCAGCTGGATGCCAGAGTGAACCTAAGGTTTTAACATCCTCGTCGTTCCCGCGCCCGGGTTCGATTCCCGGCGGGGTCAGGGATTTTCTCTGCCTCGTGATGACTGGGTGTTGTGTGATGTCCTTAGGTTAGTTAGGTTTAAGTAGTTCTAAGTTCTAGGGGACTGATGACCATAGATGTTAAGTCCCATAGTCCTCAGAGCTAGCCATCCTCGTCGTTATCCAGCCGTAAAGATAGTTGCGTTTCTCGCAACTCTGAGAGGATATTTTTAAGTAGTTTCTCGCGTCCGTCGGCCGTCGTAATTTTAATATATTATTATTATTTTGATTGTTGTCGACTTACGTGGTGGGCCTTAATAAAAATGATATTTCATTCAATTTTGATTTACGGTTAAATGCTTTTGTGAACTCCTTTTTAACAATATTAATCTTAAATTATTTGTTACGTTAATGAACGTTAGACTCGCTGAATCTTAAAACATGAGCATATAAGTTGAACAATGGAATAAACTTTTCATATTAATTTCCTCGGCTAGCCAGTTCACTTTAAAGCAAAAAATCTTTAGTTATTCATTACAATTGCGGCCCACACACGCGCGAGAGTATTTTTTCTTACCTCCGTTAACCATTGCCTCGTAGTCGGAGTCCTGGATCTGGCTCTCGGCTATGGTACTGAAAATAAGAATCTTAAAGCTACGTATTTTCTGCAACGTCGGGCGGCTGTGGAGAAAAATGTGTGTTACGTTAATAGTGGGCGAGTATTTCGCTTCCGCTAAATTTTATAATATCGCCACGTAATGGCGCCGTTGGCTGCATCGTAGCTCCGATTGTTGAACTGTAAATTACTTGAATGCAGGTTAATTCAAAGGAAGGCGGACATGAAATCGTGATCACCTCTTACAAATTAAAAGTGAACAATGATATTAAATCAATATATTATCTGCTTAATTCGTACAAGTATGCTTACATTTGCCAGCACTCGCAAGATGTCCGTCAACACACAACCAAGACAAGAGAAGAAGTGAAGACGACTAAAAAAATTAACAAAAGAGCGTGTCTTGTCGTCTCTTTAGATCATTTAGTTATATTTCTTTGCACTCGAAACTTACACTTATTTTACGGCTACATGATAAAAATATATTATTCATTTTTTAAATGTCTCTTCTTTATAAATACTGTTTTTTGTGTTCTTATTACCTCACTAGGGACGCTATAAGTTCCGCACTGTTGATGCATCGTTTCCGTAATGAGAACCCACCTTTCTTCAATAACTTCGTGAGATCTTGCTGGACGTTGACTGCAGTCTCTACCGGACCACAGCGTGAGATACAATCGTTCACATAGAAATCAGTAGCAAAGATGTTTGCTGCATCGCTCCGCTCATCCTCGTCATAAGCTAACTGTAACAGACACTGCACTGCAAGAAAGGCTGCAGAAGGCATTCCGTACGTGACTGTCTTTAATTGGTATTCCTGCAGTGGTGCAGGTCTATCACTCCTCCAAAATATTGTTGGTAAGCGCGATCATCATCCGCTAACAGAACCTGTCGATACATCTTCTCTATGTCTGCCGTAGGCAATGCGATGCATGCGGAAGGGTAATACACTACTGGCCATTAAAATTGCTACGCCAAGAAGAAATGCAGATGATAAACGAGTATTCATGGGACAAATATATTATACTAGGACTGACATGTGATTACATTTTCACGCAATTTGGGTGCATAGATCCTGAGAAATCAGTACCCAGAACAACCACCTCTGGCCGTCATAACGGCCTTGATACGCCTGGGCATTGTGTCAAACAGAGATTGGATGGCGTGTACAGGTACAGCTGTCCATGCAGCTTCAACACGATACCACAGTTCATCAAGAGTAGTTACTGGCGTATTGTGACGAGTCAGTTGCTCGGCCACCATTGACCAGACGTTTTCAGTTGGTGAGAGATCTGGAGAATGTGCTGGCCAGGGCAGCAGTCGAACATTTTCTGTGTCCAGAAAGGCGCGTACAGGACCTGCAACATGCGGTCGTGTATTATCCTGCTGAAATGTAGGGTTTCGCAGGGATCGAATGAAGGATAGAGCCACGGGTCGTAACACATCTGACATGAAATGTCCACTGTTCAAAGTGCCGTCAATGCGAACAAGAGGTGACCGAGACGTGTAACCAATGGTACCCCATACCATCACGCCGGGTGATACGCCAGTATGGCGATGAAGAATACACGCTTCCAATGTGCGTTCACCGCGATGTCACCAAACACGGATGCGGCCATCATGATGTTGTAAACAGAACCTGGATTCATCCGAAAAAATGACGTTTTGCCATTCGTGCACCCAGGTTCGTCGTTGAGTACACCATCGCAGGCGCTCCTGTCTGTGAAGCAACGTCAAGGGTAACTGCAGCCACGGTTCCGAGCTGATATCCAGGCTGCTGCAAACGTCGTCGAACTGTTCGTACAGATGGTTGTTGTCTTGCAAACGTCCCCATCTGTTGACTCAGGGATCGAGACGTGGCAGCACGATCCGTTACAGTCATGCGGATAAGATGCCTGTCATCTCGACTGCTAGTGATACGAGGCCGTTGGGATCCAGCACGGCGTTCCGTATTACCCTCCTGAACCCACCGATTCCAAATTCTGCTAACAGTCATTGGATCTCGACCAACGGGAGCAGCGATGTCGCGATACGATAAACCTCAATCGCGATACGCTACAATCCGACCTTTATCAAAGTCGGAAACGTGATGGTACGCATTTCTCCTCCTTACACGAGGCATCACAACAACGTTTCAGCAGGCAACACCGGTCAACTGCTGTTTGTGTATAAGAAATCGGTTGGAAACTTTCCTCCTGTCAGCACGTTGTAGGAGTCGCCACCGGCACCAACCTTGTGTGAATGCTCTGAAAAGCTAATCATTTGAATATCACAGCATCTTCTTCCTGTCGGTTAAATTTCGCGTCTGGAACACGTCATCTTCGTGACGTAGCAATTTTAATGGCCAGTAGTGTACTATGGAGCACCTATCCTGTTGAATGGTTGGACCTACGATTAGCAAACTGTTTAGTGGCTTATTCATGTTCATTTTGGCGGAACATTCAAACACTACTCTTGTTTTAGTAGTCGAGCTGGCTTCTTTAAGGACAGCATGATGTGGCAAGTATAATGAAATGGCAACTGTCGTGACTACTGGTGCCACATGTTCCAAGTCTTCATACTCCCTCATAAATTCTGTGTAGCTTTCCTTAAGCTTCGGTTGTCTCGCTAGTTTTGTTCTATCTGAGAGAAACGTTTTCCTGTAGCGTGGAAAGAATTGCCTAATTGACTCTGCTGTTCGCGAAACGGAAGACGAACAACGAATCTGCCTGTGGAATCTTTGATTGTGTGTTCCATAAAGTGTGCTTCGCATTGCTCCTCTGCTTTCGCCATTACAACACGATTTAATTTTTCTATCTACCAGAATTTCTTCAAGTGTCGATTTTTACAAAGCACGACACGACCGCCCGCCTTGACGACATGTTGTGCTCTACCCTTTGATACTGATCTTATATGACCGAACCAAGTTCTCTCTCTTGAAGCACAGGATGATGAGTTCCTATGGAGATAGTCCTTATCTTCTGAACATATGGACAAACCTCCTGCTCCCTCCAACACGCCAATCTTACAGATGGCCAAAATTCTGGATAAGCGAGTTGTACACTCGGCAAATCTCACGTACTAGGATCAATTGTTTGTTCCGACAAGACATCAGTTATCTTAGGCAATACTAAACATTCGGTAGATAACATGAAGTTACTTTCATAGGAGCCCACTTGAACAAAGATGCGATGTTTGGTTTCTGATAGGGCTACACTTATTCCTTGAATCGGTACTCAACTGTGCCATCTTTGAAGCCTGAGGTGTTGTATGCATGCTTTCGATATAAAGAATGACTGCGACCCAGAATCTAAGAGAGCACAACAAGTTTGTCATTTGCCACTGCTATCTTTCAACCTTATTCTCGCTGTCACAGGCAGCACTCGTTCACCAGGGCTGACTTTTAATGAGCAATAACTAGATGTACTCGACGGACGTATGCCATTATGCTTAAATGTCACTTGGGCAATCCTTCCGTGTTTCAACTTGAGTGTGTTGTATTTCTGCGTGTAGCAACGTATGGTGTCGTTTAAGACAAGCATGACAACAGACAGATTCGCAATTAGAAGGCTTATGATCATCCTTCAGATAACTGTAGCACAAATTGTTGTGCATCACAACAGCTTTGCGTTCGCTACATGCGGCCTGCCTGAATTTGCTCCACTTACGTAATGCTTGAGGTAGGTTCCACATGACACGGGAAGTACTAGTAGCGACGTAAGTTTGTCTCGAACGACCAAACTGCTTGGCGTTGGATGTGTTCTGTTGTTTGTTCCCAGATATGCTGTGCCGTGGTGATACTGTAGCCTTGTCGATTTCCAATGATTTGCATTTATTTTCGAGAAAAGAACACGTCTTTTTGATTGTCGAAAAGCCGTTGGAACTCAGACCGGTTTCAAATTCTGTTCTTACATACTAGTCAGCCTTTTCTATAAGGAGCTGTGACGTAATTATGTCTTGCAAGGATAGATCTGGTTGTAAAGCCATTAGTTCGTGCACATTGTTTGCAGGCTCGTTAAGTTGTGCACGAAGTTCGCCTGCATATACCCTTGTCATTGACTCCAGCGTTAACAGTTTCTTCAGATGTGCCGAGGCAATCAGTCCAAGGTTATTGTATCTGTTGCAAACCATATCAAAAGCTACCTTAAAGTTAGTAGTAGTTGCTGGAAGTTGCGCAATTGCATTGTGAGTTTCATCTGTTAATGAACTAAATAAATGCTGATATTTAGCAGTATCCTCTAATTCTTCAATATGTACCACGAGACTCACAAATATGTCATAAAAGTGCATGAACTGCGTTATGTTACCATTAGAAGATGGCAGTTTTATGGTGTGCAACTTGATGCTATGTTTTGATGCATTCAAGACAGATCCAGCATTTGACGAAAGCTTGTCAGCTGAGTTGGCATGATCATCTGCATTGTTCTCAGTTTTCTCGAAACCTCGAAGACCACATTTTCGAAGGTTTCCGTGTCATCAGCGTGTACGTTTATGTCTTCAAATAATTCGAGCTGCGACTGCAAGTCTGCATATTTCTCCATGACCTTTGTCAACTGTTCTAGCCTGACAGTAATTATCACGGTATAACTGTTATTACAAATGACTGAAGCGATTTCACAGCTCTACAATAACTTTATTATTTGAGATATTTTCACAATGCTTTGCACACACGTACAAAAACTCAAAAAGTTTTTTTAGGCATTCACAAATGTTCGATATGTGCCCCTTTAGTGATTTGGCAGACATCAAGCCGATAATCAAGTTCCTCCCACACTCGGCGCAGCATGTCCCCATCAATGAGTTCGAAAGCATCGTTGATGCGAGCTCGCAGTTCTGGCACGTTTCTTGGTAGAGGAGGTTTAAACACTGAATCTTTCACATAAACCCACAGAAAGAAATCGCATGGGGTTAAGTCGGGAGAGCGTGGAGGCCATGACATAAATTGCTGATCATGATCACCACGACCGATCCATCGGTTTTCCAATCTCCTGTTTAAGAAATGCCGAACATCATGATGGAAGTGCGGTGGAGCACCATCCTGTTGAAAGATGAAGTCGGCGCTGTCGGTCTCCAGTAGTGGCATGAGCCAATTTTCCAGCATGTCCAGATACACGCGTCCTGTAACGTTTTTTACGCAGAAGAAAAAGGGACCGTAAACTTTAAACCGTGAGATTGCACAAAACACGTTAACTTTTGGTGAATTGCGAATTTGCTGCACGAATGCGTGAGGATTCTCTACCACCCAGATTTGCACATTGTGTCTGTTCACTTCACCATTAAGAAAAAATGTTGCTTCATCACTGAAAACAAGTTTCGCACTGAACGCATCCTCTTCCACGAGCTGTTGCATCCGCGCCGAAAATTCAAAGCGTTTGATTTTGTCATCGGGTGTCAGGGCTTCTAGCAATTGTAAACGGTAAGGCTTCTGCTTTAGCCTTTTCCGTAAGACTTTCCAAACCGTCGGCTGTGGTACGTTTAGCTCCCTGCTTGCTTTATTCGTCGACTTCCGCGGGCTACGCGTGAAACTTGCCCGCACGCGTTCAACCGTTTCTTCGCTCACTGCAGGACGACCCGTTGATTTCCCCTTACAGAGGCATCCAGAAGCTTTAAACTGCGCATACCATCGCCGAATGGCGTTAGCAGTTGGTGAATCTTTGTTAAACTTCGTCCTGAAGTATCGTTGCACTGTTATGACTGACTGATGTGAGTGCATTTCAAGCACGACATACGCTTTTTCGGCTCCTGTCTCCATTTTGTCTCACTGCGCTCTCGAGCGCTCTGGCGACAGAAACCTGAAGTGCGGCTTCAGCCGAACAAAACTTTATGAGTTTTTCTACGTATCTGTAGTGTGTCGTGACCATATGTCAATGAATGGAGCTACAGTGAATTTATGAAATCGCTCCAATCATTTGTAATAGCCCTATATATATATATATATATATATATATATATATATATATATATATGTGTGTGTGTGTGTGTGTGTGTGTGTGTGTGTGTGTGTGTGTGTGTTACCACTTCAACACAGGATAATTATATATTTTTGTTTTTATAATTATATGTTTTATGATTTTGGTTGGGATGGACCAAAGTGTTAACATCTGCATACCGAAATTAGAATCGTCAATTTTACCGGAGGACCAGGAATTTAAAGGGCTCTATAACAGTTTGGATCCATCCGGATTGAACTGCAATGAATGACAAGATATGTCGGGAAGCACTTATTATTAACAATAATCACACACAAGAAAATATACGTACTCGCCAATTATATACGAGGCGCATGGGCCCCGACCCACGACAGCCACCCCACTCAGTGTCCATTCACTACTGGCTGTCTCTCGCCTTGGCATGTCCCGTTATCCACCCTCGAGTCGGTGACATCCTGGCCACTGCCCCTCAGGTACAAATAACTCGAAAGACAGAAGCACTGTCCAGTAATGCAGGCGAGTGTAGCGACCGAACACAGAAGCTCAACCGTTAGTCACTCTCACCATGATCTATTCATGGACGGAATAATAAACCTGTAACGTGGAGTGAGGGGAATGAATGTAGACGTAAGTTCAATTTACACTTGACTGAATGTCAACACATTCCATAAAACATTACAAATGATAGCATTCACAAAGGCCGTCAGAATATATATTATGTGATCAAAAGTATCCGGACACCCCCAAAAACATACGTTTTTCATATCAGGTGCATTGTGCTGCCACCTACTGTCAGGTACTCCATATCAGCGACCTCAGTAGTCGTTATACGATCTCGTACATCGTGAGAGAGCAGAATGGGGGGCTCCACGGAACTCACGGACTTCGAACATGGTCAGGCGACTGGGTGTCACTTATACGTCTGTACGCGAGATTTCCACACTCCTAAACGTCCCTAGGTCCACTGTTTCTTATGTGATAGTGAAGTGGAAATGTAAAGGGACACGTACAGCACAAAAGAGTACAGGCCGACCTCGTCTGTTGACTGACAGAGACTGCCGACAGTTGAAGAGGGTCGTAATGTGTAATAGGCAGACATTTATCAAGACCATCACACAGGAATTCCAAACTGCATCAGTATCCACTGCAAGTACTATGATAGTTATGCGAGAGGTGAGAAAACGTGTACTTCACGGTCGAATGGCTGCTCATAAGCCACACATCACGCCGTTAAATGGCAAATGACGCCTCAATTGGTGTAAGGAGCGTAAATATTGGACGGTTGAACAGTGAAAAACGTTGTGTGGAGTGGCGAATCACGATACACAATGTGGCGATACGATGGCAGGATGAGGGTATGGCGAATGCCTGGTGAACGTCATCTGCCAGCATGTGTAGTGCCAACAGTAAAATTCGGAGGCGGTGGCGTTATGGTGTGGTCGTGTTTTCCGTGGAGGGGCCATGCACCCCTTGTCGTTTTGCGTGGCACTATCACAGCAAAGGCCTACATTGATGTTTTAAGCATCTTCTTACTTCCCACTGTTGAGGAGCAATTCGCGGATGGCGATTGCATCTTTCAACACGATCGAGCACCTGATTATAATACACGGCCTGTGGCAGAGTGGTTACACGGCAATAACATCCCTGTAATGGCCTGGCCTGCACAGAGTCCTGATTTGAATCCTACAGAACACCTTTGGAATGTTTTGGAACGCTGACTTCGTGCCAGCCTCACCGACCGACATCGATACCTCTATTCAGTGCAACACTCTGTGAAGAATGGGCTGCCATTCCCCAAAAAACCCTTCCAGCACCTGATTGAACGTATGCCTGCAAGAGCAGAAGCTGTCATCAAGGCTAAGGGTGTGCCAACACCACATTGAATTCCAGCATTACTGATGGAGGACGCCACGAACTTGTAAGTCATTTTCAACAACGTGTCCGGATACTTTTGATCACATAGTGTAGGTATGGGCACACAGACGCCAGAGTAATAAGGAGTGATAATGCTGTGAAAACATTCTACAACCAATGCAGTCCTGTTTTCAAAGAAATACGAATTTTTAACATTCAACTTCTGTTGCAGTGGTGCTTTATCGGGCCACAAGTTATAATACTACAAAAAAACATCCCCGCCGTACTGGTCCCCTACTGTACACAGTATGCTATTCCAAAAGCGTGTTCGTATCCTTCCACATTTAGAACTTTCTTAAGACTAATGATGGGACCATACACTCATCACCCAAAACACCCCCACACCATAACACATTTGCTCTGTAATTCACTTTGGGCGCTATTTGTGATGTTAGGTAACATTATCCAGACAGTCCCCAAACCCAAACCCTCCCTGCTCCCAATGGATTGCCACAGAGTATCGTGGGATTCATCACGTCAAGTCACACGTTTCCAGTCAACCATGGCCCAGTGATGTCGCTCTTGACACCACATCAAGCTTCGCTTATAATTGACTACATAAATGTGTGCCCTACGAGGAGCTGTGGACCAAATTACCCCATTCTTTTTAACTCCCTACGCGCAATCATTGTGCTAGCTGGACTGCTGGTACAGCTTCCTTCCTCTAATTTCATGCGATTTTTACAAGCACTTTCTGCAATGCTCAGAGTTTCTTGTCTGTCAGTCTGTCACTACAAGAGATGCAAGGTCTTGGTTTAGATATGGTTGTTCCTTCGCTCTTCCACGTCACTGACGCTTCCAGAACAATCGACTTGGGCATCTTTAGAAGAGCTGAAACTCCCCCAGACGGATTTGTTTCTCGGGTGATATTCAGTTACTTGTCCAAGTTCAAAGTTACTAAACTCTCCTAACTGTTACAGCCTGCAGCCTCTCTACTGACAACACAATTCACCCTGCTTCCTTTTATAACATTGGATACCCCTCTCGGCATCTAGTGGTCAGTTCTACATTACAAAGAGATGTCTGAATACTGAATAAATGGTTCAAATGGTTGTAAGCACTATGGGACTTAACATCTGAGGCCATCAGTTCCCTAGACTTAGAACTACTTAAACCTAACTAACCTAAGGACATTACACATACCCATGCCCGAGGCAGGATTCGAACCTGCGACCGTAGCAGCAGCGCGGTTGCAGACTGAAGCACCTAGGACCGCTCGGCCACAAGGGTCAGCAATACTTCTGATTTGACAATGTATCTGAAAGCGGAAAATAATTTAGGTTTTAGAATATTTCGACAAAGATAAAGCTCGCACTGTGCATAAATGAAACGTAAATTTATGAAAGGATTTTCATTAAATAATCTTTTACAAACATCGGAAATTCATCTGTACTGAAGGAAGAAACAGTCGTTTTAGGGGTTTAGAAAGAAAAACCACAATCGATAAGGTAAAAAAGTATCTATGTATTGGCTACTCAATATTGTTTGATGTGCTTGTGTCTATATATTTTGTCTATTAAACAGATGTCGATGTTTTTAAGTGTTTCAACGACACTCTTCCGATTGCTCCACTCCTCAACAGTTTACTACACAAACTTCATCAAGAACATCCGTTATGACTTTTGTTTTGCAACATTGTGCATACCGTTTCCATTAGTGGTTACATGGTTTTGAAGTACAGTATGAGTAGTCATATACTTGTACATATGTACACCTTTAGTCATACAGCACATTCGTAAACACGATTCAAAACAGGTCAAAAAATATCAACATGTAAAGACGCTACCTTTTGATACTCTTTCACTTGTTTTGAGTTGTATTTACAAATGTGCTGTAGGACGAGAAGTGTATAAACGTGCAAAAATATGACTACTCATACCGTACTTCAAAACCATGTGACTACTTCTCGAAATGGTAATTTTTCGGTGTTGTCTTATTTTTGTAAAATCTTGTAGTCACAATGTGCCACTTTCTAATGATACCTATGTAATCTTAACAGGAGAAGTATTAACTTAAATTTATAAAATGATATATACTGACCAAGCACCTGGAGATGAGCCCCCAGGGCTCCAAATGCATCGTGTATCGAAATAAAATCACCATTTGTGACTGTAGGCTATTGGTTTTTATTTTACGAAACTAATATAGTCACGGTAACTACACAGACAGCAATGAATAAAATTAACCAAACTTCATTCGTTGCTAGTCCCTTAATTGTGATACTAGATTCTGACTTCTCGTATCACAGATGGTATCTCAATACCTCACTTTTGCAGTTCAGTATTGAGCTCAACAAGCGACGTTTTGTCGACGTTCTGCCTAGAGTGAACGCATCGCAATTTGATTGTGACATCACCTTCCGTTCGTTCCGTTACGTCCCGTGTGAATAGGGCTGTAATTGGAGATTTTCACGCTCGTTTTCGTTATCAGCGATGTTAAATGAACAGCGAACGACTGGCTTTGTTGGACGGTTATTTTCCCTGCTGGGTAGCGTTATTTACGTGTTACTGGCCCTTCGTGTTCTTATACTTCCCTCGCATCGAAATTCACTTCGATAATTGATCGCGGGATTACGGAGGCCGGTCGGAATGTGGCGGGCAAACATCGCCAGCGATGGCGAAATTGGTTCGGCTGGCGGTCGCATTCCTGTGCGGCTGGTCATTACGTAATCTGATAATGACAGTGAAGCCGCGAGAAAGCTGGGGCAGTATCGGCGCGGCCAGGTCGATATTCATAAACAAAATGGCGACCGTAAATTACGTGCTGCGTTTCCTGGTAAACGGGCCGGACTTTCTCTCGCCACACGGCCGGCCTCGGCTTCCATAGCTGCTGACATCCCTGCGTATGGACTATGGATCAATCTGCAGGATGTCTGTACTCTGAAGGACCGTTGTCGGATGCGGTCCGGAAGCTCCTCTAAAGCGCACTTCTAAGTTTACGCGAGTGTGGGTTGATGTACGGCATGTGTGGCGAAGCTACTTTCGTCCAGCCATAACTCTGGGCCGGCCGGTGTGGCCGAGCGGTTCTAGGCGCGTCAGTCTGGAATCGCGTGACCGCTACGGTCGCAGGTTCGAATCCTGCCTCGGGCATGGATGTGTGTGATGTCCTTAGGTTAGTTAGGTTTAAGTAGTTCTAAGTTCTAGGGGACTGATGACCTCAGATGTTAAGTCCCATAGTGCTCAGAGCCATTTTTGAACCATAACTCTGGGTTCTTTGCTCTGGGAGAAGGCTCATCAAACTAGAACACATGAAATATTAGTTTACTTTATTAGAATAATGAATAACGATTTACTTAAGTTTGACACACTTCTCTGCGACGTAGTACCGGATAATTTACACCTGTCATGGACTAGCTAAAGTATCATCTGATGTACTAATTAACAGATTGCCCTCTTGAAGTACAATGTTCAATACTTTCTAAAGTGCAAGTTCATCGGAAACTTTAACAACTCGTTGCCCCTACACTGTGATGTTGACTGTTTCAGATGGGGTCACGAAGTGGGACAAAGCGCTTCTGTGCTTGGCTCTATATTGACCTCTGGTGCGAGAGTGCTGTTGTCCTGAGAGGAGTGCCTCCCATATGGTATCGCAGAATGCAGCAAGCCCTCGCTACGTCTGTGGTATCGATCTTCATTGCCGATTTTGGGGTGGCACCACGATCTCTGGACAATACCACAACATATTTCCATTGTTATTGTTGATGTTGTTGTTGTTGTCGGCTTCAGTCCGAAGACTGATTTGAAGCAGTTCTCTGCATCTCTCTAGTTCATTAAATTTACATTTGACATTGGTAAATTATTCGTTTTCAGAAACGTTTTTCCTCCTTTTGTTAGTCTACATTTCATACCTTCTATCTTTCGGTTATCATCAACTATTTTGTAGCCCAGTATCAAAATACATCCATTACTTTTAGCATGTCAGTTCCTAATCTAATTCCCACGGCATAGCATGAATTGATTCGAATACAATTTATAGTGAAACCACAGTTCCGGACTTAATTAACCTTCCTGACCGTCTTCGTGTAAAAAAAGATAATATCGAACAAAATTTTAATTCATTTGTTAAATAAAAATTAAATCCATCAAATAATGTAAAACAATGTGGAGGAAACCTGATTGTTCACTGATGAAATGAGTAAAAAAATCAATTGGATTTAATACTGGAATAACTAAAAAAAAAAGAAATTTGACTTGACAGAATTTATCAAATAGATTTCTCACTAGCACCAGCGTAGTCGTTAATATTCATCGACATTGCAGACAAGTTTCCTCAGTGATTCTACAATATAATAAGTTCCTATGAGTAAACAAAAGTTATTCAGCAGGAAATTATCTAGTTAAATTAAAATTCTCCGCTGTCTAAATCTCTACCAATGAAAAATTAGCTATTCTGCTGTGACTGGTCGAAGCTATCTGGCCTGATCCCAGACGTGTTACTAAATGCATGTTTCAATTGTGTTTAAAATGAAATACTGCTGTAACTATTCCGAAATCTCAATGAACATTCAAATTAAAGAGCAACATGAATAACACTGCTAATCCCAATTTACATATAACTAGCGAACACCGCAATGCTTCTCAGTTGCTAAATGGTACGTATGGAAATTTGATATACATCCTAAGCTTCTTCCCTCCCGCTTTCTCCACTCATCTCTTCCTCCCTCCCTCCCCTGTTTGTGCGTAACATTCTCTCCCTTCTCTCTGTCCATCTCCTGCATCTGCCTCTCTATGCCATTACCTACTCCCCCCTCCCGCCATGTTATCTTTCTGACGCTGAGCCTTTTTTATTGTTATTGCAAAAGAAACCTTCATTGGTAACTGAAATCGCTTAAAATTAATGGGTTAATCTGTTGGGATCATTGGGATAGGGGCTATGAAAGAGACCTCTCTCTTACTGCTGGATCTGTAAGGATAGTAGCTTCAATGACAATATTTCGCGTAGTTTTAATGTGCAAATGAGAGGATTATAGAGTTTTGCATGATTCCGACTCCGTAGTAGTACGTCAATCATAAGCCGACGACAAGGATAAAAAGAAAACAGCACGTTGTTGTGTATACAATTTTTGTTTGAAAAATTATGTATAAAGAAAAAGAGTGTATAAGTGAGAAACAATTTGTCGAACGGTTTGTATGCCCTGTTATCGTAGTTGAAACTGACTGCAAGAAAGAAAACGTCACCACACATTTTCACAGCACAGCACAACATTTTCCTTGTCGCAGTCGGTTTTAACACAAATCTGTACATCGTGATTTTAAAAAATATACAGTCAATGCCACTCTAAATGTTTAGTAGTATGTCGCGTAAAAACCTGAAGTAGACCTGTCAAGAATTTTTCAAGATTTTTGGTAACAATGCTTCCCTTTTATATACCACACGTGTTGATATACTGTATACATTAAAAAATATGTAGCCTAGATCTGTCCGAAAGTTCATTAGTATATTGTGTAAAAGGATTAAGTAATTTGGTAAAGAACTTTTCGAGATTTTTACTAACAACGTTTTCCATTTATATTTCACCTCTCTCTTCTGCACTTTTGTGTGTGTGTGTGTGTGTGTGTGTGTGTGTGTGTGTGTGTGTGTCTGTGTGTGTTAAACTTTCAATTCGCTGTACAAATAACACCACTGGTCAGAATGACGTCAAATTGCAATGGAATATTATCGGAGAAGGGAGATAGTGTATGGCAGAAGAAAAATAAATAGTTACAAAATGTAGAAATAGATGGCGCTGTAAGCATCATAATTTAATAGTGGTCGACTACAAATGGCAACTGAATCATATAACAATGCCTAAGGTGTAAGTCTGACGTTAAACAAACTGTACTACTCAGGGAGCATGAGTGTACAGGTGTGATACTGTTAGATACGTAATCCCATCCACCAGAGCATGGTCATATCACATCGGATGGGAAAAATCGATTTTTAACTGCCCTGAGACCAAAAACCGCATAAAAAGCGTCACTCACAACGGTTTTTAATTGTCCTGAAGCCAAAACCGCATAAAAAGCATCAATCACATCGGTTTTTAATCGTCCTGAGGCCAAAAACCGCATAAAAAGCATCAATCAAAATCAAATCTGATTATTAATTTCCGTGTGACTGGCGCAAAACATTTTCAATATGCTGTCCACCGTTTTCTGCAACCAGTTGAAAACGAGAAACCATGTTCCACAACTAATCGGAATGTTTCCAGGGTCAAGTTCAGAATGTGTTACGCAATGTGTATCTTCAATGTAGCTAAGTATTCAATCGGAACAGTGAACACATCTTTCAGCTAGCCCCACAGCCAGAAGTCACACGGATTAAAATCAGGTGATCAGGACGGCCAGGCTGTAGGGAAATGGCGGCTAATAATTCTAGCATTTCCGAAATGGCCCTTCGGCAGCTGCTTAATTGGATTTTCAATGTGCGGAGGAGCGACATCTTGCATAAAAATGATCCCATCCACACATCCACGCTGTCGGAGAGCTGGAATGACGTGGTTGCGCAAAAACACTCGTAGCGCTTACCAGTGACGGTACAGGTAACAGGACCGGAAGCACATGTCTCTTCGAAAAAATATGGCCCTATGATAAATGATGCCGTAAACCCGCATTGCACAGTGACCTTCTCAGGATGAAGTCATACTGGTTGATTTGCATGTGAATTTTCCGTTGCGCTGTAAGGTGTATGCTTCGCCGGCGATGGACGAAGCATGACAGAATCTCTGACCAGAGAGTAGTTTATTGTTAGTTGTTACTTGTCGCGAGTCTGCGCTTGACTGCGCGAGTGGACAGTGCTAGTCTGCGCGAGTCGACAGTAGTAGTCAGTCGGATACAGTAGTAGTCAGTCTGCAGTAGTAGTCGGTTGGCTTTAGTAGCGAGTGGACGGTTGTAGTGTGCGGGAGTCGGCATGCGTCGGCTGTGTGCTCTGCTCGCGACTCTGGTCAGGACTCCGGACGATGAGTATTGTTGTAGAAGGTAAAGAAGCAGCATTGCGCATATCTAATAATGTATGTTAATTGTAATTAATTTGTTCAAAAAATGCCCCAATAATATTTTTTTTCATAAGGTAACTCTTTTAAAGAAAAACATTCATTTCAATTTAAAGAATATTTCCTATGCATTGCCCCCAAGAATCAAAATATATATATACGCCAGCATTGCACGAAGCTGTGTCGAAGAATGTATAATTAAGAGCAGATATAGATGCAGTTTTTATTGAGGTAAGAATTTTTGCTTTTTTATTCAGAATACAGGCCCGAAGGCCAGCGCTGCTGCCCTTATAAAATTTACCAGATATTATTATTTCTGTTGAGAGGTTACATTTCGTTCATGGTCATTATTTAATTAATATTATTGTGGGTTTATGATCAATCTTCATTCTTTAATTTTGTGGGGAGGTTACACTTGGCACTATTCCAAATTTTCATTTTTTAATAATTTTTGCGGGGAGGTTACACTTGGCAACATCCGGCCAGGATTGTATTTCTTTGTGAATCTTCTGAGAGATAGTCATATATCTGCTCTTAATTACTTAAACGTAGTTTGTATCTGGTGCAACGCATTTACTAATTTGTCGCTCTTTCTTTCACAGATCATCGGCAATTTTTTGCTCTTTGTTGTATTTGTGTTTGTTGCCTTTTTGCATTGTGTTTGTTTCATTTGTCAATAATTTTGATTTTTTTTTATTTGTGAAAAATGGCGCGAAAAACTGTTAACAGTACATCGCGATGTGTAATGAGTGAAATAGCCGACTCAAATAATTTGACCGATAGTACTTGCGACACTCAGTGTCTTAATGACAGTCGTCTGTTTACAGACAATCAGAGTGTGCAGATTATTAATAATGATTTTGATCATAATGATGAACAAATAAATTCAATTATGTCCTCTGTTAATTTAACGACAATTGATGACGCGGGACGTTCTGTTGCAATGAGTGCTGCCCAGCTTGACACACCCGGTTTGCAGGATTTACGTGACGAACAGACAAATTTTTCTAATGAAAATGAACAGTGTAATCAGAGTACGACAGATTTATTTAATTCCGGTGTAGTGACTAACAGTGCACATCTGATTAGCAAACATTTTCAAGAATCACAGAATAACCAAATGGTTACAGAAAACGTGACAATTGCAGATACGGCATCAAACAGCACAGAGAATAGAGTAGGTAATTTTGGCTTGGATCAAATTATGGCAATATTGCTACAATATAGTGAAAATTTCAAACAACTTAATGAAACTAAAGAAAATGTCTAACAAATTAATGAAAGACAAGACAACAATCACAAACAACTTAGTGAAAGTCTCAAACAACAAATTAATGAAATTAATGAAAAACAAGACAACTTCAAGCAACTTAATGAAAATAATGAAAATCTCAAACAACAGCTTAATGAAAAACTAGACAACAATTTCAAACAGTTGAATGAAAAATTAGACAACAATTCCAGACAGCTTAGTGAACAGATTACAGCCGTTGCCGCGCAGTGTCATGATACTAAAGAACAATTACGGGAGGAAATTGAGGCTTGCGCTAGGAAAAGTAGTGAAGAAATTAGATCTGTTGCCCAAGAATTAAGGGATATGCAAACAGCTGCAACAGAATCACTTAAAGACGAAATTAGTGCAGTCGGTAAACAATGCTCTGAAAAAGCAACACAGTTACGCGACGAGTTTAAATTAATGTCAGCAGAAATTTCGCGTACACTGGATGCAAAAGTAGACGCGAAATTCGACCAACAGAACAGTCAATTTGACGAACGTTTTAATCATCACCTACAAAACAGTGAAACGCGTTTCCGTAAATTTATACAGGATCAGAATAAAGTAAAGTGACAAGTTATGGAAACAATTACCGTACAGAGACAGGAAGATAAACGCAAATTGTTTACGAAAGCAAAAACATATGTAGACAACAATATTGCTACAGTATCAGACGAAATTAACACTATCAAACAGTTGAACACCAAATTGCGTGATGAAATTTCCTATCTAAAATCAAAAACAGATACACACACGGTAGACTTTCAGACAGTGACCGACAAACTCGAACAATTAGAACTAACACAGGATTCCGATGTCATTAAAGCTGATGTTAAAAAATTGAACGAAACCACACGTAAAATACAAAAACAAATTAATGCTTCTGACACTAAAAACGATGATCAGGTAAAAATACTGACTGAAAAATATGATGAATTGGCCAGTCGTATTGACGTTATTGAAAGTAATAATGACAACAAATCAGACGATACGTCACCGATTTCGTTTAATCAAACACCTGAATTCCAAAACCTACAGCAGACAATCAGTGAGATAGATTCGTCTAATAGTACATTACGTAGAAAATTGTCAACTTTACAGCAAGAAGTGACAGAGATGAAAAATGTTTCAGTTAATAACACGTCACAGTATACGGCACATACCAATCATTTGTCACACTTACACAGTCAGTATAATTTAGGTAATTTACAGAGAGTACGTGAATTAGATTCTGAATAGACACAGACAAACAGATTCTTATGTAATCGTGAACCTGTTCACACATTCAGAGACGATAACGTTGATTACGAGCAATTTTTATCTGTAAGAAAATCTAAGGAATTTAAAAATGACAGAGCACAGGTATACGCTTTGAACTGGATACGTCGATTTATTTTTGTACTTTCACCAGCTTGGCCTGTAAGGCAGAAACTAGAATTAGCATTGATACAGCAATTTGCTTTTGAGTTTTCACCGGCATTGCCTGTAACGCAGAAGCTAAAATTTATTTGCAATGCATAATAGACCTCAGGGGATTCATTACGCTTTAATGAATATGTGCCGTTACGTGCACAGGGCCCCGAGCCGTAGTAGTGCTGTTTCATCTTTAGTTTTCTGCACTGCTGCCTTCTCTTCTACTATCCTTTATATCTATCAGAACAGCTCTTCAACTATCGCCCTATTTATGTGTAAGAATGTGTAAAGAAAACCCGATAAGACAACTTTTACCGAAAGTGACATTTTTCATTAGACGCTCTAGAAGTGACAACCACGAGAAGTTTAATAACAGACAAAAATTTAATCATCAGTATGTGTAAAATTTTCAGCAGTCGCAAACACATTTTGGTAACAATAGAAGTTTTTCTCCGCAACAGCAACAAAACCAGCCGGTTAGCATACCTAACAAACAATGCAGTCTACAAGGTCAACCAAGCTTTAATGTTTCGCCGTGTGCACGTATAGTCTCAGCTCCAACAAATAGTAATGCACAGCAACAAGGAAATCAGTACATACAGAAAACACACTATTTCAATTCCTGTCGCAATGCGCCGTATAGAAATGACTATCATGACTGACGTAAAAATAATGAGCACAATTTTCAGCGTACGTTTAATAACAGTCGATCTCATCAGCAGCGAGAACATCAGCTACAACATATTATCATGAATGAACCAGACAGTAGATATCATCCCGAACGTAATACGTCAGGAAGAAATAACAGAACAGTTCAAATAGTCGAAATGCCACAGAATCCTCCCGAAAATAATAACACGTCAGATAGAATTTGACCAGATACAGTACAGGTTGCATCTTCCTGTAACGCAAGCAATACTTTTGACATGCAGAATCTTGTTCATGAGAATGTTATTTGAAACATGCTTTGTGAATGCACCACTTTTATCGCACCCAGATCTTACTAGAAATTTTTCTATTGCCACCGACAGTTCTAACACCGCTTTAGGCGTACATATTTTTCAGGAAATTGAAGAAGATGGTTGCACAGTAATTAAAAACATCGCTTTGCAAGTCGCATTCTGTCACCTGCTGAACGAAATTATTCTGTTACAGAACTTGAAACATTATGTGTTGTTTGGGCTTTTACCAGATTTAGGCATTTTCTTTATGGAAGACACACTACCGTTTACACAGATCATAGAGCGATACAATTTTTACTTTCGGCTAAATTTACACACGACAGATTAAGTATATGGAAACTTTATTTGCAGGAATTTAATTTTACAATTGTTCACATTCCCGGCACACAAAATATTGTAGCAGACGCACTATCCCGTTCTCTCAGCAACAATCAGCAAGACACCGGAACCAACTTCTGCAAAGCAAATTTCAGCGTCATGTACATTCAACAAGTTGCATTTGAAAATTTCATTTCGTCATCATTACAAGACATAGCACAAGAGTAGAGTAAAGACAACGTGTGGAAAGAAATTAAACACCTTTGCAAAATAGGAATAATGTTACCATTAGAAATCATTACACTGTACGCAATGACATTCTGTTCCGCCGCTCTCATCCTGACAGCAACAATTGGTTATTATGCATTCCTGACGAACTTGTTAACAAATTAATCTGGTATGCTCATTTAAGTTACGCACATTACGGAGCCAGAAAATGTTCTCTTATACTGAAACAGAACTGTTATTTTACCAACATGGAGAAACGTATACGACGAGTTTTAGCATCATGTAAAATCTGCCAGAAAGCTAAATCAGATACGACTTCACATATTCCTCCATTACATCCCATTGTACCTGTTAAATTGAGACATATGGCCGCTGTAGGCATTTTTGGTCCGATTCCCAGAACTAATAGAAGTTTTTAGTACATCTTTGTCGCTGTTGAACTCACTTCAAAATTTGTTACCTTCACTCCGTTACGCAAAGCTACTGCTAAAACTGTTTCGAAAGCATTTGTAAAACATTTTCTATTTCATGTAGGGCATGTGTTGAAAGTAATTTCCGACAATGGATCACAGTTTCGATCTGCTATATGGACACGTATGTTACGAGCTAGAAACATTTCTCCGATCTATATATCCAGGTACCATGCTTCTTCGAACCCTTGTGAACGATTAATGAAAGAAATTGGTAAACTGTGTAGAATATACTGCCATAAAAAACATACTGATTGGGACACACACATACTCTCATTCCAAGATGTAATTAATTCCATACCGAATGAATCTACTATGCTATCTCCGTCTATTATACTGAAAAATGTTGAACCACCTAACAAAATTAAAGAATTAGTAACATTTCCTACACCTCGTCGACTACGACACCATGAAATAATTGACATTGCGCTGAACAACATCATACGTGTCGCAGAGCGCCGGAGAAGACAGCAAAAACAGGTTTATATACGCCGTGACTTTCACATTTGACAGAAGATATTAGTACATACACACTATTTATCCAATAGAGGAAAAGGTAGGTGCAGTAAATTTGAACTTCTATACGCAGGTCCATATCGGATTCGCAGCATTCCTCACCCCAATGTAGTACACGTCGAAACTTTGAGAACCAGAAAAACCAAAGGGAACCACCACATATCCAACATCAAACCTTTTATTGAATGAAGATACTTTACGATTTATCACACTGTAATGCGATTTCAAAATTTTTTATGACGGCTTATGCAATTATATTCACATGAACACCTACTGATGATTATCGTAATTTTTCTTGGCAAGTGCCCGGCAAGGTAAGGTTAGCAGGTCGCTCTTCTTGTCGTTACACATCAGACCGTGCATATTTTTCCAGATGAACTTATACATTTTATGCCCACTTATGCAATTGTATTTATGTTACTACTTACTGATGATTGTCGTATTTTTCTTGGCAAGTGCCCAGCAAGGTAAGATTGGCAGGTCGCTTTTGTTGTCGTTACACATCAGACCGTGCATATTTTCCATTTTTAATGTATGTATGATTGTTTTCCTGTTTTGTTTGTATGCACTATGAAATAGTTAAGATATAACAAACACCAGTTGACTTTAACATTTTGCCTTACGATATCTCAACATTGTGACTACTTTACTTTTTTTTTTTTTTTTTTTTGTTGCTGCTACATTGTGATACACTGTGTACATTTTTGCTTCTGAACACTGTCGATGTTTTTGACATATTACGTTTTCTGTCATGCTATGCTGTATGCTCAATTATGTTACTATAAACCAGTTTTTATCTAATGGGTATATGAATTAAATGCAAGACATTAATCTTTGTTCATCATTTTCAGAAAGCAATAACGTGTAAAAGAAATAAATTAAACAGAAATGGGAATTTCACCTTCGGAATGAACGAAAGAGGATGCAATACCTCGTGATGAAGAGTAAATGGATCAGAATTAACAAGCATTAACAAGAATATACTGTACACATAGTATGATAGAAGTCTTAACTAATCTTTTCATTCAGAATACGAGGCGATTGATGCAGGCTGTCAGACAGAACTACACATCTTAGTTTTAGTGATGAAATATGCTAGAAATAAGGAATAGTTGTATAATGAATAATGAAGTGATTTTTTTTGCAGATGATAATGAATGGTGATGAATAATGATGAAGAATATGCTACTATGGATAATGAAGTTTTTCTTTACAGGTGATGATAATAATGGAGTTATGGTGATATGGATAATGAAGTTTTTCTTTGCAGATGAAAATAATAATGAAGTTTATGTATTTACTGTTAGTTAAGAGATGCTATGTAGTTATTTAAGTATTTGTTGCAGTTCGTTTTGACAGTATGTCTTATATCGCATGGTATGATGACTGAAGGTTTTGGAAAGGACAGCTAGAGAACATATATATTTTTAAAACTTCCTGGCAGATTAAAACTGTGTGCCCGACCGAGACTCGAACTCGGGACCTTTGCCTTTCGCGGGCAAGTGCTCTACCAACTGAGCTACCGAAGCACGACTCACGCCCGGTACCCACAGCTTTACTTCTGCCAGTATATATTTTTATACACATTTCACTACCTGTTAATTCGAAGTTCACTACTTTTCAGCATAATATGCGTTTCTTCTTTCAGTTTCATAATCCATTTTGTATATTTTGCAGGAGAAATTATTCATGAAATTAATGTGGTATAAATAGTTGTTTGTTAAACCTATGTCGTTTATGAATGTGATCGCATATACTCTACTTGTTTCGTAACCTTGCTACATCTGACTCATGACGAATGACGTTACACATCTTCATTTGAAGCAATAACTCGAAAAGCAAACAAAGTAATTACCAGTCCCAAATAATGCTACTAGTTTAAGAGAGTTCTGAGTAATACTGGTCAGCTCTGAATAGTATGTCACTTCAATAATGACTTCTGAATAATACATACAAAAAAAAATGTTTTGTAACTGGCCAATGAATGCCATTGATTATTGTAATAAGATGACCTATGATGCCAATGATTACTATAATTAGATTAATCATGTATAAATGGTATGCCAATAATTAACTCATTTTGAATAATGACTTCTGAAAAATAAAAAAAAAATGTTTTGTAACTGGCCAATGAATGCCATGGATTATTGTAATAAGATGACCTATGATGCCAATGATTACTATAATTAAGTGAATTATGTTAATACTATGCCATTCATTAGCTTCTGTTTTGAATGATGACTTCTGATGGTTTGTAACTGGGCAATGAGTGCCAATAATTACTATATTCAGATAATTTATGAACATTATTCTGTAATACTACATACATGGTATAGAAATGTTCAGTAACTGGGCGATGAGTGCCACCAATTACTCAAATCAGTTGTTAGACTAATGTAATTCTCAATGAAGACTACTATGTGACTTAATGTCCTTCACCTTCTGACCTAATTACCAGAAATTACTGCAATATCCATTTGTCTTGTCTGTCCTCATGATCATGGAGCACTATATTTGGTTTTTGCACTAATTCTACGTTGGTCTACTTTACAAGAACATGGTGTTGACACGACATGCTGTCCACCACCTTGAGCGATGGAGATGTTATTATGGTCCCATTGTTTGGTGTACCTAGTGTACTAACAAAATGATAGCATGAAATATTATTATGACATTTCAGTGTCTTGGCTACACTGATTAATACTTCACGGAAAAGAGCTTCAGATTGTCTCACTTGGTGTTGTGCTTCTGTAGAAAGATATGGACTTTCAGTGCAGCTGCGTGCAACCTAAAGTGCTACAACCATGACGCAATCTTCCCATTCCTTTCCTAATTCTTGTAAAATGATAAAGACATATACAGTGCATGTGCACTTCCTTTCATTTGTTAACAAGGTCAGTTGTCCTAAAAATACTAAAGACTTCTATAGTGCATGTGCACTTCATCTCACTCCTTGCTATGTTTATTTGTTGTAAAAAAATGCTAGAGAGTTTGCAGTGCATGTGCACTCTATGCCATTTGTCAATATGATTTGTACTCATTACGTATACATTTGTGATTTCCTGATATGTTCTGTACTACAGTGCATGTGCACTTTCGTCATTTTTTAAACATGATTTGTATTCATTGCATATACATTTTTGTGATTTGCTGATACGTTCTGAACTGCAGTGCGTGTGCACTTTTGTCATTTGTCAATATGATTTGTACTCATGATGTTTATTTGTTGTAAAAATGCTAAAGAGTTTTACAGTGCATGTGCATTTTTGCCATTTGTTAATATATTTTGTACTCATTGTGTAGACATTTTGTCATTGCCTGATATGTTCTGTACTCAGTGCGTGTGCACTATATTTTATTTCATGTTCTGCACTTATATATCTTTAAATATTCTGTGATTGTAAACTTAGTTAATTATGAAAAATTTGTTGCTCATGGCAAGTCCAATTGACTCACCATCGCTGCCAAATTTTTGCCCCTCCAGTGGAGGGTTATGTAAGGTGTATGCTTCGCCGGCGATGGGCGAAGCATGACAGAATCTCTGACCAGAGAGTAGTTTATTGTTAGTTGTTACTTGTCGCGAGTCTGCGCTTGACTGCGCGAGTGGACAGTGCTAGTCTGCGCGAGTCGACAGTAGTAGTCAGTCGGATACAGTAGTAGTCAGTCTGCAGTAGTAGTCGGTTGGCTTTAGTAGCGAGTGGACGGTTGTAGTGTGCGGGAGTCGGCATGCGTCGGCTGTGTGCTCTGCTCGCGACTCTGGTCAGGACTCCGTACGATGAGTATTGTTGTAGAAGGTAAAGAAGCAGCATTGCACATATCTAATAATGTATGTTAATTGTAATTAATTTGTTCAAAAAATGCCGCAATAATATTTTTTTTGTAAGGTAACTTTTAAAGAAAAACATTCATTTAAATTTAAAGAATATTTCCTATGCATTGCCTCCAAGAATCTATATATATATATATATATATATATATATATATATATATATATATATATACATACGCCAGCATTGCACGAAGCTGTGTCGAAGAATGTATAATTAAGAGCAGATATAGATGCGGTTTTTATTGAGGTAAGAATTTTTGCTTTTTTTATTCAGAATACAGGGCCGAAGGTCAGCGCTGATGCCCTTATAAAATTTACCAGATATTATTATCTCTGTTGAGAGGTTACATTTGGTTCATGGTTCATTATTTAATCAATATTATTGTGAGGTTTATGGTCAATTATCATTTTTTTAATTTTTGTGGGGAGGTTACGCTTGGCTCCATTTTTCATTATTATTTAACATTTTTTGTGTGAGGAGGTTACACTTGGGTCCATTTCCATTTATCAATTTTTGCGGGGAGGTTACAGCGCATATTCGACAATTCCGTGTATTGACATATCCTGTCAGATGGAAGTGGGCTTTGTCTGTCCACAAAAGCCGGCCAATGTGGCCGAGCGGTTCTAGGCGCTATAGTCTGGAACCGCGCGACCGCTACGGCCGCAGGTTCGAATCCTGCCTCGGGCATGGATGTGTGTGATGTTCTTAGGTTAGTTAGGTTTAAGTAGTTCTAAGTTCCAGGGGATTGATGACCTTAGAAGTTAAGTCCCATAGTGTTCAGAGCCATTTGAACCATTTGTCCACAAAATCTTCCACACCCAATCATTGTCCACTTCCATGCGAGCAAGAAATTCTAAAGCAAAGATCTCTCTTGCTGGCAGATCAACAGGAAACAACTCGTGCACGTGGGCAATTTTGAGGGGCTAGCAAAGAAAGATGTCTCATGGGATTTTACGCACCATTCTCAAGGGTATGTCCAATGTTCGGGCAATTCTCCATGCACTACACGTTTGCACACCACCACTCGTCTCCTCTGCATTGCTGTGGCCACTGCTTCCATTGATAACGAATTAATCTGTTTCCTCACTCTATTGGAAGGAACACATAGAAAATGTTGTGGGGAAGGCTAACCAAAGACTGTGTTTCATTGGCAGGACACTTAGAAAACGTAACAGACCTACTAAGGATACTGCCTACACTACGCTTGTCCGTCCTCTTTAAAAATACTGTTGCGCGGTGTGGGATCCTTACCAGATAGGACTGATTGAGCACATCGAAAAAGTTCAAAGAAAGGCAGCACGTTTTGTGTTATCGCGAAATATGGGAGAGAGTGACACAGAAATGATACAAGCATTGGGATGGACATCATTAAAAGAAAGGCGTTTTTCGTTGCGACGGAATCTTCTCACGAAATTCCAATCACCAACTTTCTCCTCCGAATGCGAAAATATTTTGTTGACATCGACTTACATAGAGAGGAACGATCACAAAGATAAAAAAAGGGAAATCAGAGCTCGTACGGAAAGATACAGGCGTTCATTCTTTCCGTGCGCTTAGCGAGATTGGAATAATAGAGAATTGTTGAAGGTGGTTCGATGAACCCTCTGCCAGGCACTTAAATATGATTTGCAGAGTATCCATGTAGATGTAGATGTAGATGTACCAGGTTGCACACCAAAAGAACCCGTCTTTTCGAATATCCGAATCATCTTCTCCAGACCCACGGTAGTCATCGCACCAACGTCTTTTTTTCAAAGCCTTTAGTATTTGGAACTTCTGCAGAGCGACGTGTGCATAGCCATCATTCTTGTAATACAGCTTTACGAGTAGAGCGCGATCCTGCATTGAGACAGTCATGGCGAACGTCGCAGACGCGAAAAAAAGAAAAGCCATGTACCCGGCGTGTTTATACCAACTTCAAAAGGTCGTGCACATGACATGTGTTTTCTTTACGTATTCTGACACATACAGCGCCATCTATTTATCAATTTTCACACTATTTTTTTTGTCTTCTGCCATACGTTTTCCCCCTTCTCCGATAATATTCCGCTGCAATTTGACGTCATTCTGACCCATGGTGTTATTTCTACAGCGTTTTGAAAGTTTTGCTTTAATTATAATACCCTATATGGATAAGTCAAAACACATAAAAAATAAAGCAGAATATTTCTTATTACTTAGGAAGATAAGAATGTGTAATGCATGCAGGTGCTAAAAGTATGCAACGAAGACAGATGCCATTTGCATCACCATCTTACTATGAAAAGTATTACACTGTGAATTCAGTTTTAGTCCAATGCTTGAAATTACTGAAAGCAATATTTAAATGAATCTGTCACAAAGTTACATGAGGTTGGTAGCGACAAGGAAAAAATGTGCATGTGAACTCATCAAAGGGAAGTTGAGTTAATTAAGAAATGATTTCAAAACAATAATAATCACGAGATGGTCTTGGCTAACCATTACAATGTTCGGAGAAAGAAACTTACCTGTAAAAAATGGCGCGTAGTCGTCCCATGTTGTCGGCACACAAACATACCATACATTCAGTACGTATTGTCCATATTTCTGTATTATTTATGTTAGTGAACATAGTGGCCTGTCTTAATTAGTGTGTAATACTCTCATACAATTAAATTTTCTAAAATGCACAAGAAGTAATGGAAGAAACTATATGTTGTGAAAGTTATCATGGCTTTGGGGTACATTGACCGACTTACATTTTCACCACGTCTGTCAACTACCACTCCATTTGTGGTCAATGTTTCAACAACATAATTAAACTTTGGTCACCCAGAAATAAACACATTGATAATCGATATATTCTTAAGCGCTTTATTAAGCCAAATAAAAGAAAAAGCCCAGTACTGTACGTAATGAAAGAGTGTGCTGCATTATCAAAATTTTAAATATAATGAAAGATATTAGGCTGGAGTATTATACGCATAGCTCCAAATTTAGTTGACCATAATATCATCCATTTCATCCATGTTAAACCTAAACTCTCACTTCAAAACACCCGTTTCGTCGTAAGTGAAGATGGTATTACATCAGTGGAATTGTTATTTGTTGACGACACTTTCAGACGATTTCTTCTTTTGACGACTTCGCCGTCCGCTGTGGAGGAGCGGTTCTAGGCGCTTCATTCCTGAACTGCGTTGCTGCTACGGTCGCAGGTTCGAATCCTGCTCGGGCATGGCTATGTGTGATATCCTTAGGTTAGTTAGGTTTAAGTAGTACTAAGTCTAGGGGACTGATAACCTCAGATGTTAAGTCCCATAATACTTAGAGCCATTTTATTTTAAGGTCTTCAAGTCTTGGCATTTCTGATGGATTATGGTATCCTTATGGCTCTTCATGAAACTACCGGCCCTCTCAGCACCAGGTACATTGGCTGGACTGAACTGAGGACCTTTCTTCCTAAGACACCTAAATATAACTTTCCCAAATATCGCAAGTCTTGCACATCTGTAGGCAGCCGCAAAACGCGCGGTAAGTTATGTGCTGCCTCGCTCCGTCCACAGTCCAAACGAATGCATATCATTCGTTGCAAAGGAAGGGCGGTTAAAATTAAAGTACATACATGACTGGTAAAAGTGGACTGTATTTGTAGACTACATTGAGAAACACCGTTGCAGAAGCGTGCGCGCTGCTTGGTGGTAACGGCTCGTCTCCCCCTGTCCCGGCCAGTTCGACCCTGCATTAGAGGTGGCAAAAAATAACGTAACTGATAGAAATAACCGGTTACTGAAAACTAACGGTTACTGCGATAACCGTTCCTCTGATACAGGCAGTTATTTCAGTAACTGTCTAATGTCAACAGTGCCTCGCGCCAACTGTTGACCGAAGATCGTACTACGCTTTCCCGTCAACTCATCGGAGAACTGGCTAGGAACTAAGGAGAGGATAGACCATTTGGAAGGCGTTCTATAGGCCATGGGGATAACTGTGAGACTGCGTGCCATCTGTTGATGAGAACTGTGTACTATATCGTGCGCCTTCGTTACTTTTACCACAAACAATTAAATAAGATTAATGTCCGAGCGGTGGCTGATAGGAGCTGCAGTACAGGCATTAACAAGTACGGTAGTTCCCTTAAGCCACCGGCTCATATGTCAATTTAGCTTGGACGGGTTGTATAAAGAGAGGTACCATAAGGAATTCGAGCGACTATGGAAATAACTGTCAGAGATAGGTATTTTCCTCTGGCAGTTATCGTTATTGGCTCACAGTTCTCACTCTCTGGCAGTTATCGGACTACCATTACAAGTAACCTGGAAGTTGGTAACGGAATAACTGTGTGTCTGTGTTCCTGATACACTGACTCCAGTCTTAGACCCCGGTGATATTACAGAGACGATAGTTACTGGAGCGAACAAATATTTACGTACTTCTTCGGAAATAGCCGCTGGCCGTCGCGAATGACAAATAGCTTGTCAGAACGTATAACATAATACAGTGGAATATAATAATTATTATCCTCATCATTTGTCAGGAGATTGTCAAAATATGTGAATATATCACAGTAACTGCTAATATTTACAGAATTGATACACTGTCAGAATAAAACACAGATACGCACTTTCAATAATTTTATCATACACAGAATACCCGATCTTGACTGTTGCAACCAAGTGCTGTCAAAACTGAAATATAGCAGAATTTTTACCTAAGTTGGTCTATCAGTCTCTGTTACGATATTCATCTACAGAGTAGAAGGAGCGGTCAATGGAAGCATCTGATTCCACCCGTCTGCTTCGACGTAAAGGTGTTGTGGTGTGTGAATGTCATTACGGCACGGTGTTTATGAGTTGGTTTTCGTGTGTGTCGATCTAGGTTGCAGTGCCGGAATTTGCTGGTGGTAATTTTTTTTTTCTAGCTGTGATGTTTTGTGTATTTATGAAGTATTGAATGTGATTTAATTTATGTAGGGATGATTGATTTGTGGACTTTTGGGATTGTGGTTTTATTTTTCGCAGTTGTAGGTGTTGGTTTTTTTGCATCAGTAGCTGTGGTGGACCTATATAGGTCACTGGAAATGACTGATTCCCATTTTCATAGTTGTATGTGCTGATGTTTTAGTACCGTCATTTGAGGTTGACCTATGTAGGTCAAGGAAAATGTCCGATTCCAATTTTCGTAGTTTTAGTTGTGGGTATTGGTGTTTTGGTATGGTCACCTATGGTTGACCTATATTGTTCAAGGGAAGTGTCCGATTCCTGCAGATTTTTGTTGGTGTAGCAGAATGCTGTATTTTTTTTCTTGTTGTTCTTCATTTTGTGTTTTGGGATCATGGTGTGTTTTTTTTACTAGCTTGTCCTCACTCTAAAACCCTCAACTTCCCGCAGTTGTCCCGTTGGTTTGATTGTATTTTTAATGGGAAATGTTATTGTATTATTTATATGTATCTTCGTGTTTGTTGTCATGTGTATGTAGTAACGTCATAGACACACTTAAAATAGCTATTTCCGGCATATTGATGACGGGTAGAATCAGACACTTCTGTATCAAATAGTCTTTCAAACACACTGTAAACCGTGCTTTATCTGAAACCAAGTTTTTAATGGTTGCTGACTTGCTGGCAGTTTATTGAAAATGCATGTTCCTGAATATTGGACCCCTTTTGGACCAAGGTAAGTGATTTTTAGGTCTTTATGTAGATTGCTGTTCCCATTTCTAGTACTGATATTATGTATTAAGCTATTGGTTGGAAATACTTGTAACAAATTTCATTAAGGAATAAATATACTAGGAAGCAGTAATTAGAATACAAAGTCCCTTGAACAGGTTCCTACATGATGTTCTTGAATTGATATTACAAACGATTTTTATTGCACGCTTTTACATGCGAAAAACTTTTGCTACATTTGATAAGTTACCACAGAATATGCTCCTTTATGAAATAATAGAATGAAAAAATGTGGTATGCCCTTCCCAACTGAATTTATTATGGAGTTGTAATCCCAGAACTGTAACACTGTCAACCTTTTCGATCTGCATGTCTTCATATGTTATAAACATGCTGCATCTGGAGAAATCGAGCAGTTTCCAAATCTGACATAAAACTTGGATTAGCGTACCCACACTTTCCCCAATAGGACTAGCTTTTACAGCACAAGAGTAAACGAATCTGTCACATTACGCATATTTTTTGTTGTATTACAAGGCTGTACACTTTATTCTATTATGTGAGCAGCACAAGAAATTAAGCTTCGAATTTAACCTACAGTACTCAGTTTACATATTACTTCATACTTAAAAACGCACGTTGTTAACATTTTACTTAAACAGTGCTTTGGCGAAGTTCCGCGTACTTTATGTCGCAGCTGCGAAGATAATATTTCTAATAGCGACCGATAACCTACAAACATATAATCTGAAACACTAATAATCGTTCTAACATCAACTAAAATGTACCCGGAGTTAATAAGCTGAGGTTATGACACGATTCATACGACATTACTGCTATTTCACACTACTCGCAGTTATACTGATACCTAAACTGATGGATTCCAACTATGTCGTTATTTAACTGTCAGAGTTATCGGAATTCGCTAGCGAAAAATAACTTGGCAGTTATTAATAACCGTTAACGATAACGGTTATCAAAGAATAACTGGAACTGTGATAACGGTTACTCCAGAATAACCGTTTGGCCCACCTCTACCGTGCATTGTCTGGACGGGCGGCAGAAAAACCCTTACCTGCAGCGAGCGTCCAGTCGCTGCTGCACCCTTGTGGCACGTTGCACCACTACAGAACAACATCAAAAGGAAAACCTCCTTCTCTTACAGTCAAAGCATACTGAACAAATGCTTTCTCTTCTTCATATGAAAATACAGTTCTTCAATATATCCGTTCATGTTTTGCTGTACTTTATTAAACATACTTCTTTGATACACCGTTAATTGAAATTGTGTAATTTTTAATTTATTCTGACGCGCCCTGTATGTCTTCTTCAGTATAAGCATTAAAGCGTCTCGAATTAGGTAACTTTTGAGTCCACGGCGTACCATATCTGTATAGCAGCACAATCGACACTAACTGCACAGTAACATGAGTATATCTACAAACCTGGAATAACATTGACCTGTGGTCAAAATACTCTCGAAACAGGGACGTCATGCACACAAAGTCAGAAATCATAATTTACTGTCATTTATTATCCATGTGAAGAAAAAACTAATCAATGGTCAGTTCTGAAAATTAATCAAACAACGTATCTGATGTAGATGAAAACAGTAATGGCTTTGAATTTAAATGATATTAATAGATTTTGCACGACCGGAATTTAACGCATTATTTCTTATACGATAATAAGTTGTGACATTTTCGCCAGCTGCTGCGTATGGAACTTTGCACTAAATGTGCACAGTCTAGCATACACTAATGAAACTTGAACACCAAAAAGCATATAATAAACACCCACCTGAGAGCCAGTATAACGCAGTAGAACTTTTGGCTTATGAATAGTTAAACTACCCATGGCAGTCAGTATACAGAGTTTAAAATCTTCCAGTCACTGCAATCCTTGTTAAATAATGCCGCTGCCACTTTCTTCTTGAACAAGATAAGATCCGTATAGTCTTCTTGTTCGTGTAATCGTTAATGGTACACGATGCAAAACCAACGTAATCCGTACTGAACGACGTAGTGTTTGCCAACGTCACTGCATGAAATAACAGTTATAACCCCTGTTCGAATATAGTAATTTTTCAATACTGTACACAGTTCGGAGTATGTGGTCAATATTAAAATTATTTCACTCGGTAAATTTGTCTTATTACAGTTACTGCTTCCCTATTCCTCCAATATACATCAGTTGGCGATAAAAGCCACATCGATACATTGGAATCCTAACTCAGCAGTTCGCGTTGTAGCGTCCCTATAATAATCATGTCTGTACTATTTCCGTGTAGCAATCTTTATACCACTGCGTGGAAGATAACACCAAGAAGCAAAATTTGACCAGTATTTTCTCAGTTCACAATAGGACGGTAAACACGCGGTAAGACCGCGGTTATAAACTCGCTATTCGTGTTCGCAATACTGGATAAGCACCAACCGCCCACACATAACTGCGTCCACTCATTGTTATATCGAAACTAACCGCCTATCGACACGCATCGAAATTCTCGTAGAATATTATTACAGTTGAATCTTATTAAACGTTTTTCAGTTAAAACATACACAAACTATTTTAAAGTAAACATGCAGTATTTTGATATTGAATAGCAAATATAGCAAAATAAAACCCATTCATTTCCTCTTATAAAAGGTGCAGAAACTTTTATTCATTATATTATACATAGATATTAGTCTACGAATCAAATATATATAGTGTTATCTTTGCAAATACATTCCTTATTCTTTTTACTTTTCATGACAGACATCATTTAACATCTCTTCAAGATGCTATCTATTGCGTTTGATTGATCTTGCAAGTCCTTTGCCGCCTCTGGCTGAATTACAGTGACATCAGCAAATATCAAACTATTTATTTCTTTTCCCTGAACGCTAATTCCCTTTCCAAAAGTTCTCCTTCACTTCCGTTACTGCTTGCTAAATGTACAGACTGAATAACATGGGGAACAAGCAACAACCCCGTCTCACTCCAGTCTCAACAACTACCCCCTTTCATTTTCTACGACTCGTGCAGCAGCAACCCGGTTTCCGCACAAATTACCTCTCGACCCGTATGTTTTATTCCTGACACTTTCATAATTTGTGCTCCTCTGTAGCTGGGTGGTCAGCGCGCCTAACTGCCTTGTGGTAGGCCCAGGTTCGATTCCCGGTTCAAGCAGTATGCTGATCACAAGTCCCTCCATGCCGCATGGAGCCATTTGCAGAGAAAGACACGACGGTCGGTATGGTCCGATTGGCCCGTCTAAGGACAGAAAGCAGAACTTCACTTTTTACCTTAGCTTCATAATTAAAAAGTAAACGCCACTGACGGATTAAGTGCGGAATTTCACCATTTCACTTTACCTTCAGAATTTAGAAAGTAAACACCACTGACGGATTGGGCCTTCAGCCTGTTCCGACTGGTCGATTGCTGCCTACAAGTTATGACGAGTAGTGATCAATGATCGTTGGACAAGTGATCAGCACGTCACCAATCCCTCCAGTACTTAATGTAGGTAGATTCATCTACCTTCAGAACTTAAAAGCGATTATTCCAACCAACATTGTCACAAGCTTTCTTTAAATCTGAACCTGCTATAAATGTAGATTTCCCTTTCTTCAGTTTAAGATAAGTGGTAGGGTCAGTACTGCTTCGTGCATTCCAATCTATAAATGTAGATTTCCCTTTCTTCAGTTTAAGATAAGTGGTAGGGTCAGTACTGCTTCGTGCATTCCAACATTTCTCGGGAACTCAAACTGATCTTCGCCCAGTTCTGTTTATAACAGTCTTTCCATTCTTCTGCAATGAACTGTTCAGTGTGCAGCTGTTGCATATTGAACGGATGGCTCTGTAACAGTCACACCTGTCAGGACCTGCCTTCTTTAGATCTGAAATTATGACACATTTCTTGAAATCTCAGGATATTTCGACTGTCTCACCTTTCCTTCATTTCAAGTGAAACAGTTTTGTAGTCTGTTCTCCAAATAATCTAAAAACAGCGGCAATGGCTTCTACTCCATGTGCCTTATTTCGACTTACATCGTTTAGTGTTCAGCCAAATGCTTTTCGCTGTATAATATCTCCAATCTCTTCATTTACTTCGTCTTCCCGTTCCATAACGTTGTCTTCCAATCCATTTCCTTTTTACAGTCCTTGTGTATATTCTAAGTATTCAAAACACCTGAAAATGCAAACAGAAACATGTGTAGTCAGAAGATAAAATAATTCGAAAATTGGATGTAAAAATCTCGCGAAATTAAAAAATTCCTGTTACCTTTTGATCACACCTCGTATTGTTAAAAGTATGAATGTAAGAAAGGTGATTTTATTTAGAGAATTTTCTGTTTATGGCGAGCGGCATACCATTCAGTCTGTTATTAAGTAGTGAGAAAGCGTGTGACACCGGGGCCTCAGCGCGAGTTTCCTTCATCAGTGACTCATTCTCTCTTCCACATTATTGAGGTCGCCGCGGAACATAAGAAGATGAAAAAAGGTGTTCTCTTGCGGCTTAACGACTTCTTTTATTGCTGTCTTACACATGTTGTTGTCAAGCTGGCTACGAGACATATCCAAGGTGATGGAGTAATCAAGTTTCTTGACGAAGTTTTCTAACATAATCAACAATAGCTCACATGAATCAATGGTTGTCTTCACAGCAGACACACACAAATAGCTCCACTCTGAAATTTACAGCAACCTAACTTGAGCAACATTTATAGCTAGTAAACAATAGGCAAACATTTGGAAAACAAACATAAATACTGAAAAAAACTTAAGAAATTTCATTTATGAACAAGATAATTTCAGGTTATGTAAGAGTCACAAACTATATCGTTCCAGATAAACGTCCTAATTTTTTTATTAGTTCTAAAGTATGTTTATCGATGGAAGCCGTAATACTGACAGGGCTCAACAACTTTGGTCTTTCGAAGGTTAATTTTGAGATCTGCAGCCTATTAAGCGTCTTTGAGTTCTCAAATAACTTCTGACAGTTCGTTTGTGCCACTGCTAAAGAGTAGGATATCATCTGCAAAGTAAAGGTGGTTGAGAAATGTTCTGTGATGATACCTGTACACCCACAGAATAGACACTTTACCACATCCTCCAGGGCAAATATGAATAACGTAGGTAAAACTGTGTCTCCTTGTCTGACGCCACTTCTCACGGAAACCTTTCCATCTTCCTTTATTTTCACATGCCGAGTGGCATTCTTGTTGATGTAGCGTATCAATTTGGTATATCTATAGTCAACGCTTCTTCGTATCTTTCCCAACTGTAAGCATCTTGCACGTGATCTGATCTTCTCCTAGCGCCTTGCAGTTATTGAGTTGTTTCAGAGTTGTTTCCATTTCATTTTCATCGATAGGTTCCAGTTCTTCCGATGTCACACTCATAACAAAATCTTCGTGATTCGTCTTGCACCCTATGGCTTGACATTGATTGACTGTAGAACTTCCGATAAAAGTGCTCGACAGTTTTTGTAATTTCACATGTTCACATTCATTTTGATGTTCTCCTCGGTAAGTCTTGTCTTGTGCATTCACTGATCTCTTCTGATCGCCTTCTTTACGTTTTTGTTGAGGTCTCTGTATTTAGGTGCATCTCTGTCAGTGTTTCGCCTTTCTTCTACAAGATCTGTTTCGAGCCTGAATCTCAGAATTTTTTTTTTAAGTGCACTGACTTTCTTTATTGCTCTTCAAATACTGCCGGCAATTTCTGTTGCGAGTTCGCGCAGTTCCATTCCTCTTAACTTTTCTATTGGTAGTCTGTCTATGCATTGGTTGAACACATTTGTTTTCTCTTTTAACTCATTTATTGCTGGTCAGATCTTCTTTTCCACCATATGTTACTTTCGAGTTGAGTGTTAATATGGTTCCTGGCTCTAAACAGCCTATAGTTGCTACCTGTATAGACGCGATTAATGCTTGACGCATCTAAGCAAATCCGACTGTTTGATGTGACGATATAATCTACTTCATTCTTAAGCAAACCCCCATGGCTTCTCCAGGTCGATTTCCTTTTGGGATTTTTCCTGTATAATGCGTTAATGTAGTATGAAGTTCTTTACTGCTATTCGAATACTGCTGGTAGTTTCTGATGAGAGTGCATTCAGTTTCATTTCTCTTAACATTACGTTGGTTGATAAGGAAGTTCGCCATCATTTTTCCTCTCTGCTTTCGCGTTGGAAGCCCAAATCTGCAATGAAGAGATGGTCTTCTGTGGACTTCATTCCTACTTTAGTATTAAAATCATCAGATACTACGGAAAATTTGGTGGTTTCTAAATTTTTTGCTGTTGTCAGCTCTTTATACAATTGTTCTGGATCTTCATTGGCTGAGGTGGAAGTAGATGCATAGCCAAAATTGGTTTGAAGACTAATCTTAGTATTCACGCCAAGGATCATTTAGATCACTCTGTCTGAAATGGATATGGTCTTCACAATAAGATGTTCCATCCTATTGTGGAGTAGCAGAGCTACGCTGCCAATATCCAATACGCTGAGTTATTCTGAAACAGGAACTGCCCAGACTTTGAACAGTAATCGGTTCACTTTATAGCTTTGCCTCACTGGCTCCCGTTTGATGTTTTGTAATTCAAGTTCCAAACAGCCAAGATGTTCAAGTTTCATGGTGCAACTACAGGATGGCTACACCGAAATTCCCTGTTTCGTGAGACTATTTAAAAATAGTAAATCTCTCTTTGTTCACGTCTGACGTGTCCGTTGGGTGCAGAAAGACTTTTAAGTTGCTGTCTAAATTTTTTTCAACATCTGGCGCAATTTCATTGTTGAATTGTTGTCCGTAGAAGAGGAAATGGCCTCAGTTCAGGAGAAGGCACAAACTGTGCTTTGGTATGCAGAGTTTAAATCCACTGTTATGATGCAAAGAAAGTTTAGTGATGTTTACAGGAAAGCAACACCAGGCGCCAAGAGCATAAAAGCACGGCACAGTCGATTTCTGGAAACTGGCAGCAATGCAAAGGGGCATTGAAGAGGTCGAGTGGTCTCTGAAGAACAAGCTGAGAATACTCGCCAAATATTCCAACTAAGTCCACGAAAATCAGTTCGTCAGTCTTCACGAAAACTTCAGGTGGCTCGTGCAACTGTTCATGAAGTCCTCCGAAAGCGGTTGCGTCTGTATTCATACAAGCTCTATATACTGCAGGCCATAACACTTGATGACAAGCAGCGACGATACGAATTTGCATGTGAAATGCTTAACCGAATCGACCGGAATCCTGCGTTCCCATCTGTAATGTTTTCTGACGAGACCACATTCCATGTCTCTTGAACAGTGAACAAGCATAACGTTCGAATTAGGGGGTCGAAGAACTCACACAGTGTACGGGAGAAGGTACGAGATAGCCCGAAAGTGAACGTTTGATGTGGCCTCATGTATGACAAGAGAAATGGACCATTCTTCTTTACTGAAACAACCGTCACAGGAACAACGTACCTAGACATGCTGGAGATCTTTTTCTTTCCCCAGGTTGAAGACTTGCAACCAAACCTTTGGTTTCAGCAAGATAGTGCCCCACCTCACTGGTCGCTGGATGTTCGGCAAGCTCTAAATGCAACATTTTCAGGATGCTGGATTGGATGAGGTGTACTCATGAATTGGCCTCCACGTTCTCCTAACACCACACCGTTAGAATTTTTTCTATGGCGCTACGTCAAGGGCAGGATGTTCGCCACTGCAGTGCAGGACGTTCAGGATCTCCATACTCGGATTTTGGAAGTCACTGACACCATTCCTTCGGACATGTTGCAGCGGACCTGGATGGAAATTGAAAACAGACTCGACATTCTTCGCGTCACTGCAGGGGCTCACGTGGAAGCATTTTGATTTGTTATCGTATTTTGTTTTTTCAAAACTTATCTTCACATCGAACCTATTTTTGCGAAAAAAAATCAACTTATTTCATTTAGTTTTTTATATGGAACACATTTAGAATAGGGACTTTCGGTGTAGACACCCTGTATTATATGCACCTACAAAGAAAGTTTTGTTCAAGTTGGTCCTACTTTCTTTGTGCTTATTTTGGTTTTTAATTTGAGTAATCGATATTTTGCCCCCCGTCCCACCCCCATACTCCTCAACTCCTCCAGAAACCATGGAGCAGACTGACACTCTAGTGCGAGATTCTGAGCCTCCAGCTCAACTTGCCTGGGGTGTGCTTCATTCAGGGAAGATTTGGACCATATCTTCTCATGCTGGTCTAGTGTGGGTTGAGACAGGTGGAGGCTCGTATATGAGCTCAGAGATTTGAATGGATTAGGGTTTTTGAGCATGTTCCCCTCAGGATATAATTATAGGTGAGAAAGAACAAGGGCTCACTTCAGCTACAGTTGCCATTACCTGAGATCATTCTGCTCTCAACAGTCCATGAGAGGGAACCACCCACTATCACAGCCATACCAAACACTTCGATAATTCTCACATGAATGTTGTGAAACCTAGAGGCGTCATTTGCATCAGACCATCAGGAACTATTTTTTTAAATAAACTCTGTGCCAACTTTGTAGCGCTGCATAGAAAATTAGCACCATGCTCAGTTTGGTTCTCACTGCAAGCTGAAAAGCTCTTCAACATAGATGTTTTTTGCTTTTATTGACTAAGCACAAAAGAGTTAATACTTTAATCATTATCAGTAGATGTTTTTTGTTGTGCTTTCAGTATTTACACACTGAATGAAGATTCGCTTATTCAAGTCAATACCGTCAACATTCTGTGTTCCTTGTTCCACATTCTGGTGACAACAGCTTCTCCTTTCATGTCATCTGGTTTGTGTTTTTTCCATTTTTTTCGTTGTGGTATACAGTTCTTTGTACACAGTAAACTTTATTGATTTGGAACTTAATGTGATTTCTAGCTTACAAGGTCGTCTGTGGATGTTCAGGTTTTGCAGTCAATGCTGTGTTGTTATCTATTCATTTGTTTTCCCGTGTTTTGAGGATAGTGCCAATGATAGCATTCTCAAGAAAAATGTTTTCCAGGGCTATAATGATCAAAGGACATGTAGCCTATTCACAATGTTTACAGTATAACCCAGGAATGCGCCAAAAATGTGAATCCCATGTGGTGAAAGAGTTTTTTAGTGTGCAGCACGCTTAAGACAGAAAAAAACAACTAATTATTACAGTTTTTGATTTGTGATGCCTTTGAGTATTATCAGTAACAACGCTCTAGTCCCTATACCTAGTTACAGAAGAGCAACTAGGCACATCGACAGCCACATCTTTCAGACGTAAGTTGTAGTCACTTCCTAGCCCGCTTAAGGAACTCATCAGCTGGAATTTTTCTTGCTAGTAGTATAACTGAATCTTGGCAACAACACAATATGTTTGGCAGCTCTGTGAAAGACGAGCTACTTCCTGGTTAGCACGGAATTGTCCCTAACTTCATTTGATTTTTCGTGACTTTTCATTAAATACTAAGAGTAATTTTCACTTATGGTGTGGCATGGGGTTATCAATTGATGTCTTTGAATCCAGGAAAGTCATTCCACATGGAAACTGCAACTAATTTCGTCTTTTACATTACGATTTATCTGTCCTAGCCATCACTGGGACAGCAAGGGAAAGGTGAATATTGCAGCTCTTCGCTATCTCTGAAGTAGTATGGTCGCCTGGAAAGGCTGCTTTAGGTCATGGTTACAATCTCTAGATCTTTAGCCTTTCTGTGACAAAGTGACAAGCACCCAGATCGAAAATCAATAACGAAGCCTTAAGACATCTTCTTCATCAAAAGTTGCCTCACTACTTCCAGTAATCCATAGTGTAAGGCTGAAAAACTTTTGATACTGCACAACTGATAATGTCTCTTCTGCTTCCGCGTACAAAATTTTTGGTAACTCTGAATATACAATTTTATTTGTGAAGTATCACATTTTCATTGTACTTCAGTTTGACACCTGACAGAAAGTAAACAAAGACCATTTCGAAGCGAGTAACACGAGGGTGAGTCAAATGAAAACTTTAAATATTTTTTAAAATATTATTTATTGTGCAGAAGTGGTACAAAGCTGTATCACTTTTCAACATAATCTCTCCCACTCTCAATGCAAGTCCTACAGCGCTTACAAAGTGCACAAATTCTTTTAGAAAAAAATTCTTTTGGCAGTCCGTGCAACCACTCATACACTACGTGGCGTACCTCTTTCATCAGAACGGAACTTCTTTTCTCCCATTGCGTCTTTGAGTGGTCCAAACATATGGAAATCACTTGGGGCAAGGTCTGGTGAGTATGGTGGATGAGGAAGACACTCAAAATGCAGGTCTGTGATTGTTGCAACTGTTGTACGGGCAGTGTGGGGCCTTCCATTGTCACGTTGCAAAAGGACACCTGCTGGCAGCAATCCATGTCACTTCGATTTGATTGCATGCCGCAGATGATTTTTTAGGAGATCTGTGTATGATGTACTGGTGACAATGGTCCCTCTAGGCATGTAATGCTAAAAAATGACGCCTGTTTCGTCCCAAAAGAGAGTCAGCATAACCGTCCCACTTCTTTGGTTTTGGTGATGAGGAAGGGCGCCATTCCTTGCTCGCTCTCTTCGTTTCCAGTTGATGGAAGTGAACCCAGGTTTCGTCCCCAGTAACGATTCTTGCAAGGAAACCATCACCTTATCGTTCAAATCGCCGAAGAAGTTCTTCACAAGCATCAACACGTCGTTCTCTAATTTCAGGAGTCAGCTGCCATGGCACCCATCTTACAGACACTTTGTGAAACTGGAGCACATCACGCACAATGTGGTGTGCTGACCCATGACTAATCTGTCAACATGCTGCAATGTCATTCAGTATCACTCGGCGGGTTTCCTTCACTATGGCTTCAACTGCTGCAATGTTCTGTGGAGTCACAACTCGTTGTGCCTGACCTGGACGAGGAGCATCTTCCATTGAAGTCACACCATTTGCCAACTTCCTACTCCATTCGTAGACTTGCTGCTGTGACAAACATGCATCACCGTACCGAACCTTCATTCGTTGGTGGATTTCAGTAGGTTTCACGCCTTCACTACGCAAAAACCGAATAACAGAACGCTGTTCTTCCCTGGTGCAAGTCGCAAGTGGGGCGGCCATCTTTATACTGATACTGCGACGGTATGTGTGCATATGCAGTATGCTGCCATCTACAGGCCATTCTGCACGCTGTTTGTAACACGCTTACCAACTTGCAGGATAACGGCGCGAAATTTCGATTTGTTATTACAAATTTAAGGTTTTCTTTTGACTCACTTTGTTTTATTAAAATAGAATTTGATCATTAGGTTACTGTGGTACAGTAAATATTTTAAAAGCGTTTCCCATTTGTTTCTTGAATGGTAAACATCAGAGAGAAATTAACTATCAATAATACAGGAATGGTCAATATTCAGGGATACGGAAGGAACGATCAATTGAAGACAAGGAAAAGAGTCCAGTCAAGATTGGCTCCAAAGTGCATACCTTAAGAGCTATGAGCACTTGTTCTACTATGAAACACACTTCTGCTAAATAAGTGCTCATGTCTCTTAGGTATGCATTTTAGAGCCCATGTTTACTTAACAATCTTTTCTTGTTTTGGTCCACACTACATCCTTTCAAAATAAGTAGAACAGATTTGAATTACAGTATGGAAGATGAAGGAGTGGTTATAGCTCTAAAGGTATGCGTCTTACAGCCCATGTCTACACTTTTTTGCTTTGAATGATTGTTCTTGTCATACCCCTGACTACTGCCCATTCATCCTGGGACACTGCATATTCTTTCACGTTATCTATCTAAAACAGTCTGACAATGCTCAGGTAGTTTACCAGTTCCACACATATAGAAACCTAATGGTTCTGCGTTAAAAATGCTGCCCAACAAAGGTTTGAACTGCATTTTCTTCTGGAAAGAAATTTTTTTGATTGTTGTTCGAGAAGGAGCAGGAAAGAGAGACACTGGACAGCATAAGATCAGAAGAATAAATGCATGAGGAATCACTTCCTAAACAAACTCATAGATAGTTTTGTTTGTGACATCAGCAGAATGCGTTATCACGTAGTAACAACAACTGATACAGATGCATCGATTGTTTTTCTTAAACTACGACCAAAAGGTTTCTGTTACCAGCTAATAGCAGTTGCGACTGAGATACCTAGCGAGAAGTTTGTAGGGCACAACACCCTTTTTAAGCCAGCTAATGAAAAGTATTATGTTGATACGCCCTTTGCTCGAGTATATATATTTTGTTAGGGAGTAGCTATGAAGTTAATATACACACATCTTAACTCTATTACATGAATGCATGGTGTCTGTTCTTTCAAGATGTCCAAAAGAGCAGACAACACGCAGACATAGTGATTCGACTTGATGGGCAATGATCCAGCTTCTTCAGTGAGGATGCTCAAGTACGTCCGAACTTCTGCTGGAATCTCAGAGTAGCAAGCATGGAGAAAATGGACGGAGACTGCAGATAAGTGGTGCTCGGTGGGAATGTGTGTCGGCTGTGTGGTGTGCCGAGATTTTCCTCGCAGTTGTGATAACACTGTGTCCTAGATGGCACAATGGTTAACGCACCTGCCTAGTAAGCAGATCCCAGGTTCGAATTTCCACTTGTCACTGCTGGGTCCACGTAATATCCCGATGACCTGGCATCAGTAATCCCTCACCTTTCCTTTCCTTTCTCCTCCTCCCTCCACCAACAATTTACGTAACATTTTAATTTGATTTTAATTTGTCACCAGAAACAATATTACTTAGGAATTATCAGTGACTGAACTGATGATGTTCAAGCAAATTTGCCTTAATAATCACCCTTCTGTTTTTGTTGCTTAGAATTACAACACGCAATGCTCCAAAACCCAACGTCCGAACCTTGCCTATTGAGCGCAAATGCGCAACGGTTACAATGTCACAGTTTATCACATACATCATTTGTCAAGACTTCTTGAATGTTGAAAATCAGTCATGCCAGGACGATCTTTCCTGAAACAAGCAAATCTGTTTCTGACTTCTTTTGCCCAAAACCACTCCCCTCCACACATAGTACAAAGGATTCGAGCTGCCACCGCTGCCTTCTCCTCCCTATTAAACCCAAAGCAAAGAATATGTCACAAATGTTAGACTTTTTTCACTTGCGATTCCATTTTAAAACGTTTAAACAATATTCATAACTTTCACGTATGCAAAATGCAATACATAACGGCAATTTAATAGTTGATCTTCAAACAGGATAACACAGTGCCGCACTGCAGTCGTCTGGTCTGATGGGGCTTGACGTGAGACTTTGGGTGGCTTGTGTCTGGTAGCAGGTGGCCACAGTAGGGCGCAGAAATTTTTAAGCATAAACTATTCTGGTCTTGACGCAGTGACGAGTTGTTTTGCGGAATTGTTTCTGGAAATTTTTCCTATTACTGATGGGTTAGAAAGTGAGGTTCCCTTAGACTGATAACTTTAACATACACCCGAAATTCAATTTAAAAAAATAGGAGAGTATGTGGACTTGAACTCGCGAGTTCGTGTCTACTTTTTTCGATGTTTGTCACTAGACCTCGAGCTCATACAGTACTGGAGCAGCTAAGAGAGACAACTCTTCCGCCAGACAATTCCGCATTCCATGGCGTTATAAATTAGTGCGTGTGGCCGGACTTAGTGTCTACGGCAGCTGGCCGGTGGCCAGGTTTTGTGTCTTGAGACTGTACAGTGCGTGAGTGGTTGGTTGGTTGGTTGGTTGCTTTGACAGAGAGGACCAAACAGTGAGGTCATCGATCCAATCGGATTACGGAAGGATGGGGAAGGAAATCGGCAGCGCCCTCTCTAAAGAACCATCCCAGCATTTGCCTGAAGCGATTTAGGGAAATCACGGAAAACCTAAATCAGGATGGCTGGACACAGGTTTGAACCATCGTCCTCCCAAATTTGAGCCCAGTGCGCTAACCACCCCATCACCTAGTTCGGTATGCGTGAAAGCTGAGCAAATTTCATTGTGGTTTGCAGGTTGTTCGCAGAGGAAACTTGATTGATGCACTGACCCCAAATCAGCGATGTCACACTAACACCACCTTGCATTTAAATTCCGCAAGGAAACGAATGCTTGCACAACTCATTAGCAAAATCATTATATGCAAGCAGGACAGCACCATCCTAGTAATAATACCACCTGAACAAGACTTTCTTTTAGGACAATGGTCGGTGAAAAATACAGAGTACATGTGGTACTTTTCGATAATAATTTCGCTAATTTCATATGTAAGAGTAATGAACCTGTCAATAATTCAATGGATAATATGCACCACTTATAAATATCCTGTTAAACTATGAGAATAATTTTTGATAAAAAAGAAGTGATGTTGTTTCCTCTTTAAGAAACATCTGACAGAGATGAAACAACTTCTGATGTGATATAACTGAAAATCACCTGTAAACTACAAAAATTAATCAGATAAATTTAACTAATTATAGGACTGGCTCTTATCACTGCAGGATCAACTTAAGACCCGAGAGCATGGAAAGGATGGGAAGAGGGGGATAAATTTAAATGTACGATAGTTCTAGTTTAAAGGTCATAGATTTAACTCAATACTGCAATAAACAACATTTTGAAAGCTTTGCTGTCAAATCAGAAATGGACACTCAAATCCCTCATAGTTGTAGAAGTTTACATGGAACCTGCAGGGACAATAAAAAATTGCCAGCAGAAAAACAGGAAATGGTCACATTCTAGCTGAACATGTTCAAACAATAAATACTGAAGCTACTAGTACAGTTAAAAATATTTTATGGCAGGAACAGTGGAACAAAGTTTACTGGGCTGATATAAAGGGTGACAAATTCAGTTCGTTCTTGAACTTATTTCTCAAACACATTAAAGCTCACATTCCTCAAAACATAATTATGTTTGACATTACAAGTGGAAGGAAAGAGGGGTTAACAACTTGGAGTAAAATATCACAAGCCACAAAGAGGAATATGTGTGTGGAACACTGGACTAATACAAGCCTCTCAGTGTAATTATATTACAGAAAACATTGTAAACTCTTAACATGTTAAAGGTGCATACCAAAAGCATGTATTGAGCACAATAAATCAGCAGAACGACCAATTAAGTAAAAACCATGTGGAACATTATAAAATGTGAGACAAACAGGAAAACAAAATCAGAAGAAATAGGAATACCAAAGATCTCTGTGAATGGAATAGGCTAAAATAATCCAAAAGAGTCACCTTTGAATTCAATTAATTTTTTCTCATTGTAACTGAAAAAACAGTAAAGCACAAGAGCATCTTCTAACGAAACTGTAAATAATTCTTAAAATCGTACAATGATGACGATAAATAAAGTACGGTTTTCAGATCACATGTAAGTTTAACCAGTCACATTTTGCTATCTGTGTAACCAATCGATGAAACCTGTGGTATTTCCTGACAGACTGAAACATGTGGTAGTGTCGCCAAGCTGTAAGGTAGAGAGAGGCATATAATATCCAAATATCAGCCAATCTTTCTGTTGCCAATATTCACAAGCAAATTTGAGAGTATATTTTACTTCAACAATAAGAGACAAGAAATCGTCCTAACAGGCAATGTTGTAATAATGCATTAACAATGGGAAATGTAAAGTACGGATCCTCCTGGGCCCAATTCTTGGACCATTAATTTTCTTTCTCTACATTAACCCTTTACACTCCAACGCTGACTAGCGCTCGACATTTTCCACTTCGATGCCAAACCTCATTCAGTATGACTTTTCGTAGCTCTCACATGCCCCATTCTCGAATCTGACTGTTCTGTCATCAATGGTGCATACAGCATAGTACTGCCATCTACAGAAGCCTATATTAACTCGTTAAATTGTAGTGGTTGTGATGAAAGGCTATAATTATTATGTTCAAGTGAGTAGGAGCGAAATGGATAGTTCTTCGCACACTGTCCTTTCTGAGGTAAAGAGTGTAGAGCTTTTATAGTAATGTCTGCTAGTTGACGACGATACTACTGGAAATGTGAGTGACGGCGTTTCTGTCCGTATATCATGAGTCAGTGCGTTGACAACAGGATTGCCAGGTACCCCGATTTTGCTTTTGAAAAACCCGACTCCCATTTAAGTCTTGTCAGGATACATAAACACCGCGATTGCATCGGAATGGATAATATTTCATACAATATAGTCTGTTCATTATACGAGATAAGAGGCACTCTTGTAAACGTAACTGAACTTAAAAATGCATCTCTTTTTCCTAAAAGATTTGCATTCAACAGTCGTTCAGTCTAACTATAAGTTGGCCGATCAGCTCCCTATACCTCAATCGCTCTATGACCATGACCAAATGTCAATTTAGGACCAAAAAAAAGTCCTCAGTCGGTATAAGTCGATAGGATTCGGTCGGCAGTCATTTGTTTTTGGCTGCAGCCAATGTTACCAACATAGTTGACAGTACTGTGTGAGGCAACCATTCTCTGCTTTTTTAAGCCTAGTTTACATGACGACATTGGGTTGCGCCACTTGCTGCATGGAATGAGTTGCATGTAAGTGGTTTCATATATGACTGTAGACATGGCGACACCAGTATACACTTCAGTTTCGTCGTTTTGCATGTCCTTGAGTCATGTCTGAAATGAATGTTTTGGCAGCTGCACGTCGCACGAGTTGCGATGGAGTTAAAGCTTGTTGCGTGGAATCGCTGCACAAGAAAAAAATAAGAAACGTGTTTCGATTCATGACTGGATGAAGAAAAGACATCAATTCGGTTGCTCAGCATCCGTGCTCAAATAATTTATAATGGAAGATCCAAGAAGTTCTTTTAATTATCTTAGAATGTCACCAGAACTGTTTATGTTTCTTCTAAATTGAGTTAATTATGCGATAAGGAATAAAGTTACTGTAATGCACGAAGCACTGTCGCCAGAACTGAAATTACATATCATATTGTGTGCATTACAATCGAGAACAATCGGCATGCTATAAGATACAGTTTTTGTTGGTGATGTTATTTCATTAACACCAATAATTATTAACATTAACATCATCATCATCATCATTTATTGCCTTATCGGGCCTTTAAGGCCTACAGCAAGAAGAACAAAAGGACAAGTAAAGACAAAAAGACTTACAAAAGTACTCTATACAGTAGTAAAAGTTACATATGTACATTACAGCTTAAAGAAAAACGAAAAAATAAACAGGGCATTCAATCAAAGGTTTAAAAGGCAAGAGGGATACATTACAGAAACAAAAAAACAAAAAAAAACACACACGCAGTGTCTGTCAATTACACGAGAGGAGGGAGCTGTTGCAGATGGCAGTCCATCTCATCCGGTCGTTGGCGTCCTCCTCCACGGCTGCTGGTTCCACTTCTTTCAGGATCGTTGTTATCCTATCCTTCCATCGAGTTCTTGGGCGTCCTCTAGGGCGTTTTCCTGTGGGTTGAGAGTGGAGGACTCTGTTTGGAAGGGATCCGTCTGCCCGTAGGATGTGGCCAAACCATTGGAGTCTCTTCTGCGCCAATATTCGTCCAATGTGTGGCTTTCCATACCGCTGGTATAAATCTTCTTTTTTTCTTCGTTCCCATTTACCTTCCATGGCATTGTAGATGGGTCCATATATCTTCCGAAGTACCTTCCTTTCAAATGCACATATTGCTTCTTCTGCTGTTGCTGATGTTGCCCAAGTTTCACAGCCGTATAAAAGTACTGGTCTCACCAGTGTCGTGTATAGGTGGATCTTGTTCTTCTGCGATATCAGCCGAGATCTGAAAAGATTGTTCAGGCTAAAGAACATGCGATTAGCATTTGTTATACGTTGCTGTACTTCTTTCGTTACTTCACTTCTATTTGTTAGTTACATTAACAGTAATAATTATTAACATTATCAACAATAATTATTCGAGGCAGGCTGCATTAAGAAGAGAATGGTTTGCGAACTACTCTCTTGAAGATAGATCTGTACAGTGACAATATTTCAAAATTCTAACATATGGGAATGGGGAGCGCTGCAGCGACGTTTTAAATAGATGAATATTGAATAAAGAATGCGGCTTCTTGAATTTGTATAGCCTTCCCTCCTGTCAACAATATTCCTTAGCAAAGAGTTGGCCAACTCGAACGATGGGATTTTAGTCTTGTAGACGAGAGCATTGCCACAGCTAGAATTACACTTGCTTGTACTTTTCTTAATTCAGTTGTATATGTGCTCCTAACTCAATAAATCTTGCCCTGCAACTCAGATATTGTCAAACCATCTATGTTATGATCGCACATAACGGTCTCAGCGGCAGCAATACGTTGCTTATTTTTGTAATCAGCATCACTGAAATCCCACAAACACCTATGCAAAGCACAGACATAAAAAAAGCGAACATTATTCACCGTTCACCATTTCATATTTCGGTTTGTCTACACTCTGCGAACACACATAACCTCAAAACTCACGCAACTAGTGTCGCCAAAGTTGGAACATGGAGAAAGTGTTTAGTTTCACCAACAAGCTGCGCAAACGCGTGGCACACAAGCGCAGTGGACGGTGGCGCAGTTGCCTGCAACCTAGTGTCGTCGTGTAAACTAGGCTTTACTGTGTGTTGTACTTCACTCTATTTCAAATGTTTCCTGTCCTTGTGATAAGTGTACTAATTATTGCAGTTACGATCTTTATTAAAAATACCGATACATATGACGATTTTAGTTTCGATTGCGAAAATCATGTAGCTGATTTTTACCTCTGACTTCTATTTGCAGAAACAACTGTGGCTTGTTCACACCGCACTTTGGCGGTGAATGTGGAGACACAAATTCAGTAGCGAGTCAGAAATCGATCGTAATAGTTGGTTACTGTTACTTATGATGAAGTATTTTCACAATATTGTATTCGACGTCAGCGAAACTAATGAAGTATCATTGCCAAAAAGGAAGCAAAGAATGAAATTAAAAATCCAATTTTAATGACGAATGGTGTAAGGTTTGCTCATAGCTTCACAAAGGTAAAGACGATTAGCTAAAATGCTCAATTTATTGTATGCCTCTCACAGTTTAGTGTCTCACTGAGGCGAAACTGAAGTTTAAAACACATGTTAAAAATCCAGATTTTGTTCAGTTTAAAGGTATCGTAATCGACAAAAAAATTCCTACTTTGGTTCAGGAAACCTGCCAACCTGGCTGACAATACGTGCACAACTGGCCTGAAAGCATTGACAGTGCGATGGGTTCTCCTCAGTCAGCACTGGAATGTCACCGCGTGTTTCCACTAACAGCCAAGTGCAATAATATCATGGTTCAGTAGTAAGTGAAAACGAGAGTGACAATGATTTTGATGATGACAGTGATTCATTTGTAGACAATTCAGTGAAATGACGACGGGAACAGCCCGACCTGGAGTATTTCAAAAAATGTCACACAATGAAAACTTTTGTTTTGTAAATGTAAATGTATTTGAATGGAAGAGCACTTTTTGTTTTAACGTATGGTCAGTTGTCTCATACTGTCCATAAAGGGGCTCGCACAAATCTTAGTAGCGCGCCCAACCGCCCGGGCAGTGGCTGTTCAAATAAGAGTACATTCTGTGTCTGCTTACAGAGGGGAAATCGTTAATGATCTACCAGTTATAAAGTATTAACATAGCAAAAATAGTGATGTTTTCTGATGCACAAGTATTCTAATCAAAGAGCCCAACTCCACAGTGCAAGTTGCAACAAAGACAGACATAAACCAAGTATATAACACATCACAGCAAATAGCCTAACACTATTTTGTTCAAAAAAACTAATATCATGCGGTTTCGGATGATAAATAAAAAACTTAAAGCTCATACAAACAAACTGAAAATTAATGAAAACCTATATACGAAATTCCTAGTGATCTGGTCAGCCCATCAATTAAGATCCAACGGGCAAATCGATGAGTTACTCAAGAAACTTAACACTGCGTGTTTCCCATTGACTGTCATTTCTCTGTCATTTGACATATTTTTCATATCTCCATTCTATACTGTCCTGTCGCATAATCTGTTGAAATGCTGCATGAACTGAAAAAATGTTCAAACTTCAAAAACAAGCTCTTTTGGGATAAAGATGTGGAAATTGGTATCAGTAACCATGACACAATTATGATAACAATGATTAATAAAGTACAAAGGGCAGCGAAAACAAGGAGGATGATTTCCATGTTCAGTACGCTTGATAAATAGGAAGTCATGTCATATCTCAAAACATATTCTTCTGTCAGGAGCGTGCAGAGGTATTGTGACTTGACCGAGAGCTGGATAAATATGTTACTTGAAGAACAGTTCATGATGGGAGCGACCCTTCACAGCATACAGTCACCGTAAAGGAACTTCTGAAGAAACAATGACTGCTGTATAATATACATAAAACGAAGTGCGGTGCTCTAGAGACAGAGATTCTGAATGAAATACATTTTGCTGCCAGGAGGCGATACATGAAGTCTTGGTGTCTATCACAACAGAATCTTATTGAAATCTCTCTCACAAAACACAAAGAGATTGTGATCAAATGTAAAGGCTGTCAGTGGCACCGAAGTTTTGCCCAGGCACCCATGGATGTTACAGGAACTGAAATTGATATTAGCAAAGCAGAGAGATAATGAACTCTGTTTCCCAAACTTTATTTACAAGGGAAGTTACGACAGTTCTGGTGCAGTTTAATCTTCACTTCATTGCAAAGACGAGAAATAAAGATATTAGTGTCACTTACATTGGGAAGCAGCTGAAATAGCTTGAGAGGCACCCACATGCCTTGCTCATACTGTGGCATCCAGCAGTCAGGCCTGCAAGATGAGTGGTCTGCAGAGCGAGTGGATTCATTCTTATTTATCGAGTAACATGAACTCTCGTATTCACAATTAAGTTACAAATTATCCTCCTATATGAATAATACGCAACGGAAACGCACATCTGACTATCAGTAATTTACAGAACTCTGACTGTTCACTCTGCACTGGCAGTACCACATTTTCTTTTTTTTTTTTATTTAACGGCTTTTATCAACACGTGGCCATCGCACTGAATATGAGTGGCGCACACATTATAAATTCTGGATATCATGACAACATACAATTCGAAGGAAAAGGCTATCAACCTTTTTCTTTTCACTATCTTATTTATTCCGATAAATTCTATAACCTAAACACACAAATTCTATAACCTACAACAATAACACATGTGAAATTCCGCCCAGTGGGCATGGCTTTACATTGGTGATTCTCTATCTTATGGTCTCGTAATTATTTAACGCTACCGTGCACTTTCTGGGTAGGATGGTGGATCTTTTGCTATATCTCACACTTCGACTCTCACAACCATCATCACGAAACTTTCCTCCAGACCGAGCGGTACAAAAGGAACACGCATAACCCACTACCTCTGAAACTACCTTGCTACTCTCCCACGCAAACCACACATACTTAAATTACATGACATATACCACACTACAACATGAAATACAACACAGGGAATAGTCACAACATTATCACTTTCAGCTTTCCCACTTCAATTAATATTTATCCCAGTTTCACACGACATTGCCCCACTTCGTAATTCTACTTTCCTACTATGAACTCTGGAGATATATGCACGTCTTCCTGTGCAATGCAAGCCAAGTGACGTTGCTGGATAGACGGCTGACTCACCTTGTTTCTCTCTCAGAGTATTATAGTTTGAATCAAGCGTCACACGGAAACATATCTCACAAAGTAATATTAAAAACATATTCATCACACACACGAGTCCTCAACTGATACCATGGATGAGTACTTCTCTTTATCCTTTGTCTCATACACAGATTGAGACTCACACAGTACTCACCACGTGGAAGTACTCGCCTCTAATTTCAAGTCCTGCACACGCTATTTCTTAAATATTTCAACTTATAGTACACACACTAGTAATTCAGCTTAACTTAAGCACACGGAAGTGTTTCAACTTATTGCTACACGTGGTATCATTGTGACCGTTTGTCACTTCCGAAGATTACTACGATCCCATTAATATTACCTCCCTGACATTTAATTCTCCCCACAAAAGTTCCTGAAATAGAGAAATTATTATTTCAAACTACTCTTAAATATTCCACATGCATACCATGTCTCCACTCTTTTGTCTTTACGGAGCACACCTAAGACAGGTCTTAACAGCACAAGATCCAGCGGCAGAGTGCTGAAACATGGCCGAAGTGGGGGAGCACCTTGCTACCGTATTGGTCAGCCATATTTCAGGCGCTCAAAGCTCAGGTAAATTTCATCTCTTTGGTCCCACCAAAGGTGGCCAAAGGATCGTCTCAAAGATGATCATATATTCACATTCACTATCTGCGGTTAGCAGACGACCATACATTCATTCATTTCACAGATCTCACCGAACTGGATGTAGGGATTTATTTTGTGGGAGTGCACATGTGATCAATTAAATAAACAAATTGTCATTCTTTCCTACACTGGTAACCGGTTTCGCTGTATTAATTGAAATTGAGTTATTTTTACAAAAAATGTGTTGTTCTGACAAGAATAATGAAGTATGTTGTACCTATTTTCAATGTCAGGCGGTACTGTAGCCTTTCAAGCTAACTTAAAAAACGTTCTACAGTACAATTAAATCCCTGTCATATTTTGCGTAGGTTTTATTGCTTGCGTAGCTTCTTTGTTAACTTTAATATACAATATGTCCCTCGAACAAAAAACTGTGCCTTGTGATTGGAAGAAAGCACGTGCCACACGCATCTACAAGAAAGGTAGCGGAAGGGATACGCAAAACTACCGTCCAATCTCATTAAAATCCATCTACTGGTGAATCCTAGAACATTTTGTAAATGATCTATGAATAAATAAATACTAACTACTAACTAACATATTCTGTGCTCCAACATCGTGACAGATCTCGAACATAACGATCTCCAAGCCAACTAGCATTAGTTTCAAAAACACTGTGCACTGTATCGGAATAATACCTACTTCGTGCACCATTTTCCAAAAAGGGGATCTTGGCCGTGGTGACTAAAAATACATCATCCCAGAACAAGTTAAAGAATTTCTTAATTTTAATTCGGAAACAATAACGCAACGATCGCATCTGAGCTGCTATTGCTAATTTCCAAGGAGATACATAAACTACATAGAGTAGCTATCGGTGAGGTAACAGCGCTCCCAGCGGCAGCAAAAAGCAACACCGGCCGCCATTTTTTGAAACGTCTACATGTCAGTATATTTACATTTGGTGTATAGTACTGGCGTTAGAAAATCACTGTTTTCAGGTTGTAATTTGTTTTAAAAGTCTTATTGACCGATCACGAATCATGCCCAGTGTATGTGCAGCGTACAATTGCGCTAATAGAAGTGATAAAACAACTGGAATATCATATTTCAGGTGAGTATCTAAATGCGTGTTGTACTTACCATCTTGTGCATCATTTTCGTGTTTAAGCTGTATACAAAATGTAAATAAGCTACTGTATACACGTCTCTTTATTTTTAGATTTCCTCTGAAAAAGAAAGAGCTGTTAAGTCGGTGGGTAGCCAATATGAGGCAAGATAAGTGGCAGCCAACTCAGTATAGCTACATATGCTCGTTTCACTTTGAAGATAGATACATGTATAGTACAAACGAGAAAAGGCGACTTCTGGCAAACGCAGTACCGACAATATTTACGTTTCCTGACCATCTGCAGAAAACAGCTATAGTATAGATACAACCAAGGAAACGGCTTGTCAGTGAAGAATCAGCTTCCTTATCAAATGAACCAGGTAAAATAGTTTTCCCGTTATTTATTTGCTATATGGGTTATGTGTGAATTTTACTATTAATCAATGTATGTTTAAAGAAAAATAAAGCTTAATGATAATACTTCATTTTTGTACGTGAAAGAGTGAATCAGAATGATCATACAGATTATTCATATTTTTTGCCTAGCTCAAAAAAATTGAAACAGAATTATGAGGCACTACAGAAAAGGACTGAGAAGCTGAGAAAGCAAGCAAGGCAAAGTGTTTCAAGAAAGAAGAAACAAATTGTGACATATAAAACAGTGGTTGTAGGCCTAAATAAGAGACTTCAAGACTGTGCTTCTGAAGTGATAGGATGTGAACAAAAATAGTGATATTCTGAAGCACTTTTTGCAGTGCAAAACAAATGTTCAATTCCTGAATATCCTCAAGAAATAAGACAGTTTGCCCTTACACTCAATTTTTACTCCTCCAAAGCTTATAATTATTTGAGGAAGTTTGTTAAATTACCCCATCCTCAAACACTCCGCAGGTGGGCAACTACAGTAAATGCCAGTCCTGGATTTACAGAAGAAAGCTTAAAATAATTAGCAGATGAGGTTCAATGTAGTTCAGGACCTATTTTAGCTGCACTTATGTTCGGTGAGGTGGCTCTTAAAAAAGACTTAATAAGGGCTGGTAATAAGGTATGGGGTTATGTTGACTTAGGGCAAGGATGTGAGGAAAGTGATGATAGCCAAATAGCAAAAGAGGCACTAGTGTTTATGGTCACTGGGATTAATAGGAGTTGGAAAATTCCTGTTGGCTATTGTTTTCGTAATGGTTTAACAGCAAGTGTGAAACTTAATTTACTGCAGCAGTACCTCTGTAAATTGGAGGAAACTGATGGAAAACATGTTTCATTGTAATAAAATGCATCAAAAATAGTTTTTATACTGCTCCAAATGGTGTATTCAAATTGTTAACAGTGACAGAAAGGGTTCTCAGGGACTGTCAAACCTTAATATGGAAAAAGAACTTCCTTCTGTAGTTGTGTGTGGAATTGTTCAGAATGTTGTGTGACAGGCCGAATCTATTTCTTCGATTTTGACCATCTAATGGTGCCAGCTAAATTTGGAGAAGAGTCACATTACTCTTTTCTAGTCAGGATGCTGCTAAAATAGTATTTCAATTGTAGGTTACACCATTTGTGCAAAAACCAGGCCAATGGAATAAAGAGGGAAATATATTCTGCAAATATATACAAACTCATATTGTTTAAGGGACAATGAAAGGTCCTGCGCTGTCAATTGGTCGTTTTTGGACCTACTGATTTGAAATTGTTTTTGACCTAATCTATATGGCATTGCAGCAAAATGAACTGCAACATTTCGAAATAGACCTTTCAATTAATCGATGTCAGAAGTGAGCTTCATTTCTTTTAGCCTTCATCACTATATGTTTTATAGTAAAGAAATCAGATTGTCAGTGCAGATTGGCTATTTTTTTACGCCATGCGTAGTAAACAATAACAACATTCAGTATTAGCAGACGACGTGTAGGCTGCACCTTACGTTACAAGATATGGCGGCTCAGTTTTCAAGTTGCATCAAAGATGGCGGTGCCATAGCCAGTCTCTGTTGTTTAGGCTGGTATTACACTATCAAATTTCTTTGTCAAAGATTTGATCAAAGATGTGATCAAATATCCCATCAAATATATTTGATAAAGATCTTTGACGTAGCGCTAGAAGGGGTATTACACTGTCATCAAATTTTTTGTCAAAGTTCAAGATGGGTGACAACAACTTGTTATTAACTGCAGCAGTTGAATGTACCGCAATAAGATTGTGTGCACATGCGGAAAAGAAGTGGGGAAAAAAAAGGAACCATACATACAAGGCTGACAGTCTTAAATTCCTGGAATTACAACTTGATAATAAATTCAGTTGGGAGGAGCACACCACAGAACTGCAGAAACGCCTTAACAAATCTGTATTTGCAATTCGAGTGTTAGCAGACATAGGCAATATAAAAACGAAAAAGCTTGCATACTTTGCCTACTTTCATTCCATAATGTCATATGATATAATATTTTGGGGTAAATCTTCAAGTCAAACAAAAGTTTTCAGAGTCCAAAAGCGTGTAATACGTATTATTTGTGGAGTAAATTCACGGACGTCCTGCAGAAACCTCTTCAAATAACTAGGTATACTAACTACTGCCTCTCAGTATATTTACTCCTTAATGAAATTTGTCCTAAATAATATATCTCTTTTTGCAACAGACAGCTCAGTTCATACATACAATACCAGGAACAAAATGATCTGCACAAGGACTTAAAAGCACTTAGTTTAGTTAAAAAAGGGTTCCACTACTCAGGAACACTCATCTTCAATAATTTGCCAGCAAACATAAAAAATTTAGTTACAAATAAAGATCAGTTTAAAAGGAGCCCTAAAGACTTACTAGTGGCCAACTCCTTCTACCCCATTGACGAAATTTTTAATAGAAACAAATGATGTATTGTATTTATTCATACTATTAGTGTTGTTACTTCAGCTTTAAAAAAAATTGACGTGTTCCACATCCACGAGGATCTCCTCAGCACGGATTTATGGAACGAAAAACTAATATAATCTGGGTGAAGCCGTGGGTTTTACGACGACACGATAAAAGCATTCAACAAAACTTGTTACGTGAGCTTACAGTGGAAGACTTCAAGTCGTACATCCATTACTTAAGAATGGATGAGCATACATTTCTGTATGTGATCAGTGAAGTGTATCCTCACATCACAAAGCACAATATTCACTTACGAACTGCTCCATCTTCAGAAGACAGGCTCACTGTAACACTCCGATTCCTTGCTACAGGAGAGGGTTATGTTGGGTTAGGTTAGGTTAGGTTACGTCAGGTCAGGTCTCCGATCTTCTTAATCTATTTTTGTATTCAGGGTGCCTCACATTGTAAAGCGCCTCATCAGCTTCATACATCTCTATTAATTTTGTAGTTGTCGGCACACACAAATTATATTTACCGGCAATGTTTATAAAAACACTACAGACGACAGAACACTGCAGCGATGATAGCGCCCCATGTGGTAACATGTCACATTGCAGTGAACAGAAGACAAGCGATTTCTTTGATCAAATCAACAGCGAGGCCCTAGATTTGATCAAATATTGGGCGACATTTGACAAAGTTCCTATTACACCATCAAATATCTTTGACAAAGATTTTTGACAAAGATATTTGACAAAGAAATTTGATAGTGTAATACCGGCCTTATATAGGTCGTTGCTAAGGCCGGTATTACACTATCAAATTTCTTTGTCAAATATCTTTGTCAAATATCTTTGTCAAAGATATTTGATGGTGTAATAGGAACTTTGTCAAATGTCGCCCAATATTTGATCAAATCTAGGGCCTCGCTGTTGATTTGATCAAAGAAATCGCTTGTCTTCTGTTCACTGCAATGTGACATGTTACCACATGGGGCGCTATCATCGCTGCAGTGTTCTGTCGTCTGTAGTGTTTTTATAAACATTGCCAGTAAATACAATTTGTGTGTGCCGACAACTACAAAATTAATAGAGATGTATGAAGCTGATGAGGCGCTTTACAATGTGAGGCACCCTGAATACAAAAATAGATTAAGAAGATCGGAGACCTGACCTGACGTAACCTAACCTAACCTAACCCAACATAACCCTCTCCTGTAGCAAGGAATCGAAGTGTTACAGTGAGCCTGTCTTCTGAAGATGGAGCAGTTCGTAAGTGAATATTGTGCTTTGTGATGTGAGGATACACTTCATTGTTCACATACAGAAATGTATGCTCATCCATTATTAAGTAATGGATGTACGACTTGACGTCTTCCACTGTAAGCTCACGTGACAAGTTTTGTTGAATGCTTTTATCGTGTCGTCGTAAGACCCACGGCTTCACCCAGATTATATTAGTTTTTCGTTCCATAAATCCGTGCTGAGGAGATCCTCATGGATGTGGAACACGTCAATTTTTTTTAAAGCTGAAGTAACAACACTAATAGTATGAATAAATACAATACATCATTTGTTTCTATTAAAAATTTCGTCAATGGGGTAGAAGGAGTTGGCCACTAGTAAGTCTTTAGGGCTCCTTTTAAACTGATCTTTATTTGTAACTAAATTTTTTATGTTTGCTGGCAAATTATTGAAGATGAGTGTTCCTGAGTAGTGGAACCCTTTTTTAACTAAACTAAGTGCTTTTAAGTCCTTGTGCAGATCATTTTGTTCCTGGTATTGTATGTATGAACTGAGCTGTCTGTTGCAAAAAGAGATATATTATTTAGGACAAATTTCATTAAGGAGTAAATATACTGAGAGGCAGTAGTTAGTATACCCAGTTCTTTGAAGAGGTTTCTGCAGGACGTCCGTGAATTTACTCCACAAATATTACGTATTACACGCTTTTGGACTCTGAAAACTTTTGTTTGACTTGTAGATTTACCCCAAAATATTATATCATATGACATTATGGAATGAAAGTAGGCAAAGTATGCAAGCTTTTTCATTTTTATATTGCCTATGTCTGCTAACACTCGAATTGCAAATACAGATTTGTTAAGGCGTTTCTGCAGTTCTGTGGTGTGCTCCTCCCAACTGAATTTATTATCAAGTTGTAATTCCAGGAATTTAAGACTGTCAACCTTGTATGTATGGTTCCTTTTTTTTCCCCACTTCTTTTCCACATGTGCACACAATCTTATTGCGGTACATTCAACTGCTGCAGTTAATAACAAGTTGTTGTCACCCATCTTGAACTTTGACGAAAAATTTGATGACAGTGTAATACCCCTTCTAGCGCTACGTCAAAGATCTTTATCAAATATATTTGATGGGATATTTGATCACATCTTTGATCAAATCTTTGACAAAGAAATTTGATAGTGTAATACCGGCCTAATTTCCAAGAATGTTTGCCTATCGAAGCCGCACGGTACAAACAATATATATATTGAATGTGCGATCTAAATCGAACACGCGAATGTGATGGCGGGCGTTAAGATAAATTGTTTGTGAGATGCTAGGAAAACAGAACCGATTTATGACGGTAGTGCGTGGTATGTCTGGTATTGTAGACGTTTCTTCGGCCTCACGTGGAAGAATCAAAATCCATACTTCTGCAATGTAGATAATTGTTTGAATTTTTGTCGGAAATGTGACACTCTACCCATACTTTTGCGTGCCATTGGCAGAGTCTACCCAAATTACGGGAAAAGGGAATGCTTTTCATAGCAACACATCAAATGGACTTTCTCATGATGACAACGTCGACGATAAGTGAAGTAAGTCGTTTCCTTTGTAATTATAACTATTTTAGTAACACTCTTTTGTCGTTGCTGTAGTGACCGCTATAAAGATGCTCATTACGCCCGCCACCACAGTCGCGTGATCGATTTAGAATTGTACGTTCGGGTACCTATCGTTTGCACCCTGCGGCTTCGATTGGTAAACATCCTTGAAAATTACCTGCCTATTATCCCACCCATGAATCATGGACCTTGCCGTTGGTGAGGAGGCTTGCGTGCCTCAGTGATACAGATAGCCGTACCGTAGGTGCAACCACAATGGAGGCGTATCTGTTGAGCGGCGTGACAAACGTGTGGCTCCTGAAGAGGGGCAGCAGCCTTTACAGTAGTTGCAGGGGCAATAGTATGGATGATTGACTGATCTGTCCTTGTAAAACTAACCAAAACGGCCCTGCTGAGCTGGTACTGCGAACGGCTGAAAGCAAGGGGAAACTACAGACTTAATTTTTCCCGATGATGATGGCATCCTCTTGGGTAAAATATTCCGGAGGTAAAATAGTCCCCCATTCGGATCTCCGGGCGGGGACTACTCAAGAGGACGTCGTTATCAGGAGAAAGAAAACTGGCGTTCCACGGATCGGAGGGTGGAATGTCAGATCCCTTAATTGGGCAGGTAGGTTAGAAAATTTAAAAAGGGAAATGAGTAGGTTAAAGTTAGATATAGTGGGAATTAAGGAAAGGCAAACCTATGTTTATAACATTTGTAGACTTAGAGAAAGCTTTTGACAATGTTGACTCGAATACCCTCTTTCAAATTCTGAAGGTGGCAGGGGTAAAATACAGGGAGCGAAAGGCTATTTACAATTTGTACAGAAACAAGATGGCAGTTATAAGAGTCGAAGGACATGAAAGGGAAGCAGTGGTTGGGAAGGGAGTGAGAGAGGGTTGTAGCCCCTCCCCCATGTTATTCAATCTGTATATTGAGCAAGCAGTAAAGGAAACAAAAGAAAAATTCGGAGTAGGTATTAAAATCCACAGAGAAGAAATAAAAACTTTGAGGTTCGCCGATGACATTGTAATTCTGTCAAAGACAGCGAAGGACTTGGAGGAGCATTCAACGGAATGGACAATGACTTGAAAGGAGGATATAAGATGAACATCAACAAAAGCAAAACGAGGATAATGGAATGTAGTCGAATTAAGTAGGGTGATGCTGAGGGAATTAGATTAGGAAATGATACACTTAAAGTAGTAAAGGAGGTTTGTTATTTGGGGAGCAAAATAACTGATGATAGTCAAAGTAGAGAGGATATAAAATGTAGACTGGCAATGGCAAGGAAAGCGTTTCTGAATAAGAGAAATTTGTTTACATCGAGTATAGATTTAAGTGTCAGGATGTCGTTTCTGAAAGTATTTGTATGGAGTGTAGCATGTATGGAAGTGAATCGTGGACGATAAATAGTTTGGACAAGAAGAGAATAGAAGCTTTCGAAATGTGGTGCTACAGAAGAATGCTGAAGATTAGATGGGTAGATCACATAACTAATGAGGAGATATTGAATAGAATTTGGGAGGAGTTTGTGGCACAACTTGACTAGAAGAAGTGATCGGTTGGTAGGACATGTTCTGAGGCATCAAGGGATCACCAATTTAGCACTGGAGGGCAGCGTGGATGGTAAAAATCGTAGAGGGAGACCAAGAGATGATTACACTAAGCAGATTCAGAAGGATGTAGGTTGCAGTAGGTACTGGGAGATGAAGAAGCTTGCACAGGATAGAGTAGTATGGAGAGCTGCATAAAACCAATCTCAGGACTGAAGACTACAACAACAACATCAGTAGCATCAGGTGTCGTTACGCAGTTCTTAGTAGCTACGTTGTTGGACGTTTATGTACCGATAAGAGTTGATAATGTTGCTACCGTACAGTATCAGGTAATTACAATACCATCTTGATATGTGTGTAAACTTCTTATGACAAGTGATTTACTAAATGACAGAATTACTGTCATTCTTTCACTTTTGTGTCCAATAAGGAACACTGTAGGGCTACTGATACGCAATACAGGGCGAAGCGAAATTCGCGCACTCTGGCTTTCCAGCGCGACTCCTCACGTGCCAGCGATAAAGAAAATGTCTCTCACAAAATTTCGCCCGGCGAATACATCCGGCTCAAAAAGGACGTTAAAGAGTGGCAATCTGGAAACACAGTAACCACATGTTTGGTAACTACCTCTGTCAGCACGTTTTATCCGTGCTGTACAGTTTGTGCAGTGGATACTGTTTTAGGTTATCATGCAGGAAGTTAAGGGTTTGGTCCTGGGTTGGGGAGCATTATTTTTATTTGCTAATTTCATTCTGACATTTAATACTGTAATATACACCGTTTCTTAGGTCAAATGCACCCTAAATTTACTACCTTTTTTAAAGTTGAACATAACAAATACGTGATTAGACAAATAAGAAATAGTTGAAACAAATGACCTGTCATAGGACAGAATAACTACAAAAACAATATCAATTTCGAGATGCTCAAGATGATAGCACTGTACAGAAACACATCTACTTGTCATTTATACTACATGTAATATGAGCGCTCAGACGTCGCAAATTAGCAACCAGTGACAATAATAACGTCCATATTAATGATCGTTTGACCTTCACAGGCCGGCCATTGTGGCCGAGCGGTTCTAGGCGCTCCAGTCCGGAACCGCGCTGCTGCTACGGTCGCAGGTTCGAATCCTGTCTCGGGCATGGATGAGTGTGTGATGTCCTTATGTTAGTTAGGTTTAAGTAGTTCTAAGTCTAGGGGACTGATGACCTCAGATGTTAAGTCCCATAGTGCTCAGAGTCATTTGAACCATTTGAACCCTCACAACAGAATATGTTTTCCTCAGAACAACGGAAGCTCAAAGCGACCTCCCTGCACGCCCAAACATTGCGCAACGCACCGGATCATACAGCTCTGGACTCTTTGCAGTAAAGCTGGGTCCTCAGTGACAAGAACAGCATGAACACGCGCTACCAATTCTTCCATATTCGTTGTCGGAGTAGACTACACGTGGTCCTTCCACAGAAAAGAATCCAGGGGATTTAGGTCAGGTGAACGCGGTGGCCATACAACTGGACCTCCACGAGCGAGCCAATTCCCTGTTCTGTCCAAATACTGTCGCAGATTAATTCCAGGGGGTGAGGGTGCACCATCATGTTGGAACCATATCCTCCGGCGAAAATGTAGTGGAACATCTTCCAGCATCTCAGGCAGATAGATTGAGAGGAATACATAATGCCTTCGTGCAGTCAACCTGTCAGGCAACATGTAGGGGCCCGAACACCTGTCGCCCATTATTCCGGCCCAGACACTGATACCACAGAGAACTTGATATCCACGGTGCGGTTGACGTACGGGTTAACCTCACACCAATGGTGGGCATTGTGCATATTGAAGACAGCCTCACGAGTGAGTGCTGCTTCATCCGACCATGTTACGGTGCTCACGAAGTCGTCGTTGGCTTCCTGTTGTTGTTGGAACCATTCACAGAATTGCATCTGCTGATGGCGATCTACCGGATGCAGGTGTTGCGTGAAAGCATAATGATAGGGTGCAGCCATGCTCGTGCAAGCACGTTAACGAACGTGCGTTGCGAGACACGCAGCTGCCTTGCTAGCGCTATGTGTACTTCGCTGAGGTTCTTAGTGTATGACCTCCAGAATAGCTTTCTCAGTAGCTGGAGTACGGCGAGTCCGTGGATGACCTATCACGCGATGGTGGAAGGAGAGAACCTGACTACAACAGGCGCAGCTCCAGACGATGAAACACGGTTTTATCTGGATGGCGTAGACGACGATATCTACCAACATATTCACGAGCACCAACACCGGACCGGTTATCACATGCACCAAAGACAGTGGCATATCTGCATATTCATTGTTTGTGTATGCCATATATCTGCCACACTAGTTTAGAGGTCTACAGTGAGCAAATTCGATACGTGTACGCATGTATATTGGAGTCTATCATAGGCGCGTTACTCCGCTTGGCAACAATGCCCTCTGGTGGACAACGCATACCATATAAAAACGTCGTCAAGCCGGCGCGCTGTTCCATCTAACACGCATTACCCCTCTGACATATTTTTTTGCATAATTCATCCCGACACCGGCAATTGTGAAATGTTCAGTTCAAATTACACTGTTTCCGTAACGGTAATAGACGTGGTGTTACCACAATCTCATCGATAGAATAAGAATGATGATGATAATAATAATAATAATAATAACAACAACAATAATGCATTGAGGTACGTACTAAACAGCATACAGTTACCAGACTCAATGTTGAAAGACATAATTAGCGGGACTATGGTGATAACACATACAAATAGTAACAGACTGTTCCATTATGTTTCGGGTGTGCAGCCGCAAGAAATCTCCTTTTTCTAATATTTCGGCCGTATAACGTTCAGCCACCTTCAGAGTGAGCCGCAAGACTGCCGCTCCAGTGCTCGCTTCGTGCCTTTATAATCGTATACAGCGCGACTGCGCATGCGGCCACAGATGCAAATGCGCCAGAGACGTTGGTCGGCGGCAGAGACGTGCATAATGCGCGAGTTGTATCTATGACTTCGCAGTCGATCTGTGTTGGCATATCGATGTTTCATTGTGAGCTGCGCTGTGACGACGTCTTTGTGAGTTTATTACAGCAAGTGCCGGATTCCATGATTTATCAAGATTGAAACCACTATCTCTATTTATCAAATTCGTCGTCAAGCGAATTTCAATGGCCTTCTTCACTATCGAGTCCCAAAAGGATGATGTAGTTGCCAAAATTTCGACGTTGTCATACAACATACTGTGACCATTATCAATACAGTGCTCTGCCACTGCCGACTTGTTAGGTTGTACAAGCCCTGTGTACCTCCGGTGTTCTGTACATCTTTCCTGGACAGTACGAGTTGTTTGTACGATGTAAGAAAGGCCACATTCACATGGAATTTTGTAAACTCCAGATTTTCGGAGCAGCAAATCATCTTTGACGGAGCCCACGAGTGCAGCTGTCTTGGGTGGAGGACGAAAAATCATTTTTACTTTGTGTCTGCCGAGAATCCGTCCTATTTTTGATGAGAGGCTACCCACATATGGCAGGAGGGCCATCGATTTAAAGGTTTCTTCATCTTCTTCTGCTTTCTTTGTGGCCTCTTTCGGTTTCATTTTCATTGCCCTCTGTATTTGTTGTGGAGAGTACCCATTGTCTTCAAACACTCTTTGTAAGTGGGAAAGTTCATCTTGCAGACTGCTTTCGTCAGAAATAATATGCGCTATGTGGGTCAAAGTTCGGAGAACACTCATTGTCTGGGCAGGATGGTGGCAGGTATTTGCACGTAAATACAGATCGGTGTGCGTCGGCTTCCTATGCACTTCATGTCCCAAAGTGCCATTCTGTCTGTGCCGAACCAAAACATCCAAGAATGGAAGGCATCCCTCCTTTTCAATTTCCATTGTGAACTTTATTTGATCGTGGAGGGAGTTCAGATGTCTTAAGAAGTCTTGCAAGTTGTCTTCACCATGGGGCCAAACTACAAAGGTGTCATCAACATACCTCCAGAATACCATGGGTTTCAAGTCAGCAGATTCAAGCGCCTTCTTCTCGAAGTCTTCCATGAATAAATTGGCCACCAGAGGGGATAAAGGACTACCCATGGCGACTCCATCCGTATGTTGAAAAAATTCGTTGTTAAATAAGAAATATGTGGAGGTCAGAACATGTTTAAATAAAGCTGAAATCTCTTTGTCAAAACTTCTTTCAATAAGTTGTAGAGATTCTGGAAGGGGAACCTTTGTAAATAAAGCCACCACATCAAAACTAACTAATATATCAGACGGGTTCATTTTCAATGATTTCAGTTTACTACTGAAGTCAGCAGAGTTTCTTATGTGGTGAGTACATTTTCCCACAAGAGGCCTCAATAGTGATGCCAGATGTTTGGATCGGTGTGATTACTGAGCTCTTTGAGTTTTTTACTAAGGTGCCATGACCAGGGCATAATTCCGAACTTTGCCAGATTAGTGCATTTTATAAAAACGACATCTATGAATAAGATTTTAACAAACGCTGGTTTTGGCTGTTGTTAAGGAGAGGATCCACTTTACTCGCCGGAAATTAGACCTGGTTTCTGAAGAACTTTATCGCCTGCACCTGAAGATGTCTGTGGACATACCCTACGATTCTTGGAATTGGATTGATGGTACAACTTGGGCCAAATCAGACTGGATTCGTGAGGTGGCCACATCCCGACAGACTGCAAAATTTAGTTGACTGAAGACGACATCGCAGCGAGAAACTGTTATTCGACACCCTGTTATTAATATGACAGGTAGAGATTTGGACGATGCTATGATGATGGTTTTGAGTAAGGGACTGAATTTTGCACCCACGCCACAGGTTCTGCCATTGCCTTCGTTTATCAGAGCCATTGAAGAAGCTGTCCGACCACTTCCCTCAGATTCAGCAGAGGAAATAAGACGGGAAACATGCAGTGCAATTACGAAGGCTCGCCCACAAAGGAGCAATATATCTGTGGCAGAGAGGGCTGCTCTACGCAAGCTTCACCTGGATACTCAGACGGTGGTACTCCCAGCAGATAAAGGTAATGCTACTGTTTTATTGTCTCGGGACGAATACCATGATAAAATGTACAATTTATTGAATGACAGCATGTACCAGAAGATCAGCAGGGATCCCACTAATCGAGTGGCGAAGAAAACTGTTTCGCTTCTGAATGATTCTCCCTTTCCACCAGAAGTTGTTCGAAGATTGAAACCAAGTGGTCCGGTGCCTCCTAGACTTTATGGACTACCAAAGGTCCACAAAAAAGATGTTCCTCTATGCCCCATAGTGAGTAACATAGGCTCTCTGACCTATGACGTTGTCAAACATCTGGCATCATTGTTGAGGCCTCTTGTGGGAAAATGTGCTCACCACATAAGAAACTCTGCTGACTTCAGTAGTAAACTGAAATCATTGAAAATGAACCCGTCTGATATATTAGTTAGTTTTGATGTGATGGCTTTATTTACAAAGGTTCCCCTTCCAGAATCTCTACAACTTATTGAAAGAAGTTTTGACAAAGAGATTTCAGCTTTATTTAAACATGTTCTGACCACTACATATTTCTTATTTAACAACGAATTTTTTCAACATACGGATGGAGTCGCCATGGGTAGTCCCTTATCCCCTCTGGTGGCCAATTTATTCATGGAAGACTTCGAGGAGAAGGCTCTTGAATCTGCTGACTTGAAACCCATGGTATTCTGGAGGTATGTTGATGACACCTTTGTAGTTTGGCCCCATGGTGAAGACAACTTGCAAGACTTCTTAAGACATCTGAACTCCCTCCACGATCAAATAAAGTTCACAATGGAAATTGAAAAGGAGGGATGCCTTCCATTCTTGGATGTTTTGGTTCGGCACAGACAGGATGGCACTTTGGGACATGAAGTGCATAGGAAGCCGACACACACCGATCAGTATTTACGTGCAAATACCTGCCACCATCCTGCCCAGACAATGAGTGTTCTCCGAACTTTGACCCACAGAGCGCATATTATTTCTGACGAAAGCAGTCTGCAAGATGAACTTTCTCACTTACAAAGAGTGTTTGAAGACAATGGGTACTCTCCACAACAAATACAGAGGGCAATGAAAATGAAACCGAAAGAGGCCACAAAGAAAGCAGAAGAAGATGAAGAAACCTTTAAATCGATGGCCTTCCTGCCATATGTGGGCAGCCTCTCATCAAAAATAGGACGGATTCTCGGCAGACACAAAGTAAAAGTGATTTTTCGTCCTCCACCCAAGACGGCTGCACTCGTGGGCTCCGTCAAAGATGATTTGCTGCTCCGAAAATCTGGAGTTTACAAAATTCCATGTGAATGTGGCCTCTCTTACATGGGACAAACAACTCGTACTGTCCAAGAAAGATGTACAGAACACCGGAGGTACACAGGGCTTGTACAACCTAACAAGTCGGCAGTGGCAGAGCATGGTCACAGTATGTTGTATGACAACGTCGAAATTTTGGCAACTACATCATTCTTTTGGGACTCGATAGTGAAGGAGGCAATTGAAATTCACTTGACAACGAATTTGATAAATAGAGATAGTGGTTTCAATCTTGATAAATCATGGAATCCGGCACTTGCTGTAATAAACTCACAAAGACGTCGTCACAGCGCAGCTCACAATGATACATCGATATGCCAACACAGATCGACTGCGGAGTCATAGATACAACTCGCGCATTATGCACGTCTCTGCCGCCGACCAACGTCTCTGGCGCATTTGCATCTGTGGCCGCATGCGCAGTCGCGCGGTACACGATTATAAAGGGACGAAGCGAGCACTGGAGCGGCAGTCTTGCGGCTCGGGTAGCATTCATCTGACGCTAGGTGAGGAAAGCTCTACGTCATAGTGACGTTAGGCTACGTCATCATGGCGTAAATAAACCTAAATCGACTTCATGCGAATATCGATCTTTGCAGTTGTGCCACAGAGGTTGCACAGTAAAGTGAAAGCTAAATTTAAATACACGTGTACAAACGAAGTGAGCATTTGTGTGGTATGCTCATCCGAGTAGAATTACTTATTAAGCTGTAATCTCAACAGTTTTCGATGTTGTCTGTTTCTTGATGTAGTGAATGTCTGAACGAAGGAACCAAAACAATAACAAAAGTCAAAAATAGCGTCTAGTCATGTAAAAAAAAAAATCCGATTAATTGTGCATAAATAATGCGGATAGAAACGTGAAATAGAGATAAATTAAAGTGTTCCATATTTTTATAAAAGCCAATACATTATACATAATTCTTCTGGGCAGAAATGTTAAACTGAGAAATTAATGTGGTTCTAAAGACAATTCCGAATGTTGCTGGATTTTTAATTTTACCTTCATGCTGTAGATCAGCACAGACACTTTTGCTCTTCAGAAATAAGTTATTTCTGATGAATATAATGCACTGACCTGTTATAACACGTCATTATTTTTCTTCATACATTGTATACTGTGAAAAAAACAATAAATTGCAAGTCACATTTACCAGAATTTTAAGCAACTGAAAGTAGTGAGTGCTGTTGCCATTTTCAGCTACTTTTTGTATGACTCTTAGGCAATATGGAAATAGCTGTAGTAATCATGCCAAACACCCCCAACATTAATACCGTTTCTATTGAGAGAATTAACAAACACAGTATTCCACCACCGCATATGAAACATGGCTTAGTGCCGCTAAAACTGTGGGCTGTTGTGGTTATTTTGTGAAGTAGCTCACCCATTGTGACAGCCAGTGTTCCAACATCATTTGGCAACTACTAGGAGACTTAACTTTTTTTATAGTTGATACTGCTTACATATTAAAATGTAACAATTAAGACGAAATATCATTGTTTTTTCACAGTGTACAGCATATAAAGAATGAAGGCAAAACTAAAATTCCAGCAACATTACGAATTATCTTTGGAAGCACATTAATTTCTCGTTTTAACGTTTCTGCCCAGAAGAGTTATGTATAATCCACCAGCTTATATAAAAATACGAAACACTTTAATTTCTCCCTATTTCACATGTGTGTCCAAATGATTTATGCAGAATTAATCGGATTTTTTTAATGACTACTCGCTTTTTTTTTTTTTTTTACTTTTGTTGTGGTTATGGTTCCTTCGTTCAGATATTCTCTATATTCATGTAACACACAATAACATCCCACATTCTTGGGATTAGAGCTTAATAATTAATTATTTCACGTTTCTGTCGACACAATCATGCAGGATTCATGGGATTTTTCAAAGATAACTACAAGCTTTTTTTGACTTTCGTTATATTCATGAAATACTCAATAACATCCAAAATTCTTTGGATTGCAGCTTAATAATTAACTATTTCACGTTTGTTCCACATGATTTCTGGACGATTCACGGATTTAAAAAAATGACTGCAAGCGTTTCTTTGTTTCTTTCGTGATGGTTCCTTCGTTCAGACATTCATTATGTTCAAGAAACACACAATAACATCCAAAACTGTTTGGATTCCAGCTCCATAAGTAATTCAACTGGGCTGAACATATCACATTTAGCTTTCACGTTACCGTGCGACCTCTCTGGTGCAACTGCAAAGATCGAGACACGTACTCATGAAGTCGATTTAGGTTTATTTACGTCACGATGACGTTGCGTTACGTCACTATGACGTAGGGCTCTCCTCAGCTAGCGTGAGATGAATGTTACCCTTGCGGCTCACTCTGAAGATGGCTGAACGAACGTTATACGGTCGAAATATTAGAAGAAGAAGGAGATTTCTTGCGGCTGCACACCCGAAACTTAATGGAACAGTCTTTGCGCCGCCAAAACCAGAAGATTCACAAATAGTAACAGAGTTTAGACCTTATTCGCAAAGTACGTTGCTAGTGCTACTTGTAACGTAAGGTCCTAATGAAATGTAATGGACCTGAACGAGGCAAGAATAACAGTTAGTACTAATCTATGAGACCATTCGAGGAGGGTACAAAGAAAACAGATTTCGCACCTAGTAGAATAAGTGGTGCGAATAAATCCACGCCCACGACCTGGAAAGGGCTTCTTTCGTAGCTGACTAGCATTCCATGTCTACGATTGTATTATGTAAGTGGAAATGTTTTCTACGGGACCCGCTGCAGTCTCTGTTGACGATTAAGTGGCAGATACCGTACCACCTGGAGTACATTTACCAAATAAAAAACATATGCCTCAACCCAGGATCGAACCACCGAGCTCCTGCATGCTAACCACAACCTCTATCTACTGTACCAACTGTTCAGAACAACAAAACCTACTGACAGAAGTAATTAGCATACATGTTGTTACAGCGTTGCCAGATTGCCACTCTTTAACGTCCTTTTTCTGTCGGATGTACTCGTCGGACGAAATTTTGTGACATTTTTTTATCGCTGGCACGCGAGGAGTCGCGCTGCGAAGCCCGAGTGCGCGAACATCGCTTCAGCCTGTATATCGACAGGTTGATTCTCGAAAACATGCAAATATTTTAATGTGTTATTCTACAAGTGAAACTAAAGAAAGAAGTTTATAGAAACTTAGGTCCCCAAATGTCTGGTTATAGAGTTAAGGCTAAAAAAAGATTTTGCCTGAAATTTAGGAACTTCGCTAATATGAAGCCATCGCAAAACTGTACGATGTTAAAGCAAAGCACGATTTCCATTTATTGTGTTGTTATTGGTCTGGTGACTCTAATGAAACATGTCCCAGATGGGCATCGTAGTTTCCCAGAAGTCCAGAGAAGCAAAGTTTATTATACAAGTAAATTTGTTTACTTTCCATTAAGAATGTAGAAACGTGCAGCTAAATGCATTGAACTCGGTGGAGACAAATTGTTATGTACACTGTACAACTTCCTTAAGACTGAGCTTTGTTTTTTCCGGTCCAACATGAATTCACCTGTGCTAAGGTATTAATAAAAACAGATTTCTGACACATTCATACAGTTTCAGTTAACGTTATCACCATCATTTCCCCAAAATTAAATTCTCTTTAACTTCTGTTGAAAACTTTGTGCAATTGTCTGGAATTTAAAAAACAAATTGGGCCAAGTAGTTAATAAATTAAAAATTTTGTAAAATTACTTCTTTGCTTCTATGGATGTTCTGGAAAACTACTGCAGTTACACGTCTGGGACGCCTTTTATTAGGCTTTACTTTAACCTCGTAATGGCTTCATATTAGGGAAGTTGCTAAATTTCAGGCAAAATCTTTTATTTGCCGTAACTCGGTAACTAAACATTTGCACTCCTATGTTTATAATAACTTTTTTCTTTAATTTTACTTGTAGAATAAATATTTGCATATCTTCGTGAATCACCCTATATATCAGCTGCGTAGCAGCAACTAGCATTGTACTCAGCAGTGTTATTCGCGCATTACCTTTACGCTGATTTCGCGAAGATGAGTCTTAATTTAATATATTATTGTTATAAATAATTCAGAATTAACCTTAATATTGATTTTAGAACAGCGCGTCTTAATGCGCAGTTCAACCACGGTTGAACATAGCACAATTCAAATTACGTAACGATTACTCTCCCGAAACAAACATAGAATCCAACAGTCACCTATCAAACACCGTTAATCAATTCGGAATAAACCAACAATTTTAAGGAATTCGCTTTACTTACAGTATTTAACAATACGTAACAGCAAAGTGTCTCCCGCAATCAGAGGGATAAATCGACACAGAAACAGCGATAAAAGTTTGGTCCACCCTGTTTTATCACTGTTTTGTTTCAATACAAAGTAAATGTTTGTATACCTCCTACACGTGCTTTTCCAAAATATTTACTGTTGAAGGTAAATATTAAGCACATAGTAGGATAATATACTTGATTTTTTTTTCTTTGTACATAAACGTTCTACTCAGATAATACCGTCAAGTTGGACGATTAGTAAATAATTACAACTCTGAACTTTGTTTCTTATGTTCAAGTAACTGACAGCTGGCTAAAATATAACTCTTCATTTACATCTTTTAAGCTATGAACTTTCTTTCGGTTCTTTGCTTTAATTTTCTTATGTCTTTTCCTTTTGGGGCCAAGTTACTATGGGGATTACTCTACACTGCGTAACAGAATTAAAGGATCACTTTTTCGAAACCCCGTAACTCCCATCCATTAAGTTTCCTGTGTAATTGTGCAAAACCGTGGCGCCCTGTGACATCACCCAAAGGCTCGAGACACTTCAAACGACAAAGTATCAAAACTTGCGAAAGGAAGGGCCACAATGCAGAAGTTCATGTAAGATGGCTTGTTGTTGTTGTGGTCTTCAGTCCAGAGACTGGTTTGATGCAGCTCTCCATGCTACTCTGTCCTGTGCAAGCTTCTTCATCTCCCAGTACCTACTGCAACCAACATCCTCCTGAATCTGTTTAGTGTATTCATCTCTTGGTCTCCCTCTACGATTTTTACTCCCTGCGCTGCCCTCCAATACTAAATTGGTGACCCCTTGATGCCTCAGAATGTGTCCTACCAACTGATCCCTTATTCTATTCAAATTGTGCGATAAATTTCTCTTCTCCCCAGTTCTATTCAATACCGCCTCATTAGTTATATGATCTACCAATCTAATCTTCAGCATTCTTCTGTAGCACCACATTTCGAAAGCTTCTATTCTCTTCTTGTCTAAACTATTTATCGTTCACAGTTCACTTCCATACATGGCTACACTCCATACAAATACTTTCAGAAAAGACTTCCTGACACTTAAATCTATACTCGATGTTAACAAATTTCTGTTCTTCAGAAACGCTTTCCTTGCCATTGCCAGTCTACTTCGACCAACAACAGTTATTTTGATCTCCAAATAGCAAAACTCATTTACTACTTTAAGCGTCTCATGTCCTAATATAATACCCTCAGGATCACCAAATTTAATTCGACTACATTCCGTTATCCTCGTTTTGCTTTTGTTGGTGTTGATCTTATATCCTCATTTCAAGACACTGTCCATTCCAATTTCAATTGGCACAAAATTTCACCACAATTGTGCCCAATTCCACCATGAACTGTCACACGATCGGAAGATCGTCACACCCCCTCCTGCCCACATGTCACTCCTCCTTTTGACACTTCTACGATGGCGGTCAGAACTGCAATGCCCAGCGTTGAAATCACGCGGTTTTCTTATGAATGGTCTGGGAAAACATTCCAAACACGCAGCCGCTCAGAATCGGCGCGAAAAGGCTGCAGGGGGTGGCATAAATGGCGTCACTGAAACCGCGCCTTTCCCTCAGGCGTTGATTCCCACGCGTTTCGCAGTCGAAAACGACAGTTCGCCGTGCGATAAGCAACGGGAAGACGTTCTTCACAACCTCTGACAGTGCCTTGCATTTCAACTCTTCTTTAAGGACACTGTGGGGCTGCATCCCTTTAGAATGTGATTGCAACCGTTTGGAGCTCAACGCAACCGCAATTTTTGCTCTCTTGTGCAGGTTGGAACTACCACGGACTGTTCAAAACCATTCTGACAACATGTGATCGAGATCAGCGCTCCTGCTTTGAGTCCTCACGTGGCATGAAATGGGGTGAGGGGGAGGGGGGATACGGCATTGATACATACATGAATGAAATGGCAAAGGGTTCCTCCAAGACCCCTTCCCCAAGGTTCCTCAAAGACCCCCCGCCCAGTCAGCAAAACTCTCGGTGGCACCAGCTCACATTTATTGAGAATTTTAAAAATGCACCCATGCAGACACCACGATGAGATTACAGGGCACCTGCACGCTGTTGCTCTTTTGCCGCTACAGTGTTGCGCTTACGCCTAATAGTAGGCCATTCAGAATCGGACAGTGTCAAAGGGGTTGCCGATCTGCAAGTGCTTAGGAGAAGTCGTGGGTTCTGTATGTACAGGTGCATTTTTAAAAATCTCAATAATGGTGGACTCGCGACACAGAGGCTTTGCATGTGTCAGTATCACAACCCCTCTGTGATCAAACCACAAGAGGACACAAAATAGGAGTGCTAAAAAACCATAAGCACCTTTATCTGCTTTGGATTACGTACAGATTTTGTCCAAAAGTTTTGAACATCCCTAGTGATTCCAACCTATACTCAAGAACACAAACTGCGGTCTCGCTAAGCTCGAAACGGGTGTAATCACATTCGATGGGGATGCAGCTCCACAACATCCATAGAGAAGTGTTGAAGCGCCCGTGTCCGCAGTATCAAAGATTGAGTTGTTCCTGTTGCTCATCACATTTTGAACTGTCTTCTTTGACCGCGAGTTGTGTGGGAACTGACAACAGATGGAAATGGGTGGTTTCACCTTTATGCCAACCCCTGCGGCATTTCCGTGAAGATTCTAAGCGGCGGTTTGTCTTAAATCTTTTTCTCGTCCACTCATAAGAAAACAGGGTGATTTCAACACTGGGCGTCACAGTTCTGTCCTCCATCACAGGGGCGTCAAAAGAAGGGGTGGACTGTGAGTAAGAAGGGTTGTGGCAACCTTCTCATCATGAGACATGTCCACAGTGGCATTGGGCTGAATTGTGGTGAAATTTTGTGGCAGTGTGACAATGTTAATGCACGTGAACTTCTGAGCTGTGACCTTTTTTTTTTTTTGTTCCCCCCACCCCCCTCCACAAATATCGATACCTTGCCATTTAAAGCGTCATCAAGCCCGAGAGTGATGTGCAGGTCACCAACCTTTTGCACTATTACAGAAGAAAGTTGTACGCACCTGTGAGCCAAATTTATTTCAGAATGTGAAGACGAGATTAGACTGATTACAGTACTCAGATAGCTATTTGAGAAGCTATTATTCCTTTACTCATGCAGCTGGAACAGAAAGAGACCCTGATTTGTAGTATAACACTAGAACCCTCTACCATGCATTTCACAGTGGTTTTCTGAGTACACAGTAGATTTAGATGTAGAGCAGTGAGATTAATGTACTGGGTTACTCAATGAACATCCTGCAGTAATCTCTTCAGTTCTCCCAAGATATTTACACTTACAGGTCAGTATATACACTCACTGATGACAACAGAGGATGCTTTTGGACAAACTGAGACATTCTTAAATAAGACAAGTGAAAAATTTTCAACAAGGCTATGCAAACCTTACAAAGTTACACAAGGAAGTCACAAATAAAAGTATACAAGAAGCTTCATGTTAAAATAAAAATGAAATTAATAATGTACAATTATGCAAAACAAAACTAAAAACATCCCATATAGATCAACTTTTTACAAAATGTGATGGATCCTTGATCTGTAGAGTGATCAAAGACACTTTTAAAACAATACATTTATTAACAAAATGAAACAATTATAATATCCTTGCACGAATAGCCATACAGCTACACAGAACAGAAATGTCTCTCCTGTGACATTGTCTGTGCTGTGCCTACATAATGAACTGCAGAGATGTGGTAGGTGACAGAGTGAAGACCTGGGGCATTACTGGGCCAGTACTGCTGGTGTGACAACTGACATACTGCTGGTACAGATCAGAAAGAACTGGGTCAGATCTGCCAGTGTGGAACACTCAGATGTAACTGCTGGTCCTGCCAACTGACAGTACAGGAACTGAACTGCTGATACAGCCAGATGGAACTGCTGGTACTGCCAACTTGAGATGCATGGTGTAACTGAGTTTGCACGGTCCTTGGTGGCCCAAATAGTTGGGAGTGGATGGATATCCGTGTGACACTGAGGGCACGGGACCTGCCGACAACACTCTCTGCTGCAACAAGCACACTGTCTGTTGGTGACATTGGCACAACCAGACACAATGAAAGCGGTGTGTAACTCGGTGGTAAACAACCCAAACCACACAAGGACAATATTTCTATTTTGACAAGAGCCATTCATGCGTGTCCTCCTGGTGGTGTGGCTGTCCACACAGCTTGCCTAGTTACAGCTGCCAGAGACTGTGGCCATGTGTCTATGAGTTGCATTTGCATGAGCGTGTGCATGTGTGTATGTTGTCTAATTTTGATAAAGGCCTTGTTGGCCTAAAACTAATTGTGTGACAGTCTTTTTGTCATGCCTTTCTGTGACTCAGCATCTCCGCTATATGGTGAGTAGCAACTATCCTTTTCATTATATTGTTGAAGACATGAAAATTTAATTTATGAAGATGTAAATGTACTTTTATTTAGTTATGTCATGAAAATAAAACTGTAGTTTTATTTATTCCCTGTTTGAAGAATTCACATAAATTTATGCCAGTAAACTCCAGAGGGTAATGTTAAAAGCAGTTATAAGTAACTGAAATAGCATCTATATAACAACTAAAATTCAAAGAAAAAAATGTTCATGTAATATTTCATTCTTTCACTTCTCCTATATTCCATGTACACTCATTGTACAATATGTATCTCCAGGGCCAAATTCAAACATCAGACTCTCTAACCTGGTACTCCAAAGCAGAGTAAACATTGTAAGCAACAAAACCATTTATATTATGAAACCTGTAAAAAAAGGTAAATTCAGCACACTGTGTATGTGTAACAATGTGGATCACAACAGACAGACAGCTCCAAACTGTAAATGCAAGCTGTGCACTACAGATCTTCAGCACTTTGACTCATTTGCTTCAGACACCAGAGCTACGAGAACTTCATTTGTTTCAGACTTACGTGGAAACAGAGTTAAACGCATCAATGTCAAGCTAGTGTACATCTAAAAATACTATTAGCAGGAGATGTTTATATGGACAGTTTAAATCAAAACTGCCCACACAACTACCTTGTGAAAATTGCTAAATAAACAAAAAATAAATTTTAAAAAATAGTCAATCACTTAATCAATTAACCAAATAACTATATGTTGATAAGTAACTTTTATTTCTAAAGGACATACAATAATCATCTTAAATAAATTGAGACAACAGTGCCTGATACTGAAGTCATGTGTATTAGTTGTGTTTGGTGTGTGTGTGTGTGTGTGTGTGTGTGTGTGTGTGTGTGTGTGCTTCTTCTGAAATCATGATATTATAATAATCGATCTTTCTGCCTATTAATGTGCATTTCTTTATGGTGAGAGTCAAGTGATAATCTCTTCACCAGTGTCGATTTTCTGTATGTCTCCCTTCATGACACTACAGTATTCTAGCAATATGACTTTTCTGTACATAAAAGCATCATTTGCAAAAAGCTTCATCGAAATTCTGACATTTGCAGTAGTGTGTGTGTGTGTGTGTGTGTGTGTGTGTGTGTGTGTGTGTGTGTGTGTGGCTGTTTATCAAAGTAGTTCCAATATGAAAACCTACTACTGCTTTGTTTCATTAAAAGATGTCCCTGAAATTTCCAAATGTCCCATAACTAATTTTTGTTGTAAGTGAGAGCATGTTTTTCTTGACAAGTTTTTATTGCCACAAATGGAGTTACTCATTAATGACTATTCAAAGCTTGGCAAGAATTTACACTTTTAACAATTCTTTACATTAGAAGTTCCTCCCCCTGGAAATTCCTTAATTATCATCATCTGTCAGCATTCTGTGCCCTGACATGCCACTATGTGATACCGTCAAGTTCCTCACAGGAACACAATTCAAAATGTTGTCATTGGTGCGTAATATCAATAGACTTTGACAGCAAATGATGCATCCTGTTTCAAACTTTCAAACTGAATTGCATTGACACTTCAGAGATTGTTAACTTGATGACACTGCAAGCAAATCAGCAACATACTACTTTGCACTGAAATTAGTAAAACAGAACCAAAACCTGAATATTTATTGTTGGTTTACAAGACCTGTGTTTAAATGTGGATCCAAACTTACTTTAAAAAAAAAAAAAATTAAAATCCACCTACGTGACTGAGTCACAAGCACATTACACTCTTTCACAATCATAACTGTGCAGTAGGGAACTGATCTGCCTGAGAACCCAGTGGCATTAATGAGGATTCCCTAGGTCAGCAAGGGCTTCACAAGTAACTGAGCAACAAATATTACAACAATTCAAAGTACGCTCTCACCGTTCCTTGTGCAATTCCATAATCATTTCCAAACCAGATTCTCAGATTTGAACCAAAATTACATTTCTTTCTGCCAACACACTGGCCAGCTTTTCATAGAATCTCTAATACATCAAGTTTTTCAGAACTCTCTGAGATTTCTCGATTTCCAGACAAATCACTATCTGCCACACTGACACAGGACTTCTCAAATTTTGGAGGAGTTCGTGATGAAAGCCACGGACATGATTCATTCAACACTAGTTCTCAGAGAATTCAACTATGTCCAATAATGGTGATCAGAGAGTTTGCTTTTAGGCACCACCCTATCATTCAACACTTATCTCACCACTTGCCAACAGTTAAACTGTGTTACAAGTGTCTTGCTCTGAGCAACAGACAATGAGGAATGCCGGGTAGTCATCTTCCAGTTCTCTGCTAAAGCTCTTGGCCTTGCTATAAGTGGACCAGTGTGGGGTGAACCAGATGACAGCATTGGTCTGACATTATGGTTACAGGCCAGACATAGTTGTAAATGTTAAGCAAGTGGTACATATGTGCATCACATGTGGACGCAGCATATGGTACACCATTACAAAACAAACTTTGGCCATTGCTTCAACAACCATGAGAACACCCCCAAACTGTCAAAATTCTCATATGCAGTGCATATCACATTCACAAACAAGGCAGACAACAACTACAGCTATTAAGAAATTTGTTTTTCATTGAAAGAATCCCACAAATTGCCTCCAGCAATGAGTTAATTTTCAATCTTTTTGCTTCCAGAATTACTGGTGCCTGCCCATTTTATACTGCCTGAAATGAGGAGGTAAATGGTTTGTATGTACATTCAAAAATGGAAAGAGAAAAGCTGTATCACCTCTGCATGATAAAAATGGCCTCTTTTGCTTTTTGGCTTTTTACTAAGCTCATCAACAGCAAGTCTCCAATGGAGATATTTAAGTTGGTACCACATAATATAATGGGACTTCCTGAGCCCGACTTCACAGCAACAGCAATACAGTCACCCACAGTACATTACTGTGTGGCCCGTATCTATGGCTCGCACTGAGGTGGGTACCAGGCATCATCATATCTTGTATGGTCTACATGCTTTATGAGGTGACAGCCAACTAAATAAAAGAAGTACTACATGGTAACCAATTTTGCGTCTGCTGCCAGTAGCACCCATTTAGCATGTTAGTTGCCCCAAACATTAGCTGCTGATGGAAGTGCTTTGATCAAAAATACCAGCTTGTGTCATTTTTGGGATTACTTATCATTCTGATAATAGTCTAAAATGTAAAAGAATTACATCACTTGTAAGTGAACTCATTCAAGCGACATTTTCTTTTACATACATGAATTTTGATTGTGCTGTTTATTATTACTGTAGTGGTTTTATTTCTACCATTTGACTTCAGATTTCCTACCAGTCCAACCTGAAAAGCTCTCTGGGCAATCACTGTGAGAAGGAAATAATGGAAACCAACCAAATATAGCAAATTATGCTCTCAGCATTTTTGAAAAGAGAAAATAGCCTGCTCATCAGTTTCTTCAGTCTGTATTAAGGAAAATACTGGATTATGAAAGCAACTTTCTCACATTTTATACTTCTCTTTTTGGTTATTCAAAATGCAAAACAAAAATGAAGTTACATTAACCAGGCAAAATTTGGTGTTTTACTGGCTCAAATATGCATTTAAGACTAGAAAAATATCTGAAAATGCCTTTCTGAGATCGTGTCATTCACAGAAGCACTGTAACATTTACTCTAAGGCGCAGTCAAATGAAAACGAGACAGACATAAGGTAAGTAAGTAAACTGTTTACTATTTCAAAGGCAATTGCCGTAACTGTTGATACATTTATCCCACTATGAGACATGATGGTCAATGCCGTCATGGAAAAATATTTGCAGTTGTCCACGGAACCATGATTGTACCCGGGTGTGCACCTCTTCATCCAAAGCAAATTAACGACCCCTAATGTCTTTCTTCAGGGCTAGAAAACATAGGGACATTGCATGGGGAGAGATCAAGTGTAACAGCTTCCGAGCAAAACTTCTGCAGCACATGTTGCCAAGGTCATTTTGGATGCAGAAGTTCCGCTGGGAAGCTCTTACACATCCACCATACAATCCCAGTCTCTCCCCATGTGATTTCCATATCTTTTGGAGCCCTGAGGAAAAACATTTGGATTTGCTTTGGATAATGAGGTACACACTTGGGTACAATCATGGTTCCATGGACAACAGCCAATATTTTTCCATGAAGGCATTGACCATCTTATTTCACAGTGGCATAAACATATTACTTTTGAAGTAATATACAGTTTACTTACTTTTTTTACATTATTTGACTGCCCCTTGTATTTAAAACAACTGTTGTGTGCACTCGACAGAAACTAAGAACAAGCAGCAATCAAAACAGTAGTCTGATAATGTTTCAGTGCAGCTAACATGGCGGCGATAGCTTCAAAGGAACATACAGTGTAAATGTGTAGCATAATTTACTCTTATTACACTTGCCTGTTGGTGGTCAATAGAACTGGACCACTAGCTGCCCACCTTTTAGCCAAACCACCCACCCTTCTAAGTCTATGCACAACAACAAGCTTACACAAGAGCCATCTTTTTTGCAGTCACAGACAGTGTCTGCCTCCTTTGTGTTTCACTGGTTTGTGACTCCTGTTGCATTAGGAGCTAGGATACATTTTTCTATCTTAATTTTTGGATCCCTAAAAAAACTATTATAACTTCAGCTTTCACCAGTGTGATTTCCCTTATTGATAACCATTTCCCTCTCATTTTCATAGCTCTGAAATTAGTTTTTCAACAACTGAAGTAAGTTATCCAACTGCTTCTTTATATTGCAATCAGCAGAAATCAGTTTACTGGTAACATTATGGAACACGTCTCCTTACCTATGTCAGATTTTACAGATACACTGATCTTTACATGGATCCATTGTGGGTTTACATCAGATGGACAGTTCATATTTAGATTTTGAATGAAATTTTTTTCTTACAACAATATGAGCTGTAGAAACTTACAAAGACCACTTAGAAACAAGTAATCCTAAACCTTATCGGTGTTAAAAATTGATAATGCTGCTTACACCATAACAACATTGCGTTAAACCCAATATCAATCTTTTCTTCATAGAAAGAGGAAATTACTGTCTACAATACTTGAAAAAGCTTTATTGGAAAATATTTCCATTTTTGTACATTTTATGCTGTGTATCACAATTACAGTGGAACATTTCTGACAGTACCATCACTACAAAAACCGCAGAGTGGACACTCAAACTGTGGGTCTGCAAGCACATTAGCCTGTGAAGAGAAAAAATAAATCAGTTCACATAAAAAATTCAAATCCCATACCAAATTAATTTTAACAAGAAACTTTCCAAACTATGTGATCTTTAAACTATGATGTAACTGATGTCACTCACATTTTACAAGAGCCCTTCACAAAACATTTCAGCAAAGAGCAATGACAAGTTGATACTCTTGAATGTTACACAGCCATATTACTAAAATGCTATCCTAGAACACGGGATCAGTTGCAGTGCATGGAAAACAAAAATTCAATTTTCAATATTTCCTGGCATTTCTGACCAAATTAAAAAATTTAAAATGCTGTCAAAATCTACTCATTAAGAGGTATAATCTTATGTTAAAAGTTTAACAAAATAAGACGAGTACTACAATTAAAAATTTTGTTTGTCTTGAGGCAGCATAACTGATGGCATGCAAGTACATGGACTTCATTCATCCAATATTTGAGACTAACAACACTTAGCAACTTCCAGTAAAGTTTACACATTGTTTTCAGATAATTTCTCTTACTGATATCCCAGACAAAATGATCGAAGGTAAAATGTCTATTGCTTTCTACATTTTTGCTGTTCATCGTCAGGCAAGACATCAAGTCTTCTGACTGATTGTGATGCAGCCCACCATGAATTCCTCTCCTGCGTCAAACTCTTCATCTCAGAGTAGCATTTGCAACCTATGTCCTCAATTATTTGCTGGATGTATTCCAAACAGTCTTCCTCTACAGTTTTTGCCCTCTACAGTACTCCCTGGAACCATGGAAGACATGCCATGATGTCTTAACGGTCATCCCATCCCTTCTCCTTGTCAGTGTCTGCCACATATTCCTTTCCTCTCTGATTCCGCACAGAACCTCCTCATTCCTTAACTTATCAAACCCCTAATTTTCAACCTTCGTCTGTAGAACCACATCTCAAATGTTTGGATTCTCTTCTGTCCGGTTTTCCCACAGTCCATGCTTGGATTCTCTTCTGTCCGGTTTTCCCACAGTCCATGCTTTCTACCATACAATGCTGTGCTTCCAACGTACATTCTCAAAAATTTCTAGCTCAAATTAGGGCTATGTTTGATACTACTAGACTTCTCTTCGCCAGGAAAGCACTTTAAGCCAATGCTAGTCTGCTTTTGATGTCCTCCTTGCTTCATCCATCATTGTTATTCTGCTGTCTATGTAGCAGAATTCCTTAACTTCTTCACGCCCATCAATCCTGATGTTAAGTTTCTTGCCGTTCTCATTTCTGCTACTTCTCATTACTTTCATCTTTCTTCAGTTTATTATCAATCCATATTCTGTACTCATTACAATGTTCATCCCATTCTGTAGACCATATAATTCTTCTTCACTTTCATTGAAGATAGCAATGTCATCAATTAATCGTATCATTGCTATTCTTTCACCTTGACTTTTAATCCCACTCCTAAACCTTTCTTTCATTTCCATCATTTCTTCTTCAATGTATAGACTGAATAGTACATCCCTGTCTTACACCTTTTTTTAATCCAAGCACTTGGTTCTTGGTCGTCTACTCTTATTATTCTCTTTTGGGTCTTGTACATATTGTATATTACACGTCTCTCCCTATACCTTACCCCTATTTTTCTCAGAATTTCAAACATCTTGTACCATATAACACTGTCGAACATTTTTTCCAAGTCGACAAATCCTATGAACTTGTCTTGATTTTCTTTACTTTTGGTTCCATTATCAACCGTAGCATCAGAATTGTCTCTCTGGTGCCTTTGCTTTTCCTAAAGCCAAACTGATTGTCATCTAACACATCCTCAGTTTATTACTTATTTACTACTACCTCTCTTCGCAATTCACTATTCATGCAAAATCTAAATATATCACTTAATGTAACTGCAAAATCATCTCATTATATGACACATCAAAGACAGGGCTACCTGTAAAACCAGTCATGTGATTAACAAGCTAAGCTGCAACCACTGTGCTTCATTCTATGTAGGCATGACAACCAACAAGCTGTCTGTCTACAGGAATGGCCACCGACAAACTGTGCCCAAGAAACAAGTGGAGTACCCTGTTGCTGAACACGCGGCCAAACATGATAGCCCTCATTTCAATGACTGTTTCACAGCCTGTGCCATATGGGTCCTCCCCACCAACACCAACTTTTCTGAATTGCACAGGTGGGAACTTTCCCTACCATACATCCTGTGTTTCCGTAACCCTCCTGGCCTCCAACTTCATTAGTCACTGTCCTCACCCATCCAGCCCCCTCCCTGTTCCCATTCCAGCACTACACAGCCATTAATTTCACCGCCACACCCAGTCTTTTAATTTCTTTTTGTTTCCCTCCTTTCCGCAACTCCCCCCCCCCCCCCTCCCCCCTCTTTCTCTCCTGTCCTTCGTCTAAACTGCAGCACTTCACTGTCTGCTACCCCCACCATACTATCCTCCCCCTCTCCACTCCAGCCTCCTCCTTACTCCCACCCAGTTGCCACTAGCATCATGCACTGGTGCTGCTGCTCGCAGTGTGGTTTCAGTTGCTCGAGACTGCAGATGTGTGTGCAAGTTGCATTTGCGTGAGTGTGTGTGTGCGTGTGTGTATGTGTTTCTATTGTTGACAAAGGCCTTAATGGCCGAAAGTTACAATTGTGTGAATCTTTTTGCTGTGCCAATCACGACTCAGCACCTCTGCTATGTGGTAAGTAGCAACTTTCCTTCTCAAATATTGTTACATTTCATCTTGAATTTTCCATTGTTTGATTTGAGTTTAGGAGATATGATATCATATACATTGAGATGCATGAAAAACTAGCTTGTGCTTAAAATAAAGCACAAATTACCTATTTCATATCCATCCAGTGTTTCGTTATGAGAGCACTTAGCGACTTCCAACAGACCTTAAGCATAATTTGAAATCTTCTGTAAACTTTTTCTCATTTACATGGTTAAAGACAAATATTTAACACATGAACTCATTTGTAAAATAATCAGAGGTATGAAGATGTTTTGTACACAGGAGTTCAATTCTTTAAAGAATTGGAATTTACTAGTAATTTTAGAATAGCACTGACAATTTATTAAATACTAACAATAATAATACAAATGAACAGAAAAATTTGACATTAGATGTCAAAATTAGATTCTGTGCCTTGGTCCACAGCAACAGAAAAGAGATGGTACTGGGTTTTTAGTGCCAAACAGTAAGTACTAAATGGTAGTAATGGTAGTGGTAGTAGTAGTGGTGGTGGTGGTGGTGGTGGTGGTGGTGGTAATAGTAGTAGTAGTAATAATAATAATAATAATAATAATAATAATAAAAGCAGTAGCAGCACCACCACCACCAGCAGCAGAAGCAGTAGTAGCAGTAGCAGTAGTGGTTTTCTTCATACAGGACCACTTTTACAAGGATGTTGCACATGCAGACATTTACATACTTACATGTCTAGTTTGACAAGGATGGGAGACATATCACCCATGGTGTTAGAGTAAGAATCACCACAATCTTTGCCTAAAGTAATTTAAGGAAACCACAGGAAACCTAAATCAGGATGGGGAGTAATGCCTTCCAAATACAAGAACAGTGACTTAACTAGGGTGTATACGCAGACAAGAAAAAAAAATTCCCGGATTTCCCGGTTAAAATTACACTTTCTTCCGGGTGAAAATACACTTTTTCCATGTTACGTGACAGTATACTTTTCCTCGGAACTGTAAAACTCCTTTGAATAGTTATGGTTTTATACACCAGCGTAGAACTTCCCAGACCTTTAGAAAACCAAACTCAGTAAAAAAAAAACAACATACACAGCGTTACTACAAGAAAAGCAAAGCTTTCACATGCAATATTGGTCTCGAAGATTAATAAGCTGCAAGAGAAGCTAAGCTTTCACATATAATGTTGATTTCTTTTTTGCGTGTGTTACACTTTAAGGTACATCACACAAATGTGTCAGTAAAATTTTTAATAAAGACATAAATATCTGATCTTATGAGCTCAACATTTTTCTAAGTGTACGTCCTCAAAGACTTGATTTTTAAATGAGAGTCAAACGTTCTGTGATTTAAGAAATTCATCGCACATTCTCGCACATAAAAAGAAATTTACTTTGAAAGTAATGCTTTTCAAACAACCATTCGCAATATTTTCCCGTGACCTGTTAGAAATAGGTTCGTTTCAGTAGTTGTCAGAGAGCGCCAGAAACAGGCGTCACCGCGCTTGCGCAGCTACGATGATCAGAGAGCCCAAATGTTCGTAGGTGTAAAACATTAAAAGATCTTACACTATGTCATAAAAGAAACAAGACATCAGAGGATACTCCAAGAACATCGGAATTTCGTGAACCATACTACAATACATAATTCGGCTTAAAGTGCACATTCGTACGTCCAGATTCGGATGTAAATTTTCTTGAGTACCGGTACTGTATTATCTCATGTTTGGTTCTTTATTATGGCATAATGCCATACATGCTGGAAAATGAAAACATGCACTTTTGAAATGCAGCGAACAGTTGAAACTAGCCCATAGTATGGAATTAAACACTTCGTTTCAAATAAAATGACTGCCTCACTGGAAAAGATTAATAAAAGAGAAATTTCTTTAGAAAACCGACAAAAATAACTTCATTGTTCTGAAAGGCGATTAATGCTTGACTGTCAGAAAGGTGGAGATAAAACCTGAAACTAATAACATATTTTAGCCTTCCGTAATTATGCGAACACATTTTAATTCATTTGATAGCTCACGCCCATAGATATCCGTTTTGTTTTCATTTAATGTGAGAGCAATAAATGAAGAGGAAACAGCAAAATCACTAAACGTAAAAACGGGTCACATGGAGACTCCCCACTACAACTCAGACTGCTCTGTGGATCAGCCCTGGATCTCTGATATTTCTGAACCGGGCAATATTAGATAGTGGTGCCCAACCACACGTCTGTAGACAGAAGTGGGAGAAGGTACTTCTCATACGTGACACAACTGCACATGCACAAGAGCCCGCCCGTAACTGCTCAAACGAATCTAACGTAAACAGTTGTGACGTCACGCTCATCGGAGACAATTTGTTGCTAGGAAGCATTGCATAGTCGTCCCAAAGCCTTTGACACACTTTGCAGTTGGCAAACGCTTGTATGAGCACTGTGTCTTATTGTTGTATACAGCGTATTTCTTTTGCGACTTAAGTTTTATTTTCGTTTTTTCCTTTCGTTCATGTTTTGTTGCAGCAGTATTATTCTGCAGAAGCGGGATACAGTAATATCCTTCGTTAGAGTATTGGTTCTTACCCGTCAAAATCACAAAAATTTAAATTAAAACTAAAACAATTAAAAATTCCCAAAATTCCTGGGTTTATCCCGGTTTTCTCCCGGATGAAAAAATTCCCAGGTTTTCCCAGATCTCCCGGTTGTTCAGGGTCGTATACACCCTGCTTAACAGTATCACAGTTCAGTTTATCCCAACCCTATAATGCAATTTTGTTCATACATTCCTGCAAAGAAGTTAATGGGGTGAAAATCCCGTGTTAGAATGCGTGCAGAATAACTTGGGTGGTAGAGTAGATGTGCAGTCAGCTGGTAAAATGCAGGGAGAGAGGTAGTTGTGGGGATTGTGGGCAGGTGTCAACATGCTGTAGGGGAAATGCTGAGAGACAGTACAGGCTGAGAAGTAGGGAAGCCAGCTGAAATTTGGTTGGTGCTGTGACACTTTTGGGATTCAGGATAAGGACTGATTTCTTAGTAATGTTAGTGCGCATTCAGGAAGTATGTTGTTTCCACTGAACATGCATATAGAAAATTTTTCACTAGTGGTCACCTTATTGCACTCACTTGAATAGTGCTTAAAAAAAGAATCAGTTGGAAGCATACTACACCAGACACCCACAACGTAAATGAAATATCACAAAGCACATCCTTTACTGTTAATGGGGTAAAAGATGCAATGCTCAAAATGTAAAATAAAGAGCATGCAGAATGTTAATTTTTTGTCTACTGACCTTCCATGTATTCGTTGTCCTTAGAACAGGTCAGAAATTCATCATCATCATTATCATCATCATCACCACCACCACCACCACCACCACCATCAGCACTCCTCAGTATCACCGGCATGTATATCAATAACCATATCTTCCACTTTGTCTGTCAATTTTCCCTGATCTGTATGTGTTTTTAAACACTTTAGGTAAAATTCATTGCAGCCACCCAGCTCTTTACCAGTGCCCATACCATTTCTATGACATTTAGTTCAGGGTGATAAGGGAAATTACCATTAATGTGCACAAATTCATCTACAGTTAAAATCTTTGTAAGTCTGACGCTTTTTGTTAAGACAAGCACCAAAATCTTTGTGCTTTTGTGGTAAAATTTAATGTTACGAGAATTTAGCCAACAAGCCATCTCAGTTTTGCTGTTATGCAATGTTGGTGGTTTTTCTTGCAGAGCATTGTCAAGCACAACAGATTCTTTTTTTCAAGTTTGATATCAGTTTATATTCCAGCCACCTGGTAAAAAATATATTTGTTCAGTCGAAGTGTGACAGTGTTTTATGCATGTACTTCACTCAGATAATAAAAGGTAGAACAACTACCTTGAAAAATTTGCAGCATTCACCTTTCTACAGTAATCTCCCATTTCAGTTCATGGTTTGAAAACTAAAATTGCATTTGACACAAAACCTAATTTTCCTCCACTGGTCAGAAACATTTCATAAATGCATTAATAAAATGGAAGAAATTTTCAGTCATGGCTTGGTAGAACATATCTAAATTTAAAAGATATGCTCACTTTCTTCTGTTCTATGTATTGTAGTCCAAAAGAAAGTGTATTGTTTTTAACTTTAGATGTATTAATACCTTGCAGTCTGCAGAACTACATGGCTTTATCAGATTTTTCTGTTACCTGTGTGTCTGTAGTGAGACATTGTCCTTTTGAAATCGACACCTTTACTCACTAATTAGATCCATCTCTCCACTCATTGGGGTAGTATGTGAACTGTGAATATATGTTTCACCGAATTTTATGGACATGTCAAATTTCGGCGCAAATACAAAAGTTTTTCACAGACACATATCTCCAATAACCAATAACAGAAAGAAGGCAATCACCATAAACTCATATTAACAATTATTTTCACCTACAATGTCATTCTGACAAAAATTGCAGCTACTTGGTTTTGGTCAATAGTAGACATGACACTGAAGCACACGCAAGCAGAAAATCAGAACTGTGCTCCTCGAAGATGGTGTTTAGTTCAAAAACAAGTTTTAGATTAAAGAACAAAAAAAAGTAAAATAAAAAGAGAGAGAGAATGGCTAGCCAGTACTTATTTTCATGGGATGAAGTACTGGTGATAGAAATATTTAAAAGACAAAACATTACAAGTGACCCACATATTGGATAGATGAGTGGAAACAAAGAAAAAACAGTTTTACATGATAGAAAAAAATATAAAATAAAAAAGAGAGAGAATTTGCATGGGACGAAGTATTGGTGAAAGACACATTAAAAGCGAAAACATTATGAGAGCCATCCACCTGTTGCAAAGATGAGGGGAATAAAAGGAGGAGGAGGATGCTTTAGAAAGAGTAGAAGGTCAAAGAGCATTGTACCAGCTTCAGTCTACAGATGAAATAAAGACAGTGGTGACAAACAAAACCTGGATACAAGAAAACAAATGAGAATTCAATAAAGGGTGCAATTAAAAACTGGAAAGAAGATGAGGAAACAATGAGAAATTGGGTCTTGCCACCCTGTCACACATATCAATGGAAGATGTGGAATATCAATGAGTGCCATCATGTATACGTCGAGTGAGGGCACTATCAGCAACAAAAAAAGAGCATCTCTTACAAACTGACCACGTGAGACCAAATAGCCAGCCTATTTAACCCTAAGTGGGCACAGTCTCGTTCTCTATCTCTGTGTCTCAGCCAATGCTGTGTTCTGATCTTAACCAATGCTTCCCTAGATGACAATGTTGTATTTATGGACTCTGCTGGATAACAATTCAAACTGCTCTTACTGTTGTCCAAGTCATCTATGCCTGTGTGAGAATGCTACAGCGAAATTACACTTTGACAACTATGACCAGCCATATTTATTCAACTAAGCTAATTAAATAACTACTGCAGTGCATTCCACCACCATCTATCAGGAAACACCTGTGTTACTATCTGGCAACTTGCCCATATTCACTTTAATCTGGGAGGACAGTGAGTTAGTTACCCATGTTCTTTTAATTTTCTTGTAGCTAAGTAGAATTATTTTATTTTAGTGTAAACTTTTTGCTTCATGTTATGACGTACACATGCAAGTGTAACAAATAACTGTTGCCATGGCAGAGAAAATCACGAAACTGTTGACAACAATGGGATCAACTGGTAAAAGTTTTGACATTTTCAATGCTCACACATTCACAAGTGTTGCACAGCTTTTCCAACTTTTCAACCATGCACAGGAAGGTTGGTAAATGAACCACAAACAATTAGCACTGGATTTTCAGGCAAGTGATACTAAGTTTGTGGACTGTCCGTGGGCATTTATGTTGTCAACCAATCCGCAACTATATTACTTAGTACAAATGTTGGTTTCCCCATTGGTGATGTCCTCGTCAAATACTTCTGTCATACTTTCAGAATATTTTCCCACCAAGATGCATATAGTAGAAGCCCATTTAGAATCTGATTTCAAAAGCTGCACTTTGTGACTGCCAACTTTCAAGGTTCAAGCAGAAAGTGATAATTTATGTCTGTGTGTGGACAACCTATACTGAAAGTTAAATTCAATATGTGGTAATCCAGAACACACAGTCCACTGCCTGCATCAGTGGGCCTTGTATTTATCACACTATCAGTAAACTGTACTCTACTATCCACAAAATATTCCTGCAGACAACCTGTCTGAATTTCCTATGAGCCCAGACTCAGATTTCAACAGGACTCAAGCAGTCTGTTTCCAGATGGCTACCCATATCCTTGGAAGACATTCCAATCAATTCTAGAGATGTTGCAGCAGCATCCACCTTTGACCAAATTCTCCAGCAGCTCCTCCAGTATGTACGCAGAGGATGGTCCCTCAAGTTGTCAGCCACAGCACCATCAGGTCACCACTACTTCTCTGTCCAACGACATCAGCTTCAAATATGTCAACATCAGCTGCTGTTAATGCAAGAAGATGATAACTGCTGGGCTGAGGTGCCACATGCCTGCAGCAACAGTGTGCGCGAGCGCCCACACACACACACACACACACACACACACACATTTTCCCCCAGAGCTGTAAAACTTATCAGTCCCCTGAATGGTGAAGGATTTATATACCAGTATAGAACTTTCCAGTACTTTACGATATGTAATCAACAAAAAACAATGCCTTTTGGAGAGATCTTTGAAGTGCAGCAAAATCTACACTGCAAAATTTCATAATACAAAAGTATAAACTGGAATTCCAGCAATTATACCACGCTAGATTCTGCGGCACTGACATCAAGCTGGTGAGACACGCTTCTGCCAGCCAATCGTAGCTCATGTTACATGATCTCACCAACCAATGACAGCAGATATTCAGAGCATTGGAAATGTGTTGCAGTGAGCCAATAGCAACATCATGTTAGGTATACAAACCACAATTAGAGAAAGTTAATAGTTTAAATTAATATAAACACTGTATAACCACAAGAAAAGCTAACCTTTCACATATAATACTGACTGTCAAAACTTTTTGCTGTTTTTTTCCAAGGGTTTGGTTAGGCAGGGTCCTAGCAGCAACAGCTTAAATTGCACAGCTGAATATTTTCGACAAGCATGATTATAAATTTCACTATCTCTATTGCTTAGGAAAGAACTAAAATAAATATGAAAAACTAACCTGGAAACTTGGTCTTTTTAGCATATATTACCTTCTTAAGATGCATCAAAAACAAATGTCCCATTAAAATTTTACATAATGCCATAGATGGCTGGACTTGTGGGCCAGAAATTTTTCTAAGTTGCTGGTCCTCAGTGTTAAAGATACAATAGTTGACTAATGGGCTGGATAGCTTCTTCAGGTTGTGTAAAATATTCTGGTCAAGTATATGTCTGGCTTCAAGAAGAATTACACTGAATATGCTACCAGATACAGTGAAATAAAGGTTGAGGATTTTAAACATGGACAGCAGCTGTTGGGGGTGAAGGTTAGCAGAAGCAATGTTTTACTGGCCAGTCATGTTGTCCTTTGTAAATTTATAGTTTTCTCAAGTGAATTTTTCTTTTGATACAAACTATACACAAAATGTGATTGGAGGTATGTTAAGGTATTAAATAGTTAGGACCGCAGTAAACTCATAATCTAAATGTCAGTTAGTAATATGACTTTGTTTCACACTGCTTTTAGAGAAAATACCAATATTAAACCAGCCTGCAGAGATAATGACTTCAATATTTTGTGTAAACAGAATGAGAGACAATACTCAACAATTATAGCAATACTTAACTGCTGCACTGTTTACTTGCAAGAGATAATAAAACTGGATAATAAAACTAGATATTAAAACTGGATTCTGGTTTAAGGAGTTCAGAGCTAAAGATAAAGTGAACGAACAATACATTTGTGGCAGAAGAGTATTGGTTTCCCATTATTTCAAGGGCTGTCTTAACCTTCTCTACTATTAATTTTCTTTTCTTCTCAAAAACATTTAAAATTAAGTTTTTTATGTCAATGGATGTTGTTGTCTTTCTGTGTCAGAAACACTGCCAAAACCAGGGCCAAACACTTAGTACACTTACAACACATACTTATTCTACACTTACTAGTAATGCATGGAAAATCCTAGTCTACATACTTTTCTGCAAGGAAGCATTTAAATTAATAAAGAACAGAAGCAGAAAATGCAGTTATAGTCACCTGCACACAGTAGTAGCAGAAAACGTGAGTGCACCCAATACATTGTGGCTGAATAGGAGGCTCATTACAAACAGCACACCGTGTTGTTGTTGTAAAAACAGGGTTGACAATTGGCTGTTGATATCTTCCACTTGTACCCCGACTTCTTCTTAGCCAGTTAAACCATTGGCGTATTGTAATAGTGTTAATAAGTGGCAGTGCAAGGTTTAAAATCTCCTGTCAAAAGACACACATATAATACTTAGTATATGAAATTAACACCAATGAAACACAAAATCTTTGTAATAGGTAAATTATGTTCCATATAGTTCTATTCAACTACTGAAATTTGTGAGGGCTCTCATCAAAATATTAATGGATTTCAGTTTAAAAAAAAAAGAAGTCTCAAGCCTCTACAGTCAAAATTATATAGGCAGTAGAAATCCCTACACTGAGCGCTTTGTAGTATGAACCCAAGGGTAGAAATGAGTATTTAATTTTTTATACATACAAACAACTCACATCTTATAGCAACACATTGATCATAACAAGGGTTCAAAATGATGATTGCCAAATTCAATACATATAACTGTACAATTCCTGTTCACCAACTGACAGAGAATCATGGTTTGCGACCTGAGACAAGCATGAAATATATTCTCCATCACTCCCGGCTTTGAAAAAATCATCATGACTGAAAGACGCCTCATCCATGAATGATACAATCTGTAATAGGTTCAGCACTTAGAGTAGTGTGCAGGATAATCCTTTGACAGAACTGAAATCTGGGTTCAAAATCATTTAGCCCCATTGCTTGCCCACTTTTATGATTAGTGTGTAATCGATGCTCCACCTGCATTCTCCACATTTGTTGTTGCTGTTGTGGTCTTCAGTCCTGAGACTGGTTTGATGCAGCTCTCCATGCTACTCTATCCTGTGCAAGCTTTTTCATCTCCCAGTACCTACTGCAACCTACATCCTTCTGAATCTGCTTAGTGTATTCATCTCTTGGTCTCCCTCTACGATTTTTACCCTCCACGCTGCCCTCCAATACTACATTGGTGATCCCTTGATGCCTCAGAACATGTCCTGTCAACCGATCCCTTCTTCTGGTCAAGTTGTGCCACAAACTTCTCTTCTCCCCAATCCTATTCAATACTTCCTCATTAGTTATGTGATCTACCCATCTAATCTTCAGCATTCTTCTGTAGCACCACATTTCGAAAGCTTCTATTCTCTTCTTGTCCAAACTATTTATCGTCCATGTTTCACTTCCATACATGGCTACACTCCATACGAATACTTTCAGAAATGACTTCCTGACACTTAAATCAATACTGGATGTTAACAAATTTCTCTTCTTCAGAAACGCTTTCCTTGCCATTGCCAGCCTACATTTTATATCCTCTCTACTTCGACCATCATCAGTTATTTTGCTCCCCAAATAGCAAAACTCCTTTACTACTTTAAGTGCCTCATTTCCTAATCTAATTCCCTCAGCATCACCCGACTTAATTAGATTACACTCCATTATCCTTGTTTTGCTTTTGTTGATGTTCATCTTATATCCTCCTTTCAAGACTCTGTCCATTCCATTCAACTGCTCTTCCAAGTCCTTTGCTGTCTCTGACAGAATTACAATGTCATCGGCGAACCTCAAAGTTTTTATTTCTTCTCCATGAATTTTAATACCTACTCCTAGTTTTTCTTTTGTTTCCTTTACTGCTTGCTCAATATACAGATTGAACAACATCGGGGAGAGGCTACAACCCTGTCTTACTCCCTTCCCAACCACTGCTTCCCTTTCATGTCCCTCGACTCTTATAACTGCCATCTGGTTTCTACATTATATTCTTCAAAATCAGTATTTTAAGGGCAAGGTGACAAGTGTATTGTTATGAATATGTTCCCACATGATCCAATAACATCTCAAATTCTACCAAATGAACAACTCTTTACCGAGCATTGTCATCATTATCATCTCTCTGTGGTTGAACAACCTAATTTCTACCACAGCAATAAGTTTCTCTCAATTAGGAAGATACTTGTTCTGACAATTTTTTTACAGATAGTTTGGTCCTGCAGGTTATCTTGCAGCATCATACACTAAATCATATCTGCAAGTTCCTGTAATGTGTAATGGTCCATCTTCTACAACTAGTCACAACACGTAAAAGATGTAAACTCCAACTTGGACACAACTACGTACTGTTTTTCAAGGTGACACTACCAATACTGGTGTGTCAGGCACTTACTCATTAGCAAATGAAAGCAGGTTAAAAACTTGTTACCTACAAGTACAGAACATATCAGACCTTGTACAGCCTAAAATATTCACTATCGATAGCTTCCAATTGTACCGCCTAAAATATTCAGTATCGATAACTTCCAACACCAGCAGAAGTGGCTGGTTTCTGATGTACCTTCACTCATGATGCTTTTGATCTCAGAGATCACACATCCATATAGTTCACAGGCCCGCTTATAGAGGCGGGTTGGCCCCTGGCACACACTGGTGAGCCACCAAAGAAACAGTATTATTTACACAACTGCAAGTGAATGTTCAGCCTAGTCTGTAACCTGTATTACTGGTGTCCAGTTAATGTGTTTAGTGCTGTGTGCAACCTGTACTTCACTGTATCTTATGTTGGCTCTATAAAGAACTATGTTCCATAAATTGTGTTTGTTGCTGCTACAACAAACTTGGTGACGAGTGAGGGTCACACTTTCTCCAGGTCACATTTTCTCCATGTGTTAGTGTCAGTGCTACGTCACCTGACAAGCATCTTGAAGGAATACTCCAACGTTTCATTGCCCAGCATGGAACAACAGCGGGCTCTCACCACCACTGTCAATCAAGTGGTATCCACATGTTCGCGGCAGGTTACTCTCCCATCAGTGCAACCATTGCCCCTCCTGGCATATGATGAATTGGCTAAGGTTTGGGACTCCTACAAGATATGTTTACACCAACATTTCCAGGTTTTTCACCTGGGTGATGCAAATCTGTGGATTTCTTTCTTTCCTAGCTTATCTGCTGTTGTACCAACTTGCACTGTTGCATGTCCTAGAAGATATGGTTACACCAACATTTCCAGGTTTTTCACCTGGGTGATGCAAATCTGTGGATTTCTTTCTTTCCTAGCTTATCTGCTGTTGTGCCAACTTGCACTGTTGCATGTTCTGGCCAGCTTATCATTTGATGAAATGTGCAAGCTTCTCTCATTCTATTACTGTGACAGTACACATGTCACTGTGATGTGTGTGGAAATTTACCATTGTCAGAAACACCAAACCCAATCTTACAAAGCCTGGGCTGCAGAATTACATGGGTTGAGCCACCATTGTAAATTTGTCACTAGCACCCATCACGAATTCTATATTGATCACATGGTGCTTGATGTTATTATGCGTCTGGCCCAAGATGGGGAAATCCATCAAAAAGCACTTCAGTGTGAGAATCCGGTGTTTACGGATGTGCTCAATATAGCACAATGCGTTAAAGTGGCATGAGCTGCAGGCAACCAGAAAGCTGTATGGGGAGGAGGTAATGGAAGTTGCTCAACCAACCCCTATTAGGCACTCTGTAAGTGTTCAGGATGACAGGGAATCCATTGCAGCAGTACAACCTTCAACTCAGCGTCACATAGGTCAGTGTCGGTTATCGCAAAAGCAGCAACAGGCCGCATCACAACAGCAGCAGCCAGGTGCCCCCTTTACATCTTGCCTGTACTCCTTCACCCACCACGAGTGTGCTGCATGCCCTAAGCATTGGGCCGTTTGCAACAAGTGTCAAAAGTAAGGCCACACTGCATTGGTGTGTAACTCCTCTTCAAACATGGAGGACACAGTAGTACCATGGACATAAACACTATCTCTACTGGAAAGACCAAAACCAACTGCAGGAACGCCTTGGGCTGCGGATCGGAGCCGCCAGGCAGGGAAGCCACTGGCAGTGGAGCACGCACCACCGGGTAAGCACAAGGACGAGTCGGACAACAGACCAACGACAACCGACAACAACAGACAACGACCGACAAAACAAGGAAGAGATAAAACAACGGAGGATTGTAGAAACCACAACACCAAACACCAACAGTAAATCCACTTGGAACCAGAACCAGGCAAATGTCAACAACGAGCAACGACCAGAACGCAGTACCGCCGAGATAGAGATGCAATCCAGAATGAATACCAGACTGACTGGACTAGGGCAGAGCAGGTCACTATATACGAAACCGGAGGGAGCGGCTATTGGCCGCAGTCTGCACATGGTGTAGCAGTGGCGCCCTCGCTGCACGAGAGCCGCTGCGCGGAAGAGCCGCCGCGGACACGGAGCCCTCTATGGGCTGGCCACATCCATTTGTTCTGGCGCGTGTTCGACTTCCACGGCGGGAGGTACTAGATCCTTCCCCCCCAAAATTGGTGCATAGGCGCGGAAATGCTCCGGACGATGCCAAGGCGGGCGGAACGAGGGCACGGGTTGTTATACGTCCCGAGGGACCACTGGGGAAAGGGAGTGCCGACTGTCTGCAGCATCCATCAAGGTGTCACCAGAGGGCAGCAGGTAAGAGGGCGTCTCTATACCCTGGTGAGGCGGAAGGGGTGTCTGCAGAGCCGGCGAGGAGATGGAGGTTGAAGGAAAGGGCTCGAGGGACGTGTCTGCACCAGGAAGCAGGGAAGGCGGTGAGGGAGGAATCAAGGCGGGGGCCCGAGGGTGGAGTTGGTTATGGTGGCGACACTTGTGTCTGTACAGTCGTCACACGCTGCCCATGAGCCGCCGTCACTGTAGTGGGTGTCCATGCAGGTGTGCTGCCATAGGAGCAGGCCCACACGGCCATGCCCGGGGCGTAACGCTGGAAGGGGCGAGAGCGGGGCCCAGAAGGGGATGGTGTCAGCAGGTGGAGGAGGGTCCGAGGAGTTCGGCAGGACTATGACCAGCCACCGGCGTAATGCAGAAGGTGCTTAGAAAATAGGTGAAGGCTGAGGTGGTGGCTGACGGCTCCACTGATTCCATCAGCTGCTGTTTGAAAGTGCGGACCAGGCGTTCCGCTGCACCATTGGATGAAGGATGGAAGGGGGGGAGAGCGAATGTGTTTGATACCGTTAGCTGAGCAGGAGTTCTGGAACGAGGACGCCGTGAATTGGGGCCCGTTATCTGTGACCAACGTGTGAGGAAGGCCTTCAATGGCCAACACCTGGGCCAAGGCGATGAGGGTGGCGTCAGTGGTGGTGGACGCCATACGGACCACATATGGGTATTTGGAATAGGCATCCACAATGAGGAGCCACATGGAGCCTAAGAAGGGGCCTGCAAAATCTAGATGGATCCTGTCCCAGGGTTGGCTGGGTGTTGGCCACGGCGTGAAAGATTGTGTAGGACTAGCCTGATGACGCGCACACACTGTGCAACCACGGACCAGGTGCTCAATGTCTCCATCGATCCCTGGCCAATAGACATGTTGTCGAGCCAACGCCTTCATGCGAGACATCCCCCAGTGTCCGCGGTGTAATAAGTGCAGAACCCGGTGGTGGGCATCCGAGTCTGTGGACAACAGGAGGACGTCCTCCATTACTGAAAGTCTGTGTGAGACATGACGCCACGGGCTGAAGTCAGTTTTCAAACGTCGGGTAAGGTAGGGAGGCCAACCATGGGTCACATAGCAGAGAACTTGCCGCAGAATGGGGTCCATGCATGTGGAAGCGGCGATTTGCGTAGCTGTCAGAGGAAATCCATTGATAGTCTCCTGGCGGGCAGAGTTGATGTGGAAGCACAGGACTTCCTGCTCGTCGAACGCCAGATCGGGTCCTGCTGGGAGACGTCACAAGGCATCTGCATTAGTGTGTTGACTGGTGGGCTTATAGCGGATGGTGTAAGTGTAATTATGCAAGAACAAAGCCCAGTGCTGAAGACGCTGAGCCGTCTATTCTGGGAGGTGTGAATGGGGCCCGAAAAACGACACTAAGGGATTGTGATCCGTGAGGAGGGTGAACTGCACCCCAAACAGGTATATGTGAAATTTCTGAACTGCACAAATAATGGCAAGAGCCTCCTTTTCGATCTGAGAGTAATTCCTTTGTGCAAGAGTTAATGTCTTGGATGCATATGCCACAGGTTGTTCCGACCCATCCTCATTCCTGTGTGCCAGGACTGCCCCAATCCCGTACGCTGAGGCATCGGCCCTCACCACCAAGGGACAATCCAGAGAGAAAGGCGTAAGGCAAGGGGCAGTTTTCAGCATCGTCTTCAGGTGGGTGAAAGCCTGATCGCAGGCAGAAGTCCACGTGTAAGGTACCCCATTAATATGCAGGCGATTTAGGGGATGTGCGACGTGGGCGGATTGGGGTAAGAACTTTAAGTAATAATTGACTTTCCACAAAAATACCTGGAGTTCGGATAAGTTTTGTGGACGGGGAAGGGCATCGGTGGCAGCGACATTGCGGTCCGAAGGGTGAATGCCATCTTTACTAAGCCAATGTTCTAAGTACTCCACTTCCAGTTGAAAAAAACTGCACTTCTCCAGCCGACAACGTAAACCCGCAGCCTGCAGGGCATGAAATAAGGTGCTGAGGTTGCACAGATGTTCCTGGCATGTGCGCCCCATGACTAAGATATCATAGAGGTAATTGACACAAGCTGGTATTGGTTGCATAAGTTGCTCGAGATACCGCTGGAAAATCGCAGGGGCAGAGGAAATGCCAAACGGAAGATGCTTGTATTTATAGAGACCGAAAGGCGTGTTGATGACGACGATGGCCTGCGATTCCTCATCCAATAGCAATTGGTGATAGGCTTCTGCCAGATCAATCTTATAAAAGTGCTCGCCACCTGCCAGTTCAGCGAGAAGGTCTTCCTGTCGAGGAATGGGATAAGTTTCGACCAAAGACTGAGTGTTGACCGTAGCCCCAAAATCCCCACAAAGCCGAAGCGATCCATTGGGTTTCTTGATGACCACTAAGGGTGTTGCCCAGGCACTCGATTGTACTGGCTCGATAACCCCAGCAGCCTGGAGCCGATCGAGTTCCTGCTTGACGGCCACATGTAAGGCTACCGGAACAGGCCGAGCCCGACAAAAGCGAGGCCGTGCGGTCGGCAGTGAAGTGATGTGTGCCTCGAAATTGGAAGCACAGCCCAGGTCCACCGAAAACAGGGAGGAAAAGGACATGCACAGATCGTCTAGGTCCTGAAATGCAACCATAGTTGAAACGAACTGCACTTTGTCTTGAATGGAAAAGCCAAACCGTGTAAACGCATCTAGTCCAAAAATGTCCGAAGCCGACAGGTGGTCCACCACAAAGAGGGTAAGGGGCCGGGGAACGTTTTTGTAGATGGCTATAACAGAAAACTGTCCACGGAGAGGGGTGGAACAATCGCCGTAGGTGACCAACCTCCGAGAGGGTGGGGACAATTCTGGAGACCCGAGACATGCATACATTGTCAGATTGACCAAAGAAACGGTGGCCCCCGTATCAACCTGGAAACGGACGTCCTCGTTAAAGATGCATAGGGTGAGGAATAACTTTTGAGTCAATCTGTCAGTCCGAGGGGCGACTGCGTGTAAAGCATGGACGGCCTCCTGTTGTCCTGCAGGGGCGGGACGGGGACAGGTCGAGCGGCTACGACAGACTGATCGAAGGTGGCCTTCTTTCTCACAGAGCGAACAGGTCTTCCAGCGATGGGGACAGTCAGCTCGAGTGTGGGCCGAGAAGCACTGGGGGCACAACATCGAGGGGCAACCGGCGGTTCGGACGCCATAGAGACGTCAGACAGCGAGGAATCTCGACGGCGGTGCCCTCTGGAGACTGTGCCCCATCGACGGCGGGAAGGAGTGGATCGGGAAGTGGACTCGACCGCTGCCACCTGGGGCCGCGCCATGAGACGTTCGTTTGGCGCTTGAGGAATTTTGAAGGAATGGGCAATACGCAGAATGTCTTCCAACGAGGGGTTGTCCAACTTTATCGCCGCAGTGCGGACCTCTGGATCGGGTGCCAGTTGAATGACCACATCCCAAATTAACGAATCTGCATATGACGCCTTGCACTGCTGATTGGTGCATGTGAAGTTGCATTTGCGGCTGAGGCTTTGCAAATCCGTCACCCAGGAATGGTAGGACTGACCCGGCTGCTTGTGGTATTGATGGAATTCCAAGCGAGACGCAACCACATGGTATCGCTGGGAATAATAGTTAGTTAGCAACACACAGATCTCGTGAAAGGAGAGAGCCACGGGGTTGGCCAATGGTGCCAACTTGCGGAGCAAAAAACACGTGTCCGGTGAGGCCCAAGACAAGAATAACGACCGCTGCAGAGAGTCACCCAACACCTGAAAGGCTGTGAAATGTTGTTTCAGATGATGCAGGTATGTTTCCCAATCCTCTTTTGCGTCGTTGAACGGTGGGAACGACGGCGGACGTGGGAACGGGGCACCTGGGAGATGAGGGTGGAGGGAATCCCGCTTATTGAACCTGTCTGAGAGCAACTGCACCGATGTCTGTAAGACCTCCAACTGCTGCTGTCGTATGAGCTGCTGCTGTTGCTCTAAGAGAGTGAGCAATTTCTCTTCCATCCCATCCTCGTTGCCAATGTAGTGACCAAAACCAACTGCGGGAACACCTTGGGCTGCGGATCGGAGCCGCCAGGTTGGGAAGCCACCAGCGGTGGAGCACACACCACCGGGTAAACACAAGGACAAGTCGGACGACAGACCAACGACAACTGACAACAACCGACAACGACCGACTATGACCGACAAAACAAGGAAGAGATAAAACAATGGAGGCTTGTAAAAACCACAACACCAACAGTAAATCCACTCTGAACCAGAGCCAGGCAAATGTCAACAACGAGCAACAACCAGAACGCAGTACCGCCGAGATAGAGACGCAATCCACAGAGAGTACCAGACTGACTGGACCCAGAACTGTTGTGTTCCAGCTTGATCAGCTCCAAATGTTGCCTTTCCCTTTCGAATCCTTAAGAGAAGGATTCCTATACCATTACCAACACTTGCCTTGGGCACTGCAAGTGCACCCACAATTTTTCAGCACTTTTTAGAACAGCTGACAGCCTCTGTGCCCAGCTACATCACTTACCTTGACACTACCATTGTTTCGAGTTCTCCCACCGAAGGTCACCTTAGTACTCTTCAGTCGTTATTTTCTGTTTTGTGGTCTGTAGCTCTCAAGTGCAATCTTGCTAAATCTCAATTTTTTTAGCCATCAGTTGAGTACCTAGTTTTTCAGGTTTCTCACACAGGGGTCAAGCCGGTCAGCATGTTGATGCAATTGCAGCTTTGCTGCAGCCAACCTCCATTACAGAACTGTAGGCATTTCTAGGTAAAGTTGCGAACTACCATGACTTTTTACCAGACGCATCCACTGTTGCTCAGCCCCTGCATGCACTTTTGCATAAAAATGTGCCCTTGTTTTTGGTCCCCAGCTTGTGACAAAGCCTTCACTTTGCTTAAATCTAAGCTTCAATCTGCCCCATGTCTGTTCACATTTTATCTGGAACAGCATCTCATGCTGGCTCCAGGTGTCTGTCAGCATGGTCCTGGCATGGTGTTGGTGCACAAATACATGGCTGGGTCTTAATGACACTTTGCTTACACTTCCAATCGGACCGGACCCTGTGTTTGATCAGGACGAGTTGCTTTGTTTCTATTTAGATACTGAGAACCAGAATATGGTTGATGGTTTTCCCACCACTAGTGGCACTATGGCATTGGCTGTTACCACAGATCCTGTACTTAGTTGGGTCCTCTCTCCTGTGCAGCACAGGTGGCCAGAAAAACTAATGGGCCATGCCTTGGATCCCTTGCATATTACTTCTTCCTCCAGCACTGCCTTTATGTGTTTGACAGGGTTCTTTTGTTAGTTACGAAGGATGCTGCTGCCTGGGTTGTGATTCACACTTCCTTACACCGTAATGTACTGCGGTTTCTGCATGTTAGGCATTGGGGGACCTCTCGCATGAAAGCTTTGGCCCATCTGCATATGTATTGGCCAGTCATATATGGGACATTATGTGACTTATCCCTGCTTACACTCACAATGTTCAGCAACAGGCAGCCCCACACGCACCTTTTTCCACCTGGACAATGCTGCAGCCCCTGTGGGGCATCTACATGTCGATTTCGCTGGGCCTTTCCTAAATCAGTATTGGCTCATTGTAGTGGATGCCTTTTCCAAACTTCCCTACATGGCGCACTGTCCATGTTCACAGTGGCCACTATTTGGGCTCCATCTAAGATTTTTGCAATTGAGAGATTTCCGTATACCATGATTACTGATTATGGCCCCCAGTTTGTTTTCAAGAACCTGCATCTTTTTTGTCAGGCTAGTGGTGTTCACCATTTCACAGCTCCCCCATTTCATCGTCAATCTAATGCTAAGCCCAAACACATGGTTCAGAAGTTTAAAACTCGTATACGGAAGTATGTATCTGGCAAGTCCTCTAAAGCTGATTTAGATCTTTTTTGAGTTTGTAACATTTCACTCCAGTGGGAGACAAGACCCCGGAGGTGCTGCTACATGGATACCAACCATGGACCCTCCTTCATCTGCTACATCCATTGCCGGCTCAGTGATTTTTCCGGCATATGTGCCTATCTGGGCTAATGGTTTTGGCTGCAGGCTCAACTGGGTTCCTGCTGTCATCAAGCATCACCAGGGCTGGTGCCTGAGTGTCATTCACACTTCTGATGGGCAGACAACCTGTCACTTCATCCAGCTGCACCCATACATGGTGGGGTCTGTTCCGAAGGGCCCACCACCTCTCCTGCCCCCACCAATGCCTGTTCCTGTGTCGCAAATGGTCTGCTTCATGCCATAGTGCAGTCGCTGCCTGGCAGATTGCTGTCTAGAGTCCCTGCCGCCGCCCCCACTCCTGGACTGCCATCACCAGTGCAGCCCATATTGCACCAAATGCCACAGTCACCGCCACTTCTGTTTCTGGTTCCTGTGCATCCATTGTCTCTGACACCACCACTGACACCTCTGGCGCCAACCACTGACCTTGATGAGGACATCACTATATAGATGCTGTTCCCAGTTCTCCCCTACAGCCTATTACGAGAGGGGGAATGGCATGACAAATGCCCTCTCATCACTTCCACCATAACTTACCGCTGCCCGCCCACCACATGGCAGTGGTAGGCCAACGACAAGGAAAGGGTATGACAGGAGGACAAAAAGATTCTTACAAGCAAGTCACTTCAGAAGAGGTGTCACCAGATACAAACTGAAGCCATTCCATCCTCTCCAAAAAGTGCTCAGAATATCAAGATAGAAGCTGATGAATGACTTGTAAAACTTAAAAAGCCATGCACTGATCATTCCCCAGGATTTATGGCCAAAACACTTGAGGTTACTTATCGGCTTGAGTTGATCTTGCTACACCATTCACGCCCTTTAGTAAGCTTTCAGTCCCAATACGTTTGCAGGACAGGATTTGTGATGAATGGAAAGCACGAGAGAGAAACTGGTAAGATTGAAGATGTTAGTGCCTGTACAGCTCACTTGACAACAGCATTGACTGTGAAAGGCAAAGTTACAGGTTTACAAGTTTGATTTATGGGCTGGCACTTAGTTTTATTCTGGTAGAAATTTACAAGTTAGATTTTCATCGAATCTGAAGCATAAAAATTCATAAGATTCATGTACCTTGGAACAATGTATCACATCTGAAATTTTAATAAACATAAAAAATGGTAAGCATGATTAAAATCACCACAAACACAAGTACGTTTGTTGGTAGGTGATGGGGAGGGGAACTTGTAGTTGATGAGTAGTAGAAGAAGAATATAACATGAACAGGAAAATTAGATAATTTACCAATTGAAAACAATGGCCAGAGAGATTTAAAATTGTTTTATCTCAAGAATTTGACAATAAAATGATCAGTTGTATGGTGAGTCACAAAGATATTCTACATAAAATGTTTGTTATTGTATGTTTCTGTTTTTCATGTGCACTGTGGACTGTCAGTTGTATGAGTGATGTTCAATGTACATGAGTTTCCGCACAAGAAGGCAACAAGAAATCCTAAAGGCACCTCAATAATGCGGCATCACAAACATCAAGCATAAATATCATAATACACGAAAAATACCGTCAAACGGGGTGATTTTGGATGGTTTTGTTGTTATTTTGATTGTAACTTTAGTATATATCGTTAGATTAAATTGATTGTTATAGAAGTGGTAGGGTATATGTGTAATGAATAAAATATCCCAGAACCAGAAAGTGTATGTGTAGGTATATTTACCTGAGGCAGTTAAATAAAGTGTCCGAAGTCACCCCTGGATTGGGGTGATTTCGGACACATGTGTTTTTTAAATCTCTGTCCGAAGTTACAGTATATAGAGGGTGAATTTGGACAATTACTGCCTTTTTTTAAATTCTACATGCTTTTTATTTGATTTTGGTGACATTTTACACATTTTAAGGTAGCCCTTTGTTACGAATAAGTGATACGGAATGATGGTTTCATTATAGTGATCATGTTGCCAGGTGGGAGATTTTCCAGCTTTGCCTTGATATTGGGGAAAAACATCTTAACAGTCTCTCTGTTAACTTCTGCACGAGCTCGTTTATTATTTTCGCTTAAGCGAATGGAAAGATCTTCTGACTGTCGTTTGAGGAATAAACGCACCCATTCTTCTCCTGGCAAATTATTACCAAATTTCTTCTCTTTTTGGCCAGATTTATCAAGGTAAATAACTAATATCCAATTCAGTGAAGAGAAATCCCCAATGTGCAGTCATCAAGATACCTTGCTTCAACATTTCTTCTTCTTCTTTATTTACCACTGGCTGTACTCCCATTTTTTTCGGATGTGCTTCCTGCACTTTATTTTTTAGGGTTGATTTAGGTATACCATACAAATCACATGCTTTTCTGTACGATAATTTACCACTCTGAATATCACAAATAGCTTTATCTAAAAGTTCCAGGTCATAATTACACTGTGCTGCAGCACCTCTCTTGCTCTTATACATTCTTGGCATTGTCCAAAATCGCCCCACACAGTACACAGTTTTACAAAAATTGTCGTTATTTTATAACCTTGCATGAAAAACTCGACAAACTTGTACAGAAATTGTCTCAATGCTGTTTTCTACTGAGCGCGTTAACAATTACAGTTACAATAACTTCCCACTTGACACAACAACAGAAGGTTTCCACTTTACGATAATGCATGGGTTTTTAACACTGAGACTGTTCGTCAGTTATTCACCTAGGGAAACAATTTACGCAAAATAAAAGTTGTGGAAAGCGATAAATGCAATCTTGCGCTCAAAATAACTAGCGCATGGATGTTAAAATAAGTAACTCTTTGCTTCTATGCAGTGGCAAAGAGCAAATAAGCCATACTGTCTGAGTTCGCCCCGGTGTTCGAAATCACCCCATTTGACTGTACAGTTGAAAATGGAAAATATTTCCTAAAGTGCATCATGCAGGAGAAAAAAAAGAAAATCATGACTGACAGAAGCAAATCTTATTTTATAGCAAACAAAACAATTATTTCTACAGCCACACACTTTCATCAAACTTTTTTAAAGGAAAAAATTAAATTGCATTTGTAATGTGATTCACTGAATCCTGCATGCTGTTCTGATGTTCAAAAACAGCCTGCAACAGTGCCCATTTCGTCCTAGTGAGCATCTATTCTGCAACCTAACAGGAAATGGTATGTTTAGTTTCTGGATCCTGATTGGTCAATGGGCTCTGAAGTGGAGAGTAGCATCGACTTTCTACAAAATAGAATCTGACAGGTCAGGAGAGTGGAATGAGAGATTCATGGCTGAGGACAACACTGTGACCACACTAAAATGTATTTCATGTCCTGTTTCAGGCCATAAATTTCTACATTTCTCGGCCTTTAAGGATAGGTATAACTGTTGAATGAAAGAAGCAATCAGATAATCAGGTAGTCCACAGGCTCATTCTTCGCAGAAATATGAGCCCAAGTAAGAACTTTTCAGCCTGTTTCATAAATGGTCTTGATTTCAGCATTTTTTGTTTGCTTGTTATGTTATGTTGTTTTACTTAATAATTATGGCCTACAGCCAATTTCATCAGCTGACTAATTTTGTTTGAATACTTTATAAAAAGCAGTAACGTTAAGCACAATTTGTTTGAATGGCTAAACTGGACTGCCAGCCTGCCACAAAATTCTTCATCCAAAGCTGAAGCTTGATAATGAGTCTGCTTTTTTACTTTCAGTAATATGAAGCTAGATAGCTGAATTCCAAACTGAGTCATGCTTAACTTTAGGAATATCATTGTCAAAGATGTTCTAAAACTGGAACCACAGACGAAAGCTTCATAAAAGGACAGAATTTTCTACTGAGTGATTTATGACTAAATGAATATGAAACAGCTGATGATACAGGCATGGTAGAAGTAAGAGCACATCACATTTTACATGACAAGAAGGTAGGTGGCACAGCTGTTGAATATTGACCAAACAGTAAATGCAAAGAGAAAAAGAATTAATTTGTTTGTACAATTTAATAAAACATTTTACTCATTTTATGAGCCATTTTGTTAATTTAGATGGGTCATGGATCCATCACTTCATGTTTGAAATGAAAATGGCCACCATTTTTTGGTAGAAAAATGGTTTTTTCTTCTTGATTGCCCTGAAAAGACTAAAACAACTAGCAAATGATATGCAACTTTTCTGGCTTTACCACATACATTTTCTTAGGTAACTTGTTTATTCATACCCTTACATAAAACATAATATGAATGTGTTCTTTACAAAGCACAAATGGCATATATTTCACAGTCTGGAAGCAATAATCATATATTCCTAACAAATTACAAATAAATAGTCACTGGTGAGTTTCAATATATGTTTCTAAAATAGAGACCTTGTACAATATATCTCTAAAAGTTATCATTTATACTCTTTTGTTTTGCTTATATTTACTGCTGCATGATTAATCAAAGGTGCTGCTTGATACATAAATGCCAAAGAAGAAACAAAGAGCACTTACACTAAAAGAATGCCACAGCAGCTCACGGACCATGAAGGAGTATCCAACCCTGCGAGTCACCCTAACAGGTTCAACATGAAGGCCCAGCAGGCGTGAAGTGAGTGTCGGATAGCGACCTTGGTGTAGGAAAAGCAGTAAGTTTAAGAACTGCAGAATCAACACTGTTGTCTCTATCCAGTCTACTGCTCGCTGAGCCTACAAATAGTATGAAAATGCATCAGTCAATAATCTGTACGCACTAACCTTATAAGTAAACAAACAACTGTGTAACAGCATGTTAAATAGCCAGTAAACATCCAAAATTATCCAGAATAAATTTTCAATTTGCAGCAGAGTGTGTTCTGATTTGAAACTTCCTGGCAGATTAAAACTGTTTGGTGGACCAGCACACAGTTTTAATCCACCAGGAGGTTTCATTTAAAATAATGCTAGCGGTTGCTCAAATCTCCATCAAACTAGCTTCACCTATTTATGAATAATTTGCAATACAATAGCACACTTTTCCATTTTCCATCCCCTGTGTTTGTGCACTGCAAGACAGTGTTACATGGCAGTTGCACTTGAGCCACTATAAATGGCTGGATTCTTATTGCAAATATGGAATAAATGAACAGAGAAGTGATTCACTTCATCCTTTCAGATTATGCAATTTGCATCTAGAAATGCAATCATATATATAAGTAGATCTACCTCATCTTTCTGCCTACTCAAAATGTTGACGAGTGAAGCCTACTACCAATGTCTTTCTTTACCTACCTTCTGCTTAAATTCTACACTTCTTCTGTGCTTCCTGAAAAAGACCCCTTTTTTGTCATAAGACACATTTTTGTACAAATAAAAATTCCATTCAGAAAACGGTTAAATTCAGAAAGTGATAATACATGTGCTGGCCAGTACTCACCTTCAGGTGCAATAACTCACAGCAAAACACAAAATCACACATAAATGGATATTAGTATTACCAGTTTTTATAAACACAAGTTTCCTTCAAGTGACAGGTCACGGAATACAATCTAGGAGGGTTATGGGAGGAGAAAGGAAGGTAGCATGGTTTCCTTACTTCATCTCCCAATCCCAGCACTTCTACCATCCAGGACCAGTCAGAGCTTTAGCCAAGTACAAAGTCTCACTCAAACCTCTCTCTGTTCTGAAAACACTTTTATGGTCTATTGGCAATCATTGTTTGTGCATGGCCCTATTATCGTAAGTTTTTGCAAAGTTATTTTACTCTGCAGTCTATCAACTTTGGTCAGTTTTTCCCCTCTTCCTCAAAACCATGGCAAACCTGGATAGATATCCCAAATGGTTCAAATGGCTCTGAGCACTATGGGACTCAACTGCTGAGGTCATTAGTCCCCTAGAACTTACAACTAGTGAAACCTAACTAACCTAAGGACATCACAAACATCCATACCCGAGGCAGGATTCGAACCTGCGACTGTAGCGGTCTTGCGGTTCCAGACTGCAGCGCCTTTAACCGCACGGCCACTTCGGCCGGCATAGATATCCCATCTGAACATATTTTTAGTGTTATTATATGTAACAAATTCAAATCAGTAAACAGTATTCAGAATTGCACTTGCAACTCAAATAACTGCCTTCAACAGTCAGCAACAAGGCTCATGGACTGACTCAGTTTTTCAACTTGCTACTGGGTTCTGTCCATTTTGTCAAAGTCTGCATAGGCTCTCCTATATTCTAACAGCTTAGTGCCTCTGGGAAAACTGATAATCAATGTAGTGTTGATTCTGTTAAACAACTTAACAACTTAATTCTATTTCTGTCAATGGAAGAGCCAAACTCCCTACCACATTCATTTTTTCAGAAGTGCTAGTCCCACACAAAATGCAGGTTGCCTACTACTGTTAAAAAAAAATCATCCATTTTTTCCATAACAAAACAAGACAGAGTGCTACTGCAAACCCATTCCAGGAAAGAATTTGATCCTCCACTTCTCCTTTTGAATTTTACTGTACAGAAATGTTTCCGACAAAAAACAAAACACAATAATTCACCATTGTGAAAATTCATACATAACTATGGAGAAAAGAAGAGGAATCCACTTTCCTTAATACTTCCGGAGAGCCCTATTATGTCATTGGAATTTCTAGTGGATCAGTGATCACCATGTAGAAGTTGTCCTTTCTTTTCATTATGTAATCAGTGACACAGATATTGCCTAACAATTGACAAACATAGCATGTGTCCGTAAGACTAAAGATTTTTTCTGAAATCCAGGTATGTCACCCAGAGAATCAAAAATTGGTATTATCCTCTTAATACAATGACTAACAGTAACAGCACATACCTGCGAATTGCCCTACAGGCAAAATCCTTGGAAAGCTTATAACACTAGAACACAGTGCCTCACAATTACCAATTAATTAATTCTGTATTTTTTAAGTCACTTCTTAGCTATGTATCTACCTTGTTAATTTTGTCAGTGTTCACTATTTAAAAAACCATAATATGTTTATGAAAAACCACTGGAAAATAATATTGTGAAACTTTGTGGTGGACAGACTGGCAAAGTCAGGGATATTTGTATTGTATAAATTTCAAAAAAATATGGTTCAGGTATGGTAATAATAGAGACAGTAAGAGAAAGAAGGGGAAGGGGCTTGGAAGGGATTGAGTTTCTAACTGCAAGTTATCAGTGGTGAAGTATGCACCAAGCATGGCGACACTCAAGTGCACACTGAAGTGTGTATTGTCAAAATGGTGTTTTAAGTATGGCAAAGCACTGCAAATGGATGACCATGCACGTAGCTGGTCACAGTACTAAAAATGCAAGAAGAATTGGTAACTGAAGAATGAGAGAAAGAGTTTGGTGTGGCCAAAATTATTAAAAGCTGTATATATACAGACTGAAGAGATGAATGAAAATTTGTATCAAAGCTGGGATTTAAACCTTGGTCTTCCACTCACTAGGCAGAAGCACTGACTGTTATGTCACTCTGGCACATTGGCTTCACACAACTGCATGGACTACCCTAGCATGCCTCCCTCCTCAGTGTAAATTCCCATTCACATCTCAGTCTATTTGGTATTCGCCCTAAAATTGAACAGCACTGTAGAGGCTCTCCAGCTGCACTAGAATAGCACTTCAGCATCAAAAGAAACTGCAATCCTGCCTGACACCTACACACAGGTGCTTTAAATAAATGAAACTATGTGGCTACAGAGACCTTTTCAAGTCTCAAACGTCTATGATGTACATATGCAGACTGAAAATTTTAATTTGTCACTTCTCTTCCCATATATACCATACATTTTTGAGACTTGAAAAGATCTCTGGAACCATATAGTTTCACTTTACTAAAAGTCCCTCATTGTTGACGAAGAGCTTATTGTCGTTAATTACTAACCATAAGCACAATGTCATACCACCTGAAACTCACCTAAAAGTAAGATCACGCCATTTAGCTGCTTAGTTATGTAGAAGGCCTGCCAGCACAGACGCGACATTTTGAACACTGCAGTGTTTATAATCATTTAATTAACTTGATTTCTACAGATTATCACTATTCGCTAACCATCAGCAAGATCCTACCTTTTCATCATCACTTCCAAGTGAATCATAAGTGAAAGAGAGAATATTATTGCAACTGAGAGGAATTTGATTGCACTTGGCTGTTAATTTAAATTTAATCAGTTCATGAAACTAGATGTAGTAATAATTTACTAAAGCTCATTGCACATTTTAGTGCTTATACTGCATCTTATCAGTAGCTAATCAAAAGCAGTCCAAAATAAAAGCTACTTTAAATGACTGGTAAATTAAAATGAATATTCAGTTTTGACTGAAGTGACTTCAGATTTGTTGTGCATTTGCAAATGTGTCATGTATTTTTGACTTTCATATATTGGTTGCCCCAAAGTTTTTGTTGTTAGTTACTGCTCTGAAGACCAATCCTGAGCATAGCTTGTGCCACAACTTTGTGTTAAAAAGACTGTGCTCAAGTATAGGTTGGGCTGCAGTTTTCTCAGTGCCTCCCACTGATCACTCAAAAACTGGACTCATCTCATATGAGAACAAATTACAGACGTCTCGCTATCTGTCCCTTGACTGGTACTGCCTTATGTTGTCAATTTCTGGAATTATTTTGAAAGAAACATTAGCAAACATAACAGCTGCTGTCATGAATGGCTGAGCCAATATGATTGCTCTGACATAATTTTGACATGTACTCTTTAGGTTTCACAGTTTGCTGCAATTCTACTACAAATAAACCACACTTGTTCCATGAACAAAAAATTTTGGAAACTCAGGAGGAAGAAATTGCTCAATAACTCATGTCATACTTTTTCCTTGGGAGGATAATTATACTTTCTGCCATCACTATTTTAAAATTTGTAATCTATCAAAGAACTAAAGTCAATACGAAAAATAAATCTTGAAGCTTGTTTTCTTTTTTTTTTTAAAAAAAAAAAATGTGCATTACTCTTGAAACTACATCTACATAAGTTACAGTTATTCTTTAAATAACGGCATAAATGGCCGGTTTCGTAGGCCCAATGTTCTTCTAAGTGGCCAGTCTCCAAAATGTTAATGAAATTGTAGGTACTGAGTAAACAGTACACTTCATTTCAAGATGATAATGTTTCTATTAGTTAGCACAACAAGACAGACAACTGGTCTCACATGTAGTGTTATAGTCCCACTTGTTATTTTATGTAAGGCATTTTAAGTAACCACACAAACACACACGACATCGCTGACAGACAGATGTGGAATAACCTGGGAGCTGAGGTCACTAGACCACACTCCCACAAGGAAGAGAAAAAACAATATTTTTATGGAATTGAACTGTGAATGTCTTCTGGGTCGAAACAGAATCACACTTTCCTTCCATACTGCATTTCTGTTGTGACTGGATGATAATGGGTCGGCTGGTGTTACAAAGTGACTGCTACATATGAGTGGATGGTGGCTGATTGATTTCCAGGCAAGTGGCACTGTCCTGGATGACACTGCAGTTCTTGCACCTGCAGCATGGCCTGTGTTCTCCGTCCAGTGGTGACCTACATTTTGATGGCATCTTCTGTACTTAGGTAGGCTGGCTTGCACCAGTCAACTGACTGTGTCTATTCCTTTAAAGCAGAGAGTGAGTGTCCTATTATTGCATTCCATTACTGCATATGGGCCTTGGGCAATTCTCCGCACAGTGGGCTGCATCAGAGGAAAAAGTACTCCATCACTGCAGATCTTTAAAAATGAAGGCAGCCTGTTTTCTGTGCAGTGTTGTTCCACTTGGTCTCCTGGTCTCCATTTGCTTCCCGAGTTCTGTGAGAAAATCTTCATTAGAGCACGCAAGGCCAGGTTGTTGTTTGAAAAACTTTCCTGGTAGACACAGAGGTTTGCCATACACGCTCTCTGCTGGGGTGACATGCACGACTTCTTTTAATGCACTGTACAATCATAACAGTACTACCAGGAGTGCACTGATCCACAAATCTGTCATGTGCCGTACTATAGTTCCTTCAAGAAACTGTGTAAGTGCTCCAAAATGCCATTTGTAGCTGTGTGATTAGGGTAAGTCCATGCCAGGCGCATCCTATACAACATGCCATTGTACAAAAGATATCTGCCTCCCGCTGCTTCTCTGGTCGAAGGCACTTGTTGGGGACAGCCAAAATGTGAAATGCAACCACTGGTGAAGGTGCGCCTCAGGTTCTTGGCAGTTTGTGTTTCCATTGGGAATACCTGGTGTACCTGTCAATTGCCATGACACAGTACCAGTTGTTACACACACAGCTTGGAGTGATCCTCCCAAATCCCCAAATCCAGGTGAATGTGTAAAAATTGTGCCTCCGGGATGCCAAAACTTCTGTGCAGAGCTCACAGTGCCATGTTATTTTGTGCCTTTGGCAGGGTTACTAGCACCCTCGTAGCTACCATTCCAGGACAGTTGCGTGCATGTAGAGAATTAAAAACCTTTCATTGTAGAAGAGCAGGTACAAATGGCCACTGTTGGAATGCTGATTTGTTGCAGTATATCAACCCTGCAGTGCCTGGCAGTAGCATGTGAAGTAACTGCAGGCCAGTCTTTGCCTTTCAGCAGGTCCTTCAACTCCTCATCATCATTTCATGCTGCCAAAATTCACAGTTGTAGAAATGCTTTCCACTCTAGACAAGGTATTCGCAATTATGTTTTTGTTTGAGTGTCTGTTGTAAATTGCCAAATAAAATATGGGTTGTTGATTTGCACTGAGGATAGTCATTTTGAGGCTGCAAAAATAAAGTCAGTGGCCGATGGTTTGCACATATAGTGAAGGGATGCCCTCCCATCGTACATATGAAGTATCTAACTGCTTCATAGGCTGCTAAAACTTCTGTGTAAAATGGTGGCCAAGAGAACTGCCTCTCTGTAATCTTCTTGGCTAAGAAAGTGAGAGGCTGCCAGTGCCCATTGACATTCTGTTGTAGCATGGCACTGAAAGCACATGATGAAGTTCTGAGAAAATTGCTAGTGGGGTCTCAGTGAACAGGTGCGCAAGGAGTGTAGCTTGCTTGAGGCTTGTCTGGCAGGTCCCAAATGCTGCCTGGAGTTCATCAGTCCAAGTACAGGTGTGGAACCACACTCACTTTGCATGTTGCGAGAATGGCACAGAATGATGGCTAGACTTCAGCAGGTTGGGGTAAAATTTTTATAATCCCCAAGCAGCAACACACTTTGCACACAGTTACAAGGTAGACTAAGCTGTAAGAATAGTAATGCTCTCCACTGGCAGATACACACAGGTTGCAGAAAGCTGAAATCCAATGAATGTCAGCACCCGTGGCACATTTAGCCTGATTTATAAGGATTCTGTAGTCATCAAACCTCTGCAAAACTATGGGTACATTCTTTCGTGTTCTTCTGAGGATAATGATGCCACCAACATGTCATCGATGTATGCCAAGCAGAAGTCCAATTCCCACAAAACTTTATCAATAAAATACTGGAAAGCTTGTGATACATTCTGCAAGGTATATGAGATGTATGGGGATTCAAACGTGAAAAGTGCATGGTCATGACAGTTTTATGGATGTCCTGTGTTGCCAGGACTTTCACCAGATCTAATGTTTGTCCTGCCAACTGGCACAAGCAAAATCTCTGATATGGCACAAAGGGTACCTGTTGGCAATTGTCTGGGTGTTGAGTCCTCTACAATCACCATAGGGTCACCAGCCATCCAATTTCTCTGGTACCAAGTGAAGAAGAGAGGCCCAGTTGCTTTCTGATGGTTGTGCCATGCCTGCTCAGATAATTTATTCAAATTCTGTTTCTGCTATGGTCCTGATGTGTTGCGCTTTTGAGTGGTGAGGCAATTACAACACTCCAGCAGGTCATATCACTGATAGGAACTTATTTGGCAGAAGCACCAGAGGTGGTGGCATATTGAGGAAGTGTACCAAAAAGTCGCTGCACTCACAGTGCTGGCATGCAACATCCAGTGACTTAACCCAGCCCAAACTGGAGCTGTTCCTTACATCCAGAATAAAGTCACTGAACGACAGGACATCCAGCCTGATTATTGTGCCAGTTGTGCCTGTGACTATAAAACTAAACTTGACTGAACTTCATAAACCAATGTTCAAACTGAAAAGTGTACATATGTAGCTATGGGCAAACCATTTGCAGTGGCTAAGTAATCATTTGCATGCAGTCATGTCTGACACAATGAGCACTTTGGAAACACACTTACATCCAGTCTGGTACCCACAAGAGACTGCGCCTAAGACATCCTGTCTGTTACCAGTAAATGTTGCAGAAGTCGTCCAGGCCAGTGCTGCTGGCAGACTTTCCTGCCGAGCATGAGAGCATGAGCATGAAAACACAACGATCTGCACCTACATGTCCTGTTGCCAAAATGACATTAAAAACACCAGTTCCAATCAAGCAAGTGCAAGGAGTGACCACTAAGTCATCCATGTGATGGCATGGAGTTCCATCATTTGTATAAGCCAAGGGCTGTGACTTGCTGAATCAACTCATCAACCCACGAGATGATGTCGTCCAGTCTGTCTCTGGTGGGCATTATAGTAAACATCTGCGGAGTGGTGGCCTCAGTTACTGTGCCTGTGACTCTGCCATCTGACCCAAGTTCACTTCTTGCGTTACCAGGAATAGAATGTGATGTTTCTCTGGCAAGTGAGACCTCCACAGGGATTGTAGGAGTGGGTCCAGAACATCCGGTATGTCGAAGGTGGGAAGGTGTCACAGGCACTGTGATGCTTCCTATCGCCAATTTCCTCCCTGTGCAACAATTATCTTAAGCATTGCTTGTTAGAGAGGGAAGCCACTGAATGAGCTCAGCTTTTAGTACTCATACTTCCTGGAGGCATCAGTTTGTGGTTATGTCGCTAACCTCACTGGTAGAGCAGCTGTCAAGTAGAGCCACCACATGTGCATTTGGTGGAGTCTTGCATTATCCCAGCGGTGATGAAATAGCTTTCAGTATGTAAAACCAAAGTGAGGGAAAATCGCTCCAGAGGGCTGGTGCTATAAATGCTGTGTGGTTCACCTGCACTGTTGGGACAGTCCCAGAGAACGGTAGCAGGTAACCAGACTGGTCGACCTTGTGGGTGCAGATGGGTGCAGGCTGGGCTGCACCCACGGCACAAGTAGAACTGGTGCTGGCCGCCACCAGTGAGGGGAGCAGTGAATGTCGGGATGCTTGAACATGAAGTTTCCTGGCTGCGCAACTGCAGCGACTCTTGTAGTTTTGCCAAATGTGGTCTCTCTGCTTCTGGCCTTGTTCAAAGCTGTGTCTTGTGTCACTGTTGTAGCACAGCCATCTCACCCACTGATCACAGAGTAGCTGCTGCTGCTGTTGTACCAGTTGTTGCTAGTGTCGTAACTGGTACTGCAATTGTTCCATTTCTGCTTGTTGCTGCAGAAACTGTTTCATGATAGGTCAGTGTCACCACTTTGTAGGTACTTAACACATGGCACACTTCACTTCAAAATAATGACTTTTATTAGTCAGCACAACAAAAAGGTAAACAATTGATATCACATGTACTACTATAGCTTTACTTCTTATTTTATGTAATGTGCATCCCGTAGGTAGAGGCATATTGACTGCTGAAAGCATTGTGTTTCCCGTGTGGTTAGGAGTGGTTAGGAGTGGAGTGACCTCCGAGGTTGCTACAAAGCTATTACGAGCTTTTTTTGAAGTAATATCTATTATAAACAGTGATGAGTCATGGGAGTTTGCTTCACAAAACCTGATGACAGATAGCATTACAGTGAACAATGTCACTCAGTGCATCTCACATCATGTGTTACTAACACCTAATAACTAATGATAATATTATCAATTATATTATATTATATTGTATTGTATTATATTATCAATTATAAAGCTTTTCAATGCATTGAAAATTTACTCAAAGACATATTGTCATACATAACTTTTCCATTCAGCTCATGCATGTGCATTTTGTTCAGTTACTGTCTACCTTCACACTTAAGGATTAATAACTTTTGCTCACTTATGAACTGGCAACCTTTATTTATTACCTATAACCAAATGTCACACAGTTTCGGCTACATATAGCTAAGTACCATGAATTATTTAATTGTTTGTGGAATTCCTTTCTGATTGTTGTCATAACCGATGAATATCTGTGCGACATCAATCAAGGACCTAGATCACAGAATATTGTAACAGATTAGAATTACAATTGCAATTCTGAAAGGATTAGAGTCATATCCTCAATGAAAAAACTGTGATGATACCTAACGGTTACAGATAGTGTAGTTGCTCTTCCTGAACAGTATCCCATACGAGCATAACGGTTGCATCTTTACTTGTGGTTACTTGTACCTTAGGTACTTGGGTTATGCACAGCCCTGTTTGAAAAAATAGTTGAAATAGTCATACGTTCGAGCCATGCACATCTGCTTTCATGCCCAGTAGCTTATTCATTGCAAATAACAACCTGTAGCTGTGATCCTGCAGTCAAACAGTCTACGCATTGGTTAGAATTGCAAGTTAACAAAAGACACAGAAATACAAAATAAAAGTAAATGAATAATTTAATAATGAGGGTTATATTTTAACATCTGTAATTGCTATAGAAAACAGAGAAGTATGTCAAATAGGGTTTATTCAAGAAAGGACATCTCAAATAAATGGGAAGTGGTCCTACGATATTCAATTAAAATACGGCAGAAAGTAGCCTTATCAAATGGAGTAAAGTTATGTTGAGAGCATTACAGGAATGATAGCAAAATCCTCAAGCTAAGTAGTCATCAAAAATATGCAAAAACTAAGTCCATTTCATAATCACAGTACATGAAGTATTTACCAATTTAAAACACTTCAGGGTTCAACATGATGATTTATAAAGTAGCTCATACTCTGCCCATTCTCAGTTCTGTAAATCAAGCAGAAATTGCTAAGAGTTCTAGTCTGGAACATATTCAGACCTCTCGAAATATAAAGTCCCTTGAGAAATTTAAGTATGGTAGTGGCTATTCATCACCCATAATCGATCACTTATATGGCAAATCGTGCACGTTACTGCAGGCAGGTCAGCCTTCTTCAAGAACTCAACATAAAGTGTCTAGAATCGCTCTCTTGAGCTCTTCACATGAGAAGTCCCAGTCTCCACATGACTCCCCTAGTGTTCCGCTACTGTCTGCTTCTCCATTGTCTGAAGGCTGTCGCCACAAAAAATAACACATCATTCTTAAGTCTAAAGACACGATGTCACTCAATATGACCACTTTCCTCTACTGAAATAATATATCACAACAATATTTAAATAAACAAATGTTATAAATATTTAGTCACACTCAAAAAATTCAAAATAAATATAAATAAAGGTTTGTCCATAAATAAGTCAGTATTCTTGTACAAAGGTGCTCACAATAAATGGCCACAGATTGTCATTAAATATGATATAAACAATTATTTATGCCTGCTTGCCAGAAGCTTCTTTTGGTTCTCTTTACAAATGTGCTGTCCACTAACACACTGATCACTTTTAAATTAGCAACATTTTTTTAAAATATGACTTGTAACCAAATAAAGTTACTGACAAAATAATAAACTATTCATTAAATAAAAACACAGGTATGACAAAATATGAGGTATTGATGCTGTGTTCATTTGCTGTGTAAATGTGGAGAATACAATGTTCTGACAAAGATTTGTGTAATAAAAAGATATAAAAGACATTATAAACCAAGAAATAATATAGGTACAGCTACCTAGTTTTTGGAGATAATAGCTATAGTGCAATGCTATCATCCGAGATATCATGTGCTGAAATCACATGAAACAAAAGTTGTTAATTCATAGTTCATTGATTAAACGTTTATTTACTATGAAATTTCTGTTGTTTTACAGGTACTGGGATACTGTATCACTGGATGCACCTCATTTTTCTGAGATTACAAATGTATTCAGATTTGCATTAATATTTGACGTGAGTTATTGTTGAATCTCAAAGAGCTGTAATTCAGCCATCTTTAAGATTGCCTGACAACTCGGCGTTCCTCGGGGCATCTCCTGCACAAACACCATGTGAGTAACAGCCATCTAAATTCCCAGCTTCAGGATTTTCCCCATTTCCGCCAACACTGCTAGACTTTGTACCTCAACTCGTTCATGCTGATCACCTAGCCAGAGGCTGGAACTGCCACAATACGCCCTGAGACCTTCGCCTGTTAATGATCAGTCAAACATCAAATACACCTTACCTCATAGCAATTCTGGGCGGCCTATTAGCTCGCCTAAATGTGTGCCTAAATTAGCTCACCTAAAACATTACACACCATGTCCCCACACATTTCACAAGCAGCACTGCACCTTCGCCCAGCCACCCTGCTTATCCCCCCCCCCCCCCCAACTCGCCACCCCATGCTTCCTCCTTACCCCCACCAATCACAGCAGATTGCTGCTCCCATCAAGCACAGTCACAACTCACCCCAGCAACAGCGGCCAGAGAAGCGGTCATGTGTGCACAAGTTGTACCTGTGTGCTTTCACTTCAGACAAAGGTCTCTGAGCCAAAAGCTAAAATGTGTAGCAGTCTTTTTGTTGTGCCTATCTGTGACTCAACATTTCTTTTATATGATTAGTAGCAATATCTATCCTTTATCCTTGCCTTTTCATTGTTTAATTGTTGCTAGGTGTTTAGAACAAGAGCACTCTGCCAGATCATACAATGTCACCATCTCATTGTCTTCTCATACATAAACAAGAACATGCTGCCATTATGGCCTGGACTTCAGTTCACTTGCTGCTATGCTAGGCAGTCAACAAATACATCTGCTACTTTTCTGTTCCAGTTTGGTTTTCTTCCATCTATCAAAATCACAGTTAGTAGAACAATACCAACAAATTTTATTGGTCATTCAGTAAATTATCAATAGATATTATGGAAGGAAATTTAGTTATATTATTAGTTACATTATTTTCACCTGAGGTCCCAATTTCCATTGCCTGGAAATATCTGGCCAGCGATGCTTGAAGTAACGTGAGCCAATAGTCAATACGGCCAACATTACCAATCGCTGTCTGTTAGGTTGACCAGCAAATCTTGTTCCCAATAATTGCATACCAAAAGTAGTGTGATTCTTCTCAACAGATAGCTACAAACGGAAGATACAGTCAATAAAACATATTCAACCAAAATGACTCTCTGTAGTGATGTAAATATTCAACTGAGATATACAAAATATAGAACTTCATAATATACACAATTTTTTTATCAAAACTGCAACACCAAAGAAGATACATGAGTGTAAACTAGTTAGTTTAAGCTCATGTACCCTATATCAAAGATTACATACATAACAACACACAAATGATTACATTTATAATTGTAATGATCTGTGATTTTGAGAATTCAGTATTTAATGAAGAAATCACAAGCTGCAATTAGAGCTTCTAAAGAACATAGTGTGGCAACAAAGAGGGGCTGGATATAGTCCTGTCGATTTTGTTCCAGGTGGTATGCATGCAAGTACACAAAGCATCAACAGTATTTGTTGGATGACTATGTCAAGTTGCCAACCAATCACATCCCAGACGTATCAATGAATGAACATACAAGTAAAGGAGTCGGCAGTACCAGTCTGTCTTTGAAGATCGCCTGGCCATTGCTTACCACATGTGGCCAGACATTGTCATGATAAAATACGTCAAGTGGAGTTGTCTGAATGAGGAGCTCTAAAACCTCCATGGTATAGAGGTCGCTTTCAGTTTATTCTCGTTACATAGTAAAAGGGTCATGAATGTGTAAGTCATTTTCAGCCAGGTGTCTGGATACTTTTGATTGCATAGTGTATATCTGTATTTGAATATGCATGCCTATACCAGTTTCTTTGACCTTCAGTGTAGATGCCCCAAGTGGTCATTACTAATCGTTAGATATCCTGTAAAGAAATCTTGCAGCTGTGATGCTTCTGGCACCCCTCTCAGCTTGACAACCCAGGTGGCAGCTTGTGTCCATTGAGCCTTAAACTGGCTCTGCATATTATGCTTAGAGAAAAATCTGTGTTAGCTTGAAATAGAAGTCTGCATATAATATGTCAGGATCTACACAGTAGTGCAATGATTTGAGGAATCATGTTCTCACGTAATTTTAAGCATACAGATTGTTATAAATTACTTTATCTTTTAGATCTTGCTGACAGCCTCAGGTTTTTATTGCACACCTAGTGTTATACCTGTTGTAACTAATTATTCTTGCATAAATGTTGTGTCATTTGCAGTGGCCCGAAGTACTGAACAATGGCATTTTTTACTTCAGTGAACACTGTGTTTACATTCATAAATAAAATGATGATGTGAATACAGGTGAAGACATATCTCTGCACCCCTTCTTCACGTAAGTTTTTTCCCCCCCTAATGAGTGGTGGAAACTTGTGATATAAATTCAGGAAGACATCTGAACTGGTGGGAAGCTATACCGATCCATGACTGCTCAACAGCTGCCTGCAGTACATAGGAAACAGGCTGAGTGAGGTCCAAGTCATACACATCGATCTTGACGTCAATTCAGCTGTGTTGATTATGCCAAAGAGTCGTGAGTGAGACTAGGTATCAGGCAACTACCCTTGTGCCTGCGGAGCATTTAACAGACCCATCTTATGGTTCAGGAGTACTGCTACATTGCACACACCCTTCAGATAAGATGCAGTAGTCAACAATTGGGTGTATAAGCGATTTTCAAAGTGAAATGGTATCATTCTATCTGACATAAACATTCTCTGTACATGAAAGCCATCACCATCCTCAATCATACATTGCATTTCAACACACTCGTATATCATTCATGAGCAAGTACATTTATCATAACTTGCATCTGGCCATCCTGATTTAGGTTTTCTGTGACTTCCCTAAATCAATTCAGGCAAATGCTGGGATGATGCCTTTGAAAGGACATGGTCAATTTCCTTCCTCATCCTTCCCTAATCCGATGGGACCGATGATCTCAGTGTTTAGTCCCCTTCCTCCAAATCAACAGACAATCTGTTATCATTTATAAGATTTCTAATGACAATGGCTTCTCTATTCCACAGCATAAAGATACTGCTAGATAGTGTGACTGCTCACATGTTACTGTCATGTGTAGCATTTACAAGAGATCAGCTGCTCTGCAGCCTGCGTATTTGCTATTACAATCCAATCCAGCCAGTGACAGCGATTGTCATCCACATTTTGTGCATCACAGTGTTTGATCTTGGTGGTGATAGTTTAAACTGAATCATGACACAGTGGTCCATGTAAAGCCCAGTGTTCACACGAGTTTGAGGATGATGTGCCCCAGTATTTGGCTCTAACCAAAAGTGGTAAATGCCTGTGTGTTAAATGTCAATAACTTGACCAACTCTTAGGTGCCTAATGTAGTCTGGTGACAATTAGGCACTTGCCACATTGAACTCTTCTATTAACAGAAGATATAGATATGTGCCATCTTTAGCATGACAAACATCTCTTATTTGTTTACTCATTGTAATATAAGTGAGGAGAAGGCTGCACTTGTCAGAATCACTGATCTTAACAGCAGGCGCAAAGACAGCACTTTACATAAGCTGACACAACAGCTGCACAGTCTATTGGGCACCCAGAGGATACTGGATTGAAGAATCAGGATCACTATAGAAGACTAAATCATTTCCTGTCTTTTGACAAGATCAGTGTGTTGTACTTAGAATCAGATATATGCTTTAAAATTCTGTAATATCTCCGTGCTGTTTAATCCATATACAAACCATATCATCAACACTTAATTTACAGATACTTCTTGTACAGATACATAAAGCTTTATCCCTGGCAATAGATGTTGTTGTTTGTGTTGTGTGGCATGCATGCCATTATCCAGAAACGATGAATATCTCAGACTGTAATTGACCACTTGAGTGGCATGCTCTTGTGGGAATTTTCCAGAAGAGTCCTGTTTTAACGCCTGCTTCATAGGATGCCTACATCTGTGTTAGAAACTCCCATGGTGACTTCATTCAGGCCACCTTCATTGTTGAGGAGCATAGCGGATAAATGACAAGTGTGATGTTTTGGGCAGTATTGGATTCAAATACAGAGATACACTATGAATCAAAAGTATCCAGACACCTGGCTGAAAATGACTTACAAGTCTGTGGCGCCCTCCATCAGTAATACTGGCATCCAATATGGCGTTGGCCAATCCTTAGCCTTGATGACAGCTTCCACACTCACAGGCATACATTCAATCAAGTGCTGGAAGGTTTCTTGGGGAATGGCAGTGCATTCTTCATGGAGCATTGTACTGAGGAGAGGTATCGATGTTGGTTGGTGAGGCCTGGCATGAAGTCAGCATTCCAAAACATCCCAAAGGTGTTGAATAAGATTCTGGTCAGGACTCTGTGCAGGCCAGTCCATTAAAGGGATGTTATTGTCGTATAACCACTTCACCATAGGCTGTGCATTATGAACAAGTGCTCAATCATGTTGAAAGATGCAATCGCCATCCCTGAATTGCTCTTCAACAATGGGAAGCAAGAAGGTGCTTAAAACATCAGTGTAGGCCTGTGCTGTGATAGTACCACACAAAACAACAAGGGGTGCAAACGCCCTCCATGAAAAACATGACCATACCACCACCTCCGAAATTCACTGTTGGCACTACACATGCTGACAGATGATATTCACTGGGCATTCGCCATACCGACACCCTGCCATCGGATCGCCACATTGTGTACTGTGATTCGTCACTCCACACAATGTTTCTCCACTGTTCAATTGTCCAATGTTTACACTCCTTACACTAAGCGAGATGTCGTTTGGCATTTACCGGCGTGATGTGTGGCTTATGAGCAGCCGATCGACCATGAAATCCAAGTTTTCTCACCTTCTGCCTAACTGTCATAGTACTTGCAATGGATTCTGATGCAGTCTGAAATTCCTGCGTGATGGTCTGGATAGATGTCTGCCTATTACACATTACAACTTTCTTCAACTGTCAGTTAACAAATGAGGTCGGTATGTACGCTTTTGTGCTGTACATGTCCCTTCATGTTTCCACTTCACTATCACATTGGAAACCGAGGACCTAGGAATGTTTAGGAGTGCGCAAATCTCACATACAGACATATAACACTAGTGACAAAAAATCACTTGACCACGTTCAAAGTCTGTGAGTTCCGCAGAGTGCCAATTCTGCTCTCTCGCGATGTCTAATGACTACTGAGGTCGCTGATATGGAGTACCTGACAGTAGGTGGTAGCACAATGCACCCCCAAAAAACGTTATTAGATCAGTTACTGCTGCTACAACGGCAGGTTATGAAGATTCAAGTGAGTTTGAACCTGGTGTTATAGTTGGTGCATGAGCGATGGGACACAGCATCTCCGAGGTAGCGATGAAGTGGTGATTTTCCCATATGACCATTTCACGAGTGTACCATGAATATTAGAAATCCTGTAAAACATCAAATTTCTGACATTGCTGGGGCTGGGAAAAGATCCTGCAAGAATGGGAGCAATGATGACTGAAAAGAATCAGTCAATGTAACACAAGTGCAACCCTTCCACAAATTGCTGCAAATTTCAGTGCTGGGCTATCAACAAGTGTCAGGGTACAAACTGTTCAACGAAACATCATCAATATGGGCTTTCAGAGCCGAACGCCACACACGTACCCTTGATGACTGCACAACACAAAGTTTTATGCCTTGCCCGGGCCCGTCAACACCGACAGACTGTTGATGACTTGAAATATGTTACCTGGTCGGATGAGTCTCGTTACAAATTGTATCAAATAGATGGACATGTATGGGTATGGAGACAACCTCATAAATCCATGTACCCTGAATGTCTGCAGGGGACTGTTCAAGCTGGTGGAGGCACTGTGATGGTATGGGGCATGTGCAGTTGGAGTGATATGGTATCCCTGATATGTCTAGATATGACTCTGACAGGTAACATGTACATTAGCATCCTGTCTGATCAACTGCATCCATTCATGTTTATTGTGCATTCTGATGGACTTGGGCAATTCCAGCAGGGCAATGTGACACCCCACACATCGAGAATTGCTACAGAGTGGCTCCAGGAACACTCTTCTGAGTTTAAACACTTCCACTGGCCACCAAACTCCCCAGACATTAACATTATGAGCATATCTGGGATGCCATGCGACACCCTTGCACTCTTACAGATTTATGGACAGCCCTGCATGATTCCATCCAGCACTACTTCACACGTTAGTCGAGTCCATGCCACATCCTGTTGCGACACTTCTGCGTAGTCGTGGGGACCCTATACAACATTGGGCAGGTGTACCAGTTTTTTGGCTCTTCAGTGTAGCTGAAAGGAGCATCCTAGTGCAAGGTCTGTATATAGTGCATATCACAATTAGTAGGAAAAATTTAAGATGAGAAAAAGTGTTCCAGGGGAAAATATGAAGAAAGGCGGGGGGGAGGGGTGGGGGAGGGGGGGGGGGCAGAGGGAGCACCAAGTGATTAGTTGCTTATGTAGAAAAATGTCTCAAAATAATGGCCCTGATAACATGGTGCCTTCATCTCACAAGGCATTCCAGAAATCAGTGCTCCAGTTTCCATTGTCAGGGGCAAACTCAATACATGTACTTTTCTGTCAGTCCCTGTTGAAAGATTAATACCTTATTTAGTATTATGTATTTGTTCTTTCAAGAATAATTTTATGAGCATCAGGATCAAAGTTAAGAACAAGTGTAGTGAAGTCCAAGTAGGTTTCTCAAAACATCTCATAGGCAGGCAGGGTGTCATTTTTTTTTTCCGCTCAACTTCGTGCAGTTCATGGAAATTATGCCAGATGTTGTTGCAAGTTCATTGCTTCTGTTGTGTGTCCGCCATTTCAGTTGCCACGATGGTGGACAAAGTACGGTTGACTGTTGCACAAAAGATGAAGATTGTGTTACTGATCACGGCGACGAACAGCATTATATTGGCACAGAGAAGGACATTAAACTATGTGACTTCTTCCTTTGTGGGTTCCTCAAAGAGAAGGTGTAACACAGAAAACCCCATGCAACTTATGGCTGTCATTGTAGAGTTATTCCATGCCATTTGCGAAGATTTGTGTCGGAAAGTCGTCACAAATGCATGTGCGCGGCTTGAAGAAGTTATAAACCAAAACGGCAGTCATATTGAACATGTGGTTCATTAAGTTACATTTCCAAGCTGTATTCTTTACTTCTACATCAATAAATTACAAATCTTGTCACCAACAAATGTGTCATTCATGAAACAAATCAGGTGACTTATCCTGCGCCACCCTGTATGTTTGTAAATAACTGTACCTTCCAAATTATGTAGCTAAGAGCGGCCTCAATTTCTGGTTCCCATCGGCCAAGGAATCCAACCTTCATAAACTTTGTCACTGTCAAGATCTGATTTTTCATTACAGCTGCAATTTCTTTGTCAAGGTCCACAGCATCCAACTGTTAAATATGAGAAAGCAACATGAATCAGTTACAGGTCTTAAGTAGGTAGGCATAGTTGTGTAGTCTTCAATCATAAGTTATAATACATATTTTACTGTACTACACAAACAAGTATTATTTTAGAAGATCAAGAAACTTACACAGAATATAAGCACACACTGATATAAGAGACTTACAAGCATTAAACAGAAATGCAATTAAAACACATAAACATGTAAATAATGTGTCTTATTCATTAACTATAAAATCTGCCACTCCTAGTATATAGATGCACTAATCAAGCTATTGTGCAATTACAGGAAGTGTGTCTCCTAACTTCATAATAATTTCACAACAGAAAGAAATGCTCTTACATAGTTGACTACTGTGGTACAATAGTGTGTTCTATGCATATTATAAATGTCATATCATGTTCCACTTAGTTTTCCCTTTTAATAGCAGTTCAAACTGTTTGCACCGCTATGGTTTTGAGTTTGTTACTGAACATAACCTCAACAAAAGAAAATGTTTAAAACACAACGAACATGTAGCTTAAGGTGATCAGTAAATTTTATTCCAAGTTTTCTTTGTTTTTACAGAAAATCGCCCTTTCTTGAAGGGAACTTGTAATCTTTATAGCATAACAGATCCAGAAATTAAAAGAGAATAAGGAAGCTTATTTTAAAGTTATTTGTCTACTGTTCAGAAAAACATCCAGCCCCATTAGGAGCACCGCTCTCGGGTGTGGGATGTTCTTAAGTAGCTATAAATCACCCTTACTGCTGTACACAATTGCAGTTTGCTGTGGATGGGTGTGTTTGGAGGGCTACCGAGAGGCGTGTACCAGAAATACCAAATATACTTCAAATACTACCCTCTCCCTTGGATACTGTCTCGTCTCCAAGAGCATGACTGTTAATGATGTGTCAGTGGTAGGTCTGGGAGCTCTGTACTGGGCAGACAGGGACCACGAAGAACTCGGGGTATGACAACCATCCAGCTAACCAGTATATTTAAAGTGCTGTCTCCCAATTGAGATTGAGCCAGTGCAGCACACTTTGCTTGTTGATATGTCTGTTGTGTCTCATCTCAGTGGGGAGCAAACAAAAGAATAGAAGTCTGCTAATTATCAGCAGCTCAAACATGCAGTGAACAAGGGAATCCTTTAGCAAAGAGATGGGAAAGATCACTTTGTGCACTCTGTGTTTATGTCTGAAGACTTCATTCACCTTGCTGAAGAGGCTGTTTTAGCAGCTACTGAGGGAAAAGAATGCAACCAGTTGCAGATTATAATACAGTGGAATAAATTGTACCTGCTGTCTTGACTCTGATGTCATACTTGCATCATTCCAGTTAGTGGCAGAGAAGGTTGAGAACAACAGACTAGTTCATGGAATTTCACTGTTTCACAATCTGAAACATTGTCCCAGAATTGATAGCAGACCCCTAGTTCTCAGTCACATGAAGGAATGAACCAGAGACTCTGACATGCTAGGTTGCAACTTCCTAGACTTGCACCATAGGCTTAAAAATGTCTCACAATGGCTCAGAGGGGCAATTAAGATTCAAAGAAATGAGCCCCCCCCCTCACACAGACACATGGTGAGGCACAAAATCAGTGGGCTCACATAATACAAAGCACAGAAAGCCATCCAAAACCCAAATTGACAGCAGTGAGATTTTTGGGATAAATCTATAAGTATATCAACACGAAAGGCTAATGGGAAATAGATGTGGTGTATTTGTGACAGAAGACAAGAAACTCAAGTCCAAATTGAAGCTGCATAACTTCAGTCCCTAGTGCATACATTTCCCAATGATACTGTCATCACTGTAGCTGACAATCATCAAACATTCAACTGGGATCATTATGGTTCTGTAAGAGTGGGCACCACAGGACAATCTGTTAAACAATACTACATGCCTTCTATGAAAACAACCTAGAACAGATAGTTCAGAAACTCATTCATGATAAAAAGATATCATATCTAATTGTAACAAATAAGATGTCACCCACTTGAAGACATCTATACCGAAAATCCTAAAACTGACCATGAAGCAGATATAGCAGAAACAATTACCGATGCACAAAGGGCAACTAATAAAAGCAGAAAGATTTAAATTTTCAGTAAACTAGACATGGAGGAAGTATTATTGTTCTACACCTGTGCAGCACTTGAGACATTCAGCTCTCAGCAGGAGCATGTAGGGGAACTGTGGCTCAAGTTTAGAAGTTAAGTGACCCAACTGGACATGCAAATATAAAATATGGAGATATAGATATTTGTAACGTCATCCATGTCAAGCATGGCTGCTTGCGGTGAAGGCAGTGCTGATATCGCCAGCCAGGCAAGTGAAATTCTGTAGTGAGCAAATATAAGGTCACATGGTGGCAGTTTCTTTCTCACTTGCTGTTACTTGACTTGCCTCTACCTGCCGGCTCCAACCATCATGACTGTTTACTGTGTTCATAGTGATACAAATTATGAACTCGAGGTTTCCACCACTGACAGGCTTAATGGAACTTTGATTAATAAACATTTGCTTATTGGCTATGTAGTGTTTGGATTTTTTTAATCAATTTAATCCAGAACTGTCTGTGTTAATTTGTATTGTGGCTCAAATAAATATAGCACCAAGAACTATTACTGTTTGGTTGATGGACTAATAGACAATTTTAATTTGTATTACAGAAGTCACTTGTGTTCAGTAAATGTTGTTGGGCCATGTAACGGTTATAAAATATGAGGAGGTCACAGTACTGGTTCAACAAGATGTAAGGGTACAAATATCAATACTGCCCTAGACAGGTCAAATCTACCATTATGCATCTTTACTCCAGTGAGTAGATGTCATTGATGTGGAAGCTCCACTATGTTAGAAGACTGTGGCTTGGCACCACCATTTGATTTGGTGCTTAAGTAAATCAGTCAAGCCTGAGCACGCCAAGTAAATGAGTCGAGCCTAAGCAAGCCAAGTAAATCAGTCGAGCCTAAGCAAGCCTGCAGGGTAGATCTGGGTGCTCGTGTCCCACATGGTTGCATTTAAAAGTGAATTCGTTTTGTGGAAAGACTAATATTAGCAACATAATACCATTTCAGTATTAATAGAGGTAGTGCAGAATATTTGGTGACCCACCTGAGCCTTCATAAAGAGGGTTGTGTATAAAAGTTATTAATTTGCAAAACACAAGTTATTTATAAAGTCAAGAATGATTCTTAAAATCAAAGCGACCCTAAGGAATTTACCAGCTTTAACTAACTCGGTTCAAAGTGTTACGTGAATGAATGTGGAAACAGAGAGAGTGTGATTAGGCTCAAACCAAAATTTTTGCTTGTGTTTAAAATATAATAAAGTATGTGTTGTCAAATCAGTGTGACCTTCATTTAACCTCATAATATGAATGGCAGTATTTTGGTGGGAGGCACAGATGGACAAGTTCTGGGCCACCCACCCATGGGACCAGATACTCAAGGTGTTTTTCTCATCTTACTGCTCCTTGCCCAGGGACGGCAAGTCACAAACAGAACTACTTCATGGCCATTGTCACAGGACATTGTACCAACTCCTGTGTCATACCTCAGAGAATCTACATCCCACCAGCAAGGTTCCCAGATGGAAATGCAATGTATTGTCTGATGCACTTTTGTAGTCCACCCACACTGTCCAGAATCTAAAGGGGTTGCACCGGCGACATCAAAACCAGTTGAGACCTGTTACTTCTTGAGATTCTGCTACCAGCTTCTTATTCACAGACCTGGTTCATCACCAGGACCTGCAGGCCTCCTTCTGCAGCCCGGCCATTTCCTCAGTCAGAGACACCTATGAAAGCTGACCTGAAGCCACCTACGGCATTACAGTTGTGTTAGTAGCTTGCACTGCAGCCAGCAGAAGAGTACTGTTCAGTCATCCAGCTGGGCGCACCAGATGTTCCCATCACCATCTTCGGTATCCCACCTGCATCAATGCTGAAGTCATAAACATCTAAATCTGCACATATGGATGACAGCGTGCCCCCTGCTGCTGGTTTTCTGGCTGTGCTCAGCATGAATGATACCCCGGGTGCGCATTATTGAATACAGTCTCTGCTCCCACCACCACAACTGCATCAGTGTACCATCCCCTTCTCACCGTCAGGCTCCACCTCCTTTGATGATGCTAGTGCAAATGGTGGTGGGGGATTGGGGGGGTGGAGGGGGGGGACGGGGGGGGGGGGGGGGGGAGGGGAGGGGAATTCAGTATTGACAATCATCGATAATGTCACACCAGCAGTCGACCACAGCAAAGATGCTGTATGTCCACGCAGAGCCAACGGCAGTACCATTCTGAACAAGGCTTGAGCCATACCTCCCGGGAGTTGCAAGGCACCGCCACTGCACAGTGTAGCGGTTCCACCTACTTTTTTTTATTTCTTCGTTTGTTGTCCTCGGTGTAGACATATGCATTGCTACACTGGCTGAAAAATGGAGTTCGTAATTTGGACACTGACTACTGTAAATACTGTAGCCGACAGGTAGACATTTGCATTTCACAGCAGTTTACTTTCACTTTGCACAACCCTACAATAATACAGTTATATATGTATGGCCAGTGCACTATTGTTTAAACTTTCCACAAGCCTCATTAACAGTTTGCAGGCAAACCTCCACATACTGCTACAATAGTTTACTATTGAACATCTACGAGCAGTAAAAACCTACCACGAAGTTCACAGTTCTTGAAGAATAAAAAGGTACGTACAGAGCAGACACTGTCAGTGTTTTAACACACACCTATTGGTGTAACACTTATTCCACTGTTAAGTTGATACTTTGTTGTCATTCTAAGCAACACAGGTTCCCCATCTGAAACTCGACCGTGGACTGACTGTCTCATGACCAAAATTTGGGCCCTTATATATCAATATATCATCACAATAATAGGTACTGAAACTACACATTGTTTAAAGCTAAATTGTGAAATTAAAATATAGATATGCAAACAATACTTTTGACAAAACTGTTAATTACTTTGGAATTAATGAAGGGCTGGTTTTGCTAACATGTTTTTGAATAGAGCCAAATAGATACTCTAAGATTACTAGCATTACGTTTATAATTAGTGCAGAATTTATATTTTTGTTAATATGTCAACAATAGAATTTAAGTTATGAAACAATTATTGATTTCGCCCTATAATGAAAGATACTAACTAGGAATAGTCAAAATAAATTAGAAAATCAATTACATTACATAAAACTATGCACAAAATTAGATCTGGTGTTATTTACTTTAAAACTGAGGGCCAGTCTTTCTCTAGCATGAAAATACAGATTATACTCACGTACGTTAATGGTAATTAGTCCAAAAATGAAAAAATGAATTTAAGTAGGCAGATGGCAAAACAAGAGGGGAATTAAAATTATGCCAGCTCACTTTGTCACAACAGCAGTTTCACTATGGTTGCAAAGGGCAAGTGTGACAGTTCTTCCTTGAGTTCCATCTTGAGTACAGTTCAAGTTCTATAGAGTCGTCATGTCATTACTTGGCTGAGCTTATGTTGGGGTTATTCTAAGTCAAATCATTCAATAACTCTAGGACTTGTAATCCAGCATCTCAGATGTTAACAAAACTTTGCACATTTGCTTAGACTTATGACATAAGAACTTTGGCATTTTTTTCTTTTTTTGTCTAACACTAAAACTTCTTTTTGCATTGAATTTTCAGTGTAGTGATGTTCCTATAATTTGGCTGTGCAAGACTGTCCATACAAAATGATACTTGTCTAGAGAAACACCCATAACTTTGGTCTTTATGAAGGTTTTGATTTGGAATTTTTTTCAGAAGTTAAGGGGCATATAGTTAACAGAAATGCAATTATTTAAGCAGTCAAGTTACAAAGCCAATTGAAAAAAAATTAATGTATGTCATTTTCCAATTTCTGGAAAAATCACAAGAGCATTGGAAAAAACATATATCACATTTATCCAACCTGCTAGGATCCTAGTTTTGGTCTTGAATAGTTTCCAAGACTATATGCTTTCTAATAAAATAAAAATATTAATGTGTTTTCTATAAATGAACACACAAATAAATCATAAATCAAAATGCTTTTTTCTATGATGAAAAAACGGATCAGTCCAAGTTAAATTCATCGAAGCCTGACACCCACTACCTCAGATGCAGAGGCATCAAATTAATGTATTTAAATATAAATTATCCTAGGCAAACAAATTAACTTCAAGTGTGAAAAATTTATTCATTTTATTAATTCAGTAAGTTCTGAAAGCCTATAACATATCATATTTATATGGGCAGCTAACCACTTGTTCACAGTGATAAGAGAGTGTTCTGTGTGCATGCAGTAGCTTGTTTGGAACCTGTACAAATATGGAAACAATGCAACAATTGCTGACATGCAATGTTCAAATCATTGACATGCAACAACCAGTGTGTTTGGTCTCGGTTACTCTTTGTCGTTCTGAGAGACAGATCACATTTGTTTGTGGTGCAGCAATTTATCACTCTGTTTGTCATGAAGTATGTTTTTAAATGAAATAGTACTCAACTAATTACAATGGGGAGCATGAATTCATGTAGTGTTGAAAAATTACTCAAAACACCCATATCATGTGATGACCTACACCTAAAGAAAAAACGCTTCAAAAATTTCAGAGCTGAGTGAAGCCTGGCAAAATTTCATATTGCCATGATCCACAATAAACTTTCCAGAAGAACAAGAGAGAACTACTATTACTTAAAAAGTTTTGAAAACCATCAAAAACTTATTGTGATCTTCTCAAAATACAAAGACAAGTGAAGAGTCCTTGAGATCAGTAAGCTTGGCTTCATCCAGATCATAAATTGCTAGAAGAACCTGTGCAAAAGCATGCAAAAAACTATCTAGAACATATTATAAGATTTGTGAACAAAAAACTGAAATTATAAGATTTGTGAACAAAAAACTGAAATCAATGACAGAAATGAAAGTGATGGTGGTGATTCAGAGCAACATTCCATCAGTAAGTACTAAAAAAATCGAAGTATCAAGTTTGCAGATAAAGCTTCAGGACAAGGATGCAAAGACTGCAGCCCACACGTGACCTGTCAACAATCTGACAGCGGCCTGCCCCCTTGATCATTCATTCTTTACAAGCTAAAACAATTGCTACATTTATTTAGCAACCTTTCTACTATTTTTTGTGAAAATGTACCGGAAAAGGTACAGCTGGAACTTACCAACATGCAAAACAATGAGACATTGCGAATTAAGTTTGATGAAACAAATCTGTTGAATTTCTATTGTTGTGTAAATAGAAACACTTACAAGTTATTGGTAGATAATGTGTTACATAATGAATATAGACAATAAAAAATAGTAATTCCTCGATGAATGACAAGTTAGAGTCAATTTTGCACTGGTCTGTGATAAAAATTGAGCCGCTGCATCTTAAAACATCATTCCATTCCAAATCACAGCAAGACCTCATATGGCAAACAAATACCAGAAAAAGTGAAGCAGTAGGTTACAGTGTTGAAGTTTATGACAGTACGGAGAATAAAGTAGATGATGAAATTGTTAAGAGAGTCAAAGATTTTCATGCAATGATGCTGTTAATGAAAGACAAAATGGCTAACTGAAAAAGAAAAAGAAAATTTTTAACTTTAGTTCCTCCCTCTTAGTGAAAATAAAAATAAAATGTCAGATTTTAATGTTAGTGAGTATGCAGCTTGACAGCCAAGGAAACTGAAAACATAAATGGGTATTTTTATCAGTTCCTAAACTGAAAACCAAGGAAACTGAAAACAGAAATGGGTATTTTTATCAGTTCCTAAACAAAAAGAAGTAAAATAATAGCTGATAAGCTGTAAAATTTGTCACTGATTTTTACCACATGATGAATATACTCAAATGTGACCAGGAGCAAAAGACAAAGACTTATCCTCTGTGACCTAATGGAACAATATTCTTGTTTTGAAAGAGAGAACCCAAATATTAACAATGCTTTTTTCTAAATTTTGTTCACTAAGACCAAAATGGTGTGTTTTAGATGGTGCTGCGGGCACTCATTTGATGTATGTCTGCAGTATTCAGCAAAATATAAAATTGCTGTTGTATGTGCTACTTTTGTACGTGGAACACACTGAAAGAATATGTATAGAACTTATAAAATTTCTTGTATGTGGCTCATAAAAGTATGACTGCATGCTTAATTAACATGATAATTACCCTTGTGACGGCATATTGTCAGAATTTTTTGAATAAAAAAATTAGCTTATAAAGATACTGATGATGATCCAGTGGATTGCACAGACCATCAGACTGAATCAGTAAAGCAGTCTACAACTATTGATGAACACATTTACTTGTTTATAACAAAATTATAGGCACTTAAATCACACTCATTTATATCTAAGTGTCAGGTACACCCCTGAAAAATTTGAAAAAAAAATCTAACCCTCCAAAAAAGCAATTCTGTTAATGGACTTGGCTGAAAATCATAGCCTTGTAAAACTGATGATAACGTGCATGACAAAGAATTTATAAATGCTGCTCAGAAAGAAAGGGTTAACTGGTTGGCTGAACACTACCCACGAGTATTTTACTGATGGGTGTAGTATGCAATACAAATATAGAAAAAGCTTTAAAAACTTGTGTGAGCACAAAAATCATTTTTCTATTGATGCTGAACATTCATTTTTGCTACTTGGCACAGTAAATCTGTGTGTGATAGATAGGGAGGAATTGTAAAACACATACTGAGATAAGCTAGTCTTCAATTAGAGGATGATGCACAAACAACAACTGCATTTGATGTTACAATTTCTGCAAGGCTAATACTGAGAAACTTTTTATTTTTATTTTTTTCCAGTTCTTAGAGAAAATAAAACCAAACAATAGAAAATCCAGCACAGAATGTAACAATATTATAGAAAAGAAAGTTCCTACTCACCATACAGTGGAGGCACTGAGTCGCAGACAGGCACAACAAAAAGACTGTCACAACATAAGCTTCCAGCCAACAAGGTCTTTGTCGAAAATAGACGACACACACACACGCGCGCGCGCACACACACACACACACACACACACACACACACACACACACAAAAAGCACACACGCATGCGTGTGCAGGTATGAGAATAGCAACTTTCCCTTTTATAATACTGTTATAGACAATAAATGTAGATTTTCTAAGCAAGAACCTTGAGAAGAGATTTTTGACAGGCTGCACAGTACCTGGTACCAGGAATTTTAAGTTACAAGCCGCTTTCCTGTGATTCATTAGAAATTAGAAGAGTAAATTGTTCTGGAAAGCCTTCCTCGATTTTCTCGTTCAATGAAAATGCCCCGCAATGGACACTCACTCATCTTCAACAAAACTCTGTATATGATGACAGGTAGTACTTTGCCTTCAGCAAGAATGTATTGACGAAGAAGGAGATGCTGAACTACTGTTTCTCCATCCACATGGACCAGCAGTGTCATTCTTCACAGCTGAGAAGGAAGATTTTTGTTCTGTTCCTTTAGTAAACATTTTGTGTAGCATTGGTGAATCACTTTAGGAAGAATGTGTTACTTTAATGTAACTATATTATGAAAATGATAGTTGCTACTTGCCATATAGCAGAGATGCTAGAGTTGCAGAGCAGTACAACAAAAATACTATCAGAAAGTGAGCAAGGTTGTCACAACTTTCCCAAGTGAAATTCCCTGATATTTCCCTGATTTCCAGACAAGTTTTAGCTTTTTTTTCCTGACAAATTTTAAGATATCAAGGGTAAGTAAAGACATCCCCGACAAAAAAAAAAAAAAAAAAAGGACTTCTGTATTTCTAAACGTGTGAGCAAAAATCGTAAGTACTGACATCAACATCTTTTGTAATCATCTGTTTTCAAATGCAGAAAGTAAGCCAAGGTATCTGTGTTTCATTAAGACCACTGTTGTTATTTTATTTCAATAAAATGAAACAAATTTGTTGATGAAAATACACATTTCTTTGGAGTCATGAGACAGATTTAAAATACCTTTACTGGTTTCAGAAATAGCCTCAGGAAAATGTATAACTCTTGAAAGAAGTGTATAAGGTGGGGAAAAGTTGTGTATACCAACACTATTGGTGACAGCCAATAAAATGTTGGTTCTAGTATGTTTGTTATTGTCCATTATTACCCACTGTGTTATGTCTTATTATTTTACAGGTACTGAGTGATTTTTTTTGCAAGATATATACGAGTACATAGAGTACAAACTGCCAGTCAGTGCCACAACTTTCTTCTTCTTGTCATCCATACTTTCTAATACATAAACTACTTTTGAGGTGCCAAAATGTACTAGAATAAATAAAAGACTATAAAACACTGCACTGTACAATGTACTTCCAGTGAGACAGTCGCAATTCCTGAAATCCATTCCTTGTGACCTCTGGCCTGTCGAGGAGCACCGCAGTCCTGGGTCCATGGATAAACAATGAAAATCAACCGTATTATACCACACACAGACAGACCCAGCCTGTAGGCAGATTGGTGAGGCTAGATCCAACAGGTAGGGCCCGCACATTAGTGGGAAACTACGGGCTTCAGATCAACAGGCCTGATCCATTAGAGATATCCACCGAAAAGACCTGCGGTTTTGCCCCATCATGGATGTCCACTCATGTGACCAGCTATGCACATGTCACAGACATGTTGGTGAAATGAGACTGCGGTGACCACTCACTCAACAAATAACTTGCACAAGTACTCTGAGAATCAATACTAATGAGGATAGGTAGCAACTTACCGTAAATATGATCGCTGAGCCACAGACAGGCACATAGAAAAGACAATCACACCCTCACAACTAAATCTTTGGCCATAACCTTTGTCACAAAATGAGAGTGCATACACGTTCACACTATCACTCAGACATTTACACCATCACTCAGACACAACTCATGCACACATGACCATTGTCTCCAGCCTTCTCCAGCCCCTGCGTCAATAATCTCTGAGAATCAGATATAAACAAACCACTCCTCACACCTCCCTGCCTCTCATCTGCATCTGCTTGGCTAACAGCAAGTAGTAATGGCAGCGCTGACTCCAAGCTGAGGAGAGGGGTGGGTAGGGAAGAAACAGCAAGAATGAGAGAGTTTGGAAGGGACACACATACTCAGCTCTGCCCAGCCAGAGTCTCAGTAAACAAACAATTTAATGTTACCAAGACAAAACAAGATTTTTCCAGTGCTTTCTTTTTCCAGATTTCCCTGGTATTTCTCTGATTTCCGTGATACGTTTGAAATTCCATGGTATTCCCTGATTTCCAGAACTTGTGGTAACCCTGGTGAGCTTTCGGCCAATGAGGCCTTCATTGAAAAATTGACAAAACACACACACAAAGTGCAACTCACATGGACATGACCACAATCTCTGGCTGCTGAAGTGAGAAAGCCAGAAACCAATGACGTTATGAAAAGGATAGACACAAAATCTAATTTGTCACACTGGATTAAAAACAGGCACTATTAAAACTTTCGCCTGAGAGTGCCAAGCATCTGCACTGCTTAACATGTGTATTTTAAATTTAAACATTTGTCTTTCTAGAATAATAGTTATTTAAATATGCTTGTTTGATACCCCTAAATAAAGTTAATATTAGTAATGAAAATATTTCAGTTAAAATTATAACTTCTGCCTCTGTAATTTTATTACTTTAACAAAACATGAGACACATGTACTAAAGCTTATCAGTGAACATAATGTGTTTTAAATGACCTCCTGAACAATGATATCAAATACTTTAATGCATAAATTACAATCCCCTGTCTATCAAAACCTACACTTTTTTAAAAAAAAGCTTGCATCATATTTGAGCCTCAATAGAACAATTGGCTTGATAACAGCTCTGTCTGAAAGTATTTTGCATATTTAGTAAATCATTGTTTGGACAATAAAAACTTAAGTTGATTTTCTATATTCCCTGAAGACGAGCAGAGTTATTTAATATTTTTTCCCATGAAGATACATCCTTTTTCTGGTATCTGGAAAACTATGACAGTGATGTGCTGAAAGAAAGCCAATAAGTTATTCCTCCTGCCCCTGTCACTGAAGTAACGCAACCCAAATGGGAAGCTTCAGCCATGGCGTTTACAATTTTTCCTTCAAAACTATATGACATGTATGGAAGAAATTTCACAATGGTTATCACCAAGGTAAAAGTAACTAGTGAAAATAGTTCCATGAAAATATGGTGCACTGGGTATCAGCTTCAATAAACTTACTTAGAATGATCCTTTTTTCATCAAAGTAAAAAGTTTTTTGATTTTTTTGTTTTGTATGTTCATTCATAGAAAATCCATTAATTTTTTATTTTATTAGAAAGTGCACACTCTTGGGAATTATTTAAGACCAAAACTAGGCTCCAGCAGGTTGGAGAAATGTGATGTACACTTTTTTCAATGTGCCAGTAATGTTTCTAGGAACTGGAAAGTGAGGTACATTAAACTTTTTTGTAATTTTCTTTGTAACTTTGGTGCTTACATGATTGCATTTCTGTTAACTATATGCCTCTCCTAATTTCTGGAAAAAAGAATCCGTACCAAAGGCTTCATAAAAACCTGAGTTATGAGTGTTAAACAGCAGAAAATCCACGACAGACTAATGATAGTATTATGAAAAGGACAGAGTGCTACTCACCATACGCAGAAGATGAAGAGTCATAGAAACGCATAACAAAATGAATTACAGAAGTATTAGCAAATATATAAAGTTTCATGAAAATGTGAGACAGATTTACGCTTAGAACACCTACAGTGCGAGATCTACAGACATGCCAAATCATACAGCTCACCACCTTTGGCTGTTTCTTTGTTTACTTTGGAAATAAAGAGTAATGTTTGTATAAATAATCTCAAACACATCCTCTTCGGCCATAGCAGTGAGAGCCATAAATATAAGTGTATTTCATCATTAAACACAGAGTTGTAATATTTGACTGTATGGTTTAATTCAAAAGACTGTTGTCTTTGTCTACCTGCATGTATCGAAGGCGAACAACAGAGACAATGGAATTTCGAAGTACATAGAAGAATCAAAAGAAGATGAACTTTCAGAGATGGGATGTGCCATGAAATAATTGATATCACTATCTGTAACAGAACAACCCAAAAACACTAGCTCAAGTAATAAAGAAGTTTCGCTAATACAGACAGAAGTTACAGGAGAGCCACTGTAAAGAAAGTAAAACGAAACATCATAAGCTTATCTTTTACCTACATATTCTCTATAACAAGAAATGAAAGACAAAAGCACAAAGAAACAATGATGCATATTAGCTGCAAGACTGGTAAAAGATGACATAGAAAATGTTTTAAGGAAGTACAGTGAGACATGCCTCAAATTATGGTAATGAATAAAACTAAGTGTCAATACCTCTGATTAAGCTTAAGTATGCTTGTTTTTAAATCAGGGCTATGTGTTTATTTGGGGTTAGGTATTGTATAATGGAAAAGAAGTATTGTATGCAAATACTTGAAATGTGTAAAAATTAAATTGCTATAGACGTATTTATCTACACAGCAACTTATTTAGACTGTTGCCTTAAAGCACAGCGATGTATTAGTAAGGAAGTTTTGTGTCCAGGACTTGTGACACTCATTAGGTCATGAGGCAGGTGTGAGTGGCCATTCTGCTAACAGAAGTTGGCACCACACCTGGCATATCGCTTTCGTTATTAGTTGTGACTTGGAGGGGAGAGGGTGCAGCGCTCAGCCATTGCAGCAGAGACAGAGGAGCAGCATGCCGCAGGTCAATAAACCTTAACAGCTGAGCACAACAGATGTGGATCAGCCAGCCTGGGCCTTACTACATATTGTGCTCTACAACGCATCGCCATACAACTAGCAGCATGTGGCGAGAGCAAGTCAGAGGTGCATTACAGTGATTACGTGCTGTCTGTCCATGGCTCCCATAATACCTAGTTGAGTCTCCATTTGCATAAAGCTTTAAGTGAAAAGACATGCTATTAAATGAATGATATCATTGGTGTTTCTTTCTTACATTTCATTCCAACAATACTGAGCTTTTCGAAACCTTTCGTTTCGTCAAATTTTGTCTTTATGTTTACTTAATTTTCAACTCATTACACTAATTAAGGCTGTTTGGAAAGCAACAGACCACAGCCTTTCATACAAACAAAAATACTTTATTATTAATGTGAACAATATGTAAGCTTTGCTAATTTCATTGATGTCTGCACTTGATTTTTGGTATATTTGCTTTTAACATGCTATTTCCTTTAAGTTTTGAAGAGAATATTGCAAGGGACATGGAAATGGACTGATACTAAACAAGATTACACAATGCCATGATTTTCTTAAACACTTTATGTCACATATATACGAACTTTGCAAGAATTATAGACTAATAGGGGTGGATGAATGTGATGCACATTCTTTTAAAATATTGAAATTGAAATGGTTAACATGAACATGAGGAAATCATTGCAATGTGTGATTAGATTTCTATTTCTAGAATATTTCCATTCTGTTTCAGCCAACTTCGTTTGTTTTTCTTCTCTTTCTTTCCATTAAATTGGGGATTTATCTTATATTTCCGAAAATTCATTAATTCTCACATATTTAGGAAACATTTAATGATGGGATGTAAAGGTAAAGGTATCAGTCCTGTTCTGGACACACTGAGTATACCTTTATCCATCTTTGCTCCAGTGAGTTTCCATTACTGACTAGAAAATCCCATTGTACTAGAAGGATGTGGCTGGGTGCCCACAGTTCATTTTAGCACATAAGAAAGTCAGTCTAGCCTGAGCAAGCCTGAAGGGCAGCTCCCGTGCACCTATGCTCCACAAAATTGTGCTTATGAATTAGTTTTGTGGAAAGAATAACACTGGTGACATCATTTTAGTTTTAATAGAGTGATTGTAGAATATTTGGGAGTCCTGCCTGAGCCTTTATAAAGAGAGGATCATGAGCATGCACGCTGTGCATGATCTGGTACAAAAGTCATTAATTTGTTAATTTGTAGAACTGAGGTTATTTCAAAAGTCAGAGAATGTCTCTGAAATTAAAGCCGAGCATAAAGAGCTTACCACCAATTAGTAACTGCAGTCAAACGTTGTTAAATGAAGGAATGTGGAAACAGAGTGTGATTAGGCTAGTAGGAATAATTATGCTTGTGTTTAAAATTTAATGAATAAAGTGTTGTCAAATCAGTGTGAACTTCATTTAACCTCATCATATTAACAATAGTATTATGGTGGGAGTTACAAAGCCAAACATGGTTATCAAATTTCTTGAGCTTTCGCTAGCAGCTAAACCAGCAATAGGACTTGATAACGCATTCAACTAATTCACCACTGCAGCAGTCACAGACACAGACATATCCCACCATTCCAGCCATTTAATGAGGCTCAAGCAGATCAAAATCACATCATGCTGCTCTTTTAGGCATATAAGAATATATGGCCAGATCATCAATGGACCTTTTGCCACCTATGAATCCTCAGTAACAGTAAGTGGTTAAAAAGTTAGCCCTCCCCCCAAGGGGCTCACAGTTCTTTCGTGATACACATGAGTCCCGAGTTATTGCAGTCCATTCTTTCTTCCTGGGCTGAATTTCCTTCACTGTGCCTCTCCGTCCCCATCTCCACTCCTTCCCTCTCTCAGTATTCTGATTTATGTTGATCTAATCACCTGGTTCCCTGTATTCCTTGCAATTTTGTTCCTCTTGTCTATTCTCTTTCATCTTTTTTGGCATTTTGGTACACACTTGGGGTTTGACCTCCATTTCTAAATTTTCTGTCGTTAGTGTGAGACATTTGGAGAAGAACCTCCTCCCTAGCATCTACGACATGGACTCCTCTCCCCCTCTTCCTTCCCCTCTCCCTACCCCCCCGCTGCCCCCCCCCCCCCTCCGCCCCGCCAGGTGACCAGCATGTGTAGCCAGTCCATGTTGAGGGGCTGTTATGCACTCATACGGCTGAGCTCCCTGACAACACAGGGATGACATTACTAATACCTGAGCTGTTCCCCCCCTGTATGCCAAGGAGTGGTTGATTGTCATGCTGGAGCATCGGAACTCCCGGCAACAGCCCCTAAGCCAGACAGCCGTTGCTGTGGCTGGGTGGCAGCCATGAGGAGAGCCCCTGGCCAGAGTGGATAATATCAGGGTGGATTCTTGGTGCATGAAGAGTATCGAGCTGCAAAAATCTGGCCATTCTCAACAGCATTCTCTTTCAGCGGTAGCTGATCTCTGAAAAACTGCTTCGTACGACTAAACCCTGGGAGGAGGGTTGGGATCACTGTCTCGGAATGAAACACTTTCCCAGCTATCTGGTCTGTACTGGGATGTACGGGGACATGTTCACTGCCACAAAGCCACTGTTTTCTGTGGTGGATATCAAGGATAAGTTTGAAGGGGAGTCTTTCAGTAAGATGCAGTCGGGCTCCCTATTGATCAAAGCTTCTTCTGCTGCACAATGTGCAGCCCTTTGTGCTTGTGGTCACCTTGGTGATCTCCTGGTGTCTGTTATCCCTCACCAGTCACTGAATATGGTCCAGGAAGTGATTATTCATTGGGACCTCATCCTGCAAACTGATGATGAACTCCAGGCTAATCTGGAGCGATGTGGCATTCATTTTGTTTGATATGTGCAGCAGTATCGTACAGACAACTGCACCGATACCGCCGCCTTTATTCTGGCTTGCAAGGGGGATACCTTCCCAGAGAAGGTCAAGTTATGTGTTACCCATGTGACGTGAAGTCGTATGTCCTGCCATCCATGAGGTGCTTTTGACGCTTGTGTTTTAGACATATGTCTTCCCGCTGTACGAAGTGGAATCGAAAACTTTCGGGACTGGTGCTACCATCTTGAAAGTACGAGTAGTAGATGTTCGTACCGCTAGGTGGCAAGAGCTGCATATCTGATGAGTCAGTGTGCGGGGTGGCATTCAGCAGGGAGGACGTGTTGCGTGTCTACAGTGACTTCCGTAATACTCTGTGTTTGGTGTGTGGCAATTGTACGATGGATCCGCGAACAGAACAGCGCATGTGTATCAAATTCTGTGCGAATCTCAGGAAAAGTGCTGCAGAGACCCTTGGAATGATTCAACAAGTGTTTGGGGGACAGAGCATGAGCCGTACGCATGTGTTTGAGTGGCATGCTCGGTTCAGAGTCGGCCTTACAGACATCAAAGATGATGCTCACACTGTAAGGCCCATTAGCCACACAACGCCAGACACTGTTGCCAAACTTCAACAATTGGTTTGTGCGGTTCGACATCGAACCATTCAAGACCTTGCGGGTGACGTGGGTATTGGTTATGGGCCATGTCAACGAATGTTGATTGATGAATTGGGCATGCATCGTGTCGCTGCAAAATTTGTGCTAAGGATCTTGACTGCTGATCAGAAGGCACAGCATGTTGAAGCGTGCATGGACCTTCGTCAGACTGCATCTGATGATCCAACCTTCTTGTCACGGGTTATCACCAGCGACAAGAGCTGGATTTACAGTTATGACCCAGAGACAAAGTAACAATCGTCCCAGTGGAAGAGCCCGGGCTCTCCAAGATCCAAAAAAGGGAGACAGGTGAAGAGCATGATCATCATTTTCTTTGAAACCAAGGGAATCGTGCACAAAGAATTTGTCCCACCCAACAAAACAGTGAATTCTGCGTACTACTGTGACATTTTGCGATGGCTCTGTGAAAACGTGTGGTGACAATGGCCTGAACTTTGGCATCAAGGAAACTGGCCACACATCACAACAACATGCCCTGTCACATGTCCTGTCTCACCAGGACCTTTTTGGCAAAAAACAACATGGCAGTTGTACCCCACCCACCATACTCACCAGATTTGGTACCTTGTGACCTTGCGCTATTCCCAAAACTGAAACTCAAGATGAAAGGCTGTCTGTTCGACACTCTAGAGAGGATTCAAGAAGCATTGCAGGTGGTGATAAGCATCCTCAAAAAACAGGACTTCCAGCAAACGTTTGACCAATGGCAGAAATGCTAGGACCAGTGCGTACGTGCAGATGGGAACTACTTCGAGGGTGATGGTGACCATTAGTCCGAAGGTAAGGTTTTCAACAAATGACAGCAACAGTCCTGAAAATTTTGGGTAGCACCTCTGTGTGGTGACTGTGGTCACCCACTCCGTGAGGGAAGCCCCCTTGTTCTGTTTTTAAAAATACTGGGAATCTGATATGTTGATATTTTCAAAAATATCTCTATAAACCCTTGATATTTTGAAAAAAATTATTGACAAATTGAGGAAAAAAATATTGATGCGCCAGAAGAAAAAAAAAAAAAAAAAAAAAAACCATTTTGCTAACAACGGTAACTGCAGGTACGTGATGCAATAAAAGGTGTCCGATGGGTCTATCACTTGGTTTCATCACATACTGGATATGGTTGGAATGCTTCATGTTGACTTTCCTGTTTTCTCATTTCTGAAAACCCCAGTGACCAAGCAGTTGTAGTGTCAAAATTGCATGGTGAAGTTAAACATTGCTATTTCTGTTGGTAGCACTGAGCACTGATTATGTAAGCATTTCCTCTTACTCATCTCCGCCCCTTGCAAAGATCAGTCTTGTCATTTAGATATTTGCTCAATAGTTTTAGTTACTGTTTTTCAAGAATGCCAGTGTGAAGAAATAGCACACTAGTTGTATTAAAAATTGTTTTTTAATGCAACTGGTGTGTTATTTCTTCACATTGGAAATTTCTTTATTCCATTCACACCGCCGTCCTCCAGCGTAATCGAACTTCTTCTTTGTGCCATCTATACTTGCTTCACACAGTCATAGAGAAAGACGGGACATGATGAAAGCTCAAAAAGGAGTGAATAAAATTATGTTCTACCACAATTTCAAAAGAACAACTTCAAATCTTTAATGAAGACTGCAAAAAAAGAAAATATAATATAAAATAAAAATATCAGCAGTTAATATTGCCATTTCGATATCAAAATATAGCTGTACTGGTGAAAAAAATATCACCAATATATATCGATATTTTTTGGATAACAAGTGTTCGTGACGTCGCCTTTCCGGCTGAGATCTTTTTTAATATGTGACTTGTAAGTACTGCATCTTTTTGAGTCAGTACAAACTTTAATTTTACTAATGTACTATATACCTAATGTTTTAGAACAGTTAGTCTAATTCTGAAGGCGACGCTCATAGTAGCGTCGAAACAAGGTCAATTTTTGACTTAATATTTGTGACTGAAGGCTTATTTGTTACAATATAATCAATATACTGATAAAATATCAATATATTGATATTTTATCAACAGATCTACAGTGTTCTGCAGTCTATGTGCATCAACTGTCGTGACCGCTACCTTCCATGCTAGCCAGATTGCCCAGTTTACAAGAAAAAAAAGAAGATCTAACAGTACAAGTACCTGTATCGTCTATCTTATGCTGGGACTCACCAAAAATATGACTTCCACCCAGTGTCAATTTCTTCTACTTTTGCCTTTGTTACATCCTTTACCCTCCTACCCTCTACCTTACTACTGTACTGGTGAAAAAAATATCACCAATATATATACCCCGTCACCCTCCCATGTCCCCTCCCCAGCAATTTCCATGTCCTCTCCATCCTCCTCTATGGATGCCACTCTCCCTCCCCAGTTGAAGAAGTATTCCCCTCCAGTACCCACCAGTGATGGAGCCCCCCCCCCCGCCCCCCCCCCCCCAGGTGACCCCTTCCCCAGGCGTCTCTAAGGTCAGAGGCCTGCTCTCACAACTCAGCTACAGGACACGTTGTCTGGGAGCTCAAAGGTCACCTGCTCTCTTTTCGTTCTGGACCTTACAGAAGCCTGCTCTCTTTCTGTGCTCTGCCCTCCTCAACCTTTGAAAGAGAAGAAGAAAGGTAAGTTCCAGTACACCCCCCCCCCCCCACCCTGGAGATGTCATCTCCACCTTTGCAAGGACATCGCCCCATCCTTATCAGTGATGACCACTCACCCGGTGACATGACCTCCACTCAGTTTCTTTATGTGTAGCCTGGACCCCCACATGATAATGCAATGGAATTGCAACAGATATTACCATCACCTACTGGCAATACAACAATTTGTTTCCTCTTCTTCTGCATACTGTCTCGCTCTTCCAGAAATGCGTTTCCATGATGACCACTCTTCGATATTTTGTGGTTATCGGGCGTTCTATCAGAACCGGGCTGGCCCCGGGGGTAGCATCTGGAGAGGTCTGCACTTTGGTTCGCAACGATGTCATCAGTGACTGGATTCCTGTTCATACCAACCTCGAAGCAATAGTAGCACAAGTGCAAACGAGCCCAGCAATCACCAATTGTAATATCTACCTCCCACCAGGTAGGCCATTTCCTTACACAGATCTGCCTACCTTAATACAGTAACTCCCACCCCCATCTTTGGGACTTCAGTGCACATCATCCCCTGTGGGGAAGTGCCCCTTCGATGAGAAGGGCTCTTCTAAGTGACCAACTTTATTACAGACTTTGATTTGTGTCTCCTCAATAACGGTTCCCCTACCCACTTTAGTGACATTCCACCTTTTCTGCTATCGATCTCTCTATCTCCTCCACTGTTCTCGTGGCTTCCCTACATTGGTCACCCCATGAAGATCTTTGTGATAGTGACCACTTTCAGTGATTCTATCATTCCCCTGCCACCGCCAGGCAGACAGGTCCCCAAGTTGGGCATTCTGCAGAGTCAATTGGCTTTTACACGCTTCTTCTGTGACCTCTGTTTCAACTCCAACCAAGATGTACCCTGTAATGAAACCTTCACTGAATGGAAATTCTTGCAGGCTCTTACCTCTTCATATGACACAGCCTCCGGCTGGATTCCATCCAGAACCAGATGACCCAACACTTGGACGTTACCTGGAGGCAACATCTACTCAGCATTTTCAACCGCATTTGGCTCATAGATGCTTTCCCCTCGCAATGGTAAGAAAGCATAGTTATCCCCATCTTAAGCCCAGGAAGAACCCAATGTCTCTTGACAGCTACTGCCCGATTAGCCTGACCAATGTACTTCCCAAACTATTATGGTTAGCTGCCGATTACGTTGGGTACTCAAATCTCGGGGCCTTTTGTCCCTGTATCAGTGTGGCTTCTGGTAAAAACAATCTCTAAGTGGCCATTTACTAAGATTGGAAACAGCAATCCAATAGGCTTTTACTCAATGCCAGCACCTTGTCACAGTCTTCTTTGGTCTACATAAGGCATATGACACAGTTTGGCGTTGTCACATTTTAGTTACCCTCCATTATTGATGCTTTTATAGCCCCCTTCCAATTTTTATTCATGAGTTTTTATCTCACCAGCTCTTCTGGGCTCGAGGTGACACTTCACTCAACATCCCTTGGATCCAGGAAAACAGTATCCCACAGAGTTCTGAGTTAAGTGTCACACTCTTCCTCATTGCCATCAACGGGTTTGTAACCTCTGTTGGGACTATGTTTACCTCAGTGTTGTATGTTGATGATTTAGGCATCTGATGCAGCACTCACTTGGTAGCATCAGCTGAATGCCAGCTCCAAGGCGCCATCCCACGGGCCTCCACATGAGCCCTCTTGCATGGCTTCAAGTTTTCTCCCTCCAATTCGGGTTATGCATTTCTGTCATGGACCCACAGTAAACCTCAATCGTGAACTTTATTTAGGTGACCAGAGCCTAGATGTTATGGCGTAGTCACATTTGTTCAGCCTTATTTATGATTAAAAGTTGACGTGGCTGCCCTATATTTGCCCCTCAAGACTACCTGCATGCACAAGCTTAAGGCTCTCTGCATCCTTGCCCACTCATCTTGGGGTACAGACCATGCTACTCTTCTCCATCTTTATCACACTCTGGTTTTGTCCAGACTGGGTTATGGTTTTCAGGTTTATGGCTTGGTAGCTCCTCCCACTCTGAAACTATTTGACCCTCTTCATCATTAAGGGGTGCATCTGGCAATTGGTGCCTTTCACATTAGACCTGTCTACGGTCTCCTCGCAGAAGCGGGAATTGCCCTCTCTACAAATACAATGGAGCCAACTCCTGGTTTCTTATGCAATCACCATTCAATGATTCCCTGACCATCCCGTGTACCTCGTCCTCTTTGCAAATGAGGGGTGTCTCCCCCCGAATACTCATCTTGCCAGTTTGAATACCTCTCTCTTCCCTCTGTCGGGATCTCCATCTCCACTTCCTGGAATGTGCCCCGTGTATTTCCTCCCACCCCCACCCCCTTTGGATTGTGCCTCAACCATGGATTAGGACCGACATAATCTGCACAATCAAGGAGACTACTGCAGTTTGGCACTCTTCCTTCCACTCCTCTTGGAAGGATTCCACTGCTTTATGCTACCTATGCATTAATTGTACAAGGCTCACCCATTGTTTTCTCTTGCGCAATGAGTCACGCCCACGATGTGGTTGTGGAGCCATGGCATATGGTAATGGCGAGACTACAGTGTTCTGCAGTTACATCATCATAATTCTGACATTGTAAGTTATTCATCTTGGATTGGTGATTTGCAGGGATTGAGTCACAAGTGAGTGTTGTAAATAATATGTTGAATAGTCAATTCATGATGTAGTGAATCGCTTAGCCCCAAATAATAAGATCTGCACACAACCTTTGAGACAGTCGCGGCTGAAGTGCTGTGAATTGTGTGCGCATCTGAAATATCATAAAGGGTACAACAGACTTTTTCCATCAGTTCTACATTTCACAGGTGATCCAGAGCCATAATGATTCAGTGGAGCAAGTCTTTGTAACAGCCTTTAAAGTGGTAAACAAATTCTGCTCAGCAGCAGCCACCTGGCTGCATTTTTCCAAAATGCCAAGTTATTACTACGCACTGATCACAGTGATTCAATTTAATTCCAAGGTGCCCAGACTGCTTTTCCTGGCATCCCAGAATGTCCAATATTATAAGGGCCAGTAGTATAAATAAAATGTCAAGTCAAACACCTTTCAGCCATGTAATTTCCAAAATTATTTTTCTGAGCTACCAGTTTCAGCAATATATTGCGCAACTTTCGGCCCCTCTGACCGACATATGGGCAGATTCTAACCTTGGTTCTGACCAAAATAAGGGACAGCATTCAAAGACTGGTATCTATAGATTTCTGCTTGATATTGCAATCACTTCAAACATCATCTGTCGAGTCCGCAGTTGATGTTGGAAGTGATCACTATATTAATCTTTGAATGATAGTCCCTATTTTGACCAGAACCGAGATTGATATCTTCCAACATGTCATTTGGGATGCCTGAAGATGGTGTAATACAACACTGAAACTGGTAGCCCAATACAATAACACTTTGGAAATTAAGACAGCAGAAAGGTGTTTGACTTCACATTCTGTACTTAAAAGCAGAATCCCACAGCCATCTCTGAAAAGATGGACATACAAGGTACTATAAATGTTTATGTACAGGTAACATTGTAAAAGTATGCCGTAGCACAGCGGGCACCATGCAATGGCTCCAGCTGATTCACGTTAATGATATTTCAGGCAATGATCAGGTTCTGTCATCACATCAAATTTTGTCACACACAACAGTGCAAAATGTTTCAGTGACCTTTCTTTTTGATGCCAGCACACAGGTCTCCGTTATAAACCAGTCTACACACTCTACTCAGCGAAATGCCATCAAAGTTTTGAGCGTACAGCCACCATGAGGTGCCAGTTCTATGTTGTGTGCAACTTAGGGGCATTTATAATCAGTTGTTTTTTGGACATTGTTATTTTTGGCTGTGGTAGATCCATCAGTTGAGGATTTATTTTGTCTTGACATATATTTAACTTTTGGATTTTCATTACATCATGCATCAATGGTACCCTGTGCAGTTATTGATGCACTCTGTACACAGTCTGCACCACTGTTTGAATCTGGTTTGGGGAAAGCAACTGACTTTCAGCTTGATACTTCTTAATGCTGACAGCAATTTTGAGATTTTGCAATGCACACCCAATTCTGCTCGCCAACCATGCGTTGCCATATGGCAACATTTGTAACACTTTTTTAAAATTGTTGATTCCACAACATCAACGAAGCGAGAGTGTCAGCAACACTGGATTCCATTCTGCAAGATTGTAAATATCGCTAAAATGCAACAGTTTTAACAATACATTTAAATTCTGCGGTGTAAGCAGCGCTGGAAGTCATCGTTTGCTGAATGACAAAGAAAAATGGAGTATAAGTTCGAGTAAGTATGTTTTACACAGTAACTTACGATATATAATTTGGTTTTTTAGTATGGTTGTGCTTTAAATACTCAAATATACATTCTTTGGAGGTTACTGCTTGCTGTGAAATAAATTACATTCATTTAGGCCGTTTGAACGTTGGTGTTGCCATATGGCAATGCTAGGTGCTTGTACTCAGTAAAAGGACGAATTTTCTCTTTTTTGTTTAAGAAGAGGTTTCTCGCTTGCTGAGGCGCTGGAGATATTGAAGGTGATGTGTTTACTGAGCCCCTAGATCCGAATAGAGAAGAATGATGGAATATTGTATGTGCAGTGGCTGGACAACTCAGTTGTCACAATGATCTCTTCTTCATGTGGTGCACAAGAAGTTGGCCAAGTCAAGAGATTCTCGCAACTAAAAAAGCGAAATATGATGATTCCCAAACCAAAACTGGTAGCCAAATATAATATATATATGGGAGGTACTGATCAGACGAATCAGAATCTAGCATGCTATCGCATTGCAATAAGAAGCAAGAAATGGTACTGGTGTCTCTTTACATGGATGTTAGATGTCGCCATACAAAACAGATGGATTTTGTATAATAAAGCAAGAAACCAAACTATTTCTCAGCTTGATTTCAAGAGAGAAGTAGCAACAGTGTAGTTGCAAAGACACCAAGCTTTACCAAAAGGAACCGGGAGACCATCTGCATCAAGGGCATGTTCCGACAGCTGCATATCAGATTCAATTAGGTTTGATAAGACTGACCACCTCGTCCAGCACACAGAAGGAAAGAAGAAGAAAAGGTGGGCACACAAGGACTATAAATCTATTGTGAGAACAATGTGTTCAAAGTGTAATGTGGGATTGTGTATTGACTGTTTTATTCCATTTCATGTAAAATAATGCTGAGTTCAAGGTTTGATTTTTTATTATTAATTGTACTGTGTTATAAAGTATCAATTGTATGATGAAGACTGAATAATAAATTTGTACAAAACTTGTACATGTAATAAGAAATTTCAATAACCTACTTATTTTAATTGAAGTTGTAATCCATATAAATTTAGGTAGTGAAAGCGCCTAGCGTTGCCATATGGCAACATCAAATATCTCGCTAATGGCAGTAATGACTTTCATCAAAACGACTCTGTTGTGTAATTGATGCCTTTTACAGACATAATAACGCATTTTTTTTTTTTTTTAAATCACGAAAAAAGTTCACTGTTCCTTACAGTCAGTAGGCTTCAACATTAGTGGTTATGAAGCTCGGGATTCTCTTTGATTGTGTGGAGTCTTCAAACACACCATTAATGCTCAATTGGACATTTATTCTTATCCCCTTCCTCATCCAGATAGACTATTGTCTAAACTTCCAGGACGTAAAATATTCTGAAAAACTGATTTCTCAAAGACAAATTTTCAATAGTCTCTTGGTGAAGACTCGCAGAAGATATTAGTCTTGAGCATTCCAGAGATTTCTTGAACAGACTATTGCAGGGATTCTGTATTGTGTGCATTATGTTGATAATATTCGGATCATGTCATACAACAGACAAATATTTGTGCAGTCTTGTCTGGTTTCTATGACTCTTGCACAGGAAGGCCTAAAGTGTAACTGTTCCAAATGTGGCTCTTTCAAACAGCAGTCACTTATTTAGATCATAGCCTCAGTAAACAGGGCCTCTGACCCACTACAGGACATGTAGAGGCTATTCACAGCCTCTGCCTGTGCCTAAATCTGCCACGGACTTGGGAAAGTGAATTACTATGTGCAATTTATTTCCCAGGCAGCCTCTGTAGCCCACCCATTACATCATCTCTGTAAAAAGGTAATCACCTTTCACTTTTCAGCAGTTAAAAGCACCCTGCCTTGTGATTTTATCAGGGTTGCCGTTGGTGTTGGTGACAGATACATACTCACACGGTGTTAGGGTTGGTCTTTCTTATAATCTGGAAGATGTCATGGAGAGGCCAATCATGTTCATGTCAAAGACAATATTATGAAAAGAATAGTTGCTACCCATCATATAGTGGAGATACTGAGTTACAGATAGGCACAACAAAAAGACTGCCACAAAACAAGCTTTCAGCCCACAAGGCCTTTGTCAAAAATAGGCAACACACACACACACACACGCGCGCGCGCGTGAGCAGCTGAAGTCAGACTATGAACAGCACAGCAGCAGTGCATGATGGGAGAGGCAAGTGGGTGGGCGTAAGGAGGCTTGGGTGGGGAGGGGAAGAGATAGCTGGGTAGGGGTGGAGGATGGTAAAGTGCTGTTGGGGAGTGTGAAGGGGTGAGGTGGAGAGAGGATAGGTCAGTTAAATGCTGTCGAGAGATTAGACGGAGGACAAGGGAGAGACATGGGGTAGCGGACAAGGACAGTAGTAAAAAGACTGAGTGCATTGGTGGAACAGAGGGCTGTGTAGTGCCGGAAAGGGAACAGGGAAGAGGCCACATGGGTGAGGATAATGACTAACAAAGGTTGAGGCCAGGAGGGTTACGGGAACATAGGATATATCACAGGGAGAGTTCCCACCTGCGCAATTCAGAAAAGCTGGTGTTGGTGGGAAGGATACATATGGCACAGGCTGTGAAGCAGTCATTGAAATAAAGAATGTCATGTTGAGAGGAGTGCTCAGCAACTGAGTGGTCATGTTATTTCTTGGCCACATCTGTCAGTGGCATTTATGCGGACAGACAGCTCGTTGCGTGTCATGTCCATGTATAATGCAACACATTGGCTGCAGCTTAGCTTGTCGACCACATGAGTGGTTTCACAAGTAGCCTGTCCTTTGATGGGATAGGTGATGTTTGTGACTGGACTGGAGTAGGTGGTGGTGGAAGGATATATGGGACAGGTCTTGCATGTAGTTCTGTTACAGGGATATGAGCCATGAGAGGTTGGGAGCAGTGAATGTGTAGGGATGGAGAGGATGAGGTGTAGGTTCGGTGTATGGTGGAATACCAGTGTGGGTGGGGAGGGGGGAGGCAGGATAGCGGGCACAATATTTCTCATTTCAGTGCATGACGAGAGGTAGACGAAATTCTAGCGAAGAATGTAATTGAGTTGTTCCAGTCCTAGGTGGTACTGAGGTACGAGGGGCATGCCCCTCTGTGGTAGGACGGTGGAGCTTTGGGAGGTGTTGGGTAACTGGAAAGATAGGGCATGGAAGATTTGTTTTTGTACAAGGTTGGGAGGGTAATTACGGTCTGTAAAGGCCTCAGTGAGATCCTCGGTATATTTCGAGAGGGGCCGCTCGTCACTGCAGATGCAACAGCCTTGGTTGGCTAGGCTGTATGGAAGAAAATGGGTAGTAGCTGTCAAAGTGGAGGTATTGCTGGTGGTTGGTAGGTTTGATATGGACAGAGATACTGATGAAGCCATCTTTGAGGAGGAGGTCAACATCTAGGAAGGTGGCTTGTTGGGTTCAGTAGGACCAGGTGAAGCAAATTGGAGAAACGGTTTTGAGATTCTGGAGGAGTGTGGATAGGGTGTCCTCACCCTTGATCCAGATCACAAAGCTGTCATCAATGAATCTGAGCCAGGTGAGGGGTTTGGGATTCTGGATGTTTAGGAAGGATTCCTCTAGATGGCACATGAATAGATTGGCATAGAACGGTGCCATGTGGGTGCCCATAGCCATATCCTGGATTAATTAGTAGGTAATGCCCTCAAAGAAGAAGAAATTGTGGGAACGTATATAGTTGGTCATGGTGACTAGGAAGGAGGTTGTTGGACTGGAATCCGTCGGGTGTTGGGAAAGGTAGTGTTCCATAGAGGTAAGGCCTGTGGCATTAGGGATGTTAGTGTAAATTGACATGGCATCAATAGCGACAAGCAGGACACCGTGTGGTAAAGTAACAGGAACTGTGGAGAGTCGGTGCAGGAAATGGTTGGTGTCTTTTATATAGGAGGATAGGTTGTGGGTAATAGGCTGAAGGTGTTGATACACAAGGGCAGAAATTCTCTCAGTGGGGGCACAGTAATCGGGCACAATGGGGCTTCTTGGGTGATTGGATTTATGGACTTATTAGGAAGCATGTAGAAGGTAGGAATGTGGGGAGTGGTGGGGGTGAGGAGAGAGATTAACTCTGGGGAGAGGTTCTGGGATGGACCTAAGGAATTGAGGAGAGACTGGAAATCCTGCTGGATTTCTGGAATGGAGTTACTGTTGCAGGGTTTGTAGTTGGATGTATCTGACAGCTGGCTGAATCCTTCTGCCAGGTAATCCTTGCAATTTAAAACAACAGCAGTGGAGCCTTTGTCTGTAGGTAGGATTACAAGTTCGGGATCAGCTTTTAGGCAGTGGACTGTGGGTCTTTCTGTGGATGTCAGGTTAGTTTGCATGTTAAGGGAGTTGGAGAATGATGATGAGGCAAGGTTTGAGGTTAAGAAATCCTGGAAAGTTAACAAGGGATGATTTGGGGGCAGTGGAGTGGATCACGGTTGGATGGAGGATTGAACTGAGTCAAGCAGGGTTCAACATTGGTCTTTGGTTGAGTCTGATTAGTAGGCTTGGTGGTGAAAAAATGTTTCCATTGTAGGGACCAGGAAAAGGAGAGAAGATCTTTAACAAGTCCTGCATGATTGAATTTGGGAGTGGGGTAAATGGTGAGGCCTTTGGAAAGGACTGATATTTCTGTAGGGCTAACACTTTTGGAGGAAATGTTCATGACTTGTGTTTTGGGTCTGTTTAGGATTTGGATTCTGTGTGGTGGTGGTAGTGAGTCTTGGAGGGTAAGGTATATGTAGTACGTCTGTGAGACAGGGTCTGTCAGTTATGAGGGGATGTGGGAGAGGTTTAAAGGTTGTAGAGGTAGTGGACAGTGATACTCCAAGACAGGAGTAGGAAGTCAGCAGGGTGGAGAGTTTATGAAGTGGTGTTGTGCATGTTGCTGTAGTTCCTGGAGGGCAAAAGTTTCAACGTGTGTTACAGGTTCCAGAATTTTGGATTGCATAGCAGGAGAATTTTATGGATCGAGAGAAGGTATTGTAAGAAAGTTTGGGCTTCATTGATATTGTTTCTCATTGTTTGCTTATGTCAAAGACATTTACTTCAGTTCAATTCTCAGATCAGAAAGGAAGTGTTGGCCATCATCTTTGGTGTCCATAAATTTCACATTTTTTGTATGGTTGTAAATTTCATCTTATCACTTACCACGAACCACTTGTGTTGCATGTGGACCTAAGACTAAATTGCCAGAGTGTTTAACATGTTGCCTTCATAGATGGGCTCTCTTGCCTTACCTACATTCAGCATTCCAATGTGGATGTGCTGTCTCATCCTACAGAAGGCACAGATCCAACAGGAACAACTGCTCAATGAATTCCCTACAAATTCCCAGGGCACTGCTACAGCATCTACATGTGACCCACTTCTTCAAAAGGTCCTGAAATATGTTTGGTCAGGTTGACATCCCATGCAGTCAGATGTAGATCTACCTGGCCTTCACAGTTTTTCCCACTGCTGCATCAACTTTGGGTTTGCTAATGTCTGTTGCTCCTCACTGAAGACAACAAACAATACCCAGAGGTTGTGCCACCCCCTAAGTCAAGTGCTTCAGCTCATGCATCAGTCCAGCTGGAGGATTTCCTAATCACTGCAACAGGCTCACTGCTACATCCACTGGTTTTGTGTGGACGACAATGCTGCACAGGTGGTGTGACAACGTGCTTTTGGCCAGGAACACTAGCTTGTTCCACACTGGCTGTTCGCACTGTAACCAGACCTGACACAGACATGGGACCGTGTTCATGCCAACCTGGCAGGACCTTTTCATGGGGTCCATGTGGTTAATCACTGTGGACTTTTTTCCTCACTTCCCATATGTCATCCAACTACTGCAGACAATAGCAGTGGCCACAGTGGGGGCCTGAGAGCTAATATTCGCAACGGAGAATGTACCTCACACATTGGTGACTAATGACAGTCCCCAATCCACAGCAACCAATTTCAAGAGCTTCTGAACATCTTACCATATTTCCTTTTCATGCAGTCTCAAACGGGCTGGCAGTAAATTCACTTCACAAATGAGCTACAGTGTCCTAATGGTAACCACTGTATAGCCCTCAAATGAGTTTATACAGCTAAATTATATTTTCAGAAAATGTGAAATCTGAATGGTTTTAAGTGCTACTTTTGCATACACAACAGCTATCTTAGCACTTCACACTTCTCTGTGGGAAGTGAAGTTTGCAAATAACAGGCATTTCTGTTAGTTAACTTTGTCTCGACAACTCAAAGATTTGTCTGCAGATACTTTTTTAGCCTCAATATCTTGGAATCCCATGTTCATCAGTGTGATAAATTAAAACAATTTTCCAATGATACCACTATTCTCTTCTATACAAATTTTCTGAAACATATCAATTTTCCAATGATGCCACTAACATTTATTCTCTTCTATACAAATTTTCTAAAACATATCGTGGACTGTATAACTGACAGACATGAAACAATATTTACATCTTGCAGAAAAATGAAGTACAGATCACCCCCCTCTAAAACCGAAAGACAACTGATGACCTAACTGGTGTTCTTTTAATCCTTATACAATTTATGGCTTCACGTGCAAAAATCCTGGAAATTTGTTGTATCATAATTACAAAACTTTTCTAATTGAAAACTTGACTTTTAGAGATTTATTTTTTAAATTATTTTCAATTTATCAAGGAAGCTTCAAGAACTGAAAACTTTGTTTACATTATGACTTTTGATTATATTTCCTTAAACAAAATTTCTTTAATAAAACTAATTTCATAGTTATTCATAAAATTATTTAAATAGATAGAGAAAAAATCTACTCACCAAGCGATGGCAGAACACATACATAAAAAAAGAGTGTTGTGATTTGCAAGCTTTCGGAGCCGGTGGCTACTTCTTCAGGCAGAAGGACTTTTCCTTCACCCTTCTTCTTTCCCCTTCAACCTTTCTGATTGAAGAAGGAGCCACCAGCTCCAAAAACTTGCAAATCACAACAGTCCTTTATATGTGTGTTCTGCCGCCCCTTGGTGAGTAGATGTTTTCTCTATCCATTTAAATAATTTCACAGTTAAGACTAACGAGATATAAAATTAAGTATGAAACAGTAAAATTCTGTTTGGAAGCTTTTAATATATTTTCACAGTTCTACATGTTCATTACAACATATTTGACAAAATTTACAAAAGTAAACCCTTGTATTAATTGCCTGAATGTTTCCTCTTTATGAGTAATTATTCTTCTTATTCTAAACTAAGTGCTTCAATGACGAATCTTTTTCCAGTAAGTACAGTAAAAATAAACATTTTAGTTAATTACTTTCAAGTAAAAAGGAATATTTACTTTATATAACCACACATATCACATAAACAATCATGGATTGGATTGTGAATTTAATGCCCTGTATTACACACTTCACAAACAAAATTCAGTCTATCTCCTGATACTTTACAAGGTCCAGACTTGTCAATGGTCAACGCCTGGAAGAGCTGCTTTAAGGGCATCCTCACAGGACACTTACAGATTTCAGGTGTACACCCTCAAATCATGAAGCAGACAAGCCACACTGTTCCTTGTGGGTGTCCAGTGTGGGAAAGCATATTTGGGCAGAATCAGGGGTGAATGTGGGAATCTCTGGTGGAACACCAAGGGTGATTAGTGGTCTTGGAGGCTCAAATATGTGGTTTGCTGCACTGGCATTACAATCAGCTCCCACTGCAGCATTCCAGTCAATAGCCTGACTCCTCAGAGAGTCCACTATCGCCACCACCACAACCAAATCACAGCTCTCTCTACTCCTGGGTCACAGAGAATGGCTATCTGGTCACCTGTTCTTGCAAGCTGCCAGACACATCCATGAACAAAGATCCGACTTTCACCAATGGCTGAATCAATGATGCCACTATGTCCTGCAGGGTCACCTCTGCTCCAAAAAGGCCCTGGGCCTACACAGAAGCTCAGAAGCCAATACCATCCCTGCAGTACAGATGTCTTCTAGGAGCATTCCATCTTGACATCACCCAGCTCTTGGCCTATTCCATCATGGTGTCACATGACATTACATGGCAGGCAACTACAAGACAATCCAGTGGCAGTCTCTTCCTCAATTGCTATTACTGTACTCGCCTTTACCTGTGGACTACAACTGCTGTGACAGTTCAGTTCAATACATTCACAGTGTTATGAACTACGAACTTGTGGTTCGCACCACTGCTAGCATTAATGGAAATTTTATTACTAAGTAGTCGTTGGACTTTATTCCCAACATATTTTGGACAAAAGGCACCATCGTTGTTTATGTCGCACAACGTCTACTTAGTGTTGTGATTTTTTTCCATCAGTATAGTTCCCCCTGTATCTCTACAAGGCCTAGGTATTTAGAGTGGTGCACAGCTGCTCTGAGCAACTTCCAGGTTCTGTGCAAAGCACTGGCTGCATGCAAAATTCTTCAATCAGAGTCTCGGTCAGAGCCTTAGCTACGTATGATGCCATGTCACACCAGCCACTGCCAACTGACACGAGCCACCAGTGTCTGCCTTCACCATTACTGGGACTCTGCGCTGGAGACAAACAAGGAAATTTATATCAGCTGTCAATTTTCACTACATTATTTTGTTCTACTTCCAAATGTACATTAACTTCGACTGTTTCATCAGTAAAGCCTTCAAGTTTGGACTTGAGTAAATTCAGTGTAATCATGAACTTTGACAAACTACACCTATTATAGTGGTTCATTTCTCTCCAACAAAGGAGCAATTTGGTTTATGTACTTTTTAATAAAACCGTTCTATATTGTTTACTTGGGTCATATTCGCATTACACCACAACCACTGCAAGACTTAGAGAAATGAAAATATAAATCCTGGTGGAAAACAAAGAATATAATGAGGAAAAAGCAACCACAATAAACCCTCAGCTAAGGTCAAAAACATTCTTGACTCTAATGTTTTACATGCCACACTGAGAGTGATTGCTAAATGATAGTACAGAATTAAGATTTAAGGTCTCTCGTGACATGTGAGCAGCTGCATGCAAACTGACCACATTTATCCCAGAAGCATTCAGCTTTGAACTGAGACTGCTGTAAATGGTACTCTGCCATGGACTTGTTCATGCCAAATTCTTTAATTTCTGGCACACTAGTATACAAAAGGGAAGCTCATTAGAGGCTTTACTGACATGCATAAATTCCTTGCTGTGTAAGGTACAGAAAAGATGATTTAGGATTAGGATATGCGCAGCAGACTCTGCCTGTGAGTAGGAAGGTTAAGATAACACTAACATTAAGAACAGTTATGGCAGAGGTGTAGGACCTCTATTACAGGAGAAGTAAGCGGAGGAGTATCAGGTCACAGGCATTTTCAAGCCGAGCGCTGGGGCTGACCGGGTGATTTGAGGGTTTAGGGTCTTTGTGTAAGCATTTCATGAAAGATGATCAGATATGATAGAGGGTGGGGCAGGGAACAGCCTGGGCAGGGACATGGCATCTTAGGTGGTGACCTGAATAATATAGCTTCCCTAACCAGTGGCACCAATGTGAGCACAATGGGGCTATTCCAGTGGCATGATCATCCTTATCTTGACAGAGCTGTAACACATGACAGTGTGGAACTGCAAATGGCACCGATGACTGCTGTCTGGTTGCACACTGATGTGATGCCAGTGGGGACTATCGGGAGATGGGGCTACACTAGGCATGGTCTGCACCTTAACAGGTTTGGGAAAGGTAAGCTGGTGGAGTTGATCAGTGAGAGTATGGTGGATGGGTGTGGGGCCACACATGGTCAAATACCTGTTGTCATGGGTAGGAGAACCAGGCCTTTTATAGGATAAACCATGACAACAGGCTCCCCGCTTTTAAAAGTATCTCAACCAACTTAGATACTTCTGCACCATGTATGCCAGAAATAGAATGTACCACCCTGGAACATTCAGGCACCATGGAAATTTGCTCAGAATTTTCATTATTCAATCAAAAACTGCTGTCCATTAAAAATATAAAGTACATCAGCTTGCAGTTGAATAACAGTCTTTGAGCAGCATGGTACTGTGCATTAAAGAGCACTGGTGTAGAAGTGATGAATTACATCATATAGTGTTATCAACATATGAATGTGCAAGTTGCTATTGTAGGTCTGTCTTAAAGGGTGGAAGTCATGTATCTGTATCAGGGGTGGCACACAGTTTAAAGCTAGAGACGATCTCACCACAATTAGTGTAGATAAACATTTTGAACTGTCAGCTGTTCAAGTAACAAAACTAGCTGATTATAAGAAGCTAATCATTTTGTTTATTTATTGCTCACCTAGTGGTAATGTGAACACTTTCTTCAACAAATTAAATGAAATCCTGGAAAGGGTCTCCACCCCCAAAACTAGCATACCAATATATGGAAACATGAATATTAATTTAAGTGTTGAGGGTGAAATTAGTAACAATGCTACAAAGATTTCAAAAAGTTCAGCTTCAGTTTTAGACCATCAACATATGGATATTGACAGGTCAGATCATTATATAATGAAGCTAAAGACAGGCTCGATGAAACCTGCAAAACTGAAGCCCTATGAAAGGATTTTCTCAGCTCATAAGATACATGCTTTTTCTAGGGCAGTGGTAAATCAAACCTGGAATGAAGTGTATATGAAAAGCAATGTAGATGCTAAGTTCTCTAAGTATTCACATTTTTTAAATTAGTCTTTGAAGTGCCATTTCCAAAGGGAAACATTTCTACTGTAGCAGGTAGTAATGGAAATAGATGGATAACTGTGGGTATTACAAAGTCCTCACAGACACTTAAATTTCTCAGTTCTTGGCAAACATGCTGCATCAGTCCTTGAGTATTATCAAAGGTATAAAAAAAATATAGAAGAGGGTACCGCTTGTGGCAAAAACATCATTCAACGGCAAATTTGTTAAAAGACAAACAGGTGTAGAAAAGCTCCTTTATTTATTCCATTCATTTCATTTCTGTGATGTGATTGGATTATCTTAAGATTCTTCTTCTTCTTTTGCTGGTGTCTTGCTTAAGATTCTTCTTCTTCTTTTGCTGGTGTCTTGTCCTGCAGTTTCGTAGGGTCGGCATGGCTAGGACAGATCTGGCCAGGTTAATTTTTTATGGGTGGCCGGATGCCCTTCCTGCCACCACCCTGTACCTCTGGGATGGAATTGGTGTATCGAAGTTGTCTGCATCGTATGTAATCCATGGAATAGTGCGAACATGTTCAGATGCTTGTGATTCGTGTAACTGAGGCGGGACATGGGGACAAGCCCGGTATTCATCTAGCGGGATGTGGAAAACCGCCTAAAAACCACATCCAGGCAGACCGGCACACTGGCCGATGTCGGTAATTCGCTGGGCGGATTCAGTCCGGGGCCAGGGCGCCTACCCGAGGTCAACAAGCAGCACATTAGCGCTCTCGGCTAACCTGGCGGGTTATTAGATTATCTTAGATATTATTTAAAAAGAAAACAAAAGTGTTGTTACAGTGTTACTCTGTTACTGCTTTGATGGTGTATGCACTTTTTCTCTTAATAAATATAATGTGTATGATACAACAGTATTATTCCTCTACAAAGAAAACAGAAAACTGTGTTAGGGTGAATCAACTAATCTAAGTCATCCGTGTGGCAGGGTCAAAAAATCTACCAATACTGGCTGACAATTTTTATGCAATGCATTTGGAAAACCTTAAATGAGACCGAGCTGTGTTTGTGAATATCATAGAAATGAAAACCGACAATAAAATGAGTAGTTAAATGTTCAGAGAAAATGGAGAACAGACACGCAACTGAGAAACTAAACAGAGTGAATTATGCTTCAAATAGATTCTGATTTGTGGACTCTAATTCAGCCTTGCGAGACAGAACATGGTGAAGGTGCACCAGATGCTAATGAAAAGGCACATAAACTGATATGACAGGTCAGTGGACAATGATATGCACATACACAGATGGCAGTAGTCCAGTATCTTGTACATACGGTACAAAAGGACACTGCATTGGCAGAGCTGTCATTTGTCCTCAAGTGATTCACATGAAAAAGATTTCCAATGTGATTATGGCCACATGATGGGAAATAACAGTCTTTGAACATGGAATGGTAGTTGGAGCTATATGCAAGGGGCATTTCATTTAAAAAATCATCAGGGAATTCAATATTTTGAGATCCACAGTGTCAAGAGCATGCCGAGAATACCAAATTTCAGGCAACAAAGTGGCCAACAGCCTTCACTTAATGACCAAGAGCAGCAGCATTTGCATAGAGTTGTCAGTGATAACAAACAAGCAATACTGAATGAAAGACAGTGGAATTTGGTGTTAATGGGCTACAGCAGCAGATGACCATCACAAGTGCCTTCGCTAACAGCACGACATCACCTGCAGTGCCTCTCCTGAACTTGTGACCACATTGGTGACTAGAAATGCATGGCTTGGTCAGATGAGTCCCAATTTCAGTTGGTAGAGCTGATCGTAGGGTTTTCGAGTGTGGTTCCAACCCACAAAGCCATGGACTCAAGTTCTCAACAAGGCACTGTGCAACCTGGTGGTGGACCCTAAAAGGTGTGTTCCAGGTTTACACGGAATAGATTGGGTGCTCTGGTCCATCTGACCCTATCATTGGCTGGAAGCAAGTATGTCGGCTACTCTGAGACCATTTGCAGCCATTTGTGGACTTCATGTTGCCAAACATGTCACCAAGCCACGAGCATGGCTCAATACTTCTGCAGGGGACTTCCAATGACTTACTGAGACCATGCCACATTGAGTTGCTGCACTATGCCGGGCGAAAGGTGGCCTGACATGATATTAGGAGGCATCCCACGACTTTTGTCACCTCAGTGTATAACATGTCAAGATAAGGTACTAGCAAAAGTTGTACTCTGCATATGCAACAAGCAGTAAGTGCAAATACGAAATTTGCCAAATCCAAAAATAATATAGAAGAACTTCAAAAATTATACACTCCAACGGGCAGCAAGTTTTGCACTGTGCAACTAAGACAGAAGTTATATTCACTAAAAATGAAGAATTGTGAATCTAGCTAATATTGATGATGAAATGGAAGACGGAGATTTAGCTATGACTATTCTTTGTGAACTTTCAGGCGAATGGGATGCAATAGTTACAGCTTTGTGCAATTTGCCAGATAATGATTTTAAGCATGCTACAATGTCCTCGAAAGTTAATACTGGTGCCAGTACTCAAAAGTACTGAAAAATGCACTTATGGACCATGACAAAGGGCAGGAACAAATGAGGAAAGAAACAACACAGATAGGTACTTTTGTTTGTTACAACTGTCACAAAGTCCGTCACATATCCAGAAACTGCCCTGAAAAGGGGAAATTTAAAAAGGAACAAAAGAAACTAGGAGCTGTTAGTATATGTGCTGCCTGTGGCAGAGTTATATTGAACAGTGATAACTGGATAGTAGATTTTGGGGTAACTTATCACATGCCTCCAAATGAAAATTATTTTTTAGCCATTAGTAAAAATATTTTAGCTGAGATCATAACCTTAGCTGGTGGCAGAAAAACAGAAGCCATGGGTAAAGGTACAGTAAATGCAAAGGCAGGGCTACCTGTGAAACCAATCATGTGATTTACAAGCTGAGCTACAACCACTGTGCTGCAGTCTATGTAGGCTTGACAACCAGCAAGCCATCTGTCCATATGAATGGCCATTGACAAACTGTAGCCAAGAAACAAGTGGGCCACCCTGTTGCTGAACACGCTGCCAAACATGATATCCCTCATTTCAATGACTGCTTCACAGCATGTGCAATATGGATCCTTCCAACCAACACCAGCTTTTCTGAACTGCGCAGGTGGGAACACTCCCTGTGATACATCCTACGATCTCGTAACCCTTCTGGCCTCAACCTTCATTAGTCACAATCCTCATCCATCCAGCCCCCTACCTGTTCCCATTCCAGCACTACACAGCCGTCAATTCAACGGCACACCCAGTCTTTTAATTTCATTTAATTTTATTTCTTTCCTTTCTGCTACTTACCCCCTCCCCCCTTTCTCTCCTACCCTCCGTCTAAACTGCAACACTTCACTGTCTGCCACCCCCACCATACTATCCCTCCCCCTCTCCACTCCAGCCTCCTCCTTACCCCCCCACCCAGTTGCCACTCTCATCATGCACTGGTGCTGCTGCTCGCAGTGTGGTTTCAGCTGCCTGAAACTGCAGACGTGTGCGCGAGTTGCGTTTGCGCGCGCGTGCTTGTGTGTGTGTGTGTGTGTGTGTGTGTGTGTGTGTGTGTGTGTGTGTGTGTGTGTCTATTGTTTACAAAGGCCTTAATAGCCGGAAGCTATGTTTGTGTGAATCTTTTTGTTGTGCCTATCACAACTCAGCAACTCCGCTATATGGTGAGTAGTAACTTTCCTTTTCTAATATTGTTGCAAAGATAATTAGCAATACTTAGCTAAGGAATTTGTAGCTAACAATACACTACTTGGGCCTGAGACTAACCCTGCAATCTTAGCTGTGAGGCATCTCACTGAAAACAATAGAAAGTTCATTTTCAACAAAGAAGGTTGCAAGATCAATGTAAATCTGGAAGACTGCTCATTAAAATTCAGCAGGGAGGTTGTTTACATTACATAAATATGAAGCCATGTTCAAATCAAACGATGGAAAATCCAGGATGGAATGTAACAATATGAGAGGAGGGAAGTTGCTACTCACCATATAGCGGAGATGCTGAGCCGCGATAGGCACAATAAAAAGATTCACACAAACATAGCATTCGGCCATTAAGGCCTTTGTCAGCAGTAGACACACATACACACACGCGCGCACACACACACTCACGCAAGCGCAACTTGGACACACATCTGCAGTCTCAGAAAGCTAAAACTACACTGCGAGCAGCAGCACCAGTGCATGATGGAAGTGGCGACTGGGTGGGGGTAAGGAGGAGGCTGGGGCGGGGAGGGGGAGAGATAGTATGGTGGGAGTGGTGAACAGTGAAGTGTTGCCATTTAGACGGAGGGTAGGAGAGAAGGTGTGGAGGGGGGAGGGGGTAAATAGCGGAAAAGAGAGAAATAAAATTAAATGAAATTAAAAGACTGGGTGTGGCGGTGAAATGACGGCTGTGTAGTGCTGCAATGGGAACAGGAAGGGGGCTGGATGGGTGAGGACAAGGGTTATGGGAACATAGGATCTATTGCAGGGAAGGTTCCCACCTGCGCAATTCAGAAAAGCTGTGTTGGTGGGAAGGATCCATATGGCACATGCTGTGAAGCAGTCATTGAGATGAGGGGTATCATGTTTGGCAGCGTGTTCAGCTACAGGGTGGTCCGCTTGTTTTTTGGCCACAGTTTGTCGGTGGCCGTTCATGCGGACAGACAGCTTGTTGGTTGTCATGCCTACATAGAATTCAGCACAGTGGTTGCAGCTTAGCTTGTAGATCACATGACTGGTTTCACAGGTGGCCCTGCCTTTGATGTGAGAGGTAATGTTAGTGACCGCACTGGAGTAGGTGGTGACAGGAGGATGTATGGGACAGGTCTTGCATCTAGGTCTAATACTGGGGTATAAGCCATGAGGTACGGGATTGCGAGCAGGGATTGCGTAAGGATGGACGAGTATATTATATAAGTTCGGTGGACAGCAGAATACCACGGTAGGAGGGGTGGGAAGGATAGTGGATAGGACATTTCTCATTTCAGGGCATGACGAGAGGTAATTGAAACCCTGGCGGAGAATGGAATTCAGTTGCTCCAGTCCTGGATGGTACTGAGTTACAAGGAGAATGCCCCTCTGTGGCCAGACTGTGGGACTTATTACCATCGGTGAAGGCTTCAGGGAGACCCTCGGTATATTTAGAGAGGGACTGCTCATCACTGCAGATGCGATGACCACGGTGGCTTGGCTGTACGGAAGGGACTTCTTGGTGTGAAATGGGTGGCAGCTGTCGAAGTGGAGGTATTTCTGGTGGTTAGTAGGTTTGATATGGACGGCGGTACTGATATAGCCATCTCTGAGACGGAGGTCAACATCTAGGAAGGTGGCTTGTGGGGTTGAGTAGGACCCGGTGAAGCAAATGGGGGAGAAGTTGTTGAGGTTCTGGAGGGATGTGAATAAGGTGTCCTCACCTTCAATACAGATAGCAAAGATTTCATCAGTGAATCTGAACCAGGTGAGGGGTTTGGGATTCTGGGTTTTTAGAAAGGATTCCTCTAGATGGCCCATAGCCGCACCGCACATTTATTTGTAGGTAATGACTTCAAAGGAGAAGTAATTGTGGGTGAGGATATAGTTGATCATGGACACTAGGAAGGAGGTTGTTGGTTTGGAATCCATAGGGCGTCTGGAAAGGTTGTGTTCGACAGCAGTAACGCTGTGGGCATTAGGAATGTTAGTGTAGAGGGAGGTGGCATCAATAGTGACAAGCAGGGCACCGTGTGGTAAAGGGAGAGGAACTGTGGAGAGTTGGCCGAGGAAATGGTTGGTATCATTTATATAGGAGGATAGGTAATAGGTTGAAGGTGTTGGTCTATGAGAGCAGAGCTTCTCTCAGTGGGGGCACAGGGGCACAGTAACCGGCCACAATGGGGCCTCCTGGGTGGTTGGGTTTATGGACTTTAGGAAGCATGTAGAAGGTGGGAGTGCAGGGAGTGGTAGGGGTAAGTAGAGAGATGGACTCTGGGGAGAGGTTCTGGGATGGTCCTAAGGATTTGAGTAGTGACTGGAGATCGTGCTGGAATGGGATCACTGTGGCACGGTTTGTGTATAGCTGACGGGGTCCTTCTGCCATGTAATCCTTGCGGTTCAAAACTACGGTGGTGGAGCCTTTGCCTGCAGGTAGGATTATAGGATCGGGATGAGTTTTTAGACGGTGGACCGTAGTTCTTTCTGTGGATGTAAGGTTAGTATGCATGTTGAGGGATTTGGGGAATGATGGTGAGGCAAGGTTTGAGGATAAGAAATTCTGGAAAGTTAAAAGGGGGTGGTTTGGAGGCAGTGGGGGTGGATCACGGTTGGATGGGGGAGTGAAATGAGTTAGGCAAGGTTCAATGTTGGTCTTTGGTTGAGTCTGATTGGTCGGGTTGGTGGCAAAAAGTGTTTCCACTGTAGGGACCAGGAGAAGGAGAGAAGGTCTTTAACTAGTCCTGCATGGTTGAATTTGGGAGTGAGACAAAAGGTGAGGCCTTTGGAAAGGACTGATATTTCTGTGGGACTACAAACCATGCCACAGTGATCCCATTCCAGCAATCCAGCACGATCTCCAGTCACTACTCAAATCCTTAAGCCCATCCCAGAACCTCTCCCCAGAGTCCATCTCTCTACTTACCCCTACCACTCCCCGCACTCCCACCTTCTACATGCTCCCTAAAGTCCATAAACACAACCACCCAGGATGCCCCATTGTGGCTGTTTACTGTGCCCCCACTGAGAGAAGCTCTGCTCTCGTAGACCAACACCTTCAACCTATTATTACCTATCCTCCTATATAAAAGATACCAACCATTTCCTTGACCAACTCCCCACAGTTCCTCTCCCTTTACCACACAGTGCCCTGCTTGTCACTATTGATGCCACCTCCCTGTACACTAACATTCCTAATGCCCACGGCCTTACTGCTGTCGAACAATACCTTTTCAGAAGCCCTATGGATTCCAAACCAACATCCTCCTTCCTAGTTTCCATGACCAACTATATCCTCACCCACAATCACTTCTCCTTTGAAAGCATTACCTACAAAAAAATCCGTGGTACGGCTATGGGCACCGGCATGGCACCATCCTATGCTAACCTATTCATGGGCCATCTAGAGGAATCCTTCCTAAAAACCCAGAATCCCAAACCCCTCACCTGGTTCAGATTCACTGATGACATCTTTGCTATCTGTATTGAAGGTGAGGACACCTTATTCACATTCCTCCAGAACCTCAACAACTTCTCCCCCATTTGCTTCACCTGGTCCTACTTAACCCAACAAGCCACCTTCCTAGATGTTGACCTCCACCTCAAAGATGGCTAAATCAGTACCTCCGTCCATACGAAACCTACTAACCACCAGCAATACCTCCACTTCGACAGCTGCCACACGTTTCATACCAAGAAGCCCCTTCCGTACAGCCTAGCCACCCATGGTCGTAGCATCTGCAGTGGCGAAGCAATCCTCTCTAAGTATACCAAAGGTCTTACTGAAGCCTTCACTGACTGTAATTATCTCCCTATCCTTGTACAAAAACAAACCTCCCATGCCTTATCTTTCCAGTCTCCCACCACCTCCCAAAGTCCCACAGTCCGGCCACCTAGGAGCATTCCCCTCTTAACTCAGTACCATCTGGGAATGGAGCAACTGAATTACATTCCATGCCAGGGTTTCTATTACCTCTCGTCGTGCAGTGAAATGAGATATGTCCCACCCACTATCCCTCCCATCCTTCCTACCGTGGTATTCCACCGTCCACCGAACCTACACAATATACTCATCCATCCTTATGCAACCCCTGCTCCCAATCCATTACCTCATGGCTCATACCCCTGTAATAGACCTAGATACAAGACCTGTCCCATACATCCTCCTATCACTACCTACTCCAGTCCAGTTACTAACATTACCTGTCACATCAAAGGTAGGGCTACCTGTGAAACCAGTCATGTGATCTACAAGCTAAGCTGCAACCACTGTGCAGAATTCTATGTAGGCATGACAACCTACAAGCTGTCTGTCTGCATGAACGGCAACCAATAAACTGTGGCCAAAAAACAAGTGGACCCCCCTGTAGCTGAACACGCTGCCAGACATGATACCCCTCATTTCAATGCCTCCTTCAGAGCATGTGCCATATGGATCCTTCCCACCAACACCAGCTTTTCTGAATTGCGTAGGTGGAAACTTTCCCTGCAATACATCCTACGATCCCGTAACCCTCCTGGCTTCAACCTTCATTAGTCACTGTCCTCACCCATCCAGCCTCCTCCCTGTTCGCATTCCAGCACTACACAGCTGTCAATTCAACGGCACATCCAGTCTTTTAATTTCATTTAATTTTATTTCTCTCCTTTCCGCTACTTACCCCCTCCCCCCTTTCTCTCCTACCCTCCGTCTAAACTGCAACACTTCACTGTCTGCCACTCCCACCATACTATCCCTACCCCTCCCCGCCCCAGCCTCCTCCTTAACCCCACCCAGTCGCCACTCCCATCATGCGCTGGTGCTGCTGCTCGCAGTGTAGTTTCAGCTCTCTGAGACTGCAGATGTGTGTGCAAGTTGCGCTTGTGTGAGTGTGTGTGTGTGTGTGTGTGTGTGTGTGTGTGTGTGTGTGTGTGTGTGTGTGTCTACTGCTGACAAAGGCCTTAATGGCTGAAAGTTATGTTTGTGTGAATCTTTTTATTGTGCCTATCATGGCTCAGTATCTCCGCTATATGGTGAGTAGCAACTTTCCTTCTCTTGTATTGAAGCTATATTCAGTTGTACAGCTCAATAAACTTATTGTGAAATAAGGAATGTGACTCAAAATCACTTAACTTATGGCATAGTTGAATGATGCACGTCAGTAAGTGTACAACACAACATGATAAGAACAGAAGCAGACCGGATTAGACTATGAAAAAGGTAAAATAAACCCACATGATGACTGTTTGGTAGGTAAATCGCATGAAGATCATTTCTGAAAACTGTATCACAAGATTCTAAGGAATGAACAACCATTTTAGAACATGTTCATAGGGATCTCATGGAAACTATTGTGCCAAGTATCAGAGATAATACATATTTAATGAGTATTGTGGATGATGCAAGCAGATATATATTCGTTCTTTTCTTAAAAAATAAGGATGAAGTATTTGAAGAATTCAAGAAATGGAAGATGCAAATGGAGATACATACCAGAAAACACTTGAAGAGTATTCACACATACAATGGCCTAGAATTCTGTTCACATAAATGCTCGCATTTCTGTGAATCTCAAGGAATTTGGGATAAAATAACAATGACGTACAAGTGTACACCACAGAAAAATGGCATAGATGAAAGCCTAAACAGAAATTTAATGGACATTCTATAATTACAGTTATCAGGAAGTAATTTAGCAAAGAGTTCTTGGCTGAGCTGATGTTCACTGCAAGATACATAGGAAACTGTGTTACAAATAGCCACAACAACAAAAAAACAGCCACAACAACGAAAAAATGCCTTATGAATTGTGGGCAAGTGAGACACTTACATGTGACAGGAAGCAAAGTTTTTGTTCACGTATCCAAACAAAGATGTCGTTCTAAATTATCCAGAAGAGCAGAAAAATGTGTTCTTACAGGATATTCTCTATATGGCCATGGAAACAGGGTCTGGATGACAAGAATGAAACACACTGTGGAATCCATGGACTGTATATTTAAAGAATTTTTTTAATGGCAAATGCTCAACTGAAAATAAGAAACAGAAAGAATCTGTTGAGCTGTACAATGACAGCATATTATCATTGACAAGTACTTAAGATGGAATACAGAGTGAAAGAAAAGATTCTAACACTGAAGAGGAATTTTATGGTTTCTCAAATAAGGATGACATTTTGGAAGAAACTGAAGGTAATCAGGAGGTTGGTGAATATGATGAAACCACACAAAGTAGATGTAATGGATGAAAAAACATGTTTAAATAATGACACTTTGTACCAAAGACAAGGCTTTTACTGAAAAAGCATGAATAAACAATGAGCAAGGGAAGAATAGTGATGAACCATAACAGTATCATGAACCCATAAGTTATCATGAAACAGAAGAATGGATAGCTGCAATGAACAAAGAAATTAGCTCTCTGAAGAATCAAGATGCTTGGAAACTGGTTGAGCTACCATCTGGCATAACTCTTGAACAGAACAGATGAGTATTTAGATACAAAACAGTTGGTGAGAAGTAAATTTTTAAAGATTGTTTAGTCTCAAAGGGATTTAGTCAAGTAGAAGGTGTACACTACAAACAGACTTATGCTCCTGTTTCAAATTTCAAAACGATTCATTTATTGATAGCAGCCAGTGTTGAGAAAAATTGGCATATTGATTAGTATAATTTAAAGAGTGCATATCTGCACAGGAAATTAAAGGAAAATGTATTTATGCTCCAGCCACAAGGTTTCAAAAAGAGTCAAGAAAGTTTCGTTTGCAACTTAGACTACTCAATATATGGACCAAAGCAAAGTGGCATATGCTCGAATGATCATTTAAATAACTCACTAGAAAAACTGGGATTTATTCAAAATGATATACATCCATGTGTGCAAAAGCTAAGTGCAAAGGACGTGATAGCTATTCCATCTGTATATGTTTCCCCCGCCCTCCGTCTAACTTCCTGACTGCACCTGCCTGCCCCACTCTCCACCTCGTCCCTGCACTTTACCATCCGCCACCCCTACCAGCTATCCCTCCCCCTCCCCACCCCAGCCTCCTCCTTATCCCCACCAGTTGCCTCTCCCATAATGCCCTGCTGCTCACTGTCTGGCTCCAGCTGCCAGAGACTGTGGTCATGTGTGTGTGGGTTGCATTTGAGTAAGTATGTCTGTGTGCTTATGTTGCCTAATTTTGACGAAGGCCTTGTTGGCCAAAAGCTAATTGTGTGACAGTGTTTTCGTAGTGCCTCTCTGTGACTCAGCAGCTCTGCTATATGATGAGTAGCAACCCCTTTTTATTATATTGTTACATTCCACCCTAGATTTTTCATTGATCTGTCTGTATAGGTGGACAATACGCTTAAATTTGCACAAAATGGAGATATGAGGCAAAAAGTAAAAACTCTTTTAGAATGTCGCTTTGAAATCGAGAACATGGGCATTGTTTTACAGATATCAGGTGTGAAATTTGAGCACAGAGAAAATGGAACAATCTGTCTTTCTCAGGAGTACAGTAATCAACTAGGCCTACTTGATAGGACTAGGCTTCAAAATGCTAAGAGAGAGAAGATCGCAATGAAAATGAAACCTAATTTCCTTGATGAGAAGTGTGATGAGGAAATTAAAAATCTTCATCATCATTAGCTTGTCAGTAGACTCCTTTATCCTTCAGAGGACTCGACCAGACATAGCTTTCCCAGTAGCAAAGTTCAAAATTTAATGTGAACCATCAGAATGCAGCAAAAAGTGTTCTAAGATAGCCTAGATGAAGGAAACACCGCATTACAAACTCGCATATTATCCCCCTGGTCAAATACTTGTAGTAGTCGCTGATGCTGATTGGGCTACTTGTAGAAAAGATCACAAAGGTGTTATGGAATATGTAACATTACTGGCAGGATCTCCAGTGTCCTGGGAGAGTATGAAACAAACTGCAGTTGAACTGAACACGACGGGAACTGAACAAGTTACAGTGGTAGCCTAGGCAAGAGGGGGAGTAGGAAGAGAGCATTATTGAAGAGCCTGAACCTGAAGGAGGTGACGATGGAATCAACTCTTGTGTGGTGTGATAGTCAAGTGGCAATCATACACTACAGGAATCATATAGGCCTATACAAATCAAGATTGAAACATACGACCATAAAACATAATTTCATCAGAATAAAAGTAATGGATGGAATGACTGATGTTCGATACATTTTGACACATAAAAATCAAGCAGACTTGTTGACAAAGCCGTTGCATCCGAATTTTTATGAATGTCATTGTAAGAAAATGCTACACTCGGAATGATGTATGTGGTTACTTTTAGATATCATTTCAAAGGCGGTAACGTAAAGAGATAAATAGGTCAAGAAAAGCTCCTTTATTTATTTCATTTATTACATTTCTATTATGTGACTGGATTATCTTTGACATTATTTAAAAAGACAATCAAAATGCTGTTAACATGCTGCTCTGTTACTGCTATGATGGCTTACGCAGTTTTTCTCTTAATGAATATAACACATGTGATACAACAGTTTTATTGCATTATAACAAAATTGATACATAATGCAGGAAATAAAACTGAAGTGCTTATATCCACTCAGTTCTTAGTTATGGGATTCTTTTCTGGGGATCAAAGGCATAAAATATTGCAACAGTTTTTAAACTGAAGAAAATGACCATAAGAATAATAACTGGAAGTAGTAGCTGGGCTCATTGTAAAGAACTATTTAAAAAGTTGAGCATCCTTACTGCACCAAGTGAGAGTATACACCAATATGTGGTGTACATCAGAGAAAATATTAATAAACACTGCACTAAAGTTCTATACATAATCATGGAACAAAAGTCAGTCTGGGTTACATTTACCCAGAAAGAAACAAACAAAGAACCCAAAACAGCATTTTACATCAGGGAATATAACTGTATAATAAATTGCCAATGGAAATGAAAAAGATTACTAAAACAGGCGTGTTTAAAAAGGCAGTGAACACGTTCCTCACTAGTAATGAATATTACACTATTAAAGATTGCTTAGATGACTCAGATTAATGGACAGAAATGAAAGTGGATAACTACACCACCTTGTCCCATTTCAGTACTTTATCACGGTATACTGCAATCACGAGGATCATGTGTCAAGACATATAATACATGATAGTAATGTCCGATGGCTTAGTTTTTCAGGTGGATAGTAGTACATAGTCAAACAGGAGATCTGGAACAGAGTCAAACAGCACAGTCTTCTCAGTCCATGAGTCTTCAGTGGCTGTTTTAGTGTGAGTGGCAGAGAAGTATGGAACAATGTTTTATATAGCATGTGATGAGCAACAATCCAGGATTCATCAGTGGGTGTCCTCAGTGTGTGAGCTATGGAGAAGAAAACTATGTTTTATATTACAAGTCACATGAAACAATTTGGGTGGAAATGAAGAAACATTTAAAATTAGAGAACTAACAAAAGAGGCAGTGCAGCTGTTAGGACCAAAGCCTCATTTTCAGGAGGAACAAGCTGCTCTGTCCGGCCATCCTGATCTGGGTTTTCCATTATTTTTCTATATCGTTAAGGCAAGAGCAGGAATAGTTCCCTAATCAAGACCATGGTCGATCACATGTCTTGTCTCTGCAGGCTACCTGTCCTAACCTCTAAAGGCATGTTATGTATGCTGTATGTTATATTTTGGATGATTGATAGCATTGTATTACCTTTACAAATCCTGTATCATTGTGAGATGATCCTTGTATGAATAAATAAATACACAACCTTCCCCTTCTACAATTTTTAATTTAGGGACAAGAAGTTGTCAGATATACTAGCAGAATCCAAAGATGAATTAAATGAAGTATGGGTATCCAAGATTTGGTCAAATATAATCAACTAGAATTAAAATCAGGACATGTTATTATAGTTGAACAGTGTAGAGAAAAAAATCCGGGTAGGCATGAAGGAAAGCATGGTCCATAGTACGCTTATTGTTTTTATTTTTCATTAGGCCTAACTGTGCTATCACCTGACAGATAGCATTATAATCACTTAAATTTTTGTAGGAATACTTTAAAGTTCCCCCTTGGGGATCTGTATACTACTGTAAAAATTAGAAATGACATCAAATTCCTTTTGACATTCAAGGATCACATAAACATACAAGAAGTTTGTCAAGTTCGTTTCCGTCCGATAATATACATATTGGTATGGTTATCCAAGCAAATTTCTTTTGCATTCATTTATCTTGATCTTTTTTAAAGCAGTCTGCCTGAATGAGGTATTCAACCATAAAAAGGCTTTCCTCTCACACCTAGGCCTATATTAAAAGGAATTCTACAGATCGTGAACCACCTTGCCTCTTAATTTTCCGTTATCAGTTCAACTAATCTATAACTCCCCATGCTTATAAGGTGCATGCAACGTCTTTTGTATCCCCATCTCACAAAAGCAGCGCCCACTGATGTGAGCTCCGCTCGAAGTCACTATTAAACTGATCAGTTTCTGGTTAATTCGCCTGACGGCTCCGTTCGTTGGATCGTGCTGCTGCAAAATCTCAACAAGGTTCACACTTTGTGATGTTGCACTGCATTTTCTATTCTTGGCCACGCTGTTACCTGCTTCCCCTACTGTCAACGTCTGGTCCTTTTCATTCAGATCCCTAGCCAGAGCCTCAATGTCCTCTACTACCTAGTCAAGGCTAGAACTAGGTTACAGAATATTTGTGAAATGAACCTATACATTGACAGTCAACCGAAGTTTGTTTGATCAACAGCACGAACTTCTCAATATACGCAGTCATCAATAGATTCGTTTAAAAAACATGTTGTTTTCTTACTTGTGTCACTCTCGTAACATCATCTGAGCGGCCCGATCCCATGTTAACGCCTGTTTGCCTTAATTTACGGATATATCGCAAGAAACACTTCACTTAACACGAAATTAAGGACACGCTATCATACTGTATCTTATCGGACCACAACAAAAACAAGATATATAAACATAGGTGAGTCTGCTGTTTATTTTGTAACGCACTGACAAACACATCGCAAGATGATTTTTGGTAGTTTGACACGATGTAGAGAAATATTAGGGAGACTCTGTGTACCTATTTATGTAAGATATATATTTTCATATTAATATACGTGCATCCCGCAATACTTATGATCGTTAACTCTTAAAAATATATGTCGGACTATTTAAACTTTAAAGCCTGAGTTAAATTTTACGGCATATCGATACGCAATCGATAGATTACGTTAGTAAGTACAAATACAATAATGGCGTCCAGAAACATTGGTACTGTTGACACTAGAGCTGAATTAGCTGATTTAGTGAAGAGGAAAGCAGAAATCGCGGTAATTATAATACACAACGTTGAAAGTTACGGAACGATGTAGTCCTAGCAATGTGATTAATGTTTCAGTAACGATATTCATTGAATAATGTGACCAAAGTGATGTTGTGTACTTAGGTTATGTTTGTATGTAAACATTGTAGCCTTATTCGATTTCCCACTTAAGTTATTAAACTATTTGTTTTTCTTTTTGTTCTGTGGGACTTTTCGATGTATGACCATGGAATTAGTCCATAAATTGTAATTTGTCCCCAAACATAAAAATTTAGTAGGATATTATCGCAACAGCGTATGCATTTAATAGAACACACAAGATTTTTAAGCTCAATTGCACCTAAGTCCAGTAAATATTGATATAAAATAAAAATAAATGTTTGTTTGTTTAATATAATAACTTTAATAACTCAAACAAATATTTAATCTAAACTGATAAATAGGTTGCCTAACTGCTTTGTAGTTATACTGTCAAATACAGACAATGTAGTTAGAAAACTGATAAACAGTTTGCCATTAATATGGAGGTAATAATGTGATGTCCGTGTGCCTTTCTTCAGTTTTGGCCACCTATGGACCATATGAAGGAACTCTCTCATGATGTTGTCTTATTTCGTGATTTTAGTTCTTTCCAGTACTTTTTCAATCCTTCGCTATGTGCTTTTCTTCTTTCCTCAATCCATATAGTGCTCTGCTTTCTGACCACCTCCTGAAGACTCATGAACATCCTAATCTAGATTGTATCCTTTTGTAATGTTGACTTCTACTAAGTTCTTTTTCGCTTCCCGGAACCATAACACTTTTACCGTTGGAATTAGTCTAAGTTATTTGCAATACGTGAAGCAATCTTTTGCATTCATATTTCTTAAAAGTCTACTGCACTGTAGAGGAAACAGTGTGTGGCAGCCACCTCCGACATTTCATCTCTCCCATTATATTTGTAGTCACTACGTAGCTCCATTCTATTAATGATAGACTCGTTCGTATTCTTAATGTTCAACTTAATTGTGAAGCAATGAGTCAGACATTAACATAGAACATCTAAGACAAAAACAAACACAAAGCAAAGAGTAAATGATTATGCCCCTGCACTGTGCACACACAACTATTCGTCTGCATGCTCCCACACAGCTCCCTCCCTGAAGAGCGGAGCTCCAGGAATGTGCAGAAACTTGTACCGGACCTTTCGCCTGGCTCTTGTGCGAATTTTCGGCTATACTTCCTCCATCGTCATATCCTCTTGCGGCTTCATCTGGCTCGCTGTCCTACCATCTGTTGCACCCTGCAGGGGCCCGTCATCTTCCTGCAGGCCCTCCTCCTCTTCTTGTCTTACATCTTCTAGCAGTAAGTGAGCCGGCTTCACCCAGTCTGTTGACACAGCAACACTTTTATCGCGAACTAGTATAGTCATGGCCTGGTCCGTATGGTGTAGTACTTTTTTTTCCGGCTGCAATGGAGTTTTGACTGCGTCGGTTCGCAACATTACATGTGAGCTTTTGCTCAATTCTTGATGTACGAACGATGGCCTAACGCCATGCTGAGTCACTGGATGTGGCCTAAGCTTGGCCAGTTGAGCCCTTACTCTTGTTAACAAATACGGTAGGTCCGTCTCACCTGTACTCTTCTGAAAAAACTCTCCGGGTAGGCATAAGGTTTCCCCGTATACCAATGCCACTGTAGATGCTCCGAGGTCAGGTTTGAAAACAGTGCGTAAGCCTAGTAGCACTAGTGGCAGTTCTTCTGACCAATTCTCACCATGGCGCATTAATGCGGCCTTAAGTGTTCGGTGCCACCGCTCTACCATGCCATTGCTTTCCGGGTAATAACTTGTGGTACGGTGATGGCGGAACCCGCACATGTTTGCCAGCTCCAGGAACAAGGAGGATTCGAACTGACATCCTTGATCCGTCGTGACATGTACCGTACATCTGAACCGGGTTATGCACATCCTCAAGAACACTTGGCTGACTGTCTCTTATGATATGTCTGAAATGGGGATTGCTTCTGCCCACCTCGTAAATCTGTCAATTGCCGTCAGTAGATACCGATAGCCTTCGGACATTGGCAACGGTCCAACAATATCCAGATGCACATGTTCGAAATGACCAGTTGGCCCGTCAACTTTACCCACTGGCTTCTTCACATGGTGTCCCACTTTACATCGTTGACGATCTAGACACGTCTGGGCCCACTTCAGACAGTCTCTCTTAATTCCTGGCCACACGCAAAACTCTCTCATTAATTTTACACTCACCCAGGGTCTCGGATGAGCCAAACCATGTAACCCTTCAAACTTCCCTGCGCAAACTCTCTGGCACAAAAGGTCTATGCCGTCCCTGTGAGGTATCGCACCATAGCTGTATTGTCTCACCTTCCGGATACAGTTTTCTTAATTTCAACCCTGTGGGCGTGCTCTGCCGAAAAACTTGCAGTTGTGCATCATCCTTCTGCTCTCTCACCATTGTAGCATAGTTCACTGAATACTTTATTGCCGCAACTCGTGAGAAGTAATCTGCCACCATATTCTCTGCCCCATTAATATGTCGTAAATCAGTAGTAAACTGGCTTATATATTCCAATTGCCTGAATTGTTTAGGTGACAAAGTATCCGTACGCTTTCAGAATGCGAAAGTGAGCGAGTTGTAATCTGTAAACAATGTAAATGGTCTGGCTTCCATGTAAGGCCGGAAATACCTTATGGCTTCATAAGCAGCCAGCAGCTCTCTCTCATACGCACTCCAATTCTGCTGTGGGTCTGTGTGTTTCTTGGAGAAGAATCCTAAATGCTGCCACTGACCAGCAGTCCACTGATGCCACGCTGCCCCAATCGCCACCTGACTTGCATCAACAACAATAGCTAGCTTCGCATCTTTCTCTGGGTGAGCTAGTAAAACTGCTTGCTTTAGGCTTTCCTTGATCCGCTCAAACGCACACTGCATGCTTGATGTCCGTTGTAGCTTCTGATTTTTCCTGGTGTTCGTGCCCGCCAAAGCCTCCGTGAGTGGCGCTTGTAAAGCCACAGCTCCTGGCAGATGTCTGCGGTAAAAATTTAAAACACCTAGGAACCTCACCAACTGTTGCAAATCTAACGGGCGAGGCATCTGCTGTATAACCTCGACCTTCTCCTCCAGAGGACAGACGACAGCTGCTGAGACTGTGTGACTCAGGTAAGTCACCCTATCTTTACGCAAACTGCATTTGGTGTCATTCACCACTACACCGTAAGTACGTAGCCTCTCGAAAACTGTCCAGAGGTGCTCTTCGTGGAGGGCTGCTGTCGCTGAGAGAACACCAGTATATAGTCTAAATAGTCGAAAGTGAAATCCCTAGCCCTCACAGCACCTCATCGATGAAACATTGCCATGTCTGTGCAACGTTTTTTGAACCAAATGGCATACATAAAAACTCGAAAAGACCGAAAGGTGTAGTGACTGTTGTCTTCGGTATGTCACTGTCAGCCTCCGGTATTTGGTGGTATGCTTTTTTACAGTTGACTACACTGAAACATTCAACTCCGGCCAATTTATTTGTAAAGTCACGAATGTTGGGAACTGGATACCGATCAGGTATCGTACGTGCATTCAACAACCTATAATCACCACAAGGTTTTCAACTTCCGTCTTTCTTCCGCACTAAATGTAAAGGCGAGGCCCATGCACTATCAGATCTTCTTATCACTCCCATTTCCAACATCTCTTCGAACTCAGCTTTTGTGTCTCCAAATCTGTCTGGGGCCATCCTTCTCGGTCTGAGGGAGACCGGAGGCCTGGGCACGGTGTTTATGTGGTGAACTGTATGATGGGCCACCATGGCTATCGGTTGCGCTGACGGTCCTCTAAGTCGGCATACTTCTGTCACTCTAACCGAACCGTGTACCTTCTCTGTGATTATTCCTACATGACCCTGCACCACCTCTTTGCCCCCTCTAAGCTGTGATAACCAAATATCCACCACAATACCGAATGCATATAGAAAATCTACTCCTAATATGCACTATGCCACATCTGCAATTTCAAAAGTCCAACGACAAATAATACTAGGTCCTAAATTCACTTCTCAGACATAACTGCCATATGTCATTATGGGCTGTTTATTTGCAGCCTTGAGGCAAAACGATGTGCTGTCACTGAGGGAAGTACATTTCCCCTTTGGCCACGTGCTGAGATCAGACCCCGTATCTATCAAATAATAACAAGAGGTCGTCACATCCCGAACATCCCACTGTCCTTATGTGTCGGCAGGACCTCCGAACCAGTAGCTCTCAACACCTCCATTGCCTCTGCAGCCCGTCTAGCTGCTCCTTGAGTTTTTGAAGTTGTGTACCAGTAACAGCGCGCCGCTGCTTATTAATTGCCGCCGTTTCATATTCTTCCATCGTCGCCTCCACCTTTGCTGTACTGAGAGAATTTGTTGGTTCAACTGTCGCATGAACCCTGTCGGCGAGTTGGAGTAGTGCTTGTATATTGTATCCGTCATTCGCTGCCACAGCTGCTGTTACTGCAGATGGAAGATGTGCTGCCCAAATGGAATGAAGTGTAGTGTTTGAAAATTCATTTTCCGTCACAATTCCACGCAAATGCCTCCAATATTCGGAGGGAATTCTTTCATCTCTACATTCATCTCGCAACACCTGGCAGATTCTTTGATCTAGTGGTTTAGTAAGCCGGCTTGTTAAAAAAGCCCTTCAGTGTTGTATATTGCTGCGTTTCCGGCGGCCATCTAATTATCTCTTCAACCAATATCACTGCTCTGGCAAGCAGACTGTTTGCTGCTATCATGAACATTTCCCGGTCATCAGTTACCCAATTGGGCATGAATGCCAGTTCTAACATGGAGAACCAAAGTTCCGGTTTATCGGCCAGGAATGCGGCGGGCGTACTTTCATGCATTGTCCCAGCGAATCTTCCTCTCGTACGTGTGTTCCGGCCGCAGATTTTGTCCTGGTAATATCACTGTCCCACTCCGCTGAATCCATTCCGTGGTGTCGAATGTCGTTCCATAATTCCTGAACCTGACTGTGCAGTGTACCCTTCTGGTGTACTGATCGTGCTGTAGAGCTTCTGCCATTTGGCATATGTTGTAGTGTACCTTCGTTGTCCTTCTCCTCTGCCTCTTGCCATATGTGTTCTTTTGACTTTGGGATCACCACTTTGTAGCTCCACTCTATTAATGATAGACTCGTTCGTATTCTTAATGTTCAACTTTATTGTGAAGCAATGAGCCAGACTTTAACATAGAACATCTAAGACAAAAACAAACACAAAGCAAAGAGTAAATGATTATGTGCACGCTAGAGTCTTTGCCGCTGCCCCTGTACTGTGCACGTGCAACTATTTGTCTGCATGCTCCCACATATTGTCCAAATAGATAATTCTTTAAATGTACTGGTAAGATAAAATCAAAATCAGTGGGAACGAGATAAGTATCGTTGGATAGTTATCAAAGATCTGCCAATGTATTTGTCATAGTGGCTAATTACTTTCCTTTTATATCGGTAGTCACCATGCCCAAATTCTAAGGCTTTAATCTTATTATTGGATCTTTGACTGTAAATGATTTTATCCAGTGTTTACTAGTGTTGTTTTTAATGTCATTCACCCAAGGAAAATATTTGTGGTCACTAATAACCGAATGTTGAGTGCCCCAAATGACAAGAAGAAGAACATCTAGGCATAGTCCATATCAATTCAGGCGGGCTAGGAAAAAATCTTATCTTCATAGTCTTGGACATAATTGAATTTAGCATATGTTAAAATGAAGGACTAAGTAAGGTACACATATGTTTTTGTTTTCTCCAAAAAAATTTCTGCTCCAGGATACAGCCCTCCAAAGATGACACTTTGAATACCATTTTGAAGATGCAAATTTTGGAAAAAAGTTTAAAATGCTGTATCTGTGGAACAGTTCTAGATATTTTTTTAAAGCTGATTGCTTTATGATTACAAAGAAATCCTCGATTTGGACTTATCTGTCAAATTTCTTTTACTATAGCATTCTGAAGCTTTTTTTAATAATTTATGGTAATTTTTTTCCAAAAATGTGAATCCATAACATTTTGATTTTTTCTGTTGATTTGTACCATATAGTTCTACATTCTCTGAAAAGGAGAGCATCCAATTTTAGGTTGAACAGGTTTTACAAACAATTGAAATTTTTGCCATACATAAAACCTGCTTTTTTATCACATAACAGACTCATAAAAATCAAAACTTAGCCCAATTTAACATAATTTTAGTTTTAAAGGCTAAGTAACATACTCAATTTTAAAGCTTTTTATATCATTCTAAAATGTATGTGAAAGGTCCAAAGACTTGAAGTTTTCAATTTATTCAACTTCTGTGTACTTGTTTTGTACTGAAATTAGCCAGTCAATGAACTAAAAATGTGTTCCACTGCTTCAGTATCTTCCTTTGATATAGAGTAATGCCTTCCTGTTGAACCAATAGGAACTGGAGCACATACAATCTTCAAAACATTGTGAACAGGAAGTGAGAGCACTTATGACATCGTTGCTGTCCTTCAGCTGGAAACCTATATCCAGCAGCTAGTACATGTGGTAGCATAAAGTTCACTACAATTGCATTTAACTCATAACTGGCATCTATAATCTCTGCAATCCACCAGTCACAGTCACACACATGCCATAAACAACCCCCTTCTCTGGTTGTGAATCAGAATATTATCCTGCTGTTTCTGAGGTGTTAGTCGAACGAATGAAATTTCTTCTTCCTTGCTTGTTAAAGTGTGTGCAATATGAGTTTGCCCATCACTTTGGGTCCAAAAATATGTCTTCTTGAATTCCTTTCACAGGAGTAGTTTGTTTGCACCATTCTTCTTTTTTCTGCTCACGGAATTCTTAGATTTCACGGCTCTAATAAAATCCTCAGCATCCTGAATTGCAGCTGTATTTGGTCTGGAAAGATAATGTTTCATAGCATGCTGCTTCAGCAAGCCTCCTACACCATCACAAAGCCCCTTCCCATGACCAGTAGCACTGTGTACTTACTCAATTCAAACAGCTGGTAACGATTTTTAAAATGACTAGAAACACCATCCGAAATAATGATGATCTTCTCTGCCCCTGTTTGCAATTGAAGAATTTTGCGCATTGCTAGCAAAGCATGTGCTGAGTCATGTCCTGTGTCATCACTTATACCTGCAACACTTGTGGTCTGGTTTTGGAAATATGTCACTCCTGTAAAAATTGAAACCCGGTCATTACTCCAACGATACCCTTGTACTTCTCGTGAGAGAATTACAGACCAGTTCTCAGCAAAATCACAGTGAAGCATTAAACATATCCCACTGCAGGTCCAAGGGTTAGAATAGGCCCAAGGTATCCCTGCCTGTCGTAAGAGGCGACTAAAAGGAATTTCACTTTTTCGGCCCTATAAGTTCAGGTCCCATTTTATGGTTTGACCTGCCACTTTCCAAATTCTGCAGAAGTGCGGGCCATAAAGGGAAGGACATCTTAAGTGGTGCATGAGTTATCCATAGTCCCCTTAGATTCGATCTCCTGAACCTCTTGTCATGGCTTTGTATCTCCACCTGCAATTCAACTATTTGGGCGAGGACACTTTCCGGGGGTATGTCATCTTCTTCCATTGTCTCATGTCCTCTTTTGCCCCCAAGACAGTATTGGATTTCTCGGCACCGAATATCTAGCACGGTAGACAATCCATTGTGGTGGGGTGGTCATGTACCCATTTGGTGGTAGCCCCGTAATGACACAGGGGTCACACTGCTCATGCCTGAGCTGTAAACTCCTCATGTATGCCAAGGAGTAGATGCCTGTCTTCCTGGGGCATCAGGACTCTTGGTAACGGCCATCATGCCAGGTGGCCTTTGCTGTGGATGGGTGGCACCAGTGAGGAGAGCCCCTGATTGGAGTGGGTGGCTTCAGGGCGGATGACCCACAATGAAGTGGACTAAAGGCCTGGCCAGACAGAATGCGGCCTGGCCATCCGGCCTGTGGCCTTGAACCACAGCCGGCAGGCCGCACTGTTGAATTGCTTGTTGTTGTATGGCGGCAGTTCACACAGAGTGCGGCTCTCGATGCAGCCGACCTGCCGCACCGGCTGCCACCAGGTTGTCACGGATTACAGATTCGCCGCAAGCCAGAGCGGCTGCTTGGCTCTGCTGGCGCACTCAATTGCTCTGTGGTCAAACTGGAAGCAGCGGCGTGATGTGGTTTTTGTCTTGCAGCTTGTAGTGCACGCATCATGGACACAGAAAGACTTGTACAGGAGGTGAGACAACACAACTTTTTGTATGATACACGTGATCCTGATTTGGAGGTAGAATACTTTTGCGCTCGATATACTCTTGATAGAAAGCTGAATTCTCAGAAATAGTTTTGTCACTGTGACGTCCATAATTTCCAATGTCAACTACTGTAAACTCGTAGTATGGATCAACGATCGCCAGGAGAACCAGCGAAAAGAATTGTTTGTAACAGAAGAACTGGTACCCACTATCCTTCGGGCATTTTAACCTGATATGCTTTCCGTCTCTGCTTCCAAGGCAGTTCGAAAACCCCCAAAGTTCTAGAAATCCTTCTTCAGATTTCTTCCACATCTCTGTTGTAGGAGTAGGTAAATACTTGGGTTGCAGAACAGTCCATATTGCCTGGCACACTTGTTTCACAATTTCTGAGACTGTTGAACGTCCTAACCGAACAGAAAAAGCTATGGTCTGGTGACTGTCGCCAGTAGTCAAGTATCTGGAAAAGATTAAAATAAATTATACCGATGGAACGAATAGATAAGTTAACGACCAAATATATGTTTGTTTAAATTCAATGACAATGTTATGAATACAATGAAACAAAACAATCTATTAAGTAGAAAGTTCTCTCTAGCAGGACATACGGAACTAGATGTTACTATCGTTTGCTGTATTCCTAAACACTGCAGATAAATTTATCACTCCACTCGTAACTTCGTTGTGGGATAGCACTTTCTTCCACAGAACCTTTCATGTGATACAGCTAAACTGAAATGGAATAAATTATATGACTTCTTTGAAGCACAGAGAGGCCACAAACGGTAAAACTTACCTCAAACAAATGGCTAGTGTGTGCCTTGTATCAGTTGGCTTTCTCCAGTTCGTTGTGCACTTCTTGGTGTTACCTTTTTATCAGGCGATGCAGTTCTTCAAACATTCTCGCGACATACGAAAATATTTGAAGAACCTATCTCCGTCAGACTCTAGATCAATACACAGACCATGGTATTCTCCTAAGCTTTGTTTCTTGCTATTAATGTCGTGCACCCAACATCTCCTCTTCTTGGTGCCAATTCGTATCGCTAGTGCGAGCTACTCATTTCTGCACTTTAAAAATAAATAAATAAATAAATAAATTCGGACAAAGATAACAAGTCTCGCGTGAAGCTTCCAAATCGTATAACGCCAAGACAATCGCACTACGCATGCAAGCTTAATAATGGGGTTCAGCCCCTTCCACAGTGTAACAGCTGACGCATCGAGTCGCTGCGGCCGGCCGTTGCCTGTGTGGCGTCCCTGGCCGCTGAGTGGCCCGGCCTCCCGCTGCACCGTCCGTCTCAGCTGCAGGCCGGATTCTGTCTGGCCAGGCCTTAAATCATCTCTTGCTGGTGACCGTATGGAGCCAGCAGTCTTTAAGAAGGGCAAGATCGAGTACAGTGCTGACAGATATGACGCTAAATCATTTTTGTCCCTCACTACATCATGGGAGGAATGTAGGGCTACAGAAAGAAGAGAGCTATATTTACCTCGGTATTTAGTCTGTAGCAGAATGGACGGGGACTCCTTTCTACCTATGAAGCATCAGTTTTTTGTTGAAAATTTTGAGGATAAGTTTGGGGAAGTGAAAGCGCTGTCCAAGATGATAAGCAGTGCAGTCTTGATTCAGACAGCATCCCCGGCCCAATCCCGGGCGTTACTTGCTTGTGACTGGCTGGGTGATATTCCTGTTTCTGTCACTCCCCATAAAAGCCTCAACATGGTCCAGGGGATTATTTTCCATCGTGACCTCTTGCAGTGTGATGACGAGCTCCGCGCCAATCTAGAACGACAGGGTGTTCATTTCATCCGGCGCGTTTACATCGGGCTTAAAGACAACAGGGTTTCTACCAGTGCCTTCATCTTGGCCTTTGAGAGTGATTCATGACCTGAAAAGGTCAATGTGATGGTTTACCACTGTGAAGTTAAACCATACGTCTCTCCCCCTATGTGGTGCTTTAAGTGCTTTAAATTCGGTCACATATCTTCCCGCTGCACTTCCAACGCCACATGTTGAGACTGCAGATGGCCACTGCATCCAGATGGTCCCCGTGCATCTCCTCCCACTTGTATCAGCTGCGGAGAGCAGCACTGCCGCTGCTCACCAGACTGCATAGTACTCCAAAAGGAGCGGAAAATCATGGAGTACAAACTCTTAGTCCGGTTGACTTACCAAGAGGCTAAATGTAAATTTGAACAATTACACCCCGTTCGGTTGACGTCCACATATGCTGCAGCTACATTACCATTGCCATCACAAGTACCAGTTGTACCACACTTCGTGCCATGAACAGTGGGTCTTCCGGGTCTCCCGAATACATCTGTGCCCCATGTGGGTGTGGGGGTTAGAATAGGCCCGAGGTATTCCAGCCTGTCATAAGAGGCAACTAAAAGGAGTCTCTCACGTTTCGGCCTTTGTGTAATGAACCCCTGTCGAGTTTGGCCTCCATCTTTCTAAGTTTTCCTGAAGAGCAAGACAATTGGGAAAGGGCACCTTACAAGGTGCATCGTGTCCATCATGCATTGAGATCTTTAGCCCACTTTCTCGTCGTCGCATTTCAGTCCTGCTCATTCTCCATCTCTTGGGCGAGGACACTTTCCTGGGTACATTTTCACCTTGCACTATGCAGTGTCGCTTTCCGCGCTGACAATGACTATGGACTTCTTAGCACCTCATATCCGGCACAATATCCAGTCTGTTTTGGTGGGGCCGCTATGTGCCCTGTTGGTTGTAGCCCCATGACAACACAGGGATCGCTCTGCTGATGCCTGCACCGTTAACTCTTCACGTATGCCATGGAGTAGGTGCCGATCTCCCTGGGGCATCGGGACTCCCAGCAATGGCCATCCTGCCAGGTGGCCCCATGGGGAGGCCCCTGGTCAGAGTGAGTGGTATCAGGGCAGATGACATGCCGTGAAGCGTAGTACATCATCTCTTGCTGGTGGTCTGCCACCAGCAGTCTCTAAGTGGGCAAAGTCTAACTTCAGTGCTAGTAAATATGACCCCAAATCACTCCCCTCCCTGGCATCACCATGGGAGGAAAACCAGGCTAAGGATGGCAGTGAAGCTTATTCGCCCGTGTACGTCATATGTATGAGAGTTTATGGGGAATCTTTCGCGTCCATGAAGCCACAGTTTTTTGTGGAGCATTTAGAGGACAAGTTTGGAGAAGTGGAGGGCTTGTCCAAAATGCACTCTGGGTCAGTTTTGATAAAAACAGCATCCTCTGCCCAGTCACATGCTTTACTCACTTGTGACAAGTTGGGGGATGTTTCTGTTATCATCACGTCCCATAAGAGCTTAAATATGATCCTGGGTATTATATTCCACAGGGTCCTTCTTTTGCAGCCAATTTAGAGTGGCGAGGTGTTCATTTCATCTGGCGCGTCCATCTGGGTTTGAGGGATAATCAGGTTGCCACTGGTGTCTTCATCTTGGCCTTTGAGGGTGACATATTGCCCAAGAAGATCAAGGTGATGGTCTACTGCTGTTATGTTGAGCCGTGTATCCCTCCCCCAGTGCGGTGCTTTAAGTGCTGGAAGTTCTGCCATATGTCTTCCCACTGTACAGGGTTATTACAAATGATTGAAGCGATTTCACAGCTCTACAATAACTTTATTATTTGAGATATTTTCACAATGCTTTGCACACACATGCAAAAACTCAAAAAGTTTTTTTAGGCATTCACAAATGTTCGATATGTGCCCCTTTAGTGATTCGGCAGACATCAAGCCGATAATCAAGTTCCTCCCACACTCGGCGCAGCATGTCCCCATCAATGAGTTCGAAAGCATCGTTGATGCGAGCTCACAGTTCTGGCACGTTTCTTGGTAGAGGAGGTTTAAACACTTCACCATTAAGAAAAAATGTTGCTTCATCACTGAAAACAAGTTTCGCACTGAACGCATCTTCTTCCATGAGCTGTTGCAACCGCGCCGCAAATTCGAAGCGTTTGACTTTGTCATCGGGTGTCAGGGCTTGTAGCAATTGTAAACGGTAAGGCTTCTGCTTTAGCCTTTTCCGTAAGATTTTCCAAACCGTCGGCTGTGGTACGTTTAGCTCCCTGCTTGCTTTATTCGTCGACTTCCGCGGGCTACGCGTGAAACTTGCCCGCATGCGTTCAACCGCTTCTTCGCTCACTGCAGGCTGACCCGTTTATTTTCCCTTACAGAGGCATCCAGAAGCTTTAAACTGCGCATACCATCGCCGAATGGAGTTAGCAGTTGGTGGATCTTTGTTTAACTTCGTCCTGAAGTGTCGTTGCACTGTTATGACTGACTGATGTGAGTGCATTTCAAGCACGATATACGCTTTCTCGGCTCCTGTCGCCATTTTGTCTCACTGCACTCTCGGGCGCTCTGGCAGCAGAAACCTGAAGTGCGGCTTCAGCCGAACAAAACTTTATGAGTTTTTCTACGTATCTGTAGTGTGTCGTGACCATATGTCAATTAATGGAGCTACAGTGAATTTATGAAATCGATTCAATCATTTGTAATAGCCCTGTACTTCCAGTGTCACATGTCGAGGTTGTGGACGTCCATCACATCCCAATACTACATGTGCCCCACCTCCCATCTGTGTCAACTGTGGAGAGCACCATTCACCTTGCTCACCAGCCTGCAGGATTTTACAGAAAGAGAGGAAAATCAGGGAATATAAGACCCTGGACCGACTGACCTACACTGAGGCTAAGAGGAAATTTGAGCACCTATATCCTGTGGCTATGATCTCCTCTTGTGCTGCCGCTACAACAGTTCTAGTCCCATCAGCTCTGCCAATCCCAGTCACCTCTTAGAGTTGGAAGACTACACCTGCCCCCTTTTGATGGTCAGGGCACTACCCTCCCTGTTGCTCCTGCACCACCTACTTTGGAAGCAACATGCCTTCCCCCCACCCCCCACCCCTCCCCTCCCCACCCCACCCAACCATTGGGGATATCAGTCCTAACTTCTGAGCCAGAGAAGCGTAAGTCTTCTTCGGCTTCTCTCACTCGGTAGGATTCCCTTGGGTCACTCCCTTCCCAGGTTTCTGCTATTGGGAAATATGACACCCACCAATGGCTGAAGAGCCCAAATGCAGCTGTTCACAGGGCTTCATGGTCATCCTCAGTCCCAGAGATTGAATTAGTGGAGTCCTTGCAACCAGGGAAACCCAAGGAGCAGCAAGAGAAATGAAAAAAAGGTCCCCAAAACCGAGGGAACTGCGATGGCAACCACACCACCGCTACCTACAAGCTCTGCATCTGTGGATGAGGTGGAGATTCTGGCACATACAGAGGCCCTAGATCTTGCCAGACCCTCAGACACAATGGATAGAGACTGCTCAGGCAAAAAGTGATCCTGAGGTGTAAACTGTCTCACTGAATGTTCCATGGCTTCCCAGTCTCATGATGACATCATCCTCCGGTGGAATTGCTGTGGTTTTTCCACCGTCTGGCTGAGCTATGGCAACTGTTAATCTTTCTGCATTGCCCTCCAGGAAACCTGGTTCCTGGCAATGCAGACCCCTGCCCTCTGCAGCTGTAAGGGATACTACAGGAACCATAGCGACTATAATAGTGCGTCAGGTGGAGTTTGCGTTTATGTCCGAAACTCAATCTGTAGTGAAACTGTGCGCCTTCCAACCCCTCTTGAAGCTGTTGCTGTCAGAATAAGTTCGATGCAGGAAATAACTGTCTGCAATGTATATCTTCCTCCAGATGGTGCAGTATCCCCAAATGTATTAACTGCGCTGATTGATCACCTCCCTAAACGTTTCCTACTTTGGAGAGATTTTAATGCCCATAACCCCTTGTGGAGTGGCACCATACTTACTGGCTGAGGCAGAGATGTCGAAACTTTACTGTCTCAGTTCAACCTCTGCCTCTTAAATACTGGGGTTGCCACACATTTCATTGTGGCCCGAGGTAGTTACTCGACCCTTGATTTATCAATTTGCAGTCCAGGACTTCCATCTATCCATTGGAGAGCACATGATGACCTGTTTGGTAGTGACCACTGCCCCATCTTCCTGTCACTGCCCCGGCATCAGGCCCACGGACACCTGCCCAGATGGGCTTTAAACATTGTGAGTGTTATGTCTCGACCATACGTCATCTTTCCAAGTCCGGGCAAAGATCAAATGAGTTTTCGGGTACCAGACCAGAACAGGTGTTCCCAGTATTAACATAAATGATGTGTTATCTACCAACGTAAATGCAATTGCTGGGCACTATACTTGAACCTCTGCATCGGAGAATTACCCCCAGCCTTCCGCACTCTCAAGCAGTGGCTGGAAAGGAAAGTCCTCTCGTTCGCTACATGCTGCAGTGAACCCTATATGCCCCATTTACAGAGTGGGCATTGCACATCGACCCGACACAGCTCCTGGGCCAGATCAGATCTTCAGTCAGATGATTAAACATCTCTCATCTGACTACAAGCGACATCTCATTGCCATCTTCAACTGTATCTGGTGTGATTGCGCCTTTCCATCGCACTGGCGGAAGAGCGCCATCATTCCGGTGCTCAAACCTGGTTAAAACCCGCTTGATGTGGATAGCTATCGGCCCATCAGCCTCACCGACATTCTTTGTAAGCTGTTAGAACATATGGTAAGTCAGTGGTTGTGTTGGGTCCTGGAGTCACGTGGCTTACTGGCTCCATGCCATGGCATTTTCCGCCAGGGTCGCATTACCTTTGATGATCTGCTTTTCCTCGAGTCTGCCATCCTAGCTGCCTTTTCCAGACGCCAACATCTGGTTGCTGTCTTTTTGATTTACAAAAAGCATATGTCACGATCTGGCGATGTCCGCAACTCGTGGTCTCGCGCTCGTGTTCTCGCTTCCCGATTTCGGGATCCCGGGTTCGATTCCCGGTGGGGTCAGGGATTTTCACCTGCCTTGAGATGACTGGGTGTTTGTGTTGTCCTCATCATTTCATCATCATTCATGCAAGTGGAAGATTGGACTGAGAAACAGTTGGGAATTTGTATGGATGCTGATAACCTCGCAGTTGAGCGCCCCACAATCCAAACATCATCATCACGAATTGGCGATGTCATATCCTTGCCACTTTATACAAGTGGGGTCTCTGAGGCCCGCCGCCGATTTTTGTCCAAAATTTCCTGTCGCTTTGTACTTTCTGTGTCCAAGTTGGTGCCGCCCATAATTCCCCCCATATCTAGTAGAATGGTGTCCCGCAGGGCTCTGCATTGAGTGTATCACTATTTTAATGCCCATTAATAGTCTAGCAGCAGCTGTAGGGCCGTCTGTCTCACCTTCTCTGTATGCAGACAACTTCTACATTTCGTACTGCTCATCAGAATCCCAGGAAATGAACTTGCCAACAGGCTACACGGAAACCGCGTCTGGAGATCAGCATCCCTGTAACTGACCTGCGTTCATTATTAAGCGGCAAGGTTTTTCAGCTTTGGTAGAAGAAATGGCATAATCTAAGTATGCACAACAATGTCCGTGCCCTTAAGGAGACTACGAATGTGTGGAAGACCTCCACGCGGGCTTCTCGCAGGGACTCTGTGGTGGTCTGCCAGCTCCGCATTGGCCATACGTGGCTAACACATGGCTACCTCCTCCGTCGTGAGGACCCACCTCGGTGTCACTGTGACTCACATATGACTGTTGTCCACATCTTGCTGGACTGCCCCCTTTGAACGACTCTGCGGCGGACTTTTAACCTTCCCAGCACCCTATCTTTGGTGTTGGGTGACAATGCCTAAACAGCAGATTTAGTTTTACATTTTATTCCCAGGGGGGTTATCATACCATCTAAGGGTGGGAATTTAACCTTCTCTCTGAGGTCACCACCCTCCCTCCATTTTAACTCTGTCACACTTTCTTTGCATTTGTTTGTCTTGGTAGTCGTCTTTTCCTACATGTGTTCATCTTGCCTTGTCTTTTTGGGGTGGACATTTTAATGTGTTGCAGAGTGGCTGGCTCATCCTCTTTTCTTATTGTGATCACCCAGCCCAGACCATTTGCTCTATGGTTTTAATACCTTCTCCTACTTTTCCTTGTGGTGTATGTTTTCCCCATTTTGTGTTTGTTCCATTCGTTTTCTTTTTTAAGTGTGGTGTTGGGTGTTTTTGTACCTTGAACCTTGCTTGCAGAAAAAGGAACTGATGATCCTGTAGTTTGGTCCCTTTATACCCCAAACCAACCAACCAACCAAGTACTAAACATAGTTCTTCAACCTGTACTCATCCTTTCACTTCTACAATTTGTTGCAATTTCTTCAGATGCTGGTGTGTTAATGCTTTCACTGACCATTTACCAAGTTCGTCAATGAAACTGTCAAAGGCAACAGTTTTCTTAATTATTTTATTTTCCTCCCATGTTGCATATGTTCACTGCTACATCTTCTCCAGGCCAAGTGTCTGTAAAGACAGTCCTTCCTTTCCGGGACAGTCACCACATTCTTGAAACAAACAAGTCTCTCACTTTGTGTCACAGACTCCTAATGACTTCACACACCCAATCAAGGTGTCATATATCATGTGCTCCGGTAATTTACCACACAAAGTTCAAAATTCGCACAGTACACACATAAAAAGACATATTTAGGTCAGTGTGGAACTACCCACTTAGGTCGTAGTGCATAAAATTTTGATCTTCCAGTGAAGTTGTATGTCACTCCTATAAATTGCAGAAGTTTCTTTAATACTGCAAATCATGTACCTCTTCATTTTCACAACTTTTTGGCCTTCAACTGTTACAGTTACAGTGTCTTTTTTGTTGGCACTCTGGCAAGAGCACTCCCATTTATCTTCCAAGTAAAATAACTGCACTATTTGAACTTGAGCTGCTTCTACAGGATGACCATAATAGAGATATTTTCTTCCAAAGACTCCTTTTCCAGAATTCACATTTCTTGATTTGTCTACCATGTACTTTGGTACTGATGGAATGTGCTTCAAAATTGTTTTCTTTGAAAATGTATCTGGAATAATAGTTAAAACTTGCTCCTCTTCACTATAGGATGGATGCACAATATTCAACAGCTGAATTGATATTTGTGAAAAATTCCTGGCGAGAGGTGCAAGAGAGCTTTGGTTCATTTTCTTCTGAAGATGAAATTTCTACTTTGAAGAGTGTGGTCAGTTTTGCTGTAATGTATTCATCCATAGCTGTAGTAATTTCTCTGCCCATTTTTGGTGCATAGACCTTATGACTCGACTTCACCGACAACGGTTTCTTAACAGTACTAAACTCTGTAGTTGACTGATTCAGAGTATTTAATCTTCTATTGATGCAGAATCTGCATCATCTGCACCATGAGAGGCTTCACCTTGTTCATATACTATCATTGCTCTTATTCTGTCAAAACATTTAGCACACAAAAAGTCATTACTGGAAACATCTTCACTTAGAAACAAAGTCTTCAAATGGGAACACTTATTCCCAACCTGAACAAAGTCTGTTTTTTGTTTGTCTTATATATCACTCTTTTATGGATATGCAAAAAAGTCAGCACACTTCACTCTTCGGTGGCCCCAGTCAGAAGACATTTCAAACAGTCCTTTTCACAAAACACACTGCAACTGTGTCAACTAGCAAATTCCTCATGAAAACAAAAAACTCATTGGATGTTCTCAGATTTCTTAGAAGTCTCTTCAGTGAACAAATTAGCACTGAACAACTACAATACAGAAACCTGCAATTAACAACCACGACAAAGAAACTGACAAGAAACTACAACAAAGTATAAGAAATATCTGCAACAATGAAAGTGAAAAGAAATAACTGCAACAGAGACAATAGAAATAAACGTTGTAACAAAGAAATTAGTAAGAAACAACTTCAGTGAAGACATACATTACCTTTGAAAGTTAAAAAAAATTATTTTTTAAAAATAAAACCTGTTCAACTTAAAAGTGGAAGCTCTCCTTTACAGAGAATATAGTACTACAAAGTACTAATCAACAGAAAAAAAATTCCAAGTTTTCTGTCAAATTTTGTAAACAAAACCTTTGAAACGCGTCGTGGAGATACACAAACAGTGACTGGTAGCAGTTAACTTGTTTCATTTAATATCAATAACAGTTATGGTAAAGCCTAACCTAAAATGTTTGCATTTAAACTTTACAGTACGTTAATAGTTATATAACCTATCAGCATCAGCCTTCTTTAGAATTGGGAATATTACATTTTTCTTAAAGTTCAAGGGTATTTCTTTTATGCCAGGTGGAATACATTTGCCATGGTTGATTTTTTAAAGACGTCTGTAATTATGTGAGAATGTCTTCTATTCCAGGTACCTTTTTTTCGATTTTGGGTATTTTAATTCTGTCACATTCTTCATGCACTATAACATCCCTCATATCAACTACATTTTTCTTTCCTTTCTACAATAGTTTCTTCAAGTTTATTTCTTTTGCATAGTGTTTTGGTATCATCATTCCTCCTTGTAGCCATCCCTTCTTTGCTTGGTACTGCTTTCCCATTTGCACTCTTGGTAGTCATACAACTGTTTCTTAGAGAGAGAGAGAGATCGATTGATCTATTTGTCTCATTTTGCATTTCCTGTGCATTTTTTAGTGTCTGTATTTCATTTTGTTTGCTTCCTTTGCTGCATTTCTTAACATTTATCAATTAAATTCAATGACCTGTGACTTATCCACGGATTGCTAATGGGCCTTGTCTCTTCTCTTCACTGTTTCACAGTCCGCCCTGGTAGCTGAGTGGTCAGCGTGACAGACTGTCAATCCTAAGGGCCCGGGTTCGATTCCCGGCTGGGTCGGAAATTTTCTCCGCTCAGGGACTGGGTGTTGTGTTGTCCTAATCATCATCATTTCATCCCCATCGACGCGCAGGTCGCCGAAGTGGCGTCAAATCGAAAGACCTGCACCAGGCGAACGGTCTATCCGACGGGAGGCCCTAGCCACACGACATTTCCATTTATACTGTTTCACAGTTAAAGCTACCCAGTTGTCTTCTATTGTATCCCTTTCGATTCCTTCAATCAGCCGTTACCTTCCAGTCCCTTTGGAACTCTCAACAACCACTAGTTCTTTCACTTTATCAAGGCCTGATCTCTTTAATTTTGTATGTTTCTGCAGTCCATTGTGGCCAGGATCCACGTCTGCCCCTAGAAATGTTTTTCACAATAAAAATTGGTTTTGAAATCTCTGCCGTACCAATGTTCCAGGTGGTTATAATTAAAGTGCAGCTACTTACGGAGGTCCAGTGTGGACTGTTAATTATTGTATGGCAGCGGAACTTGGTAGATATACTAATGTGTCACCAATCTACACTGGAAAAAAATTAATTCCAATTTCAGCTGCCAGGTGCAAATCTTGCACTGTACACTGTTTGTATGATGATATGGCATGCATGCTGTTATTTGACAAGCCATAACATCCATGGGTGAGCGGTGTGGCCATCAAGAAGAGAGACCGTGTGCTGTTTGTGAAGCTGTTTTATATGAATGGCAGCAAGTACAGCGCTACACTGAGAGTGTGTCTCTGACTGAAAGATCTGAGGAGAGGCCCAGTATCATTAAATGGTTTAAAGTAGATTATAATGACTCCTCAGGGAGTCACACCTAGTGATACGTGGCTGGCGACCACGGGGCCCCGAGCTGAGTCCTGGCATTGCTTCCACTTACTTATGCCAGGCTCCTCACTTTTATCTTTCCTATCTGGCTACCCTCGGCCAGCTCTTGTTCTTTTCCGACCCTGACACTATTAGGTTTCGAGAGCTAGGGGTCTTTCATTTTCCAACCTATACTTCTCATGCAGCGTCTGACCCGGAGCGGGCGGCTGCAAAAGGTGTCTGTATTCCATGTTAGGGGCAGCCTCCAGAACTGCGGAAGGCAACGGAATACCACCGCAGATTATCTTCCCTGCATAATGCAGTCTCCATTTTATGCACAAAAAATGGCTTCCTCTCATGTTAAATCAGTGTCCGGAGGTAAAATAGTCCCCCATTAGGATCTCCGGGGGGGTGGGGGGACAACTTGAAAGGAGGCAAAAAATCAAAACGAGAATTGGTACCTGGAATGTCAGAACTCTGCTACAAGCAGGAAAACTAGAAAATCTTAAAAGATAGATGGAAAAGAATCATATGGACCTCGTAGGAGTTGCTGAGGTAAGATGGAATGGGCATGGAGAGTTGCAGTCAGATGAATATGTATTCTACTACTCAGGAGGAGAAGTAAAAGGAATTAATGGAGTAGGAATGATTATGACAAAAGAATTGGCTAAATGTGTGGAATATGTAGACTATGCAAATGACCGGGTTATTGGTGTAAGGCTGAAAGGAGCACAAAAAGATTTACTGATTGTCCAGGTGTATATGCCAACTTCAGAACATGATGACCAAATTGTAGAGGAAACGTACAATGTAATAGAGAGAATAATGGACGACAATAAAAAATGCTGCAAAATAGTAATGGGAGACTGGAACGCCATTGTGGGAGAAGGGAAAGAGGGAAACATAGTAGGCAGTCATGGTCTTGGAAAGAGAAATGACAGAGGTGAATGGTTAATTGACTTCTGCAGGGAAAGGCAGCTGACAGTGGCAAACACATGGTTCAAGAACCATAAGAGGCGGCTCTACACTTGGAAATCACCAGGGGATAAATACAGAAACCAAATCGATTTTATACTGATAGAAGAAAGATACAGGAATGGAATCAAGAAGGTGCACTCATTACCAGGTGCAGATATTAATAGTGACCACAACTTACTTATGGCAGAAATAGAAATAAGAATGAAAAAACTGAAAAAGGTGACAATGGTGAAGAAGTGGGATTTAGAGAAGATAAGGTCCAACAAAGAACAAATTACAGAAATGCTGTCTCGGGACTCTCTAAACACATTACGAGGCAAAGAAGCACCTGCCAACGAGTACTGGAATATGCTGAAAGAAGGAATCATTAAAGCAGGACAGCAAAATATAGGATATGTAAAAGGAAAAGGCAAAAAAAAACCATGGGTCACACAAGAAATGATTTCCAAGATGGAGGAGAGAAGAAAATTGAAAAACAAGAACACTGAAGATGCAAGAAAGATATACCAAAGGTTAAATAACGAACTGCGAAGAGAAACAGAGCAGCCTAGGAAAAAATGGCTAAAAGGGGAATGTGATGAAATTGAAGAACTGGACAGGAAGGGAAGATACGACTTACTATACAACAGAGTAAAGACTATGACATGGGAACAAAACAGAGCAGGAAGTGCTACTATGGAAATTTTGAGTAAAGACAAAGAGGTAGTGTACAAAGATTATGACGGTGTCCTCCAGAGATGGGAAGAATATATAAAAGAGCTCTATGACACAAATAGCAAACCAGAAACTCTGGAACTTGAATCACACAACAGTGTAAGTGACGAAGAGAAAGGACCGACTATCATAATGGAAGAAGTAAAGTCTGCCATTGCTGCAATGAAAAATGGCAAAGCAGTAGGTACAGATACAATACCGGGAGAAATACTAAAATGCTTGAACCACAATGGAATAAGAGAAATATTGGGGTTATGTAATAAAATATATGACAGTGGTGAATGGCCTGAGGACTTTTTGACAACAGTAATGATTCCATTACTGAAAAAACAAGGAACCAAGAAATGCAGCGAGCACAGGACAATCAGCCTCATTTCACATGCAGCCAAAGTGATGTTAAGAATAATTAATAAAAGACTTGAAAAAGTAATAGAGGAGAATCTCGGCGAGGAGCAGTTTGGCTTTAGATGGAATACGGGCACCAGAGATGCAATAGGGCTCCTACGAATCTTGGGAGAAAGGTTTATTGAAAAAGGAAGAGACCTATATATGTGCTTCATCAATTTAGAAAAGGCATTTGACAATGTGGTTTGGGACAAGCTGGCGACTATTATGAGGGGAAAGAGAGTGGACTGGAAAACCAGAAGACTTATAAACTCATTATACCTTAATCAAAAAGTTTCAGTTAAAGTGAGATGAGAAAGTACAAACTGGATCAGCCTAGGGAAAGGAGTAAGACAAGGATGCTGTTTATCACCTACTCTTTTCAACCTGTACTTGGAAAATATGATTGACCAATGCTCATTAGATGACAAAGGAGTAGAAATTGGAGGAAGAAGAGTAGGGTGCTTGAGATTTGCTGATGACATGGTCCTTCTAGCCACAGGGGAAAAAGAATTACAGGATTTGGTGGACACCATTGCAACTAATGGAAAAAAATATGGAATGAAAATTAACACAAATAAAACAAAAGTGTTGGCAATAGGAGGAAATAAGGAAATAAAAATTGTGCTGAATGGAGAAACACTAGAACAGGTGCAAAATTTTAAGTATCTTGGAAGCAGGATAGACACCGACTGGAAGTGCACCACAGAAATGAAAACAAGGATAGCAATGGCAAAAGAGGAGTTTTATAAGAAAAGGAGAATCTTCTGCAACGGTCTGGACAGAGAACTCAGAAAGAGACTCATAAAATGTCTTGTATGGAGTGTTCTTCTATATGGTGCTGAAACATGGACTATGAGGAAAAAAGACAGAGAAAGGCTGGAGGCTTCTGAGATCTAGACATGGCGGAAGATGGAAAAAAATAAGTGGATGGACAGAGTAAAAAATGAAGAGGTACTGAGAAGAGTGGGAGAGAAAAGACAGTTACTAGATGTAATAAAGAGAAGAAAAAGAAATTAGATTGGGCATATATTAAGAAAGAATGACGGACTGATAAAAACAGTTTTAGAAGGTTATGTAGAAGAGAAAAGGAAGCGAGGAAGGAAGAGATTCCAGATACTGGATGACATGATGGACGGTACAACATACAGCAGCCTTAAGAAGGAAGCAATGGATTGCAGAAAATGGAGAGGCAAAGGACCTGCTAATATAGCAGATAACTGGTGATGATGATGATAATGAAATTCTAAATGATGGGTGGACTTAGTGTGGCACTGAAAGGGAAGGAATTCTATCCTGATGGAAGCTACATACTGAGGTTGCTTTTACTGTAACTGACTAAGCAGCACATGTTCTAGTTAGAGCTAGTGCTTGTGTAGTGTTATGAGAATTGTCCATCCCAAAGTTTTGCAGTCTATTTTACACTGGCACCTCTACAAGATCCAGATGGTGCAGTGACTGAAACCTCATGATCTGCAGCAGCATTCTGAATTTTCTCTTCAGTTTCTGGCACAGATCCAAGTTGATAACATGTGGCCAGGTAATACAGGGTGTACATAAAGTCCGGGAACACTTTCAATAATTTATTGCACAAGAATCAAACATTGTACAGATATCATACATATGTCATTTTGAAGAGAAACCCTGAAAGTTTTTTTCATGTATACTGCCACGTAGTTTGGTAATTTGCCAATAGTCAGCACTAGTTACAAACATGGTGAGTTCAGGTGTGCAGCTAGCTTCCTGTGTGTTGGAGTTCGACAAAAACAAGTGTGCAACAGCTGTTCAACGGATGTTTAGAACCAAATGTGGTAAGAAGCCACCAACAAGGAAGGCCATTTACCACTGGTATCCCATTTTCATTGTGAAGTCCGTTGGTACCTGAACACGGAGCTACCGCATTGATGGATCGGCCGTGCTATAGAAGGGGACAGCTGTTTCATGAAATGGCCTCCCCAATCACCAGATCTCACTCCGTGTGACTTTTTTCTGTGGGGACACATTAAAGATCTGGTGTATGTACCGCCTCTACCATGTGATGTAGCAGAGCTCCAAGAGAGAATACAGGAAGTGACTGCCACAGTCGACGATGCCAAGCTGGGATGAGTATGGCAAGAATTGAATTTGATTACTATATTGATATCTGCCGGGTCACTCATGGTTTGCATATTGAATGTTTGTAAAAAACAACTTTCAGAGTTTCTCTTCAAAATACAGTATCTATAACAACTGTACAATCTTTAGTTCTTTTGTAATAAATAATTGAGTGTTCCCGGACTTTATGTACACCCTGTATTATATGGACTGACAAGGCACATTTTACATTGTAGGATGCAATAAGTACACAGAACTGTTGAATTAGGGGTACTGTCGAACTGCACATTGTCCACAAAGAGCCATTGTGCTCCCCATATGTGGCTGTTTGGTGTGGATTCACAAGCACCTTTATTTTTGGTCTGGTTTTCCTTGTCGAGAATATACCCAGTGGTCCTCTCAGGTGCACAATAACATCTGCACTTTATTGATACCTCTTTATAGAGCATGCAGGTCCTGCTATGGAAGAACACAGCTGTGTGGAAACTACAGTTTTCATGCAAGATGGGGCAACACCTTGTATCACTCACCCAGTGAAAGATCTGATACTTACAGCATTCCACAAATGTGTTATCTCCATAGGTTTTCCAAATGCATGGCCTGTGAGAACAACTGTTCCGAATCCATGTGATTTTTTGGCCTTGGGGTTTATCTAAAAGAACAGATTTAGCAGGGATGCATTCGGTCTCTACCTGATATGAAGGCCAGTGTACAGGAACATGTTGCTCAGATTCCACTGCCAGCAGTTGTTGATCATGTTGTTTTATGGGTGCAGCATCCCATCTACAACTCTGCTGCTTGTATTAAACAAATTGTGTAGGCAGTGGTTTATAGTAAAACCAGCATTATGTTCTCCTCATTGGTTTGACCTTTTTTGTGTACGTCTTATTCATAATCCATTACACATGGAAACATTTCTATATCTTTCTTTCACCTCCACTGTGAGATTTGCATCTGGTGGCCAAAATTGGAGCTAATTCTTTTCCAGTGTAAATCAGTCCTGCTTAAACACATTATAATATCTTACAAGTTTTGCTGCCATATGATAATTGCAGCCCACATTGGACCTCTGTGAATAGCTGCACTTTTAATTATTACCAGAATAATCTGTATTAAATCTTCTGATGTCCTCAAGATAATTTTAATCTACAGCCTTCCCTTGTGGTTCTTAAACCTAGTGTTTAGTGTTTGCAATGATTAATTTGTCATGAATGCAAAAAAAGAAGAAGAAAGAAAGAAAGAAAGAAAAAACTACTAGCAGGGGCCTTCACTTTTCACTCCCTTACCCCAGGCTGCCAGTGGGCTGACAACTCTTTTATGAGCATGGGGCCCAAAGCCATTTCAATATGTCTTCATTTCTTATGCTGCAATGTTACTCTCAGACTATATCTTTTCTTACAAGGAAACATCACCAACTTGGCCTCATATTTTGAGGAGAAAAAAGCAAATGTGCAAGATATTAGTCCCAGCAGTTGGTGTCATTCAAAAATTTGGAACCTAATTCTGATAATACAAAGTTATTACCTTCTGAGAGTGCAGCGTTTACACTTTCGTGCTTACCAATTGTTTCTCATTTGCTCCACCACATGGCAGCTGTCTAACACCTGATCACGAAGTACTGTGCAGTGGGATGAGTAAGAGATTTCTGATATACTTTTTTGATATTGGTAACACGCTCCTTTTGTTGTGTCAAAGTGCACAGTTTCTAAACTGTAGCTGATGTCTTGAAAGTTGTCTTGAAAGTTTTTACATTGTGATTCAGAAATGCAGTATAAATGAATGAAGAAAATGAATGTCTTAAATAAGTAGCATAATTCTATTCAATTATTAACATTGATGTTGTGCTTTTATTTCATTTCAATTTTAAAACTTGCACTATTAAATTGAAGTACGCTTGAATGGTAAAGTAAAAGGTAAATCAAAAATCATTGGCTTCATTTTATACTAATGTGTCCTCGAACTAGATTGTGAAACATATGGGGCAGTTGTGTCCATCTCTTCCCTCACCTACAACATCCTGTGAATAGGAGGCCTATGGTTGTTACTCTACTGTATAGTACTTCATGCTCAGGCATTAGGTGTCTGCAGCGTGGCGGAGCAAGTGGTAAAAAATGGATGTACACAAAAATTTAAAAGCTGCATTCAGATGGTCATAACTGTATGCTGTCAGAATTATGTCAAATTTTATTGCGTTTTTGATTGCTAGGGCTGAAATCTTCCAAGTGTGTTTTTTCTCCTTAAAATACAAGGTGCCAGCTTCTTTCATGCCATCTGATTCTGAACCTGTGATTCTCAATGTTGTTCCGTGTCAACCAATGACAAACAGTAATCCTGGAGTTGACTCATCTTTTTGGCCCTTTCACGTGTAACCAGGACATCCTTAATATGATCATTGAATGGAGCAGGAATGGACACTACTGTCACCGGCCAGAACTGCAGCAACCAGTGTCCTCTGTTCTGAGATCCATGTTCCTTTCCAAGAAACACATTTCACTGATAACCATTCTCCAACTCTTTGAGGTTAGTGTGCATTTACTCTGAGCCTTTTGCCCAGGGAGAGCATCTGGAGGGATCTGTGCATTGCTTCGCACATTTGTTATCAATGACTGGTCTCCCCAGTGTACCACATTGGAAGCAATGGCAGTGTGAGTGCTGACGACTCCAGCAATCACCGTTTGCAGTATTTATTTACTCCTGGGCAGGGGAATTTCAGTGTGCATCACCATTTGGGCAGTAAATCTTTGTATGGTAGTCACCATCTGATTGACCAACCTTTTTTCAATCTTGATCTGTTTCATTAGTATTCCTATCCACTTTAGAGCTGCCAATTGCACCTATCGACCTTATGACATTCTCTGTGATAATGACCACTTTCTGGTAATCCTGTCACTCATTTGTCATCACCTGATGGACAAGTTGTGGCAACTGATCTGTTGGGTGGCACCAAGGAAGTGACAGCTCTCTATAGAGCCAAGTGGCAGTTGCATACTTCTGCCATCACCTTTGTCTTTTCTCCATCAAATTGCATCGAAAAGCTTGTGTGAGACACCTCTGATACCCCACGTTGCTGGAACTGCTGTCCCTCTTTCCATGGGCCCCTTCACCAGCAGTCATCGTCATAGTGGACAAAAAACTTTACAACAGCTATTCAGGCCTGTCCAAGGGCCCTGCTATGTCTCCAGTGACATCTTTAATAGAGCGCCCTCATCACAGTTAAGCAGCTCTGTGCAAAGACCCATTATTGAATTCAGTGCATTAAGAGGGAATGCTGGGAGCACTATGTCCCCTTGGGAATGTATGCCTCTTTATCACTTGTGTGGGCTTAGCTCCATAGTCTAGAGATCGAAACCTGTTACGCCTTCACGGAGGTGCTTCTACCGATGTGTCAGTTCTTGCTGAACACTCCATGACCCATTTTGCAATGGTGTTGGTGTCCTATTACCTGGCTGTCTATCAAACATATAAAAGACAAACTGAAGATGTCCCGGTATTTGTTGTCCCAAATCTTCCTTCCTCCAACGCTGAAAAATATAATGAACCTTTCAGTGACTGGGAACTGGTACAGACTCTTGATTCATCACAATATACAGCCCCAGGCCCTCATTGCATTCATAGTCGCATAATGCAACATATATGATTCACAGATTTCATCTACTCACTGTCTTCAACCAATGGCTGGGTAGGTGTTTTCCCTTCACAGTAGAGAGAAAGTGTTGTTAGATTGTTACATGTTCCATTGATCAATCTCACAGGAACCATTATGGTGTGGAACATGTGAAATGCATAAGAAATGCACACATGAATCAAGATTCCATTTTTTTTCCCCTAAGGAACCTTAATACATGTTTGCATTTCTTATGTGCTTGAAACGCTCCTTTTTTTTAAAAAAAAATAATTTACCTGCCCCATTCTCTTAAATGGCACAAAATGTGTGTATTATACCTATAGATTTATTTATTTATTTTCAAGAATTCATCTATGGCACAGAAAGAGTTGTCAAGGAATTACTATTTCACTTTATTTTTGAAAGCCCTAAACCAGGCAAAACCCCAGTATCCATTGACAGCTGCCAACTGATTAGCCTTGCCAACACACTCTGTAAAGTATGGTAGCCCAACAATTATGTTGGGTTCTCAAATCTTGGTGTCTTTTGTCCCTCTATCAGTGTGGTTTCCAAAAGGGCTACCCACATCTAAGCATCTGGTGGTTAGGAAGCAGCAATCCAACATTCCTTTACTGAACACCATTATCTCATTGCAGTCTTTTCTGCCCTACATAAGGCATATATAACTTGATGCCATCACATTTTCCCACCCACCATGACTAGCTCCCTTCCAATATTTAAGTCATCAGTTTTTATCCTGTCTATTGTTTTAGGTAAGAGTTGGTAGATTCCTTAGCTCCCTGTTGGTCCAAGAGAACGGTGACTCTCAGGGCTCTGTGTGGAGTGCTACACTATCCCTCTTCGCCTTCAATGTGTTTGTGACCTGTATCAGACTAATAATGACCCTGCACTGAATGTCAGTGACTTTTGCCTTTGGTTTAGCTGCCAGTCTGTAGTCTTGGCTGAACACCAACTCCAAGGAGACATCTGAATGGTCTCCACTTGAGCCCTTTTCTTTGACTTACAGTTTTTGACCAAGAAAAGCAAATCGTGCATTTCTGTCTTTGGACCATGGTTCATCCTGATCCTGAATTCTACTTGTGTCTCTGGCTTTTGGGCATTGTTGCACAGGCTCTTGTTAAGGTGCCCCCAGCGAAAGACAGTCCCTTGGTGGTCGCCGGAAGTTGTTGAGGCAATTACAGAGAATTGACGAACTCTACAGTGACATAAGCGACACCCTTCCCTCGAGCATCTGATAGCCTTTAAGCGGCTCTGTGCCCATGTACGCCAGCTTATAAAATGACGGAAACAGGAGTGTTGGGAGAGGTACATGTCGACCATTGGGTGCCATACCTCACCATTATTTCTTTCAGTCTCTCCATCAACTGCAGAGCTATTAGACATATACATTTGTTCTGCTGTGGCGGGTCATGTCTATCTTGGGGTTGATAATCTGTTCACAATGTTGTTCAAAGTAGCTTACCCTGTTCCATTACTAGACCTACTTCTGCATTACTCCTGTTTGGTTCTGTGGTAATTACCATGTACCTACCTGACCAGAAATCCTGTTCTTCGTGCCAGCACACTTCATTAATTTATTTCCACTAATATTTTAACAACTTTAACGTATCCATGTCCCTAACTGAGCTACCCAGTTAAGGAATTTAACATTCTTCACTCTGACCCATATACCGCCAGACTTGTTTCTTCTAATGATGTTCTCCTGAGTTGTTCCAACTCTGAGAATCAAATGGGGACAGTTTTACCTCTTTTAATATTTTATCCAAAAAGGATGTCCTTGTTATTTAACCATACACAAGATCTGCATGTCCTTGGAAAAAATAATGTTAATACTAGCATAACAAGCTATGTTGACTATCAGTACATGGCCAAAATAGTCAATCATCCAGATAATTGCACCTGTGACAACCAACAATGATGCTACCCATTCTTCAGGAACTATTTGTTAGTCTGGTCTCTTCACAGATACCATTCCTATACATGTGATTGCAACTGCAATTCTGCTCCCTGTATTGTTGAAGCACACAAGACACCCAACTGTAGCATGGTCAATGTTTCATACTAGCGTGGTCAATGTTTCATACTATCTCTCACACCTGCATACTTGCTTATCACAGTCCACAGTTTTAACAAACCGTGGTGTTGCTTGAAACTTGAAACTGCATTTCAATTTATACCAGTGACATCACCTAGCACATCTTAAGGGCTAGGTTATGTTGGTAGGCCATAATTTGCATATTTCACAGCTATATATATGCCCCCAGTCGAAATCTCTCAACTTTTAATACATTTTTAAGGCTTTAATAACAAGATGTTCCCTACTTAAGACCTCCTGGTTCCTGCAAGAGTCTCCATACAGTGATGGCTAAAATACCCGATTGTCTGATGTCATAGTTCCTATAATAGTTGATAGCATTCATGATCACAGCTGATGGGTTGATTAGCCTTCGGTACTTCTGTGTTTGTTCCTTTTTTATTAAAATGATAATGTTTCAGGGTGGAATAGTTAATTATATGTTCTTACATTGATCACTGAAGAATATTATAAGACACACTGTGCTGATGGATTCATTGAACTTGTGTTAAAAACCCAGTCCATCTGCTGTCAATAGTATATTGAAATTTACTGGTACAACATAGCACATCATATGTTTGGAAAATGCTCAGGTCATTCCAATGTCGAAGAACTGATACATGGAGCTACAGTCCTATCTCACTGAGGTTAGTTAATTGTAGAATTATGAAACACATTTGTTTTAGCCACAGTATATTGTTCTTAAGGTGGAGGCATCACCAAAAGTTAAAGTGGCATCTATGACACCTCAGGTAAGTGTAATAAGTTTGCAACTGGTCGTGATAGATATCAGTTTTCCAACAGTTAGGACAGTTCAGTGAAATTTGGCATTAATGGGCTAAGGCAACAGATGATCGAAGCTAAAAGTATGACATCGCATTCAGTGCCTCCTGGGACTGGGTGTTTGTGTTGTCCTCATCATTTCATCATCATCATCGTTTGTGAGAGTGACTCGATTGGACTGTGAAAAGAAAATGGACTGTGTAAACATTGGAACTTTTTACGGGCGCTGATGACTGCGCAGTTGAGCGCCCTACAAACCAAACCTCATCAAACTTTCAGTGCCTTTCCTGGGCTTGTGACCGTATTGATTGGACCCTAAATGACTCGAAAACTTTGGTACTGATCAGAGAGTGCCATTTGCAGTTGGTAAGAGCTGCTGATAGTGCTTTGAGTGTGATGCAGACCCCATGAAACCATGGACCCTAGTTGTCAACAAGGCATTGTGCAAGCTGTTGGTGGTTTCTTAATGGTGTGTGCTGTAGTCCAACTAAACTGATCATCGACTGGAAATGGGTATGTTTGGCTACTTGGAGATCATTTGCAGCCATTCATGGGCTTCATGTTCCCAAACATGTTAGTGGGCCACAATTGCTCACGATTGGTTTGACAAACATTCTGGACAATTTGAGTGAATGATTTGGCCTCCCAGATCGCCCGACATGAATCCCTTTGAACATTTATGGGACATAATCGAGAGGTCGTCCTTGTAAGAAATCCTGCATCAGCAACACTTTCGAAATTATGAAGGGCTATATAGACAGCGTGGCTCATTATTTCTGCAGGGGAGTTTCAACAACTTATTGAGCCCATGCCACATTGAGTTGCTGCACTCTGAGCAAAAGGAAGGTCAACACAATATTAGGAAATATTGAATGACTTTTGTCAGATCAGTGTAATATTGTACCCATTGATCTTTCTATTTCATCCCTTCATTGCCTCAGCTCAGCAGATGACTGGCCTTTATAGTTACACAAGAGCATATGCCACTTGGTCTGTGTGTGTATCATCTCTCTTCAATTTCCGTCTGTTATTGTGGATACATTGTTCTAAACATCTTGTAACTGTAAGTTCATTGGTGAAAGTCTATCTAAGTATTACAATTTTCACAAACATTTAGAGCGTCTGCAATTCTACTCTAATGCAGGCCTGGAGTAAACCCCTTCATCTCCTCTATATTATCAGTCCAAACAAGTGTTGTTATCCTAACAGGGAAACAGAGTAACACTTGTCATTGTAATGCCAACTATTAGGCCAACTCCTCCATCGAAAGGGAAGTTTGTAGCGAGAAATTAACTGATGAATCAGGAGATAAACTACCTGCAGCGAGGTTTTAAGTTGATTTCTGTCTGGCAGAGGAAAAAGATGAAGGAAAGTTTCCATGTAGATTTAGGTTTTCCATGGTGTCACTAAATTCCTTAAAGTGAATTGTTCCTACAAAAAGAAAAGCAAATTTGTTTCCCCATCCTTGTCTAATTCAAACACACTCCATCTCTAATCACCTCAATTAGGTGGGAAATCAATCTCTAATCTTTTTTTCCATTCTGGAATGTAGTATCCCAGCTTAAGAATGATGTGTGTACAGATACCCTTAGAATTTTGTGCTGCAGCATCCCATTTAGGATAAATAGCTGTATTTGGGGGTGAAAATGTAAGAGAAGAGGGAAGGGCAAGAGGAAAGAACTTCTATGTATGAGATAATATTTGACCGAATCTCTCTTCTACTACCTGTGATCTGCCTGGCTAAGGCCAGCAGATTTCTAACTTGTAAATAACTTGACACTGGATGTAACTCTCACAACTAATTTTGCTTCACAAAAAAATAAAATACAAGAGGAGATCAAAAAGTTTCCATTTGAAAGCTGTATGGTCCAGAATCAGAATAGTAATCAGACAAAATCGCTGTGAGCCTTGGGGCAATCATCCCAGCAGTGTTCCGGTGCTCCAGGTTTAAGATACTTGTTTGCTAAAACATTGTGTCCTGCTGCATGGAATAGTCCATAAATGTTTGCCGCACATGCTCATCTGAGAGGAATTGCTGATCATTCAGACCCTTTTTTAAGGGATCAAAGGTGTGATAATCACATGAGGAGATATTAGGAATATATGATGGCTGCTTGAATGACTCCCACTTGCACTGACATAACTTCTGTGTTGTGGCATTACCAGTATGAGGGTGGGCATTATCGTGAAACAGCACGGAAATTAGTGTGCCATTCCACAACAGTGGTTTTCAACAGACTTGCTGCCCACCATACACATTCTTCATTCTCAGATGTATGTCTACTGGTGATTGTCCTTTAACAGAGGGGGGGGGGGGGGGGGGGGGGGGACCAGCACACTGGTCTTGCGTGGGTGCTTTTGGTAATAACATTGAGATAGTTCACATTACGGTATTTACCACACGGGCATCAGAAAGACACGAATGTGACACTAATCCCTTGCCTATATATTGGTGCTTATATACCTGTACTGGAGTTGCACTGCATTGCATATACACTGCAGCTATGCCCTCAAATAGAAACTTTTGGGTCACCTCTTATAATTAGAGCCTTTAAGCTTGCAGTTTACTTCAAACTGCAGTAAAAGACCAAATCTTCAGACAGCTAAAGTTTATTTACCGAAACCTGATGCCAGCTCGTGTTGCATTTCACGCCTGAGCTTGTTGAGTACAGTTATGATCCTCTCGCACGATGTAAAGAGCTAAAACAATAAGAGAAAATGTGAACTTGGAAGCACCAATTAAAAAATATCATATATCTCCCAGCTGGCAGCAGTCCTTTCGATTCAGTGTCACTTCACTCAGTCTGTGTGTCAGCTTTGCTGCTAATTTCATTAAGACACTTCTCAAGTGGCCTTGTAAAGTTAAAGTGACCCATTCCACTTTCAAGACTTTCCCAACTCCTAAAAATTCGAGGATGATCAGCAGGAATCAGAATGGGTGGGTAGCTTTACATCGATAACTAGCAACTCTATTACACTTTGTGTGTGTGTGTGTGTGTGTGTGTGTGTGTGTGTGTGTGTGTGTGTGTGTGTGTCTGTGTCTGTGTGTGTGTTTTGAAACTGCAGTTTAGTTAAGAAGACATTACTTCCATCCTGTGTTTTAAGTGCAGATCTTTGTTTCATTTTTATGGTTTTAGAAAGGGAGCTATTTAACTTTGTAATCACACCATCTCAGAATATTTGGAACAGATAGTAAAAGCCCCCTAACCATGCTTACAAAGTCATATCATCATGAACTTCGTGTATTTTTCTGATTTGTTCTTTTCCATTAGGCTAGATTAGTTTTTTTAAGGGGCATATTCTGATTATGGATTGGAGAAAATGTGTTTCTTTGTTGACAGGAAACTTTGGCGAATTTGGAGAGGCAGATATATGCTTTTGAAGGTAGTTACTTAGAGGACACTCAGCTTTATGGAAATATTATCCGAGGTTGGGATCGTTACCTTGCTAGTAACAAAAATACCAACAGCAAAGCAGATAAACGTAACAGAAAGTTTAAAGAAGCTGAACGTCTCTTTTCCAAGTCTTCCATTACCTCAATGGCTGTAAGTAGCTATTTAATTTTTAAAAATGTACCTATATGCTATTATAACAGTATGATTCATTCATAACAATGGGACCATAGAAAAGGATTTCAAAGTCTTCGAAGATTTCAAGACAGTTACCAACTTTGGGAATGAAACGAATGTAAAGATTCTTGAAGATTCTGTTCTTTATTTTCTTCTAATATCAATACTTTCAGTGGAACTGTACCAAAGTAGAACTTTATTGGGAAAATAATAAATTATGAGGCATAACCCGCTGCCATTACTTGTCTTCAGAAGGCAAAATGTGTCGTACTGCTGATACACACATATAAAAGTAAAAGCAATACACTACCTAGCTTTTTGAACTTATAGTCCCTTCATCAGGGGTGAGAGAGATATGTTAAGGAAGGTTCAAAAGGAAGGATGGGTCACTCATACCTCACAATGAGAGACCCACAACTGTAGTGAGGACCAGAGCAGACAAAAGATGAAGGGGGTGGGAGTTTCAAGATGACTTTTATATGGTGTTAGGAACATATTTTCAGTTTTGTTTCTGTAATATATTGTTGGTTAGTTAGGTACGTATTCTATGACTAACTTGCACAATATACAATGATGTATTAACAAGTCCACTTCTTTTTAAATGTGACTGCATTTGAGTTGAAATTACTAAAAAAGAATAGTAAAATAATAGAAACATGTACATATTTTTTGTGTTACAAAGCCTAAATTTTTAAAGTGGAATAGAGAGAGTTGCTAAGCAGATTTTTATATTTTTTTAAAATTTTTTTTATTAATATATACTTCAATTTTGATTTTTGGAGTTGAATTGTTCACCCCTTTCTGAGCAAACTCAATTTTGATGAAAATTAATGAAGATCATTCTCTCTTCTAGTATTACAAATATGGGCATCACTATTCTTTCTGGACTGAAATGGTTTATTTACAGGAAATCTTCATGAGAAGATGTATATTTACTGATGCTTGCTTAATATATCTGACTCCTTAACAATTGTCAACAACATTATCATTACAGCTTCACATATTTCTTACTGCATGCTACTGTTGGAAACCTTTTCCAAGATGATTACCCTAAAATATAACCCCATAGAATCTGGGTTCAATTCAAATAAACAGTGCTTATCAAATGTTTCAAATTACATTCCATATCAACAGAAAAAATTATTTTTATTACAATCAGAATTATGTGTAAAGTGTAACTTTCATGTATCTCATCAATAAGGCAACCTGAGATTAATATAGTGTGATTTTCTCTTAAATTATATTTTCTGAGAGTGGTGTCATAGGTCTCAGTGCAGCTCACCTGCCATACTTCATAGCTACTGGAATCACTTGATTATTCTTCATGTTTTGTTGCCATTTTTAGTAAATATCCTCAGACTGAAGATCACACAATACTAGTTTCATACCATCTGACGAATGGGCTTAAAAATAAGCAAGATTTTGTTTTTTAATGGGACACTAATTTACTTCTACAATGTAGGAAAAGACAGGCATAATTAAAAGACTTTTAATTGTGTCTGTCTGCAACTTAAAGTGTCTTCTTTATAGTAAGTAGCTATCTGTGTTTTCCTACATTGTTGGTATTCCTACATGGAGTTTCCATTGTTTGGCAAATTTACTTCTTTCACCAATGCTGGGCACCGCGGGGAACACCCTATCAGTGTTCTTTACCTGGGTTAGCTCCATCTGGTACCTTTCAGAACATCAGAGAAAACACCCTCGACAATTTTTTTGGAAAAGATAAATGAAATAGCAAAAGTAAATAAACCCCCATCACAGTATAGTGAAGCACTAACAGTGTTAATTGTTTCTAAAATGAGAGAGATGGTGGCAGAATTGGAACTGTGAATTTGGACATGAGTCATTTTTGAGCAGTCAGTGAGTGTTGCACACGAAAGGGGGAGGATATGTGGTTGAGTCGTAGTCTGGCACACAGTTTCTGTCTGTCACAAAGTTTTTGAGGTGCTTGAAGCTACACTGTTAGTCTGTGTTAAATATGTGTTGGTTCCTCAGTTCTAATTATACAGAATATGTCAGTTCAAAATCTCTGTCAACCAGTTCGCACCTATAACACATGCAGCTACTCAACATTTTTTGCCTTCATTATATGACTGTTCTTTTAATTTTATGCATAGATAGACCTAATTAAACCACAGCATATCTTTTTATTATTGATGTAAATGTAATACCATTGTTTTAACCTAAGTGTATATTGCTTTTTCACTTAGACAGGGGAAGCAACTTTCACTGGAAAGTGATGTCAAAATGATATAGCATATTTGTCAACTGCTAATCTAGTGCTCATTCCACTCGCAGCAATTTAAGCAGTACTCATTGGTTTCTGCCTAACCACACCTTGGAAATCATGACATATTTGGAGAAAAACAGCCCGATATTTGTGACCAGAAAGAATACATACTGAAGTCACAGGATCAAAGAAATTCAGCACTGAGCCGATAGTCCTCTTATATGTAAATAACATTAAATATTGCAGAATTGGATGACATTAATAATAAAGTCCCAGAATCTTTTAAAGTCACAAAGATGTATAAAAAAAGTATTTGAACATAGCAGTTCTATAACTCCGTGTCTCTGACCACTACACTATGGTGAACACATTCCGCTTTCAACAACAGTGTCTTTCGCCATAGGCTCTCCCAAGGGCTTTTACCACTGATGTGTAATTAACTGACATTTAACTGTAACAAACTGTATCAACACTTAATGTGTTTGTGACAAATCTTTACATGCCTTTGCCTTGAAGTGGAATACTGTCATAACACACTAGTCATGAAGACTGCTATTCATTTTAGCCTTTTGTCAAAGGCCTTCTTGTGAACTAGAAAACACACACGCACAACCACTGTCTTTGGCTGCTGTGGCTTGACTGGGTCGTAACTGCATATGATGGAGCAGCAATCTGGTGTTGCGGTAAGGAGGTGGCATGGGATTGGGGGGGGGGGGGGAGATAGCAAGGTGGGGTAGTTGAAGACATATAGCTGCTTGTGGGAGCATGTAGTGACATGGTGGGAACACAGTATGGGGTGCTAGGTACAGTCATGAGGTTTTGGTGTGTGTGTGTGTGTGTGTGTGTGTGTGTGTGTGTGTGTGTGTGTGTGTCAGGGGGGGAGTAGAAAAGGAGATAAGGGGAAAAAGACGAGAGGATGTGTTGGTGAAATAGAAGGCTGTGCTGTGCTCCCGAGTGAGAGTGAGGGTGGGATTAGATATGTGTAGAATAGGGACTAGCAAAAGTTGAAGCAGGGGGCAGGGATTCAGAAAAGCTGGTGTTGTTAGGGAGGATCCCGATGGCACAGGCTGTGAAGCAGTCATGGTCACAATTCATCAGTGGCCATTCATGAGGACAGACTGCTTGATAGTTATGATGCCCACATAGAAGGCAACACAGTAATTGCAATGTGGTTCGTGGATCACATGACTGCTTTCACAGGGTACCTTACATCTGCAGAAAGATCAGAAATCCATCACCTAAAAACTGATCCCAACATTATAATGCTACATGCAGACAAAGGCTCCAGTGCTGTGGTTTTAAACTGCAATGATTATCTGGTGGAGGGACACTGCCAGCCATCAAATTCATCCACCTACAAACCCTGTTGCAGTAACCCCATTCCAGAAATCCAACAGGATCTCTAACCCCTCCTCAATTTCATAGGCCCGTCCCAGGAGCTCTCCCTGAGTCTGTCTCTCCCTCTCTCTCTCTCTCTCTCTCTCTCTCTCTCCCTCCCTCCCCTGATCCATACACTCCCTGCACTCGTATCTTCTACATGCTTCCTGTAGTCCATAAACCTAACTACCCAGGATGTTCCATTGTGGCCAGATACTGAAAGAACATCTGCTCTCGTGGACTAACACCTTCAGCCTATTACCCATAACCTATCCTACACTAACCATTTCTTCCACTAATTCTCCACAGTTCCTCTGTCTTTACCACACAGCATCCTGCTCATTACTCTTGATGCCACCTCCCTCTACACTGTCACCCCCAGTGCCCGTGGCATTCCGTTATTGAACATTATCTTTTCCATTGCCTGGCTGACTCCAAATGTACAACCTTCTTCCTGGTCACCATGACCAACAATATCCTAACCCACAATTACTTCTCCTTTGAAGGTATCATCTGCAAACAATTCCAGGATACAGCAATGGGTATGTTCATGGCACCATCCTATGCCAGCCTACTCGTGGGCCATCTAGAGAGTTCTTAACTACCCAGATATTGATGACATCTTCATGATCAGGACAATAGGTGAGAGAGTAAGGACATTCTATTCACATTATTCCAGAACCTCAACACCTTCTCCCCCATTCACACTTCACATGCTTCTCCTCGGGTCAGCAAGCCACCTTCCTTGATGTTGACCTTGACCTCAAGGGTGACTACATCACTACCTCTGACCGTATCGGACCTACCAATTGCAAGCAATACATCCAGTTCAACAGCTGCCTCCCACCCATACCAATAAGTCTCTTCCATACCAATAATTCCCTTCCACACAGCCAAGCCACTCATGGTTGTTGCATCTTCAGTGACGAGCTATTCCTTTCCAAATATGCTGAGGGTCTCACCGAGGGCTTCACAGACTGAAATTGCCCACCCAACATTGAACATCGCATATCTCCCATGTCTGGTCTCTCTAGTCTCCTAACATCTCCCATGTACCCACTGATTGGCCGCAAAGGAGCCCACCGACTAACCACCAAGGAACATTCCTCTCGTGACTCAGTACCATCCAGGACTGGCAACAACTGAATCACATTCTCTGCCATGGATATGACTACTTCTCCCCATGCCCTAAACTGAGCAATATCCTACCCACTATCCTTGCCACCCCTCCCACAATGGTATTCCACTGCCCACCAAACCTTTGCAATATTCTTGCCTCGTATCCCAGCAATAGACCTAGATGCAAGACCTGTCCCATACATCCTCCCACCACCACCACCACCACCACCACCACCTACTCCAGTCCGGTCATAAATATTTCCTGTTACATCAAAGGCAGGGCAGTATATGAAACAGTCATGTGATGTACAAACTAAGCTGCAACCACTATAGTGGTTTCTACATAGGCATTACAACTAACAAGCTATATGTTCTCAAGAAAAGCCACCAACAAACTAGCCAAGAGGCAGCTGGACCACCCAATTGCTTAATATGCTGCCTAAAACACTGTTCTTCACTTCACTTCAAGGACTGCTTCACACCTTGCGCCATCTTCTGGATCCTCCTTACTGACACTAGCTTTTCTGAATAGCACAGATGGGAACTCTCCCTGAAATATATCCAATGTTCCCATAACCCCCTGGACTCAACCTTCACTAGTCCCTGTTGTCCACATACCTATCCCCTTCTCCACTTCCACTCCAGCACAATACAGCAGTCTAGTCTACCAATTCACGTAGAAGCCCTTTTCCTTTCTATACTTCTCTCCTTTTCTGATCCTCCCCCTCCAAATCTCCCAGATGTACCTAGCAGCTCCTATCCTGTTTCACCATGTCCCTGTCCCCTCCCACAAGCAGCACTATGCCTTTCCCTACCTCATCCTTCAACCCTCTCTCCACACCCTATGCCGCATCCTTACCCTCACCGCCAGATTGCTACTCCCATCAGGCAAAGTTACAACTCCATCCATCGACAGTGGCTAGACACAGTGGTCATGTGTATGTGAGATGTGGGTTGTTTGTGTGTGTGTGTGTGTGTGTGTGTGTGTGTGTGTGTGTGAGAGAGAGAGAGAGTGAGAGTGTGAGAGAGGGAGTGAGAGTGAGTGAGTGATTTCTACTTCAGAAGAAAGCCTGCAATGTATAGCAGTCTTCATGTTGTGCTTGTCTGTGTCTCAGTGTCTCCTGTATGCAGTGAGTAGCAGTCTATCCTTTCCATAATATTGTTGTTGTTCCATCTTGGACTTTGCATAAGTTATAATATGAAAACAACGAAATATGATGTGGCTTCGCCGAAGTTCTTCATTCATCAACTGCTATCAAAGTGCTCCTATCGAATTTCATGGAAGATACGCCATTTTCCTAGTAAGAATAAGGTGAAAAGTAAGTCGTCCTCATTTCTTTTAACTAAATTAAGCATTCTAATAGAAATCCAGTTTCCTGTGCCTATTTCAATATTGTGACATTAATGCCTTCCACAGGGGCAATTCTTGCATCAGGTGTTGTCTCCTATGACTTTTTAAAAAACCCACATCATATTCCTGAGAAAAATATTTGGTTTACTTGCCAAATACTACCCATACTTACATTGAGACAGAAGGACGCTTTACATTTTTAGATATTACCAAACAATTACTTGTGTATTTTATTTTCTTAGGGCATGAGTAATCTCACTAAAAGCAAATGAATAGTTTTTCTCTTGTAATAATCAGTTTTACAATCACAGTTGTGGTCTACCTTAATTAACAGCCAGCTTCAATTACAAAAGACAAATAATTTTTGAGGAGCCGTTTTTGAAAGTCCTTACATCCGAACAGTTGTGTGTGTTATATTTGTGTGCTATGGCTGGTAACTGTAGATGGTAGCTCCAACTTTCGCTAGCTTCCAGGCACCAACCTCCATTTCCACTCATGGAGATATTTCTAAACACTGCTTCTACTTTTGGGACAAGTAACCTCACATGAAACATATCTACATCCATACTCTGCAAACCACCATAAGGTGCAGCCTTACAATCCCTATGTGAGCGATACATAGGGGATTATTCTTAGAGCCATCATTAAAAGCTGATTCTTGAAGAAACTTTGTTAATAGGCTTTCTTGAGATAGTTTACGTCTATCTTCAAGAGTCATCCAGTTCAGTTCCTTCAGTATCTCTGTAACACTCTCCCACAGATCAGTCGAACCTGTAACCATTCGTGCCTACCTACTCTGTATACATTCAATATCCCTTGCTAGTCCTATTTGGTATGGGTTCTACCCACTTGAGCAGTATTCTAGAACACTCAACAGATTTGTAAGCTGTCTGCTTTGTAGACGGATTGCACTTCCCAAGTATTCTACCAACAAACCAAAGTCTTCCAACTGCTTTACCCATGACTGAACCTATGTGATATTTCTATTTCATATCCATACAAAGTCTTACACCCGATATTTTTATGAGTTGGCTGATTCCAGCAGGGACTCATTGATTTTGTAGTCACAGGTTACTATGTTTTTTTGTGAAGTGCACGATCTTACATTTCTGAACATTTAAAGCAAGTTGACAATCTTCACACCACTTTGAAATCTTATCAAAATATGATTGAATATTTATGCAGCTTCCTTTAGATAATAATTTATTATAGATAGCTGCATCATTTCTAAAAAGTCTGAGGTTCCTATTAATATAGTCTGCAAGATCATTAATATACAACATGAACAGCAAAGGTCCCAACACGCTTCCCTGGGGCACACCCGAAGTTAGTTCTACATCTGACAACTCTCCATCCAAGATAACATGCTATGTGCTCCCTACCAAAAAGTTGTAATCCAGTCACAAATTTTACTTGATATGACCAAACTTTTCACAATAACGATAGGTGTGGTACTGAGTCAAATACTTTTTGGAAAGCAATAAACATTGCATCTACCTGACTCTTTGATCCAAAGCTTTCAGTATGTCAGTACAAGTTGAGTTTCATATGATCAGTGTTTTCGGATTCCTTGCTGGTTGGCATGGAGGAGGTCAATCTCTTCAAAATACCTCATTGTGTTAGAGCTCAGAACATGTTCTAAGATTCTACAACAAACTGATTCAAGGATATTGGATGGAAGTTTTGTGGATCACATCTACTGCCCTCCTTGTAGATGGGTGTTATCTGTTCTTTCTTCCAGCTACTGGACACAATCTTTTGTTCAAGGGATCTACACTAGAAGAGGGAACATCTGAGCTGCAAATTATGATAGGGATTCCATTGGGCCTTGGAGCTTTATTCAATTTTAACGATTTCAGCTGTGTATTAACACCACTGACACTAATACTTATTTCATTCACCTTTCATTGGAGCAGTTGTCCTGGGTTTTCTTTGTAAAGGAACATTTGAAACAGAGTTAAACATTCCAGCTTTTGCTTTGCTGCCCTCGATTTCAGTTCCTGTCTCATTTGCTAGGGCTGGACACGAACATTGGTGCTACTAACAGCCTTTACGTACGACCAGAATTTCTTTGGGTTTTGTGAAATATCATTTGACAATATTCTGCTATGGTAATCGTTGAAGACATCACACATTGCTCTTTTGACAGTCAAATATGTTTTATTCAGCATCTCTCTATCTATAGCCCTATTTACCAGGCAATTACTACAAAAGCACCATAAATGTATGTACATATATTTTAAATTATATATAAAAACAAAGATGAGGTGACTTACCGAACAAAAGCGCTGGCAGGTCGATAGACACACAAACATACACACAAAATTCAAGCTTTCGCAACAAACTGTTGCCTCGTCAGGAAAGAGGGAAGGAGAGGGGAAGACGAAAGGAAGTGGGTTTTAAGGGAGAGGGTAAGGAGTCATTCCAATCCCGGGAGCGGAAAGACTTACCTTAGGGGGAAAAAAGGACAGGTATACACTCGCACACACGCACATATCCATCCACACATACAGACACAAGCAGCTATTGAAGTAATGGTGTGCCACAGTCAAGCTCATCTGGGGCATAAATTTCAACTACAATTTGCCACTGTGGCCTGGCAGCAGAATTGGAATGTGACTAATCAGTCTCAGCTACTGTCTTCCCAAATGATAGAGAATGTTTGTACTTGCACTGGAATAAAAAGTGAAGTGCAAAAGCTGGTAACAGTTTCAGATATTTTAAGTGCGTGTGTGTGTGTGTGTGTGAGTGTGTGTGTGTGTGTGTCACCAACCATGAATCTGCAGGCGAGTGCTTGCCTTTCCTCTTTTTTCCCCATCCTGGAATTTCCATTATTGTGAAAAAGTTTTATTTCTGTGTTTTATTACTGCACAACCAGTCAACCAACATAGAAAGTGAGAACAATTTTTTACATGATGATGATGTTGATGATGACGATCATGAAACAAAAAATGTTCTAAATTTTTTTTGGACTCAAATGCCGGTTCTCTAAATTTCCACAATAATGCCTCACAAAAAGGTCATCATCTTCCCTCCAGGGATTTCAGTTTGAATTCACAAAGCATCTCCGTAATACTTGTGTGCTGATCAAACATACTGGTAACACATCTAGCAGCGCACCTCCTAATTGCTTCGGAGCCTTCATTTTAATCAACCTGACGGGGATCCCAAACACTCTAGCAGTACTCAAGAATGGGCCACACTACCATTCTGTAAGCCATTTCCTTTATAGATAAACTGCACTTTCCCAAAATTCTCCCAATAAAATGAAATCGAGCATTTGCCTTTTGTACTACCAATCTGACATGCTCATTCCATTTCTTGTCACTTTTCAGTATTACACCTAGATATTTATTTGATGTGACTGTGTCAAGCAAGCAGCATATTATTAATACTGTATTTGAACATCACAGGATTGTTTTTCCTTCACATCCACATAACATTTTTCTACATTTAGAGCAAGCTGCCATTCATTACACTACTGGAAATTGGGTGTAAGTCGCCTTGTCTACTCCTACCATCACTTAACAGTGACACCACCCCTTAACCACAACAGCATCAGAAACAGCCCTTAACTGTTGTCCACCCAGTCTGTCAGATCATTTATGTATATCGAGAGTAAGAGTAGTCCTATCACACTTCCCTGGGGACGCCATAGAGGACAATGTACTAGGGTCTATTACTTAAAAAAAGTCTTTGAGCCACTCACATATCTGGGAATCTAATCCATAAACTTGGACCTTCATCAGCATTCTGCAGTGGACCACCGTGTCAATCATTTTTTGGAAATCTAGGAATATGAAAACTGCCGTTGCTTTCCAGCGATGGCTTGTAGGATATTGTATGGGAAAAGGTCAGGCTGACATTGCACAAGTGATACTTTCTAAATTCATGCTGATTTGCGGACAGAAGCATTCTGTCTCAAGGAAATTTATTATATTCGAACTCAGTATGTGTTCAAGCATACCCGTTTTAAGGACTTTTGTCTTTAGTTATGTGGCCCTTGCTTTTACCTTTCTTATATAGAAGATTCACCTGCGCTTTTTCCAGTCACTTGGGACTTCGCACTGGGTAAAAGATTCACAATGAATGCAAGCTAAGTAAGGAGCCCATTGCTGCAGAGTACTCTTTGTAAAACCGAATTGGAATTTCATCCATACCTGGTGACTTACTTGTTTTCAAGTCTTTCAGTTGCTTCTCTATGCCAGGGATGTCTCTTTCTATGTCCTGTATTTGGGCGTCTGTGCAGCAGTCAAATGATAGATGTTTGTATGCTCTGCTTGTGTGAAAGATTCGTTAAATGTGAAATATAAAATTCCGATTTTGCTTTTGCTGTTTCCTATTGCCACCTCAGACATCAATGAGTGACTGACTACAAGTCTTATACCCACTTAGTGATTTTACAAATGACCAAACTTTTCTCAGCAAGATCTTTTACTAAGATATGACTGTGGAAATTGTTGTATACTTCGCGCGTTGGATGCACGAAATTCTACTAACTTTTGCGTGTCGAGATTTGCACATTTTTGTTTTAAATGAGAGTGCAGCAATCTCTTTTCCCTCAACATTCTTCAAATTGGATTATGAAACCATCATTCATCTAGTATGACATACATGTCCAGAGCGCCATTTACAAGCAGTTTAAACTTTATCCATAATTCCTCTATGTCAGTCATATTGGAACTAAATGGTGTCCATTCATTGCTAACAATTGCTGATCTGTTTTTTTACACTAAAAACTCTCCTAACATTCTTGATTTGTTTATTAACTTCAGCAACGATCATTACCACGATGGCCTCATGATCCTTAGTCCCCGTCTCTGTACTGACACTGTTGATAAGGTCAGACTTGTTGTTAGCTACAAGTTCTAAAATATTTTCATTGTGTGTTGATTGCCTAACTAGTTGTGCAAGGCATTTTCAGAAGATGTGTTCAAAAGTACTTCACAAGACTGTCTCTGTCTGTACTACCTGCAGTGACTCCATAGACATCCCAGTTTGTGCTCAGTACATTAAAGTCGCCACCAAATAATACTAATACTAATTTTCCGCACTGCTAAGTGCTTCCCTTGAATGATTCTACAGCTATTACCGTGGAATCAGGTTACCAGTAAAAAATCTAATAATTAAGTTCATGTAGGCCTGCTTCTTGTGTCCAAATAACTTCACAGTCAGACTCAGTTTCGACCTGGTGTGTAATCTGTCTTTACACTATACATTCCATGCCTCACTAAATATTTCAGACCTTTCTGCTATGGGTTTCTACCAGCTCTTCCAAGAATAATTTGAGTGCAACTACTTTCCTGGAGGGCAGTAAGTTCAGGAAATTTGTTATGAATACTTTGACAGTTTTCTGTTGAACATAATATCTCAACTTTGTACATGATATGATTTTTCTCTGTGTGTATTGGCTGGTAAACATTCATCAGAGGACCTCAAACTATCACCTAACCTAAATACTACACAAGTACTGTGCTACTCAAGTAACTGCTTCTTTTGTAGTCACCCTGACCCATTAAGGGGAGTCTTACTACTCTCCACCCCATAATACTGGCCCATAAATCTGCAGCCATGACAATTACCAAATCAACAGAGCCTCCGCCACTTGGCTGCAAACCGTAGGACCCTGATCAATTCTGGGTACAGTACTGCAGAGTGTGAGCTCTGCTTGCACCCCGCAAATGAGGCCAGCAATCTTCACCACTTCTTCAAGCTGCCTGCAGGAACTGAAGATGGCCTGAAAACCTAAGAGAAATGCATCATTGGTGCTGACATGAGCAACAACTTACACATTAATTGCACCCTCAATAGCTACAGGCAGAGCTTTGTGCACATCTCAGACGATGGCTCCGAGCAGATGGGCTGAGTGCACATTGGAATTGTTTCAAGCTCTGGACACCGTTTCCCTAACGAGCTCCGTAAAGTGGCTAAAACAAAGGAGCTCCTGACAACTAGCAAACCCCTCCCCTCATGTGTCTGCTTGGACCCTGCTGAAGGAATGACAAGATGTCCACTCGCAGAGTGAATGGGCAAGGCCAGATGTCGAGCCTCCATATTGACTCTCCACCTCGAGGGACGCAACTGTAAACAACCTGCCACTCACCCTGCATTGTGTGCGGACACCCCCCACCCGTGCAACAGGTACCGCTGGAAGACGCTCCAACATCAGAATCCATGGGCAAAACCAGTGATACGTGACAAGTTCCACGTGTTGTGCCAGTTTATTCACTGCTGTCACACTGTGAGGCAACAGCCTGTAGATGGCTGGCAGCAGCCTGCAGCTAGTTGACTGTGGCTATAAGCATCTTCAGCTGTTCACAAACTGCAGCCAGATCCTCCAGTGTCTGCACACAGCAAGCACACACCCCACCCATCTTACAATATTAAAAATTAAACTGTGGAAACTAACAGAAAAAACTAAATACGTGACTTGTTGATCACCTGGCCCTTCACTAATGGAGGCTGGCAGTTGACTGAGCTGTGGTTATGCAACTGCACGAAAAATAGCAAAGAATTTAAGAATTAAACTTTGAAAACAGACAGACTTGATAGTCTCCTGGTGCTTCATCAGTGAAGACTGACTGCTGACTGACCAACCTTAGTTCAGTTTAGAATATAACTCTTTGGTGTTGCACATATCTTTCTCTTTCACATTTGAAAAATGTAGTGCTCTATAACATTATTTCTTGAAATGGTCATCATGAAAGTGAAACAATCTATCCTTAATAAGGCAAATAAGGGATTCACACTGTACCCTCCTGACCTAATACTGGCACAAATTGAGGTCCCAGGAGATTGCAGTTTGATGTCTCCTTATGGGTGTTTTGAATGTTTATTCTGTTTCTATTTAGTAATTATTTAAAGATTAAATCAATGTGTGACATCTCTCTTCTTATCTTTACAGGCTGTCAGTGGGCTAGTTGATCAAGGACAAGATAAAGGTAAGTTTGTGACCAAGATATGTCTTGAGTTAATGTATTTTTACTCTTTAGTGGAATATATACTTCTACAAATTGAAAATGTTTGCCAGATTGGGCAGTACCTTGCCAATTTCACTATCCAAGTATGCCTTAATGACTAACTCTTAACTTCAGCTTGCCAGTGATGACACTCCATACTTACCAGCCTTAACAGAACTTATATCACAGTGTTGCAATGGTCAGTTATAACTTAAAGTCAGCCTGTAAGGCAAATTTGAATAGTGAAAGTGATAGCACACTGCCAAGACAGGAATCTTCTTTCCAGCTCCTTACCTGCACACATTTTTTTATAGTAAGGGTCCTAAGGTGTGCTCTTGGTGAATAAATAAAGTGAGGTGTATCATTTACCATGTGAAAATCCCACCTGTGAAGCTTACTAGAATAATAATGAGTACATGAGAAATTATAAGAGAAAACCACAGGAACAGCGCTAAAGTCAATGAAAGGATTTTTTCCATTAGATCTCAGTTTTAAAAAATGTAAATAAAACATGATCTTGCTATTGCTGTAGCTAAGTCAGGTGAAAATTAATTGGAATTTTAATAGATAATTTGCTTGTTTTGCAATTGTAGTACCCATCTCCTTAAAGTGTTGTATTTTTTTCTGTGTTTTCCAGTGTTCAGGCTTCAATCTGTATAAATGGGATCCTTATAGGATAGCTTCATTGTCTGTATATCTGTTTGTCTGTCTTTCTGTCTGTCTGTCTGTCTGTCATGTGTGACTGTTAAAAACCCTTTTTCTCTGGAACAGTTTGCCAAATCGAGTTCACATATAGTCATGTACTAAGGTTTATGATGCCTTGGTGGTGTAAAAATTGTAAGCTTTTGTATCAGTGCAATCAAAAGACGCAGTCATTAATGTCACATATTTTGATACTTGCAAACTCACTCACCAAAACATAAAGGGTGCTTCCTGCTGACCTAGACTCATGAAATTTGGCAAGAAGCAAGGTTGCACAGTAAAAGTAAAGTAAAAATCTGAAACTTGTTAAATTGGAATTGTATCACAAAAAAATATCTTTTTATATCTAAACATGCATTGCATTCATCATCCATCAAAACCATGTTGATGAACATTACTGCATGCAAACGTAAAAAGTAAGTTGTAGTAATGTTTTAATAAAACTGATGTTAACTGCTCGCATATTTGTCTGCATGCCTGGACAAGTCTGAGGAACAAATGTAGTGATGTTTGTAGGGTCTTTGAATTCCCAGGACCAGGGCAAAAATCTTTGATGTTCTCAATCCCCATGATGGATGAAGTATAGCACTTGCCCTGCCCCCTTCTTTTGCCCATAATATGAGTTTTTGTGTATCTCACATTGCCATTTTGACACACAACAATTTTTAGGTAAAAGCTGTAATAGTAAATTACATAAGTTTGTTTTCTAGTGCATTTCTCATATCATGGCTGTTGAGTTCCAGCATTTTCATCACTACTCAGTTTTACTGAATTGCAAATCTACTTTTAATAATACCAACCGGTGTGATGCAGTGATGAAAGACTGGACTTTCATTAAGGAGTTTGGCGACTCAAATTCTCATCCAATATTTTCCTTAGTTTCCTTAAATCACTTCAACCAAAAGTCAGAATGGTTCCTTTGAAAAGGACATGGCCAAAAATTAAATACCGATGGAAACAACAATCATGTCAGAGAGATTCCAAATTACAACATTATTAATAGCAATGAAAAAAAAAAAATCAAGCACAACAATTGAAAAGTATGTTTACTTGAGGGACTTATAACTGACAATTAGCATGTCACAGTAATACCATATATGCCCCGGGTCAACTGGGAAATCCAGGAAATACCTGGGAATTTTTAAGATTCCTGGAATTTTTCAATTTTTTAGTTTTAAGTTAAATTTCTGTAATATTGCTGGTATGAAATGATAATCTAACAAAGAAATATACATACGCACTAATGCATAATAATACTGCAGAAATAAAATATAAATGAGAAAATAACACCAAAATAAAACTTTAGTTGCAAAGAAAAAAGTGCTATATACAACAACAAAACACAGTGCTCAAACAAGCATATGTCAATATCAAAAGGCTCTTGGACAGAGACTATGCAACAGTTCAAAATAAAAAAATTCCTTTCGATGAGCATGATGTCATAAGTCTTTATATTTATAACTGGTCACAGGAACATATTGCAAATGTTTTTTTGAGCAGCATTACTTTCAAAGTAGATTCCCTTTTACACAAGATGAATTATGTTCGATGTGAGATTGTGCGGTGAATTTCTTAAATCATGAAGTGTTTGACTCTCATTCAAAACTTTACACTTTGAGGATCAGCCATTTATGCCATTATTTAAAATTTTACTGGCACATTTTTGTTTGATATATCTGAAAGGGTAGCACATGCTAAAAAAGAGCCAGCTTCAAGATTCGTTTTTGATATTTGTTTTAGTTCTTTCATAGATGACAAATTATGCAATAATGATGGCAAAAAGTATAATTATCCTTAAAACAAAAAATTGTGAGGCCAGTTCTTGAGCAATTACACATATAATTGGCTTTTCTATGGAAAAATCGAAGTGCTCAACAGAATGTGTTCAGCCAGATAAGCCATGAAATGTTCGGTGCACAGCAGTGAAATTTACAATCGTGTTTGTTAGAAATATTCAGCTGCTGCAGTTTGAGCTGTGCTTTTAGGATCCTGCCTGACAACACACTCAGAAAAACAAAAATTTTTGATGGCCTGTATTCTGTGTGAAAGGCGAGTTAATTTCTCTCTTTTTTTATGAAAGATATCATCTAGTAGTCGTATATTGCAAAACAAGAATATATATTATCATACCATATTTTCTCAAATTCAGAGTTCACTGCCCGGCCACTTGGAGCACTATTATTTTCTCTGTTTCCGTGTTGTAGCATAGGCATCGCACTTCTTATACTTTGGTGTTCTGTGTTCGGAAAATACTGTGCAGTATTTGGTGACTTTCTATTTGTTGTTGTTGTTGTTGTTGTGGTCTTCAGTCCTGAGACTGGTTTGATGCAGCTTTTTATTTATAATTTCGTAATACTAAAATGTACAGTGTACATGTTGCTGTGTATTAAAGAAACCTTTACCATTCAAAGGATTGATACATTTTTACAGCTCCAAGGGAAAGTATAATGTCACTTAACATGGAAGAAAATGTACTTTCACTCCTGGGTACAGCATATTTTCACCCAGAGAAAAGCGCATTTTTAACTGGAAAGTCCGAGAAATATCCAGGAATGTACACCCTGATATTGTGTTTGTGCTTGCAGCAGCTTTATGTTAATGGGTAGCTTGTCTGTCTATACAGTTAACCTTTATTTCTCCTGAGATAGATTATTGTTATCTGCTCTGTAGGTTGCCTTTTGTTTTCCTTATGAACTCAGATTTGGAGAAAAAGTTGTTGTCATCACAAAGGTGCTACAACTGCACTGTCTGCAGTTGAGACTACTTCTCTCTGATTCTTTCATCAATTTCATATGGATTTTTGCCCAGGTATAAATCCATGGTTCCAGTGCCACAACGTTCAAAAATACCGTTTGTGATAAGTCTTGTCCATATGTCAGAGATAGTTATTTCAGTGTCAAGTACCATGTATTTTAATGAAAATCAAAAGACATTGCAGGACAATTGTTATTTGATCATTGGTCACCTGTCTTTCATTATGCACTTAAAAAAGATGCACCACAAAGCATGGTACAGAAATCAGTAGTTGTGATGTACGTTTACGGACAAACAAATGATTACGATATCAGAAAAATAGAATGATTTATTCAAGGGAAAGAAGTTCAGAAACAAGCCAGTAATGTGTTGGTCCACCTGCAGCACTTATACAAGCGGTATTTGGCTGGGCATTGATTGATGGCATTGTTGGATGTCCTCCTGTGAGATATCGTGCCAAGTTCTGTGCAGTTGACATGTTAGATCATCAAACTCCCAAGGTGGTTGGAGGACCTTGCCCATAATGCTCCAATTGTTCTCATTTGGAAAGATTGCTGGTGACCTAGCTGGGCAAAGGTAGGGTTTGAGAAGCATAAAGACAAGCAGTAGAAACTCTCACTGTGTATGTAGGCATTATCTTGCTGAAATATAAGTGCAGGATCACTTGCCATGAAGGTTGACAAAACAGAGCATAGAATATCGTCAATATACCGCGACACTGTAAGGGTTCTGTGGATTACAACCAAAAGGGTTCTGTCATGAAATGAAATTGCTCCCCAGACCGTCACTTCTGTTGTTGCCGTATGGCAGGCAAGAGTGAGGTTGAAATCCCATCACTGTCCAAGGCATCTCCACACATCTTCATGGTTCCCTGGGGCTCAGTCCTAAACAGGGATCACCACTGAAGACAATTCTACTGAAGTCAATGAGATTCCAGGCTGAAGAGATGTCAAGAGGAGCCCCGGACAGCAGTGGGATACCAGCTTGATTGTCACCTGCCACACGGTCCGAGAACCAAGGGTGAAGGTTGGAGGTACCATTTCTTTTCATAGCAGGACCCCTTTGGTTTCATCCATAGTACATTTACAGCACAGTGGTATGTCGACGATAAACTATATCCTGTTTTGTTGCTCTTCAAGCAACCCATCCTAGGCTTTCATTTCAGCAAAATAATGTCCACCTGCACACTGCAAGAGTTTCTACTGCTTGTCTTCATGCCTGCCAAACCCTGCCTTCACCAGCAGTGTCACTAGATTTCTCCCCAAATAAGAATGTTTGGAGCTTTATGGTCAGATCCCTGCAACCGACTTGGGAATTTTGACGATTTGGCACATTATCCCTCAGGAGGACATCCAACAACTCTATCAATCAATATAATTGCTTGCATAAGAGCTAGAGATGGGTCAGCGCATTATTGACTTGTTTTTGAACATCTTTCTCTTGAATAGGTCGTACAGTTTTTCTGAAACTGTTGTCAATTCATCAGTACATGTACGTCACATCTAAATATCTCTTCCAGTTGAATAATTCCTTTGTGATGCGTTGTTTCTTTCTGTCTTATAATGTACTCCACCACAGTATAAGACATTTGCAGCTTTTTTATTGCAGTGTTGTTGCATTTCTGTGCTGTTTTTCTGCCAATTAATCTCTGATAAGCATAAAAAAAACCTTTGCTTGACTAATATGATCATCGAGCATTTTAAGTGGATGACCTTACATTCCATGGAATTTTTTTCAGTCTTCTTCAAACATTTTTAAAAAGAACATGCCTTTTAAAATACCAGTAATTCATTGTGACACGTTTATCTCTCCCAACAATCGAGATGTTACATGCCAGTGCAGGTCAAAGAAAGTCCTTCACAAACAAGTTTTTTCTAACTGCTTGTTTAAAAATATTACTTTGTGTATTTAAAAGAGTAAAAAATGAATTCCACAAAAATATAGGCACTAGTATGAAATATTGGGGTAGTGCCAGGGCATGATTCTTTTTTCTTTTTAATCTATTTGATTTTTTGGCCATTTTGTAGGTATTAGAGAGCCATAACCTGAGAATTGACTGGGAGGCTGATGAGGTACTATGCAGTTGAAAGCCTAAAACCTCAAAAAAAATCCTGTCTATAATAGATCATTCAACTACAGTTAGAGACTAACTAGGTTGCTTTCACAAGTGTTGAAATTTGATCTAATGACTTTCTAATACATTCCTCATTTACATATAGGGTTGATAACTCTGCTGCCAGTTCATTTATTATTGAGACAACTACCCAACATTTTCAGACAGTCTCCAGCAACAACAATTTAAAAATTTCTGGCTGCTACTTTAAGAAAATATTGTGGGATTTAAACAAAGTGATCTGGCAACAAATTCATTTGAAAACGTGAAATGTCACATGTTTTACACTGTGAATGACAGTATATCACCATTCTTTGAGTGAATGTTCAAAAATCGTAACTACACTCGTCATTAAAATTGTGCACATGCATCAGAATATAACTTACATTTTGTTTTATTTAGTTATGTATGAATTTTTCTGTTTCTGTTACTGCTGTTTTTCTTGAAGGAAAGTGCTGTATAATGTAAATATACAAGAAATTCATTATTGTCAAGAAGCTATAAAGGCTTTTTTTTTTTTTCAGATCGCAACAGTGAAACAGAATCTCAGACAGGAAACAGTGGTAGTGAGGACAATGTAGCAGGAAAAGAATCCGGGAAGGCTACTGTTGCAACCAGTGCCCCTTCAGTAGTGAGTGTGCCATCTCCCGCCGTAACTGCAAGTGCGTCACCTGTGACACCTACAAGTACATCGGTAGCTGCAGTCAATGGCCGATCGACTCCTTCAGGAGAGAGGGATCGTCCAAGTACACCAGCAAAGGATAGTTCAGCTGCCAGCAAAGAGAATCGTCCAGCTCCTAACAAAACTCCAGCAGTTGGAGGAACTACAGTGAGCAGCACAAGTTCTGTCAATGCTGCCAGTTCTGGGAACACATCTGCCAAGAAACCAGTTGCAAAGAAAGCACGTCACCGATGACAGGCTGATGAGGAGGACTGAGAGAGACTAAACATCTGTGATGAGATGAAAGTAACTGGGCTTCTGGGTCATCACAGTTGACGAAAGAGTACAGCAGGTGCACATTTGTACACCTGCTCAAAATCTGTTTCTAGCACTCGGATCTATTGTTATTTGTCTCTCTTATCAACAACACAGATTGAAATTAAAATTATTTTCTGACAATGAAGAAATAATTTGAAACTGGGATTTAGAGCCACTACTAACTGCATTCAAATGGATATCAAGAGCTACTAAATGAATTTAAAATTCTTTGCTGTAATAATTAGTATAGAATACTTCCACAGTGAGAAATGGGTTAATTATTAATTGTGTAGTACAGGATATGCCAGAGAGTTGTAACTGTAGAGTATGTGACATTACTGAATGCGGCTGAAATGCGACATTAGATTTTAGCTAGCAGTCAGGTACAAGCATGTGATATCCATTTCTAGGGAAAAGAAAAAGTACTTATGCCGTATTTTATGTTCTTGTTTAACTGAATTTTATTTACATGATTCGAACATAGCTATGTTTACTCTTATTGACGCAATCAGATCTATCAAAATCATTGTAAAATGTTATGAAATTGTGTTTTACGTGAGTGCCAGTGTGCCTCTATTGTTCACAATAAAGAAACTTCAAATGTACATAGATATACGCTGAATTAGTGTACATTGTTAAATATTTCTACTTTTATAGTGACAACATACCAACGTAAATATTGAGTTCATAGTTTTCAGTGTGCTGTATCGTTAAATTTAGATACATATAGTATATTATAATTTAATATGTTACTAAAGAGCTGTGAGAACCCTACCTGAAATTATCCTGAATTATATTGTTAATAACATATTTGTGATTAATACTTTTCATGAATTGGGTACTTACACAAATAGAACTCTTCTTTTAAAATTTTATCATTTTGTGACATGAAAATGACTGGTATTAAATAAATTCAAGTTTTATATATTACACTCTTTCAAGAAGTCTAAAGAAATTGATGTAGTTATTGTTAAGTACATCAATTGGTTAAAAGCCTGAAATAAAGTTAGTGAAGTCTAATACCACCACTAAATATTATAAATTTTATTCTAATATATTCACTTAACTTGGTTCTTTCGATTCCTTTTTGCAATTACCTTGTGGGGAAAATCATTCCTGGCTAATACTGTTCATGCTTTGTTGAAGTTTCTCACTATTATCGAAAGGCACTCAGTTGTTTTGTAAAGAGAAATTTTAATTCCAGAGACAATTTGTTTCGTATTATAACAAACAATGGCTTGTGAAATAGAAAGTCAGAAAAAAATGTATAAAAAAGCATTTCAGGCAGAGTAATGTTTGTAACTAGTGGGCACTGCTATACACTTGAGATGTCTCGGTATGCTGTTCATCCACATAGCTACTGTGCCTACCTCTACCTTGCCCTTACAGCTTCCATTTGCATGAGACCCAATTTTAAAACTGATAACTGGTCTCTTGCAGAATGATACTTAAGTAATACAACAATAGCCATGAGGGTCACATTGCATCGTCAGGCACCAGCACTAACAGTTTTAAACTGTCAGAAACGTTGTAGAAAGCATAAATAAAATTAGGTCATCATTGGGGGTTCAGTTGTTTGCTGGCCTGTTCCATCTGTTAGCTTTTTATTTTTACCGAGTGCCAAGTTGTGTGTTGCCCACCATCTGCATGTGTTCATGACAAGTGTTGTGGTATTTAAAAGCAACTGTGAAATTCTTTGTTTTGATGCCAAAAGAAACACATCCATATTTGGTGAAGTTTTGCGACAGTCAAGAAATGGGCGTACAGTACTTCTCTTGACTGAAGGTATACAAAAAAACAGACAACATAGGATAACAGAAGAAAGAATATGGTATATGAAGAATTTACTGTAAGAATGATTCCTGTAAGGTGGGTGTGCCATTTTTTGCTAAGTGATGCCAGAAGTAAATGCAAAAGCAAATTTTTCAGCAATGTTTGGACCATCTTATAAAGAATCCAGCTCATAGAATGTCCAAGTTATTACTGTCAATGACTATACTATTTCATCAGAGCAAAAATACATGGGCTGGAGATTATTGGTCTAACACTAAAGTACAATAATAACTAAAAATAATCTGCACTTGGTTAATAACGTGTTATTTTTTTTATACTGTGGTGTATGCCAGTTTGCCTTTTTCCCTTAGTTTTGTGGCCTTATACATCATTCATATTTCTCTGCAGTTATGAAGTGCAATATGACACTAAGTTGACAAATGAAATAGCCTAAGTGAAGAATAAATAGAAAAAGTTGATCTACTTCCTCTCATACATCAACAAATGTTGAACACTGTTGTATCTCACCTGCACTCCACTGTTAAAGCACAACTAATGCTAGGTATGTAGCTACTTTACTCAGTCAATGAATTACTCTCTCAAGTGTATAAGATGTAAATTGCAAATAATAACTCCTCCAGGGCAGAGCTGATTGCCATGGCATTACCATATTTACTCGGCTACAAAGACGAAGCTTTTTCCCAAATTCATCATTCGAAAACTATGAGGTTGTCTTGTATTTGCATATTAAATTATTGCTGCTGAGGTCAACACTTTTATTGTGTTTAACAGATTGATATTGGGGTCATCTTATATTTACAGACAAAACTTGGGTTATTAAGGCGGGGTACAGATTCATTTGAAGAATTCTGAAGTGTAGGTAGGGGAAGCGGTACCCGTACTCTTAACAGGTTTGAGATTTCCTGATATACCAAAGTGCTCGATATAGTATTGACTGTGACATTTCAATCACATGGCACTAGTAGTGCAAAGAGTATACAGGAAACCACCAAGTAGCCACAGCAACAAGTTATTGTTCTGCTTAAAATTTGAAAATTTTGTGAAACAGGAGGACATAGCAAAAAATGTTACCACATTTTAATCATCTTTACATAAGATGGTGACATTCAGATGAACCAAGAAAGAAATTTAATCCAGAATTAAATATCTAAAAACCAAACTAAACCATATTAAATTGACTGTAATTGCTAGTGTGAGAATCAATTAAAGCAGCAAGACCCTCGTGGAAACAGTGCCAACAGACATCACTAGATCACAGGACGAGCAGAAGTTTGAGAATTTTACTGAATAGTGATTGCGACCTTTTATTTATTTATCAGTTGGTGTTGTTACCTATGGCCTGCACCCTAGAAGTTATTGCAATTCATGTTTTACAGCTGCTGAAACACAGCACTGCAGAAGGATTTGAGGGAGGTCAGTTAACAGTGATACCAGCTTGGCTGAGAACTAGGATGAGTGCCGGGAGAGGTGTGCTGAGTGGACAGCAAATTACGTTGTGTTGGCAACCATGGGAATCTATACTGAGTACTTTGTCTTTTTATGAACATCTACCATGTTTAAACTGCAGTTTACCTGAATCCATTTGAACTGACTTTAAAATTGGACAAATACACACCAATGTTATACATTTCTACAAGAGGCAGTAAAAGTCCAGATAGGGGCCAGTGGCGTACTTACGTGTTTCCTGTAACAATGTTGTCAACATTCACCATGAGGTACGATGTTAATGAGGGGGCGGGGGTCAGCTGCTAGTTATACTCAGCTAATGAGAGAGCGGCAGGCAGACAATATGTTTACAAGCAAGTAACATTCTCACATAAGTATAGAAGTGAAATCTGATATGTATCAGGTTGGTGCAAAAAGATTCCATAAGTTTAATAAACACAACAAATACACATAACAGAGATTTTAGTCATCAATGATATATTCTCCTTCACTATTTACAACAGTCTTGCAATGCTGGGACAATTTTTCAATTCCACAACTGTACAAATCAAGTGATTTTGAGGTGAAGAACTCATCGAACCAAGTTCAGTGCGCATTTTCACCTGGAAAAGAAAGTTCCTTGAAGGTTGTTCGATAGAGAGCAGAAATGATGAAAATCTGAGAGCGCAAGATCAGGTGATTAAGGTGGATGCGGAACAACTCCCCAACCCAACTCCTGTATAGTGTTTTTTTTGTCAGACTAGCAGAATGCGGTCAGGCATTATCCTGGAGTAGTATCACTTCACGCAGTCTTCCTGGTCATTGTCCATGAATTGCTTCTGCAAGACATCTCATTTGTTGACATAAATGTCACCAGTGATTGTTACACCTCGTGGAAGCAATTTGTAGTACACCACACCGTTGTCATTCCTCCAGATGTCTAACATGTGAATGCGCGCAGGTCTTTGTGTGGGGGTTGATGCTTTGTTTGGGCTCAACCATTCCTTTCTTTTCCATATGTTAGCATAAAGACACCATTTCTCATCACTAGTAGCAATAGAGGATAGGTACGGTTGGTGTTGTTCACAAACCAATTGAACATAAGGCCGCCCCCTGATTTTTGTGATTTTAGCTTAGAGCATGCAGTACCCATACACTCAATTTTTGGATCTTCCCCTTTGCATGCAAATGTCACATAATGGCGGAATGATCACAGTTCATCACATGTGCCAGGTCTTGAGTACAATGATGTGGATCATTGTGGATTAATGCATTTAAATGATCTTCATCACACGCCATAGGTCTTCCTGAATTGAAAGAGTCACTAATGTCAAAACAGTCCATGCTCTTGTCCAATAGCATTGTCCCCATACATGGCACAAATGTTTGTGGCTGCCTCCATTGCTATCATCTCTCTGTTGAAATGAAACGGAAGACTATGTTAGAAATGTTTTGATTTCACCACTTGGCAACCCACTTTCTAGCATTCACAACTCCCATCATTACCTCCAAATGACAATATGTAAACTCAAGTAGCAATAGTGAAGTACACAGAAAAAATGACGATCGATAAATAAACCTGTAGCAACCAGAATACCAACATGCAAAACAAAAGTGCTACAAACTTATCTACCTCTAATATTTGGAAAAGAATGAATACGTTCTCAGGTTCCACATAATCACAACTTCAGGAATCATAACATATTTGGAAGAAACAGAAAAATATTTGTGCCAACAAAGATATGAATTTCACATCTGTGCTATTGTATGACGGTGATGATTAAAATAGTGATACCATAGATAACTGGCTTAGTAAGCAAAAAATGTAGTAAAGATAAAAATTAATGTAAACCATTTGCTTTTGTTTTATTTTATTTCTCCTTGTGTTATCAATATGTAGACAATAAATGGCCTGAGTTTAAAATAGGTGTAACACTAACATTTTAGCCAGGTGCTTAATGTCAATAAAACAGTTTATAATTTTGAATAATCACAATATGTTGAAAACAAATTTTTCTCAAGGAGCCTCTTAAAAAAAGGGGGGGGGGGTCATATTATATTTAGGTAAATACGGATTTTAAAGAAGGACCCTAATATTCATCTGAAATGATCAGGCAAAAAAACTAAAACTATCTTAAGTTGGGCAAACGGTGTTCCATGAGCCTGTCGTTCAACTGAAAAATATTTTCATTGTGCCTGTCTGCAACTCTTGTGTGCTATTTTTGCAGTGAATAGCACTTTAACCTTTTTATAATCTTGTTGATATTCCAATCTGGACTTACCATTGTTTTATTTTGGCTAATGGCTTTTCTTCCATCTCACAACACACTAGAGCATTACTCCACTCTGTCCGTTCTTTCGCTTCTGTCCCATATTTTTAGATCACCTTCCAAACCATGCACACACTGAAATCCAGGTCACACTGTATCAACGGTACTCTCTGCGCACAACATATAGCTATGTGACCATAACTTGCACATAGTCCCATACTTCATCCATTCCATCTCCTTTTTTTTTTTTTTTTTTTTTTTTTTTTTTTGTACTTATTTTTGCGTATCTGTACACCAATGCCTTCATTTGCCCACTCCTACATTATTTCCTGTTTCCCCAATGTGCTTTCCCTGCTACAATGGATTGCGAAAACATTCTGTTGGCACCCACCTACATAGGGAGAAATGATCATCACGATATAAGAGAAATCAGGGCTTGCACAGTGTTCGTTTTCCCCGCGTGCTGTTCGAGCGTGGAATAGTAGAGAGACCACTTGAAGGTGGTTCATTGAAACCTCTGCCAGGCACGTTATTGTGAATAGCAGAGTTATCACGGATATGTAGAACCCTGCTCCACCTTTCTGCACCAGTTCAGAAATGTATCTCTTTCTCAGTCGTCCCATTCTGTTCCTTAAATGCTACCCAAACCACAGAATCTCCCCCGAGGACCTAACCATAAAAATTTCTTTTTCTGGCTCCAATCCTTCCTTTCACAATGGCTTTCACCTTTTCAGATTCTGCCAGTACCATACCCTCACAAACTTGGCACTGCAAACAGAACATCTCCCTGGCACAGGCATCCCAGAACCACCTCTGCTCCCTCCACAAGGTACTGTTACTATGCAATCCGTACTACATACATCACATCTCTAAAATTGAATCTCTTGCCCTCCAGCATCTGGAAGAGCATGCTAGACAACATCTCCATAAGTTGTCCAGCTTGCTGACATCCTGCTTCCACATGGGGGCACCACTATGCAATCCCATCCTATCCAGTGTTCCCCTTCATCAACCCTCACAGCATGCACATCTTTTCAATTTGCCACTTCAACCCAAAACCCCTGCCAACTTTCCACCAAATCCAGGGCCAAAAAATCCCAAAACACTGTTGTTAACCTTTTCACCAAAAGCCTCACCCCTAAAGAAGTTACAGTCCTGTCCAAAGGCCTCGCCTTCTGCCCTGCACCGAAATTTAACCGAGTTGTACTTGTCAAAGACCTACTCTCCTCCAGATCCCTGAAATGGAAACACTTCTGTGACACAAATACTCCCAATCACAGCCAACCTAATACCAACACTGAACCCTGCCATTCCCAGTTCATGGCACCATTCAACTACATTCCTGCCTCCCTCCCCCCTAACCATTCTCTCGTCACCTTGAAGGAATTTCTTACTTCCAACTTGACCTCAGCATCCTTCCCTAGGTTCCTTCCTGAGAACACCAACCTTTCAGTAGAAGAAAGAATGGCCATACACAGCCTCAAAACAAATCCTGACCTAATCATCCTAACTGCAGACAAAGATCCCACCACTGCCATTGTAGATCACAGTGACCACCTAGCGGAAGGTCTCTACCAATAGTCTGACTCCTCCAACTACAAACTCTGCCAAAGCAATCCCACCCCAGAAGTGCAACACAACCTCCAGTCCCTGCTTCAAGCCTCAGGCTCTTCCCAGAGCCTCTCCCCTGAATCCATTTCCCTCCTCATCCCTGTGATACCCCACATACCCACCTTCTACACGTTCTCTCTTAAATCCACAAACACAGAAATCCTGGACACCCACTTGTAGCTGGTTACTGTGCCCCCATTGAAAGAATTTTGGCGCTCGCTGGCCAACATCTTCAACCGATTGCCCAAAATCTAGCCTCCCATGTCAAAGATACTGACCACTTCCATCACTGACTCTCCACCATACCCAAGCCTTTACCTCCCGGGATCCCTACTTGTCACTGTCGATGTCATTTCAGTCTGCTCCAAGGGTTCCCAAACTTTTCCTCTGGGGAAATCGCTTTGAGAATTCTAGTACTTTTGATGGAATACCCTAATATTCTGAAGGTTAATAAAATTTTTAAAAATGACAAAAGACTTGTTTTATTTGGAGATTACTTCAATTTTAAATCAGAACTAATAACACCGAAATCATAATAAAATTTTAAAAAATTAGCATCAGAATGTTGAAAAAATTCACCAATTTATTAATATTTCTTTGAGAATCACTTATTCACTTCACATGGAACATCAGCATCTAACGCCACCTCTCCAAACGTCCTTCAGACTCCGAACTTACCACCTCATTCTTCATACACCATACTAACTTTATCCTAACGAACAACCACTTCTCCTTTGAATGGAAAGTTAACAAACAAATCTGTGGCACAGCCATGAGCACCAGCATGGCACTCTCCTATGCCATCTAGAGGATACCTTCCTAGCTTCCCAAACCTCTAATTTAGTTCAGGTTCACTGATGATATCTTCGTGATCAGGACTTGGAGCAAGACACCCTATCCTCCTGCCTTCACAACCTCAAGACCTTCTCTCCCATCTGCTTCACTTGGTCCTCCTCAACCGAGCATACCATCTTCCTGGATATCGACCTCCTCCTCTCTGATGGCTCCATCCACACCTCTGTCCACATTAAACACACCAACCACCACAAGAACATGCATTTTAATGTCTGCCATCCCTTCCACACCAAAAAATCCCTCCTGTACAGCCTCGTCATCTAGGGACAGCAGTGACAAGAACTTTCTCAGTACAGGTGACCTTTTCCATGCTTTAAGCATTTAGTGAAATTGTTCTTGCAAGTATGTTAATTCGTGTGCCCTGTGGTACACCCTTGACACAGTGGCACTTGAAAAGCCCTAGCTCCATTGAACCTTGCGACTATATCCCAGTTGCGAGAATGCCAAACAACTATTCAGTCACTGTAGTGTCACAAGTTCTTTCTCTAACACAATTGCTATCTCTGATTCAACTGACCATGAATGTATCATGATCAAGGATATCGACAAATGAAAATGTCAATTTTGCTGCACCCATGGGCAGTATTTACTTTTATGGAAAAACTGGGAAAAAACAGTCATTCCGGAGCAACTACAGTATTATTTTTCTGTTTTATTTTCTTATTAGTATCTGCGTCCTGAAGTTTGAATATTATAATCTCTTTACTGATATTTGTTTGTGCACAACATTTGCTATTGCTCTTTTGGAAAACAAAAATCAAAGAAGCCCTGTCTCTATAAAAATTCAACATCATTCATGCCCCCTCTACTGCATCCAATGATATCATATGGCAGAGGATGACAAGATGTCTGATCAGTATTGTGTGGTCGTCTGAACATGATCAAGGAGTGTTTATTTTATTTATTAATAGTAGATATTACACTGCTATACTGTCCCAGAAGCTGTATAGTTGGGTGATGGCCAAATTTAGCTTTGGATGTTGTTACTGTACCAGTCTAGTTTGTACTATAGACTGTATTGCCAGATTATGTTAAATGTCTTTGCTACATGAATAAACACAGCTTGCATGCTGTGTTTGATGATCTTGATTCAACAGGTGTGCTCCACAACATCGACAAGTTATGCTCATTGTGGAATCTGGCCAGTTTGGCGGTGGGGATGATAATATCGGACAGGGGATTCTAGGATAAAGTACCCTATAACTAGGCTCATACTATTTTCTAGAGGGAAAAGTTAATATTTCTCAGCTAGAACAGGTTCTTTCCAGGTTTTGAAAGTGTGAATACTTTATTAGCCTTCTGTACCAAAAGTAAGTATGGTAGGAAGAAACAGCTGTTGTAAACCTTCGAGACATAGGTGCTTAAAGGGAAAAGTATGGATTCTGCCCCTGGTGACCAACACAAGTCCTAGGCCCTCGTTGGTGGATATGAATTCACATTCAGCTCTGAGCTACTTGTTCAAGATCTATCATTTTCTGCCATTCATCCTTGACACTGACAGGTTTGGCATGGGAAGTGCATCTTCACTCATTCAGTGTAGACAAGACAAATTTTGCTATGGTTGGTTGGTTGGTTGTTTTGTGGAAGGAGACCAGACAGCGAGGTCATCGGTCTCATCGGATTAGTGAAGGACAGGGAAGGAAGTCGGCCGTGCCCTTTGAAAGGAACCATCCAGGCATTTGCCTGGAGCGATTTAGGGAAATCACGGAAAACCTAAATCAGGATGGCCGGACACGGAATTGAACCGTCGTCCTCCCGAATGCAAGTCCATTGTCTAACCACTGCACCATATCGCTCGGTAAATTTTGCTATGGATTTGCCCACATACTCTGGTGCTTGCTTTCTGCTGCTTACTTAAAGTCCAAATGGTTTCACTTACCACTTGGCTCTTTAGAAAATCTTAATTTTTCTGGGTTCTTGTAACTGACTTTGTTATCAATTTGCCTTAGCTGCCACTGACCAGTAGAGTTGTAAAACTGCTGCCACTACCCTGAGCGTCTGATGAACGTGCAGTCTCAGAAGGCAGGGGATCAAGTTAGTACCAGATTCAGTAGTCAGCCTGACACTCACTTCTTGACTTTAGTATGCAGGACATTCATAAAAGACCTTATAGAAAAGTCTGCCCCTCTTTTATCATGGATCTGTGGAACAGCCTCCAGATTTTCATCCCCCATTGTGCCGTATCTCTTCCATTTAATGATACATCGTTCGCTATCCTCCCAGCATTGTGTTTTACAATGGCTAATTCCTAGATAACCATGTTGTAGTCATAATCTAGATCATGATACACAGCTGAAGGGATGATAAACGTCAAATTCTGCACCACAAAGGTGTCAATAATATTGGGTTTGTTGCTGTGACTGTAGTGTTGTGCTACAGCTTGTTTGAGGACATAATCACATCTAAATTGACAATCTCCTTCCATTCGTGTTTGTAGCACCACATACTGTCATTAGATTCAAATCCCATTACATTACATCACACCACACTATAAAGCACATGTCTCCTTGAGGTTCCTTCCAGAGGTGTGGTGGCCAAATGGAGATGGAGGGGGAGGGGGGTTGCAAATTACAATGCTGTTTCTGATGTTACATTCTATGCCCATTTCAATGCCAGTAGCTTCAGGATGACAAAATTTTTCCAAAAAGGTAATGTGGAGGAGGGGATCAGTGCCCATAAGGTAATTATAGCATCAATAACTAAAGATGTTACAAGAAATATTATGAAAGGAAGGAAAATATTTTTGCTTGGTCAGTTGACAAATAAAAGCTGAACTGACACAAAATATGCTAAGGAGAAAAATTCAATAAATGTTCCATGAATTCTAAAGTAAAATTTTGCCAACCAATCCAGCCAGTAATCCTAAGATGTTTTAATTTTTACATAAAATCAGTAAGCAAATCAACATCATCTATTCAGTCAGCCTGTAGCTGTGCTGGCTCAAATTGTCATGCAGAATCAAACTCATACTTTCCTCTCATGACGTCTTGAAAGCCATGCATCAAGAGAGTTAGGTAGACACGGTATTTCTTGACTTCTAAAGAACATTTGACTCAATACCACACTAACACTTATTAGTAAAACTATGGTCATAAGGAGTATCAAACAAAATTTGTGACTGGGTTGACAGTTTCATGTTAGCATGCCACATGTCATTTCGGATGACGATGATGACAGAATTGTCTGCTCGCACTATTTCAAGATCTTTACCACCTGTACTGAAATATGATGCACTGGGTTGCCGACACACACAATAAAAGACTGTTACACATTTAGCTTTTGGCCATAGCTTTCTTGAGAAAGGAAAACAGCTCCAGGCAGATATAGAGGTGAGACGTGCTTGCTTATGAGATTGAATGTTTGTTTCCTTTTCTGGAAAAGCTAAATGTGTAACAGCCTTTTCATTGCACCTTTCTGTAACTCGGTATGTCAACTTTACAGTGTGTAGCAATCTATCAATTTCGTAATATTTTTGATATTCCAACCTGGACTTTCCATTGTTTGTACTAAAACACAAGTACGATGAGACTGTTGCAGTTAAGATAGCTAAAAGTTAAAAAAATATACTGAAATGAAAATAAAATAATTTACCTTTGCGTAAAATAGCTCCATACCTCTGTTAGTGACTGTCAAAGAAAGGAAAGGAAATTATGACAAACATTCTGTGCTTGTTGATGGCTGGAACAGCAAATAATGCTGTAAAATGACATGAAATATGTACTAGGAGAAGTTATTAATAAACTCAATTGAATCTTCATCCCATTTTCAGTTTTAAATTGAATGTATTTAAAGTATAGTATCTCATGTCAGATTGTGCATGAATAATATGTATAGTCTCAATTTTTTTACATTGACTGACATCACATAGATTTCAAGATCAACATGTGTTTCATAATTTCATTTGAAGAGGATATTTTTTTCAGATCTGCTTACCATCAGTGCATAAGATATTTACCAGCACGATATAAACATGAAGCAGTCCATAAAACCAAGAGATAGGTATATATATTTTACACAAAGTTCCATAATAACAAGAATTTCATGTGTTTACTTTCCGACACAGACCAGCAGTTACATTAAGATTTGTGGCAACTGTGGAAACATTCCAGTCACTGGCCTTTGCAACAAGAATTGCAGCAAATAATATTGACTACCACAGGTAATACTTCTACTGAATTAATGAGAGAGACCCAGAATCGTTTAGAAAACAAAAGGTGGAAAAAAATGGAAGGAGGTAGATGCAATCCTGCTACCTATCTCTACACAGCTCATGACGCTTTCAATGAAGGTACAGCTTCAACATGGCAACCAGGCCTCCATACATCAATGTAATGATAACAATAGTTGCTTCTCACCATATAGTGGAGCTGCTGAGTTGCAGAGAGGCACAACAAAAAAACTGTCACACAATTAGCTTTCAGACAGCAAGGCCTTTATCAAAATGAGACAACATACAACACACCCACGCAAACACAACTCACACACACAGTCACAGCCTCTGGCAGGATCCTGTCCCATACATTCTCTCACCACAACCTAATCCAGTCCTGTCACAAACCTCACCTATCCCATCAAAGGCAGGGCTGCCCATGAAACCAGTCATGTGATCTACAAGATAAGCTGCAGCCTCTGTGATTCTGCGTGGGCATGACAACCAACAAGGTGCCTGTCTGTATGAATGGCCACCTTGTTGGTGGCCAAGAAACAACTGGACCACCCTGTGGCTGAGCACACCGCCAAATAGGATGTCCTTCATTTCAACGACTGCTTTACAGCCTGTGCCATCTGGATCCTTCTCACCAATACCAGCTTTTCTGAATTGTGCAGGTGGGAACTCTTCCTGCAGTATATCCTACATCTCTGTAACCTTCCTGGTCTCAACCTTCATTGGTCATTATCCTTGCCCATCTAGTCCCTTCCTGTTCCCATTCCAGCGCTACACAGCCCTCTATTCTACCAACACACTTTTTACTTCTCTTCTTTTCCGCTAACCCCTCCCCCCCCCCCTTTACCACTGCTACTCCCTGTCTAATCTCCCAACTGCACCTGTCTGCCCCACTCTCCAACTCATCCCTGCCTGCTTCCAGCAGCATTTTACCATCTCCCACCCCGACCCTGTATCCCTCTCCCTCCTCACCCCCACCTCCTCCTTATTACTCCCCCCCCCCCCCCCAAACCAGCTATATCTCCCATAATGCCCTGCTGCTTGCAGTCTGGCTCCATCTACCAGAGACTGTGGTCATATATGAAACATTCCATGTGGTAAAAATATATCTAAAAACAAAGATGATGTAACTTACCAAACGAAAGCATTGGCATGTTGATAGAGACCCTAACAAACACAAACACACACACAAAATTCTAGCTTTCGCAACCAATGGTTGCTTCATCAGGAAAGAGGGAAGGAGAGGGAAAGACGAAAGGATGTGGGTTTTAAGGGAGAGGGTAAGGAGTCATTCCAATCCTGGGAGCGGAAAGACTTACCTTAGGGGGAAAAAGGACAGGTATACACTCGCACACACACACACACACACACACACACACACACATATCCATCCGCACATACACAGAAGCAAGCAGACATTTGTAAAGGCAAAGAGTTTGGGCAGAGATGTCAGTCGAGACGGAAGTACAGAGGCAAAGATGTTGTTGAAAGACAGGTGTGGTATGAGCGGCGGCAACTTGAAATTAGCGGAGGTTGAGGCCTGGCGGATAACGAGAAGAGAGGATATACTGGAGGGCAAGTTCCCATCTCCAGAGTTCTGACAGGTTGGTGTTAGTGGGAAGTATCCAGATAACCCGAACGGTGTAACACTGTGCCGAGATGTGCTGGCCGTGCACCAAGGCATGTTTAGCCACAGGGTGATCCTCATTACCAACAAACACTGTCTGCCTGTGTCCATTCATGCAAATGGACAGTTTGTTGCTGGTCATTCCCACAAAGAAAGCTTCACAGTGTAGGCAGGTCAGTTGGTAACTCACGTGGGTGCTTTCACACATGGCTCTGCCTTTGATCATGTACACCTTCTGGGTTACAGGACTGGAGTAGGTGGTGGTGGGAGGGTGCATTGGACAGGTTTTACATCGGGGGCGATTACAAGGGTAGGGGCCAGAGGGTAGGGAAGGTGGTTTGGGGATTTCATAGGGATGAACCAAGAGGTTACGAAGGTTAGGTGGACGGCGGAAAGACACTCTTGGTGGAGTGGGGAGGATTTCATGAAGGATGGATCTCATTTCAGGGCAGGATTTGAGGAAGTCGTATTCCTGCTGGAGAGCCACATTCAGAGTCTGATCCAGTCCGGGAAAGTATCCTGTCGCAAGTGGGGCACTTTTGTGGTTCTTCGGTGGGAGGTTCTGGGTTTGAGGGGATGAGGAAGTGGCTCTGGTTATTTGCTTCTGTACCAGGTCTGGAGGGTAGTTGCGGGATGTGAAAGCTGTTTTCAGGTTGTTGGTGTAATGGTTCAGGGATTCCGGACTGGAGTATGTGTGTGTTTGTTTGTGTTTCTATCGACCTGCCAGTGTTTTCGTATGCTAAGTCACATCGTCTTTGTTTTTAAATATATTTTTCCCGCGTGGAATGTTTCCCTCTATTATATATATAATTCAGTAGTTGATCTTTCCTCCAAACCTCTCTCCCAATCCGTAACCTCTGTCCTATCCAAAGGCCTTACCTTCAGCCCTACTCCCAGATTCAACCAAACAGCCCTCGTCAAAGATTTACTGTCCTACACTCATACTCTCTGCTGGAAATATCACTTTGCCACGAAGAAAAATAACCCTGATCCTACTCCTAATGATCCAACTCCCCAAGACACTATCCAAATTGAACCCTGCCTGGAACAGTTCCGTCCTCCGTCACAGCGGGACCCACCTCCTCTTCCTCAAAATCACCCTCTCCAAACCTTCCAGGAATTTCTCACTTCCAGCCTTGCCTCTCAATCCTTCTTGAAAAACCTTAATCCTATTCTCAACATCACCACAGCTGAAGCCCAGGGTATCCGTGATCTCAAGGCTGACCGATCCATCGTCATTCTTCCGGCGGACAAGGGTTCCATGACAGTGGTACTTGATCGTCGCGAGTATGTGGCTGAGGGACTGCGTCAGCTTTCAGACAACACCACATACAAAGTTTGCCAAGGTAATCCCATTCCTGATGTCCAGGTGGAGCTTCAAGGAATCCTCAGAATCTTAGGCCCCCTACAAAACCTTTCACCTGACTCCATCAACCTCCTGACTCCACCGACACCCCGCACCCCTACCTTCTACCTACTTCCTAAAATTCACAAACCCAATCATCCCAGCCACCCCATTGTAGCTGGTTACCAAGCCCCCACATAACGTATCTCTGCTTACGTAGATCAACACCTTCAACCCATTACATGCAGTCTCCCATTCTTCATCAAAGACACCAACCACTTTCTCAAACGCCTGGAATCCTTACCCAATCTGTTACCCCCAGAAACCATCCTTGTAACCATTGATGCCACTTCCTTACTCACAAATATCCTGCACGTCCAGGGCCTCGCTGCGATGGAGCGCTTCCTTTCACGCCGATCACCTGCCACCCTACCTAAAACCTCTTTCCTCATTACCTTAGCCAGCTTCATCCTAACTCACGACTTCTTCACTTTCAAAGGCTAGACATACCAACAATTAAAGGGAACAGCCATGGGTACCAGGATGGCCTCCTCGTAAGCCAACCTATTTATGGGTCGCTTAGAGGAAGCCTTCTTGGTTACCCAGGCCTGCCAACCCAAAGTTTGGTACAGATTTATTGATGACATCTTCATGATCTGGACTCACAGTGAAGAAGAACTCCAGAATTTCCTCTCCAACCTCAACTCCTTTGGTTCCATCAGATTCACCTGGTCCTACTCCAAATCCCATGCCACTTTCCTCGACGTTGACCTCCATCTGTCCAATGGCCAGCTTGACACATCCGTCCACTTCAATCCCACCAACATGCAACAGTACCTCCATTATGACAGTTGCCACCCATTCCATATCAAACAGTCCCTTTCCTACAGCTTAGGTCTTCATGGCAAATGAATCTGCTCCAGTCCTGAATCCCTGAACCATTACACCAACAACCTGAAAACAGCTTTCGCATCCTGCAACTACCCTCCCGACCTGGTACAGAAGCAAATAACCAGAGCCATTTCCTCATCCCCCCAAACCCAGAACCTCCCACAGAAGAATCCCAAAAGTGCCCCACATATGACAGGATACTTTCCGGGACTGGATCAGCAGCGATATGACTTCCTCAAATCCTGCCCTGAAATGAGATCCATCCTTCACGAAATCCTCCCCACTCCACCAAGTGTCTTTCCGCCGTCCACCTAACCTTCGTAACCTCTTGGTTCATCCCTATGAAATCACCAAACCACCTTCCCTACTCTCTGGCTCCTACCCTTGTAACTGCCCGCGGTGTAAAACCTGTCCCATGCACCCTCCCACCACCACCTACTCCAGTCCCGTAACCTGGAAGGTGTACACGATCAAAGGCAGAGCCACATGTGACAGCACCCACGTGATTTACCAACTGACCTGCCTACACTGTGAAGCTTTCTATGTGGGAATGACCAGCAACAAACTGTCCATTCACATGAATGGACACAGGCAGACAGTGTTTGTTGGTAATGAGGATCAGCCTGTGGTTAAACATGCCTTGGTGCACGGCCAGGACATCTTGTCACAGTGTTACACTGTCCAGGTTATCTGGATACTTCCCACTGACACCAACCTATCAGAACTCTGAAGATGGGAACTTGCCCTTCAATATATCCTCTCTTTCCGTTACCCACCAGGCCTCAACCTCCGCTAATTTCAAGTTGCCGCTGCTCATACCTCACCTGTCATTCAATAACATCTTTGCTTCTGTACTTCCACCTCGACTGACATCTCTACCCAAACTCTTTGCCTTTACATATGTCTGCTTGTGTGTGTGTGTGTGTGTGTGTGTGTGTGTGTGTGTGTGTGTGTGTGTGTGTGTGTGTGTGTGTGCATACCTGTCCCTTTTTGCTCCCAAGATAAGTCTTTCCGCTCCCGGGATTGGATTGACTCCTTACCCTCTCCCTTAAAATCCACATCGTTTCGTCTTTCCCTCTCCTTTTCTCTTTCCTGATGAAGCAACCGTGGGTTGTGAAAGCTTGAAATTTGTGTGTGTGTTTGTGTTTGTTATCATTTCTATCAACGTACCAATGCTTTCATTTGGTAAGTTACAGAATCTTTGTTTTTAGATATAGTGTATATTCTCTCATTTTGACATAGGCTTTGTCATCCAAAAGCTAATTGTCTCATGGTCTTTTTGTTGTGCCTTTCTGCAACTCAGGATCTCTGCTATATGGTGAGTGACAACTATCATTTTCACTATATTGTTATACAAGATGCGGTCAGAAAGTATCTAACCGAGATAGTTACCATAATGTCTCACACAGACACCACCACCCATTTTTATGGGTATGCAAGTCAAATTTCGTGGTTCCAGCTTTGATAGATTTGCCACTAGGATGGGTTGTATACCATAGTGTGAGCAAAATGGTGAATATCGAGAGAATCAAGAATGGTGCTGTGATTGAATATCTTCATTTGAAGGGAATGACACCCACGGAAATTGTGGAGGACCTGCAGAACACACTTAAGGACAGTGGTCCGTCTTAGTGAAAAACTGGGTGTCCGACTTAAAACGTCGAAGATGTGCCAAGCTGCGGAAGGCCTGTCAGTGTTGCCCCTGATGAAACAGTGACTGCAATTCATGATACAATTTTAAAGGCTCATCAAACAACATTGCAGCACATTGAAACCACATTTGGAGTCTCCCATGGGCATGCTCATGACATTGCTGAGGAGATTTTGGGAATGTGGAAAGTTTCATCTTGGTGGTCCCCGAAAGACTTGAATGCAGATCAGAGATGGGAGCATGTGCAGTGTTGTGATGAAATTGTCCGCCCAGATGAAGATGGCTTTCTTGCAAGGTATGTGACAATGGACTAAACATGAGTTCACCACTTTGATCCTGAAACCAAACAACAGTCACAACAATGGAAACATCCTTCGTCCCCCATCCCAAAAAAGTTCCGGGAGCAAAAATCAGCCTGTAAGGTGATGACATTGGTCTTCTGGAATGCAGAAGGGGTAATTATGGTGGATTCTACAAAAGGGTGTACTATTGCACCCTCCTGTGCCATTTGAGAGAAGAGAGAAAGAATATAACACATGGAAAATTGGCATGCGGAGTTCTTATGCATCAGGACAACGCACCGGCGCACAAGGCCCTCGCAACACTGAAAACTTCGCAGAAGTTATATGTGTGTGCCCACATGTGTATTAGTGAACAAGGGCACTATATTGAAAAATGAATTGGTATTATGAAATTTCTGTCATTATTTATTTGTTAGGGCAGAAACTTTTCGTTACTCCCTTGTATTCCATCCTGGATTTTCTATTGTTTGATTTAGGCCTCCATATATGGTGTACAATGTGTAAATACTTAATCTACAAATATCATTTGATATTTAACTATAACAAATTGCTTCAAAATGATGTTCTTTTGATTCACTACCATTGTGCCATAGCACTGATATCACATACTTTCAAAGCACACAAGTTAAAACATTAAAAACATCAAATATAGGATGCCTTTACCCATTGATATGCAGTTGCCTCTCATTTTATTATAAAAAATCATAGCTGAAGCAAAGCGTTTTTGAGAGATCCTCAAACTGATGATGCTTTGAAAAAGCTTACACTGATACCACATGCTCTTTTTCCAAATACATACAATTACAGCAAATGTCATGGGGTAGTGGGGCACAGGCATGTTGAATGCACACCACACTCCCCCTGTGCCAGATTATAACTCTCTTTTATGTGTGTGTTCTGCCATTGCTTGGTGAGTAGATTTTTTATCTATCCAATTCAATAATTTTGTCAATAATGGATTATTTTTGAATGTATATAAAGAATGAATTACTGTAAGTGTGTGTGACTCACAGGAGAGCGTCGTGGAAGTGCTGGAAAGCATGTACTGGCAGACATTTGAAGATATCAGCTATCATTTGAATATCAGCTTAAGAAGTATCAAAAATTCCATTATTCCTTCCCTGCCCAAACTCTGAAATACTGTACCAAAAGATATAAAATATTGGGAGAATATAACAAAAGCAACTAACAATGGGAGCCCACAATATTGGGATCACTGATTTACTTACAACTTTGTACACCTTTAGTAGGCCATTAAAATAACAAAATGTGCAGGTAGTAAGGAGCACTCCTCTGGAAATTCAGAGAAAATCACAAGATGAGTTTTACGTGTCTATTATGTAAGTGATGTGTCTGTGCAAAAGTGCTGGCTTTAAGAAGTTATTGTGGGTAAGTTGTTAGTGTTCGTGTATACAAAGAGGGTTGTGGAATAGGCAACAATTGAGTCCAACTAACACCTATTTTTTTAATCCATATTTTTTCATCACTGCTCACATTATTTAATTTATAAGACTTTGAGAGGTAATGTAACAGGAAAAAAGAAAAAAAAAGTATTTTCATGAAGTTGTAGTGAATTTTGTATGTTATTTGTATATTTACTACTTTTAGTTAAATTTTCAAAGACGAGGGACAGGCTTGGAAAGCCCAAGTCAAAACTCGATAAATAATTATGCAAATGCCATTATTCAGTCACAATGTGCCAACCACAAGAGCAATGTGCAATTACTTGTCGAGTATGCTCTCAACATAACATGCTGCAGGGTGGCATTTGTCACACAGTCATGGAAAATATAATTTCAAATGACATCTACTACACTGAATGCAGTTCTTCCTACATTTACATGGAATGTTCAGAGTTTCTAAGGGAAAACTTGCTGGCATTTCAAAAAAATTCTCTTTCTTCTGACAGAACAGATTAAAAAGTAAATTTGAGTGGGAACTGAACCCTCACTTCATCTTACGTACCTCGAACACTAATCACTTGACCACCCTGAACTCTATGTCTGTCACTTACTCAATGATACATCTGTTACAAAACAGATGTTTAAAACATCTTTTGTGATTTTCTCAGAGTTGCCAGAGTAGTGCACCTTACTACTTGCACATTATGACATTTTAATGGCCTACTAAACGTGTACAAATTTTGAAGTAAATCTGTGATCCCAATGGCATGGTCTCCCCTTGTAAGACCAGAATATTGTGTTGTAATAAATATATATTTTTCACTCATGTATTAAACTTAGGTGGTATTTCTGAGTCCCATCAGGATATAATGACTGTAGCTGATGAGGTGAATTACTTAGTAATATTTATAGAGAGCAGATAACAAGCATCAAAATCCCAAAAGGACACAAGTGTGTGAATAAAAACTTTATGTTGTTTTATGACACGAGAAATAGGAAGGGACTTTTAAATCTTATTAGGCAGTAAAGGGTTAATTGAGTATATTCCAGTGCCCTATATACTGTTCCCATAGGGACAACAAAAGTGTCATACAACCTCATTTACAGACATACATTAAGCTGAATACTAATGAAGTATTTTACTGTCTAAATTATTTTAACTGTGATTTTTATATACTGTGAATTAATGTGAAGATTTTTGTTGTACTGTTATAGAAATTTGCAATGGAGGAAAACTCTCTCAACTTATCTAAAATGAGAAATACTTATGTACACACCATGGGTGCCAAGCAATGCCCATGGCACTGAGGTTGGCTGCTGCTCCACAAACCGACGGCCACAAATAATATTAACGAATATTGTGAAAAAGTGTGAATAATGCTGTTCCCTTCCTTTATTTACTGTTTGTACAGAGAGAAAGAATGGCTTTTTAGGTCAGTTGTATAAACTATAAAGAGAGCACATTTTGCTGTTTTCCATAGCTGAGTTCCACTTCAGATTTTATCCAGTTAATGGAGTATTACATTTGGGAAGAGATACTGATCATTAGTTAATCATGAAGTGAATTAATACTTGAATGGGTTTGAAGATATGACTGAAGTAAAGGTGTTGGATTGGTTAACTTTTTAATCACTATTCAGGATTTGTGGCTGTATCCATAGGCATCACCATAACTATTAAGAATAGTGGCAGTTTTTCCCTGTTGGTATTGTCATTGTATGTGATTTGAGTTCTAACACTGATTCAGTGGTATGTAGAGTGATATAGTTCTACATCAAATGGTTCCTGGATAGTTTAAGATGTCATAAGACATCTTACTAAAACCTATTTGGGTGCAGATGTCTTAGAGCTATAAGAAGCAAGGAGCAGCATTATTTACTACCTAATGAAGAGGCTGCTTTGAGTGTCCACACATTTTGTAATCAGTTATTTGGGATGTTTCTAAGTACTGAGATGCCAATGCCTGATGTGGGTGAGTTTGTGTGTGTGTGTGTGTGTGTGTGTGTGTGTGTGTGTGTGTGTGTGTTACACAATAGGATAAAAGTGGCAGTGAAAACTAGATATCTTTTTTTTTTCAAGGGTGCCCAATAGTGTTAAGAGAATACTGTGTTATTTGAAGAGAGCAAATTTATGCACTCTACAGACAGACAATAAAAAGAAATTTGTATTACAGAATACTTCTTACTTATCCCAAAAAGTAGTTTTGGGAGAGGGAATGGGAGTGGGATGGGGAGGGGGGAGGGCGAGATGGAGAAGGGGAGACGAAGAGCGAGAGCAACAGTTTTTACCACAGATAATTTAGTAAGCAAGAGAGTGTTATGGTGATGCTGAACAAATTCTAAGGAGAAATGCTACATGAGAAGCATTATGCGTCATAAAGAGGTTTACAGCTGAAACTCTGACAGTTTACACTCCTTAAGAAGACCTAAGCAACATATCACTTTCTCTCAAATATGTTATGGAAATGATGGTGATGAGAAAATCAGAAAAATTAGAGCTCATATGAAGGTTTACCACCAGTCATTCTTCCCACACATTGTTTCCAAATGACTCGAGAAAGAGGTGAAATGATATTGGTACCAGAGGTGCCCTCTGACACACACTGCACAATGGCCTACAGAGTGTAGATGCAGATGTAGATACAGATTTTACTGATGCAAATAGTTTCTATTGTGTGCCAACTGAGGGGCTGTTCTAGTATGTAATTCTGATTTTATAATGCTGCAGACTTTCCAGTTGGGGATCTTGGAAGATCAACATTTACATTCATCCACCATCCCTACAATATCATCATGGTCTCTCAGTGATGACCTTCACATGTTGTATTGTTTTCAAGCTGAAAGATTTCCTTTGTTATACAGACGAAAATAGGGAGCACATTTTTTTCTTTATCTTCACTGTCAACATTAGGGTCAGCAAGCAGCTGAAACCTATCGCTTTTGGGATGTTAGAAACTTCCATTTCAGTGATTTAGATATTGAGTGTGGATACCTGCTCGTTCACATCAGTTTAAGTGTTTATCATCAGTGGTATAGTTGGCTCACTCATCTGTGTCTTGTTTCTTCTTGATTTTCTTTTTCCCAAGTAAGGACATGACATCCTGGAATGGATGGTGTCTTGAGGTTACTCCAGCATGGTATTAACAATCTAAGAAGTAAAAAATTGTAGAGCTCTGTGGCTGGCTGCATCTTGGTAACCATAATCATGCAGTACACAAAGAGCCAGTCCTAAGAGGCACAAGCATCTAGGTGCACCACAAGCCTTGACATGTGAAGATGCAGGAAGTGGGGAGGCTGCCTCACTGGCAGTTGGTATTAAAGTGAAAAGTGACACACGTTCAGCTGTAAAAGCAATACCATCCTTACCAACACTTGTTGCTGGGTGACTGACAAAAAAACTGCAGAGCTGCTTATTGGGCCTGTGATTGTAACACAGCTTTAGCAGAAAAGTTTTAAGGCCAGTTGACATTTGGCTTTCCATTTGCAAATAAATCCCTAATAGGCTCATGAGCTTCCTTGTTCTCAATTTAAATAGCTTTGGCCAATTCTCACCATATTTTAAGTCAGCAACACCACATTCACATGTGAAAATATTTAACTTTGTGACAAAAATAGATATGGAAAAACTAAATATATGGTCGGCATCACTACAAATTTTGATTTTACAGATACCAAATAATATAACAAAATCTTAATAACTGATGGGAAGTAGATTTAAAACTATGCCACTTCGTAAAAATACTTCAACACAAAAGATACACCTTGACAACAAATATAATATACAAATGTAGCACAGTAATCTGTGCTGTTTTAACATCAGCTTCTGTGTAATGCTTGAGAAACAGCTATCTCAATTATCATATTTTTTCATGAACCTCTGATCATGTACATGATACTGTATGGGTTTGTACAACTGCACTTGTTCAGTTATACAAGCATTTAGATAAGAACTTTAAATTAAAAATTTAGTATCTTCTTCTTCCTGGCCCAGTCCTGTCTCTCCATGGGGTCAGCTGTTATTTTGGATTTGGCACTGATGACGTTAAAATTAGTAGATGAGTTTTGCTATTTGGGCAGTAAAATAACTGATGATGGCCAAACTAAAGAATATAAAATATAGACTGGCAATGGCAAGAAAAGAGTTTCTGTAGAAGAGAAATTCATTGTTTAGAGTTAGGACTTTCTGATCATTATGCTCTGTTTATGGAGTTACCAAAAACAATAGAACCTTGCTCGAAAAAAACCTACACCAAACAGCAGTTCAGCAAAGAAAATATGAACTTATTCCATCATAGATTAAATATCGTGGAATGGGCTTTAGATCATAGTATTTTATGCTCTGAAAATTTTCCTACTTGCTTGGGAAACTTCCTACACACTTTAATGAAACTTTCCACCTTATTGTACATCATACAAAAGTAGGAAATAAAGTGGATTACTGAAGGAACAAGAATCTCTAGTGCAAGAAAAAGACGGCTATGTACATAACTAAAATGTAACAAAAATCCTGATTTTGTTACTATGTAAAAAATTAAAAAATATTTTTAAAACAGTTGTAAATGCAGCCAAAGAACTGGCAAATAATAGATTTATTTTGGATAGTGAAAACAAATCAAAGGCATTATGGTCAGTGATCAAAGTTGAAACAGGTGCCACAGGTATAGGCCATGATGTTTCTGCAATCAAGATAGAGGACAAAACTGTTGTAAATCTGCTCAAATTTCTAAATTATTTAATGAATTCTTTATAAATGTAAACAAATCAAACATCAATGTAAAAGATTACCCAGACAAGGTAAATTTCTTCAACAGTGAGCAATTTGAAGGTGAACTTTTCAGTATATTTACCAAAACTACTGTAAAAGATATAGAAAATGTGGTACTATACCTAAAAAGTAAAACATCAGCAGGGTGGGATGGGATAACAACAAAAGTGTTAAAAACAGTCTCTAAAATAACTGCACAGCCACTAACTACAATAGTTAACCAGTCCCTTCAAAAAAGTTATTTTCCAGACACACTGAAGTATGTAGTAGTTAAGGCACTATTCAAAAAAGGCACAAAAGAACATAGGGAAATTATCACCCAGTCCCTCTTCTTCCATCACTATCAAAAATATTTGAGAAGGTAGTCACCATACAAATTCAAAATTTCATAGAAAAATTTAAAATAATCTCAAAAAATCAGTATGGATTTCAAAAAGGCAAAAGTATCTGCTATAAATATTTTTGTTGATAAAATTAGCTCATCTCTAGACAACTCACTGCATGCCACAGGTGTTTTTTGTGACCTATCAAAGGCCTTTGATAGTGTGAATCACTAATTGCTACTCTGTAAATCTTGAAAAGTATGAAATTAGGGGCATAGCATTAGAATGGTTTAAGTTCTATCTAACCAACCAAAAACAAAGAGTAGCTATATCATCAGAGAGAGGAACATATACTTCAAAATGGAAAACCATTTCACATGGGGTACCCAAAGGTACTGTCTTAAGTACCATTCTGTTTCTGTTCTACACAAATGATCTCCACTTAATATTGAGAGTCACTCAGTTTTATTTGCAGACGACACATCTGTAATCATTGAAAGTAACAGTACTGCCCAAATTCCACAAACTGCATTAAATATTTTAGAAAAATTGGACACTTGGTTTGATTTAAATGTGTTAAAATTAGATACAGAAAAGACTCAGTAACGCAGTTAAAAAAATAAAAATAAAATAAAATGATATTCAGATCAATCACAGAAACCAGGATTTTCAGGAAGCTAGCTGTGAGAAATTCCTAGGAATGCAACTAGATAAAAATCTATCATGGGGATCAGATACACAATAACTTGCAAATAAATTAAATAGCCTAGCATTTGCAATGAGGATATTGTACAATGGTACCAGTATGGGCATCAGAAAAATAGTATATCACAGCCACTTTGAGTCAGTATGGAATTGTATTTTATGGTACCTCAAACCATATGTGCCGTATACTAAAACTTCAGAAAACCATCATTAGAAATATGTACAACATAGGGTGAAGAAAAATGTGTTACCCACTCCTAAAAAATATAAGTATATTAAATGTGTCCGTAGCTCGTGGTCGTGTGGTAGCGTTCTCGCTTCCCGCGCCCGGGTTCCCGGGTTCGATTCCCGGCAGGGTCAGGGATTTTCTCTGCCTCGTGATGACTGGGTGTTGTGTGATGTCCTTAGGTTAGTTAGGTTTCAGTAGTTCTAAGTTCTAGGGGACTGATGACCATAGATGTTAAGTCCCATAGTGCTCAGAGCCATATATTAAATGTTTCCTCACTATACATATAAGAATTGATTATTTTTGTACACAGTAACACTGATCTATTTGTAGCAAATCATTTTCAACATGATTACAACACCAGAAGTTACAATAATTTTATGCTGCCCACCCACTGTTTACAACTTTATGCTCATACTCCAAATTATATGGTTATGAAAATTTATAACTGTGTGAAAAGAAGAGAACTGTTCAGCATAAATTTAGAAACACTGGAAAAAAACCTTATATGAGAAACTAGTGCTGAAATGTTGCTATTCAGTAGAAGAATTCATAAACAACAAACAACCTGAAAATTTGAGCAGAAGAGAGAAAGTATCTAGGACTGTCAATTTTTAAAAGTTTGTTACTTTTGAAGAAAAATTATTAATTGCTTAATTAATTAATTATTTTTGTACCATATATTTTTTTACTGATATTATAAGGAAAACTGTAAACCAGTTTTTTTGTTTTGACAAGTGTCCTGTACATTAAGTCAATGGCTTGAAATTGTACGTTACGGGACAGTAAGCTTCTGTTCTGTAATACAGATTTAAGTATTTGGAAGGCTTTTCTGAAGGCATTTGTTTGGAATGTAGCATTGTACAGAAGTGAAACATTGATGATAAATAGTTCGTACATAGAAGCTTTTGAAATGTGGTGATAAAGAAGAATGCTGAAGATTAGAGGAGTAGATCATGTAAGTAATGAGGAAATACTGAAATAGAACTGGGAAGAAAATAATTAGTGGCATAATTTGACTAAAAGAAGGGCTCAGTTGATAGGACATATTCGGAAACATCAAGAGATCCCCAATTTAGTACTGAAGAGAATCGTGGGTGGTAAAAATTGTAGACCAAGTGATGTACTCTTTCTACGGGGTCAATCAAACTATTCTCCCAACCAGTTTCAATAACAAGCAACAAACAATCAGTTATCTTTAACAGTAATGATAAATGTTACAGCATTAGGGACAATCATTCATTAAGAATTATAGCCACAAATTAAATAAGATTCATTTAAGGCAATTAACATCAATAGCAAATAATTAAGTCACATATTAGTAAATTTATCAAAACCAAATCTTTCAGTTCTTTAACAATGTTTGATCGTGGAATATGCCGGGTTACCAACACAGAAGGCTAAATTTTACCAAACAGCAATTTCTCCAAACCTAGAACTATCTTAATAGTGTACAATACTTAGGTTATTCAGAACTACTCTAATTCTCCTTTCTTGAGCATAATGGTGGAGTAGATAATTAACCTCTTATTTCACTCTCCTGGAACATTGAGCGGCAATAGACACTCAGGCAAATCTTACCCCAGCATGGCTCGGGAAAGAGGAGGGCTCCACCAAGAGGAGGAAACATTTGCCTGAACTGGAAAGGGAACTCGTCTAACATGAGCCACTAGGTTGGACGAAGACCAGTTGGCAATTTTTAATCATTAACCAAAGCTTGCTGGCCAGCAAACGAAAATTACAGAGGCAAAGGTAGCTTTATTTGTGTTCACAAGAATTGATAACTTCTGCAAATGAGATTCCAGCAGAACTACCGCCATAGTATCAATACAGGACTTTGGAGCTGAGGAGAGCAAGTCAACAACGGTCTCTACCCAATAGGCTCAACATTTCAGACAGACCGAGCAACCGACATCAGTCACCGCTAGGCAGATTACCAAATAGAAACACTAGCACTACCTTAAATATAATTAAATAGAGCACTTAAATGCCATGAGGACTAAACTCCTTAACACAAGAATGTATACACAATAATGACTAAAGTTAAATATCTAAGAATACAAGAGAAGGAAAGTTGCTACTCACCATATAGTGGAGATGCTGAGTCGCAATAGGCATAATAAAAAGATTCACACAATCATAGCTTTTGGCCATTAAGGTCTTTGTCAGCAGTAGACACACACACTGGAATACTCTCTTTCAAATTCTGAAGGTGGCAGGGTAAAATATAGGGAGCGAAAGGCTACTTACAATTTGTATAGAAACCAAATGGCAGTTATAAGAATTGAGGGGCATGAAAGGGAAGCAGTGGTTGGGAAGGGAGTGAGGCAGGGTTGTAGCCTCTCCCCTATGTTATTCAATCTGTATATTGAGCAAGCAGTGAAGGAAACAAAAGAAAAAATCGATGTAGGTATTAAAATCCATGGAGAAGAAATAAAAACTTTGAGGTTCACACACACACACACACACACACACACACACACACACACACACACACACACACACACACACACACGCAAGTGCAACTTGCACACACACACATCTGCAGTCTCAGAGAGCTGAAACTACACTGAAACTCTCTGAGACTGCAGATGTGTGTGCAAGTTGCGCTTGAGCGCACGTGTGTGTGTGTGTGTGTGTGTGTGTGTGTGTGTGTGTGTGTGTGTGTGTGTGTGGAGCTCGCTAACATCTCCTGAATTTTGTTCCATAGAACACACTTTCTGTGAGGTGATAACCGATAAAGAGCTTGGCGTACCAGGATATCATCAACCAGCTGAATTTTATTGTGGATTCAGTCAGTAACCCCCAAACTATTAGTAAGAACCTGGGGATAGCACTCCAACAATTGGAGCAAACTATCTCGCTGTGAAGCAGACAAGTGACCGACATCGAATTCGGAGATAATATTATTAACAGGGTTCAAACCGAGGGATTCCTTACAAGAACAAAACGCGAATTTCTTGTGGGGACAAAACCGAAAACTGAAAGCATTACCACCAAGATCAATGATCAAGTCCACCTTTTGGACAAAATCACATCCAAGAAGCAGGTTTACTGACAAATTTTTAGCAACTAAATGTTGGATGGGCTACGAAAAACTGCCTACAGCAAAACTCCCTCTTAACTCCCCACCAGAGGCAACGAGTTCACTCGACCTGAGAATCGTGAATTAAGTGCTCGAGTGATCCACACCTGTAACATTTACGTTGAGGTACTAATAAGGAATGAGCCATCTCGGGGAGTTTTGCGATCCTGGTATTATCGGAACCTGCAGCTGTTTCCTGCCGACACTGATCAGAAAAACTAAATGCCTGAATAGAGTTGATGAGATCGGTTAAATCTGTATAAGATCTCGGTTCTTGGACAAACTGAGTGTGTGACCAGTCCTCAGGTGTCATTCCTTGGGCGATTACCAAAACAGTATCTCACTCCCCCACCGCCATATTAAGGGTATGCACAGCCATCTGCACCCGCTCCACGTATTGAGCTAATGTTTCAGTCAGGCCTTGGACCCTCCAGTAATACTGAGTTTCCAAATTCTGACAAACGCGCAGAGATAACTTGCGTTTAATAATACACTCTCTAAATTGGCGCAAGGTGGCTTATCCATGCAAGACTTCCAAGAGAATCTCAGTAAGCACCCCCTTACACAATAGGTATAGCAAACATAAAATAACTAATTGGAAGACATGCAGAGCATCTGTGTGGATTTCAAGACTTACGCTCAACCACAAGACCTTCTGCACTTGGTCCAAATCATCAATAGTTAGTTAGACAATCCTGTGGAACAAATGCATAATGGGATTTGGGAACTTGGCAAATATACTCGGACTTTGGATCTTAGGCCCTTGACCATTCAAACTCTGCTCATTATTCCCAGTAGAGCTCAGACTTTACTCATTATCATTACAAATTTGTTTCAATCCTAATATACCCGCCTTGCTCTGCAAGTCATTGATCTTCCGATCAAGTTGCTCGAGCAAGTCCTGTTGTTCCTTATTCAAGGAGAACACCTCCAGATTTCCTTATTCAAGGAGAACACCTCCAGATCTTGAATATGTGAGGACCAGTGGCATAACTGGTCCTGCATCTGCCCCCTCTGTTTGGGAGTCACATTGGTCCCCTGGAGAAACATAACATTTCAGAGCAAGTCCTCAAATCCCCCACTAATCACACTTATGGCTTCACTAACTTGCCCTATGACCTCCCCAGATATTACAACCGGGTTATGCAATGCCCTGCACAATCTAGCTAATTCGGGCACACCACCCTGCATGTGTTGCTGCCGAATCCCGAGTTCATAAATCAATTGATCCTTGTTTAACAGACCGAGCCCTGGGCAATCACGTTGTCCCATGCTGATGGAAGTCACCAAAATATAACAATCAGGAAATATCACAAACTGCGACACTTGAACAATAGAAGGATCAACAGCAAATGCAAAAGAGTGAAGCAGTTATGAAACTTCCTGGCAGATTAAAACTGTGTGCCCGATCGAGACTCGAACTTGGGACCTTTGCCTTTCGCGGGCAAGTGCTCTACCAACTAAGCTACTGAAGCAGGACTCACGCCCGGTACTCACAGCTTTACTTCTGCCAGTACCTCGTTTCCTACCTTCCTTTCAGTGAAGCAGTTAGTTTAAAATCCTCCCACCCCCCCACCCCCCTTCACCCATTGATCAAAGGGGAACAACCACGCTCTGCTACCATCTGATGTACTCTTTCTACGGGGTCCATCAAACTACTCTCCCAACCAGTTTCAATAACAAGCAACAAACAATCAGTTACCTTTTAATGGTAATGATAAGGGAAAGGATTAATTCGCCCCAACACTTCACTTTAGATTTTGCATTTATTGTCACGCCCTTCAGTGCAAACCACAGAACAAGCAAGTGTAACAATGACAGAATATCTGCACTCTTAATATTTGCTATATGATTTAAGGACTACTTAATAAACAATAGGAATCTAAAAGAAGTCCTTTTTAACAAACATTTTTAAGACCATAAACAATAAAGGTCAACGGTAAATGAAGTCCCATAAACTCAAGCAAGGATCACCTTTTCAGTCTCTAAATGAAGTCAGCAGGTGACATAGGGGACAATAAGACGTACATTAAATGTTACACCATTACGGACGATCACTCATTAAGCATTATAGCCACAAATTAAAGAGTATTCATTTAAAACAATTAATATCAATAGCAAATAATTAAGTCACATATCAGTAAATTTATCAAAACCAAATCTTTCAGTTCTTTAACAATGTTGGATCGTGGAATACACCTGATTACCGACACATAAGACTAAATTTTACCAAACAGCAATTTCTCCAAACCTAGAAATATCTTAATAGTGTACAACACTTAGGTTATCCAGAACTACTCTAATTCGCCTTTCTTGGGCACAATGGTGGAGTAGATAATTAACCTCTTATTTCATTCTCCTGGAACACTGAGCGGAACTAGACACTCGGGCAAATCTCATCCCAGTATGGCTCAGAAAAGAGGATGGCTCCACCAGGAGGAGGAAACTTTTACCCGAACTGGAAAGAGAACTCATGTAACATGAGCCACTAGGTTGGACGAAGACCTGTTGGTGATTTTTAATCTTGCTGGCCAGTGGACGAAAATTACAGAGGCAAAGGTAGCTTTATTTGTGCTCACAAGAATTGATAACTTCTGCAAATGAAATTCCAGCACAACTACCGCCGTAGTATCAATACGGGACTTTGGAGCTGAGGAGAGCAAGTCAACAATGGTCTCTACCCAATAGGCCCAACATTTCAGAAAGACCGAGCAACCAACATCAGTCATGGCTAGGCAGATTACCAAACAGAAACTCTAGCACTACCTTAAATATAATTAAATAGAGTACTTAAATGCCACGGAGACTAAACTCCTTAACACAAGAATATATACACAATAATGACTAAAGTTAAATATGCCTATGTACTAAAACATATCAGATATTGGCGAACATTAACATAATCTCGCATTTCACACATCCATAAAATTAATCAGCTCTATCTCTCCGCCAGGCAGTACAAGGTTATTTAACATTTTACAATGTGCTTATCCAAACAGTGACCTACACCGTCGATGGGAAAACAACGGTTTGCAGAAGGTTCACAGCCAAAAAAATTTTTCCTTTTTTTATTTCTTTAAGACGCGCGCCTTAACTTACACTCCTGGAAATTGAAATAAGAACACCGTGAATTCATTGTCCCAGGAAGGGGAAACTTTATTGACACATTCCTGGGGTCAGATACATCACATGATCACACTGACAGAACCACAGGCACATAGACACAGGCAACAGAGCATGTACAATGTCGGCACTAGTACAGTGTATATCCACCTTTCGCAGCAATGCAGGCTGCTATTCTCCCATGGAGACGATCGTAGAGATGCTGGATGTAGTCCTGTGGAACGGCTTGCCATGCCATTTCCACCTGGCGCCTCAGTTGGACCAGCGTTCGTGCTGGACGTGCAGACCGCGTGAGACGACGCTTCATCCAGTCCCAAACATGCTCAATGGGGGACAGATCCGGAGATCTTGCTGGCCAGGGTAGTTGACTTACACCTTCTAGAGCACGTTGGGTGGCACGGGATACATGCGGACGTGCATTGTCCGGTTGGAACAGCAAGTTCCCTTGCCGGTCTAGGAATGGTAGAACGATGGGTTCGATGACGGTTTGGATGTACCGTGCACTATTCAGTGTCCCCTCGACGATCACCAGTGGTGTACGGCCAGTGTAGGAGATCGCTCCCCACACCATGATGCCGGGTGTTGGCCCTGTGTGTCTCGGTCGTATGCAGTCCTGATTGTGGCGCTCACCTGCACGGCGCCAAACACGCATGCGACCATCATTGGCACCAAGGCAGAAGCGACTCTCATCGCTGAAGACGACACGTCTCCATTCGTCCCTCCATTCACGCCTGTCGCGACACCACTGGAGGCGGGCTGAACGATTTTGGGGTGTGAGCGGAAGACGGCCTAACGGTGTGCGGGACCGTAGCCCAGCTTCATGGAGACGGTTGCGAATGGTCCTCGCCGATACCCCAGGAGAAACAGTGTCCCTAATTTGCTGGGAAGTGGCGGTGCGGTCCCCTACGGCACTGCGTAGGATCCTACGGTCTTGGCGTGCATCCGTGCGTCACTGCGGTCCGGTCCCAGGTCGATGGGCACGTGCACCTTCCGCCGACCACTGGCGACAACATCGATGTACTGTGGAGACCTCACGCCCCACGTGTTGAACAATTCGGCGGTACGTCCACCTGGCCTCCCGCATGCCCACTATACGCCCTCGCTCAAAGTCCGTCAACTGCACATACGGTTCACGTCCACACTGTCGCGGCATGCTACCAGTGTTAAAGACTGCGATGGAGCTCCGTATGCCACGGCAAACTGGCTGACACTGACGGCGGCGGTGCACAAATGCTGCGCAGCTAGCGCCATTCGACGGCCAACACCGCGGTTCCTGGTGTGTCCGCTGTGCCGTGCGTGTGATCATTGCTTGTACAGCCCTCTCGCAGTGTCCGGAGAGAGTATGGTGGGTCTGACACACCGGTGTCAATGTGTTCTTTTTTCCATTTCCAGGAGTGTAGTATGGCATACAAATGCATGACCATGTAAGGGGACAGTAACACACATGCAAAGCAATTTCCGATCACAAACTCAAAGCAGAGAAATGTTGCCACACAGTTATTAATAGCTCCCACAACACCAGGAGACTGGCCCTGCCAGGTGACAGCCATTGCACTAACTAGACGAAAAATCTTACTTTCAAGAACAACACCACCTTCCGGAGGTTATTGGCAGCCGCAGACAAACTTTGTATCTTCCCCAGCCCATGAACGGAAACCAAACATTGTTCACAGATCTATGGCCTCTTGTGTCCTCACGCCCCAGGTTTTTGGGCCCATCCAGACTTAGCATAGAAGGACCGAGCATCCTGCAGCAGAACGGCCATCCAGGGCCAAACACTCATCTCAACTGCCTCCTCCACCCTGGACATGGCACACAGCACCTCCTCCCAGCGGGCGCACTAGTAGCGCACTTTCGGAGGCCTCGCAACGCCCTCTAGGAAAGCATGGAAACTCCAAGCAGGGGTAAACCAAGGGAAAAACAGGAACCATGTCAAACAACATGGTTCACCATGACATGAATACAGTAAGCCGATTCAAAAAGGTGTATTTTGTAGTAGTTATTCACAGATGATGAGACTTGCACAGCTTGTGAACGCCCATCCATCTGTGTCTAGTATTCTCGCTGAGTATGCATAAGAACATTTTCTAAATGTTTGTGATTCATGTAACTGAGGTGGGACAGGGGTACCAGACTGCTATTCACCTACTCAAGAGTGGGAAATTGCGTAGTAACCACATCCGGGCTTGCCAGCACACCGTCCCTCCTCACTAATCCATCAGGTGAATTTGATCCAGGACCAGTGCATCTCCCTGTGTCTTGGCAGAGAGCGCTTTAACACATTTAGCTATCCAGATAAGTCACATTATAAATTTAGGATAGCATACTACTATATACCCCCCACCCCCTCCCCCACAAACCATGGACCTTGCCGTTAGTGGGGAAGCTTGCGTGCCTCAGCGATACAGATAGCCATACCGTAGGTGTGACCACAACTGAGGGGTATCTGTTAAGAGGCCAGATGAACGTGTGGTTCCTGAAGAGGGGCAGCAGCCTTTTCAGTAGTTGCAGGGGCAACAGTCTGGATGATTGACTGATCTGGCCTTGTAACACTAAGCAAAACAGCCTTGCTGTGCTGGTACTGTGAACGGCGGAAAGCAAGGGGAAACTACAGCCGTAATTTTTCCCGAGGGCATGCAGCTTTACTGTATGGTTAAATGATGATGGCGTCCTCTAGGGTAAAATATTCTGGAGGTAAAATAGTCCCCCATTCGGATCTCCGGGCGGGGACTACTCAGGAGGATGTCGTTATCAGGAGAAAGAAAACTGGCGTTTGTCGGATTGGAGCATGGAATGTCAGATCCCTTAATTGGGCAGGTAGGTTAGAAAATTTAAAAAGGGAAATGGATAGGTTAAAGTTATATATAGTGGGAATTAGTGAAGTTCGGTGGCAGGAGGAACAAGACTTTTGGTCAGGTGAATACAGGGTTATACATACAAAATCAAATAGGGGTAATGCAGAAGTAGGTTTAATAATGAATAAAAATGTAGGAATGCGGGTAAGCTACTACAAACAGCATAGTGAACGCATTATTGTGGCCAAGATAGATACGAAGGCCACGCCTACCACAGTAGTACAAGTTTATATGCCAACTAGCTCTGCAGATGATGAAGAAATTGATGAAATGTATGATGAGATAAAAGAAATTATTCAGATAGTGAAGGGAGACAAAAATTTAATAGTCATGGGTGACTGGAATTTGGTAGTAGGAAAAGGGAGAGAAGGAATCGTAGAAGGTGAATATGGACTGGGGTAAGGAATAAAAGAGGAAGCCACCTGGTAGAATTTTGCACAGAGCACAACTTAATCATAGCTAACACTTGGTTCAAGAACCACGAAACAAGGTTGTATACATGGAAGAAGCCTGGAGATGCTAGAAGGTATCAGAAAGATTATATAATGGTAAGACAGAGATTTAGGAACCAGGTTTTAAATAGTAAGACATTTCCAGGGGCAGATGTGGACTCTGACCACAATCTATTGGCTATGAACTGTAGATTAAAACTGAAGAAACTACAAAAAGGTGAGAATTTAAGGAGATGGGACCTGGATAAACTGACTAAACCAGAGGTTGTACAGAGTTTCAGGGAGAGCATCAGGGAACAATTGACAGGAATGGGGGAAAGAAATACAGTAGAAGATGATTGGGTGGCTTTGAGGGATGAAGTAGTGAAGGCAGCAGAGAATCAAGTATGTAAAAAGACGAGGGCTAGTAGAAATCCTTGGGTAACAGAAAAAATATTGAATTTAATTGATGAAAGGAGAAAATATAAAAATGCAGTAAATGAAGCAGGCAAAAATGAATACAAACGTCTCAAAAATGAGATCGACAGGTAGTGCAAAATGGCTCAGTAAGGATGGATAGAGGACAAATGTAAGGATGTAGAGGCTTATCTCACTAGGGGTAAGATAGATACTGCCTACAGGAAAATTAAAGAGACCTTTGGAGGAAAGAGAGCCACTTGTATGAATATCAAGAGCTCAGTTGGAAACCCAGTTCTAAGCAAATAAGGGAAAGCAGAAAGGTGGAAGGAGTATATAGAGGGTCTATACAAGGGCGTTTGACAGAACACTGAAAGACCTGAGTCAAAACAAGGCCTTGGGAGTAGACAACATTCCATTAGAACTACTGACAGCCTTGGGAGAGTCAGTCCTGACAAGACTCTATGAGACAGGAAAAATACCCTCAGACTTCAAGAAGAATATAATAATTCCAATCCCAAAGAAATCAGGTGTTGACAGATGTGAAAATTACCGAACTATCAGTTTAATAAATCACAGCTGCAAAATACTAACGCGAATTCTTTACAAACAAATGGAAAAACTAGTAGAAGCCGACCTCGGAGAAGATCAGTTTGGATTCCGTAGAAATATTGGAACACATGAGGCAATACTGACCCTGCGACTTATCTTAGAAGATAGATTAAGGAAAGGCAAACCTACATTTCTAGCATTTGTAGACTCAGTGAAAGGTTTTGACAATGTTGACTGGCAGGGGTGAAATACAGGGAGCGAAAGGCTATTTACAATTTGTACAGAAAGCAGATGGCAGTTATAAGAGTCGAGGGACATGAAAGGGAAGCAGTGGTTGGGAAGGGAGTGAGACAGGGTTGTAGCCTCTCCACGATGTTATTCAATCTGTATATTGAGCAAGCAGTGAAGGAAACAAAAGAAAAATTCGTAGTAGGTATTAAAATCCACGGAGAAGAAATAAAAACTTTGAGGTTCGCCAATGACATTGTAATTCTGTCAGAGACAGCAAAGGACCTGGAAGAGCAGTTGAATGGAATGAACAGTGTTTTGAAAGGAGAGTATAAGATGAACATCAACAAAAGCAAAATGAGGATAATGGAATGTAGTCGAATTAAGTCGGGTGATGCTGAGGGAATTAGATTAGGAAATGAGACACTTAAAGGAGTAAAGAAGTTTTGTTATTTGGGGAGCAAAATAACTGATGATGGTCAAAGTAGAGAGGATATAAAATGTAGACTGGCAACGGCAAGGAAAACATTTCTGAAGAAGAGAAATTTGTTAACATTGAGTATCGATTTAAGTGTCAGAAAGTCATTTCTGAAAGTATTTGTATGGAATGTAGCCATGTATGGAAGTGAAACATGGACGATAAATAGTTTGGGCAAGAAGAGAATAGAAGCTTTCAAAATGTGGTGCAACAGAAGAATGCTGAAGATTAGATGGGTAGATTACATAACTAATGAGGAGGTACTGAATAGGATTGGAGAGAAGGGGCGTTTGTGGCACAACTTGACTAGAAGAAGGGATTGGTTGGTAGGACATGTTCTGAGGCATAAAAGGATCACCAATTTAGTATTGGAGGGCAGTGTGGAGGTTAAAAATCGTAGAGAGAGACCAAGAGATGAATACACTAAGCATATTCAGAAGGATGTAGGTTGCAGTAGGTACTGGAAGATGAAGAAGCTTGCACAGGATAGAGTCCCAGGACTGAAGACCACAACAACAACTACTACTATATAATTGTTATACCTTGTAAACACAGGTATTGATTAAAAGGGACTTTAGGTACACCTCAAAGTAAGCGTACGATAGGTCTCTCACGCTCAGTAGTAGTTTATTATACAGCTTTATGCAAGTATATTCAAAACTGTTTTGGCACTTACTTAATCTGGTGTGTTCCAAATCCATATTGCTTCTGTTTTTTGTTCCAGAGTTGTGGCTAGCACTTCTGCAGTTGAAATTTTCTGGTTATTTTTTCATTGAGAGGAGACAAGACTTAATGTAGATGGAAGATATAGGATAAGTGAGAGTGGATGAAAGCAGAATATGAAGATGGAAGTTGTTTCTTACTAATAAAAGGTTTTGTGTTGTCCTAATCATCATCATTTCATCCCCACTGACGTGCAAGACACCAAAGTGGTGTCAAATCAAAAGACTTGCACCTGGCGAACGGTCTACCTGCCGGGAAGCCCTAGTCACACGACATTTACATTTTTTTTAGACGATCACTCACAGAGTTTAATGCAAAACACTTCCATGTTGGCATGCCATTTCAACTGTGGGTCAAAATGGATCACTAGTGTACTGACAGATGCACACTCATTTACTTTTTGTACCCAATCTACAGATAAAAAAGTAAACAATTTTTAAGCTCTCATTAATTTAGTATTAGTTCATTTTTGTGTAGCTACTCTGCAGACCTATTAAGCATTGTCAGTGTTTGCCTTTCCACGTTGTCTCCTTCTCTCTGAAAAAGAATGACTAACGGTGCTCAAAATGAAGAATGGCTATATTTTCTGTAACATCTGAGGTACCATCATCATCCAAAGCTAAAGGAATAAGAGGGAAGGAGGAACTAAATGTTTTGATGAGAGAATTTACAACACTGTGTTGATCATATTCTGAGACTTAAAAAAATTATTTAGCATGGTAGAGTTTGAAGTACAACTCAACGCAGATTACCAAACCATAAATTGTGCACACAAGTCTTGCACCTTACCCATTTTCAACATGTGACATATATTATTTTCTCTCTCTCTCTCTCTCTCTCTCTCTCTTTCTTTCTTGATTATATTTTGAAAGTGGCATTATGCAGGAGGTAATGCATTTACTGATGCTTTGTTTTCCATTTCTTTGTGTCCAGAAAAACCTTCCTCTCATTTTTTTTTAAACAAAATTTCTTCAAATGTCTGATTACTTTATAAATGAGTCAAGATGTTAAATATTTGATGTTAAACATGTATGTGAGAAGAAGCTGAGAAAAGGTTTGAAATTATGTGTAAAGTTTCTTGGAAGTTTTAAGTTGGTGGGAAGTCACTAAGTACTCTCATTATCAAACAGTGGACAAGTACAGCCTGGGTAATTTGCACTCTGTTTCAAGCAAAAGCTGATTTTTTTCATCATGCCTCTAAATGTTTATGATGTTGCAGTGACAATAATATCGACTAATCAATTAACTTCAGTGAAATGACTGTCTATGATTTCTTTGAGATGTATTCATGACTTCTTCAACATGCGTTGATTGTATGTGTATGCATATCCATGCTTCTCGTAGGTGTCTTCATGCTTAATAAATTATTTGTTGACTCTATAACAGAGTTTTTTTGATCATTGTTAAGATAGTTCAGAAATTCCTTTCTTTATCTCCTACACTGTTGACCACCAATTAGAACATGCATAAAACAGTGACAACAGAGTCAGATCCATCACCATTGCATCCTACTTTGGAGCCATTTCCAACATCAATCAAACAGGAACATATACCAGTTTCTATACCAACAGCTTCTGCTTCAACCACAGCTGAGCAAAAATCGTCCCGCCAATCGGGACCTGCGTCGTGCTTTATCTCCACCAAACATTGGTAATGTGAAACTGTCACCATTTTGATCAACAAACAGTGAACTCTGGTATATTAACATGCAAACAGTATTTTACAAACACCAAGTGCACCTTAACTTCGACAAATATGCATTAGTGTCAGTGCAACCAGACTCTGATCACATCAAAAGTGTGAAGCCTATGCTACACGAACAATCGTAGGCTGACCTCAAACAGGCTCTAACTGAACATTATTCTCTACCGCTCCATGAACATTTTAAAAACTTGCTCTCATCTCAAACCTATGTACATCTGAAGTCTTCAGAATTGCTATGAGAATTCCGTTCATTTGCACACAAAGACCTCCTGACTGAGACTGCTTCCTGCACAGTTATGACCTGTATTAGCTGCTTAAACTAATCTGTCACTCGCAGATTTAGCTAAGAAGCTACTTACCTGGACAACAGTGTTCATTATGATCAATTACCGTGTGCATCCAAGAGTGGCCTCGGACCAAGCAGGCCTTGCAATTTACCAACTAATGGCCCCGTATCGCACATGACTACAATGGACAAAGCTAGCTCTTACGCATGCTGCACCACAACATGTACACAACAAGCAAGTGATACCTGTGTTGAAATTCAACGTGAATTTGCATCCCCCAACAAATCCCTAGGATGCAAAAAACGAAATTTCACTAGTAACACAAGTGAATCTTCCACCTGATGTTGATTTCACAGAACATTTGGCACCAATGAAAAAAAAAAAAAAAATTCTGCACTGTGTGCATATCCAAACGCAAGTGACAAGCATTAGTGGGCATTCCTGCTTATCATTAAAATTAAACATGTCCAACCACAACCAGTGCCCTACATTGCAGCAATGCAATGGTCGCACAACATTCCAGCAGGCTGTTTATCAATGACAGGAACACCGGTTGCAATTTTCTAGTCAATTCTGGCTTGGATATTAATGTTTTCCCATGGTATCTGTGCTCTGAACCAAGTTTAGACACACTGCATAGGTTGACTGCAGCAAACAATACTACCTCCATCAACATGTATGGTGAATGTAAAATTTCGTTACATTTCTGCCCTTCCTTCTGCCCATCATGGAAGTTCATTCTTGCTGATGTTAGTAGTCCAATCATTAGAGCTAATTTCCTAGTATTTTACAAGGTGACACCAGACTTAGTCAAAGGCCATTTAGTAACAGTAGGTACTGTAATACGTCTGACTGCGGCCACTTTTTCCAACTTACTGTGAGTGGCCGAGAAGGAGGAGGGAGCCGGACACCCTGGGGCGAGCCCCTGAGGAGAGGACACTGCCATTCTGCTCGTACACAGTGAGAAGCCGGGCAGATGTCCTTGCCTTGCTCAAGGAGGGACACGCTGTAAATCACCTGTCTGACAACGAGAAGTGCGCCGAGAACTGATGGACATCTGCAGCCATTACGACAGAATGCCAAGAATGTATGCGTGAAAGCATCCAAGTTATTCTAGCCTGGCAGCAGTCATTTTACCTGCCTTAGAAAGCACGAATGTGACGACAATTCCAGCACCCCACAGGTACAGTGAAGAGTATACAAAAAGTGGGGGAATCGGCACAGGGAGGCATGTGAAAGAAGTCAGTATTCTTAAGAAGATGTTTTTCTCAACAGTGAGGACATTCCTTATGAATCACGGACGCCAGCATATTTTGAGACAGAGGTCATTTGTAGCTGCTTTCCCAACAGCCTTGGAATGCAGCAAAACTCTTAAGAATGTGAAATTGTGAGAAAGGTGCTGATTCATGAACCACATATCAGCTCGTGCCAGGTAGGAAATTTCCACCCCATGTGGAGAGGCGTGGCTAGGAAAAGGCTGCATTGAATATTTTGTCCACCAATGACAACACCAAAAGGAAGAATATTTCTAAGAGAAGTTGACCTGAGAGGTGGAAGAGAAGCAATTGGGAATTGTCGAGACACTGCAGAAGTGAGAGGACGTGGGTGCTCTTCCGTCATTGCCAACATCCACCTTCCAACACTGTGACAGCACAGCTCCAGCCACACAACCGACACTGGGCAGATAATGAGGAGATCACAGCTGCTGATGAGGGCAGCCGACTCGAGCCGCACAGTCCCGAGGCGATGCACCGTACAGACAAAGCATCTGCCACTGACAGCAGTACACAATGAACGATGACGAAGAATGGTGAGACGATTCATCTCCTCCTCCTTCTCTTAATGACTGAGTTGTGTCCACGTCCAGTCAAATCAGCCCTGAGATTTGTAACTTTGTTTTGGTTTTGGTTTGTGTAAACAGCACGAAAATAAATACATTTCTTTCATGTTCGAATCATATAAGCAATCTTTTACATCCATATATGAACAACTTAATTTTGTACTCTTTTGTCTGATTTCTTTTAATTATTTATAGTAATTAATTGTTGGCTCCTAACATGGGGCAATCTCATCAGACATCTGCTCGGCATTTCACATCTGGCAGCAGAGAGAAGAATTCACAATTCACTACATTTTTGGCGCCCAACGTGGGGTGACCTGACTGGTAATTTTCATGGTATCTGACATCACAAAATAATTTTTTCAGAGTCCACAACATTTTGATGCCCAACGTGGGGTGATCTGATTGCTAATTTTCATAGTATCTGATATCACAAAATAATTTCTCGAGTTCACTACAATACTGACTATTTTCCATCAGTCATGTCACCTGTGCAGGTTCATGATAAGTGGTCTGAGTTCACTTTGGCTTGTATGAAGACCTCCTCAGTGTCCTGCATTAAATGTGGACCACAAAGATGTGCGGAACAAGAGAAGCAACCTGTTCCTTCTAATACTGTATCCCTGTCAGGCAATGAACTCTATGCCATCTCTAACAACAGTATTGGTCCTCAATTACTGTGTGAATTTCCCGCACTGACAGACTCTGCTAAAGCACATGAAAAACATTCAACACCACACAGCATCACTTCAAAACAATGCCTGGACAGCCTATCTTCTCCCATGCATGTTGACTGTCACCAGATAAATTCAAAGCAGCACAACAGGCAATGAACAAAATGTCAGCAGAAGGCATTGAGTCTGTGTCAGACAATGATTGGGCATCATCGCTCTGGACAGCAAAAACGAAAATGGTTCATGGAGACTATGTGAAAACTATCGAGTTCTAAACACTCACACCACACTGGAACTGGTCTCCACTACAGCAGACTTCAACTACATACTTTGTGATGCTTCTGCATTCAGTATCATTGATTGTGCCAAGGAATTCTCCCAAATTCCTATGGAGAGAAAAAAAAAATTGCCATCATAACACCATTTTGACCATACCAGTGATCCACATGGTCTAATGTGCTTCTTGAGCGAGAAGGCATACCAGTCCCCAGCACAAATCTGCCTGGCAGATTAGTGTCAAGGTCCAGTGTGCTGGGCATCCTGTGGATGGTTTTTAAGGTGGTTTTCCATCTACCTTCGCAAATGCTGGCTGGTTCTCCTTATTCCGCCTCAGTTACATTGTGTTGATGATTGCTGTGCAAACACCATTTCCGCGTATGTGTACACCATAATTATTCTACCACGCGAACATCTGGTGTTACACTCCTCTAGTATGAGACATTCCCACAGGGGTCCACTGGGGCCAAACTGCACAATAACCCTGGGTTCGGGTGGGGCGGCAGTGGGCTGGGTGGACTGATGTGGCCTGCTGTGGGGTTGTGAATCACTAACAGCTACGGTGGGACGAAGCCTCTTCGTCATTTCTAGGTCCCCAGTTTAATACATACATGCATACGTACATACCAGTGATACTTTATGTCCTATGAATTACGTAACGCCACGACGTGGCAAAGGTTTATACATTGTGTTTTATGTCATCTCTCTTTTGTCTTCTGCTATGTTGATGACATTTTGATCTTTTTCCAAATCGCTGCAAGATTATTTTTAACACCTTCATCTTTCAATGCCTTGAGGATTATAATACTCTCAGCCATCTCAAGAAGTGTGCGTTCACCAAACCTGAAGCCTCCTTTTTGGGCTACAAGGTTTCCCATTCTGGTCTAGCCTCAATGCAGGAAAACATTTCTGCCATTCAGGATATACCACGCCCCACAACATACATAGAACTCTGTCAATCCATTGGAATGACAATTTATTATAGTCATTATCTACCAAATGTAGCAGTGACACAACAGCCTCTCGATCAACTTCTCTTGGGCAAAAATATATCTGGCAACAGGAAGGTATCATGGAATGCAGAAGCAGCTGCAGCAGTCGAAAATTTAAAAACAGCACCATCTGAGGCTACATTGTTCACACGTCCAAAGTCTGGGGTGCCGATCTGGTTCTTTGTCGATGCCAGTCAGGCAGAAGTGGGCGTTGTCTTACAAGTGCACAGTTCATGGCACCCTTAGTATTTTTCTCCAAGCATCTGAAAGAAGCACAAACAAAATGGTGTGCCATAGACAAGAACTGCTGGTCATGTACCTCACCATAAAAACACTTCGCAGTGTTTACTGATCATTGAACTCTCACATCAATTCTCCAGTGGCCAACGGAACACACATTACCATGTCAAGCCAGACATGCACACTTAATGGCTCAATTCACAACCGACATTTGTCACATCAAAGGCAAAGATAACACTGTCACTGACTGCCTCTCATGAGTAGTGTGTCAGTGGTGGCAAACAATTAAATCCACTCATCCCACAAAAACACCATTGAGGTGTCATCAATGCAATCCATAGCATGTCACATTCCACATCTCTCAGCATTTGTATGCCGTTACTCAGGACTTCCCTCTACCATTGGCATGCTTTGCCCACATCCACTGGTTGGTCCACTACAAAGCACTGACAGTCAACGTTACCTTCTAACAATTGTTGATCGTTATACCAGGTGGCCCAAAGCCACACCTCTCACCAGCATCACCTCTGAATCTGCTGCCACAGCACTGATCGACATATGGTTTTCTTGCAGCGTTATTCTTCTCACTGTTACAACTAACCTCAGCCATCAATTTGAAGCATCATTATTCAATGACTTATTCAACTTGTGTGGTACCCATCACCTTCATACCACAAGCTACAACCCTGCTAGCAGTGTCATGATTGAACACATACACTGGTCACTCAAATGTATCATCACGTGCCACAAAGAGCCAAGGACTGATACTCTGGCCTTGGTGCAGCTTGGCCTCCGGACAGCATTAAAAGATTATATGTCCTGTTCTCCAGCACAACTAATCTCTGGTGAACAATTGCGGGTGCCACGTGACTCCATCACACCTTCACCAGCAGAGATTCTTGGGGACCAGCCGAACTTTCTTTAAAAATTGGAGCAACATATCAGTCGTCTACACCCACACAACCCACAGCAACATGGTCAAAGTGATCAGTTCATCTTCCAAGAAGTACACACATCAACGGATGTTCGGGTGTGTGATGATGCTGTCTATCTGCCTCTCACTTCCCCACACTGTGGTCCATTGCTCTCGGGGGGACCTAACACTTTCATCATCTGCAAGGGAGGAGGTGCTGGGACAATATCAATAAAAAGACTCAACCTGCCTTCATTGCTCCTCCCCAAGATGAACTACCATGCAACCCACCTGTGCTGACACCTGCACCACACGCACCTGTGGCCACGCTCCTCTCCACTTCATCTTGAGTGACACTCTCATTGGGGAACACAGATGTAGTTCTGCTACACTACTATTAACTCACACTGGCATACACACAAAATGCAAATTCCCAGAGAGTCCTGGCACATCAGGCTATCATTGTTTTGGTTGGCAGGAGAGCCAACACCGTGTTACTAGAGGAGGCCGAAAGGCACGCGTTTTAGCTCACGCAGGCTGGCGTGAGGTCTGGAACAGGACAAGGAAATTAGAATTTAGAAAAACGGACGTAGCTGGTGAAATACTTAACTTTAATCCATTAATGATGAACGTCGGTCTTGATGGTACATGATTCACAATATCAATAGTAACTGATAATGGTGCCTTGCTAGGTCGTAGCAAATGACGTAGCTGAAGGCTATGCTGAACTATCGTCTCGGCAAATGAGAACGTAAGTAGGCAGTGAACCATCACTAGCAAAGTCGGCTGTACAACTGGGGCGAGTGCTAGGAAGTCTCTCTAGACCTGCCGTGTGGCGGCACTCGGTCTGCAATCACTGATAGTGGCGACACGTGGGTCCAATGTATACTACCGGACCGCGGCCGATTTAAAGGCTACCACCTAGCAAGTGTGGTGTCTGGCGGTGACACCACAATCATGTACACAGTAAAGGAGGGGGTGAGATGGCTTCGCTCTCCAAAACTCCAATGGCACTGCCAACTTATGGCCAGTTGCTCACTACAGCTCCTGCTGTTTCCACCTCAGTCGAGAAATGGCTCAGCCATGCCTCTGCCCAGGCGGTCTTCCACTGACACGAGTTGGTCACCTCATCCTCAAGTCCTCGGGGAGGTTACACGTCAGATGGAGCACAACGCACCACCAATCGAAGCTGTGGTGAGCCCAATTTAGATTAATCGATTAACTCCAGTGAAATGACTGTCTACGAACTTCTTTAAGATGTATTCATGGCTTCTTCAATGTGTGTAGAGAGTATGTTTATCTGTGCTCCTTGCAAGTGTTCTGATGCTTAATAGATTATCTGCTGTGCTCTATGACACAGCTGTTCATTCGTACTCCAGATAACTCAGAAATTCCTTTCTTTCTCTCTTACATTGTCATATCTCCTCAACTGTGTGTCATACAAAGGAATATTGTCTGAAATATGTGTTGCCAGTAGAGTTAGTAGTAAAGAAGTAATGAATTAAAACATCATGCCACATGCTGAACTTTTACTGCATGATCAGTGTGTGTGCAGTTACATGGTGTTTTTTTAATTATTCGTCCATGTGTGGGGAAGGGGGGGTAGGGGGGGGGGGGTGTGCCATGTGGGGAACAGAAGCAAAATGTTTCATAAACATTTAAAATTATGTGTGTAGTTTATTGGATGTTGCCAAGTGCTCTCATTTTCAACCACTGGATGAATACAGTCCAAGTAATTTGCTCCTAGTTGAGTTACACTGCCTTAGAACATAGACACAGTTTCTAATGTCTCACTGTATTAAACCATTAACAAAAGATATACTTCTTAATCAGTAGATTAGACAGCATTTTAAATTCACTCAGTAACATGACATTTTGGAGATCAGATTTTTGTTGTAACTGCAAGCCATTAGATAGGTAACCTGTAACTAGGACCAAACAACTTTTCAGTCATCTGTTTGGTAATATAGGTTAGTTCACAAAAAGGCTTTAACCAGACAAAGGCAAAATTCAACACGTATAGTTTTGTCCTATAATGTACATGTGAAAGTGATCACCCATCAGTATATATGAAAGAAAATTATTTTACTGGCCCGCCATACAAGAGATCTCATGATGTGAGCACATTATAAATGTCTTACCATAGAGAGGTCTCATGCTTAAAATTGAGGGATAATGTCCTTTTTAAGTAGTGCCAATGTAGAATGTTCATAGCTTAGAACAGATATTGAGTTGATCTCACTAAAACTGTTTTTATTATAATGAAACATGTTGAACAATGGGATAAATCAGTGTCAGCTTGACCTGCAGAGTACTTTTCTTTTAACTGCAATGGATAAATGAAGACTTAAACTGTGGAATATTTTTAGATCCGTCCGAGGCATTTGACCTCATCAGCCATGATATTTTGCTAGAGAAACTGTATTCCTATGGAGGATGTGGAAAAGCATGCAGCTGGTTTCAATAATATCTATGGAACAGATATAAAAGTGTTGAAATAATACATAATGGCACAAAATATTACTCAACATATCTGAAAGTCAACTGTGGTGTAACCCAGGGTTATGTTCTAGGCCCTCTGCTCTTCTTAGTTTTTATTAACGATTTTCCTAACCATCTATCAGAGCAGAATCAGTACTTTTTGCAGACAATATGAGCCATTTTATCAAGGGAGTTAGTAAAGCTGACCTACAAGAAAAAATAACTTCAACAATGAATGAGGCAGCTGAATGGTTCAAGGACAATTACTTAATTATAAATGACAAAAAAACCACTTTGATGATTTTAGGCACAAAAGGAACAAAGTAAAAAATAACAAGAGCAAAGATTGGGAAATTTCTGATAGAACAAATTTCTTTTACAAAATTTTTAGGGGTATGGCTGGACAATAACTTGATATGAGAAAAACATGATGAACTATTGAATAAAAGACTCAGTAAATGCTGTTATATATTAAGAAAACTTAATGAAAACTGTAATTTTGAAACAGTACTATGTGCCTACTACTCTTACATACATAGTCACCTAAGATATGGTATTATATTTTGGGGGAATACAGGTTTCACAAAAAATTGTTTTAAGCTGCAAAAGAGAGCTATTTGTAATCTGAAGGGTGTTGCCTACAGAGATACATGTAGAGGACTCTTTAAGGAGTTAAAAAGTTTGACCCTCCATAGTTTATTGATCTATGAATCAGTACATTTCTTGAAGTCAAATCAAGAATTGTTTTCTCTAAACAGTGAAGTACACGCCTACCAAACCAAAAACAGGCATGATTTCCATAGAAACATACATTCAAAATCCCTGTACCAAAATAGTGTGATGTATCTACCCAAAATAGTGTTTAATGCCTTATCAAAAGAAATAAAAAGCATATAAAAATTAAATATTTTAAAAAAGAATTAAAGAGGCTACTATTAGGTCAAAGTTTCTATAATGTTCTTGAATTTCTTTGTTATCTAAACAGATAGTGCTCATCTTTTGATTTTTCTGCAAAAACCTTCGTTTTCTCCAACTTGCATGTTAAAAGAAGACAAAAGATGTAAATTGTAATTAAGAAAATATTAACAATACCAGAGAAGGAAAGTTGCTACTCACCATATAGCGGAGATGCTGAGTCGTGATAGGCACAATAAAAAGATTCAAACAATCATAGCTTTCGGCCATTGAGGCCTATGGCAGCAGTAGACACACATACACACATGCACACACACACTCATGAAAACGCAACTTGGACACACGTCTTCAGTCTCAGAGAGCTGAAACTACACTGCGAGCAGCAGCACCAGTGCATGATGGGAGTAGCAACAGGGTGGGGGTAAGGAGGAGTCTGGGGCGGAGAGGGGGAGGGATAGTATGGTGAGAGCGGCAGACAGTGAAGTGTTGCAGTTTAGACTGAGGGCAGGTGAGAAGGTGTGGAGGAGGGAAAGGGTAAGTAGTGGAAAGGAGAGAAATAACAAGAAATTAAAAGACTGGGTGTGGTAGTGAAATGACGGCTGTGTGGTGCTAGAATGGGAACAGGGAGGGGGCTGGATGGGTGAGGACAGTGACTAACGAAGGTTGAAGCCAGGAGGGTTATGGGAACATAGGATGTATTGCAAGAAAGTTCCCACCTGCGCAATTCAGAAAAGCTGGTGTTGGTGGGAAGGACCCATATGGCACAGGCTGTGAAGCAGTAATTGAGATGAGGGAAATCATGTTTGGCAGCGTGTTCAGCAACAGGGTGGTCCACTTGCTTTTTGGCCACAGTTTGTCGGTGGCCATTCATGTGGACAGACAGCGTGTTGGTTGTCATCATGCCTACAAAGAATGCAGCACAGTGGTTGCAGCTTAGCTTGTAAATCACATGACTGGTTTCACAGGTAGTCCTGCCTTTGATGGGATAGGTGATGTTAGTGACCAGACTGGAATAGGTGGTGGTAGGAGGATGTATGGGACAGGCCTTGCATCTAGTTCTATTACAGGGGTATGACCCATGAGGCAAGGGATTGGGAGCAGTGGTTGTGTAAGGATGAACAAGTATATTGTGTAGCTTCGGTGGACGGCAGGATACCACGGCAAGAGGGGTGGGAAGGAGAGTGGGTAGGACATTTCTCATTTCAGGGCATGACGAGAGGTAATCGACACCCTGGCGGAGAATGTGATTCAGTTGCTCCAGTCTCGGATGGTAATGAGTTATGAGGGGAATGTTCTTCTGTGGCCGGACTGTGGGACTTTGGGAAGTGGTGGGAGACTGGAAAGATAAGGCATGGGAGATTTGTTTTTGTACAAGGATGGGAGGATAATTATGGTCAGTGAAGGCTTCAGTGAAACCCTCAGTATACATAGAGAAGGACTGCTCGTCACTGCAGATTCGATGACCACCGGTGGCTAGGCTGTATGGTAGGGACTTCTTGGTATGGAATGGGTGGCAGCTGTTGAAATAGAAGTATTGCTGGTGGTTAGTAAGTATGATATGGACAGAGGTACTGATGTAGCCATCTCTGAGGTGGAGGACAACATCTAGGAAGGTGGCTTGTTGGGAACAATTCTTCTAGATGGCCCATGAATAGGTTAGCATAGGATGGTGCCATGCGGGTGCCCATAGTTGAACCGCGGATTTGTTTGTAGGTAACGCCTTCAAAGGGGAAGTAATTGTGGGTGAGGATATAGTTGGTCATGGAGACTAGGAAGGGGGTTGTCGGTCTATAGTGAGTCTGGAAAGGTAGTGATCGATAGCAGTAAGGCCATGGACATTATGAATGTTAGTATATATGGAGGTGGCATCAATAGTGATGAGCAGGGCACCGTATGGTAAAGGAAGAGTTGGTCGAGGAAATGGTTGGTATCTTTTATATAGGAGGATAGGTTTTGGGTAATAGGTTGAAGGTGTTGGTCTACGAGAGCAAAGATTCTCTCAGTTGGGGCACAGTAACCGCCCACAATGGGGCATCCTGGGTGGTTGAAGTAGAAGTATTGCTGGTGGTTAGTAAGTATGATATGGACAGAGGTACTGATGTAGCCATCTCTGAGGTGGAGGACAACATCTAGGAAGGTATTGCGAATACATAGAAAGAAGGATCCTTTATTGTATGATTATATGATAGCGGAACAAACACTGGTAGCAGTTACTTCTGTAAAATATCTGGGAGTATGCGTGCGGAACGATTTGAAGTGGAATGATCATATAAAATTGATTGTTGGTAAGGCGGGTACCAGGTTGAGATTCATTGGGAGAGTGCTTAGAAAATGTAGTCCATCAGCAAAGGAGGTGGCTTACAAAACACTCGTTCGACCTATACTTGAGTATTGCTCATCAGTGTGGGATCCGTACCAGATCGGTTTGAAGGAGGAGATAGAGAAGATCCAAAGAAGAGCGGCGTGTTTCGTCACAGGGTTATTTGGTAACCGTGATAGCGTTACGGAGATGTTTAATAAACTCAACTGGCAGACTCTGCAAGAGAGGCGCTCTGCATCGCGGTGTAGCTTGCTCGCCAGGTTTCGAGAGGGTGCGTTTCTGGATGAGGTATCGAATATATTGCTTCCCCCTACTTATACCTCCCGAGGAGATCACGAATGTAAAATTAGAGAGATTAGAGTGCGCACGGAGGCTTTCAGACAGTCGTTCTTCCCGCGAACCATACGCGACTGGAACAGGAAAGGGAGGTAATGACAGTGGCACGTAAAGTGCCCTCCGCCACACACCGTTGGGTGGCTTGCGGAGTATCAATGTAGATGTAGATGTAGATGTAGATGTTGTGTTTATGGACTTTAGGGAGCATGTAGAAGGTGGGAGTGCGGGGAGTGGTAGGGGTAAGTAGAGAGATGGACTCTGGGGAGAGGTTCTGGGATGGGCCTAAGGATCTGAGTAGTGACTGGACATCCTGCTGGATTGCTGGAATGGTATCACTGTGCCATGGTTTGTTGGTGGAAGTATCTGACAGCTGACGGAGTCCTTCTGCCACGTAATCCTTGTGGTTCAAAACATTGGTGGTGGAGCCTTTGTCTACAGGTAGGATTGTAAGATCGGGATCAGTTTTTAGACGGTGGACTGCGGTTCTTTCTGCAGATGTAAGGTTAGTATGCATATTGAGGGATTTGGGGAATGATGGTGAGGCAAGTTTGAGGGTAAGAAATTGTGGAAAGTTAACAGGGGGTGGTTTGGAGGCAGTGGGGGTTAATCACAGTTGGATGGAGGAGTGAACTGAGTTAGGCAGGGTTCAATATTGGTCGTTGGTTGAATCTGATTGGTCTCATTGGTGACAAAAAAGTGTTTCCACTGTAGGGAATGGGAGAATTAGAGAAGGTCTTTAACTAGTCCTGCATGGTTAAATTTGGGAGTGGGGCAAACAGTGAGGCCTTTGGAAAAGACTGATATTTCTGTGGGACTAAGGATTCTGGAGGAAAGGTTCATGACTGTGTTGTGGGTCTGTTTAGTTTTTGGGTTCTGTGTGGTGGTGGGAGTGAGTTTTGGTTGGTGGTGTAGGTGCAGTAGGTCTGCGAGACAGGGTTTGTCAGTGATGAGGGGGTGTGGGGGAGGTTTGGAGGTTGTTGTAGAAGTGGTGAACAGTGGTACTCCGACACAGTAGTAGGTAGTGAGCAGGATGGAGTGCTTTTTGAGGTGGCATTGTGCATGTTGCTCAAGTTCCTGCAGGGCAAGAGATTCAATGTGTGTTATGGGTTCCAGGAATTTGGGATTACATAGCAGGAGAATTTTGCTGATGGAGAGAAGGTACTGCAAGGAGGATTGGGCTTGGTTGATATGGATTTGCAGGACTGCGTTGGTGAGGGCTAAGGATTGGCGGAATCTGAACAGGTGGAGGTCATTGTGGAAGGAGGGGTGGCAACCAGAGATGGGTAATTTGAGGGTAAGGCCATTAGGGGGGATTTCAAGAGCCAAGCAACAAAGCAAGAACAGTATGTGGGACTGGGATCTGGCTAGGGATGAGGAAACTTTTCTGTATTGACACAGATGGAAGGAGCAAGGATCCATGGTGGTACAAAAATGCGAAAAATTACGTGCGAAAGTAGAATCACGTCCAAAAAATTACTCCAAAATACACCCAAATACGTGTAAAAAGTACGAGTAGGGCGAAATGGATGCAGAGAGATGCAATCTGAGGAAGATGACGATAGTGGAAAGCAAAAACTCACTAAAATTGGCGAGAAGTCACAAAAGTCAAAGTAGTGAATAACTAATCATTAGTAAATATATGTATATATACTGTACTAGGTTTGAGGGCGGATAAGCGTAAAGAAGGGGGACAGCAGATGTGACTGGATGAGGTGGATTTAGTGGGTGTGAACAGGGACAGAACAGAGAAAGTGTGGGGGGTGGGGAAGGGTTCATAGTTAGAGATGTAAGATAGTGTGGCACTGGGAAAGTGCGGGAGATAACACACAAAAATACGGGAACTGACACATGGAGCGTGATCAGTTTGAAGGTATAGGCTTAATTATATCGGCGGGAGTAATGTGGGACATAACATGCTGCACCAACAATCAGCGTGGTCTTGAGGCCGACTGTTGTGCGCTGCCAAGTCAGTTGATACAGTGCGGTTCATAAGCAGAGTGTGCAGTGTGGTTCATAAGGCAACAAGAGAAACACGGGAAAGAAAAGAAAGAAGGATGGACATTGAGTATAGCAATGCAAAATATGGTAGTTACAAAGGGAAACAGCACAGGTATAGGATAGGAGAAAAACTGTCAGGCAAAAATCAAACAAAGGAAAATCCAGGATGGAATGTAACAATTACAGAGAAGGAAAGTTGCTACTCACCACATAGCGGAGATGCTGAGTCATGATAGGCACAATAAAAAGATTCACACACTCATAGCTTTTGGCCATTAAGGCCTTTGTCAGCAGTAGACATGCATACACACGCGCGCACGCATGCACGCACGCACGCACACACACACACACACACACACACACACACACACACACACACACACACACAAACGCAACATGCACATATGTCTGCAGGCTCAGAGAGCTGAAAACTACACTGCAAGCAGCAGCAACAGTGCATGATGGCAGTGGTGTCTGGGTGGGAGTAAGGATAAGGCTGGGGTGGAGAGGGGGAGGATTAGTATGGTGGGAGTGGCAGACAGTGAAGTGTTGCAGTTTAGACGGAGGGCAGGAGAGAAGGTGTGGAGGGGGGAAGGGGTAAGTAGTGGAAAGGAGAGAAATAGAAAGAAATTAAAAGACTGGGTGTGCCAGTGAAATGACAGCTGTGTAGTGCTGGAATGGGAAAAGGGAGGGGGCTGGATGGGTGAAGACAGTGACTAACAAAGGTTGAAGCCAGGAGGTTTATGGGAACATATGATGTATTGCAGGGAAAGTTCCCACCTGCACAATTCAGAAAAGCTGGTGTTGGTGGGAAGGATCCATATGGCACAGGCTGTGAAGCAGTCATTGAGATGAGGGGTATCATGTTTGACAGCGTGTTTAGCAACAGGGTGGTCCACTTGTTTTTTGGCCACAGTTTGTCGATGGCCGTTCATGTGGACAGACAGCATGTTGGTTGTCATGCCGACATAGCGCAGTGGTTGTAGCTTAGCTTTTAAATCACATGACTGGTTTCACAGGGAGCCCTGCCTTTGATGGGATAGGTGATGTTAGTGTCCGGACTGGAGTAGGTGGTGGTAGGAGGATGTATGGGGCAGGTCTTGCATCTAGGTCTATTACAGGGGTATGAGTGATGAGGTAAGGGATTGGGAGCAGAGGTTGTGTAAGGATGGACCAGTATATTGAATAGGTTTGGTGGACGGCAGAATACCACAGTAGGAGGGGGTGGGAAGGATAGTGGGTAGGACATTTCTCATTTCAGGGCATGACAAGAGGTAATCGAAACCCTGGTGGAGAAGTAATTCAGTTGCTCCAGTCCCAGATGGTACTGAGTTACGAGGGGAATGTTCCTCTGTGGCCAGACTGTGGGACTTTGGGAGGTGGTGGCAGACTGGAACGATAAGGCACGGGTGATTTGTTTTTGTACAAGGATGGGAGGATAATTACGGTCAGTGAAGCCTTCAGTGAGACCTTCGGTATATATAGAGAAAGACTTGTCATCACTGCAGATGCAATGACAACGGGTGGCTAGGCTGTACGGTAGGGACTTCTTGGTATGGAATGGGTGGCTGGTGGTTAGTAGGTATGATATGGATGGAGGTACTGATGTAGCCATCTCTGAGGTGGAGGTCAGCATCTAGGAAGGTGGCTTGTTGGGTTGAGTAGGACCAGGTGAAGCAAATGGGGGAGAAGATGTTGAGGTTCTGGAAGAATTTGAATAAGGTGTCCTCAACTTCAATCCAGATAGCAAAGATGTCATCAATGAATCTGAACCAGGTGAGGGGTTTAGGATTCTTGGTTTTTAGGAAGGATTCCTCTATATGGCCCATGAATAGGTTAGCATAGGATGGTGCCATGTGGGTGCTCATAGCCGTACCGCAGATTTGTTTGTGGGTAATGCCTTCAAAGGGGAAGTAATTTTGGGTGAGGATTTAGTTGGTCATGGAGACTAGGAAGGAGGTTGTTGGTCTGGACTCCATAGGGCGTCTGGAACGGTAGTGATTGATAGCAGTAAGGCCATGGGCATTAGGAATGTTAGTGTACAGGGAGGTGGCATCAATAGTGACGAGCAGGGCACCGTGTGGTAAAGGGAAAGGAACTGTGGAGAGTCGGTTGAGAAAATGATTGGTATCTTTTATATAGGAGGATAGGTTTTGGGTAATAGGTTGAAGGTGTTGGTCTATGAGAGCAGAGATTCTCTCAGTGGGGGCGCAGTAACTGGCCACAATGGGGCGTCCTGGGTGGTTGGGTTTATGGACTTTAGGAGGCATGTAGAAGGTGGGAGTGCGGGCTGTGGTAGGGGTAAGTAGAGAGATGGCCTCTGGGGAGAGGTTCTGGGATGGGCCCAAGGATTTGGGTAGTGACTGGAGATCCTGCTGGATTGCTGGAATGGGATCACTGTGGCATGGTTTGTTAGCAGAAGTATCTGACAGCTGATGGAGTCCTTCTGCAATGTAATCCTTGTGGTTCAAAACAACAGTGGTGGACCCTTTGGACTTTTTAGATGATGGACTGTGGCTCTTTCTGCGGATGTAAGGTTATTATGCATGTTGAGTGATTTGGGGAATGATGGTGAGGCAAGGTTCGAGGATAAGAAATTCTGGAAAGTTAACAGGGGGTGGTTTGGAGGCAGTGGGGGTGGATCACGGTTGGATGGGGGAGTGAACTGAGTTAGGCAAGGTTCAATGTTGGTCTTTGGTTGCGTCTGATTGGTCGGGTTCGTGGCGAAAAAGAGTTTCCACAGGAGAAGGAGACAAGGTCTTTAACTGGTCCTGCATGTTTGAATTTGGGAGTGGGGCAAAAGGTGAGGCCTTTGGAAAGGACTGATATTTCTGTGGGACTAAGGCTTCTGGAAGAAAGGTTCATGACTGTTGCAGGTCTGTTTAGGTTTTGGGTTCTGTGTGGTGGTGGGAGGGAGTTTTGGAGGGTGGGGTAAGTGTAGTAGGTCTGTGAGACAGGGTTTGTCAGCAATGAGGGGACATGGGGGAGGTTTGGAGGTTGTTGTAGAAGTGGTGGACAGTGGTACTCCGAGGCGGGAGTAGGAAGTGAGCAGGATGGAGAGCTTTTTGAGGAAGTGTTGTGCATGTTGCTCAAGTTCCTGCAGGGCAAGAGATTCAATGTGTGTTATGGGTTCCAGGAATGTGGGATTACATAGCAGGAGAGCTTTGCGGATGGAGCAAAGGTATTGGTTGGTTGGTTTACATGCGGGAGAAGGGACAAAATTATGAGGTCATCGGTCCCTTGTTCCTAATAAAACAGTGCCACAAGTTTGAGAATAAAACGAACAAAAGGGAAAGAAAGGAAAAACCACAAGAATGAAGGGAAGGCAACAAACACTAAAATGAACAAAAGAGGACAAGAAAATAGTTTCTAGTAACAGAAGAGAGTTAAGCATGAAAGCAGATTCAAGTGGTTGGCCAACCACAAGAATAAAAAGGGAAAGCCAGCCACTCTGCAACACATTAAAACCTCCACCCTAAAAGCACTAGGGTGGAAGAGACAGAGGGACAAAGGACATGCGCTAAAACGTACATAGAAGTACAAAACCCACTCTCACGGAGAAAATGTAAAACTAAAGCTGCTGTGGAGGCATTGTCACCCAACACCGAAGGCAGGGTGCTTGGAAAGTTAAAAGTCTGCCACAGAGCAGCTAAAATTGGGCAGTCCAGCAAGAGGTGGACGACTGTCATTTGGGAGCCCCAGTGACACTGAGGTGGGTCCTCATGATGGAGTGGTAAAGGGAAAGGAACTGTGGAGAGTCGGTTGAGGAAATGGTTGGTATCTTTTATATAGGAGGATAGGTATCCACGCATTAGCCACGTATGGCCAATGCAGAGCCGCCAGAGGACAACTGATTCACTGTGAGAGGCCCGCATGTTGCCTATCTCGCGAAGCGGTTATGCGTCGCCTGTTTGGCCAGCCTGTTGGCAAGTTCGCTGCCGGGGATCCTGATTTGTCCTGGGGTCCATACAAACACCACAGAGTAGCGGGACTGTACCAGGGCATAGATGGACTTCTGAATGGATGCTACCAGAGGGTGGCGAGGGTAGCACTGGTCAATAGCTTGTAGGCTGCTTAATGAGTCAGTAAATAGGAGAAATGACTTGCCAGGGCATGAGTGGATGTACTCAAGAGCAAGAGATATGGCAGCCAGCTCTGCAGTGAAAACACTGCAGCCACCTGGCAAGAAGTGCTGCTCAATATGTCCTCCATGAACATATGCGAAGCCTACATGACCATCAGCCATTGAGCCGTTGGTGTAAACCACTTCAGAGCCGCAGAACACATCAAGAATCGAGAGGAAGTGACAGCGGAGAGTGGCGGGGTTAACGGAGTCCTTAGGGCCATGGAAAAGGTCCAAATGAAGCTGTAGCCGAGGCGTACACCATGGGTGCGTATGTGAATGGGCCACAAGCAGAGGTGATAAAGGGTAGGATTCCAGTTCAGAGAGAAGGGGCCGCACACGAACCGCAATTGTTAACACTGATCTGGGCCGCCGATGTGAGAGATGGACTGCCACGGGCAGAAAAAGCAGACAGTTATTCAGATGTGCAGGGGAACTATGAATGTGTACTGCTTAACTGGGGAGCAGTTGCGCATGTCTGATCTGTAGTGGAGGGACACCAGCCTCCACCAGTACGCTGGTCACTGGACACGTACTAAAAGCTCCTGTCACCAATTGAACCCCACAGTGGTGCACAGGGTCGAGTAAATGCAATGCTGAAGGCACTGCCGAACCATAAACCACACTCCCACGGTCAATTCTGGATTGGACAAGGGCTCTGTGGAGCTGCAGCAGCGTGCAGCGATCTGCACCCTAATTGGTGTTGCTCAGGCAATGGAGGGCATTGAGGCACTGCCAGCACTTCCGCTTAAGCTGATAAAGATGAGGGAGCCAAGTCAATCAAGTGTTGAAGACCAGTCCTAGGAATTTATATGTCTCCACGACAGAGAGTGGATCGTCATTAAGCTAAAGTGTGGGTTCCGAACTGTCTGACACCGACAGAAGTGCATGACACACGACTTTGCGGATGAAAACTGGAGGCCGCAAGCTAGAGCCCATGACTGCGACTTGTGGATGGCTCCCTGAAGGCGCCGCTCAGCAACAACAGTACTGGAGCAGCAGTACAAAATGCAGAAGTCATCTGCATACAGAGAAGGTGAGACAGAGAGCTTGACTGCTGCTGCTAGACCGTTAATGGCCACTAAAAATAGAGAGACACTCAATACAGAGGCCTATGGGACCCCATACTCCTGGATATGGATGGAACTATGGGAGTCACCAACTTGGACATGGAAAGTAAGGAGCAGCAGGAAGTTTTGGATAAAAATCGGGAGTGGTCTCTGGAGACCCCACTCATACAATGTGGCAAGGATATGATGTCGCCAAGTCGTGGCTTATGCTTTATGTAAGTCAAAAAAGATGGCAATCAGGTGTTGCCATCTGGAAAAGGCTGTTCGCATGGCAGACTCAATGGTCACAAGATTATCAGTGGTAGAACGACCCTGGCAGAAGCCGCCCTGACATGGAGCCAGCAAGCCACGTGACTCCAAGACCCAACCCAACCGCCAACATACCATACGTTCCAGCAACTTACAAAGAACGTTGGTGAGGCTGATGGGCCAATAGCTATCCACATCAAGTGGGTTTTTGCTGGGTTTGAGCACCGGAATGATGGTGCTCTCCCGCCATTGCGATGGAAAGACGCCATTGCACCAGATCTGGTTGACGATGACGAGAAGATGTCGCTTGTGGTCAGATGAGAGATGTTTCATCATCTGGCTGTGGATGCGATCAGCCCCAGGAGCTGTGTCATGGCAATGTGCAAGGGCACTGAGGAGCTCCCTCTCTGTAAATGGGGCATTATAGGATTCACTGCAGTGAGTAGTGAATAAGAGGGCGTTCCGTCCCAGCCACCGTTTGAGTGTGCGAAAGGCTGGGGGGTAATTCTCCGATGCAGAGGCTTGAGCAAAGTGCTAAGTAATCGCATTTACGTTAATACATAACTCGCCATTTATGGTAATACCAGGCACAGCTGTTGGGGCCTGGTAACCGAAAAGATGTTTGATCTTTGCCCGGACTTGGGAAGATGTGGAGATGTATAAGGTAACTAGCACTGGCACGGAGCCATTTAAAGGCTATGAGGTGCTCCAGGGAAGGGTGCCACTTATGCGGCTGTAGAGCTCGCCGATGCTCAATTACTTCAGCGACTTCCAGTGACCACCAAGGGACTGCCTTATGTCTTGGGCACCCTAAAGAGAGAGGGATAGCATTTTCTGCAGCAGAAACAACTGTGCTAATCACCTGCTCAACCATCACATTGATGTTACCGTGTGGGGGAGATTCAGTGGTGACTCCAGAGGTGAAAGCTCCCCCGTCCGCCTTGTTCAAAGCCCATCTGGGCAGATGTCTGTGTGCCTCACGCTGGTGCAGTGACAGGAAGATAGGGAAGTGGTCACTACCACACAGGTCATCATGTGCTCTCCAGTGGATAGAGGGGAGAAGTCCTGGGCTGCAAAATGATAAATCAAGGGCCGAGTAAATAGCAAGAGTCACATTGAAATGCGTGGCGGCCCCAGTATTTATGAGGCAGAGGTCAAATTGCGACAGTAAAGTTTCGACATCTCTGCCTCAGCCAGTAAGCATGGTACCACCCCACAAGTGGTTATGGGCAATAAAATCACCCAGAGGTAGGAAAGGTTTAGGGAGTTGATCAATCAGTGCAGCTAATACATTCAGGGGTACTGCACCATCTGGAGGAAGATATACATTGCAGACAGTTATTTCCTGCGCCGTCCTTAATCTGACAGCCACAGCTTCAAGAGGGGTTTGAAGGGGCACTTGTTCACAACAGACCGAGTTTAGGACATAAACGCAAACACCACCTGACACTCAATTATAGTCACTATGGTTCCTGTAATATCCCTTATAGCCATGGAGGGCAGGGGTCTGCATTGCTGGGAACCAGGTTTCCTGGAGGGCAATGCAGATAGCAGGTGTAAAGCTTAAAAGTTGCCACAGCTCAGCCAGGCGGTGGAAAAAACCGCCACCAATTCCACTGGAGGATGACATCATGAGACTGGGAAGGTATGGAACATTCAGTGAGGCAGTTTATGCATCATAGTCACCTGCTGCCACCGATTTATTGCCTGAGCAGTTCAAATGGCTCTGAGCACTATGCGACTTAACTTCTGAGGTCATCAGTCACCTAGAACTTAGAACTAATTAAACCTAACTAACCTAAGGACATCACACACATCCATGCCCGAGGCAGGATTCGAACCTGCGACCGTAGCGGTCACGCGGTTCCAGACTGAAGCGCCTTTAACCGCATGGCCACACCGGCCGGCCGCCTGAGCAGTCTATATCCATTGTGTCTGAGCGTCTGGCATGATCTAGGGCGTCAGCAGACGCCAAAATCTCCACCCCATCCTCAGCTGCAGAGCTTGTGGGTTGCGGTGGTGTGGGTGCCACCACAATTTCCTTGGTCTTAGGGGTTTTTCTTTTTGGATTTCTCTCGCTGCTCCTTGGGTTTCCCTGACTGGGAGAACTTTACTGGCTCAGTCTCCGGGACTGAGGATGAGCGTGAAGCCGTACGACCAGCTGCTTTTGGGGCTCTTCAGCCACTGGTGGGTGTCATCTTTCCCACTAGAAGAAACCTGGGAAAGGAGTGACCCAAGGGACCCCTTCCTAGCGAGAGAAGCCGAAGAAGACTTACGCTTCTCTGGCTTAGAAGTGGGGATGGATGTCCCCGATGGTTTGGGTGGTGTTGCTCCCAAAGTAGCAAAGTAGGTGGTGCAGGAGCAACAGGGAGGGAAATGACCCCCCCCCCCCCCCCCCCTGCCCCATCAAGGGGGCAGGTGTAGTCTTCCGGCTCTGAGAGGTGAGTGGGTTGGCAGAGCTGATGGTGCCACAACTGTTGTAGCAGCGGCGTAAGACAATGTCATACGCACAGGAGGCAGGCATTCAAATTTCCTCTTAGCCTCAGTGTTTGGCAGTCTGTCCAGGGTCTTGTACTCCATGATTTTCCTTTCTTTCTGGAGAATCCTGCAGTCAGGCGAGCAAGGCGAATGGTGCTCTCCACAGTTGACACAGATGGGAGGCGGGGCACATGGAGTATTGGGATGTGATGGGCGTCCACAATCTTGGCATGTGATGCTGGAAGTACAGCGGGAAGACATATGGCCAAACTTCCAGCACTTAAAGCACCGCAGCATGGGAGAGATTTGGGGTTTTACATCACACCGGTAGACCATTACCTTTACCTTCTCAGGCAATGTATCACCCCTAAAGGCCAAGATGAAGGCACTGGTGGCAACCTGATTATTCTTTGGACCCCAGTGGTCTCTATGAAATATGATGCCCTGGACAATATTTAAGCTTTTATGGAGCGTGATGGTTACAGAAACATTCCCCAGTTCGCCACAAGAGATTAACTCCTGTGACTAGGCAGAGGATGCTGTTTTGATCAAGACTGACCGAGATCTCATTTTGGACAAGCCCTCCACCTCCCCAAACTTGTCCTCTAAATGCTCAACAAAAAACTGTGGCTTCATTGTCATGAAAGATTCCCCATCAGCTCTTGAACATACAAGGTACCGGGGTGAATAAGATCCGCTGCCATCCTTAGCCTGACGTTCCTCCCATGGTGTGGCCAGGGAGGGGAATGATTTGGGGTCATACTTCCGTGCATTGAATTGAATTCATGATCACTTAGAGACTGCTGGTGTTTCACCACCAGCAAGAGATGATGGACTACACTTCATTACGTACCATCCGCCTTGATGCCACCCACTCCGATCAGAGGCCCTCCCCACGGGTGCCACCCAGCCACAGCAAAGGCCATCTGGCAGGGTGGCCTTTGCCAGGAGTCCCGATGCCCCAGGGGGCTACAACCAACAGGGTACATGGAGGCCCCACCACAATGGACTGGCTACCGTGCTGGATATCAGGTGCAAAGAAGTCCATGGTCATCGTCGACGCAGAAATCGACAGTGCATAGTGCATGCGTGAAAATGTACCCAGGAAGGAGTCCTCGCCCAAGAGATGGAGAATGGGCAGGACTGCAAGGCGACAATGAGAAAGTGGGCTAACGATCTCAATGCACGATGGACACGATGCACCTTGTAAGGTGCCCTTCCCCAATTGGCTTGCTCTTTGGGAAAATTTTGAAGAATGGAGGTCAAACCCTACAGGGGACCATCACATAAAGGCTGAAACATGTGAAACTCCTTTTAGTTGCCCCGTATGACAGACAGGAATACCTCAGGCCTATTCTAACCCCCAGACACACACTCGTGTGTGTGTGGGGGGGGGGGGGGGGGGGGGGGCGGGGGGTACTGCAAGGAGGATTGGGCTTGGTGGATATGGTTTTGCAGGACTATGTTGGTGAGGGCTAAGGATTGGCAGAATCTAAACAGGTGGAGGTCATTGTGGAAGTGTGGCGGCGCGGTTCTTTCCGTCCCTTTACGACGAATCTGCACCTAGCTGTGAATATTGTCTCAGCAGATCATCAGTAGGGAAGCCGAGCGAAACCTACTGTACTTCGACATGAACCAGGCTGCAATTTATGTCACTAATCTACATTTCAGGAGAAACATGAAATGAAAGTTTAGAATTTTGTCCTCAATTAATAAATTCTGAAACTTAGGTGAACAAGTATCACTGCCAAGCCCATGCTAGTCTTAACACAGTCACTCACAATCCTTTTCACTCACGTCAGCGAGTTTATGGTGTTTCATTTCCCGAAAATGTAATAGCTACAAAAATACATATTGTTTTTGGTTGAGAATGCTTGCCAAATATTAAGTCTGTCGGTACCTGCTCAATACGCCATGCAGAATTTATGTCTTTTCTCATCACAATATTCACTTAAAAATTCTTAAATTTCTACACATCCATCGGAATTATTATGCCGTCACTTTACGGTACAACACTTTTGATGTATGAAACTCTGCTAGATCCTGAAACTTATCATTTCCATCGGAACTACTACTACGCACATCCGAACTGTTTCATGGCTAGGCTCCGACTCCTCCTTGTAATACTCTAAGTCTTCTCTACCAGCAGAGAGAGGTACGCGAAGAGTATTGCTTTACCATTGGTCAGTTTACTCAACAGCCAATAGCAAAACAACATTCTCCCGCATCAGTCTGCACTTTTCATCAATAACCAATTGCAAATTAGTAAACCTAAAGACTGCATTTTTTACCGATGTAATTATCAAATATGCTGAAGTTTTGTTTATGCATAAAGTTATTTACTATTGTTATTTATAATTGAATTAACTTTTCCTTTACCAAAAACTTACTTTACAAACCTATTCTATAAAAATCCCATTTTCCATATTCATACTTCGAAATGTTACCACACTAAATAATACTACAAAACTCGTTAAACAATTATCTTCATATTAACCTTAAACCACACCCATACATCATTCATACTGCTCAAACACATTTATAAGATTTTACCAACACAAAAAGACATAATAACACTTTATGAAAATACTGGAACAGTTTCTGAAAAACATTCTGATACTTTAGTGCACTCTAGTGGGGACAATCAAAACGAAATCAGTCCCCTATCCAATATTGTCCTCTATTGGCTGATACATAAACTACGTGCGCGTCCAGTCTCGCGTCACCATCTGTCACTATCCAGCTCTGAGACACATCTCCCACTTAACCGCCTCCACGGCAGGATCGAAAAATTACACAAAAATACACCCAAATACATGTGAAAAGTATGAAAAGGGCAAAATAGATGCACAGGGGGGAAAAAAGAGATGCAGTCTGAGGAAGACAACGATAGTGGAAAACGAAAACTCACTAAAATGGGGAGAAGTCACAAAGGTCAAAGTAGTGAATAACTAATCATTAATAAATGATCGTCGCATCCGCAGTGACGAGCAGTCCTTCCCTAAATATACCGAGGGTCTCACTGAAGCCTTCACTGACTGTAATTATCCTCCCATCCTTGTACAAAAACAAATCTCCTGTGCCTATCTTTCCAGGCTCCCACCACCTCCCAGAGTCTGGCCACAGAGGAGCACTCCCCTCGTAACTCAGTACCATCCAGGACTGGAGCAACTGAATTACATTCTCCACCAGAGTTTTGATTATCTCTCGCCGTGCCCTGAAATGAGAAATGTCCTACCCACTATCCTTCCCACCCCCTCCTACCATGGTATTCCGCCATCCACTGAACCTATGCAATATACTCATCCATCCTTACACAACCCCTGATCCCAATCCCTTACCTCATGGCTCATGCCCCTGTAATAGAACTAGATGCAAGACCTGTCCCATACATCCTCCTACCACCACCTACTCCAGTCCGGACACTAACATCACCTATCCCATCAAAGGCAGGGCTACCTGGGAAACCAGTCATGTGATTTACAAGCTAAGCTGCAATCACCGTGCTGCATTCTATGTAGACATGACAACCAACAAGCTGTCTGTCCATATGAACGGCCATCGACAAACTGGTTAAAAAACAAGTGGACCACCCTGTTGCTGAACACGCTGCCAAACATGATACCTCTCATCTCAATGACTGCTTCACAACCTGTGCTATATGGATCCTTCCCACCAACACCAGCTTTTCTGAATTGCGCAGGTGGGAACTTTCCCTGCAATACATCATATGTTCCCATAAACCTCTTGGCTTCAACCTATGTTAGTCATTGTCCTCACCCATCCAGCCCCCTCCCTTTTCCCATTCCAGCACTACACAGCTGTCATTTCACTGGCACACCCAGTCTTTTAATTTATTGTTATTTCTCTCCTTTCTGCTACTTACCCCTTCCCCCCTCCACACCTTCTCTCCTGCCCACTGTCTAAACTGCAACACTTCACTGTCTGCCACTCCCACCATACTATCCCTCCCCCTCTCCGCCCCAGCCTCCTCCTTACCCCCACCTAGACATCACTCCCATTATGCACTGTTGCTGCTGCTTGCAGTGTAGTTTTCAGCTCTCTGAGCCTGCAGACATATGTGCATGTTGCGTTTGTGTGAGTGTGTGTGTGCGTATGTGTATGTGTGTGTACTGCTGACAAAGGCCTTAATGGCTAAAAGCTACGATTCTGTGAATCTTTTTATTGTGCCTATCACGACTCAGCGTCTCCGCTATATGGTGAGTAGCAACTTTCCTTCTCTGGTATTGTTACATTCCATCCTGGATTTTCCATTGCTTGATTTAAGAAAATATTAAAGTGTAGTTAAGAAAATGTTATTTCCCTTAATTGCTAAAAATATTAATCATGCCCATGCCCATGCTCATGCTCATGCTCTCTCTCTCTCTCTCTCTCTCTCTCTCTCTCCCTTCCTATACGATAATTCCTATATCATGTATTTGATCACACTATAGCGAGTACAGTATGGTCATAGCAGTAAATAACACCTGTAACTGTATGACAATCAGCATGAAGGATGTGTTGTGGCCACATGTAGTAAGCGTTGCTTCACGCAGTGGAAAATGGCAAAACAGAGGCAGCCGGCGATCGCGGCATTGCGAAGTAGGCGTGGCACAGATAGCCTTGCTGACAGTTGCAGTCTACCAACCGGCTGACGCAAGGACGCATGCAGACCGAGCACAGAGCAAAGCTGGGAGAGTGCTGAGTAAGGGAAGTGAGGCCAGCACGCTAAGTTATGCTGCAATATATTGCGGGAGTAATAACAAGAAGCTGCCACCGAAGGTAAAAAACATCCTCCTGCCGGATATATATAGTGGAGCGCAGGCAGCAATGGACAGAAGCCATTAGGAAGGAGTTCAAATCTGATGATGGATGTGGTCCGTGTCTGAATGTTCAATCTTTGTAGGTGACGATTCCGGAAGTCTTTTCCAGCTCGCAGGAGTCATCCGTTCTCCGCCAGATATCAACTTCAGCTCTGGGCGTCAGCCCGAGTTCGGTCGGCACCATGGCTGGCTAACTACAGCAAGAACTACCAGCAGGACCGGCCGCAGTGCAGTCTTGGTTACAGGCGCTGCCGGGGACTGACGCCTGGACTTCACGGCAACCCGGCCCCACGGTGCGTGGTCCGTCCGTGACAGGACGGGACGGGACCTCGCAGACATCGTGACTGACAGCTTCCCAGCCTCCGGTGCAGCAGGCATCGGCAGCTGACCTCACGGTGATGTGGCTCCATGGGGGTGCCATACTGGGCTGCCGAGCGGCGACTAGTTCATTTCAACCACAGGGCATCCTGGCTCCATCGGAGCACTGGTGGCACGCGTTGCACGCATTGTTAGAGAATGTACACAGCAGCAGCCAGGCGGAAGGATCCGCAGGGCTGGGCAGTGACGACGAGGGAGAAATTGTAAAGAAAGCTCAATAAATAATTGCAAAACTCCACGCCGTTTCAGTCTTTTCGCAGCCACTGTGTCTGCTGCTAACAAGTACTGCAGAAGTCGTAACAAGTGGCAATCTGACATAACAGATGCAATCTTCACAAACACTCATGAAAACCTACCCTGTCCAATTGGAGACCTCAAAAAGGTCTTGTGCTGATTTGGTGTCCAGGACCATAATGTTGAAGAGGTCATTGTAATCTGTTCGCATCTCTACAGATTGGTCAGTAGGCTGTCATACATCTGAACAACCCAATGGCTAATTTGAGTTGTAATTTATGCATTTTTTGTTACACTTTCAATTTCTTTAACATGTTGAGCAGCCACAACAGAACCACACTCTTGATGCCGGTTGCTGGTGATCGACAGAAGAGCCTCACACCTGGTGCTCTGTGCCTGGTCTGATGTGGGAGTGAAACATTCACCAGCAAGTGTTTGGCAGTCACTGTGACAATATGTAATAAACACTACACTGGCACAACAGATGGATCTTATTGCCACATTTTGTGACGTCAAAGGCAATCTGCATCCTTTGAGGAAGGATAAATTACTCGTTTTTCTATCATCATTTCCCACACACATCGGGTACAGTCATCTAAGGTTTTAGTGAGCAATCAGACCAGTGTCCTCAGATTGACTGATCCATCTCCACCCAGTGAGCAATCAGACCAGTGTCCTCAGATTGACTGATCCATCTCCACCCACATGTTTTTAATGGGGTTGAGGTCTAAGGTATGATGAAAATGGAGTTCAATATGTCGTTAAACCAACCAATCAGCCAGTTCAGCAAATTTTGCTTATATCTCATTGTGTTCACCTACTTGTCAAATTCTATTCTAAGCCAGTCCACCTAAATAAAGCAATAATGTAAGTGTTTATTCAGAAGCAGCAAGCAGTACAAATATTGTTCGAATTAGGCAACTCTAGATCTTCACAGAGGCTTCTAATTCTTGCACTCACTCCTCAGCACGTTTATTTCTTACTGGTATTTGTTGCTGAAATGTGACTCCCGTAGTCACTATAAAAGGACATAAAAATAACTTTTACATATACTTCGCCTCTTTGTAAAGGATTCAGAATGGAGCTACATACTTGAGGGTGCATAGGTATTCAACAAATTGCCATTTAATTGCATTAAAAAATAGGCCACTTGAAAGGAAAATTAAAAACTTGCCACATTAGCCACACATACCACAAATTATCCAATTATCAGGGTTCAAGGATTGCAAATTCCTGTAGCTACATGGCAAGTAACAGAGTTCATTGTAAAGCTACATCAAAAATAGTAAAGTATTAGATAAACCTCTGTTGTCACAGACGCAACTAACTATTTTGTTTGAAAAATACCAATACCCGGTATATTCATATCAAAATTAATCTATCAACAGTAGGTAAACAGCACAATATCAAAATTAAGCTGCCAACAGTATATTAAGCAGTATGGTGATATATCCTCAGAGCCCGGATTTATATGAAAATGCACAGTTTTTGAATAGTCTAAATGCATGCATTAGCATAAGTCTTTACCATTCTCACCTTAAGGAAGTCACTGGTGCAGTTTTAAAGTGAATATAATTGCATATTTTGAGAAAAATTGGTTTTTCATGTATATTTATTAAAATTTACGAGTAATGGCATATTTCCCTTTTTCTAGTAAAAATAAAAATTCCCATTCATAGTCCAATTATATTTTTACAATAACATTATAAAGTACTGTAGGGTATTTAAAGTTCTAGTTCGTTGACACATGCAACAGTACTCTTTATTGTCTTGAAACGGCAACTAAAGATAAAGTTGTGCTATTTCATCATATGAGTTAATTGTTTAGCCATGCTGCAACAGCAGCGGGGTGTCCGTTTCTTCATAGTGTGATGATGAATAATCTTTAGTATGCCGTAAGATCAAATCTGCTGAATGTGTTACAAGCATTTACTTGCAATTGCAATCACAGCTCAGAGGCAAAAAGATGGAGTGAATAATAATTTGCTCCATTACACCACCAGTAAACTGTCGCAATCATCTGTGTTACGAAAATGAGTTATGGAGTTCAGGAGCGATAACTTCAGTGAGGATGGGTGAGTATCATTTTATCATGTTAACGAAGTATTGTTTCTGACAAAATGTTAGAAATCATACAGCATTTGAACACATCGAAACACAAACGAAATGGGACCAGGAAATTTGCTTCATGTCAAAAACATTTAACAGGAAAAGCCGATGTCCCCAGCAGTTCACATGACTCACTCGCCAAGGAATTCGGCTGAGCATGTAAAGTGCAGACATTCCTCTGTGGAAAACAAATATTCATTTTAAAATTTTCCTGTAAATACATACTAAGAAGAGAGTGCCTGACGAATCAATCCTTTGTGAAACGTGTGTCCAAGTGTTTCAGCTAAGTTACTCATGATATTCAGGAAGCGTTAAAACATTCGGGTTGCAATAGCCAAGACCACAAGACACAGACACTGCAGGTCAGTGTGTACGCAGTGCCACATACTACGTTTACACATGACACATCTTCTGAAAGATGAAAACCGAATTTTGGATACCATTCTATGCTACTGTAAAACAGGGTTACTTTGCACCTTAAGGGGTAACTTTGCACCGGTTCTGAGAAAAGATTCAAACCTCCCTAACGCTAAAGACACTAAATATTTTCATAGAATTTTGTTTCTACACAATAGTTGGCACCCTTGGCAATGTAGTCTGTTGGAATGTCTTTGCCCTCCGTCATCTTAGGTGCCTTTGTAAAACATTAGTTACATGTTGCATTTTTGCTCAAATTTTTGTGACAAAAAAGGTTAGTAACATTTATTCATGTGAAGAAAACAGTTGTCTTTTAAATCACACCTATATTCTAGTTATCAGTGCATGAGTATATTTCTGAAAGTAGCCTTGGAGGTTATTTTCTGAGCAAATGGGGGTAACTTTGCACCGTTAAGTAGGTGGAGCAAAGTAACCCCACAGTGTTTTGTTTTCTTAGTTTTAGATATAAATTAGCACAAAATCTTCAGAAACTGAATTTGGACAACAGATTAATGTTTTTTTAGCATGGGATGAGTGTATAAATGGAAACTTGGAGCACGGAGATACGTAGATTTCAAGCGTGCACATCTGGAAGAATGTCTGGAGTCCGTAAGAAATGGAACATTTTCGCAACGCAAAGCTGCAGAACATTATAAAATTCTCAGGAAGACTATAAACAATAAATTGAAATTACATCATGTTAGGAAGCCAGGTAGGTCACCAGTGTTCTCGAGAGAGGAAGCGGAATCCTTTGTTTCGTATATTCAGGCCATGAGTGACTTCGGTTCCCCATTGATGCAAAAGGCTCTTAGCTGTATAATAAGCAGTTGCTTGATCAAAATTGATAGGCAGGTGAAGTTTTTTTACAAATAGTACTCCTGGGGTTGACTGGATGAAATCCTTTATGTCACGTTACCCCATATCGAAGGAACAGTTTGCGTCAAATATAAAGCATAGCAGAGCTGCACTAGATGAAGGTACAGTGAGAGCCTTTATGGAAAATTTGAAGGATGTGGTGAAAGATGTGCCTCCAGAGAACATTTGGAACCTGGATGAGACTAACTTAACTGATGATCCGGGAAAGAACAAAGTTATATGTCGCCTTGGAACCAAATATCCAGAAAAAAATCTGCAATTTTTCTCAATCCAGCACTTCATTAATGATGTGTGGAAGTGCAGCTGGGAAAGTACTGCTCCCATTTGTGGTATATAAAGCTACCCAACTGTGGAATACCTGAGTGGAAGGAGGACCAAAGCAGTGTCGCTACCAAACCTTTAAATCAGGTTGGTTTGATACATGTACTTTCAGAGACTGGTTTGAAAGTCTCATGTTGCCAAGACTGAAAAAACTAGAAGCAAAAATATATTCACATTGCTGACAATCTGTTGACACATTTAAACGTTAACATATTTCAGAAGTGTATAGATGAAAATATTGCATTTGTATTCTGCCCCCAACAGCATACATCTAACTCAACCATTAGATGTTGCTTTTTTTAGGCCCATGAAAGTGGCACGGAGGAGGGTTCTGACAGAATGGAAAAGGACTCCTGAAGGTATGAGTTGTTCTGACTTACCCAAACATCATTTTCCACATCCACTCAAAAAACTTCTTGAAACTCTTGGACCAACTTTCAAACAAAATCTCCAAAGTGGCTTAAGGAAATGTAGGAATTATCCTTGTGATGTCCAACCATTACTGGACAGAATTTCCAATAAACAAATTGAGCCATCAGCTACAATCGCACCAAAAAGTATTGGTACACATGCGTACTTATCGTTGCTGGTTACAAACGCCGCACCTTCCGGTACACAGCACATGTACGTGCTACCTCACATAGCAGACATTACAATTCTGCACACAGTGCCTACCATTAACAAAGAAATGCAGTGTTAAGGGCAAACATGTATCTCCTCTGCACACAAGAAGTGTTGGCACAGAGCATGGTTTCTCAGTATATTGCTGGATTTTCAGGTATCAGAACGCCATCTGCTGACGCAATAGACACTGCGTGTTGTTGACGGCCCAATCACTAGTATGTTGCTGTATTGTGCGATAGTGGTCAGCATTGGGCCGAAGAAGAAGGAACATTCAGTGGCATTGCGTGAGAGAGTGGTATTGCTCCACTCACAAGGTAGAAGCTATCGACAAATCGGAGCAGAGGTGTCTGTTAGCTACACCATGGTACGAGTCATCATTCATAAATATAAAGAGACTGGAACAACAGTGAATAAGTGTCATCCTGGACATCCAAAAGGGTTTACAACCCGAAAACGTCGCCGTATCATCGCACTTGCTCGGAAGGAACCTGCTACAAGTGCAGCAACTATTGCTGAGGTGGTTCAGACAGCATCCGACAAGATGGTTAGTGTTCAAACTATATGAAATGTGTTGAATGAGGCTGACATGCATAGACGTTCTCCCAAGAAAAAGCCATACACATTGTAAATTAACTGGCAGAAACACCTGCAGTTTGCCAAGAACTACATCAGCAAGCCGATGGAGTTTTGGAACACACTGATATTTGGCGATGAATCGAAGTTCACAATGTGATCGGATCCGATGCAAGAAAGTAAGTTCGGCACAAACCGAATATGCACCTCAACATCAAGCACATGCATCCCACAGTCAAACACAGTGAGGGCGGTATCATGGTCTGGGGCTGTATGGAGGCGTCCAGCGTTGGAAATCTAGCTGTAATCCACAGTACAATGGATCATATGAGATACATCGACGTGTTGTGAGGTAATTTACACGCTAATGCACAGACATTGGGCCTTGCTGGGGTGTTTCATTTCCAGCAAGACAATGACTCAAAACATACCACCATGAAAACCTGGGAGTGGTTACTGCACAATGCCCCCGGAAGGGTTCTAACACCATCTAAGAGCCCTGATTTGAACCCCATTGAGAACCTACGGCTCATCTTGACACACAAGTCATAAAAAGGCGTCCATCAGGTAAAAACGACCTGGAGAAAGTGCTCCTGGAGGAATGGTCAAAAATTACCCTTGATATCACCCGGAATTTAATATAAAGCATTCCTAAGCGTTTACTGCTGTTATAGATGCTAAAGGGATGCACACTAACTATTAGAAGGTGAACATCAATGAAGAAAATGAACACACTGTCCAATTCATATGCATGTGCCAATACTTTTTTGAATGCAGAAGAGCGATATTTAGTTTCATAACACTGTTTGTTACTTTACGGACAGGTGATATAGACATATTTGTAACCTATGTAATGTAAGGTGGCACATGTCTGGGTTCTGTTCTGAAATATATGTCTCGTTTAACCTACAACCACTAAAATGTAACTGTGCCAATACTTTTTGGTGCAATTGTATATCCGCAGCTTTCTTGGATGTACTTAAGTGCACAAAACATGCGTGTGCAGTAACTCCAAAGGTTCCAAGGAAGAGGAAGATTAACCTAGCTGCAGGAAAGAGTCTATCTCATGAAGAACTGGTGCAGCAACAGGAAGGTAATAATGAATCACTGCATTATACCAGTGGCATTAGGAAACCTGGAAGAAGACAAATCCTGGATGTTCTTCTGATGAGCCAACAATTGTGGAATCAAGTTCTGACGAAGGCTTGAAATCCTTCAGTCAGAAATATATTGAAGAGATTTCTAGTACAACAAAATTTCAACATGAAATTTAACCACTTGTAAGGAGATTGGTGAATTTGTTGTAATACAGTATGGTAACACATACTATCCAGGAATCGTAGAGGATTTCAATAAGAGGCGGCTATGATACAACCTCCCAACAATTGGAGAGTTGGGTGAAAGTGTGTATATATAAATAAGCATGAATATTACCATGCAATTACATTTTCACATATAAAGATCAAATTATCATTACATTTCATGTGAAAATTAGATTTAATTATGCAAAATGTTTTTCATATTTCTTAAAATTTTCCATGTAAAATAAAAAAATTGCATTCCTCATTATTTTTCATTTTTTCCTTTCAGTTATTTAGAAAATTTAACTTATGTTTGTTTCCTGTGGTGCTGCATACCACAGATATTATTCATGTATGTATGTTTGTATGTGAACCGGGGACTTAGAAACAACAAAGGGGCTCCGTCCCGTCCCCACCGCAGCTGCCGTGGTCCACAACCCCATGATGACTACAGCAGTCCACTTCACCCCTCTGCCACCCCACACCGAACCCAGTGTTATTGTGTGGTTCAGCCCACAGTGAACACCCCCTCCCCCCCTCCTCCAGGGAGGGAATGTCTCACACTAGACGAGTGTAACTGCTATGTTTGTGTGGTAGAGTATTGATGGTGTATGCGTACATGGAGAATTTGTTTGCGCACCAATCGCTAACACAGTTTAGCTGAGGTGGAATAAGGGGAACCAGCCCACATTCGCCAAGGCAGATGAAAAACCGCCTAAAAACCATCCACAGACTGGCCGGCTCACCGTACCTCGATACAAGTGCACCGGGTGGATTTGTGCCTGGGCCTTTAATTTTAGTGGTTCAAAGTTACCCTCCCATATGAGATACTTTACAAGAGTTTTCAAAAAATCATACAAATTCAACAGTATATCTCTAGCATCTTATTGTAGTGTTAGAATGGATTAAGTCAATTTCCCAAAGCTATTTTTTTAAATTACTATGTCTTGCATGACTCCATAACTGTAGAAAAGTCATTCCATCCATATTAGCCGAAAAATTTTAAAAACAAAGATAACCTAACAGTCCAAGCACTTTTCAAAACTGATTACTTTTACATGGGAGTGGAAATCGATTGTAGAATTGAAAAACTGGCAACTAAAAGTGGATTTCCAGAATGGATTTTGAAGTGTTCACGTGACCACCCAGAAGTGGTATTGGAAAATGGCTTTGAGAAATCCTATTTTGAGAGCCTCAAGTAAACAGGGTGATAGTCGGTGCAATGAAATCAGATAACAGAACTTAGCTGTTAAATATTCAAGTATTAGGAATTACAAATATTACAATTGCAAATTTTTTTAATGATTCCCTTGCTTTTTTGAGGTCATATTTTATAAAATACGAGAGTGTGCTGTTCGTAGTGCTAAAGTCTAGATCAGAACCAATGGTATCTTCGGCAGCTCATACATTGGCAAAGTGTCAAATTTGAGTAGCCAATGACATGGTACTTTCACATAACCAACGAATAGCAAGAAAACAAGCAAGGAAATTACACTGGCGAAATTGAAGCAATTGTCTAGTTTGATATTTTTGCTTTTCCTGTGATTATAGTGGGCCAATTGTATGAAATGGACTGAATTAACTGAAATGCTTTTGCATGGTGACGACATTTAGCGGTGTATGTCACGGTTTGAAAGTGCCAACAAGGAAATGTATGAAATGCGGAACAGAAATGTCTCTTAAAAAAAAAAGACAAATTTCCTGGTTTAATTTAGAAATGTAGCAAAAACTGGCACTTCTCAAAGTGCTCAATCAGGAAGAATTCATGGTTTGCAGGGATTAATATGAGAATTACTTATTGGTGAATGAATGAAAGCTGAATTTACTGCCTGAGAACTTGACTTGGCAAAACAAACTGTCGTCAATTGTGACAATTTTGTTGTGAGGTTTGCTTGGAAATGTAACTCCGACAGAACGACAAACTTGGTGGTGAAGGGGATGTTGTCGAGATAGACTGTAGAGGTACATAATGCTAATAGACTGTAGAGGTACATAATGCTACAAAGCACAGCAATACATCTCACTTTATTTTTACTAGACCGGTGAAAGAGGTGGTTGTGAAAAATGTGAATTTAATTAGCAGTAGAGTAAAGAACATCTGATGTGTCTGAGTTTGTTTGAATTTATGTGCAATATGAGGCAGGAAAATGCAGGCACAACATAGAAAGTGGACGTGTAATTTGGACTGGTCAGGGAAGGGTCACTTTCACTTTGCAGTAGTGCTTTGGGGGTGCTGTGGACTCCAAAGAAGAAAGGGACTTGACGACAATGGTCAAGCACTATAAAGGAAAGTGAATATTATTGCACACTATGCTGTCCTATCTCAAGTTAAGTATGAACTTATGGCTTTGGTGAAGAATCATGTATGAACATGTTGCCTGTAAAGCTTTGTTAATTATCAATTGTTGCGAGATGATAAGTTACCTGAATATAGAACAACTGTGGAAACAGTGTATTGTGATTTCATATTGAGTTATTTAAATGTAGAATTTCCCTTATAGCCCTCGCCCCTCTGTAATCGGAAAACAAATGAACGGTTAAATACATAGCAAGACCATAACATAAAAAAAAAGAAAATGGCAACTGGGAAATTTGGAAAAAAAAGGTAACTGTTATTACATGGGGACAAGTAAACACCTGGCACCTCACAATATATCGAGCACTTAATGTCAACCCTTAACAGGAAAGCTACCTCAAGAAGAATTCCAGTGAGAAGTACTAGTTTGGCAGAGGTGAGAAGAAATCGGGTGGTGCCTAAGTGTTCCAAACTTTTTCTATTAAAGCTCACAAAGGACAATATTTTGCCAGGAACCATTATGAGGTCAGATTGTTTCTCCTACTGCATGCAGGTTTCCAGCATCTCACAGTAAACCATGAAGGGCTCGGTCACATGTGCCCATACAAATGCCAGAGAAAGCACATGGGCCAGTAATAATTGCTTTCTGCATGGCACTACACAGTAAAAAAACATTTTTTTTTATTCTTGTCTCTTTCAATGTGTCTGGAGGAACCAGCATCCACGTGAGGCAGATTTATTTTTATGTCTATTGCAGGCTGCAGCAACAGTCTACTATCAGATTCAATAAAACATAATCCACTTTTTACATTTTATCCTTGGTAACTGTTGTTCATAATATTAGTAGTGCTTTCATCGCTTTTGCTTGTTGTTGCAGATATCTCACTATCTCCAGCACTCTATTCTGTTTTCTTCTGAATACGTCGTCATTCTCCAGAACATGCTAAGGCAGGTAGCTAGTAGTACAGCTTTAACTGCTGCAAGTGAAACAAACACAAATCACATTCATAATCTGATGTGTCAGAAATACTTTGCAGTTTTGTACCACACTGTACCCAGGTAGCTGACAGCATGTGGAACGCACACAAGGATTTTTTAGATTAGGCGACTCTCCAGCCAATCCAGTTAATGATGGCTGTTGGAGTCCCAGAACTATCAGTGTAGGACCGAAAGAAATCCCTCCCACTGGTGACAGTATTAAAATTCTAGAGGTTAACGGCCAAAGCATTCACAACAAAGTGCCCAGTTAGAAGTAATCCTGAAAAGCAGCAAAGCTCACGCAACACTAGGTACAGAAGGTTGATTTAAACCTGAAATTGACAGCAGGGAGATTCTTGGGGAAAATTTCAGTGTGTACTGAAAGGATAGGCTAATGGGAAATGGAGGTGTTGTATTTGTCACAGTATACAAAATACTCAAACCCACTGAGGTAGAAATTGAAGCTGCATGCAAGACTGGGCAAGATTCAGTATCAGGAGGGGGCATAAAATGCTAACTACATCCTTCTCTTGTCCACCAGACTCATCTGGTGTGACTAGAAGCGTTAGAGACAACCTCAGCTTGCTTATACATAAGCACCCCAGTCACTCTCTAATCACTTGTAGAGATGTGAATCATCCAAGAATCAATTGGGAAAACTACAGTTTTGTTAGTGGTGGTCATGGTGCAACATCCTGTGAAACATTACAAAATGCCTTCTCTGATAACTGTCTGGAACAGATAGTTCGGAACCCCACTCATGATGAAAATGTGTTGGATCTGATGGCAGGAAATAGACATGGTTGTGGCAACGATGATTACCAAAGCACAACTATAAGAAGCAGAAAGATATGTACATTCAGTAAACTGGATGAAAAACCAGTAGTGTCAACTCTCAAAGAGGAGCTTGAAACTTTCAGCACAAGGCAGGAGCATGTAGAGGAACTATTACTCAAGTTTATATGAATAGCTGATCATGCACTGGATGCAGTTCATAATTGGAGGGAACCTCCATGGTAAGTAGTCACTGAAAATAAACTTTGAAAGAAACGGAGATTACAGCACAAGAAGTGTAGAACAAAGTGTAGAACTATAAATAGAGAGATGCTGAATAAAACATGTGTGGCTGTCAAGAGAGCAAAGCACGAAGCCTTCAGTTGCTACCATAGAAGAACATTGTCAAATGATCATTCACAAAACCCAAAAAAAGTCTGGTCATACATAAAGGCTGTTAGTGGCACAAAGGTTCCCAGTACATGTACCCAGTACATAGCGAATGATACAGGAACTGAAATTGAAGGTAGCAAAGTGAAAGCTGAAATGTTTAATTCCATTTCCAAATGTTCTTTTACAAAGGAAAACCTGGGAGAATTGCCTAAATTTAATCCACATACCATTGAAAAGATGACTGACATCAGTATTAGTGTCAGTGGTGTTGAGGAACAATTTTGTTAAAACTGAACAAAGCTCCAGGGCCCTGGTGGAATCCCTATCAGATTCTATATTGAATTTGCACCTGAGTTACTCTCTCTTTCAACTATAATCTATCACAGATACCGTGAACAAAAAACTATGCCCAGTAACTGGAAGGAAACACAGGTGATACCTGTCTACAAGAAGGGTAGCAGAAGTGATCCACAAAACTACCATCCGATATCCTTCACATCAATTTGTAGCAGAGTCTAAGAAAATATTCTGAGCTCTAACATAATGAGGTATCTTGAACAGAATCTTCTCAATGCCAATCGGCATGGATTCCAAAAAGATTGATCATGTGAAAATCAGCTTTTACTTTTCTCACAACATATATGAAAGCTTTGGATCACAATAGTTAGGTAGATATTTCTTGCTTTCCTAAAAGCATTTCACTCAGTACCACACCTACACTTATTGTCAAAAGTACGATCATATGGAGTATCAAGTAAAATTTGTGACTTGATTCAAGACTTTTTTGCAGGGCGAACACAGCATATTATCTTGGGTGGAGAGTCGTCGTCAGATGTAGAAGTAACTTCGGGTGTGCCCCAGGGAATTGTGTTGGGACCCTAGTTGTTCATGTTGTATATTAATGATCTTGAGGACAATATTAATAGTAACTTCAGACTTTTTACATATGATGCAGTTATATATACAATAAATTACTATCTGAATGAAGCTACATAAACATTCAGTCAGATCTAGATAAGATCTCAAAGTGATGCAAAGACTGGCAACTTGCTTTAAATGTTCAGAAACATAAAATTGTGCACTTAACAAAAAAAGAAGAGAGAGAGAGAGACAGAGAGAGAGAGAGAGAGAGAGAGAGAGAGACAGAGAGAGAGAGAGAGAGATAGAGAGAGACATGGTAACCTATGACTATAATATCAATGAGTTACAGCTGGAATCTGCCAACTCATATGAATATCTGGCCTGTAAAACTTTGTAGGGGGGTATGAAATGGACTGATCACATGAGATCTGTTGTGGGTAGAAAAAATGGAAATGATTGTATGGCATTGTTGGCCGGGAGGACCCATGCCGGGGAGTGCGGCCACCTTATTGCAAATCCTTTTTAGTTGAGGCCACTTCGGCGACTTGTGGGTCAATGATGACGAAAATAATGATGAAGGACACAGAACACCCAGTCCCCTCCTGGGAATCGAACTCGGGGCTCTTGCGTGATAGGCGGATTGTTGTGGGTAGAGCAGGTGGCATACTTAGGTAGAATACTGGGTGAGTACAGTCAGTCAGTCTACAAAGAAGACTGCTGACAAATCACTCATGCGATCCACTTCAGATTATTGCTGAAGTGTGTGGGACTCATACCAAATAGGACTAACTAGGGATATTAAATCCATACAGATAAGGGCAGCATAAATGGTCACAGGTCTGTTTGACCCTTGGGGGAGTGTTACCATGATGCTGAAGAAAACTGTCAGACTCTTGAAGATAGATGTAAACTATCCTGAGGAACTCTGCAAAGTATCAAGAACCAGCTGTGCTCCATACATGAATGGAATGAGAAGAAACCTTAATAAATGGTACAATAGGGTGTACACTCTGCCACACACTTTGTAGTGGTTTGCAGGGTACGGATGCAAATGTGTCAGGATATTTTATCATATGGTTAGGCAGGCACCATATAGGACAGCTTTAATAGCTGAGAGTGAAGCAAGTACCCACCACATTCATAATCAAGACAGTCAAAAATTAATTTCTTGTTTCTATGAACATGTCACAATTTTCGAGGATGTGGTTAGGCAGGTACACAGGTTTAATTGCTGCAAATGAAATAAGCACCAGTCACATTCATAATCTGATTTGTCAGAAATACTTTGCTGATTAGTACCACTACCTCACAATTGTTGAGGATGTTGCTATGCATTCCATGAATATGTCATGATTTTGGAGTATATGGTTATGCAGAAACTTGAGAATACGGGAGAGTAGTACAAAGCGAAACATAGTACCCAGTGAAATGTATCATTTCAGCTATTTCTGGTAATAGCTGTTCTCTGTGTTGATATCAATGAGATTTTTTGACATGATTCTGCATTCTTCATGATATGTTATTGCCTTCTGGATGATCAGAAATTAAAGTCAACATCTACTTCAAAATTTTAATATTTTCCATAATACATACAGGTAAGATGAATTTGCTATTTTGTGCTCAAATGTACACTTTTAGCTATTTGCTGACTGGTTTTACACATGTTGGGTATGTAATTTATGAAAATGACTATTTTTTTCTTATGGTATCTTTAGTACACAGTGAAACACTTTTAGATAGTGAAAAAGAGTGTAGAGATGTGGATGGTGAGAAATTCAAGCCGATACAATTTATCAAGTTGCAGAATAGCACCAGCAAATCAAGTCTCTTACTGAAGGATTTTTATGGTACCTCGAAAGCTCCTCCCTGAAAAACGACAGGACACATAAAAGGGAGAAGCATCGTACTGAAGTCAACATCCGCAAAAGCGGCTACTGAAGAAAAACCTTTAAGGAAATGGGTAAAGTTAGTAGAAATGAAAAAGGAAGTGTGAAGAGCACCAATAAGCAGATAACTACGCAACACAATAGTAAAGGGCTTCAAATGAAAATGACAAAGCGATAAAGATGAGATGTCATCCAATCAACCAGAGGGGAGTTCATCACTAGAACTTTTTAATTTGAACTGGGTTGTTGAGATGGGGTACTATATTTTGGTAAAATTTTCTCTTTTTTTTTAAGCGAAAATGTAGAAAGCAGTAGATGGTAGTGATAAATAAAAGTCTCATATCTTTTTTTAAAAAAATAAAAAAAAAAGGTTTTGTATTCACAGAAGCAGAAGACATAGCTTGCGTATCAAAAAGGGTATTTTGATATTCCTGCCTGCGATGTTGTCTATGGCTCTAGGAGACTATCAAATTATATACTCTGTCCAATCAATTTTGGGAGGCTTGATATTCACTGAGCAAAACTTGTCTTAATGTTTACAATTGTTGTTAACATATATATTAATGTTTTATGCACAATAAAAGCTATTATTACTAATAATGTAAAATTACCTGCCCATTTAATTTTGCTTTATTCCAAAATTATGGCTAAGAATTGTTCTCTTAAATAAATATGAACATTTTGTTCTATAAAGCTAAGTTTACACTGTGGGATTTGTCATGGAGATTTGTACCCGGCACAAGTTGCAGAGAAAAGTATCTCAGCACATGTATATCATGACTTAGTTCAGGGTGATGTGCCCGGCACAAGCAGCCACATAGTGTGTTCTCACTGGTGACATGTAGTGAGTCATTTTCACGGAACATGGTTTCTGGCGCAGAACTTTTATTTCTATGCGCTAGCGCTGTGAATCTAATTGTAAAACGAGAGAATAAAAATCAGAGAAAGGAACACAGATGGTGGGTGCATAATTTTCTCAGTTATCATTGTAGTCACGGAGCTTACAGTTCAGTGACGAGTGACCTAAAAGTTCAAGACATACAGGGTTTCAAAAATTTTGTTCATATGTCTATGACGGACTTTGAAGTATTGCTAGATATGACTCTAATTTTGCCATCTCGAAATCCGCAAACTGTGTGATACAACATTCTACTCAATACAACACTGAACAATAACTAGGAGATATACAACAATGAAACTTCAGGCTGTTACACATTAAACACAGGCACATGCAGGGATGCCCACTGCATTTCACTCCAACACACCACTGGCACAAAGCTAAGAATGTTCCGGAACTTTTTGAACAGATCTTGTACAACAGTTTTAAGAAGTAAACTGCTGGAAAAAAATTAGTACACCTGGAAAGTCGACAGGGGATGGTAGATGTACTGATAGTAGTTTCAATGTCGTCCACCAACAGATAGTGTAATGGCATAGCTACCAGAGCACCATCTGTGTCTACACTTTAATAGGGAATGCTCACAGCCAGAATGCTCAGTGTGATGCTAACATATGAGACAAGCATGCAACCATGCCACAGTCTCGCATTCATGCTTCCTACAACCAACTGAGCAAGTCTGAAAGGGGTCAAATTTTAGCCTTCTGAGCAGCAGTGTGGTCCTTTTTGTAGAATTGCAACACACAATGAGATTTTCACTCTGCAGCAGAGTGCGCGCTAATATGAAACTTCCTGGCAGATTAAAACTGAGTGCCAGACTGAGACTCAAACTCGGGACCTTTGCTTTTTGCAGGCAATTGCTCTACCAACTGAACTTCCAAGTACGACACACAACCCGTCCTCACAGCTTCAATTCTGCCAGTACCTTGCCTCCTACCTTCAAAACTTCACAGAAGCTCTTCCGCAAACCTTGCGGAACTATCAACTCCTGGAAGAAAGGATATTGCAGAGACGTGGATTAGCCATAGCCTGGGGGAAGTTTCCAGATTGAGGTTTTCACTCTGCAGCAGAGTGTGTGCTGATATGAAACTTCTTGGTAGATTAAAACTGTGTGCCTGGCCAAGATTCGAACTCCGGACCTTTGCTTTTCATGGACACAACTGAGCTACCCAAGCACAACTCCCCCAGGCGGTGGCTAAGCTATGTCAGGGGAGGAACAGCCACATGTACAAAACATAATGGTTCTGGAAAACTTTAACTGTTATGCGGGATGTGGACTTCTTGGCAAAAGTGTGAGAACAGATCAGTGTTGGGTGCACCATCATGTATTTCCAGGCCATTACATTTACCTGTATCATCTGCATGCAGCATCTGTGACCTAACTAAGAAGCAAAAAAATGCAATATGTAAATTTTCTGGCTGGGAAAACACAGTATTACAGCTGCAAAGACGGAAATAGGTAATTAACTTAAAGGAACATGGAAAGTTTGACTATTTCATCATGAGTAAGTCATTTCTTCCTTTATCAAGCTACTGGTTTCTGAACAGTAGAAACAGGGAAACAAGCAATTTAAAACTACATGCACTATTTGAATAGTCTCCACCACTAATGTGTCTTACAACCAGATCTGTTTTTAAAAGTTCCAACAATATTGAAAAAAAAAAGACATTTAAAGGTGAGAGTGTAGCAGTTGCAGTGACGAAAGAACAACTATCAGCAATGTTACAGAATGGTTCTACATGGGATGATGTCATACTAGTGTCTCAAGAGGCACTTAGGACTATATGCCTGAAATCAAATCCCAATAGTTGTTTCTTTTTCATGAAGGCCAAATTATACAATATGTACATAGTATTTAGATGCAACAAGCTTTGAAAAACTCAAGCAAACTCATTACAGAACCAAACTAGTCTCACGTAACTGCTTCACTAAGAATTCAGAGATTCTGTAGAGAGAGAGAGAGAGAGAGAGAGAGAGAGAGAGAGAGAGAGAAGAGGGGAGGGGGGGGAGACATCTATATAAAATACTGAGCTAAATTTCATTAATTTATTAACAATTAGGGAACAACTTTAAATAAATGGTATCTCTTTTGCGTTTAATAAATACAGCAGAAATGTATGTGTTGTCTATTCAAACTCTAAACCAACAACAATAGCAAAAGAAATCCATAAACTTTAATATTCTTTACAAAATTATACAAGAAAATTTAACTGAGGAACTTGCTCACTTACTAAACAGAGATATCTCATACAAACTGTTCACTCTATTAAGACTCTTGGTTCAGCGGCTGACTGGAGTGGCTGCATTGTTTGAAGTCAAATGGTCTCAGTAGGTATCAAAAGCTTTCTCATTGGAGCCAACAACCCAGTCAGCACGAGTAAGCAGTGTGTCAAAGTGATCATAAATGAAAGCAGGCATAATATATGTAACAGGAATGGAAGTTCCTGAATGGATAACACACAAAACAAAGGAAAAGTAACCACTCACTTATAGCACATAGAAAATGTAATAGAAAACAGTATTTACTCTAGCTTACAAGATCTAGCTTCTTCTCTGGTAAAAGTACACACACAAACACAATCAAACACACAAAACATACACACCACGGACACAGTGGGAGTCTCACCATGACTACGATGTGTGTGTGTGTGTGTGTGTGTGTGTGTGTGTGTGTGTGTGTGTGTGTATGTGTGTGTGTGTGTGTACTTTTAGTACAGAAAGAGCAAGAGCTCAAAAGCTAGTGTAAATAATGTTTTCTGTTACATGTTTCTATTCGCCATGCATCAATCAGCTAAAGGTCAGTGGTTGCCTTTCTTTATTTTACATATTATGTGTAACAGAGTTTGAAACAGTTTAAATGTACTGACATATTCTTTGCACACAGTATTGAAAGCTACAGTTGGTAGCGAGCGCAGACAAGTGAATATCAATCTAAATTGAAGTATGATCTTACTATTTCTATATGTACAGCTACACCAGTTAGCCGCTGTGCTAAGAGCCTTCTTAGAGCATGTGATTAATAACTGATGGCATATCACTGCAACTGTATAACAATGTTTATACATTTCAAACTATTATAAACGTAAAATCTTTGTACAATACTCTTTATGTCTCTCTTAAAAAATCACATTTCTCTTATTTCTAGTAGCAATTATTTTAAAGTCGTACAACATTTAATTTGTTTTTATACACTCTATGTATACTCTGTGTTCTTGTACGCCTTACTTCATAGGTCAGCTGTGTTCATAACATTTTCTTCTAATTTAAAATAAATGGATCTTATTACAGCTTCTTCAAAAATGTCATACCAATTGTTTATTAAGCACTACCCAACAAAACATTTTACTGAAAGTACAATTTGTTGAAATTTGTCACAAATATAAAATTTAATTACTGTAATGTTTCTTTAATCAGTTAAGAGTTTCAATACATTAATTCACACTTAAAATTAAACTCACTAAAAAATTCTCTCTTAAATCTAGTACTGACTTTATTAATTACTAAAAAGAAAGAAGTAAGTGCAAAACTTAAATCACACTATTCACAAAGAATCTTCATCTCAGCCTCCTTAGACAAACATTTTTCTTTTTCCTCAGGCTATGTTACTATAAATCCATACTACTAAGAACATCAAATGCAAGTATTTCCTCAACTGTATAAAGCAACTGAAAACTACAGACAGAAATAAAATCAGAAATCTGCACTAGCTGATGAAGACTGCTGAGTTTCTATAAGAAAAAAATAAAATTTTCTTTTCCAGAAGAAAAAAGACGATCGAAAAGTTCTACAAGTACTGCACTTGTGAGTAAAAGACAAAACCAATAAATATTGTTTCTGCTAGAGAAATGAATACTAAGAATGTGAACAAAATCTAAACTGCAAACAATGCAAGCTACAATTCACATTACAACTGCTGTACAACATACAACAAACACACCAAAAAAAGGTTATGGAAGTCAGTTTTTCTTATTCAGTTTTTGTGCTTAGGGCAGCTGAAGATGGCTGGATGGACAGAAACAGAAATAAATAGATCAATTATAGTAACATAAATAAGGTTTTGAAACTAAGTTTCGGGTGTGCCAGAAAAGGAAACTTTACCATAACGCTGAGAGCAAATCGAGACATGTATAGCACGTGTGATGCGACACGACACTACAGCGCGACTCGCACATTCCTCATGTGTTGCACTGGTCTGTGCATATTGAGATGTGTACACAATCTTTGCATGCACAGGTTGATGAAGCTCTGCGCCGACGAAATTTAAGAGCCCTCGCTCTGTAATCTATCTCAAAGTATTTTACAAAAACTATTCAGTAAACATATTTGATTTTTGTTTTATCTGTAGTGTTATATGTTAGCTTCATGGTGAAGTGCCCATCATCTCACTACATATTACGATGTACCCATTTAGGTAAGACACTGCGCAAAAATTCTGAAAAGAGTGCAAGGAAAAATAGCGGTCGCTATGATTCTGCGTTTGGTGCACGTTACACTATACGATGTTGCATGTGAAATTTAGCTAACAAACTGAATTTTTCTTTAGACTTGGGATGAGGCCTCTATCGGCCTCTGATCTAGAGAAAAAGGATTGTACGTAGTGAGTTCACTCCAGATTGCAAACCCATGAGAATATAAGATTCATAACACCCCTCATATAGAAATGAAATTTGGTCAAATTGTAGTACCAAAGGAGAAGAGCATTTTGCCAAATTGTTAACACCTGGACCTACCTTATCTATGGTGATATATAAGAAGTTATAGTTTTTATTTAATTTATTTTTTTCACTTCTGTGACTATAATTTTTTAAGAGTCATCACTAACTAGAGAAACGGAGAATTTCCTAGCATGAAAATAAACATGAAATTTCTCTTACGTTACTGCAAACTGACACATTGAAGTTTTCTGTAAGCTATTGAGCTCTCTCATCATCAATTGCCGTTTCAGAATTCTGTCGAAATAGCTACTGCAAAGTGAGTTTGTGCAAATTATACTGTGTTTTGCCAAAAGAAGTACAATGAAACCTGTCACCAAGAGAAATGTAGCTGTTAATCATAAATGGTGATGCTTCTTACAATGAAGAAAGCTTATTAATTCACACAAAAATAAACTGTCAATTCTGTTGCAATTTTGGTTAATTCCTCATAACCCATTTTATTTTTACCAATGAAATGACTGGAATGGAAATTTACCAAAGGGTTTTATTCCTGTTTCTCATCTGACCAGTATTAAAATGACGATGAGCATACCATTAAGGCGGAGTGACACGCCCATGTCAGACACTGGTTACTTGCCTACGGCTGGTCACAATGACAATGTGTGATTCGCGAATAGGATAGTTATTGAGAGAAGAAAACAACACAATGGTCAGTGTACTGTCAGCAGCTGAGAACAATGCGTGTGACAGGAATATGGAAACTAGCCAGGTGGGCCTTGTGTGGGGAAGAGTTCACGTTGTTCGAAAAAACGCTGTCATGAAAATAGGACTGTCTTGTCAGCACCACATTTCAGTAAATTAAATATATATCATATCATCAGACTCTTCCAGGCCACCCATACTTTCGAAATAAAGCCTATTGCATTCGTCATTCGTGTAGCCTTTTGTGTAACTAGTTAATTGATGATGATACCATGTACGCAACCACTGAAATGCTTTTTCTCTAAATTACGCACCAGTTAAAACAATGTCATTCAGGGGGCTTCCTCGACTGTTCCTAGATTACAGTGAAAATGTGATGTCTGCATGAATGCAGTATGAAGTCCCTTATCACATTCATATCCAAGCAATCAAAGTGAAACTCATATACTTCAGATCTTGGACACTTTTTACCAGGAGTGGATAGCAGATACATCCACGGGAATTTCTACTTTTCAAATTTTTGTAATGGATTGTACAGATATGTTAGCATAGGCAGCACATACACACCCTAGTCTCACAGTATAACATTTAGAATTTCTGGCCTTGCTTTTTGGTCACATGATTTTATATTATTACTTTCTACTTCATTACCCTCGTCATGAATTGTCTGTCCCTTCTTGCAATTTGAAAACATTGTGGAAACAGAAGATATAATCCCAGTGGCTAATGGTTCACCAGTCAATGAACTGTGAATGGTTCATGACAAAAGAAACAATAATGAAATGAAACAGCAAAACTATATAGGTATAAATAACTGAAAAATATAATGAACTAATGAAAAAATGAAACATCACTCAATGACAATAATGTTCAGTAATAAGGCAATATTTTTCAGACGCCCAACACTACCACTGGCCATGTGTGGATTGCCTGACGGAGGACATGCGAGGATAACTTTTCCACCCCCCACCTCACCCCTCCCATAATGCTCGCATGGTGTGATGATTTGTGCCTCAAACATGCCGCCACACGACCTGGCGCAGGCGCATGTCACGTCGCCATGCGCCACATCCCAATTTGGACAGTTGCACTTGGACCTGCTGAGTTACAAAAATGGAAGCTGCGCCACACATGCTATATGCATCTCAATTTGTGCCTGGTGTTAGTGTGTATTACTGGTTTGAATTATGGCAGCTGAGACAAGAAATTCGAATGAAAAAAGTCATTAAAAAACCAAGGATTGCTCAGCAAGCAAGGGAGAGATGCATGTTCAGACGAGACAGGAAAACAAATGGTCAGAAAACAGACTGGAAAAGGAAGGCAATCATGACTGTAATGAAAACTGAATGTGAATGGGTAGTTCATGTAGCCATACAAATGAATGATAGATGGACCACTTAAGTTCTTTGCTGCAATCCAACAGCTAAAAGAGGACTGCGATGACAACTGAACAAAAGATGGGTAAGATGGCATTTTAAAATGTGAAGAAGTACCAGAAATGCTTTTAACTGAAGACTGCATTGCTTGAAAAAGCCTAGCAGGAGCCTCCATCCAGAAGTGTATGTTAAATTGATGATGATGATGATGATGATGATGATGATGATGATGATGAAGTGTTATTTAAGAGCATAGCAAGTATGAGGAAAGGTACGCTATAGTTGTCATCACTTATTATCATTTTTTATAATATTCTCCTTCCACTCTTTGATCTGTCAATGAAGAAGCTAATCCTGATATTAACACACCACCCCCTCCTCTCTCTCATGACATATTATGATTTTCTGTAATTAATATATTTATTAGGTCTGTTGTTGCTCAATTTCTATCTGCAATGTTTGGGGCAAATTTAAGTAGTGTATCTTAATACCACCTGCAGCTCTACAGTCTCACAATTTGAACAAAAACTTAAAAATAACAATCAGAAAATGAGGCATATTGCTTGAATTTGATTTTGTTTTCAGTGCAGAGTAATTTACTTAGTGTGTTACATTAGTTACTGTTACTGCCATCACCAATGTTTGGGCACTTTAAGAGAATGGATAAAACTATGAAGCCTAGAAAGATGCACCAGTTGAAGAAGAGAATAAGAGACCATTGGGAAGGTCAAGGAACAAGTGCTTAAATGGGGTGGAAGAAAGTATGCATACGCGCTGGAGAAAAGTCTGTGCCAGAGCAATAACACAGAGGTGGTGGGAAGACCACAGCAGATAAAGAAGCCTGTGTTCCACGCAGACCCTGACACTGATGGGAAACTGAAGAAGAAGAAGAAGAGGAAGGAGATGATGATGATGAATATGGAGAACCTAAATGGTTTGCTGACACATGATTTGTGAAAACCATTTGCACAGTGAGATGAGTAGCCAGAGGGTGGGATAGTCATGCATTATTACGGGTTGCTGCCAAACAGATCGTAGTGGACCACTTATTTCAGCAGTGACTGGTTACGGGACTGGTCCTGTAGGAGTCTACAGCCAGGCAAATCCTGTCGTGGTGTATAGTGTTAGGTATCTCAGTATGTGCAGGCCCATTGATTTATATAACCAGCACCTATAATTGGATTGGGATTGCATACATGTTTTATAAAACTGAAACAGGTATTCTTTGAATTGTGATTAAAGCACTGAAGAATATTTAGTTCCTTGCAGACCTTAAAGATCCCTGAGGTGTGCTACCCAGGAGAAATTTCAATTACATTTTAGTACTAAGAAAACTGTTCCTTATTTGTAATGCCACTGGTTTCTATTTATGCCGTTAAAACTGAATACCTAAACACTATTTATGCCGTTAAACCTGAATATCTAGACTAATGTTTTTCTGTTGATAAACCAACCCAAAACCATAGCATAGTGCCCACTTCTCCAAACTCCTGATATTGACTAGAAGCTGATGTGTTGCTGTTTAGAGACTGGAAAAAAAGCAAAATATATGTGAAAACAAGTGATATATTCTGAGCAATGTAGTGGTCTCCTAAATATGTCTATTATGCTACTGATGACAACAGCAAAGGCAAGACACTCTCCCTAGGAACACTGTTCTAAATGCTTGGAACTGATAGTGAACATGAAACCACACTGATAACGTTATACGAAGATATCACAGATGAAATACTTCTAAGTAGTGCTGTTTTGTCTGTGCAAGCCTGCTGTGCAGTAATCTCCTGCAGAATGAGATTATTAACAGTGGAATTTATATCACCTGGATCTGCTCTAGAAGCAAGAAGGTGCTTGGATTCAAAACCCACACGAGACAGCAATTCACCATCCAGCCGAAGGTATAAGTCTAGTAAGGGAACACTACGATAACTCTATGACCAAATGCAAAACTACCAGATTTCAAGAGAGTTAGTAACACATATCTTAAAGAATCAGAGAAGACTCCAATCTCCCAAATGTGATTAAAGAGGGAAAAGAGGATTCCTTTAGCTGAAGCATGGCGCCATTGTGTAAAGGACCTCTACGTGAACAATGATTGTAAAATGACTTATTCTGAATCCATATTCCACATGGATAAATTGCAGTTACTAAGTTTGTCGTCATCTGAATAAAGTAGCAAGTACTCCTTTCACCAACAGCTACGTGCTGGCAGATGAAGTGTTATTTAAGAGCATAGCAAGTATGACTGAAGGTACGCTATAGTTTTCATCACTTATTACCATTTCTGATAATATTCTCCTTCCACTCTTTGATTTGTCAATGAAGAAGCTAATCCTGATACATTGCCAGCTATGTGCTGACAGATGTCTGGATCACAAGTGACAGAGACAGTCACTCCGATGAAATGTCCAAGCACCATTCCTATGATAAAGCACTTGATCCTGAAGATAGGTCAGATTCTCTGGTTGCCACAGTGTCACATACAGGCTTCTGCCGGGATCTCACTTTTTATTCATTGGCTCAAACTACTGGATGACGAACTAGGGAAGCCGCTTTTGGGTAGCAAAGTGTGCAAGATGTCCGTAACAGAGCTATTATACACACATTTTCATACAGAAAATTCATATTTTTATAGAGTAGGTATGGAAGAAGGAAATATAATCATAACTACAGATGAAGAAAATATCCACCTCACATCAATAAGGTACCAGAGCACTTGTGGAAGGGTTTTACAGCAATCAATCGCAACAAAACGTGGTCATTTCCAGATTATATTGCCTTGAAGACACTGGCTCTGAGGGAAAGATATCAGAAAGACAAGCCAGAAATATGTATGGCAGAATATTTAATGTTTCAAAAATCAAGCTATACTGCTATGGCTTTTGGTTGTAACACAAACTACATAATGGAAAGTAGTGAGACACACATTCCTAGAAGAGGCATGCAGTTTACAATGAGTTGAATGATACTATTATGAACACAACAGATTGCTACTCACTATATAGTAAAGATGGTGAGTCACAGATAGGGACAACAAACAGACTGCCAAAGAAAGGACACTTTCGGCCAACTCTTACTTTTTTGACACACTTTCAGTTGTGACTATCCGCGACTTAGCATCTCCGCTTTATTGTGAGTAGAAATCTATCCTTTTCATAATAATATCCTTATTCCATCCTGGATTTTCCATTACTACAACGAGTTTACTTTTTTCACATGGAATAACTACAAAAATACCCAACATACATAACATGATTGGTAACAGGTAACAAAGAGAAGTGTAAAAATATTACTAAACTTACAAACGTAAAGACATTAGTGCACTTACAAGTAGTCTAATTCACCACCCAAGTTTCATGAATGGGATATGAAGAACAGGTAAGGGGAGGGCTGTAAGAAGCATTTTAGGTACATTCATTCTACTGTACTTATGACACTGATTATTGTGTGACCCATTTGTCGTAGATGTACCCAAAAACTGTCACTTACAGCAATAATTTAATGTTTATTCCTGTGTTATTTGATGCAAGGTTCCTCCCTGCCATCTAATTACTTCAAATACTAGCAGATCTGTACCATCATCAAGTGGCCCAAATATATAACTCTAGCATACAAACAATATAAAATTTAATATTCAGTTGTGTGTAAGTACATTACACGTTGTCTTCCACTGGCTGGCTAACTTCAAAATTCAGTAATAATTGTGCAATTAATTAGTTTGCATTGTAATTCAGAACCCCAGATATACTCAAATTTTCTATGAATATTTACATCTGCTGGCAACTGGGGCTGAACTATGTTGCACAATGGTTAAGGCACTGAACTCGTATTAGATACTTCTGCCCTCGTACTTTACCAGCTGAGCTAATGCTCTGTCTTTAATGACCTCAATTTCACTGAAACTTTTTCCTTTTGTTGCTTCAAACACAGCAAATTAAGCAATCAGTGCTGTCACAACTTTTCATTTCTTTCTTAACTGTTCCCTGTACATTCCAGCCAGTCTTCTGCCACTTATCATTTGTCATTCAATGTTTTAGTTCTCATTCACATGCACATTTTCTTGTCTCCCATAAAGACAGGAAATGAGTACAGGACATGAAACTTAACAAATAACAGTAGTTTGCACATTTAGTCATGTTTGCAGCAATTTTTTAATATGGCTACTTAACCTAAAAATAAATAAACATACATATATGAATCTAGTATTTTGCTACGAGACTCCTGTTCTATTATAATATGAAAAATATCACACCTAAATAAATACTGTAAAAAACTGAAACATATCACAATTTTTTGGCCATGTAACCTTAGAAGATAACATACAAAGAATGAAATCACAGCTTCAAATATGAACATAACAGCTATTATAAAAGTAACAACAATCTTTGGTACATTAACATTAGATAATGTCATTGTATCATCAGGTAGCAGCTGTACTTGTTGATGGCCTGCTTAGATGCTCTGCCAACCGCTTCTCTGTAAATTAAATGGCCATCACAGAATATTTGTGTGGTATAAAGTTACCTTAAAATTAATTACAAACACTAACTATGCTGTATTGTATGCAATGACAATGTAAATTAAAAACTGTATGAAGGGTGTTTGATATGTCCTTGCAAAGTCTAAGAGATCGCAAAACCGGCACGTATCGAGGTTATGTTTAGTTAGTAGCATTTTTGTAAAGAACACACACCAAGTTTCAGCCATATTGGTCTATTTCTTTGTGTTTGGCATTCATGTGAATCAAGGAAGTCAAGTGATTGCCAAAAATGGACGAAAAAGAATTCTTTATGGTGATTAAACATTACTTTATGAAAGGCAAAACGCCTCAGGAGACTAAAGAGAAGCTTGATAAACAGTACGGTGACTCTGCGTCTTTGATTAGAACAGTTTATACGTGGTTTCAAAATTTTCGGAGTGGTCATATGGGCACAAGTGATGCTGAACGTTCTGGACGCCCTGTGGAGGTTATGATTCCAGAAATCATTGATAAAATCCATGATATGGTGATGGATGACAGAAGAGTTAAGGTGCTGTGGGCATCTTGAATGAATGAGTACATAATATCAATATAATGGAAGGAAACATTCCACGTGGGAAAAATTATATATAAAAAACAAATATGAGGTGACTTACCGAACAAAAGCGCTGGCAGGTCGATAGACACACAAACAAACACAAACATACACACAAAATTCAAGCTTTCGCAACAGACTGTTGCCTCATCAGGAAAGAGGGAAGGAGAGGGGAAGACGAAAGGAAGTGGGTTTTAAGGGAGAGGGTAAGGAGTCATTCCAATCCCGGGAGCGGAAAGACTTACCTTAGGGGGAAAAAAGGACAGGTATACACTCGCACACACGCACATATCCATCCACACATACAGACACAAGCAGACATATTTAAAGACCTGCTTGTGTCTGTATGTGTGGATGGATATGTGCGTGTGTGCGAGTGTATACCTGTCCTTTTTTCCCCCTAAGGTAAGTCTTTCCGCTCCCGGGATTGGAATGACTCCTTACCCTCTCCCTTAAAACCCACTTCCTTTTGTCTTCCCCTCTCCTTCCCTCTTTCCTGATGAGGCAACAGTCTGTTGCGAAAGCTTGAATTTTGTGTGTATGTTTGTGTTTGTTTGTGTGTCTATCGACCTGCCAGCGCTTTTGTTCGGTAAGTCACCACATCTTTGTTTTTTATATATAATGAGTACATAATATTTTGCATAAACATTTGGACATGAGAAAGCTATCCACAAGATGGGTTCTGCGATTGCTCACACGTGACCAAAAACGGAATCGTGTGAAGTTTGCAGCTGTTCAGGAAGAATTTGCAGGACTTCAAGTGTTGTTTCGTCACTGTGGATGAAACATGGATACATTACTATACTCCTGAGACCAAACAACAATTTAAACAATGGGTTACCAAGGGAGAATCTGCACCAAAAAAGGCGAAGATCATTCCTTCGGCCAGAAAGGTTATGGCGACTGTCTTTTGGGATTCGCAAGGGATAATCCTCATCGACTATCTGGGAAAGGGTAAAACTATTACAGTTGAATATTACTCATTGTTACTGGACTGTTTGAAAACTGAGCTGCAAGAAAAATGCTGGAGACTGGAACGCAAAAAACTCCTTTTCCATCACGACAATGCATCAGCATACACCTCAGGAGTTGTGGTCGCAAAATTAATGGAAACAGGATTCCAACTTGTTTCACAGTGCCCCTATTCTCCAGACTTGGCTCCCTCGGACTACTATTTGTTCCCCAATTTGAAGAAATGGTTGGCGGGACAAAGAGTTTATTCAAATGAGGAGGTGATTGCAGCAACTAATAGCTATTTTGCAGACTTGAACAATTCCTATTATTTGGAAGGGATCAAAAAATTAGAACAGCGTTGGCCAAAGTGTGTAAGTCTAAAAGGGAGACTATGTCGAAAAATAAAGGTTTACCCCAAACACATAAGTAGTTTTTATTTTTGCACAGACTTTTCAAATGCTCCTAGTAAGTGAGATATTATCAACAATTATACTGATTCTAAGAAAATAATCTTACAAAGATATAGCAGGGAAATGCGAAACTACCAAAAGGATGGAGTCAACAACATTAAGGTTTAGGGCAAGAGAAGAACAGATAAAATACTTAGTTTATTACAGACACAAATCTAGAACGAGAGACCAGGCAATTCAAGAGAAGCAAAATGAGCGACTGCCAGCAATGATATGATATACAGAATGGAGTTCTCAGTTGGCACTGAGCCTGAATGGTACAGTGATTATGAGATGCCTTACCACCTTGATATTTCATATAAATGCTCACACTGAGGGAACACTGAAAACAGCACAGTGACAGTGCCTTTCAACAGACTGGAATAATATCACACTATGTTTTTGTATGTGTGTGTCAATGCCATTCTATTTTTCTCTCTGCCTTTCCTCTATACATGTCATTTCAAAAATACAACAGCTTCCATTTTTTAGTCTTGATCTGTTCTCTTGCTTTTTTTGTCATTCTTTTATTCATCCTACCATTTTTACCCCATAACATTGCTATCATTGTTAATTTATTGAATACGAAAAAGAACTCTCATTTAACATCATAAATGAACTCACCAACACTGGGGTGTTAAATGTTAATGGACCTCCTTTACTTTTCATTATCCCTTTCTTTGTTTTCCTCGACTTATCACAAACCTAACTTCAGTGCCAGTTCAGAACTACTATTACTTTTGGTAGTAATGGTGTACGAAATGTTCTTTTTGCTGTTTTCCATTTATATATTCTTCTGTTGTTAATCTCATTCTTTTTTTTTTCTTGGCCCAACTAATCTCACTTCATACACCTTCACCAGCATACTAGCATTCACTACTGTATGCCAAGGTTTTATATCAAGTTGAAATGAGGTTTGTATGATATTTATAACCTTTCCTGTCAGTTCCTATTTCTGTAGAAGTGAAAGAATGTTCTACTGCTCTCAGTTTCCTGTTAATTTTTATTTGTCTCAGTTTTGTAATAGTTTCCACACTGAAAAGTACAGTAAACATCTTTTCAGTCCAACAAACTTCATACAGTATTATATCTTAATGCCAAAGGCACAAAAGATTGAGGATTTTAAAGTATTATGGACTACAACAAAACAATTACTGCACTGCTGCCATTAGTAAGCACTCCACTCCATCTGGTGTTTCAAATTACAGTTTTGAATTTTCATACTAGGTGGACCACAGTGGGAAAGGCAATGTTTGTCATACATATCACTTCTTAATACTTTCAAAGATTTTCAGGCCTACTTTCAAACTTGCTCTATTAATTTCTTCTATTCATTATTGAAATTTATTATGAATAGAGCTAAATAATAGTACATACAATAAGATCAGTAAAATGCAGTCACATCAAGTATGTTCCATTAACAATTATTGTTACTTCTTTTCCCAGTTTAAGGTAAATTCCTTTAGAACTGCAGATAATAGCTTCCATGCCATGTAATATCCTTGCTTGACTCTTCTTTCAAATCTGAATTTCTTACAGTTATGGTGAAGTTTAACAGAATCTACAACATTTACAAATATATACTCCTCAGTATGTATATTAAGAGGAAAAAATCAGTGGCTTCTTTCTCGTCGGCTTTTACAACAGATTTTGTTGAAAATTTGTCAAAAGCTTTTCTCAAAATCTTTGAATGTCAGACAAAGTGGTACTTCACACTCATTGCTCAGAACTATAATTTCATTTTCACATCTTGCAAATGGTCCATGTGCTATGTCCACTTCTAAAATCAGATTGTTCCTTTGGCTAATAAATATCTAATGCTTTTTCTATTGAATCAAACGGAAAATTCATTGGAGAAAAGTGTAAATTTAGAAGGAAACTGTTGACTGGCTGAAAATGGAATGCTTGGAACATTTTCTCTCTACTGTCAGTTACGGTTTCATCTTTAATAATAAAATGTGACTTCTACCTAACATAAGTTTCTGTCTTATTTTCACGAACTCATTTTTCTGTCAATTGTTTCCCTTGGTAAATTCCCACTGTAAATTCTCAAATGCATTTTAGGGCATTTCCAGATAGTTTTGTTCAAGTCAACATATTCTAACATGTTCCTATTAGCATTTGTTTGAAACTAATGCCTTCTCTTAAATAGCTGCCTTGTTCTACTTGAGGTTTCCTTAATTTAAATACCATAATCTCAAAGTTTCTTTCCTTCCTTTGAAATTCCAAAGGTTTTACGCACCCCATCTGGCATCGTCATTCCAGCAACATTTGCTTACAGAAATATCTTTGTAAAATAATTGCTTCGTTTCATCTGCTTATGTATATCCATCATTACATATAAAGTTCAACTTACAGCTTGATTTAATTTGGTACCTCTCACTATTAAATAAATTCTCAAAACAGCTGTATTTCTATTTGAGATTTTCTTAATTGAAAGACCATAATATTTTTTTATCAGACAACTCTGTTTCTTCCCAGATTTGTATCCTTTTTTACTCAGGATCATATTAGTACATTATCAGTTCAATATTTAAGGTATGTGAGGCTCATCACACCCTGTACAATTTCTTTATTATTTTATTAAATACAGCAAAGTTTATTTTTAATTCCATTTCCGCTGCTGCTATTCTCGGCAACTTCAATGAACATATAACCTCTGCCATATTGGATAACACACTCAAAGTGTTCCATTGAAGAATAGATCTTTAATCTTATTTTCACAGTCAAATGCCCATTGTCATATTGAAGTCGGATTTGCTATTATTTATGTTTCTGCCTCTTTTTAGAAGCCTTCTATCTTCTACCTCATCATTAGATTCTGAGACAATAATGCACAGATTTAAATGATGTTTTTTTTTTATATTTTTAATATAAGCCTTGCTATTTTCATTGAGATTTCTCCAACATCTCACACCACAACTATATCCCAGTTGATCTTTTTAATTCCCTTCCCACCACTAACCTGTCTTTGGATACAAAAGTTCTTTAATTTACTGCCCCTAAGCACAAATTATTGGAAACAGATGGCTATTTAGCCAAACTTCAAGAAGATAGAAGCAACTGAGCATAGCCCATGACCTTACCCAGATTTCCTCAGTCCACTGCTCCCAATATTCTTCCCCAGGGGCCAGAATATCAACATTCCAGTATTTACATGTTGCAGCAGGGCTACCAACCACCTTACCAATAGCCTGACAAGGGTTAAATACTTTGGTAAGTCATAGGAACAGCATTAAATCTCAGTGGATAATTGCTCATAGCAGATTCAGCACAGGTCTGAGTCCTGGATAACAGTGCCTGGAATCAACATGACTAATTTGCATTCTGACTCTGAAGTGAATAGAATTATTTAGCAATCAGTCAGTCTTTGTGTGATTCATATAGCATCCAAGTCTCTGACTCAAGACACCAACTCACCATCTGTCTGCAGTGCAAGTTGTTAAGCACCCAACCCATATTTATTCCCAACAAAGGCACACATCAAGAGTGTTAACTTAAAGGTACTAACAGCTGTGCTGTACAGAAGTCTGCATTGACAGTAGGATCTGCCTCCACAGAACAACACCAACAATGCTATAATTTTTAAACTTTTAGCTTACATCACAAACATTTCCCAAACAGAAAAAAATAAAAGTTTTTGCCCTGCTCCATTACTTATCATCACACACCACACATCTGCAAATACATAATCATTTGCTGTCTATTTCACTTGCCACTGCTGTAAGGCCCCCCTACACACACACACACACACACACACACACACACACACACACACACACACACACACACACACACACACCATTAACTATTCTGCACAGTTCACATAATTTATATAACACGCCCAGTATGCAAGATATATGAGAAAGAAGAAATACTCTTGCACATTCTGATGCCAAAGAAGGCAGATGCCAACAGGTGAAGATATTTTCTAGATTTAGAAAGAGCTTTTGATAATGCTAACTGGAATATACACTTAAAAATTCTGGAGGAATAGGCCATTTATAGCTTGTACAGGAACCAGATTGTAGTTATAGAAAGTTGAAGGACAAAAAAGATTAGATTAGATTCAGTTTTTGTTCCATAGACCCAAAAAAATGAGATGATTGTTATGGGTGTGGAATATGTCACAAAGTATAACATAAAATATGTAAAACATTTGAATATAATACTTACTATCCTGATCATTTGTCAGGAGATTGTCAGAATGGGTGAATACATTACAGTAAACTGTAACTGCTAATATTTACAGAATTAATACACTGTCAGAATGAATAAATTAAATAAATTTATCAGACACAAAATTCCTAATCTTGACTGTTGTGACAAAATGCTGTCAAAACTTAAATTTAACAGACATTTTATTTAAGCTGGTCTAACAGTCCCTGTTAAGACATTTCTCTATAGAGTAGGTGAACTTGCCTTTCAAAAAGTCTTTCAAACTCTGTTTAAACTGTGCTTCATCATAATCCATGTTTTTTAATGGTTGCTGGCAATTTATCGAAAATGTGTGTTCATGAATATTTGACCCCTTTTTGTAGCAATGTAAGTGATTTTAGGTCTTTATGTAGATTGTTCTTATTCCTAGCATTGATACTATGTATTGAGCTGGTGGCTGGAAATATATTACTTGCAACAAATTTCAATAAGGAATAAATGTACTGAGAAGCAGTGGTTATAATGCAAAGTTCTTTGAACAGGTTTCTACATGATGTTCTTGAATTAACACCACAAATGATCCTTATCACACGCTTTTGCACGCTAGAAACTTTTACTCAGTTTGATGAGTTGCCCCAGAATATCATCATGTATAACATAATAGAATGACAGTAAGCACAGTATGCAAGTATTTTTATATTTATATATCTCCTACATCTGACATCATTCTCATTGCAAATACAGACTTGTTCAGGCGCTTCAGAAATTCTGTGGTATGCCCCTCCCAACTCAATTTATTATAGAGTCGTAACCCAAGAAATTTAACACTGTCAACCTTTCCAATCGGCATGCTGGAAGGAGATCTCTTACAGGTTCTGAACTGCATGTAGTTAGTATTTTCAAAGTTTAATGACAGTGAATTAGCTTTAAACCATTAATTAATGTCAGTGAAAATTTGATTAGCAGCTATTTCTAAATCTGTACTTGATTTGCTACTTATTGCAATATTTGTATCATCTGCAAACAAAACGAACTTAGCATCTGGCAATGTAACACACGAGAGGTCTTTAGTGTACACAAGAAAAACCAACGGACCAAGATGGAACCTTGTGTAGTACCACACAAAATTAATTCACAATCAGATGAAGACTGACTGCTTACTGCATGGGTACTTCACAACAACACCCTTTGTTTCCTGTTAGATAAGACTCAAACCATTTTGCAACACTCCCGGTGACACCACACTATTCTAATTAACTTAAGAGAATGCTGTGGTCCACACAGTCAAAGGCTTTTGACAGGTCACAGAAAATGCCAGTAACATCTAATTTACTATATAATGAAGAGATGTGACTTACCAAACGAAAGTGCTGGCATGTTGATAGACACACAAACAAAAACACAAAATTCAAGCTTTCGCAACCAACAGTTGCTTCATCAGGAAAGAGGGAATGTTTCCCTCTATTATATTCATATCTTTACTATATAATGAATTAAATATATTCTCACTGTAAGTGTAAATAACTTTCTCTATATCAGAACCCCTAAGAACCCCAAACTGTGACTTGGACAATATATTATTTGCAGTCAGAAGCTTAAGGAGACATTTGAACACAACCTGTTCAAATATTTTTGAAAAAGCCGGCTAAAGTGAAATTGGTCAATAGTTTGATGGTACCTATCTATCACCCATCTTGTAAAGAGGCTGAACTTCAGCATATTTTAGCCAGTCTGGAAATATTCCACTGATAAGAGATTGATTACACTTAAGAAAGAACTCAACTCGCATGAGCACTCTTTGGTTAACTTCGTTGATATGTTACCATATCCACCAGAATATTTACATTTTAAGGATTTTATGATGAATGCTACTTCTTTGGGAGATGTGAGTGTCATTTCCATTTTACTGAAGTTAATTTTAAAGACTGGTCTCAGATACTCCATTGCACTGTTCACCGAATCTGATAACCGCAAGCTGACAGTAACAGAAATAAAGTACTTCTTTAAGAGTTTTGCAACACAACATGCACTTGTTACCAATCTCTTATTTATTTTTAGAGCTATCTATTTCCCTTCCTTTTTGGCCTCACCTCTCTCTCTTCACTACATACCATACAGTTTTCATTTTGTTGCCTGATGTAATGATCTCTTTCTCATAACAAATTGCTTTTATTTCTGGATTACTTGCTTCAGTATTTTGCAGTATTCTTTATAATAAATTACAATTCTAACATCAGAGCTGTTCCTAGACAGTAGATACAGTCTCCTTCCTGTCCCACATATCTTCATTCCTTGTGTAATCTTTTGTTTATTTTTTGACTTCTGTGTGACTTAAGTTACCTTTCGAGGAAAGAAATTTTCAAAAGTGGAGGTAACTTTATTAACGAATGCTTTGTACTTTCCCTTTGAATCAGAAGTATTGTAAACATCTATCCAGTTCATTTCTTTGAGCAATTTCCTGAATTTCTCAATTTTCGACTGATTTATTACCCTCCTGTATTCAGATTTAACACATTTTTTTTATCCAGACAAGTTTCACCATTTAACACGAGATGCTGCATGTCATGATCAGATTGCCCATGTACCATTGGTTTTGTGATATGACTTTTGTACCTAGATTTGTCTAAAAAGATATCATCAAATGCAGTCTCAGAGCATTTACATATCCTAGCTGCAAAGTTCACAGTACCTACTAAACTAAATGACAGTGTTACTGACTGCAACAATTGTTCACAGGCAAAGCTTTTCAATAAACCCACATTAAAATCACCAGCAACCACTTTTTTTATGTGAGATGGGACAACAGAGCTTCCAGATTTTTTATGAACAGGTTAAAATTTCCTGAATGTGATCTGTGTACACTTACTATTATAATGAACTTATTATGAAACAGTAATTCTGTTGCAGAAGCTTCTAAGTGCGGCTCTGAGCAAAATTTATTACTATCAATATTCTTGAAATCAAAACAGTTTCTGGCAACTCCTCCTTTCTCCATATTTTCTCTACAGATGTAAGAAGCTAACTTGAATCCTATAACATTTAACATATCTATACTAGTGGTCAGTGATGTTCAGAGAGGCTGATTATATCAACTGGTTTGCTCAACTAATCCTTCAACACAAATAACCAACTCATTAAGCTTACCCCTTAGTCTTCGGGTATTCTGATGCAATAAGGATAAATGATTCTGTGCACTGGCTGAATTACAACTGGATGAACCTAACTTTCCAGTCAATTTTTGAGTATCAAGTTTAAATGAGAGGCTGTCTGCATGAACTGTGTACATTAAAATTTGCTTTCTGGCTGCCTGTTTTATTAATGTGAATGTCATTTTCAGCCTGACCCTGAACATCTTTCATTTCTGCCCTCCCTACCCTAAAAAAACTGCTGTTCTATCACTTGTATCCACTGGCACTTCACACTTGTGATAGTGTCCCCCTTAAATTACTTGCTATTAGCCCGAACAATTTTCCCTTCCCTCTCCTGTTGAGCTGAAGGCCATGCGTAGTATAGTTCCACCTGCTGATAGAGTCAACAGGAACCACACCAATATGAGACCTCATATCTGATCCAAGCAGCCATTCCACCTCTAAATTAACTCTCCTAACAGATGAGTTTAAATGAGGCTGGTGTTGGCGCCTCAGAACAGAAACAAGCCCAACAACAGTATGTCTCACTGCTGGAGCTGAAGCAGCAGTTGAGAAGGTAGTGAGACAGGGTTGTAGCTTATGCCCATCATTAATAAGTATGTACAACAATCAGGCAGTACAGGAAACCAAGGGGAAGTTTGGGGATGGAACTAAAGTTCAAGGAGAAAAAAGAAAAACGTTGAGGTTTGGCAATGACAATATAATTCTGCCAGAGAGAGTGAAGGACTTCAAAGAACGGATGAATGGAATGGACAGTGACTTGAAAGGAATGTGCAAGATGAACATCAACCCATGTAAAAAATAGGGTAATGGACTGTTGCAAAACTAAGTCAGACAAATTAGGTGACAATATATCAGGAAATGAACACTCACCACTGGATATGCAACAAGGTAATAAAGTTCTCTAATTTACTGCCCTACAGGAAAGTTCTCACACTAAAATTATTCTTAGGACCTACAGCTGGCTGAAACCCAAAGTGGGAAGCTCTGAGATATTTAGTGAGTCTTGGAATGTATATTGGATAGACGGATTAGAGACTAGAGGAGGGAGAGTGTTCACTGCAGCTGACAAAAATACTGTCTCTAGTGAGGTCGAAGTTTAGTATGACACTGAAGTTATCTGGTCACGTATAACAAATGTAGGAGAAACCAAGTTAATTGTTGAATGTTTTTACCAGCAACCCGTTTCCACTGTGTCCGTTCTAGAGTTGTTCAAAGAAAGTCTAGGGTCAGCAGCACTTAAATACCCAGATCATGCAGTAGTAGTTGGAGGCGACTTTAACCTACTGAGTACAGACTCTGACGTCCATGGATACATTGCAGAGGGTGGGGGTACAGACAGAGTCGTGCGAAATACTTTTGAACAAGTTTTCTAAAAACTATCTTGAGCAGCTAGCTTGGCAGCCCACATGCAATAGAAAGCATTTGTAGCTACAAACAGAACAGACCTTATCGACAATGTCAGTATGGAAACAGGGATTAGTGATCATGAAGTTAATGAACCAGTCAAGAAGGCTAGGAGAGTGTTTCTGCTAGATACAGCAGATACGTGGTTATTAGTACATCATTTAGTCAATGAACTGGCATCATTTATCTCCAGTAAGATGCATGTAGAGAAATTATGGGCAAAGTTTAAACAAATTGTAAATTGCGAACTGGAGAGTTATGTGCCTAGTAAGTGGATAAAGGATGGAAAAGACCCACCATGGTTTAATAATGAAATTCAGAGGATGCTGAGGAAGCAGAGGTTGTTGCACTCTTGATTCAAAATGGAATGCACAAATGACGGCAAGTGAAGGTTAGTAGAAATTCAGGCATCTTTGAAAAGATCTACGTGCGAAGCATACACCAACTACCATCAAATCTTAGCAAAAGATCTGGCAGAGAACCCGAGGAAATTTTGCTCTTGTGTAAAATTGCTAAGCGGGTCTAAGGCTTCCACTCAGTCCCTTCTTGACCCGTCTGGTAGGACAACTGAAGACAGCAAAACGAAAGCCAAACTTCTAAATTTCACATTCAAGAAATCATTCACAAAAGAGAATCATACAAACATACCTTCATTTGACCATCAGACTGACTCCCATATTGACGACATAGTAATTAGCATTCCTGGCGTAGAGAAACAACTGAAAGATCTGAAAGTAAATATTTTATCAGGTCCATTTTGATTTTTCAAAGAATACTCTACACCACTGGCACCTTACCTAGCTTGCATTTATCAAGAATCTCTCGCCTAGTGCAAAGTCCCAAGTGACTGAAAAAAAAAGCGCAAGTGACTCCAGTATATAAGAAGGGTAAAAGAACGGATCTGCAACATGAAGACCAATATCCTTAATTTCCGTTTGTTACACAATCCTTGAACATATTCTCAGTTCGAAAATAATAAATTTTCTTGAGACTGAGATGCCTATGTCCACGAATCAGCATGGTTTTAGAAAGCATCGCTTGTGCGAAACTCAGCTGCTGTGAATATACTGCGAACTATAGATGCAGGACAACAGGCAGATTCCATATTTCTAGATTTCCAGAAAGCATTTGACACAGTGCCCCATCACAGACTTTTAACGAAGGAGTTAGCATATGAAATAAGTTCACAGATATGTGAGTAGCTCTAAGACTTCTTAAATAATAGAACCCACTATGTTGTCCTCAATGGTGAGTGTTCAACAGGGGCAAGGGTATCATCAGGAGTGTTCTAGGGAAATGTGATAGGACCACTGTTATTCTCTATACACATAAATGATTTGGTGGAGAGCAATCTGCGATTGCCATGGTGTACACAGAAAGTGTCTAAGTTGAGTGACTGTAGAAAGATACAAGACTACTTAGACAAAATTTCCAGTTGGTGTGATGAATGGCAGCTAGCCCTAAATGTGGAAAAGTCTGCGAAGTGATATGAGAGGAACAAGCTTGTGAGAACTGCAGTAGGAAAGGCGAATGATCAACTTCAATGTATTGGGAGAACTTTAGGAAAGAGTGGTTCACCTGTAAAGGAGATCGCACGTAAGACGCTGTTGCAACCTATTCTTGAGTACTGCTTGAATGTTTGGGATACATACCAGTTTGGATTGAAGGAAGATATCGAAGCAATTCAGAGGTGGGCTGCTATATTTGTTACCATAGGTTCAAACAACATGTCAATGTTACAGAGATGCTTCAGGAACTCCAATGGGAATCCCTGGAAATCCTTGTCGAGAAACACTATCGAGAAAATTTAGAGAACCGGCATTTGAAGCTGACTGCTGAACGATTCTACTGCCACCAACATACATCGCACATAAGGACCATGAAGATAAGATACAAGAAATTATGGCTCATACGGAGGCATACAGACAGTAGTTTTTCCCTAGCTCTATTTGTGAGTGGAACAGAAATGGGAACGACTAGTAGTGGTACCCTCCACCATGCACCGTATGGTGGCTTGCAGATTATCTATGTAGATGTAGATGAGTAACTGAAAGTACTAGATGCGTTTTGCTATTTGGGCAGTAAAATAACTAATGATGGCCTAAAAGAGAGGATATAACATGCAAAGTGGCTGAAGCTTCAAAAAAATTTCTCAAAAAGGGGAATTTGTTAACATCCAATGTAAATGTAAGTGTTAGGAAGTCTTTTTTTTAAGGTATTTATCTTGAATACAGCTGCAGTATCCCCACGGTACCACCTGCGAGACAGCCATCAACTATACTGTAAGTTGCCAAAGGTTCGGTCCACTCTGGATACTGAATGAAAACTATACGACACCAACACAAACATACCGCGATGTTTTCAATCAAGCCTCCACCAACTGCCATGGTACTATGGGGAGCCAGCCTCACCACTAGAAGTGTAAGCTTAGACATAAACCGTATTTCCATCACAGGAACTACCTACCTTTTGAAAACCATGTGTCTGCTCTATGCTGCATCTGGTGTCCATCCACTGGGTATGTATTTAGGAAGCCGTACAGCTACTCTACAGTTAGTTTGCAGTTTGCTGAGCAGAAAGGGGATCATCCCAGTGCAGCATCCAAGCCTTTGCTGAGTGCATCTGCCATTCACTGTCTCTCTGGGCTTTGTCTTCAACAGCTCTCAGCTCACCGCCTCACTGGACCTCATCTTCGATCCTTCCTCAACCTCACCGCATCGTATGACCACCTTCAATCCATCCTCAAGCAGCTTACTACTCTGTGCTGACTATGGCCTCAGAGACTTGGTCTATATAAGATCATCCCAGTGAAACTTCTGTGATTGACATTCAGTCAAGAACATTCCAGTGCAACATCTGAATGACTTTTAGCCTGCACCAAGCAATGCAGACCGACATCCCAAGAAACTGAGTTATTGTATTCTGTTCCTTAGAATTAACAGAAGTACTACTGCTCCTTGCTACCTGGGCTCATCAATTGTGTCATGATGCACCCCCCAGTCATGAACACTACGATAGCCTTGTGCAGAAATGAAACACTGATGATAAGCAGTTCAGTCAAGAAGAGAACAGAAGATTCTGAAACAAAGTGCTACAGAAGAATGTTGAAGATTAGATGGGTAGATGAGGAAGTACTGAATTGAACAGAGGAAAACATAAATTTATGATACAATTTTACTAAAAGAAGGATGTGCGTGATAGGGTGCATTCTAAGGCATCAAAGAACTGTCAGTTTGGTATGGGGCGGGGGTACAATTGTAGAGAGAGATCAATTTATGAATAGAGTAAGCAGGTTCAAATGGATATATGTAACAATAGTTATTTAGATGTGATGAGGCATTCAGAGGATAGACTAGTATGGTGGGCTGAAGACCACAACTTATGGTAAACATTAATTTGTCTCCCTCTGGTAACATAATCTGCTCTGTTTACCTATCTTTCTCCTAGCCTGTCTTCTATCCCCCACCTCTCATAGTTCAGCACAATTACTGAATTATATGCTGCTAGCTGAGTAACTGGCATTGCCCGGGTATGCATCTATTCCAATCTTCCACTAGTCCATCTCCTCATTTTCCCATGTCTCTTCGTCTTCTCCTCCCACCTCTCTCTGCTTATCTCTTCCTCTGTCCCCTTTGTCCATTTGCTCCTCCACCTCTCTCTGTTTATCTCCTCCTTTCCCCTCATGGACTGTTCATTCCCTCCTTCCTCCTTCTGACTTCACATTATCATGCTCACCCCAATAGCAGGCTGGTGGTTCTTACCCCCACAGTATTTCTTCCCACAATGTATCAAAATTGGTTGAAATTGTTCCAAGGGTTTAGGATGAACTTTTTACCTATGGGTTTGACTGTGCGCATACATGTCAAATGTATTTCACATACATTTAAAACATGTCAGATGTATTTGTACATGTACTGCACCTGTACCTCTAGCAAATTTCATCCTGCAATTTCCTTGTCACACAGCTCAATGTTTATGAGGCCTTATCTCTTGAACTACATGCTATACAATGATGTAATCTTGCTGTTACATTCAGTGGCATACATGAATACTGTCTGCAGAATATGGTGCAAAATACAGTTAATACTAAAGATGCAATAAGTTAGAACATCACACTACATGTGGCAATTTTACTGCATAAGCAGTGAAAATGTAATAAGTGATAACTTTTTTCCTGTCATCATTTTGTTGGATCTGTCAGCAAGAAAAAGTTCCATAAAGATGTGAAGTTAAGAGTAAAGTTTGTCGAAAGTCTCTAAGGGCTCTCATTCTCAAATACTGGTTGACCAAATTACGGGTGTTTGCACATTGTGGGCTACACTGCCTTTACTTTGATAGGTAGGTGGTCCTTACCTCTGCAGTGATAATTTCCAGTCGATAAGTGATTTGTGTGCCAAGTTTGGTTGAAATCTACCCACTGGTTTAGGAGGAGATGCGGAACATACTACAAAAATGGACATACGCGTGTGTGTGTGTGTGTGTGTGTGTGTGTGTGTGTGTGTGTGTGTTTATTTTTGTTTTCCAAGTCTCCTCCTAAACTACTGGACAGAATTCAACCAAACTTGGAACACACATTCGTTTTTGTCTGGCATCAATCACTGCTGGATTAAGATCCACCCACCTATCATAGTTCAGGAGATATGACATCACATATGAAGTTTTAATACATTTATTCTTTACTACTGAGAAACTCTTACAGTTGAGTCAACTTGAGGAAATCCTTGATACCTGGCAGTGCTTTTGGCAGCTTTCACTGTGAAGCACACACAGCTGTGGGCAACAACAAAAGCCACCTCTTGAGATATGAAGAGGTGTTGCCATAAAGATGTTTACAAAATCAGGTTTTATAAATGCAAAGAAGCTGCACCTAGCATATAGAAGTTGACAGCATCATCCCACACTGAATTTAATGGAGGAGTACAAAGGCCATTTAATTATTCCTTACCGACATCGAATGTAGCACTGCCATCTGTGTAGCTAATCACTGATATCCTTCCACCTGAAATTTTAATCCTATTTCTGAATCTTCCTTTTATTTTCTATATTAGTCCTTTGATATACAGGCTGAACAGTAGATGAGGAAGGCTGTATCCCTCCATTATGTCCTTTTTAATCCAATCAGTGTTCTCTTGATATGCCATTCTAATTGTTTCCTCTTTATTCCTGAATGTATTGTACAAGGGTGACTCCAAAAGAAATGCACACTATTTTTTTTTAATCCATCTTTTATTCTATATGTCTGAAAGTGTTACAGTGTGTAGATACATCCTTTATGAACAATATTCTCATTTCTCCACATAATTTCCATCCCTCTCAACTGCCTTACGCCACCTTGGAACCAGCGCCTGTATACCTGCATGGTAAAACTCTGGACCAACCAATTGGAGCCACTGTTTGGCAGCGTGCACAAGGGAGTCATCATCAAACCTTGTTCCACGAAGAGAGTCTTTCAGTTTCCCAAAGAGATGATAGTCACATGGAGCCAGGTCAGGACTGTAAGGCGGGTGTTTCTGTGTTGTCCATCCGAGTTTTGTGATCGCTTCCATGGTTTTTTGATTGACATGTGGCCGTGCATTGTCATGCAACAGCAAAACATCCTGCTTTTACCAATGTGGTCGAACATGATTCAGTCGAGCTTGAACTTTCTTCAGTGTCGTCACATATATGTCAGAATTTATGGTGGTTCCACTTGGCATGATGTCCACAAGCAAGAGTCCTTCAGAACTGAAAAACACCACAGCTTAACTTTTCCAGCAGAAGGTGTGGTTTTGAATTTTTTCCTTGGGTGAATTTGCATGATGCCACTCCATTAATTGCCCCTTCATCTATGGTGAAAACTGATGGAGCCATGTTTCATCACCTATCACAATTCTTTTAAGAAATTCATCTCCACCATTCTTGTACTGTTCCAAAAGTTCGCGGCGTACCGTTTTTCTTGTTTCTTTGTGAGCCACTGTCAACATCCTGGGAACGCACCTGGCACAAACCTTTTTTAGTGCCAACACTTTCAGCATTCTGCAAACACTTCCTTCGCCTATCACAATGTGGCGTGACAATTCGTTCACTGTGATGTGTCTGTCAGCAGTCACCAATTTGTTAACTCTCTGCACATTGACAAACTGCCTATTGGCTTCTGTCTCGGGTTCTTCGGCCGACGTTCATCTAATGATTTTTCTGACGTTTCGCCAGCATGAGTGGCTGGCATTGTCAAAGCTTCACCCTCCATTGCCGGTGGTGAACTGGAGCCCAGCTCGCGGCCGCAGACTATATGTACCTGGCGCGCCAACGTCCGACGGCTTCTCCGCAGTCATTTCCGGTGCGGTTCTCCTCTTGCTACCTGCGATGGTCATTCGCTGCAGTACAGGAAGCCAGGATCTGTTTACCTTAAGGCTTTCCTCTTTCTTGTTCAAACTGTTCGCGTGTTTTTGTATTTCTACAGCTTCTCTGAACAAGCGTGTGTGATAGTGCTTCTCTACAGCCAGAACTTTTGTGTCGGCGAATTTTATTATGTGGTCGGTCTCATTCAGTGCGTGCTCTGCCACGGCCGATTTCTCCACCTGCCCCAACCTGCAATGTCGCTTATGCTCTTTGATCCTGGTGTTAATGGATCGTCCAGTCATTCCGACATAAACTTTTCCGCATGTGCATGGTATACGGTATATTCCCGGCATTCCAAGTGGGTCTCTTTTCTCCTTCGCCGATCTAAGACACTCTTTGATCTTCCTTGTTGGTTTGAAAATCGTCTTTACACCATGTTGCGCAATATACGGCCGATTCTGTCCATCACTCTGGGAATGTATGGCAGAAAGGCCATACCCGAGATTTCTTTTTCTGGTTCCTTACTTCGCCGAGTGTTTGGCTCCGTTACACTTCTAATATAATTTGTGGAGTACCCATTGCTCCTCAGGACAGTTTCCAGGTGTTGCATTTCTGGTTTGAGGTGTTACAGCTCACATATTCGTCCTGCTCTCGTTACGAGCATACTAATCATGCCTCTTTTCTGGCTCGGGTGGTGGTTTGACAGTTTGTGCAGGTATCGGTCCGTGTGTGTCGGTTTATGATACACGCTGTGTCCCAGGTTTTCGCCGCCCTTGTGACCAGCACATCTAGAAATGGCAGTGTCTTAGGAAGTCACCGAGCTGTTCTTCATCATGGCTCCACACCACGAAAGTATCATTGATGTACCTGTACCACACCTTAGGTTTGCAAGTCACCGAGTCCAGTGCCTGTGCTTCGAATTGTTCCATGAAGAAGTTGGCCACCACTGGACTGAGAGGACTACCCATGGCGACGCCTTCCAGCTGTTCATAGAAATCGCCATTCCACGTGAAATAGCTCGTGGTGAGACATGCGTGGAAGAGCTTTCTGATGTCTTGTGGGAAAATAGAACCGATGTGCTCCAGAGCGTCACTGAGTGGCACTTTCCTAAATAATGAAACAACATCAAAGCTGACCAGGATGTTGTTTGGTGCAAGTTTCAGTTTCTTCAGCTTCTCAATGAAATGTCCTGAGTCCTTAATGTATGTGTCGGTCTTCCCCACATGTGGCTGGAGCAGAGAGGCCAAGTGTTTTGCCAGTTTATATGTCGGTGATCCAGGAGCGCTAACGATCGGTCTCAGTGGAATGTTGTTCTTATGGATCTTGGGTAATCCATACAGCCGAGGTGGTAGGGCTTCTGTGTTGCGCAGGTTTCTCTGTATGTCCATCGGCAGAGAAGACGCCTTGATCAATCGATTCGTATTCCATGTGATACGCTGCGTCGGATCGGCGCTTAGTTTTCGGTACGTCGTCGGATCGAATAGGTCTCAGATCTTTTGCTCATAATCTTCGGTCTTCATTATGACGGTCGCATTCCCCTTATCGGCAGGCAGTACCAATATACTCTTGTCGGCGTTGAGATTCTTGATGGCTTGTACCTCTTCTTTCTTCAGATTGCACGCTGGTGGTTTTGCTCGGCGCAGTACCCTGGCTATTTCAGTGCGTATTTCCTCTGCCCTTTCACAAGGAAGGGTCCGAATGGCTGCTTTGGTGTTGGCAATGATGTCCTCCATAGGTATAGTTCTCAGGATGATAGCGAAATTCCCTCCTTTTTGAAGAACAGACACTTCCTCTTCGGTCAATTGTCGTTCAGTGAGGTTGACCACTGTGTGTGACATGTCGGGAATCGCCTTGTCGGTCTGCTTCCGGCATCTTTCAAACTTTTTCTTCTGTCGCTCGGTGCAGCGCTCGAGTTCGTTCTGCATGCTTCTGTGAGTGATGCAGTCGATCTTGTCCCAGTCGTCTCGATGCATTCTGCTACTTAGTTGATAGAAAATGTCCAGAAGTTCCTGATCCATTCTTGCCAAGTCTCTCCGTGTTGTATGTATTCGCACATGAAGAAAAGCTCATTCCATTCTGTCGTAGATACAATGTGCTTGGGCAGTGGTGAATAGGTGCTTACATCTCAAGAACTTCGGTGTAGCACATTCATCTCGGCACCGTGACAGAAAGGCGAGAGAGGACATATGTCGCGCTTTCTTCTTCCGTCGTTGGTCAAGGCGTCGGTACAACCTGCAAATCTCCTCCCCGTAGAGGCATAATACAAAGTTGTTAAGGCTTTCGTGGCCACTTGTTGACAAACTTCCTTAACAATTTTGTGTCTCTGCACATTGTCTGGAGTGTGTGCAGTACGAGGCCTGCTGCTGCGAGGACAATCCTCAATATTGCCATGCCCGCTTTCATCACGTAACCAGCTTGACCACCGACTAACTGCACTGTGATCGACAGCAGCATCTCCATACACCTTGTGGATGTTTCCCACTGTCTCGTTTTCACAGCACAGGAATTCTATGACGGCACATTGCTTCTGACGAACGTCAAGTGTAGCAGCCATCTTGAAGACATGCTGTGACGGCATCACTCACGGGAACAGGTTGAGCTAAGTTTGAAAACAAGCGGGAAGGATACATCTACACACTGTAAAACTTTCACACATGCAGAATGAAAACTGTATTTTTACAAAAATAGTGTGCATTTCTTTTGGAGTGACTCTCATATATTATATCTCTCAAATTTATTTTTGAGAATGTCAAACATTTGGACCGCTTTACATCATAAAAATTCTTTCTTGGTCAAAAAATAATAGGAAAAGTCTTGATTTTCACAAATTTTGCTTCCATTATCAAGATTTTGTCAGAACTAACACACTGATGATTTACCACCACTAAACTATCAATTATATTTTACATTTTTTCCTGTGTATTATTTATTATTAATTTTTCTGTATATGATTCTTGTAAGCATGAGATATCAAGCTACCATACAATAGGTCTAGTATTTATCGGTCTTACTGTCGTTGAGTGTGTTTGAGCAACATCCCTTCTGAAGTCCAGTGGTATGTATTCAATCTCACAGACTCTGCAAACTAACTTGAATAATTGTTTGGTTACCACTTGCCCCAAAAGATTCTAAAAATTTCACAGCTGAGGTCCAAATCTAATACCTGATCCCCTGTGTCCTACAAAATGTGACCCATTTCTTCTTCTACCAAGTTAGCAGGCAGTTCCTTGCTCTTACAGAAACCCTCAAAATACTCTTACACTTTTCCACTCACTTCTCTGCATATGACAGTGGAATTTATTTTGCATTCTTAACATAGACATCATTGCTTTTTAATCGCACAGAAGTTAATTGAATTTTCTGTATGCTGAATATGCATATCCAACAACAATACCTTTTTCAATTTTTCTCAGATGTGTTTTGCTGCAATTTCACATTGGCTTCCTTCTTCTAATACTAAGGTCACTCCAAAAGAAATGCACACTATTTTTGTAAAAATACAGTTTTCATTCTGCATGTGTGAAAGTTTTGCAATGTGTAGATACATCCTTCCCGCTTGTTTTCAAACTTCGTTCAACCTATTCCTGTGAGTGGCGCTGTCACAGCATGTCTTCAAGATGGCTGCTACACTTGACGTTCGTCAGAAGCAATGTGCTGTAATAGAATTCCTGTGCTGTGAAAAAGAGACAGTGGGAAACATCCACAAGAGGTTGAAAAAGGTGTATGGAGATGCTGCTGTCGATCACAGTACAGTTAGTGCACCTGACACATAGTCAGCTACCTGAGTAGCAGTCTCTGATATGCAGTGCACATCTGACCTATTTAGGGGACCCTACAGTGCTCAACCTTATGGTGCAAGTCCAGGAAGTTGCATCCTAGCTTGCCACAGGACTTTCGAAGTGTATGGTTCAGTCCTTCCACTCGACTCAAAACCAAGGGGCCACGATCAGTTCTGGGGAGATTGCTCCAAATTGTGAGCTTCACTGAAACTCCATGCGCAAGGTTGGTCTTCTCAGCCTTCTCTGCCAGTCAATAGAGTGACACGAGAATGACCTCAGAGCCCAGACAACAGGCATCATTTGTTCCAACATGCGGCACAATCTGCAGCTGATTGCACCTTGTTCTCTCAATGGCTGCCGGAATAACATCTTCAACATGCTGAATGAGACCCCCCAGGCATACACACTGTGTGCACCTAGTGTCCTTTCCTGTCCCTTGCTTCCATTTCCCTAAGGGGTACCTTAATTCGTCATACATCTGAACTGCTGATGATTAATAGATCCATATCCTTTTGCATCTGCCTCCTCCTGACACCGGACAAAATAGGTTTCCCAAAATGAGTGAAATGAGTCCCACTGGCTCAGCTTCAAAGTCAATGAAAGACAGCACTCAAACTTGTTGGATAGGGAGATCAATACAACACTCTAGGTCCTTTCTGGCCCCTGTCCACCCTAGATCTACACTTGACATGTCACTCGCAGTCAAGTGGATGGGTAATGACAGATTCTGTACTTACTGCAGAGGAGACAGGAAAGGATAGTATTTGAGGTATTCTTGTACTGGTATCACACAGGTGCATTAATGACTCTCGGGAGCTCTTCCAAAACACCAATTTGCAGCAGCGCCTATTATTTAACAGTAGTCAGGGCAATCTCCAGCTTATTACAAACATCAAGCAACTTGTTCTGTGTTTGAGAACAGCATTCATAGTGGGCTGCATTTTGGCTGGTGCAATGTACTACAATGCAGTGAACATATAACTTTCAATTAAACCTGCTGATTATCTTTTAATCTGTTGAGCTAAGAAGTTGCTAATTTCCTATAAGAATTCAAGCAGATGCACAAAACAAGATCTCTATTAAGGCAACATGAAAACCTGTGGTAAAAAGTAACGGTGTCCGAAAATGTTTTGATATTAATTACAGTTGTTAGCAAACTCGAAAACAGAGTTAATTTATGACAAATGCAGGTAATATATAGGACATCTCACAGTGATGGGACCAGGCTTTGAGCAGGTATTGTGCTCTACTTATTAATTATCCTTATCCTAGACAGAAAACTTCCATAAATCAGTTCTTTGGACCCTGCCATAACATTAATAGCTTGTTTGCAATCTAACCTGCTAGCAGGACTGAACAATTCTTTTTGTTCCAGTTTTTATGCAGAGCTTTCGAGAATGTCACATAGCCAAGATTTTCTCATTCTGTGCTGCATTGCTTCCCTAGGTAACGCATTCATCAGACCATCAAACATGACTACTACACCAAGTAAGGGCATTGCAGGTGTATAAAACAGCATATCATTACAAAATTCCTAATTCATCTATTAAGTAACTCTGATGAGGATCTCAATAAGTAGGAAGTCAAGTACAGGATTAGATATGGCTGATAATCAAATTTTCACTGACATTAATAAATGGTTTGAAGCTAATTCATTGTCATTAAACTTTCACTATATGCAATGCAGTACCTGTAAGAGATACCTTCCAGCATGTGTAAAATATATGAAGACAATCAGATCAAAGAGGTTGACAGTGTTAAATTTCTTGGACTACAAATCGATAATAAATTCAGTTGGGAAGAGGATACCACAGAATTGCTGAAGTGCCTAAAAAAGTCTATTTGTAGTGAGAATGGCGTCAGATGTAGGAGATATAAATATAAAAAAAAAAAACTTGCATATTTTGCTTGCTTTCATTTTATCACGTCATATGGGGTAAATCATCAAACCGAGCAAAAGATTTTAGCGTGCAAAAGCACGTAATAAGAATCATTAGTGGTGTATATTCAAGAACATTGTGTAGAAACCTGTACAAGGAACTTTGTGTTCTAACCACTGCTTCTAGTATATTTATTCCTTAATTAAATAATTTTGTTGCAAGAAAGTCTCTGTTTCCAACCAATAACTGAATACATAGTCTCAACACTAGCAATAAGAGCAATCTACATAGATACCTAAAATACTTAACTTGGTCTGAAAAAGAGGTCAAATATTTAGGAACACACATTTTCAATAAACTGCCAGCTATCATTAAAAACTTCATTTCAAACAAAGCACAGTTTAAACAGAGTTTGAAAGAATTTTTGAAAGGCAACTCCTCCTACTTCATAATGAATATCTTAACAGGGACTGTTAGACCAGCTTAAATAAAATGAGTGTTAGATTTCAGTTTTGACAGCATGTGGTCACAACAGTCAAGATTAGGAATTTTGTGTCTGATAAATTTATTAAAAAGTGCATAACAATCTTTCATTCTGAAAGTGCATTAATTCTGTAAATATTAGCAGTTCCAGTTTACTGTAATGTATTCACCTATTTTGACAAAACCTGACAAATGATCAGGGCAGTGTTGGATCTATGGAATGAAAACTGAGTCTAATGTACTAGGACGCTCCATACTCAAATTTTGGTCTGATTAATTTTAGGTATGTTAATTCTTTTGTGTCTTTCTAGCTACCTATCAATGTTTATTTGATTCGTTGACTGAGAGACTAATTGATTGGGATGGAGGGGGTAGGGGGGGGGGGCAAGGGACCAAACAACGTGGTCATCAGCCCTTTGAGCCAAGACTGGTGCATCTGGAAGTAGAGATGTCCACTGAGGAAGTTTTCTGATTTAATCAGGAGATTTGTAACAGTAAAAGAAAGAGGCTACAAATGTACAGGACATCTTTTGTACCATCAACAATAAAAGCAACATGAAGGAATTAGGAAAGTCAGCAGGTGGGCATCCCCGGAGCTTGCCATGTGACAAGAAATATCCCATCCACAGCTGTCCCATCCTTGATCCATTACAATCATGAGTGCCAACTACTCAACAAAGTGAGACAAACAGAACTGAAAATTCTGTGTGCCAGAAAAGAGGCAAACCGAAACTAAAAGTGATTAAAACAGAGTAAAAGAATGATGAAAGAGTAGCCAGGTCAAGGAGGTCAGGTCTGGGATTCCTTAGACATAGCATACAGTGGGAGATAGCCCATCTCCAACCACCCTGTCCTTGCTCCGGAGGTAGGTTACAACCTTACAAAGTGAGGATAAAAACCACTTTCATGAAACAAACTTACATCCAGTACAACCACCCTCGAATTGTCTGCCGGTATTAGCGGCAATGGATCCTTAAGTCCGTTTTAGTGTGGAGGACCACCAAGATATGAGCTACAGTCTGTAAGGTTCAACAACCACATGTGGGGGTGACACAAGAAAACTAGCAGTTAACCTGGTATGATCACCCACGAGAAGCAGAAGGAAGAGCGTGACACTGCAACAGTCATCTCAATTGTACAGAGTTTATTAAATGGGGCAGTAGCCCAGAGACCAAAGGGTGACACGAATCACATCAGTCAACAGGTTGGAAACTGCACACTGAGTCAGTACATATTAAAACATGGTCAAGGGAGGCCCGTTTAATACAACGGAGGGCTCTGGTAACGGCTGTCATCTCTGATGTAAATACACTACATGTTCCTGACAACAAATGGTGTTCCACACAGGAGGAGATGTAAATGCATATCCCATCTGATCCACAGTTATGGTGATCGTATATGAGATCAAGATCTGATACCATTACATCAGAAGAGGAAAGATCACCACTTTGGCAAAAAGCTTGTCTACAGGGCTAGTCCGAAAGGCAGACACACGCCCCGATGGTGAACTGAGAACAGTTTCAAAGCTGACGAAGCCACAGAGCCAATAACCTGGCAATCATAGTCCAGTCGGGATGAAACCACTTCTCAGTAAATACATAGAAGAGTAGCACGATTCGCTACAGTAAGCTTTCACATGCAGCTAGTCTTCAGGTGATGAACACGAGGCAGCCAAGAAAGCTTTTTATCAAAAAGGAGGCACAATAAATGGGACTGTGGTGTAACACTAGGTGCTGAGACCTATGTAGAATTCCAGGTCAGGATGGACTGTGGTACAATGGCAGAAATGTATGATTTGCATTTTGTAAGAGAGAATTTGAAACCATGGGAAACAACCAATGCACAGGGCCACCAGATGGCCATTGGAGCTGATTTTCAGCAGAGGCTACCAACTTGGAGCTGTACCAAATGCAAAAGTTGTTGATGCATAATGCAGGAGTGCCCAGTGGCCCAATACAGGTCACTAGCCCACTGATGCCAATGAGAAGAGAGTGATACCCAACACAGATCCCTGTGGGATGCCGCTCTCTTGGCCCTGTGGGGAGCTGAGTAAAGTGCTGATTCTAACCCAGAACAACTGTTGGGATAAAAACTCATAAACGAAAATTGGTACGGGTCCTCAAATGTCCCAGTCATTTAGGGTGAGTAAAATGTGCTGATGTCAAGGTGTTGTAAGCCTTATGCAGGTCAAAAAAGACTGCGGCAAGATGTTGGCATTTAGAAAAAGTCTGGCGGTCTGCTGTTTCCAGTCCAAGCAGATGGTCAGTTGTGGATCATCCCTCCCAGAAAGCACACTGATAGGGAACAAAAGGCCCTGAAATTCAAGAACTCAGCATAATCTGGAGGCAACCATCCTTTCAGGCAGCTTACAGAGTACGTCGGTCAGGCTAATCGACCAGTAAGTATTAAGAGACACTGGGATCCTGCCTAGCTTAAGGATTGGAACAAATATGCTATCCTGCCATTGCAAGGGCAAAACACCTTGGAACCAAAGAAAGATGAAGACCCTCAGAAAATTTTGTCTTTGGAGAACATTTAAGCATTGAATCATCTGATTTTGAATTGAATCAGGGCACGGAGACTGTGTTGTGGGATGTGGCAACAGCCTGATGAAGTTCCCAATTACTGAACAATTAATTATAGGATTAAGCTTGATGGGGAATGGAACATAGGGGAACATCTTCAACTTGCTGCTTCTGCAGTAGAAAGGTAGTCAGATGGGAAGAGGACACTGATTCCGTCACAAAGTGAATCAGTACAAAGACCACATCGTAGGACAAGACCCAGAACAGCTGTTGAACAGTGACAACCCGTAAGACCAGAGGACTTGGCCCACATCTGAGGTGACAAGGCAAACGAGCCCAGGGAGGAGACATGGCAGTCCTAGCATTGCTTCTTACTGTGACTGATTAGGTAGTGAGCCTTAGCATTTTTCCAGGTAGCATCTGGCTCCTTGTTACTACTGCTGATATGGCTAACAGCCACACTTCAAGTAGTCAGAAGTGTGAAAATGTACTGCCCATACCCAACTCAACTGTACATGTGCGAGCCCACTGGCAAATGCTCTAACAAACTTAATGTAAACAGCTGTGATGTCACTCTCATCGGCAGCACTTTATTTTTATGAAGTATTTCATAGACTTCATCCTAAAGCCTTTGACACATTTCGTAGTTTATCAGTTCTTGCCAGCCAAATAACAAAAATTTAACTGAGGACTGAAACAATGAAAAATTCCCTGAATTCTAAAAAAATCCTGAGTTTTTCCCAGTTTTCTCCTGGACAAAAAAATTCCCAAGTTTTTCCTGGATATACACCCGGGTTGCAGGGCTCGTCAGAAATCCCGAGCAGATATTTCAATGTCCTTGATCCATTATGGCACTGGCCAACATAGAGGGGGAGCGGGTATCTGTAGAAAGGGGAATAACAATTGCAGCGGTGTAGATGATGGCATCTGAGACACATTGCACAATCTCATCAATACAATAAGACAGATGCAGTGAATGTAACACCAGAGGCATACAAGGGGAGTTGGTCCTGTGAAATTCCCAATGTGTTAAGACGGTCTGTCTTGCGGTGGCAAAGAAATGACAACATCACCAGAAAGCAATCACTGTCACAAGGTCATCATATAGTGAGCAATGAAGTGAAGCCATAGGGTTAGGAGAAGAGATTGTTAGCTGAAAACATGTCATGGGTGGCACTGAAGCAGGTGGGAGAACCATAATTAAGGAAGCACAGATCATGGTCTGTGAGAAGTTGCTCAATTAGAAGGCTCCCACCAGATGAACTGGTACTTGGTACTCTCCCACAGGTGGTTGTGCACAATGTAGACCCCAAGCAGGAGAAAACAGGTAAATGGGAGGGAGGCAGGGAGTAGAAGTTGAACTGATGGAGTCAATTCAACACAAGTAAGTGACCTGTGTGAATGTAAGTAAACAATGCAAATGGCAATCGCTGAGGTTGTTTGCACTCGCACCGCTACTGCCTCCAAATAGGTACACAGGGAAATCCACTCACTGACAAAACCTGTACGAACCCAAGTACAGATCCCTCCAGATGCTCTCTTGGGATCAGCATGGTCCCGATAGAGCACGCGACAACCATGGGATGTTGGATAATGGTCATCTGTGAAATGCATTTCTTGGAGAGCAATGCAAACCACAGAAGAAGAGGAAACAAGATAGTGCTGTGGCAGGGAGCAGTAGTACCCATTCCATTCTACTGAATGGTCATGTGCCTGGAGGCCAGGTCAGGTGTGAAGGGGCTAAGAGAACCAGTCACACAGCAAGATTACTGCCTGTCACCAATGGGGATGGAATCATGTCCACTAACACAGCTCTGAATTAGGTGCAAAGAAAGAAAGACGCAAAAAGTGGCACATAGGTCACACTGTGCAACATTCCCTGCACAATCTGCACTTGTGTAAAATTTGGAAAAGGAGTAGCATAGCAAGTCAGACCCAACAAGAGGACCACATAGTTATGAATGAAAGTTGCAGAATGCTGGAAGGGAAGAAAATGAGTGACCAAATCACAAACCAGATCCAAGCACCACTGCCACCAAGAAGACATCCAATGGAAAGGCAGTGAAGAGAGACGAAAAAAACAGCAGAAGGACAGACCTCAGCATAATCAAAGTTTCTCATATAGTTCCTGTTTATTATGCTTCTAACATAGTCAGCATAATCGAAGTTTCTCACTACTGCAACACTCAGTTATTTGCATTGTTCACCAGCAATGGAGTACAGTCTCCCTTTTACACATATTTTCCTTGTAAACTGAACAATTTATTTTTGGCATTAATTTTCATTGTATCATCTAGCAACCATTTCCACAATGTGTTGAGATCAAGTTGTAGTGTTAACTTGCCATTACTATGGGAAATCTATTTCTAAACAAAACAGTTTCAGTATTCAAGGTTGACAATGCCAAATTAAGTAAATTACAATGAATAAAATGAGAATAAAACTGGAGACTACAACTGTGAAGCCCCTACAGAAGAATTGAAGTTGATTAATTATCATAAATCATGATACATAGTAATTTTGTCACAGCAATGTTTTGTGGATGTATTTCAGTATATGCAGATTGTTGATGTACATTGAAGTAGGTCAAGTCACACATTTTCAAAGAATGTACATAAGTTACAAATATAAGTATTTGAAATTACATTGTTTGGTATCAGTTCAAGATACTTACGAACAAGTAGTTTGTGTTCTGTCTTCCTAACCAGAGACCGCAAAGATGTGTAAAATATTACAGGTATTATTGCCATAAGTGTAAACAGACACACCAGATACACATCAACTGAATGATTCTTTCTATCACAACCCAGTCTTCCACTCCAGAAGGAACGTGTTCTGTTCATCTGTATAATTAACAGGGAAAGATTGATATATTAATATAGAATCATTTCAAAAATAAACTTCATATAATATAACCTCAACTAACTTTTCACTCATTAAAGATATTTTCAATCTGCTTCCATCTACATGTATAGTGGTCAAGGGGTCACAAAACAAAGATGAATAAGTTTTTACAGCTTCGTTAATCACTGAGGTGTACACACCACTTATTTATTTTTTATGGACCTATGATATTATTCTATGCCAGAATAGCAACTATAGGAGACAAGCTCAGTAATATCATCCTTTTGTACTGTGTGCCATGTTTCAACTGTTTGAATGGTGTGCCACGTGGAAGTTTACTCCATTCTCTACTCTCTGTCAAGAGTGGTATGGACACTTTACATAATTTGCATCAGTATTGCTATTTTCCACCAATAGAAGTGTGAATTTCCAATTTAATGTACAATAATTTGGAAGTTACTTAAAAATGTTGTGGTTTATATAAGGTGCCTCAGGGGGAATGGTCAATGTTCAGGGATATGACTGGAACAGTCATTCAAAGCAAAAGCCTGGTAAACATGAGCTCTAAAATCCATACTGCAAAGAACTATCAGCATTTGTTCAATGGAAGAGACATGTTTCACAGTAGTGAATATGAACAAATGCCCATAGCTCTAGAGGTATTCGCTTTAGAGTTCATGTTTACTGGACTTTTTTTTCTCCTTCTGGTCCACACTATCACCTCTCAAAATACAGAAAGCAACAAGACTGCAATAAAAGATATTCATTTCACAGTTTTGAATGCTGAAGAATTGTTCATAGCTCTTAAGGTATACACATCATAACTCGTGTTCATTGCACGTTTTTGCTTCAAATGATTGTTTCTGCCATATCCTTGAACACTGACCATTCCTCTTCAGATACCTTGTACAAAAATGTAGTAATGACTACTGCTTAAATGTTGATTCTAAAAAGTATGGCACAGATTAATTTATACTTAAAAGGGCATATGAAACACTGTGAAATATGAGAAAATGCTAGTAATCTTATGTTACGGATCAAAATGATGTGACCAAAAACTGTATGAAATGAGCCATTTAAGGGGAGCTGGATTTCATGGTTCGTAGTTAGCACTAGTATTTGAAATTTAGTAACTCAAAAACTGAAGAGACATTGAAATGAAACTTTAACCAAATTAGTATTTTGTGACCTCTATGTGAAAAAAAAAAATTTTAAATCTGGGGACTACGTATCAAGAGTGAATTATTGATTTTCATCTTATTCACTGAATTATGTGTAGTTTTCATGTTAGCTACACTCTACTTCCACACTACTCACAATAAAATGCAAAAACAAATTTTATTCTTTTAATTATTTTTGAAACAGTAAACCAGGTTTGTTTTGTATATTTTTAAGAAATATTTTTTAGAAGTCAATTTTTTCCTAATAATTTAAGGACAGATGACATGCTCAAGCTTAAAATATTAAATACATTTTTGAATAATGTGGTTCACTGTGTAAGCAAGCACTAGATTATTATTCATGCTTTTTTTTTAAGAGATAATGACTCACAAGCATACAAAAATGTTGATTACGGAAAACAAACTAAAGATCTGAATGTCATTTTCTTCTCAATGACAACATGTCAAAACTTTTCTCCTCCAAAACTTTGTTGATTCCAAGTGTCCTTTTCACCGTCTTTAGTTTTTTTTTTTTCTTTGTTATTCTGACCTCCGTCATGCTTTTAACAGCTGTTTCAACTTCAGCCTGTCCACTCATACCACCCCACTTTTCATGTTGTCTTCAGTTTTCGTGCCTCCTCTGTTCATGGTTTTTAATCTGCTTGTTACTCCAACATGAAAACATATTATGGTGTCCATCACACCAATCTGAAAAGCTGACTGCCAAAATAACAATTTCTGGCACGCAGTTCCAAATGCAACAATTGAAGCTTTCATTTGGAGTGTATGTTTTGCCATGTAAACATTTTTCCATGTGTTTAGCGTCTGAAAGATCTCAATATCTTGACTTCAGTTCTACCATAACAGTTTCTGGCATGGGGTGTTTTGTGTATGATTTGTCCATTATACTTGCACCACGAAGTGTTTCCTTTAGGGCAGAGGACTTACTGTGGGTGCTCATCAGTTGATATTCTGTAAAACAGAGTTGCCCAAATTGCTTCTCTCATCTCATTAACAGTCTTGCATGGGACTAGGTCAAGAGAGGAAGGTGGTTTGTTGTGCTGAGGAGGACCAGATGAAGTGAATGGGGAAGGTGTTGAGGTTCTGGAGAAATGCAGACAACAAGTCCTCGTCCTCAGTCCAGATCATAAAAATGTACTCTATGAATCTGAAACAGGTGGGGGTTTGGGATGCTGAATGGTTAGAAAGGATTCCTCCTGATGGCCAATGACTAGGTCGCCATGAGATGGTGGCCTGCGGCTGCCCATTGCTGTACCACAGGTTTTTTTGTACTTAATGCCTTCAAAGGAAAAGTAACTGTGGGTAAGGATTTTAGTTTGGTCATGGCAAGCAGGAAGCAGGATATAAGATCAGAATCAGTTGGGCATTGGGAAAGATAGTGTTCAATAACAGCAAGGTCATGGGCAATGGCAATGTTAATGTAGAGGGAGGTGGCTTCAATAGCGATAAACAGGACAGAGGGTGGTAAAGGAACAGGCACTATGGAGAGTTAGTCGAGTAAAAGTTTGGTGTCTTTTATGAAGAAGGATAGATTAAGGGTAACGGGCTGAAGGTGTTGGTCTGGAACAGCAGAGATTCTCCGTCAGGGAACAGTAACCAGGCACAATGGGGAGTCCTGGGAGGTTGGGTTTATAAACTTCAGGAAGCATTTAGAAGGTAGGAGTGTGGGGAGTGTTAAGGGTAAGGAGAGAGACAGACACAGTGACAGCTTCTGAGATGAGCCAAAGGATTTGAGGAGGGACTGGACACCCTGTGGGATTTCTGTGGCAGGGTTTGCAGGTGGAGGTATTTGACAGGCGATAGAGTCCTCTGGCAGGTAATCTTTATGGTAAATAAACATTGCGGTGGAGCCTTTGTCAGCAGGTAGGCAGGTCAGCATCAATTTTTCAGTGATGGATCGGGGTTCTTATGTGGACTTAAGGTTGGTTCCATACTAACATAGCTTAGTTCCAGTAAAATGGACACAGAATAATAATAATAATAATAATAATAATAGTAATAATAATAAACCATGGTCCGAAAAACTATGTGCCTAGTAAGTGAATTAAGGACAGAAAAGACCCACCATGGCTTAACAATGAAATTCAGAACATGCTGAGGAAGCAGAGGCTGTTGTACTCTTGGTTCAAAAGGGAAGGCACAAATAACGACAGGCAAAGCTTAGTAGAAATTCGTGTGTCTTTATATGAAGTGTACAACTACCATCACCATACTTTAAGAAAATTATCTGTCAGGGAACATGAGAAAATTCTGCTCCTATGTAAAATTGCTGAGTGGGTCTAATGCTTCCATCCAGTCACTGGTGTGGCAGCAAAAAACAAGCCAATGTTTTCATTCTGCATTTAAGAAATTGTTCATACAGGAGAATCGTACAAACATACCATCATTTGACCATCAGACTCACTCTCGTATGGATGACACAGTAATAAGCATTCCTGGTGTAGAGAAATAAATCCTGGGCGTTGTAAATAAATAAGTCAGCAGGTCCAGAAGGAATCCCAATTTGGCTTTAGAAGTAGTTCTCTACAGAATTGGCCCCTTATGAAACTTGCATTTATTGCTGATCTCTTGCGCAACACAAAGTCCCAAGCGACTGGAAAAAATCCCAGGTGACTCCTGTATATGAGAAGAGCAAAAGAATGGATCCTCAAAATGACAGATCAGTATCCCTCACATTTGTTTGCTGCATCATACTTGAACATATTCTCAGTTATTAATTTTCTTGAGCCCAAGAAGCTTATGATCACGATCAGCATTGCATGCTCAAAACTCAGTTTGCCCTTTTTTCAGGTGATACACCACAAACTATGAATGAAGGGCAAGAGGCAGATTCCGTATTTCTAGATTTCCGGACACGGTACCTCTCTGCAGACTGTTATTGGAGGTATGAGCATACAGAATAGATTCCCAGATATACGAGTGGCTTGAAGACTTCTAAAGTATTAGAACCAGTACATTATCCACGAAAGTGAAGTGTTCCTCACAGACAAGGGTACTGTCATGAGCACCCCAGGGAAGAGTGATAGGACCACTGTTACTATATAGTAACACTGACCCGTAGAGAACAGCTTCCCTCCTCTCAATAAAAGTTACAACATTAAGTTTAATCAAACAATGGAAAATTCAGGATGGAATGTAACAATATTACGAAAAGGAAAGTTGCTACACACCATATAGCAACTCTCCTATATGGTGAGTAACAACTTTCCTTTTCAACATTAAGTTTCATAAATATTATTGTTTGGTTTTATTAATTAATCAAAATATGTACTTTAAGCAAACATGCACTTCACCAGGTAGTTAAAGGCAATAAACACTGACACATATAGCTTTTTATTTACTCCTTTTCATGTAGCTGAAACAGTCAATATTGAACTAAAATATGAGGCTGCATCTAAACAGCAAGTGATAATGGCTAAAATTGAAAATGTCATGGGGCATATATATATAAAATAGGGAAACATTCCATGTGGGAACAAAGATGATGTGACTTACCATACGAAAGCGCTGGCAGGTCGATAGAAACACAAACAGAAACATACATACACACAAAATTCTAGCTTTCGCAACCAATGGTTGCTTCATCAGGAAAGAGGGAAGGAGAGGGAAAGACGAAAGGATGCGGGTTTTAAGGGAGAGGGTAAGGAGTCATTCCAATCCCAGGAGCGGAAAGACTTACCTTAGGGGGAAAAAAGGACAGGTATACACTCGCACACACACACATATCCATCCGCACATACACAGACACAAGCAGACATTTGTAAAGGCAAAGAGTTTGGGCAGAGATGTCAGTCGAGGTGGAAGTAAAGAGGCAAAGATGTTGTTGAAAGACAGGTGAGGTATGAGGGGCAGCAACTTGAAATTAGCGGAGGTTGAGGCCTGGCGGATAACGAGAAGAGAGGATATACTGAAGGGCAAGTTCCCATCTCCGGAGTTCTAACAGGTTGGTGTTAGTGGGAAGTATCCAGATAACCCGGACGGTGTAACACTGTGCCGAGATGTGCTGGCCGTGCACCAAGGCATGTTTAGCCACAGGGTGATCCTCATTACCAACAAACACTGTCTGCCTGTGTCCATTCATGCGAATGGACAGTTTGTTGCTGGTCATTCCCACACAGAAAGCTTCACAGTGTAAGCAGGTCAGTTGGTAAATCATGTGGGTGCTTTCACACGTGGCTCTGCCTTTGATCGTGTACACCTTCCGGGTTACAGGACTGGAGTAGGTGGTGGTGGGAGGGTGCATTGGACAGGTTTTACACTGGGGGCGGTTACAAGGGTAGGAGCCAGAGGGTAAGGAAGGTGGTTTGGGGATTTCATAGGGGTGAACTAAGAGGTTACGAAGGTTAGGTGGATGGCGGAAAGACACTCTTGGTGGAGTGGGGAGGATTTCATGAAGGATGGATCTCATTTCAGGGCAGGATTTGAGGAAGTTGCATCCCTGCTGGAGAGCCACATTCAGAGTCTGATCCAGTCCCGGAAAGTATCCTGTCACAAGTGGGGCACTTTTGTGGTTCTTCTGTGGGAGGTTCTGGGTTTGAGGGGATGAGGAAGTGGCTCTGGTTATTTGCTTCTGTACCTGGTCGGGAGGGTAGTTGCGGGATGTGAAAGCTGTTTTCAGGTTGTTGGTGTAATGGTTCAGGGATTCCGGACTGGAGCAGATTCGTTTGCCACAAAGATCTAGGCTGTAGGGAAGGGACCGTTTGATGTGGAATGGGCGGCAGCTGTCATAATGGAGGTACTGTTGCTCGTTGGTGGGTTTGATGTGGACGGACGTGTGAAGCTGGCCATTGGACAGATGGAGGTCAACGTAAAGGAAAGTGGCATGGGATTTGGAGTAGGACCAGGTGAATCTGATGGAACCAAAGGAGTTGAGGTTGGAGAGAAAATTCTGGAGTTGTTCTTCACTGTGAGTCCAGATCATGAAGATGTCATCCATAAATCTGTACTAAACTTTGGGTTGGCAGGCCTGGGTAACCAAGAAGGCTTCCTCTAAGCGATCCATGAACAGGTTGGCGTACGAGGGGGCCATCCTGGTACCCATGGCTGTTCCCTTTAATTGTTGGTATGTCTGGGCTTCAAAAGTAAAGAAGTTGTGGGTCAGGATGAAACTGGCTAAGGTAATGAGGAAAGAGGTTTTAGGTAGGGTGGCAGGTGATCGGCGTGAAAGGAAGTGCTCCATCGCAGCAAGGCCCTGGACGTGCGGAATATTTGCGTATAAGGAAGTGGCATCAATGGTTACGAGGATGGTTTCCGGGGGTAGTAGATTGGGTAAGGATTCGAGGCGTTCGAGAAAGTGGTTCGTGTCTTTGATGAAGTGGTTTGGAAGTGGGTTACGTATTATGCAGTCTCCCATCCTTCATCAAATACACCAAGGCCAGACATACCAACAATTAAAGGGAACAGCCATGGGTACCAGGATGGCCCCCTCGTACGCCAACCTATTTATGGGTCGTTTAGAGGAAGCCTTCTTGGTTATCCAGGCCTGCCAACCCAAAGTTTGGTACAGATTTATTGATGACATCTTCATGATCTGGACTCACAGTGAAGAACAACTCCAGAATTTCCTCTCCAACCTCAAATCCTTTGGTTCCATCAGATTCACCTGGTCCTACTCCAAATCCCATGCCACTTTCCTTTACGTTGACCTCCATCTGTCCAATGGCCAGCTTCACACGTCCGTCCACATCAAACCCACCAACGAGCAACAGTACCTCCATTAAGACAGCTGCCACCCATTCCACATCAAACAGTACCTTTCCTACAGCCTAGGTCTTCGTGGCAAACGAATCTGCTCCAGTCCGGAATCCCTGAACCATTACACCAACAACCTGAAAACAGCTTTCACATCCCGCAACTACCCTCCCGACCAGGTACAGAAGCAAATAACCAGAGCCACTTCCTCATCCCCTCAAACCCAGAACCTCCCACAGAAGAACCACAAAAGTGCCCCACTTGTGACAGGATACTTTCCGGGACTGGATCAGACTCTGAATGTGGCTCTCCAGCAGGGATATGACTTCCTCAAATCCTGCCCTGAAATGAGATCCATCCTTCATGAAATCCTCCCCACTCCACCAAGAGTGTCTTTCCGCCGTCCGCCTAACCATCGTAACCTCTTAGTTCATCCCTATGAAATCCCCAAACCACCTTCCTTACCTTCTGGCTCCTACCCTTGTAACCGCCCCCAGTGTAAAACCTGTCCAATGCACCCTCCCACCACCACCTACTCCAGTCCTGTAACCCGGAAGGTGTACACGATCAAAGGCAGAGCCACGTGTGAAAGCACCCACATGATTTACCAACTGACCTGCTTACACTGTGAAGCTTTCTATGTGGGAGTGACGAGCAACAAACTGTCCATTCGCATGAATGGACACAGGCAGACAGTGTTTGTTGGTAATGAGGATCACCCTGTGGCTAAACATGCCTTGGTGCATGGCCGGCACATCTCGGCACAGTGTTACACCGTCCGGGTTATCTGGATACTTCCCACTAACACCAACCTGTCAGAACTCCAGAGATGGGAACTTGGCCTTCAGTATATCCTCTCTTCTCGTTATCCGCCAGGCCTCAACCTCCGCTAATTTCAAGTTGCTGCCCCTCATACCTCACCTGTCTTTCAACAACATCTTTGCCTCTTTACTTCCGCCTTGACTGACATCTCTGCCCAAACTCTTTGTCTTTACAAATGTCTGCTTGTGTCAGTGTATGTGCGGATGGATATGTGTGTGTGTGTGCGAGTGTATACCTGTCCTTTTTTCCCCCTAAGGTAAGTCTTTCCGCTCCTGGGATTGGAATGACTCCTTACCCTCTCCCTTAAAACCCGCATCCTTTCGTCTTTCCCTCTCCTTCCCTCTTTCCTGACGAAGCAACCATTGGTTGCGAAAGCTAGAATTTTGTGCGTATGTATGTGTCTGTTTGTGTTTCTATCAACCTGCCAGCGCTTTCGTATGGCAAGTCACATCATCTTTGTTTTTTAAAAAATATATATATATCTGTATCTGGAATGTTTCCCTCTATATATATATATATATATATATATATATATATATATATATATATATATATATATATAGAGAGAGAGAGAGAGAGAGAGAGAGAGAGAGAGAGAGAGAGAGAGAGAGAGGGGGGGGGGGGGGAGACTGTGAGTAAAATTGTGTTAAGCACGTAGAAAAATATTCTTCACTCTATTGAAAACTTCCAAGTCCTTCCTTCTTGAATGAAAGAAAAAGAAAAGTATTGAAATATTTTGCAAATATGTGTTTAGGTTAGCTTTTTATTATTTTTATTGTACAACACATTTTTATATATTCCATATCTAACACAGTTTGGGTATCTTATCATTTGACTTTAAATTTGTCAAGATTCTGCTGCTTAAAAAATTCAATTTTTTCACTGAATTATGCTTAAAGAACTATTAGGGTCATGTCTAAAAGTGAATGACCTTTGCTTTTCCAAATATTTTTATTAATATAATGAAAGAACATATTTTGATAGCTTATTTATTTTTCTATGTAGACTCTGTTCCAATTATACACGTCGCAGCATCCCACAAGCTTTCCTATGTCTTCTTCACTCTCAGTAGTTGTCATGTTGTTGAAATATTCACTACCATCCTCTTTCAGTTCATTGTCATCTCCAGAGAGCTTTCCACTAAGAAAGTCCTTCAATTCAGGAAAAAAAAAAAAAAAAAAAAAAAAAAAAAAAAAAAAAAAAAAAAAAGTAGTAGACAGTCGGGGCCACGTCTGGGCTAAGGAGGAAGTTCAAAAACTTCCCACTTAAACTGCCAAGGCAAATCCTTTGTCAACACAGCAGAATGCAATCAAGTGTTATCATAAAGAAATGCAGTGTCGCTTGACAACAATCCACAAGGTTGGTCTGTAACAGCATGGTGTAGTTGAAGTGTCTGACAATGGGCCGTTGCAGTTCAGTCTCTTCCCTACGCATAAAGTCTATGAGTAGCCTCCCCTTTCAATCCCAAGAACCTGTGGCCATAACTTTTTTGGCGCTCAGAATTTATTTGGCTTTGTTTGGTTTCATTGAGGATCATGAATAATGCCATTCCATCGTCAGGTGTTTTGTTTCTGGACTTTTGATGTAAAATGCAAGTAACTGTGTATAAAGACTCCTCGCCATTCTTCTTGTACTGGGTGAGAAAAGTCAGAGGAGCTTCTATTCATTTTTTTATGTTAATCTGTCAAAAGTAGAGGAACCCATTTGACACACACTCTTCTATAGCACAAATCAGCACCAATATTTTGATAAAAAACAGATCATGAAATTTAAGGAAAGCTGAAGATCTGTCAGTCAAAAATGAAATGTTTATCCAATCAAACTTTTTCCACAATCCTTCATTTGTGCTCATCAGTTACGACTGAAGGTTGGCTTGACAGTTCATCATGAATATTCATCCACCCACCATTTTCAAACTGCAGCTTCATTCATCACATTTCCACAAACTTCAGTTATTTGTCTGTAAATTCTGATAAGGTGAGCTTTTTTGCATTTATAAATCTTATTACACTATGAACCTTACACTTAGTGGGATTGTTAATACTGTCACTTATTTTAAAACTGCACAAATGATCAGTAAAACATCATTCCTGCTCACTGCTAGCTTCATACTGGTGTCAATAATTAAGATAGGTCTACGACACAGAGAGGGTGACGAAAGAATCACATGGCTTGTAAAATCAAAATGTTCTCTGCTTTTAGAATGATCCCCATAACAGATTTATAGTTGTATTTTCATAACAGCAGAAATTTATTACATATTGTTTGATTCAATTACACAGACTTTTCTTCCACTGGATTATCCAGTTTGCTACACTCACAAGGGAACCTCCCCATCGCACCCCCCTCAGATTTAGTTAAAAGTTGGCACAGTGGATAGGCCTTGAAAAACTGAACACAGATCAATCGAGAAATCAGGAAGAAGTTGTGTGGAACTATGAAAAAAATAAGCGAAGTATACAAACTGAGTAGTCCATGTGCAAGATAGGCAACATCAAGGATAATGTGAGCTCAGGAGCGCTGTGGTCCCGTGGTTAGCGTGAGCAGCTGCGGAAGGAGAGGTCCTTGGTTCAAGTCTTCCTTCAAGTGAAATGTTTACTTTCTTTATTTTCGCAAAGTTATGACCTGTCCGTTCATTCATTGACGTCTCTGTTCACTGTAATAAGTTTAGTGTCTGTGTTTTGCGACTGCGCTGCAAAACCGTGCGATTAGTAGACAAAAGGACGTGCCTCTCCAATGGGAACCAAAAACATTTGACGGACGGATGGACAGCTAATAATTGTCTGAAAATAAAAAATTAAACTTTTCACTCGAGTAAAGACTTGAACCAAGGACCTCTCCTTCCGCATCTGCTCACGTTAACCACGGGACCATGGCGCTCCTGAGCTCAGATTCTCCTTGATGTTGCCTATGTTGCGCATGGGCTACTCAGTTTGTACATTTTTGCTTATTTTTCTCATAGTTCCCCACAACTTCTTCCTGTTTTCTCGATTGATCTGTGTTCAGTTTTTCAAGGCCTATCCACTGTACCAACTTTTAACTAAATCTGAGGGGGGTGCGATGGGGAGGTTCCCTTGTCAGTAACTATCTGTACAATCAAAATAGGTTAGTGGAGCACTTTCATTTGCTCCTGTGTCACTCCTAAAATAAGTAAATGCTATTTTTTTTCTTTTTACAAGTATATTTTTGGACTAAAATTTATCAAAATTATGCCTTAGGTTATTTTTCCAATTTCTTGTGAAATCAGACTGTAATTTATATTTTGCTACTTCCTAGCACTATGTGCTCTAAAAATTTCAACTTTGGTAATAATGTTTTGTTATAACACTGACCTATACTGATCTTAAAATACTTAGTTTCTTGATTCTTTTTAACTAATACACAATAATTTGGAAGTTATTTGAAGATGTCATTGTTTATGTAAACAAGTTATATGAATATTGCGTAAATTCTGCCCCAGAAATGTAGGATTTGATTAATTTATGTTTAAAGAGACTATGAATTACCGAGAACTACAAGTAGATAAGCGTTACTGCTGTTATGTTAGGTTTTAAAATTACACGGCCATAAACTGTATGAATTAAGCCTAGTTCAATAATTTTTGAATTCCTGCTAGAAATTCAATCCAACTTATATATATATGTATAGAGAACAACCAAACAAGGCAGAAGTGGAGTTGAAGAGTTTATAGGGATATAAGGTTAAAGAATGAGTTGAGAGCAATTGTTGAATGAAAAGTCATTATTAGAAACAGTATGTAATTGTTGCATGGCATTTTGAACTATTAATAGCACTTGCAACTCAAGTCAACAGTACTCTTATTGATGCCTGGTGGAAGTTCTGAGATCTTTCGGGACAGAATTCTGTAAAAATGCATGGCGTAATTATAACAACATACAGAAAGCTCTTGTTGAGAATTACGAATTATTTAGGAATAAAGGAGATGTCTCACTGAAAGGCAGAAGTGCCGCTTCATCGATAGGTACACAAATTAAAGGTATGGAGCTTTGATAGCTTTTGGAATGAACTTCCTTTTTCAAGCTTGTTGCAAAAACATGTGTGCATGTGCTCACACGCGCGCGTGCACACACACACACACACACACACACACACACACACACACACACACACACACACACAGAGAGAGAGTCTACTGGATAGGTGGTGGGAGTACAGTCATTGAAATCTTGCATGTTGAGCTCCGCTGCATGTTGTGTCACTGGGTGGTACCTTGTTTTTGGCAACAGTTTGGTGGTGGCCATTAATTCTAGTTGACAGTTGGTTGGTTGTCATACCAATGTAAAATGCTGTGCAGTGGTTACAGCAGAGCTGGTATATAACATGGCTGCTTTCACAGGAGGCCCAGCCACTGATGGGGTAGGGTAAGCCTGGAAGGGGACTGGAGTAGGTGGTGCTGGGTGGGTGGATTGTGCAAGTCTTGGATCTGGTTCTTCCACAAGGGTATGAACCCTGTGGCAGGGGACTGGGGGAGGGAGTGTTGCTTGTGTACCTATTGACGAAACAGTGCTTCTGCCTCTTGGTGAGTCATCTGCCTTATCTTTACATGGTAATAAATTAGTAATTTTGTATACAGTATAAAGTTTCAACATGTTCAGTTTCATACTATTGTACATGTTAAGTTTCAGGCTGTTCTGCACACTATGTGCATAATTATAAGTACATGTCAATAAAAGGCAAGGGTTACAAGACACAGAATTTATTGTTTATGAAAATCTATAGTGCTGAGAAAAATATATTAGACTGGAACCAGCCACACACATCGAATAATGCCTTAATCATGCAAGCAATCTCATTTCTTGTGTGTATAGCAAGTAAACATCACCAACTTGACCTCATATTTGAAGGGAGAAGAAAGCACAGCATCAGCCCTATCAATTGATCCTGCTTGGAAATTAGGGACATAATTCTGATAGCACACAGTTATGGCCTTCTGAAAGGACAGCTTTTAAACTTTCACTTGCACCGTCATTAAATAAGTAGCATAGCACTATTTAATTATTAACATTGCTGTTGTGTGTTACCTACTTTGGATTTTAAAATGATGATGTTTCGTTTGTGGGGCACTCAATGCGCAGTTATTGGCACCCGTACAAATTCCCAACCTTTGATCAGTCCAATCTTGCCACTTTCATGAATGATGATGAAATGACAAGGACAACACAAACTCCCAGTCATCTCAAGGCAGATGAAAATCCCTGACACCCCCCCCCCCCTTCTCCCTGGGAATTGTACCCGGGATCCCGTGCTCGGGAAGTGAGACACGACCGCGAGACCACAAGCTGCGGACTTGGATTTTTAAACTGGCACTGTTGAAGCAGCAGGAGATGCCCAATTCTTCAATGTGATTGGCAGGATAAAAAGTAAATAAAACATCATTAATATCATTTCATAAGATACTCGTTTTGATTTTCTCTCTCTCACACACACACACACACACACACACACACACACACACACACCAATAAGAGAAATATATACAGGCTGATTCAAAACTGTACACACTTTGTGGAGGTAATATATGCCTCAAAATAAGCATAAAATGTAAATAAATTTTTTGTCTGAAATTGCTTTATTTCAGATTTGTGCAGTAGAGTAGAGACCAATGTGCAAGACAAGCAACACAAACTTAATTCTTCTCAGAAAGCAATGACATGAAGGGACTCGAAATTCAACACAACTACGAAAATTACATTTACCACAGAACATGTTCAAAATGATGTCTTTGTAGACGAAGACAGTGGCTTGCTCTACATCTTGCCACTCTCTGAAGGTTGCAGGCTCTGTTTATCTCAGTCTTCAAAGCTGCAAAGCCATTTCAAATTCACTGCTGTAGTTGTGCTATTTTTTAAATTCCAACACCATACACAAGCTCCTCGAGACGGCCCCAAAGCTAGAAATCCACAGGATTAAGAACTGGAGATCTGGTGGGCCAGGCAACTGGGCCTGCATAACCTATCCACTTATTGGGTAAGTAGCATGGAGATACTCTCTTGCCTCCCAACTGAAATGTGCAGAGCCAACATTGTACATATACTTTAAGTTGGTTCATGTAGCGAGTGTGATATGATGAAGCAGACCACCCAATTCATTATCTAAAAGCTCTCGACACACTCTGCCAGTCAAATGCTACGGATAACATGCAGTCCGAGTAACTGATTGTCCATCATACCACCCCAAATGTTCACTGCAAAACAATGTTGATATCGGCATACTGTAGTTACATGAGGATTCTCATGTGCCCACAAATGACTCACGGTGCCATAGAGTACAATGGACCACACTGAAGTCAGGTAAACAAAGATATTTCACGCCAGAATCATCAGAGCATGTAGAGAGATGTAAAAAGCAACATCGATATGCAGACTGGGCTCTATACATAGACAATGAAAAAAATTTTCCAGGTTTTTGTTGAAACTCCCAGTTAAGAATACACTAACACACATTTGTCCAAGTGAAAACACACTTTCTCCATGTTAAGTGACAGTATACTTTCAATCGGAAGAAGTTTATTAATCCTTTGACTAGTAAAGATATTATACAATGGCTTAGAACTACCTGTCACTTTATGACATGTTTTCGAAAGATATTTGATGTGCAACAACATGTACACTGCATATTTTCATACTATGAAAGTATAAATAAGAATTCAACCAAATGCATTATGTTAGTTTCTGAAGCTCTGAAATTGAGACTGTGATGCAATTTCATCAGCCAAGCATAGCTCACATCACGTTATCTCACCAGAAAATGACCGCAGATGATAGCATATATTGTGCATAGGACACTTGATGTAGTCAGCCAACAGCAACATCATTGTTAAATAGCACGAACACACAAACAGGAAAAGTTCATGGTTTACATTAATATACATGTAATATAGCAAGAAGAAAAGCTAACATTTCACATATAATAATGGTCTTTTTTGCATGTTTTACCCTTTCAGTGATAACAAACACAAATGTGCCAGTAAAATTTTAAATGATGACAAATGTCTGGTTTTCGGGGCCCAAAATTTTTTGAATGGCTGGTCATCAAAGTATTTTGAATGAGAGTCAAATGCTCTGTAATTTACGAAATTCACTGCACATTCCCATGGTTAACATAATTCATCTTGCATAAAAGGAAATATACTTTGAAAGTAACACCTCTCCAACCACTATCCGCAATATTTTCCCACAACCTGCTAGAAACAGTTGCAGCTGCTACAGAGCACCTGAGGACAGGTGTTACTGAGCATGCACAGCTATGACGACAGAGCAAGACCGTGCTTGATGTTTGCTCTGCTCGTACACTTTTCGTCACATCTCTGTTAGGAATTTAATGTTTAGGGGGGCATCAGACGAGCATGTGCAGCAATGTGGCATATTGTTTGAAGTGGGCATATGAAGTTATTGCACTTAGGACAATTAAGGAATGCAAAATTAGAAAGCAGTCCTTAGCACAATATTCGTTTCAAAACTAGACTCTACAACTAATAGTAGCCTTATATTTTGCTATGTGCTGAATTGAACAAGGTGTTCCACCCTCCCTCCCCCCACCCCTACCCCTACCCCCACCCCTCGTACTCGGCAATAGTGTTACTTAACATTTCCACTCAAGTTTACATCGACACAGCATTGCAGAAAGCTAGTAAGAAGGAATACAAATTTCTCGAAAAAATAAAAAGAACAGTTGTTTGTACACACCAGGACTTAGAACAATAACCGATTTATGACTTTTTCAAACTGTATAAAAATTAATAATGTTGCTTGTGAAATAAGGAAATGGTGTAACTGTCGGTTTATATCCTACTCCAGTAGCAAATATGAAGTATCGCAGGGAGTTACAGTGATAAAACACAGTGTGCTACCAGTGTATAATTTACCGAAGAATGGCATTCTGTAAATTTAAGACATAAACAACACAAATTAAGAAATAATGTCAGGCCTAGAGGAGGAACCAGACAAATGTTGAAAGATGTCTTGCAATCAGAAAAGATAGTATTTCATGAAAGGCAGATATTTAAAATTCCGCTAAAGCTTTTCAGTGAGATTTTTGGGATGCCAATTTATTTGGGTCACCATTACTGTATTATCTCATGTTTCATTCTTTATTATGGCATAATGTCATACATGCCAGAAGATGAAAATGTGCACTTCAAATTCAGTGAACAGTTGAAACTAACTAATAGCTTGGAACAAAACACTTCCTTTCAAATAAATTGTCTGCCTGTGTGGAAAAGATTAATAAAAGCCACATTTCCTTAGCAAACAAACAAAAATAAATTCATTGTTCTGCAAAGTGATTAATGCTTGACAGTCAATAACGTGGAAATAAAATGAAGTCAGAAAACCGAAACTAATAGCATATTTTAGTCTTCCATAATTGCGTGAATATATTTTAATTCATTTGATAGTTCCCAGCCAGAGAAATCTGTCTTGTTTTCATCTGTCTTGACTGTAAATGAAGAGAGCAGCAAAATCATGAAACGTACATACGGCTCATGTGGAGACTGCTCCTCCCTACAACTATGACCGCTCTGCACACGTGCAAATCTGGCACCTTGGACGTGCCAGAAAATTTTTTACAGGTAGCTCTGCACATCTCACGAGCCCACTCACATCTGCTCAAACGAACGTAATTCAAACAGTAATGATGTCTTGCTCTCTTAAAGCAGGTTGTTGTTACAAAGTACTGAACAATCTTTGTCCTAAAGCCTTCATAGCACCTAGCTTTCGGCACACACTCTTGTGCACACTGTGTTTTGTTGTTGCAAATGGCACATTTTCTTTGTAATTTAAGTTTTATACTGGTGTTTTTCTCTCTTATGCTTTACTGCTGCAGTATTATTCTGCAGCAGCGAGCTACAGTAAAATTCTTTGTTCGAATATCAGTTCTTACTAGTTAAAATTACAAGAATTTAACTCTAAACTAAAACAATGAGAAATTCCCAGAATCCAAAAAGGTTCCCAGGTTTTTCCAGGATTCCCAGTTGTCCCGGGGCGTATACATCCCTTAGATGAACATGAAATGCCAAAAGCAAGATGTAATGACTACCACAAATGACATTATGCATCATAGCTCAGAAATAAAATTATTTCAGTCAAAATTTTATTTAACATTCTACTCTTAATTTGATGCACATATTACACCCATGAAGCACGTACAGTTACTTTTGAATTACCCTGTATAACTGTAGAATGTCAATATGAGAATATTGTTAAAATAATATGGAACATATATGTGTGTGACATTGGCACATTACACACTCATATTACTTACTACTTTTCTCGTACAATAATGTGTTCTCAAACAAGATTTCCAAACACGTTGGGAAAATGTATCCACCTTCTCCATACTCTTCCTTAGCCTTCAATATTCCACAAACAGAATAGCTCTGGTTGCCACTCCTACATACTGTGCTTCGTACTTGGGCATAGGGCAGTTGAAGTGGGGCAGAGCAAGCACCAAACAAACAGTGCATGCTAGACTTTAAAAACTGTACTTTTATGTTAACAGAATCTTGCATTGCCTTGGTAGAACAACATTATAATAAATGAAAAGCACCAGTTCGCTTTTGTTCTACAGTATTAATTTTTATTGTGTTAGCCGGTTTTTGACTTACAAGGCCATCTTCAGACATTTACTGAGTATTGTCACAAAAGAAGTTACAATGTTTGCAAACAACATTGGAAGAGAAGTAACACGTATAGACTGAAGCAGAAACATACAGTAAGTAACATATTTGACAGTGTGGTGGTAATGCAATGAAAAAGTAAAAAAAGTGAACTGTAAATAAATAAAGTAAGTGGAGTAGACAGGAAAACTCAAACACTTTTAGGTCATAATTGTGCACTATCAGAATTACGGCACAAATTTTCAAGTGGTGTTGATTGCTAGGTCTGATATCTTGCAATTGTGCTTTTTTCTCCAAAAAATACAAAGTCAAGTTGGTGATGTTTCTTTGTAAGTATTGTACTTCTCTGTATTATGCAATGTTTTACCTCAAAACATACACTTGTAAAATTCTCATTATAACTGAAAATAAATTTATTTTAAGTGAAATCATACTATCTTCATTACAGTTAAAACAATTACCAATTAGAGAACTAAAATTAAGGTATAAAATAAGCTCTGGAGATTTACATGTAATAACGAGTATGGCCCTTTAAGACAAATTAAATGGAAATTTCTCAGCAAACTTTTCAAATACTACCAAAATTACCAGATTTCTGTATTTCTAAGGTCTCTATGATGCAAGGCATCTAGGTACTAAAAGAGCGAAATTAAAAATTATATTTCTTCAAAATTGATTTGAAGACATTTCATATACTGTAGAGTACAGACTTAAGATACTACATCATATTAAGAAACTGCACAATACAATCAAAAACAAACTGCTGAAGACATTTCATTCTACTTACAGTATCAACAATATCCACACAGACTCCCATTTCCTGTTCTTTCTTGAGACGATCATAGTAATCATTCATCTCACAATACGACTTTTCACAGTCTGAACATACATTTTTGTCAAATGTTTTATTTGTCACATAATAATGATCTAGAAAACATTTGTGTGTTTTATCGTGGAGATGCTGAAATTCAACTGTGGTGTTTGACAGTTCTTGGGTAAGGCTGCCATTGCTCATTTTCACAAAACAACCTGTAACATAAATTAAGTTTCCTTTACTTATGAGTGTTTACAATAGCAATCAGTTGGTAGCCCATACTGAGCCAATGATTCATTTTTCCTCAAGCAGCATAAAATGCTAGAAAATGGGTTAGAATTCAACTTCTAGAGAATATCAAGGCCATAAAAGATTAATTCAGTAACTCAACTGAACAAAAGTAAAGAGCAGAACCAACTGAAGACTTGTAGATAGTAAGCCACAGAAAACACAGACATGGGAAAATTTGGACAGCATCCAAACCTTATTCTCCTGTGGTATGTGTCCAGTGAGAAATAGGGTCCAGAATGAGATTTTCACTCTGCAGCGGAGTGTGCGCTGATATGAGACTTCCTGTCAGATTAAAACTGTGTGCCGGACCGAGATTCGAACTCGGGACCTTTGCCTTTCAAGGGCAAGTGCTCTACCAACTAAGCTACCCAAGCACGACACACACCCTGTCCTCACAGCTTTACTTCTGCCAGTACTTCGTCTCCTACCTTCCAGACTTTACAGAAGCTCTCCTGGTAGGTGTCATCTTCCTCAGTGGAAGAAATCTGTAAACCAACTACAGATTCAGTCATTTCGTATGCTCAGAAACAGCTGCATCGCCTTCGTCAAGCTCTGATCTCAATCCAGACAATACAGCGGAAAACTTCAGCAACTGTCATTACCAAAGTTAGAGAAGTGGAACTCACAAATCCTTGGGAAATCAAAGTAATGGATAAACAATTCCTTGGGAAACCAAATCTACTGACTGAAACCTGTGAGACATACCACGGAATGGTTGAGATACAAGCAAATAGCACATCAAAATTTATTTATTTATTTATTTATTTTTTGTTGATGTCTCTCACTTTGTTACAATGATTCAAACGTTTAAAACATTACATACACTGAGAAGCAGAAACGAATTGTGGCTATGAATAACGAAGTGGAGAAACATTTACTATGGGCATTGCTTTCATGTCAACCAGCAACCCAATGAAATCTCTTCTATAACAAAAAGTCGCACACACACTCTGTTGCAATTTCAGAGCATTTTTTATCAGACGAATTTCACTTTTATTTACAAAACATCTTCAGGAGTCATTGGTATTTTTGCTTCTTTTTTACATGTTCTGAAGACCACTGCTTTTTCCTTCATTGTTAGTGGAGGCTGAAATTGGGAATAGGTGGGAGTCGGGGCGATGAAAAAAAAATTATATATATTTAAAAAAATCTATGTAATCAGGAAAGGCTATAGAATTTAATAAAGTCATTAAATTTTTTTTTTGATTTTTCCACCATTTATAAGTACCCTGTATCCTTGAGCATTCGAATGGAAATAATATATTGTCGAAATCGTAGTTTGAGTTTCTTAAGGGTTCTGATATAGAGAAAGCTATTTACACTTACAGGGAGAATGTACTTAATTCATTAAACAACAAATTACAGGCTACTGGCATTTGTTGTGACATGTCAGAAACCTTTGACTGTGTGAATCACAGCAGTCTCTTAAGTAAATTAGAATATTATGGTGTCACCAACAGTGCAGCGATACGGCTAGAGTCTTACCCAACTGAGGGGAAACAAGGGTGACATTGTGAAATACCTGTGGAGTGAGCAATCAGCCTGCACCTATTTGGGAATTAATCACATTCCTCAAGATTCTATCTCGAGTGCGTTGCTTTTTATTGTGTACATTAATGACCTCTCGTATGTTACATTACCAGATGCTAATTTTCAATTGTTTGCAGATGAAACAAACACTGCAATAACTAGCAAGTCATGTACAGATTTAGAAATGACTGCTAAACAAATCTTCACTGACATAAGCTAATTCACTGTCATCAATCTTTGAATAGACCCACTATATGCAGTGCAGAACCTGTTAGAGATTTCCTTCCAGCATGTGTGTAATGTATGAGGACATGTAGATCAAAGAGGCTGACAGTGTTAAATTTCTGGGATTACAACTAGATAATAAATTCATTTGGGAAGGGCATACTACAGACATGCTTAAGTGCCAGAACAAGTCGTATTTGCAGTGAGAATTGGGTAAGACGTAGATATAAAAAAAACTTGCATATTCTGCTTACTTTCATTGCATTAAATCATACCGGATCATATTCTGGGGTAACTGGTCAAACTGAACAAAAGTTTTTAGTGTGCAAAAGACTCATATGTGGTGTAAATTCAAGATCGTCATGTAGAAACGTGTTCAAGGAACTTGGCATTCTAACCACTCCTTGTCATATTTATTCCTTAATGAAACTGGTTGCAAGTAATATATCTCTATTTCCAATCAACAGCTCAATACATAGTATCAATACTAGGAATAAGAACAATCTACATAGAGACCTAAAATCACTTACCTTGGTCCAAAAAGGGCTCCAATATTCAGGAACACACATTTTCAATAAATTGCCAGCAACCATTAAAACATAATTTCAGATAAAGCAAAGTTTCAACAGAGTTTGAGAGACCTTTTTGATAGGCAACTCCTCCTACTCTACAGATCAATACCTTAACAGGGCTGATGTGCCAGCTTGTCTGTTAGATTTCAGTTTTGACAGCAATTTGTCACAATAGTCAAGATCAGATTTTTGTGCATGATAAATTTATTAAAAGGCATAACAATCTTTCATTGTGACAGTATATTAATTTACTGTAATGTATTCACATATTTTGACACACTCTTTACATGTGATGAGGGTAGTGTTATTCAAATGTTTCGTGTTTTTTATGTTATACTTTCTGATTTGTTCCATGTCCACGAGAATCATGTCATTTTTGGGTATCTATGAAAAAATTGTATCACATTAATGCCTGGATGATTCTGTTAACTATATTGTGGCCAATTACTACCTCTGATCTTCCTCAATCAGTGCAAGTGATTCATCTCTATTGACCTAGTTGTAGATTAGATTAGATTTACTTTCATTCCAATTGATCCATAGTGAGGAGGTCCTCCAGGATGTGGAACATGTCAGAAAAACAACAATACATGACAAGTATTTACAACTCAAATAAATAAGCTAATGTACTATTCCACAGGTCCCAAGTGGAATGATCATCATTTTTTAATGAACACTATATGAAAGAATCATTTTACAAATACTAATGCACTGAATTTAAAATAAAAAAGTTTTTTATTTATTTATAAGGTAACAAACGTGTAATACAACTACTGTAATACTTATTTACAATGAACACATTACTGCACTGAAATGGTGCAGAAGTTAGATTTTACTTGCACACACACACACACACACACACACACACAAATCAGTTGGTTCTACTGAGAAATTCATCAATGGAGTAGAAGGAGTTGCCCACCAATAAATCCTTTAGGCTTCTCTTAAACTGAATTTCATTGGTTGTTAAGCTTTTTATGGCTGCTGGCAAGTTATTGAAAATGTGTGTTCCTGAATAATGCACACCTTTTTGTACAAGGCTAAGTGACTTTAAATCCTTGTGAAGATTATTCTTATTTCTAGTATTGATTCCATGAATTGAGCTGTTGGTTTGAAAAAGTGATATATTTTTAATGACAAATTTCATTAAAGAATAAATATATTGGGAAGAAGTAGTTAGTATCCCTAGTTCCCTAAACAGGCTTCTGCACGATGTTCTTGAGTTCACACCACATATAACTCTTACTGCACGTTCTTGTGCCCGGAAAACTTTAGCTTGGCTTGATGTATTACCCCAAAAAATAATCCCATACGACATTATGGAATGAAAGTAGGCATAGTTGCATAGTATGCCAGCTTTTGCATTTGTATATCCCCTAAGTCCGACAATTCGCATTGCAAATAGAGATTTGTTAAGATGATTCAGCAGTTCTGTGGCGTGCTTTTCCCAGTCGAATTTATTATCAAGCTGTAATCCCAAGAATTTAACACTGTCCACTGCTTCTATCTGCCTGTCATAATATGTTAGGCACATACTCGTGGGACACCCCTTACAGGTTCTGAACTGCATGTAGGGTGTTTTTTCAAAGTTTAGTGACAAGGAATTGGCTAGGAACCGGTGATTAATGTCCACAAATATTTTATTAGCTGATCTTTCTAAGACTACACTTGATTTGCTATTTATTGCAATGTTTGTATCATCGGTAAACAAAACGAACTTGGCATCTGGCAATGTTGCTGATGAAAGTCATTGATATACACAAGAAAAAGTAAGGGCCCTAAAATGGAACCTTGTGGGATCCCACATGTAATTCGTTCCCAGTTGGATGATGCCTGATAGCTTGATAGCTTGACACATGTCTCTTTCCTAATAACACCCTTTGTTTCCTGCCAGAGATATAAGATTTGAACCATTTTGCAGCATTTCCTGTTACACTATAATATTCTAATTTACTTAAAAGGATATTGTGATTTACACAGTCAAATGCCTTTGACAGATCACAAAATATACCAGTTGCTTGCAATTTTTTAGCTAATGAATTAAGCACATTTTCACTGTAAGTGTAGATAGCCTTTGACAGATCACAAAATATACCAGTTGCCTGCAATTTTTTAGCTAATGAATTGAGCACATTTTCACTGTAAGTGTAGATAGCCTTCTCAATATCAGAACCCTTTAGAAACCTGAACTGTGACTTTGACAGTATGTTATTTGAGATAAGATGGTTATAAAACCGATTGTACATTACTTTTTCTAAAATTTTTGAGAATGCTGGGAAAAGTGAAATTGGACGGAAATTTGATGCTATTTCTTTATCTCCCTTCTTAAACAGTGGCTTAACTTCAGCATATTTTAACCATTCAGGAAATATTCCACTGATAAACGACTGGTTACACAGATAGCTTAATATGTTACTTAAATCAGAATCACATTCTTTAATTAGCTTTGGTGATATTTCACCATACCCACTAGATGTTTTTGATTTTAAAGATTTTATGATGGACATTATTTCTGCTGGGGTAGTGAGGGTCAAATTCATATTATGGAAGTTACTTGAAATGTCTGGTCTGAGGTATTCCATAGCAGCATCTACTGAACCTGACAACTCCATCTTTTCAGTAACAGTTATGAAATGTTTGTTAAAAAGCTCTGCAACACTATGCACATTTGTCACCAATGTATCATTTACTCTTAATGCTATTTGTCCCTCTTCATGCCTGGTTCTACCGGTCTCCTCCTTCACTATATCCCATATTGTCTTTATTTTGTTATCTGATATGACTATCTTTTCCTTGTAATATATTTGCTTTGATGTCCGTATTAGTCTTTAATACTTTGCAGTATTTCTTGTAATGTGCTATAGCATCAACATCAGAACTGTTTTGGATTGACAGATACAGTTTTCTTTTTGTTTTACAAGATACCCCTATTCCTTGAGTAATCCATGGCTTCTTTGTAGACTTTGCTCTAACCTTGGTAAGTTTTGGGGGAAAACAGTGTTCGAATAAGGTAAGCACTTTATTAGCAAAAGTGTTATATTTTTCATTCATGCCATGAGCACTGTAAACATCAGTCCAGTGAATGTCTCTGAGGAGTGTCCTAAAATAATCAATTTTTGGCTTATTGATTACCCTCTTGAGCTCAGATTTAACAGATTTTATATCCTGTTCAATGTTAACTTTTAACAGAAGGAACTGCATGTAATGATCTGAGAGACCATTGACTACTGGTTTTGTAATATAATTTTGTTCATTGGACTTTTCTATAAAGATATTATCAATGGCAGTTTGTGAGCAATTGGCTACCCTAGTGGGGAACTTTACAGTGGGAATTAAGTTGAATGATAGTGTTACTAACTCAAATAAGTTATTATTGGGAGAGTCTTTAAGGAAATCTACACTGAAATCACCAGCAACCACTATTTCTTTGTTTTTGGTTGTTAAATGGGCCAGTACAGCTTCAAGGTGGTTTATGAATAGATTAAAGTTACCTGCAAGTGCCTGATATACACTTAACATTATGAAAGATTTTTTGTGAAATTCTACTTCTGTTGCACATGCTTCCATATGCTGTTCTAGGCAAAATTTATGAATGTCTATGTTCTTAAATTTATGACAGTTCCTGATGAATGTGGTAACTCCTCCTTTCTCCATTTCTGATCTACAAAAGTGAGATGCTAACCTAAACCCTGTAACACTTAAAGGTTCTATATCAGTGGTCACATGATGTTCAGAGAGGCAGATTATGTCAGCTGGATTTGAAGACTCTAATTCATCTATGCAGATAATTAATTCATTAATTTTATTTATCGGTCCTCTAATATTTTGATGCAATAAAGATAGCTGACATTTCACATTGACTGAGTTAAAATTGGGCAGAGTTAAAATATCTGCTGACTGTTGAAAATTCTTAACCAATGGCTGTTTATGCTGATGTAATAAGCTAGAATTATGTTTTTTGGTTTCTTTCTCAAACTGAAGGATTGTCTCAGTCGTAACCTCTCTTAAAATTTGATTTCTTTCTGTCCTCACTATCCTAAAAAAGAGTCTTTTCTGAACCCTATAACCACTGGTATTCTATCACTCATGACAGTGCCTCCCCCTTTAACTTTCCTGCTATTTTCCCAGCCACTTTACCCTTCCCCTTCCTGTTGAGGTGAAGGCCGTGCCTAGTATAATCCCACCTATTGAGAGAATCAACAGGAACCATACCAATGTGTGACCCTGCACCCGACATAAGCAACTGTTCCAACTCCAAATTAACTCTCTTGACAGAAAAGTTCAAATGAGGTCAGTCATGGCGCCCAAGAACAGATACAAACTCAACACTAGTATGCTTCGATGCTGATGCAATCTTTGCCCGGATACTGTACCCAGGATCTCTGTCAATACTATTACCTGCCCCACCCACTATAACCACGGTGTCTTCCTTAGTGAAATCTATGCAAAGTGATCCTGAATCCTCTGTCACCTGCTCCAGACCAGCACTAGGTTTAAAAAAATTGGTGACCTGGTATTCTGACCTTAGTTCATCCTGCAAAAGTTGGCCAACACCTCTTCCATGGGAACTACCTAACAACAACACTTCCTTTCTCTTTACTGATTTCCCTACTTTCTTACTTTTCAATTTGCTGCTGAAAGTTTGCTGTGCCCTGTCTACACCTGCAACTGCTTGATGCTCACCAGTTTCTAACTGAAGCAACAGGTCAAATCTATTTTCCACATTCACCATGAAGCTGTCAGATAAAGTTCTAGGCCTGTTCCTCCTGTTGCCACTTCCCACTTCTCTTTACCCTTCTCCCTCCTTAACCTGTCAAGATCTCCCCTGGCCTTGTCTAACTCAGCCTGAAGGGCGGCGATTTTCCCCTCCTGTTCTAGTATCTTCCTATCTGTACTACAAATCCTACAAAACCACTGATGAGCCTCATTTACTTCCCCCATTCCCACACCACTACAGTCACCCACATGGAAAAAACTACAGCACTCATCACACCAAAGCCCCGACCTAACAATTCTATGGCAAGTCAAGCACATTTCACTCATGATTAACGTAATACTTTATTAAGAATAAGTCAGTTAAATTACAGATAAACACGGAAATATGGTTCCATAAATTTGGCCTATTCGCAACTGTATGTAAATGTAATGTTAAACACTAACTGTCCTTTGTGAATGAGAAAATAAGAATCAGTAAGAGTGAAACTTCCTGCCGGATTAAAACTGTGTGCTGGACTGAGACTCGAATTCAGGACCTTTGCCTTTCGTGGGCAAGTGCGGTCGGTAGAGCACTTGCCCGCAAAAGGCAAAGGTCCTGAATTCGAGTCTCAGTCCAGCACACAGTTTTAATCTGCCAGGAAGTTTCATATCAGCACACACTCCACTGCAGAGTGAAAATCTCATTCTGGAATCAGTAATAGTGATTAGAGATTTCATACCCATGTAATCTTCCATTTGAGTCATGCCCAGTTATTATAAAATGATGTGTCTTTTTTCTATTACTGTCCATTGTTTCTGTGCCACATTTGACTGCAGACAGAGTGTCCTCAACAGTTTTCACATTTAGCTCGTTTTTGACTTCTAGTGGCAAAGATAAGAAAAATGGTGTGTGTCTCAAAAATGACCTAACATTTGACAACATTGCAGTGGAAGGTGGGAATGATTTGTGTTCTTTTTATGCAGAACACTTATCGGGATGTAACAGAGATTTGTGAGAAGAATGGTTCTGTGACACAGTCACTATAAAAATGAAATGCTCAAACACTTGTGACAGAGAACAGTGCCAGAACGAAGTATTAGAGCAACATGAAGAAAGAGAAATTCTCAACCAAACTCACAGTGGTAAAACCTTTATGATGGCTGGTTACGGTAAGCCATAGTTATCAGAGCATGTGATCTGTGAATAGCGTCCATAGAGTGTAATGATACTAAATTATGTACAACAGCATACAGTGTCATAAATGTAATATACAGAGCAAATTATTATTAAATGTACCTCAGTGAAGGTAAATACGAGTGGCCAACTATAGCTATAAATGTACTCCACATATTAATTAGCCAGATAGTTGACATGAGATGCACTGATGTGTCAAAGTTAGGACCAATTTTTAAAATATGTTTTTCCAAGTGCATCCATCCCATATTACAAGACGTGGAGTACATCAGCAGAACAAGAGTGCCACTGAACTGATACATGGTGAAGTTACTAGAGAATGTGCTGACATTTAGTGCCATTGGAGGTCACTCATGTATTCATGTCATCTACAATTGCAAATATAAATACGTAATTTTAATAAATATATAATGATGTATACATGTATAAATTTATTTTTGTTGCAAGAAAAGCTGAAATATTGTCTAGAAACAGAAAGAGCATACGTAACCTTACAAAATTAAAACAATAAGTAAAAGAAGACAGCATACCATTAAGATGGCAACCGAAGTCACGTTTCAAATTCTGTCTTTGTACAACAGCAGATACAAGACAAAATAATCACACAGTAATATTTATCGACAATATGCTCGCACAAAAGAAACCTATTAGATGATGAAATTGCACACTATAGAGACCCCATATGTAGTTCATTATGAAGGTAACAAAGAGGCTATCCTTCTTTAAGTAAATTCAAAATTATTGTCTTTAATATATACTTATAGTGGTAAGCACACTACAGGAGGTCATCTGTGAAAAAAAAAAAAAAAAAAAAAAAAAAAAAAAAAAAAAAAAAAAAAAAAAAAAAAATAACCTGATACATACACAACATGATACATAGCCTGAAGTCTAACTATGATTTTGGACTCTCAGCAACTGTTACAATGGAAAAACATTAAAATCTCAAAACCGAGATTATAATATGACAGCGGTGACAGTGAATGTTCACCAACACATTAAGAGAGTTAGATACAATAGGTATATAGTCATAAGTATGAAATGTTATTAAGGTCGTGGATATAAGCAAGGACAAAATATACGAAGCAGGTACATAAAGGTCGTAGCAAAAAGATTAGTCCATGCATAATCCAGCTTAAGACAGGTGAAACAAGGTAATGTTCAGCCCTAAGGTAATGTGAAATGTTAACATTATCCATAGCTCATGATCTACATGTGGTGACACTAGAAAACTAAAATAGCTTTTTAGTAATTTAGATTCAGTTCTCATTCCATACACCCAAAAATAAGATGATTCTCAGATGGGCATAGAGCGAGTCAGAAAGTATAAAATAAAAATTTGAATATAATACTCACTACCCCCCCGATCATTTGTCTGGAGACTGTCAAAATAAGTGAACACATTACAGTAAACTGGAAATGCTATTATTTACAGTATTAACACACTGTCAGAATGGCATACAATTATGCCTTTTAATAAATTAATCATACATAAAACAGCTAATCTAATACGGGCTCAAGATGGAACCTTGAGGAAAACCCCATTAATTACTTCCCAATCAGATGAAGACTGGTTGCTTACTCCACAGGTACTTCGCAACAACACCCTTTGTTTCCTGTTAGTTAGGTAAGGCTCTAAGCATGTCACAGCACTGCTGGTGACACCATAATATTGTAATTTACTTAAGAGAATGTCATGATTCACACAGTGAAAGGCTTCTGATAGGTCACAGAAGATGCCAGCAGCCTCTAATTTGTTATTTAATGAATTAGGTATATTCCCGCTGTACGTGTAAATAACTTTCTCTGTATCGGAATCCTTACGAAACCCTAACTATGGCTTGGACTACATTATTTGCAGTCAGATGCTTAAGGAGACGCTCGAGCACAACCTCTTCAAATATTTTTGAAAAATTCAGCAAAACTGAAACTGGTCGATAGTTTGATGGTATTTCTTTATCCCTCTTCTTTAAAAGAGACTTAACTTCAGCAAAGTTTAGCCAGTCTGGAAATGTTCCGCTAATAAGAGACTGATTATACAAATAACTTAAGATAGAACTCAGCTCGCATAAGCATTCTTTGATTAACTTTGTTGATATGTTATCATAACCACTAGAGCACTTAGATTTTAAGGGTTTTATGATGGATGTTACTTCCTTGGGAGACGTGAGTGTAATTTACATTTTACTGAAGTTACTTGTAAAGACTGGTCTCAGATACTCCATTGGATTAATGAACCAAATGACCCCAAGTTGTCAGTAACAGAAACAAAGTACTTGTTTAAGAGGTTTGGAAAACTACAGGCACTTGCTACTGATATCTCATTTATTTTTAGAGCTATCCGTTCCTCTTCCTTTTTAGCCTCACTTGTCTCTGTCTTCACTATGTTCCATATAGTTTTTATTTTGTTGCCTGATGTAATTATCTTTTTCTCGTAATAAAGCTGCTTAGATTTCTGGATTACCTGATTCAATATTTCGCAGTATTCTTTGCAATGCATTGCATTGTTAACATCAGAGCTGTTCCTAGATGGTAGATACAGTCTCCTTTTTGTCCCACATGGTAGCTTTACTCCTTGTATAATCCATGGTTTATTTTTAGACTTCTGTTTGATTTAAGTTACCTTTAGGGGAAAACAATATTCAAAAGTGGAAGCAACTTTATTAATGAATGCTTTGTAATTTACATTTTAGTCAGAAGTGTTGTAAACATCTACCCAGTTCATGTCTTTGAGCAATCTCCTAAAATGTTCAATTTTTGACTGATTTGAGATATTTTATCCTGACAAGTTTCAACTTTTAGCACAAGACGCTTCATGTCATGATCAGATAGCCATTTACTGTTAGTTTTGTGATGCTCACCAGAATCCTTGTAACCTGAACTACATGACTGATTATATTCAGTTTTTCTCTATAGCGTGAATACTTACTATCACAACTTGCATCTGACCAGAGGTTGGAAACATAGTGGTATGCACTATATATAACTTCCAAGCGGTCTTGATTGATCAGCTTCGTTTTGCATTTTTCACCATGTTCATCTTTCATCTGTTGGAGGTAAAAAAATAAGCTTAAGAAATTCAAAAAGTTAAACCATACTTACAGAACATTCGTTAATTTTTATAGGTATTCAATTGTGAGATATTTATAGGGAAAAGAGATTGCTGAAGTGGAGGTTAACATATAGATGTCCTCACATGAAGGTTGCTTTTAACAACACAGTGCTTTACAAACCAACTATAGCAGCACCTACAGTTTAATGTGGACCCTGAATCATAGTGCAGCTTTGATATTTTCCCTGCTCATATACAAGGTGTGATTGGAAAGTTTTAAGAATGGGCTTGTATTTGTACAATGGTAGTATTTCCATGCTACTGTGATGCATCTTCTTCAAAATTGTCCCCTTCTGGCTGAACACACCAACTCCAACGGTGTTTCCACTTTTGGAAACATTCCTGGAAATATTTTCCCTGAAGTGTGTTAAGGATGCTCTCCGTATTTGACTGGATTTCTTCAATCGAGTCTAATCACTTCCCTTTCAGTGAAAATTGCAGTTTAGCAAAGAGGTAGACGTCCACAGGGGCCAAATCAGGGGAATATGGCAGTTGTGGAAGCACAGGAGTTTTGAATTTGATCAAAAATTCAACGCTGGAGAAGGCACAATGAGCCAGAGCATTGTCATGGTGTAGCACCCAACTCCTGCCTTTCCAAAATGCAGGCCTTTTCTTCCACACCTTTTTGTGCAAATGCTCAATGGCACATTTATAGTATTTCTGGTTAATGTCTGTCCTCCAGGGATAAATTAATGATTCACAATACCGGTAGAGTAAAAACAAAATCTCCAACATTTCCTTCACCTTCGGCTGACTTTGATGTACTTTTTTCGGTCGTGGTGAAACTGGAGTCTTCCACTGTGAAGACTGCACTTTGGTTTCAGGATCATATCCATATACCCACGATTCGTAACCTGTAATTATCCTATTTAACAAATCTGGGTCATTTTAGTCCGATTAATCAGTTCTTGGTACACTTCAAGTCGGTATTGTCTCTGGTCACTTGACAACACTTTTGGAATAAATTTTGCAGACACTCAACGCATGTTCAGATCTTCTATTAAAATTGACTTATCTGCAATAGAAACAAATTAAGTTCATCAGCCATCTCCCTAATCGTAAGTCTACAATCAGCACACACCAAGTCGCGAACTTTCACATTTTCCATGTTTTTGAGGTGGAAGGACAGCCACACCATGGTTCATCATCAAATGATTTGCGGCCATTTTAAATCTGTTGAACCAGACAAAAACATTTGACTGGTTCATACAGTTATCTCCAAAAGCTGTTTTTAATAGTTTGTAAGTCTCAGAAGCTGATTTCCCAATTTTAAAACAAAATTTCACACAAACTTGTTGCTCCATTTTTAGGTCCATGCAGACAGAATCTGGCAGCAAGCCCTAACAGACCAGCACTCAACCAGCTGCCACAATGAACTGAATAAAGGAAATGCAGTTTCCTGTCAGAGGCATTCAAGGACAATGCAATGACTCACTCCCCACCCTCCGTGTACCTGCCCGCCAAACCAGAAAGCAGTAGCGGATCCATTCTTAAAACTTACCAATCACACCTCGTATAAATCACACTCACAGGCAAAGTAAGCAAAAAGTGAGTGAAAAGACCACAGGACGAATTAAGGAGTGAACCATCAACCTTCAGATTAGTGGTCTGCCATTTATCCCTTAGCCAACAAAACAAATATACATTAGAAATGGTAAAGCAAATAAGGAGTTTAACACTCAAAATATTTTAGAGCTATTTATTTACCCACTTTCTTAGATATACATGATTTTAAGATCATATAGTTTAAGTCCTAGGCTACAGTAACTTTCTCATCCACTTAATTAACATCTTTTGCACAGCATATACTGTATTCACACGAATCTAATACACCATCATATGTACTGTGCACCTCAATTTTAAAAATTATAGTTATAAAAGAAAAAACAATTTTTAAGTGCCTCACTGTTAAGTGACACAAGCATAACTACAAAAGAATGCCTAACTTGATTACCTACATGACAGGCAAATGAATACATCATAAATCACAGGCATTACTCATAGTTCACTAATGTCATCATCAGAGGTATCCTCGTAGAAGTCTACGTCAGAAACAGATTCATTTCTTCTTTCTTCATCATCCTTGGCGTAGTTCCAGAGCACATCATCTTCATTGCCTTCCAGAGTATTTGAAATACAGCATTTCTTGAATGACTTTACAATAATTGGTGCTTTGATGCTTTTACAGGCAGCCAAAACCCAGTGTGCAATAATGTGGAGTGCAGCACGATTAATCTTTCTGTCTGAGTCAGTTCATGATTTGGTTTGCAAAACCACTTTTCCTAATGTTCCTGAACTTAACCTTTGAAAGATTTATTTACACTAATGTCCAGGGGTTGTGACACAAAAGTCACTCCTCCAGGAACAATAATGAGGCCATGGGCTAGGATGTGGATCTCTCTCTCTCTCTCTCTCTCTCTCTCTCTCTCTCTCTCTCTCTCTCTCTTTTTTTTCACATCATCGTGGTCACAAAATGTATCAAGACAAAGCATTGATGGTAGTCCGAAAAGCACTCCAGGACAGAGTTTCCATACATTTTGGAGTCAGTCAATCATTAAAGTTTCAGTTATTCATCCCTTCTCTCGATTTCGAACAATAACATCATCAGGGAACAGTTTTTCATTTTTAGGGATCTTGGGGCTCATTTTCCACATGAAGATTAAGAACGGGAAAAATTTGTGCCCACCTCCTGTGATTGTCAACATTACAGTTATGTGCATCCTGATTTTTGATGGTAACTTCTTTTATCCCCTTCTTATTAATTATGTGGCATTTCAAACCGAATTGGCGTCTCATCAGCATTGCCTACTCGGCCCACCAAAAAATGAGGCAAAGTGTGATGACATACAACTGAAAATCTTGCAGTTTTTTCTCAAGATCCTGTGGAAGTTTTAGCATACTGTTGTAGGGCATTGTAAAGAGAAGCCCACCCATTTCATAAAGCAGTCATCCCATCCATGGCCAACCTTTATCTCATGCCTTAGCATATTAAGAACTGCAGCCACAGCATGATTTATTTCTAATGGTGTCACTAGTCACAGGTTGCTCATTATTCCTCTTTTCGCAGACGAATCCCAAAATTTTTACTTTACTTCAATGTCAGGATGTCTTCCATTGCGAGGGACAGTGAATTTCTTCCTAGTAGCGGTAGTTGCAAATAATGCCACTTTCTGTTTCTTCCACAAGCAAATGTTACTGTCAGCTACAACTCTCATTATGCTTTTCTGTTGCCATATTTTTCAACATAACGTATTACTTTACATTTGAAAGTGAACAATGGATTAAAGTCTGTACTCAAATGTAATGAGGCGAATTTCACTACTATTTTAATGTGTTTTCTCTTTTGTCATTATTTTCTAAATCCTTTCAAGTTTTTAAACTACTTGGGTAATTTTACTTTCTCACATTTAAACAATGGAAAATCTGGGATGGATTAACAAAAATATGAACTGGGATAGAGTAGGTATTTGTTCCCCACAAAGTGCCATTAAGTCCTCCTTCAGACAGATCCTAAACTGACTTATTGCTTAGAGACAATTTGTGGAAGTTGTTTTCATGGTAAGGAGAGAAATGGTTTGGCATGTCATTGACTCTGGAACAGCAAATAAGGCTAGTGACATATTTGCTACTGGAAAGGTGGCAACTCTATGATAGTGTAAAGAGGATAGCACTCAAGTCTACACTGTTTACACACAGCCGGGCACTATCTCAGAAATGCCAAATACGACAAGAAAATTTTAATGGAAGTTGGTAGATTGCCTCATAAATTGTATTCTCACCATGTTGTAGAATACGTGTTTTGTAAATCGAGGAAAACCACCATCAGGTGTCGACGAAGTGCGAAGGGCTGCCTGACAAAAGACTTCACCCATAAAAGGTGGTTGGTTACAGATCTGGATCTTTGAAAAATTTGCTGAAATGGTGAAAGGAAATTTCCTTGTTTCCAAATACTGAAAAAGCCTGTGACTGACCATCCGTTCCAAGAGTTTGCATAATGCTGCCATTAAGCTAATCGGTCTACAGCTGTCTGTATTATGGGTTTTACATTTTTCTTTGCCAGATTTCAATATTGGTACAATAATACTTTCTGTACACTGGGTAGGATACAGCTCTCATCTTGCCACTTCTGGTTAGACACTGTCAGGATACTTTGTTTGCTAGTCACTGAAGTGGTGAAGCATTTGATTGTGTATGGCATCTGGGACTGAAGAAGGATCTCTGTATTGTGCTACAGTACTGTTTAAATTCTAGTCTGTGAAAGGAACAGTATATGACTGTCAAGTGTTGGAAGATAGAACATTTTGTCTGTTAAAAACTGATGTCAAGTAACATCTGACTGAAACTTGTTTGAAGCGGACATTTTGGTGTAGTATGTGGCCAGTTATTAGGCTATCTCGAAAAGATTGGTATGAACTAGGCCCTACTAGGGTAGCAGAGTACATGTAGCACACAAATGCGATGTTCTTAGGATAGAAAAATTCTTCCACATGCCAACTAAGACATATTCTGATTTTAGAATACTATCCACATTAATTCAAGAGAGTAGAATTCATAATGGCACATCAGTGGGGAAAAAAAACATTAATGTCATACTAGCTAACTGCAGGAATGTCTATGGAAACTTCGAAAAACTCTCACTCGTAAAAGGCAACAATGTAGCAGAAGGGTCAGAAACTCTGCTGAAACCAAATGTTAATAGCAAAGAAGTTCTAAATGCCCAATGGAATGTACATCACGAAGCTAGGTTGAACATCGGTGGTGGAGGTATGTTTACAGCTGTAAAAATATGATACTATCTAGTCAAGTTGGTCCAGATTATGAATGCAAAATAGTTTGGGTGAAGATATGTGTTACAGGTGGTTCAAACGTCGTCACTGGATGCTTTTATAGACCCCCTGCCTCAGGAGCAGTAGTGGCAGAACATTTGAGGGGAAGCTTGGAGAATATTTTGCATAAATTTCCTGTTCATGTTATATTACCAGGGGGAAATTTCAACTTCCCAGGTGTAGATTAGAAGACTCATGTGATTAAGGTGAGTAGTAGGGACAGGGAATAGTGTGAAACTGTTCTGTCTTAGCCAAAAAACATCTTAAGCAGGTAATCAGGGAAATGACTTATGAAAATAGCATGTTGGATCTCCAGGTCTCCAACAAGCCTGAACTTTCTGACTCTGTTAGTACAGAACATGGAATCAGCTATCATAAGGCCATTACAACATCACTGAATATGGCTGTAAATAAGAGTATAAAGAAAGGTAGGAAGATATTTCTGCTTATCAGCGACAAGAAACGGATTTCAGATTACTTGAGTGGTCAACAAGAAAATTTCATCTATAGCAACCACAATGTTCGGCACCAATGGACAAAGTTCTAGAGCATTATACAATACATGTTAGACAATTACTTGCCAAGTGAAGTTGGTAGGTATGGGAGAGACCATCCATGGTTTGACGGCTGTGTTAGAAAGTTGCTAAGAAAACAATGGAGCTTCACAGCGAATTTAAACATAGATAAAACCTCACAGACAAAATGGAACAAGCCAACATTAGTGTAAGGAGAGTCATGTGTGAAGCATTCAGCGAATTTGAATGTAAAATTATATAAATATCTTTTTTTTCAAAACTGTTACACTGAGGAAGATTGTATTGTAAGTCCTTCAAATCACTGCACAAATGTAAAAATGACATACATCAAAATAAGTGACCAAGGAATAGAAAAGAACCAATTAACAGAGGATAAGACACTGGACATAACTGTATGAAAATATGAATTGTGAGAGAGGTTGCTCCTCTTCTAGTAGTAGCGTGCTATAAATTGATAGAGGACCAAAACTTTCTACAGATTGGAAAAAAGAGCGCAGGTCATTCCGGTTCTGAAGAAGGGTTGTGGAACAGATGCACAAAACTATAAGACTATACCCGTAACGCCACTTTGATGTACAATTCTGGGAACATATTTTATGCTCACTAATGGGTAGATCACATAACTAATGAGGAGGTATTGAATAGAACTGGGGAGAAGAGAAATTTGTGGCACAACTTGATTAGAAGAAGGGATCAGTTTGTAGGACATATTCTGAGGCATCAAGGGATAACTAATTTAGTTAGTATTGGAGGGCAGCGTGGAGGGTAAAAATCGTAGAGGGAGACCAAGAGATGAATACACTAAGCAGATTCAGAAGGATGTAGGTTGCAGTAGTTACTGGGAGATGAAGAAGCTTTCACAGGATAGAGTAGCATGGAGAGCTGCATCAAACCAGTCTCGGGACTGAAGACCACAACAACAACAATTATGACATTTCTCTGGAGACCAAAATGCTCTCCTGTAGGAATCAACATAGATTCCAAAAACAACAATCATGATAAACTCAGCTCATTCTTTTCATCTATGAAATCCCCGAAAGCAGTAGATATCAGCACCCAGGTTAATGGCATATTCCTTGACTTCCGGAGGGTGTTCGATACGGTTCCACATTGCCGCCTAATGAACAAACTACAAGCGTAATGAGTATCAGACCACTGTGCGATTGGACTGATGAGTTTGTAACAAACAGAACACAGCATGTAGTTCTTAATGGAAGAAAATAATCAAATGTAGGAGTAAATTTGGGGGTATCATGAGGTAGTGTTATAAGACCATTACTTTTCACAATATAGTCCCATGAGACTCTTTGAATGTAATGCCACTGTACACATAAGTTGTAATGCTAGGAAATTGTAGCGAAATGCAGAAGGAAGGGAGATTACAGTTTAATATCCTGTCAACATGGAGGATGTCAGAGATGGAGCACAAGCTCGGGTTGTGGCAACGATGGGGGGGAGGAATCAGCCATGCCTTTGCATAAGAATCACCTCAGCATTTGCCTGTAGCAATTCAAGGAAATTGCAGAAAACCTAAAACTAGGTGCAGAATTAAACAGCTGGCCTCCCAAACGTGCTGAGGACTGATGCTTGGTGCTGGGACGGCAATTGACCCTCTACATGAACAGCTGTAACATACTACAAATAAGTAGGCACAAATGCCCATTGTTGTATGATTACACAATTATGGAGCAAACAGTAGAAGCAGTCACATCCATAAAATATCTAGGAGTATGCATACAGAGCAATTTAAAGTGGAACAACCACATAAAATTAATCCCAGATAAGACAGATGCCAGACAGGATCATTGAGAGAATCCTCAGGAAATCTGGGCCACCAACGAAACAAAGTACCTTACAAACCCTTGTTCAACAAAAGCTTTAATACTGCTCATCAATCTGGGATCCATATCGTAGAAGAAATGCATAATAAGACTCAAATAAGGGCAGTCTCATTGCAGGTTCATTTAGTAAGTCTGAAAGCATCATGTGCCAGGCAACTCCAGTGGCAGATGGTGCAATAGAAGTGTTCAGCATAATGCTGCAGTTCAATGTTATAAGAGCATAAGATTCTAAAAGAGGCAACCAATATAACGCTTCCTTCTACATATATCCTGCAAAAATATCACTGAGGTACAAGTAGAGCTATTCTAGCTCACGTGGAGAGTTACCACAAACTCTTCTTCCTGAGAACCATTTGTGACTGGAAAATGAAAAGTGATAGTGGTACACAAAGTACGCTCCTCCACAAATCGTAAACAAGATGTAGCAGTAAAATTAATGCACTTTTGCTCATAATCGTTTATATAAAATGACATTATTTAGCTGAGGGATTTATTTTGTCACCATAAAGCTTTTCATCTACTTTTTATGGCGTCACGTGTTTCCTGAGACCATTTTTACACAAACTTGTTCTGAGATGGTCCAGAACAGCTGGATACCAATATTACATTGTTTGTGCCATAGGTAATCAAATTTGTTGTTCCTTGCACTACCTCGCCAACATCCTTTTCATGGGACTTAATGACAATGGCTTTAAAGTATTTATCCCAGGTGGTTTTTCATAGGGAACACCAAAGCAGTATGCTAGTGGGTCTCAAATGTTGTGTCAATAAAGTGACTGCGTAATGGTTGCTGTCACACAAAATACTGAGGCCGGGCCATAGTACCACACAAGAAAGACAGACTGTAGAAAATTAAGCTGATTGCAGAAAAGATGCCACAGATGCCATTAAAATGCAATGGTATTCCTGTATTCACCAAACAAAAGATAAAACACAGGGTGAGGCACTTGACTACTTGAACTCTACTACTTCTATAATCGCTACCACAGATAAATATCAGTGTCAAAATCATCCAGTATGATAAAGCAATGTGTAACTGATGTAACGTATCATCTTTCTCCTGATAGGACATATCTATATCAAATGTTTTTTTATTCCAGTCTTTGATCACAATATCAATTCTTTTGATGATGACCAGTGGGACGATGGCAGTGGGAGACATATCATGATGTATGTAAAGCCCTCTAGTGGTTAAGTACTTATGATCAGTGCGTGCCTACATAATGCCCAGGCAGCCGACCCAACAGAGGGCACTGATCACTGATCTGTCTTTTCTTTAGCTGTCATATAGACATTTTATCTTTGATATGTAATTTATAGGTTGCTACAGGCAATGTATTACGTATATTAATTTTTGACCGCAAATTCACCATAAAAGTGTCAAACCTATTATCTTTATATATTTCCTTTTAATAATTTTATATGGGTAATTGTATTCATCTTTTACTGTATCACAATTGGTTTCTATAATAGTTGCAAAACTGATCGGGTGGACAACGTGGCCTATTCCACACCTGATTTTAGATCTATGCGACGATGCTGTACTGAGTATATTTATTTGTTTTGACGATGCCGTTACAGCCTCATCACTTTAAGACATGGTGTAAAAAAGGTGTGTTTTACCATATTTTATCTGTACATTTCCCTGGTTGTATGATAGTATATTGTGATATGTAATGCTGCATCGTGTTGAAGGACTCACTGCCACTAGGTGTATATATTTTATATTGTAGATCTGAGGATGGTCTTTACTGACTGAAACTGGTCATCATCAAAAGAATTGACATTGTGATCAAAGACTGGAATAAAAAACATTTGACAGTATTGGATCACTGTTCATATACGTGACTATGTCACATCTGGTGAAGCATATCTCTATCTGCTGGGAGAATACGATGCAAATCTTTAAAGCAGCTAGATTCAATAGCTATGGCCTCTATTTGGCGCCCAGTAATACTAGTTTGTTAAAATTAGATGATCATACCAATGTGTGAATGCCTTTTGAAGTCCTCACTGAGTTAGTTCACTTGTTTTCAATAAAACATGGTGGTTGCATGTCAGATTATTCCAATAACAATGATTCTTGCAGTACAAAACATACAGTAGAGAAGAGGGATATCACCAACAACTTCAATTCAGCAGGCGGCACTTATAAGCATTACAGTTCCACTGTACCATCACTGAAAGACAGGGTGTTGGACTAGCTGAAAGTGAATGGTACTTCGGTCAAGTTGCTGTTCCTTCACAGCTTCATGCATGACTGGTGCAATATCTATATCAGTAGGCAGATGGACTGTAGGGGAAGATTCTACGTCAAAAGTTACTGTCAAAAAGGTTTCTGATTTAATGTTTTTCCTTCCCTTCTCTCTCTCCATCAGGAGATTTTAATTCTTGTAGATGCATCATGTTTACACTTAGTATGTGCATAACACTTCACATTGTAAAACTAATAGTGACACATGTCCCAGCAAAATTAGATAATAATTTGTTGCTTAGCAAAACTGTCTTATGTTTGGGAATTAACATATTGTATGCTTCGTCATTGTGGAGAATGTCAGGAACAGATGCCCTGAAACTATATCTGGAAGATGCAATTGAACTTGAAAATACTAATCCTGAGGGCACAATTCAATTTAAGTGATGAAGTCACATTGACCAGGACGCACATGAAACAATACAGTCAATAGGGGAAGGAAGGATTTATTAAGAACTAGTAATCCCCAATTTTGGCCCTTTCTAACCATCACAATTGTTAAGCAATAATGTAAGTATATGATTGAGAAAATCTCAAATTTGGTAGCTGGTTATACTGAGGGGCTTCCCTGAAAACTACTCCTTTATTGTTCAGGATGCAGTTCAAGAATTTCACTGGCAAAACAGTCAAGTTATACTACAACCATTTGTCACATACTTCCAGAATAATAAAGAATTTAAACAATATAAGTTACTGCATGATCAGTGATTAGTTAAAACTCCATAAAGCTGTAGTGCATGCCTATTTTATTGTCCAAATCAACACACTTAAATGCCTTATAACGGAACTAAAACACATTCACTATTATAGTAATGGTTTCCACTGCCTAAGGCACACATTTTAAGAACTTTCTCAATATTCAGAATCATTACAGGGATTTTAACATCAGTGAAGAAGATCAGATTTTTCTGTTCTTCTCATGTGGCTCAAACAAACCTGTGATCATTTCTGCCGCCCTTCTCTGTAAATGCTAAAGTTTCCACTAATCTAATCCAGTGCAGCTCCAAACTCAATCAGTACTCTAGGATGGGTCACACAAAAGTTCTGTAAGCAATGCTTTTTGCATACTGATTGCATTTTCCCAATATCTTACCAATGAATCTTATCAATAGCTAACTGAATATTTGTGCAGTCTTTTTCTGACAGCACTTTATTATGGATAATTACATCCTCTGCAGAAAGTCTGTGGTTACTATTAATATTGCTGGCCAGGTCACTGAGATGCAATATAAATAGCAAAGCTCCCAACACACTTCTCTGGTTCACACTTGAAGCAACTTCTAGTCATGAAGGTGATCCCACATCCAAGGTAACACACTGACTCCTACCTACCAAGAAATGCTCAATCCAACCACAAATTTCACTTTATATTACATATGAGTACTTTCACTAACACATTTTGGTGCAGCACTGAGTCGAATGGTTTTCAGAAGTCAAGAACTACTCCATAATCCAGCTGCCTTGCTCCATGACAAAGATAAGTATCTTAGTAAAACTTCACAAAAAATTGAACATGGTTCAAATGGCTCTAGGCACTATGGGACCTAACATCTGAGGTCATCAGTTCCCTAGACTTATAACTACTTAAACCTAACTGACCTAAGGATATCACACACATCCATGCCCAAGGCAGGATTCGAAGCTGCGGCCGCAGCAGCAGCAGCAGCGTAGGTTCCGGACTGAAGTGCCTAGAACTGCTCGGCCACAGTGGGCAGCTAAAATAGAAGAGCTCAGTGAAGAGCAATGAGATTTGATATTGCTGTGATCCAATGCAAGCTTTCCAGAAGATCAAGAAAGAGCTACTATGTGTGAACATCAAAGACATTATTACTTAAAAGTTTTTGAAAGCCATCACAGAACTTCTTGTGATCCTGTAAAAAAAAACACAAACAGTTAAAAACCTTTGAGGTCAAACTGCTTGTCTTTGTCTAAAACATTAAGTGCTATAAGAATTTATGTAAAACCAGGCCAAAAACTGTGCACAACATGTCATAAGATTTGTGAACAGAAAACTAACATCAGTGATAGAAATGAAAGAGATGTAGATGAGCAGGAGGTGACATTTCATGAATCAGTACTAAACAGTAAAAGTACAGAGGATGTAAAATTTCACTCCATTCAAAATCACAGCAAGGCTTCATGTGGCAAAAACAAGGAAAAAAATGAAGCATGTTTTGGAAAGAAAAGTGTGCTGGGCATTAGACTGGAGTATCTAACATTCTAACCACAGAAAGCCCAAGATTTTGATGCCATGGAATTGTTAATGAAAGAAAAAGTGACTGGTGTAAGAGTACCTGAAAAAAAAAAATTAAATTTAGGTTCACCCTCTTGGTCAAAAGAAAACAATGCCAGAATTCAACGTTAGTGAGAATGTGACTTAACAAGTAAGAAAACTGAAAACAGAAATGGGTATTTTATCAATTCCGAAACCAAAAATGGGGAAAGTTCTTGCTGATGAAGTGGTGAAGATTATCACTGTTCTCTACTAGAATGATGAATGTACTCAAATATTACCAGGGACAAAGTTAGCATTCAGAAGAATGTACAATGCAAACGGACTCATCCTTTGCAACTTAAAGAGAACTGTACTCTTGCTTTAAATGGGAGAGTCCAACATTAACATTGGTCTTTCTAAACTTTGTTCACTAAGACCGAAGTAGTATACTTTTGCTGGTGCTGCTGGCACTCATTCAAAGAGAGAGAGAGAGAGAGAGAGAGAGGTATTCACCAAAATGCATAACTGCTTTTGGTTGCAGAACACACTGAAGAAACATACAATGAACTTACAAAATTTCTTGTACGTAACTCTGAAAACTACGAATGCATGCTTAATCACTGTGATGATTGTCCCATAGATGACAAACTGTCAGAATTATTAAAACAGAAGTTAGCTTACAAAGATGCTGATGATGAAATTGAGTTCAGCCAGTAGATAAGCACAGACCATCGGGCAGAATTGGTTAAGTCCTGCAACTGTTGGTGAATACATATACCTGTAGGTAACAAAATTACAGGCACTTAAACAATATTCATTTATATCTAAGTCTCAGCCAAAATTATTGAAAAAACTGATAGAAAATCTAACCCCAGAAAAAGCGATTCTGTTTATGGACTTTGCAGAAAACTACAATTTTGTAATTCTGAACAAAATCCAGAGTTACCACTGGACAAGAAGCAGCTGTACAATCCATCCATGTGTGTTTATGTGGTAAATGAAGGGCATAAATTGGTAATGGAGAACCACTGTTTTGTAAGCAGCGACATGGAACATGATGTAGGATTTGTAAATGCTGTCCAGAAAGAAATTGTTAAGTGGCTGGCAGAGCATTACCCACAAGTGAAGAAAGTGCATTATTTCATTGATGGATGTGCTGCTCATTATAAGAATAGGAAAAGCTTTAAAAATTTGTGTGCGCACAAAAACAATTTTTCTATCGATGCTGAGCATTCCTTTTTTGCTACTAGCCAAGGTAAATCGAGTGCAATGGTTTGGGACGAAGTATAAAACATGTATTGAGAAGAGCTAGTCTTCAACTAGCAAATGATGCACAAATATCAAATGCATCTGGTTTTCACAATTTCTGCAAAGCTCGTACTGACAAGCCGCCCCCCCCGCCCCTGCCCCCACTTCTTAGAGAAATCCAATGTAAATTTCCTATGCAAGAACCTTGAGAAGAGATTTTTGACAACCCACACAATACCAGGTACCAGCAATTTTCACCATTACAAACCACTTTCTTGTGATTATTTAGAGATTAGGAGAGTAACTTCTTCTGAAAAGCCTTCCTTGATTTTTTTTTAATTCAATGAAAATGCCTCACAATGGACATGCACTCATCCTCAAAAAGCTTCTTTTGTAGCAGCTGGACATGATGACAGGCGGTACTTTGTCCTCGTAAGAAATATCTGCGATGAAGATGTTGAACTACTTTTTCTCCACCCACCTGGACCAACAGTGTCATTCTTTTGGCCTGAGAAACAAGACTATAGTTTTGTGTCTTTGGAAAACATTTTACATGCTGTTGGTGTGCCTAAATCAACATTATTAGGCTGAATGTATTACTTTAATGTAAAAGATACGAAGTTAACAGAATGTAATTTGTCACAGTCGATTAAAGACAGAGATGTTTTTAAGAAGTTTCGAGGATCTTCATGCTGAAAATGTACATTTTAAATTAACATTAGAGTGGCTAGAATAATTGTTGTTTAAAGATGCTAATTTGACAAGCTAAAGAAAGTTAACCCGTGAAATGGAAATGTTTCAGTTAAATTTATAACTTTTGGCTCTGTACTTTCATGAAGCAGCCTTACTATGTGTTGTCAGTTTACATAATCTGAATATGAATGACCTTCTGAACAATGATGTGATACATGCTAAATGGACATCCAATATCTATCAAAACTCAGGGTGCTGCTTCTTTTCTCTTTCCTTTTTAAATATCTTGTATCAGCTATCAGAAAGTGTTTTACATATTTAAAAATCACTGTTCGGACCACAACAGCTTAAGTTGATTTTCTATATTCCCGTAAGTTATTAATTTTTTTCCAATAAAGATACATCCCTTCTGTGATATCTGGGGAAGTATGTCAGTGATGTGTTGAAAATAAGATACTTTCTGTTATTATTATTTTTGTATGAAGTAATGCAACCCAAATGACAAATTTAAGTTGAGGCATTTATGTTTGTAAAATATTTCCATTTTTCCCCCTCAACTTAAATGAAGTATGTGGAGAAATTTTGCAATGACTATTGCCATGCAGAAAGCAACAGGTAAAAAAAGTTTCATGAAAATCTGAATCAGTTGGTGTCACGTATGAATGATCTTACTTCGAATTATTGTTTTTCATCACAGTACAAAGTCTCGTGATTTCAAATTTATTTGTGTGTCCATTCGTAGAAAACCCATTAATAACTATTTTATTACAATGTGTAGTGTCCTGGGAATTATTTAAGACCAATTATAAGTTCTCACCAGGTTGGAGAAATGTGATATATGCATTATTCAATGTATCTGTCCTTTTTCTGGAAATTGGAAAGTGACACACACTAATTTTTTTGCATTGTTCTTTCTTTCTACTTTCTAGCTTTATTGTTTAAATAATTACATGTCTGTTAAGTATGTGCTTCTCTTAAATTATGAAAGAAAATTCCAAATCAAAAGCTTCATAAGCATCTGAGTTATGGGCATTTATGTAGATAAGTACCGTAATTTTGCATTGGCATTCTTGCTGAGCCCAGTTATCAGAATACCACTACATTTAAATTTTGATATAAAAAAGTTCTTCTGTTATAAGTATAAGAAAATATGCAAAGTTTCATGAGAATATGAAATGATGGGTGACATTACCTGCGTGATTTGATGTGGAATGGCCCCTGTCACCTATGAAAAATGTGAGTTGGATTTTGCATGAGCAATTTTTTCAGGTTCTATGCTAGCTGGTACTGAGTAGGTCATTCAGTTTCAGATACCTCACTATGATTAATGGCAGAATATGTTCATAGGTTCTGTAACAGATTTCAGTGCTATTTGGTGGTAATTCTGTGGAACGCTTCTGTCATCCTTCTTACAGATGGCTTTTATTATTATTATTATTATTATTATTATTATTATCATTCCCATGAACCTACTATGCTGTCATAGTAGGAGGAGAGGTGATACTCCTACGTGGCGCATCCCAGGTGGCGGATAGGGAAGTCCTCACCGGTTTACTGGCGGACTTGAGTGAAATAAAATAGCTCTCGCGGACCAAACACACCCTCTGCAGTTAACAACCGGAGTTGTAAATCGGAGCTTGCTCCAACTAAGGTTGACAACCTTCGACAGTCAAAAATGGAAAGGTCTTTTAGGAAAAAAATTCCACCGTCCTGCTCAAAAAGGCAGGAAAAGGCTACATCGGATTCGGTGGGTAGTCAACTAGAAGACAGCAACGAATCGGAGCGTTTGCAACCATCCAAATGCACACTAAAACACAAAAAGAAGATTAAACATGAGCAAATAAATTATATAGCAACACACAACATAAAATCACTACTTCAGACCAGAAAACTCAAGGAGCTCACAGATGAACTAAATAAACAAAAAATTTTAATAACAGGAATCCAAGAAATGAGAAACACCACAGAGGACCCATTCGAATCACAAGGATACAGAATTTATAATGGGAAACCAGGACCGAGGGCAATGAAACAATGTCCCCAGTTTGGAACAGGGTTTTTAGTAAACATAAAAATAATAGATTCAGTAACGGATTTCCAAGCAGTATCACCAAGAATTGCGACTCTAAGCTTTAAAACAATGAATAAAACCTATACAATAATAAATGTTCATGCCCCAACAAATGAAAAAAATTGTCTAACAAAAACAAAGGAAGAGGTAGATAAATTTTGGGACCTTCTAGAACAGACTGTGAACAGAGTAAATAAAAAGAATGTAAAAATCTTATTGGGAGATTTCAATGCTCAGTTGGGAAAAGAAAGGAAATATAAAGATATAATTGGAAAATGGAGTCCACATAAATTTACAAACAAAAACGGTCAAAGACTTGTGGAACTCTGCAGAGAACACAACCTTATATCTAAATCAACATACTTTAAGAGGAAGCCAAGTAAACCTAAAACATGGAAAATCCAGACTGGAGGAAGGGCGAGTGGCAGCTAGACCATGTCTGTATGGACAAAAATTTTCATAAGGAGATCCACAATGTTAAAGTACTGAGAGGAGTAGACACAGGCTCAGACCATTACATGGTTAAAATTAAAATCAAATTCACACCGTTAAAGAAGAGGACCGGAAAAACTAATAAAATAAAAAGGAGGTTTCACCCACATCAGCTAATTAAAAATAATAAGTACCAACAAATAACACAAACCATCAAATTAACAGATGATCTAGAACAACTAGTGCCTAATCTTAAAAAAGAAGCAGAGAATCTAGCTCCCTTGAATCCACGAATGAAAGATGCATGGTGGACATCAGAATGTGACAAATTCCATGAAGATAGACACCAAGCATGGTTAAAGTTTCAAACACATAAAACTGAAGAAAATGCCATCAACCTAAAAAATGAAAGAAAAAAATTCACTCAAAATATTAGAAGAATCAAGAGAGGATTTCATAAAGATATTATAAAGTCTATAGAAGGTAATTATCATAAAACCAACTCCAGGAACTACTACAAAATCTTTGGGAAACAACTACAACAATATGAGGCCCCTACACTAATACTGAAAGATGAAGATGGAAGAATGACACACAGTAACAAGGAAAATGCAGAAATCATGGCAAAAGCATTTTACAAACTTCTGAATTGCGAGGAACCCAAAGAACACTTACAAATCAACATAAATACCCCAATAAAAACCAAACCTAACAAACTAGACCCTCCAACTTTCCAAGAAGTAGAAGAAATTCTTAAAGAACAAAAAAATTATAAGGCATGTGGAGAAGATCAGGTTTTTGTTGAAATGTGGAAATATGCAAGTGACACAGTCAAGACCTCCTTACACATGGCTCTAACAAAAATTTGGGTAACAGAACAATTTCCCGAACATTGGACCACAGCTATCATCCACCCACTACACAAAAAGGGAGATAAGAGCAACCCAGACAACTACAGAGGCATCTCTCTCCTAGATTGCACATATAAAATTCTATCCAAGATCCTATATGAAAGAATCAAGGAGCAATTAGAACAGGAGTTAGGGGAATATCAGGGAGGTTTCAGACCATGGAGAAGCTGTGCAGAGCAGATAATTAGTTTAAAATTGATTATGGCATACTACAAGAAACGGAACAAACCTCTGGCAATAACATTTGTAGATTTTAAGAAGGCATATGACTGTCTTCACAAACCTTCAGTATTAAAAATTTTAAGAAATCTAGGACTCCATCCAAAACTAATTAAAATAATACAACTCACTCTAACCAACACCAAATCAAAAGTGAAGTTTAGAGGAGAAATTTCGGAACCATTCCTCATAAAAACAGGCTTAAGACAAGGTGACTGCCTATCACCATTACTTTTCAACTGTGCACTGGAATACATAATGAGAGAATGGTACAAGGACAATCCAAAGAGGATAAGAATTGGAAGTGTAAAAGATGATATTAGCTTAAACTGCTTGGGATTCGCTGATGATCTTGCTCTCCTAGCCAACACCGTTCAAGAAGCCAGGCAACAAATGAAATCACTACAGGAAATAGCAGAGAAAGTAGGCCTTAGAATATCATTTGAAAAAACGGAGATTATGCTAACTGATCCACCACTTGCAAACCAAATTACAATAGGAGAACAGGAAATCAAAATTGTTGATAAATTTAAATATTTAGGCGAAATAATAACATACAATCTAAATGAAAAGCCATCATGGCAAAATAGAATAAAAAAACTGAACTATGCAAATTATATTACCAAAACTACATACAACAACAAAAAACCTATCTATAGATGCAAAATTAAAACACTATAAAACAGTTACACAACCAGAAATAACATATGCAGCTGAAACTATCTTCAAAACAACTAATACAGCAGAAATTGACAGAATACTAAAAATAGAAAGAAGAATAATTAGGACATGTATAAATAAACAGTATAAAATAAATGGACATTGGAGAATAGCATCAAATGAAACAGTATATAAGAAAATAGAACCAGTCATGAGCACAATCAGGAAGAAACGCATCTCATTCTTTGGACATCTGATGAGAACTCCAGAAAACAGAATTAGTAAAAAAATAATACAAAAATTGTGGAATAGCAAGAGCGACATTAAATGGATCACAGAAATTAAGGAAGATATAAAAGAACTTCAAATTACAGTAGATGACCTAAAAAACAAGACAGAGAAAACCAGAATACTGCAAGACCCGCAAACCAGACTACAAATGAAAATCAATAAAAGGAGTACAGGAAGAGTTGTCTCAGATGAAGAAAGAAAGAAAATATCTGAAAGAATGAAGAAATATTGGGCAGACAGGAGAGCAAAACACCTTTCATATAAGAATAGCCTCTAATAATTATATTACCTAAATATATTAAGTTATTGTCGAACCAAATTGTATCTATGTGTAACAACTTGTTTAGAACTTTGTATTTTTGACTACAGTGGTCCAATGAAGGCCATAAAATAAATAATTATTATTATTATCATTCATGTATGGGCCCAATAGGACTACACAAGGTACAATCAACCAATGTCACTTTTGATGGTTAGACTTCCATTGTGCTCAAATTTGTTTCATGCTTTCAGAATAAAATCTCTAATTCATCAGAGCATGGTGTTTTCTAATTTTCCTCTGACCAACTTTCCAGTTACACATCTTTTGCCTGAATGGTTTTCTATCTGTAATGCCAGTCTGAATTATACCATCTACTTTAAGATCCTCCTAAAACACAGCGAACCATTTAATTGGCTCAGTTTTGACCTTACTTCTGTTTTCGCATAATTCTACTTTTTGTCAGCCTAGTGGGTGCCATTCACATAAAATTTAAGTCTGTTTTCTCCTGTCACAATGTATGTCTATTCTTCTATTTCCTTATTACTTCTCGGCCTATAAGTTCCTCCATCAGTAATTTTGGGGCCTAACATTTTCCTAATCTTTTTTTCTTTCTTTTGAATTTCTTCAATATGCCTATTTCAACTTAAAATTGGATTTTCTGTTTCATAAAGACATTCAGCTTTGATTAGTGCTGTAATGCCTAAATTTACTGAATTTAGAAACTGATTTTCATTATAAATATTTGTGTTAACCTGAATGCAGTTGCCACATCTCGACAGCGAAATTCATTTGCAGCTTTTCCCAGAGCATTTTCTTGAACGATTTGCCACAAGTATTTAAATTGAGAAACCTTTTTTATTTTTCCACATTTTTTTGTTCAACAACTCTGGTGCTTGTTTATTGCACGTCATATATTCAATTTTTAATTATATTTGAGTGCCATTTTTCCACAAGTTCTTTAAGAATTTCAGTTTGTTTTTGAGCTGTGGTAACATCCTTCGTCACAATTCCCAGATCACCTGCAAAGGCAAGGCAATCTACTCTAATACTACTTCTACCTAAATTGATTGATTGATCTATATTTTGACATGATTTTTGCTCTTGCCACTCTGTAATAACATTTTCCAGAACACAGTTAAACAGTAATGGGGAGAATCCATCTCCCTGTCTAACACCAGTCTTTATATCAAATGGTTCAGAAATTTTTCCCATGAATTTAACTTTAGAGCTAGTGTTGATTAGCATTTCCTTACTCAATGTTAGAATTTTACTATGTAGCCCTTGTTCCTTTAAAATCTGGAAAAGAGATTCATGACCAACTGAGTTGTAGACCTTTTTAAAATCCACAAATTTATGTACAGTATTGTTACTAGAAATCCTTTGGTTCCTAAGGATTAGTTTTAAATTAAGAATTTGTTCTGAGCAGTGTCTCTTTGGTCTAAAGCCTGCTTGGTATTCACCAATTTTAGGTTGAAGCTGTTCTTGAGCCAGATCAAGTAAACATTCTTAAAGAATTTGGTATGTGTCCTTGAGGAAAGAGATTCCTCTTTAATTATTAACATTGTTCTCTCCCATTTTTTATGCAATGGATGAATTAGAGCAGTTTTCCAGTTCTCAGGTACTTTCTCAGGTTCCCAGATATGTGTTACTAGTTGAGCGATGTCTTTTATAGCGTTAGGACCTGCTGATTTTTGTGGTTCTGCAATTTTATAGTCTTCTCTGGGTGCTTTACTGTTTTTAATTTGTTTAGTTATTTCAGTTTTCTCAGCTTCTTTAGAGTTAAGGTTGGTGTTGTTGGTTTGGTGTGGTTGGAATTTATTTGCTGGTTCTGGACAGTTTAATAATTTTTCAAAATAATTAGTAAGTACCTTACAATTTTCCTGGTTGTTAGGAGCCCAACTGTCATTCTTATTTTTGAAGCAAAGGCTTTGAGTTTGGTAACCAGTTAGTTTTGTTTTTAAAGTTTTATGAAAGTTTCTTGTATTGTTCTCTTGGAAGTCCTTTTCGATTTCTAAAAGTTGGGCATTTTCAAAGTTTCTTTTAGTCTGTTGGATTAATTTAGATATTTCTTTTCTTACAGTTAGAAAGATGGTGTACATATATTTTCAGTTTTCAAATCCCTCATGTCTAGAGTTTGTGCTGTTCTGATGAACTTTTCTTTAAGGCTTTGCCAACTGTCAAGTTTGATTTTTAGAGTTTCGGTTATTTTAGCAGTGTCAAATTTTGGGATAACATTTTTTGTTTTGAAGAGTTTTTGAGGTAGAAGTTTTCCTTTTATTCGCATTAAATAATGGTCAGAATCAATATTAGCCCCTTTCCTCACTTGGACATTTAACATTTTTTTGTAGTTGTGTGTTGAGTGGTCTCCAACGTTTTTTGTTTAGAAGAGTTCATTTTAAAATCTGTTGACGTGATTTTAAGGTCAAATTTTTTTACACATTTCGTCAAATCTTCGGCTATTTTGGTTTGTTCATTTATGTGCAGAAAAACCACCTACCAGTTTCTTATATTTTTTCTCTTTACCTAACTGTGCATTAAGATCACCCATTAAAATTTTAACACCATTTGAGAGCACTTTCGAGGTGATTCTTTCTAACATTTCCCAAGCTTCATTAACTTCTTCAGGTTTTTTACGGCTCTCCTCACTGACTGGCATATGAGCATTAATTAAAGTGTATGCTTTATTTGCACATTTAATAGAAATTGTCGTTAGTCTACTATTAATGGGTATTACCTCTGTTATTGAATTTAAAATATTTTTGGAGACTGTAAAGCAACTCCCAGATGTGGTGTATTATTAAGTATTCTTTTATCAGTCTTACTTTTAAAAAGATAACTGCTGAAAACCAGGGTGTTATTGTCCGACATGTGTGTTTCCTGTTCTATTAATGTATCTCTCAATTTATGTTTACTTGGTTGCAGAAGTGTGTGTATGTTAAGTAGTGCAAAAACTGTGTTTGTTTTGCTTTTAAGTTGCCCAGAGGACTCCGGCTTCGTCTGTTGAATCACATCACATTTTAACCTGGCCACCCCAGAATCCAAAAGACCAGTTGTGCCAGTGATACTGGCTGTAGGTTGACCACCTGCGGTAATTGTGATTATCAAAATGTTCCTTGATGACTGTGCCTGGAATCACGTGGGGTTGTGTAGACTCGCTGAGGGAACTCAAGAGTGGTAAGACTGGAGAGGTTAGTTCCAGAATATAAATTTCAGCTGCACCACTGGTGAAAAGACACTGATCACTCTGCCACTTGCTACCATACAGACAGAAAGTGGATTGGGTTTTATTTTGTTTGGTTTTTGGTATTACTTGTACAATGTTTTACACATAAGAGATCTACAGTATATTTTGGCTGAGAGATATGGTAACTTAGTTGCAAATTCTCTGGCAATTCCACTGAACCATGGGGCTTCGTTCAGATTTATATGTTTCAACTGTTCACCAACATCACTGGCACTAATCTCTACATAAACCATCTTTAAATTGGGGCAGTAATTATATGCCTTCTTTTGTAAAGAAACATTTGAAAATGGAGTTAAACATTTCTGCTTTTGCTTTGCTGCCTTCGGCTGTAGTTCCTGTAATATCAAAGAGTGGGTGGACACTGATTTTATTGCCATTGGCTGCTGCTACATCAGTCATTGCAGCCTTCATCAACTGTCCAATTGACTGCCAAATATGTTTCACTCAGCATCTCTTAACATTATAACTATAATCTGTTATAAGTGTCAATACCATTGCTCAATATTATTGGGACCTGCAATAATACTGAACGTGTGTGGGTTAGGTTCAGAGGTTGTAAAATAATACTGATGGGATAAAAAACTGCAGTATTTCGTATAACCTGAAGAATATTGTGCCATCTGGGAAATATTGTGCCATCTTTGGGCAATATTGACAGTATCCTTGCAGTCACTTAAGTCTCTTGGCTTCTTTGTATTCACTTGTGTTTATACACTAAAATGAGCTCAAAATAAGAAGACAGATCACATCAGAACCAGAAAATTAATAATGATTGTTATGAGTTGTTTATCACCACACATACAGAACTGTAGCATACAGCTACAAGAGAGAATCTCTTTCTTTAAATTTGTTTCTTTAAGTTTAAAATTTAGAAATTTTTTGTTCTCAACTCTTCATTTACTTTTTTTTCTTCTGCTTGCTACAAAGTAAAGAAGCAAATACCACAGCAGCAGTGTCTTGATTTTCCAACATTTCAGACCAGACAAACAGTGCACAACACTAATGAACATTTTTACTGAGCAGTCGACGGGAAATATTGAAAAATATTACTGAACAATAATATTGACTCTGTACAGTGTGCTTAGCACCTATTGTGGTTAAAGTTGTGTTTCTTTAGCAGGTTCTTTACAGATACCGTATACCATGGAGGGCCTGTCCCTCACGAATTGTTCTATAGGGTAGCTATCTACAATTCTGGCCATTCAAATTGCAGCACCATAAAGATGACATTCAACAAACATTAAATTAGCTTGAAGTGCACAACATGCTTGGATATGCAAATGATTAGCATTTCAGCTCAACTGAGCGAATTAGGAAGGTGTAAAGGTATCTACAATCCATAAATATGGAAAGATTATCTTGCTAGTTTCTCATTCATTAATTGCATTTAAATATTGTTTTTTGTGTAAGAAGACTGCATCATGCCTAGTGTAAAAAGAAGAAATGTCTACAAGCATGAGCTGGAATTCGACAGTGGCTAGATTGTTACATATTGAGTCTGCAGCTTATCATTTCGCGATATTGCTAAATGCATTGTCTGGTTCCGACGACTGCAATGTGAATAAAAAAATCAATGGATTCTGCAAGGCTGCATCAGTACCATGCACTGTCTCAGTGGCCTCTCATGCCAAGCACCCCCAAAGTATACAAATGCTGTTTGCTCGGCCATGCAGGATTGTAGAGCCACATCACAAACCTTTAGTTGGGATACAGGCTTCTTTGCAGTGTCTACAGTGTGGCAACAAGGAGACGTGAGCCAACAACAGAGTACCTTATGACAACAATGGAAACAGGAGTTGCACCAAATAGTCTCTTCGGAAGTGTCCTGGTTCCATGTACAGGATCACAATGGAAACACACATTTGGCAAGCCCTGAGGATACTGAACAATTCCATATGGCATTCCTGATCAACACACAAGCAAAGTACCTAAATACCTGCTGGGCTGAAGTGCAAGTTACGGTGTCTGTGGCTCTACCATTGTGTTCACACCTTGTTATCTTTAGTCACAGCCAATCAGGTGATAGTACACAGCTGCCACAGAGAATTTCTATGACTTATAATCTTTGCTGTCATAAATATCGGACTGTTCTTTTCCGAATATGTAACAATTTCTGCTTACATTGCTGTAAGTGAAAGGAACAGCAATGAAATTTATAATTTTGATGGTTACACTTATCTGGCTGTTTTTGGAATACCTCACAATTTCTTAGGTGGTGCTTAGGGTGGGACCTGAGAGGGCACATCTCAACCCTCACTATAGCGGAGAAGGGGGGGGGGGGGGGGGGGGGACAACACTTATACCCACTGCTTGAAAATATTGTAATATAGTCATGTACTTTGTATTTTAAAAATTTTGAAAAAAAATATTGTTTTTAATAATTTCTTATTCCGGGTTCCATAACTGTTTTAAATTAATCAGTAAAATTTAACCCAAAAATTTAACTCACAGTAGTGAATGTGACTTTTCACAACAAATCCCATATTTCTATTTTCAGGTTCAGGATTCTTCTTATATATAAGTATCTTTAAAAAGTATGTTGTGAATAAAAGTCAACAACGGTTAATGAAATTTGTATTTTTTAAATTACCCCCCCCCCCCCCAATGCGGTGAAAACAATGCGAAAAATGCACTGGTATTCCTAAAATTGTGCTAAAAGATATTTTCATATTCTGGACCCTACTTATACAGCAGTAACTATTTAAAAAGTGTATTGTCAATAAAAGTTAACAACAATTAACACACTATTTTGTGGTGGGCATAAAGACAGCCCCCCGGATACTCCACGTTATCAAAAATTGATTGATATGCTAGGGTTAAATTATTTAAAACTAAACTCCACCCGAACAGGCTATGAAGGTCAAACAGCTGCCGTGTTATCCTCAGCCCAAAGGTGTCACTGTATGAGGATATGGAGGGGCATCTGGTCAGCACACCACTCTCCCGGCTGTATGTCAGTTTATGAGACTGGAGCTGTTACTTCTCAATCCAGCAGCTCCTCAGTTTGCCTCACAAGGGCTGAATGCACCCTGCTTGCTAACAGTGCATGGCAGACTGGATGGTCACCCATCCAAGAACTAGCACAGCCCAGCAGCACTTACCTTTGGTGATCTCAGAGGAACTGGTGTTACCACAGTGGCTAGGCAGTTGGCAGGGTTAAATTATTGATGTGAGTGAAATGAGCAGCAAAGGTGCTTACAATCAGTTTTATCAAACTTTTCATGTTTTTAGTAGTATATAGTGAACTCAGATTGTGGTGAGGGGGCGGTTGCCTAAAAACTCAACTCAAATTGCTGAAAGTGAAATAAAATAGCTGCTAATTTCTTTTACCAACCATGGGACACTACAGACAGACATTATAATTAACTATCCAAACCTCACTCACGATCTGTCATGTTCACTTTTCATCATTCATAACATGAACTATTAACAACAGCTGCAGTATGCAAAAAGGCATAGACATTGTAAGTGGACTTTTACCACCTGCCAGGATTATTTGCAGGGGGGATGCAACGGATACATGACGCAATTACCTACGGTTTGCACAGCCAGTAATTTGATAGAAACTATTACTTTTCTGATTGTGTCAAGGCTTTCGGCTGTACTCTATTTCGAGGCCTCTATCACATTATCTTCCAGCGAGACTGCACGTTTCCTGTGCTGTGCTGTCCTGCCCTGCCTAAATATAGTGTTGTGTTCGACTGTTGCCCTGGCCAGCATGTTGATCTGGATCTCCCTTGCAATGAAAACATCTGGGCACAGGTTGCAAGATGCTGGCATGCCACCACTTGACAGGAATTCGAATGATGAAATCAGACACAGTGTTTCAATAGCACAGAGTGATGTACCCTTATTTATCAGCCAAGCTGTGTTAGACTCTATGCCCAACTAGGTTACATTCAATGTTGCTGTTGGAGGTGGCAGCTCTGTCTGCCAAGTTTCACTTCCTGTATACCACTCAAACCGCCAACACATTTAATCACGTATTTTTCCTGCTACACTAAGTGCACAACAAGAAAATATGTATGGCCAGCAGTGTAATAGTGTTAAGTCAATTATCGCTCAATGCTTGAGCCACGGCTCCTCCACATTCTCTCGCCAGAGCTAAGTGTTTCAAAGCCTTCCTCGAGGAATAATTTTGTGCTAATTGATAAAACAAGACTTCGGAATAACAGTGTGTGAAACAATAGGGTACTGTTTTGAGACCAATAATGATTTGCACACTAGTGCAACATACAAATATATCAACATTACTTAACTCTACGATGGCCATTGTGTAGGTTGTGTCTACAGCAGAAATTAATACAATGGAAAAATTTGAGAAATTTCATGTGATAACACCAATTAATTGTTTATGTCCTCTATCGCAACTGTTCAATCCTAAATCAAAATGCACTTACAGTGTTGGCAGCTCTGCTGTTGGCAATTTTTTTCTGTTTATGATTACTGATTAAGCCAGTATGGATTGTAATTGGTAACTGTTTTTCATACGTATTTCTCAGACATATTGTGTATTTTTCTGAATATGACAGGATTTCCTGGGGTATTAACAATATTTCGAAAAGGACAGATTGCTACTCACCACACGGAGGAGGTATTGAGTCGCAGACAGGTACAATTAAAAGACATTTACACATAAGCTTTCGCCCACAGCCTTCGTCAGAAAAAGAGAAACACGCACTATTCATTCACGCAAGCAAGCATACCTCACACACACACACACACACACACACACACACACACACACACAAATGATCGCCAACACCAGCAGCTCAGGCCAAAATGCATCTATCACGTGGAATGGAAGCACCAATCTGGAAGGGTGGAGAAGGAGAAGGAATAACAGTGTACAGGTGGGGGGAGAATGTCGACAGGCATAGAGCCAGGATGTTGTGGGACAGAGAGTTGGGGAAAACAGACTGAAAAAGGAAAGGATCGGGGAAATATGGGTGGCTGCACAGGCAGAGGTCAACAAACAAAGAGGGTGGGAGATGAGAATGGGGAAGACGTGATAGGAAAGAGAGGGTGGAAAGTGTTGGGTGGAGGTTTCAGGAACAGCATATTACCGTAGGTTGTGGCCAGAATACTTACGGAAGAGGAAAATGTGTTGCAAGGGTAACTCCCATCTGCACAGTTCAGAAAAGATGGTGGTGAAGGGGAGGATCCTTGTAGCTCGGATAGTGAAGCAGCCATTGTAATCATGTTATGTTCAGCTCCATGTTGTGCCACAGGTGGTCTACTTTGCTCTTGGCCACAGTTTAGCAGTGGCCATTCATCCTGATAGACAGTTGGTTGGTAGTCATACCAATATAAAAAGCTGTTCAATGATTGCAGCAGAGATGGTAAATAACATGGCTGCTTTCACAGTTGGCCTGGCCCCTCATGGGGTATGATAAATCCGTGACAGAACTACAATTGGAAGTGCTGGGTGGATGGGTGGTTGGTTTAAAGGCAGGAGAAGAGAACGAACTACGAGGTCATCGGTCCCTTGTTCCTTATAAAACAATGCCACAAGTGTAAGAATAAAATGGACAAAACATATAACACAAAACAGAAAGAAAGGAAAAGCCACAAGAACGAAGTGAAGGCAACGATCACTAAAAGGAACAAAAGAGGACATGAAAACACAGAGAGACACTAGAAACAGAAGAGAGTAAAGCATGAAAGCACATTACAGTGGCTGGCCAACCACGAGAATAAAAAGGGAAAGCCAGCCACTCTGCAATACATTAAAACCCCCACCCTAAAAGCACTAAGGTGGAGGACACACAGGGACAAAGGACATGTGCTAAAACCTACACAGAAGTATATAACCCACTCACACAGATAAAACGTAAGACTAAAGCTGCTGTGGAGGCATTGTCACCCAACACCGATGGCAGGGTGCTGGGAAAGTTAAAGTCTGCCGCACAGTGGCTGAAAGTGGGCAGTCCAGCAAGAGGTGGACAACTGTCATTTGGGAGCCACAGCGACACTGAGGTGGGTCCTCGCAATGGAGTAGGTAACCACGCATTAGCCATGTATGGCCAATACCGAGCCGGCAGAGGGCAACTGATTCCCTGTGAGAGGCCTGCATGGGAGACTTCCACACATTCATAGTCTCCTTGATGACATGTAGTTTGTTGTGTGTGCTGATATGCCATTCTGTCTCCCAAAGCCAGGAAACCCTGAGGTGTAAGACAGAATGCAGGTCAGCTTCGGAGATGTCTATCTCCAGAAGCCGTTTCCGCGTTGCCTGTTTGGCCAGCCTGTCGGCAAGTTTGTTGCTGGGGATTCCGACATGTCCTGGGATCCACACAAACACCACGGAACGGCGGGACTGTTGCAGGGCATAGATGGACTCCTGAATGGACGCTACCACAGGACGGCGAGGGTAGCACTGGTCGATAGCTTGTAGGCTGCTCAATGAGTCAGTACACAGGAGAAATGACTCACCAGGCCATGAGCAGATGTACTCAAGAGCACAAGATACGGTTGCCAGCTCTGAAGTGAAAACACTGAAACCAACTGGCAAGGAGTGCTACTCAATATTTCCTCCATGAACATATGCGAAGCCTATGTGACCATCAGCCATTGAGCCGTCAGTGTAAACCACTTCAGAGCCCCAGAACACATCAAGAATCAAGAGGAAGTGACAGCAGAGAGCAGCAGGGTTAACGGAGTCCTTAGGACCATGAAAAAGGTCCAGACGAAGCTGCGGACAAGGCGTACACCATGAAGGCGTACGTGAATGGACCGCAAGTAGAGGTGGTAAAGGGACGGACTCCAGTTCGGAGAGAAGGGACCACATGTGAACCGCAATCGTTAGACCCGATTTGGGCCGCCGATGCGGGAGATGGACTGCCGCGGGCGAGAAAAGGAGACGGTAGATCGGATGTTCAGGGGAATTATGAATGTGTGCTGCGTAACTGGCGAGCAGTTATGAATGTGTGCTGCGTAACTGGCGAGCAGTTGCGCACCTGTACGCTGGTCACCGGACTTGTCCTAAAAGCTCCTGTCACTAACTGAACCCCACAGTGGTGCACAGGGTCGAGTAAATGCAATGCTGAAGGCACTGCCGAACCATAAACCACACTCCCACGGTCAATTCTGGATTGGACAAGGGCTCTGTGGAGCTGCAGCATTGTACAGCGATCTGCTCCCCAATTGGTGTTGCTTAGGCAACGGAGGGCATTGAGGTGCTGTCAGCACTTCTGCTTAAGCTGACGAAAATGAGGGAGCCAAGTGAATCAAGTGTCGGAAACCAGTCCTAGAATTATTATGTCTCCACTACATTGAGTGATTCGTCATTAAGGTAAAGTGCGGGTTCCAGATGAACGGTACAACGTCGACAGAAGTGCATGACACACGACTTTGCAGCTGAAAACTGGAAGCCATGGGCTAGAGCCCATGACTGCGCCTTGTGGATGGCTCCCTGGAGGCGCTGCTCAGCAACAACATTACTGGAGCAGCAGTACGAAATGCAGAAGTCGTCTGCATACTGAGAAAGTGAGATGGAGGTCCCAATAGCTGCTGCTACACCATTAATGGTCACTAAAAATAGAGAGACACTCAATACAGAGCCCTGTGGAACTCCATTCTCCTGGATATGGATGGAACTATAGAAGTCACCAACTTGGACATGGAAAGTACGGGGCGACAGGAAGTTTTGGATAAAAATCGGGAGTGGTCCCCAGAGACCCCACTCATACAATGTGGCAAGGATATGATGTCGCCAAGTCGTGTCGTATGCTTTACGCAAGTCAAAAAAGACGGAAATCACGTGTTGCCGTCTGGAAAAGGCTGTTCAGGTGACAGACTCGATGGACACGAGATTATCTGTGGTAGAGCGACCCTGGCAGAAACCGCCCTGACATGGAGCCAGCAAGCTACGTGACTCCAGGACCCAACCCAATCGCCGACATACCATATGTTCCAGCAGCTTACAAAGAACGTTGGCGACGCTGATGGGCCGATAGCTATCCACATCAAGCAGGGTTTTACCTCATCTCAGCACCAGAATGACGGTGCTCTCCCGCCATTGTCATGCAAAGACGCTATCACACCAGAGCTGTTTGAAGATGACAAGAAGAGGTGCCTTGTAGTCAGAAGAGAGATGTTTAATCATCTGGCTGTGGATGCGATCAGGCCCAGGAGCTGTGTCGGAGAAATGTGCAAGGGCACTGAGGAGCTCCAACTCTGTAAATGGGGCATTACAGGATTCACTGCGGTGTGTAGTGAATGAGAGGATGTTCTCTGACGCAGATGCTTGAGCAAAGTGCTCAGCAATCGCGTTTGCCTTGGTACATAACTCACCATTTATGGTAACACCAGGGACAGCTGTTGGGGCCTGGTACCCGAAAAGACGTTTGATCTTTGCCCAGACTTGGAAGGTGACGTGTGGCACCCAATGGTGGAGAAGTATCTCTCCCAACACTCCTCCTTCCATTGTCTGACAAGGTAGCGAACACGGGCACAGAGCCATTTAAAGGATATGAGGTGCTCAAGGGAAGGGTGCCGCTCATGCCGCTGTAGAGCTCGCCGACACTCCTTAATTGCTTCAGCGACTTCCGGCATCCACCACGAGACTGCCTTTCGCCTTGGGCACCCTAAAGAGCAAGGGATTGCGTTTCTGCCGCAGAAACAATTGTGCTAGTTACCTGCTCAACCATCACATTGATGTTACCGTGTGGGGGAGATTCAGCGGTGACAGCAGAAGTTTAAGTTCCCCAGTCCGCCTTGTTCAAAGCCCATCTGGGCAGGCGTCCATGCACCTGACGCTGGGGCAGAGACAGGAAGGCGGGGAAGTGGTCACTACGACACAGGTCATCATGTGCTCTCCAATGGATAAATGAGAGAAGTCCTGGGCTGCAAACTCATAAATCAATGGCCAAGTAACTACCATGAGCCACACTGAAATGTGTGGCGGCCCCAGTATTTAAGAGGTAGAGGTCGAATTGCGACAGTAAAGTTTCGACATCTATGCCTCGGCCAGTAAGCATGGTACCACCCCACTAGGGGTTATGGGCATTAAAATCTCCCAGAAGTAGGAAAGGTTTACAGAGTTGATCAATTAGTGCAGCTAATACATTCAGGGGTACTGCACCTTCTGGAGGGAGATATACATTGCAGACAGTTATTTCCTGCGGCGTCCTTATTCTGACAGGCACAGCTTCAAGAGGGGTTTGAACGGGAACATGTTCACTACAGACCAAGTTTAGGACATAAAGGCAAACTCCATCTGACACTCGATTATAGTTGCTACGATTCCTGTAATAACCCTTCAAGCCGCGGAGAGCAGGGGTCCACATTGCTGGCAACCAGGTTTCCTGGAGGGCAATGCAGAAAGCAGGTGTAAAGCTTAACAGTTGCCGTAGCTCAGCCAGATGATGGAAAAAACTGCTGAAATTCCACTGGAGGATGACATCGTGAGACTGGGAAGGTATGGAACATTCAATGAGGCAGTTTACGCATCATAGTCACCTGCCGCCACCGATTTATTGCCTGAGCAGTCTATATCCATCGTGTCTGAGGGTCTGGCGAGATCTAGGTCCTCAGCGGACGCCAAAATCTCCACCCCTTCCTCAGACGCAGAGCTTGTAGGTAGCGGTGGTGTGGGTGCCAACGCAATTTCCTTGGTCTTAGGGGGTTTTCTTTGCATTTCTCTCACTGCTCCTTGGGTTTCCCTGGCTGGGAGGACTTCACTGGCTCAGTCTCCGGGACTGAGGATGAGCACGAAGCCCTACGCTTTTGGGCTCTTCAGCCACTGGTGGGTGTCGTCTTTCCCACTAGAAGAAACCTGGGAAGGGAGTGACACATGGGACCCCTTCCAAGCGAAAGAAGCTGAAGACATGCTTCTCCAGCTTAGAAGTGGGGCAGACGTCCCCGATGGTTTGGGGGGGGGGGGGGGGGGGGGCGCTCCCAAAGTAGGTGGTGCAGGAGCAACAGGGAGGGAAATGGCCCCCACCATCAAAGGGGCAGGTGTAGTCTTCTGGCTCTGAGAGGTGACTTGGGTTGGCGGAGCTGATGGTGCCAGAACTGTTGTAGCAGTGGTGTAAGACGATGTCATATGCACAGGATGTAGATGTTCAAATTTTCTCTTACCCTCAGTGTCGGTCAGTCTGTCCAGGGTCTTGTACTCCATGATTTTTCTTTCTTTCTGGAGAATCCTTCAGTCAGGCAAGCAAGGCAAATGGTGCTCTCCGCAGTTGACACAGATGCGAGGCGGGGCACATGGAGTATTGGGATGTGATTGGAGTCCGCAATCTCGGCATGTGACGCTGGAAGTACAGCGGGAAAGACATATGGCCGAACTTCCAGCACTTAAAGCACCGCATCGGGGGAAGGATATAGGGCTTTACATCACACCAGTAGACCATCACCTTGACCTTCTCAGGCAATGTATCACCCTCTAAAGCCAAGATAAAGGCAAGATAAAGGCAATCTGATTATCCTTCAGATCCCAATGGACACACCGGACGAAATGTACACCTCGCCGCTCTAAATTGGTGCGCAGCTCATCATCGGACTTCAAAAGAAGGTCTCTGTGAAATATGATACCCTGGACCATATTTAAGCTCTTAAGGGGCGTGATGGTTACAGAAACATCCCCAGCTTGTCACAAGCAAGTAACTCCTGTGACTGGGCAGAGGATGCTGTTTTGATCAAGACTGACCCAGATCTCATTTCGGACAAGTCCTCCACCTCCTCAAACTTGTTCTCTAAATGCTCAACAAAAAACGGAGGCTTCCTCATCATGAAAGATTCCCCATCAGCTCTTGAACATACAAGGTAATGGTGCGAATAAGATCCACTGCCATCCTTAGCCTGACAATCCTCCCATGGTATGGCCAGGGAGGGGAACGATTTGGGGTTGTACTTCTGTGCATTGAATTGAGCTCATGATCGCTTAAAGACTGCTGGTGTTTCACCACCAGCAAGAGATGACGGACTAAGCTTCATCGCGTGTCACCCGCCCTGATGCCACCCACTCTGACCAAGGCCCTCCCCACGGGCGCCACCCAGCTGCAGCAAAGCCCACCTGGCAGGATGGCTGTTGCCGGGAGTCCCGATGCCCCTGGGAGATGGGCATCTACCCCTTGGCACATGTGAGGAGTTAACGACGCAGGCATCAGCAGACTGATCCCTGTGTAGTCAGGGGGCTACAACCAACAGGGTACATGGTGGCCCCACCACAACAGACTGGCTACCATGCTGGATATCAAGTGTAAAGAAGTCCATGGTCATTGTCGTCGCAGAAATCAACACTGCATAGTGCATGGTGGAAAACACACCCAGGAAGGTTTCCTTGCCCGAGTTATGGAGAATGGGCAGGACTGCAATGCGACAATGAGAAAGTGGGCTAAAGATCTCAATGCACGATGGACACCTTGTAAGGCGCCCTTCCCCAAGTGGCTCGCTCTTCGGGAAAGTTTTGAAGCGTGGAGGTCAAACCCTACAGGGGACCATCACATAAAGGCCGAAACATGTGAAACTACTTTTAGTCGCCTCATACGACAGGCGGGAATACCTTGGGCCTATTCTAACCCCTGGAGCTAGCAGGGGGGTGTATTGGGCAGGTCTTGCACCTCAGTCTTCAACAGGAATATGACCCTTGTGGCAAGGGGTGGGGTTGGGAGTGGCATAGGGATGGACTAGGATATCGTGGAGGTTGAGTGGGTGACAGAACACCAGGATTGGGGTTGCGAGGGGAAATACCACAAGAGATCTGTCTGTGGACTAGGTCATGGCATAGTGCCTGTCTGTGCAGGCCTTGGTGACACCCTCAGCATACTGGGTGTGGGATTTCTTGTCAGTGCAGATATGCCATCCCAGGGTGGCCTGGCTCTGTGAGGGGGAATTTTTAAGGGTGACGGCTGTCAAAATGCAGGTACTGTTTGTGGTTGGTGGGTTTAATGTGGACAGAAATGTGGATGGAGCCATCAGAGGGAAGGACGTCAACATGTAGGAAGGTGCACGCTGGGTTGGCGGAGACAAGGTGAAGCGGATGGAAGAGAAGGTGTTGAGGTTGAGGAGTCATGATTATGAATATGATATCAATGAACCTGAACCAGACAAGGAGTTTGGTGCTTTGGGAGGCTAGGAAGGTCTCCCCTAGATGGCCCATACAAGGGTTGCCATAGAGTGCCATGTGGGTGCCCACGGCTGTGCTGCAAATTTGTTTTTATACTTTCCCTTCAAAGGAGATACAGTTGTGGGTTAGGGTAAAGAAAGTAAGGTGTACGAGGAATGAGGTAGTGAATGTGGAGTCTGAAAGATGTTGGGAGAGGTAGTGATCAGTAATGGTAAGACCATAGGCTGAGAGGGATGTCGATGAATGGGGAGGTGGTGTCAAACAGTGACGAGTAGAAGGGGATGGTTGAGAGTCGGTGAAGGAAGTGGTTGGTCTCTTGCATGTGGGAGGCTAGATTATGGGCAGCTGATTGAAGGTGTTGGTCAATGAAGGCTGACATTCTTTCCGAAGGGGCACAATAACCAGCCACAATGGAGTGTCCAGGATTGTTGGGTATGTGCCTTCACATCCATTCTAAAGAGGTGTTCTGTCCCCACACAGCTTTCACAACTTCCTAATCCATACCTATGCCACTTCCAATCGCATCCCCTTGCCACAAGAATCATACCCATGTGGAAGACCCATGTGCTAGGCCTACCCAATCCCACCATCCAGCACTTTCTATTCCAGTACTGTCACAGTTTCATCCTACCACATCAGACGTCAGGCCACCTGTGTAAGCAGCCACGTCATTTACCAGCTTTACTGCAATCATTGCACAGGTTTTTCTATTAGTATGACTACCAACCAGCTGTACACCACAATGAATGTCTACTGCCAAACTGTGGCCAAGAGCAAAGGACTGGCACAACATAGAGCCAAGCATAACATGCTTGATTTCAATGGCTGCTTCACTACCTGAGCCATGTGGATCCTCCCCTCACCAGGAGCTTTTCTGAACTGCACATATGGGCATTATCCTTATAACACATTCTTTGCTGCCATAATTATCCTGGTCCCAACACCATCCACCCAACAGTTTTCACTCCCCCTGTCCTACCACCTCCTCCATATTCTCGTCTCCCACCCTCATTATCTGTCACCCTCTGCAAATGGACCCACCCATCTTTCCTTGCTCCTCTCCTTTTCCACTACGTTTTTCCCCACCCCTCTGCCCCACAACCTCCTGATGCTGTGCCTATTGGCATTCTAGTCCCTGTGTACTCCGCCAGACAGCACTCTTCTCTTCTCCCCACCTGTACACTCCTATCCCTTCCGTTCCACACCACTCCAGATTGCTGCTTCCATCCCAGGGCGTAGCTGCACTCTGGCCAGAGCTGCCGGAGTTGGAAGTCAGTTGTGCATGAAGTGTGCTTGTTTGTGTGAATGAATAATACGAGTTTCTCTTTTTCTGACAATGGCTGTGGCCGAAACCTTATGTGTAAGAGTCTTTTTAATCATGCCTGTCAGCAACTTAATGTACCATCTGTAGCAATCTATCTTTTCATAATATTGTTATTTCATCCTGGACTTTCCATTTCTTAGGATAGTGTTTTGTATTCTAATGCTATAGTTCGGTTGTGAACTGGCAAAGCCAACAAATATAACTGGAGGAAAACTGGCTATAATGACAAATTGGTCTGTAACATAGTCCAATAATTGTTTTGAAAACTTTTGCGGGCTAGTTTTAAAATGTTCCGATTTCCAAGGTTGTGGTCATGCAGGAACCAAGGAGTACAATTTAAATTTTACAGAATACTCTGCTTTATATGACGACATTCTACAGATTACATCCCATTCTGCTGTCACATAATTTTGTACACTTCACATACTGACAACCATTATTGAACACTATTTTCTCATTGGTTCTGACAATGTCTACTCATCCAACTCATCATTTGTGATGTTTACCTCCAATTATTCATCGTATTCATCTCAAATTATTCACTGCACAAACAGTGACCAACTGCAGCACGCAATGCAAAAGCTGACAATGAGGTAAGTTCACTTTTACCCAACCATTCTTCTGATCTGCTAGAAGAGAAGTTCGCTGGACTCCAGAACACAAGATAATGAAAATATTTCCAGCTCAAATGGGAACTGACTGGGTGACTATCATACGCCAGAAGAGGCTATTAAAGATATGAGTAATAACTTCAGTTTGTTTGTTGGTTGGGGTTAAGGGGCTAAACAGCTAGGTCATCAGTCCTTCGATCCAAGGGTAGTCCATCCAGAATTAGTACTGTTTGCGAATTGTGTGTTCTGATGATGAAAGCAGGTAGGTGGGATAAGACCGAGCCATTGAAGGTGAGACTGATGCCAGAGCAGAGAAAAAATTGAGTCAGGCTGATATGTAGGCCAAAGCAGACGAAGGGTCTCCCAGGCTAATGATAAGAAAAGCCTACTCCACATCCAACCCCTGTCCAGAACAAAGAATGTCTTACCGTCAGCAGATTCAGAACAGTGAAAGTGAGAAGGCTAGAAACGTAATCGTATCAGTTGGACTGTCAATAACAGAAGCACGAGAAGAGCTATAGGTAAGGCAGCAGGTGGGCATCCTGAGCTCTGCACACAAGAGGGGTTGTCCCACCTCTGCTCCAGTCATTAAAGAGCACCCAGTATCCAAAAGAATGCTACCTCTAAAATAGTTTAGGATGTAGCAGAATAGGAGACACAAACCATATCTAAACGTGATTTAAAGAGAATAAGATACAGATGAAAGGGGCAAAGGGGACAGGGTCGAGGGTCCCCCTGACCAGCATGCAGCAGGAGATGCCCCAATCCCAACCACGACACCCTTGCCCTGACTGTACCTGAAAACCTTATGTCTGGAAATAAAAACCACTTTCATGGAGAACTAGTTCAACCATCTATTAATCATCAGCTAATATCTGAGGCGAAGAATTTGAAAGCCCATGCTTAGCAGGGAGAGCCAGAAGAAAGTGGCATCCACCAGAAAATGAGCTACTGTCTGTAAGGCTCCAAAGTACAATGTGGGGGCGGCTTGTTATGTAAAATAAAACTATGGGTTAGTCCTGCACAACCAATGTGGGGGCAACATAGGATGGTGGATTCCTTATACGAAAAATGGAAGGAAGAGTGCTACGCAGCAATAATCTCCTGGATGGTTTGGAGTTTATTGAAGGAGAGAGTAGCGAATCAGATGTCATTCCATCTACAAGTAAGCAGAGGTTTTATACACACCTGCAAATCAGCATGTGGGGTCGGCAAAGCAAATGGCAGGTGAGTAGTAGTTGGTCTTCTAGCCAAATGACAGTTAGTTAATTCCCTGGGATACCAACATGATTCAGAACTCAGGGAAACAAAACTGAACACTTAATATGACCAAGTTCTTTGAGGCTGTGATGAATAGCTAAGACCCAAGGATGACATGAGCAACATCAGAAAATGACCTGAGGACTACTCATTGAGTCACTACATATTAAAATGCAGTTACGGGACGCTCCAAATCTACCAGCTTCACTGTGAAAACCCTACATGTTCTGGCCACAACAAATGGAGTTCCTGACTAGAAGGAGATGTAAAAGCATATCTTTTCTTTGTAGTTAGCAGTAGTGGACATCAGAAGATCCCAAGGGAGATCCCAGCAGAGGGGTCGAAACATCAATCATTTTAGTAGAAATATGATGCGGCCTAATAACCCAGAGGATTTTAACTACAGTGACAACGACCACTGGGGGTGCAGAATTGCATATCCTGACTTATTCACAGTTTCAGACATGTCAGTATAAAAGATGGTACCACCCTGAAACTCCACAAGAAATGAATGTAACAGATGCTGGAAGGTCACGGGAGTGACAGACTAAGACCTAGAAATAGATTGCCCTAATATGTAGCCTGGGATACAAACCTGGGGGGGGGGGGGGGGGGGGGGGGGGCTGCGAGCAGAAGAAAACATGGGGAGTCCATTTCTGGGAGCAGAGGTGGAGGTCCTGGCTGACGGTTGTGAGCTGCATTCCACCCGGTAATCCATTCGAGGGAAGGTATCAGGAGGCTGATGTCTCTCGTACGCAAAAAGAATGGAAATGAAGACACAAGATCCCCACCTTGACAAGGAGGCTGTCTAAATGACTAGTCCACAGGGCACCAGTGGCCAGCCAACTCCATGATGATGGACTATGTCTTAACAATTTCAAAACTGAAGGTGCCAACGAACCATAAACCTTGCAACCATTGTTCCGGTCGCGATGAGGCAAGGACCGGTAAATACAGAGAAGAGTAGCAGTGTGATATGCACCCCAAGAGTGTTAAGCTTCCACATGCAACTAGTCTTTTTTATCAAAAAGGAGGCACTAAAATGGGATGTACAATAACTTCCACATTCTGGGTCCCCGAGTAGAGTTCAGGATCAGGATGAACCGTGGATGACAACAGAAATGTGTGACCTGCATTTTTGCAAGAGAAAAATGGCAATTATGAGGAAAGGTCCACACAGAGACCCATCGGATGGCGCCTTGACACTGGTGTTCAGCAGAGGCTACTGAGTAGCAGCTGTACCAAATCCAAAAGTTGTCAACATATAGTGCATTGGTGACCAGCAGCCAACAGGTGTAACTAACCCACGACAAAGAACTATGTGACACAGTTCTCTTGGACCCTTGAGAGAACTGAGTGAAGTACCAGCTTAAACTCAGGACAAACACTGGGATAAAAACTGATGTGAAGCGTTGAAAGCTCCACACATGGAGGATAAGTAAAATGTGATGGCACCAAGCAGTGCTGTATGCTTATGTAGTCAAAAAACATTAAATGAGGTGCTGGCATTTCGAAACAGCCTGTCAGACTGCTATTTCCAACTGAACCAGATGGTCAATTGTGGATCACCCCTCCCAAAAACAACAACGATAGGGGTCAAAATAACATGACACTCGAGAAACCAGCATACTCTGCAGGCTATCACCCTTTCAAGCAGTGTGCAGACCATGTTGATGAGGCTAATTGGTTCGGTTTTTACCTGGTTTAAGGTTTGGGATGACAATACTACTCTGTCATAGCAAAGGGACAATACCTCCAAGCAAAATGCGACTGAAGACCCTGACTAGATGTAGCCTTTGAGTAACATTCATGTGTTGAATCATTTGATTATGAACTGACTCAGGGTCTGGGACCGAACTGTCAAATAAGGCAATAGCCTGAAGCAGTTCCAAGTCAGTTAAGAGTTCATTATAGGTTACAGCTTGGTGGGAGTGAAACATGTGAGAATGTCTTCAACTTACCATTTCTGCCAATGCTGTTGCAAAGTTGGTTGCAAGTTATTCCGCAAAAAACTATGCATCGGTACACGGATCACTCTGAAGGCCCAGACGACTACAGAAGTTGAAGGGACATATGTTCCCAGAGAGGAGATGTAGTGCTCCAGCATTCTTTCTTCCTTTATTTAGTTAGAGAGCAAGTCTTAGCACAAAATTGCTTGAAAGTGTTAACATTGGTCCACAAAGGCTGTTGCTTTAAATGTAGTAGGGCCTTTCGGTGATTCTGAACGGTTATGTTGCACTGTCTGTTCCACCATGGTAAGAGCCAATGGTGTAGGGCTCCTGTGGACATGAGTATAACAGTTCCCGTAGTGTAGTTTATCCTGTCAAAGACATCTTGAACAATTTCACTTATACAATCTAACTGACAGCAGCAAAGGTAATGGCAGAGGCATGCAACTATTTATTTACTCTTCAAAGTACATAATGTGGTAGTTGGTCTCTCTGTTGGTGGCAAGAAAGTGACAGGATCACTGGAAAGTGCCACTGCCACAAAGATCAGCATTTAGTGGCCACTGCAGTGAACCAAAAGACAGGAGGAGGAAATCGTTAGATCAAAATCTGACAAGGGCCATTACCAGTTCTGAAGTGGATCCATCACTGAGGAGAGACCGCTCATGGTCGGTAAGAAGCTGGTCAAGTAGCAGGTCCTTACCAGGTGAAGTGGTACTCCTCCATGGGGAGTAGTGTGCACTGTTATCCCGAAGTATGAGAAAATGGGGGAAAGTTACTGGCTTAAGGTGGTTAGCACAAGGTAAATAAGTGGCCTGCCTGGAGATACATAAACATTGCAAATGGTGATTGCTATTGCTTCCAATGTGGTTCGTAGGGGAGTCCAATGCTGTTATCGTTGGGACCTTGTTGGATGTCTTGAACAAAATGTATGCACCCCACTCCTCATCTGTTTGGAGAGTAAGGCCTAGGTGGAAGATGATTACTTGGACAGTATTCAGGCCATGAGGTGAAGGGCGGGGAGGGGGGGGGGGGTGCAAAGGTCGACATAATAAAGTTTGCCACCACGAGAAAGTCAAGAAGAGAAGGAAGGATAGTCAGTGAGGAGACAGGAGACATTGTAGCACAGAAGGGAAAGGTGGTGCTTGGGAACCCATGCTTACCACACATGTACTCACTGATGGGAACAAAATTTCAGGCATTGAATTGCTTAAGAAAGAATATGGCTTCGGAATAAGAAAGAAACCTAACCACATCCTGGTAACTAATTGAAAGTGTGCTGGTTGACATAGTCACAACAATGAAATATTAAGGCGTAAACTTTTGCGAAGCAATGTGAAATGGAATGAGCACATACAATCATTAGTAGGGAAGCCAAATGACCGACTTTGGAATTTTAGGAAAGTAACTCACCTATAAAGCAGTCTGCACATAGAGCATTTGTGCAACCCATTCTTGAGTACTGCTCCAGTGTTAGGGATCCCCGTCATTTGTGCAAAGATACTTCGTAAATCCCTGGACGGGAGAAGTAGTTCTTTTCATAAGGAGCTACCAAGAATATGTGGAGAACTGGGATTTGCAGCTAACTTCTTAATGATTCTATAGCTGCCAACATACATTCTATAAGGCCAGCTAAGCAAGGTAAGAGAGATTGTTTGAAGGCATATAAAGAGTAGTTTTTCCCTTGCTACATTTGCATGTGGAACAAAAAAGGCAATGACTTGTAGTTGTAAAATGTACCATCTGCTATGCACCCATATGGTGGCTTGTGTAGTATGAACACTTAGTCACGCTTGGGAACCTGATGAACCTATGGCTGACCTTCCTTGGCCATCTGACATGACCTTTTGGTGACAGTGGTCACCATTCTCAAATATAAGCCAAATTTTTGTGCCATGGATGAAACAACACCATAATGAAAACAGAGATTTTCTTTTTCAGCTTTTAATTGATTATACTTGTGAATTTGAAACATGATGTCAAAGACAGGCAAAATTTCATGCATTTGATATTTTTGGTAACTTTAAAAGCTGATATCATAGTGAATATAGTTGTTGCAAAGTTCATAATTCACTAATTTTCTGATAGGCAGTCAGTCAATACATTGAACAATTTACTGACTGCCTGTTGAACTATCTACCTAGGGGAAACCAAGCTTTTTTTAAAAACATTCTTGATTACTGTAGGCACTGTAGAGTTAAGTTGCCTACAATGTATAAAATACACCTTGGAACACCATAATTTCTTTGTAATTCCAGATGCAAACTTAGATATCTGTTAATAAAAATGCTTTTGTTAATTCTTTTGAACAACAGTTCCAGAAGGCAAGTTTTCTAAGGTGTATTGTGATTAATTCACTGTTTTTGTAAAATCTTTAGTACTTTGATCACAAAAATTTAGTTGTGTTCAAATGTGTGTGAATTCCTAAGGGACCAAACAGCTTAGGTCATTGGTCCCTAGACTTACATACTACTGAAAATAACTTATGCCAAGAATAACACACACACGCATGCCCGAGGGAGGACTCAAACCTCCGGCGGGAGGGGCCGCGCAGTCCGTGACAGGACGCCTCAAACCGCGCAGCCACAAAATTTAGCTGTGCTGTAATATAAACAAGCCTTTTAACATAATAAAAAAAATGTATTTTGTCCCATTCTGCCAAACTGAAAAATAAATGTCTAGAACGTTAAAAAAAATTATAAATGATGTTGTCAATGGAAGCATGTTTAAAACATTAGAAGTGCTACAGCTGGAATCCAGAACAATGGCAGTTGAGTTTAGGCTCATTCTGCGCACCTATGTCACACATTCTCTGGCTACCAATGGGCGTTCTGTTCTGAGTGCTCTGCTGGGAATGTTATAGCCAGTTCGAGCATTTAACGTGTTGTAGTCAGTTATTTAGTGATGATGGTGGTGGTGGCAAGCGACAAATTCTACATAAGCAAATGCGAGACATAATTTGCAGGATATATGCTTTCTCCAAGTGCAAAGCACGTTTATAGCCATACCGCAACAATGCAAGCCTAGTCTGTCGCTATCTGCCCGACCTGCCACTGTGAATCTCACATATGCCATCAATCATCTTAAAGCTTTAACTCTGAAATTCATTTTTTATGACTAATGTTCTTAACTTTACTAATACTTTCATCACACTTTGGTTTTAAATACAGCTCAAGGCATTCTGGAGATCTCTCATACTTTTACCGCCCTACAACGCTCAACGTTAAGAGTTGCTTTCTGAATTGCAGTTATGCATTCCACTAATCATTTTCAAAAAACTTATTTCAATCCGTGCTACGGCTCTTTCACACTCATTGTTCCAGAGTGACTCCTTTTTCAATAATCAGAAAAAAATCACGTAACTTCATGATGCTGTACGGCAAGAATAGTGAAATAATGCAAATGTCGCAAGAATGCAACAGATGAAAAGAATAACGTGTTACATATAAAAGCACCAAACTAAAGGCCAGGTAACAAACGAAAAGAAAATGATAAACCGAAGAAAAAAAAATTCATTAACAAAAAAGTGACAAACCGGATGTTTCTTATATATTTTTTGAATGAAACAAAGTCCAACAAAATGACAAATGTGTTTAACAGTAAATAAATGCAGCTTCTATTGAAAAGGATTGTTTTAATTTTTTAAAATTTACCTCCAGTATCTTAGTGTGGGCATCTATTACTTGCAAATACTCTTTAATGCATGTCTCGCACAATGTTATAGGCCGGGAGTAATTTATAGCACAAAACGTAAAATTTGACGTAAGTCTCGCAAAATCCTGTAGCAGAAGGGTACATCGACTACTGTCAAATTTATCCATTTCATCGGCCCTAAAAGAAAAGTACACGGGTTAACAAGATACAGCATGCCTCAGTTTTCCTTTTGTTTTCCATCTATGCTTTCGTAATATTACCTAGCAAGTGTAAGCAACGAACAAAAGTTAATCAACGTGAAAATATATACAACCATTTCACTTCGCAAAACGAATTTCATGATACACTGAACCACACACATTACAACATCAACGTACGTTATATACATCATCACGTGGTTGGTTGGTCACAGCGTTCTGTCAAAACATTTCAGAGATGATCATATGCTACAGTTACGGCCCCATATAATACAGTCTGCGGAACAAAAGAGTGTAGTTCTGTGAGAGACTAGTTTGGAGTATAGGTCGGTGTAGAAGAAACGACTTGTTTGCAAAATCTCTGCGCATAATACATCTGAGGAGGCAGATCGTAGCATTTGGACAAGAGATCTGTAAACTGGAGTTGGAGATTTGAGTAACATTGCTCCAATCTCTGCGCACAAATGATATGTGAGCTGATAGATCGGAGAGTGTAGACAGGAGATCGCCGGAATTCTGGAGCCCGGGTCGTACTTGAGAAAGCTGTTTGCTCAGTCCAGAGTATTTTGTCTTTGCGTACACAGTGAATTCTAAGGCGAGTGATGTCTGTCAGATCTTTAGGGAACTCATTGTTGAATTTATTAAAATATATAGGAGCCACACATGTTTGTGGAAAGTTAAGCTCAAGCAATATAGCGCCAGAGAGAAGTAGGCAGCTGCCTATAATTATTTAACAGAGAAAATAAGAGCAATTGACCATACGGCAAACACAGAAACTGTAATTTTTGAAAAAATGTTGCGGATTTATGGTTCAAATGGCTCTAAAGCCGTCGGCACACTGACCGTGCTGTCGAACGTTAACGTTGAGCGTGCCAAGTTCAACGTGCTGCTGAACGCTCAGGAATGATGCGACTTGTGCACACGGTACGTGGGCCCCAACGTAGTATACGCGATCGCAACGCACTCCAGCGGCAGTTGAGCGATGTTTCTAGTTCGTAAATCACACTGTTTACTCAACAGGCGCGCGTAAAATTCCAACGTTAGCAGTATTAAAATGCACATTTCCTCCATCGTCCGCGAAAAGGAAAGTACCATGTCCAATCAATAAGGACAGAGACATATAAAATTTCCATTACAAACAGTGCGGTACAAATTTGGAATACTTCTCCGCATAAGATAAACATTATTTCATCATTCCCACTTTTTATTAAAACCCCAAGATCAGTCTTACTCAATCAATGTTCCTACCCAATGGCAGAATCTTTGCAACATGTGAATTACGAAGCGAAAAAGAAAAGGAGCAAAATATCTTTATGGAAGTAGCGCAAACTGTCCTGTAGATTAAGCCAATCGAACAAAGTCACCCCTCAAGAAAAGGTGAACTTATATTTACATAATATCAAATATCATAGTATATACTTATATTAAACTAATAATAAAGTATCAGAACCTAATAAAAACGCTAACGTTAAGAAGTAAAATACGGATGTGTCAAGACGCGAACCACCACCCCAACTATCAACCAAATACCAGACAGTTACGCTACTCATTACGGTAATCCAACGACACCCAGGCGCTTCTCGCAAGTAATCCAAATACGTTTCCCGTTGCATAAAACGTTATCGTAGATACGTTACTAATTGAAATTTAATTATAACAAATTGTACAAGAACAATGTGTTTGGGGTGGATCTTCAGTGTGTCGCTGCCTTCAAATAGCCTACTGTCATAATACGCAAGTTACAATAATTCTTTTGCCATGAATATGATGTTTCTCGTTATTTTATTGGAACGAATCACAGAATTAACAACGGGTTTTCCAATGATTCTCAATTTGCTGGTGCTCAGATACGGCATATAGACATATAGGCTTGAAATGAACGCCAATATGGCGCTTCACAACTCTGTACTGAAACTGAAGGGAGACGGAGACGGAGAATGCTAAGTTCACCGGACTTGGATACGATGTGACGTCATTATGTCGTATACACGCTACATCGAAAACGATAGAAACCGTATATCGACTAGACTTTTGTGAACTTTCGAGAGGTTGTGACAGGGAAGCGCTGTGCTCTGCGCCATTCGTTTAGATGTGTTTTGCGTTCCTTGCGTTTAAATCGTGTATTGTACTGTATTTGTGTCCTGTGCGTTGTTTTTCGTTTGCTCGTCTCTAATTATGTGTTCAGCATTCGAGAGACTAATGAGAGAAAAGCTGAAAGAGTTCAGCATCGACGACGACGAGCAATTGCGTGGTTATTGTGAATCTCAAGCAGAAATTGATGTACTTCTGACCCAGCTGAAGTGCGTCGGTTATTCGTACTCGGTGAGAAGAAGCACTCAGCAGCCAAAATCTTTAGATGCGTCAAGACACTAACCTTTGGTTAAGATTACATTGAGAAATCCACTTCCCCTCGTATTTCATTTCCGGTCGACGATTTTTCTTCAGCAATGCCTCATATTTTTCTTTTTAAGTTCGAAATTCAATCATTCTACACACCAGTCATTACTGGACACTAAGATACCTGTATCTGCGGTCCGAGTGTAAAATTACTTGGAATTATGGTTGATAAAAGACTATCTTGGGATGGACATATAAATTACTTAGCTAACAAACTTGCACGAGTTCTCTTTCAGCTATATAAATTAAGAAATAAAGTCAGCAAGAGTATGCTGCTACAATCTAATATGTACTGACAAGACCAATTGTATGAACTCATACTAAAATATTGATAATAAATAAATATTATTTTCGGCGTAAGCGTTCAATACAACAATCACACAATCTAATCTGGTCGGGACGTAAGAAGACTTCACTTTTTTACGAAACGTGTTGTCCGTGGTGTTTTCAAGGCCACGGTCAGGAATATTTCTATTAATATCCAGCTCTTTTACTTTTATTTTGGCGAAATACATATACGCTGCCACACTGAGCTGTTATCAGAATCGCACGTGTCAAAACAAACCACTAGCTGACGACAGTTTAGAATCTCGAACGTTCGTAAAAGTCGATAGGTGTGTTAATCGACTAAAGTGTCTATACGTGATAATGACGTCACATCATATCCAGGTTGGGTGAACTTAGCATCCTCCAAGGGAGACGGCGTGCGTGTGACGTAGGTGGCGTTGTGTCATCTCATTGGCCAACGCTCAGACGCACGCTCAGAATATCTGACATGCCAGATATTGCTCTGCACGTTCGGAAAGACTCCCGAACGTGCTATTCCACGCTATGACGTCAGAAACTCGGCACGCTCAACGTTCAGCGTTCGGATGCACGGTCCGTGTGCCGACGGCTTAAGCACAATCAGACTTAACATCTGAGGTCATCAGTCCCTGCGGACTTAATAAAAATATTCAATTCTACCTGCTTTGCACTTAGAAATCTCTCTCATTCCGTTACCCAGCATACTTTCGATTACTACTGTCCCACGCCAATAACATTGTTGCAATTTTTTTAAAAACTGTTTAATCTACAAGAGAGAGCAATCAGACAACCTTGTTAAGTTGATAAATTGACGTCTTATAGAAGTGTCTTTAGGGATAGAGAGTTTCTTAGACTTGTTTATCAATACATATACTCTTTAATGGGACATGTGGCTCATAAAAAGATTGAATTAAGGTTAATCGTACAATTCACAACTTCAATAGTAAAAGTAAAACTTTCTATACATCTAGTGGCTAGCGTTGCTGCTCTTCTTTGTATATGTCACAACACTTGAACAATATTCTAGAAATGGTGATTTGTAAGCAATCTCCTTTGTAGACTGGTTGCACTTCCTCAGATTTCTACCAATAAACCGAAGTCTACGACCAGCTTTTGCCACAATTGAGCCTATGTGATCATTCTATTTCATACCCCTAAAAAGTTTTATGCCCAGATATTCATATGAGTTGGCAGATTCGAGCTGTAGCTTATTAATATTACAATCAGAGGAGACAACTTTTTTTCGTTTTGTAATGTGCAAAATTTTACATTTCTGAATATTAAAAGCAAGTTGCCAATTTTTGCACCACTTTGAAATCTTATCAAGAGCTTACTGAATATTTATGCAGCTTCTTTCAGACAGAATTTCATCATAGATAATGCTTCATCTGCAAAAAGTCTGAGGTTACTGTTAATGTTGTCTGCAAGGTCATTGAAACAGCAAGGGTCCCAACACACCTCTCGGGCACACCTGAAGTTTCTTCTATATCTGACGATGACTCTCGATCCAAGACAACATGCACCGTCGTCCCCACCAAAAAGTCCTTAATCCAGTCACCGAATTTCGCTTGATACCTCATATGATCGTACTTTTGACAATAAACATATGTGGTACTAAGTCAAAAGTTTTTTAGAAATCATGAGCTACTGTTTCTAATTGACTGCCTTGATCCAAAGTTTTCAGTATGTTATGTGAGAAAAGTGTGAGTTGGGTTTCACATGGCCGATTTTTCGGAATCTGTGCTGATTGGAATTGAGGAGATCATTCTGTTCAAGATACCTCATTATGTTTGAGCTCAGAATAAGTTCCAAGATTCTACAACAAATTGATGTCAAGGATATTGGATGGTAGTTTTGTGGATTACTTCTACTGCTCTTGTTACAGACAGATGTTACCAGTGCTTTTGTCCAAGAGCTGGGCACGATTTTTTGTTTGGGGGATGTACAATAGATTATAATTAGAGGAGGGGCTAACTCAGCCACAATATCAGTGTAGAATCTGATAGGGATTCCATTGGACCCTGTCACTTTGTTCAATTTTAACGATTTCAAATGTTTCTCAACACCACTGACACAAATACTTATTTGATTCATCTTTTCCGTCGTATGAGTATTAGATTGAAGCAAATCTCCTGGGTTTTCCTTTGCAAAGGAAAATTTGAAAACAGAGTTAAGCATTTCAGTCTTTGATTTGCTACCCACCATTTCAGTTCCTGCCTCGTTTGCTAGGGACTTTGGTGCCACTAAACACATTTACATACAACCCAAATCTCTATGGGTTTTGTGAAGTCCCATTTGACAATGTTCTACTACTGTAGTCATTGAAGGTATCACACATTACTCTCTCGTCAGCCAAACGCGTTTCAATCAGCATCTCTCTGTCTACAGCCCCACATTTTGTTTTATATCTGTTATGTGTAATGTCTATTTCTTTAGAAGTTTCTTTACAGTGGCTGTATACCATCAAGGGTCCCTCCCATTATGAACTGTTCTACTGGCTACATATCTATCCAGTGCATGGCCAACTATTCTTTTAAACTTGGCCCATAGTTCTTCTACATGTGCTCTTGAACTGAGCTGAAAATCTGAAGTTGCTCATTGAGTTATGATATTACTGATTTTTCATCTAGTTTATTGAACATATATATCTTTGTGCTTGTTTTAGTTCTTCTTCGTACTTTGTTAATCATTGTCACCACAACTGTGCCACAGTCACGGATACTAGTTTTGATGTAGATATCCTCAAACAGGTCAAGTCTGCTTGTACCATTAGATCCAATATATTTCTATTGTAAGTGGATTTCTATTTATTCTAGATAGTTTCAGAGGAGGCATTTAGAAATGTTTTACAGGATGTTTTATCACACTCACCACTAACAAAATAGTAATTTTCCCAATTAATTGTTGGGTGATTAAAGCCTGCACTGATGATTCCAGTATGATTGGGAACTTAAATACAAGTGAACTGAGGTTTTCTCTAAAGCTTACAGTTACCCCAAGAGATGAGTCTCGTGGGTGACAGAAAGATCCAGTTGTCCTCATATGTCCACCCCTGATACTGAGTCTTGCTCAGACAAATGCAGCTTCAATTTCTACTTCTGTGGATTTGAAAGTCTTGTCTACTGCAACAAATGCACCACCTCCATTACCCATTTACCTATTCTTTCGTTATATGCTTAAATTTCCCACTAACATCTCGCTACTGTTACATGAAATTTTAACCAGCTGCCTGTGTCTAAAATTATGTGAGCTTTTCTGAAACACTTCGAACTCTGGCACTTTGTTGCAAATGCATTGGCAGTTAATCACTAGGATTTTGACATTCTCATCTGTGGGAGGCATTTCTTTGGATCTTGCACTAATACTTCTAGATTTCCCACAGCTATCATTATCCAGATTGGATGGGAGTCGCCTAATCTAAAAGGACACAACCCCTCCGACCCTCCCCCCCCCCCCCCCTGCATAGACAGCTACCTGAGTACCAGCCTCTGATATGTAGTGCACACCTGACCTATTTAGGGGAACCCTACAGCTCTCAACCCTATGGTGCAAGTGCAGGAAGTCGCAGCCTAGCTCGTCGCATAACTTCCAAAGTCTATAGTTCAGTCCTTCCACTCGATTCAGAACCAAGGAGCCACGATCAGTTCTGGGGACAATGCTACAAATTGTGAGCTTCCTTAAAACTCCACGCATAAGGTTGGTCTTCTCAACCTTCTCTGTCAGTCGCTGGAATGACTCAAGAATGACCTTGGAGCCCAGACAACAGGCATCATTTGTTCCAGCATACATCACAATCTGCAATTGGTTGCACCCCGTTCCTTCTATGGCTATCATAATAGAAGAGATAGAGAAGATCCAATGGAGAGCAGCGCGCTTCATTACACGATCACTTAGTAATCGCGAAAGCGTTACGGAGATGATAGATAAACTCCAGTGGAAGACTCTGCAGGAGAGACGCTCAGTAGCTCGGTACGGGTTTTTGTTAAAGTTTCGAGAACATACCTTTACTGAAGAGTCAAGCAGTATATTGCTCCCTCCTACGTATATCTCGCGAAGAGACCATGAGGATAACATCAGAGAGATTAGAGCCCACACAGAGGCATACCGACAATCCTTCTTTCCACGAAAAATACGAGACTGGAATAGAAGGTTCAAATGGTTCAAATGGCTCTGAGCGCTATGGGACTTAACATCTGTGGTCATCAGTCCCCTAGAACTTAGAACTACTTAAACCTAACTAACCTAAGGACATCACACACATCCATGCCCGAGGCAGGATTCGAACCTGCGACCGTAGCAGTCGCGCGGTTCCGGACTGGGAATGGAAGGGAGAACCGATAGAGGTACTCAGGGTACCCTCCGCCACGCACCGTCGGGTGGCTTGCGGAGTATGGATGTAGATGTAGATGTAGAATAGCCTCTTCAACATGTTGAATGAAGCCCCAAGGCATACACTCTGAGTGCACCTGGTATCCTTTCTTGTCCCTTGCTGCCATTTCCCTAAGAGGTAACATCATTCTCTATATGTTTCAACTGTCAACGATTATTAGGCCCATACCGTTTTGCGTGTGCCTCCTCCTGACATCAGACAAAATAGGTTTCCATTAAACAGGCGAAGTGAGTCTTACTGGATCAGTATCAATTTCAGTGAAAGATAGCACCTCAGACTTCTAGGTTATGGGTATTGGTAAAACAGCCTGAGTCCTCCCTGGTTTCCATCCACCCTGTACAGGATGCCTAGATCTACCACTGACACGCCACTTGCAGTCAAGTGGACTCGTAATGACAGATTCTATACTTTCTGCATAAGAGACAGTATCCACAGGAGAGGATAGTACTTGAGGTATCTCTGGTACAGGCATCATAGGTACACGACTCTTGGGACCTCTTCCAATTCATACACTACTGGCCATTATAATTTCTACACCACGAAGATGACGTGCTACAGACCTGAAATTTAACCGACAGGAAGAAGATGCAAATGATTAGCTTTTCAGAGCATTCACACAACGTTGGCGCCGGTGGCGACACCTACAACGTGCTGACGTGAAGATAGTTTCCAACCCATTTCTCATACACAAAAAGCAGTTGACCGACGTTGCCTGGTGAAACGTTGTTATGTTGCCTCGTGTAAAGAGCAGAAATGCGTACCATCACGTTTCCGACTTTGATAAAGGTCGGATTGTAGCCTATCTCGTATGCGGTTTATCGTATCGCGACATTGCTGCTCGCGTTGGTCGAGATCCAATGACTGTTAGCAGAATATGGAATTGGTGGGTTCAAGAGGGTAATACGGAACGCCGTGCTGGATCCCAACGGCCTCGTATCACTAGCAGTCGAGATGACAGGCATCTTATCCGCAGGTCGTGCATCCACGTCTCGATCCCTGAGTCAACAGATGGGGACGTTTGCAAGACAACAACCATCTGCACGAACAGTTCGACGACGTTTGCAGTAGCATGGACTATCAGCTCGGAGACCATGGTTGCCGTTGCTCTTGACGCTGCGTCACAGACAGGAGCGCCTGCGATGGTGTACTCAACGACGAACCTGGGTGCACGAATGGGAAAACCTCATTTTTTCGGATGAATCCAGGTTCTGTTTACAGCATCATGATGGTCACGTCCGTGTTTGGCGACATCGCGGTGAACGCACATTAGAATCGTGTATTCGTCATCGCCATACTGGCGTATCACCCGGCGTGATGGTATGGGGTGCCATTGGTTACACGTCTCGGTCACCTCTTGTTAGCATTGATGGAACTTTGAACAGTGGACGTTACATTTCAGATGTGTTACGACCCGTGGCTCTACCCTTCATTCGATCCCTACGAAACCCTACATGGCAGCAGGATAATGCACGACTGCATGTTGCAGGTCCTGTACGCCTTTCCTGCAATTTCTTTTCTTTCTCGATACACAAAATATTCTACTACTCACCTGGCCAGTACATTCTCCAGATCTCTCACCAATTGAAAACGTCTGGTCAGTGGTGGGCGAGCAACTGGCTCATCACAATACGCCAGTCACTAGTCTTGGTGAACTGTGGTATCATGTTGAAGCTGCATGGGCAGCTGTACCTATACACGCCATCCAAGCTCTGTTTGACTCAATGCCCAGGCGTATCAAGGCCGTTATTATGTCCAGAGATGGTTGTTCCAGGTACTAATTTCTCAGGATCTATGCACCCAAATTGCGTGAAAATATAATCACATGTCATTTCTAGTATAATATATTTGTCCATATTTTATACTAGAAATGACATGTGATATATTATATTTGTCCACCCCCCCCATGAACCATGGACCTTGCCGTTGGTGGGGAGGCTTGCGTGCCTCAGCGATACAAATAGCCGTACCGTAGGTGCAACCACAACGGAGGGGTATCTGTTGAGAGGCCAGACAAACGTGTGGTTCCTGAAGAGGGGCAGCAGCCTTTTCAGTAGTTGCAAGGGCAACAGTCTGGATGATCGACTGATCTGGCCTTGTAACAATAACCAAAACGGCCTTGCTGTGCTGGTACTGCGAACGGCTGAAAGCAAGGGGAAACTACAGCCGTAATTTTTCCCGAGGGCATGCAGCTTTACTGTATGATTACATGATGATGGCGTCCTCTTGGGCAAAATATTCCGGAGGTAAAATAGTCCCCCATTCGGATCTCCGGGCGGGGACTACTCAAGAGGACGTCGTTATCAGGAGAAAGAAAACTGGCGTTCTACGGATCGGAGCGTGGAATGTCAGATCCCTTAATTGGGCAGGTAGGTTAGAAAATTTAAAAAGGGAAATGGATAGGTTGAAGTTAGATATAGTGGGAATTAGTGAAGTTCGGTGGCAGGAGGAACAAGACTTCTGGTCAAGTGACTACAGGGTTATAAACACAAAATCAAATAGGGGTAATGCAGGAGTAGGTTTAATAATGAATAGGAAAATCGGAATGCGGGTAAGCTACTACAAACAGCATAGTGAACGCATTATTGTGGCCAAGATAGATACGAAGCCCACACCTACTACAGTAGTACAAGTTTATATGCCAACTAGCTCTGCAGATGACGAAGAAATTGAAGAAATGTATGATGAAATAAAAGAAATTATTCAGATTGTGAAGGGAGACGAAAATTTAATAGTCATGGGTGACTGGAATTCGAGTGTAGGAAAAGGGAGAGAAGGAAACATAGTAGGTGAATATGGATTGGGGGACATAAATGAAAGAGGAAGCCGCCTGGTAGAATTTTGCACAGAGCACAACATAATCATAGCTAACACTTGGTTTAAGAATCATGAAAGAAGGTTGTATACATGGAAGAACCCTGGAGATACTAAAAGGTATCAGATAGATTATATAATGGTAAGACAGAGATTTAGGAACCAGGTTTTAAATTGTAAGACATTTCCAGGGGCAGATGTGGACTCTGACCACAATCTATTGGTTATGACCTGTAGATTAAAACTGAAGAAACTGCAAAAAGGTGGGAATTTAAGGAGATGGGACCTGGATAAACTAAAAGAACCAGAGGTTGTACAGAGATTCAGGGAGAGCATAAGGGAGCATTTGACAGGAATGGGGGAAAGAAATACAGTAGAAGAAGAATGGGTAGCTTTGAGGGATGAAGTAGTGACAGCAGCAGAGGATCAAGTAGGTAAAAAGACGAGGGCTAGTAGAAATCCTTGGGTAACAGAAGAAATATTGAATTTAATTGATGAAAGGAGAAAATATAAAAATGCAGTAAGTGAAACAGGCAAAAAGGAATACAAACGTCTCAAAAATGAGATCGACAGGAAGTGCAAAATGGCTAAGCAGGGATGGCTAGAGGACAAATGTAAGGATGTAGAGGCCGATCTCACTAGGGGTAAGATAGATACCGCCTACAGGAAAATTAAAGAGACCTTTGGAGATAAGAGAACGACTTGTATGAATATCAAGAGCTCAGATGGAAACCCAGTTCTAAGCAAAGAAGGGAAAGCAGAATGGTGGAAGGAGTATATAGAGGGGCTATACAAGGGTGATGTACTTGAGGACAATATTATGGAAATGGAAGAGGATGTAGATGAAGATGAAATGGGAGATATGATACTGCGTGAAGAGTTTGACAGAGCACTGAAAGACCTGAGTCGAAACAAGGCCCCCGGAGTAGACAATATTCCACTGGAACTACTGACGGCCGTGGGAGAGCCAGTCCTGACAAAACTCTACCATCAGGTGAGCAAGATGTATGAGACAGGCGAAATACCCTCAGACTTCAAGAAGAATATAATAATTCCAATCCCAAAGAAAGCAGGTGTTGACAGATGTGAAAATTACCGCACTATCAGTTTAATAAGTCACAGCTGCAAAATACTAACGCGAATTCTTTACAGACGAATGGAAAAACTAGTAGAAGCCAACCTCGGGGAAGATCAGTTTGGATTCCGTAGAAACACTGGAACACGTGAGGCAATACTGACCTTACGACTTATCTTAGAAGAAAGATTAAGGAAAGGCAAACCTACGTTTCTAGCATTTGTAGACTTAGAGAAAGCTTTTGACAATGTTGACTGGAATACTCTCTTTCAAATTCTAAAGATGGCAGGGGTAAAATACAGGGAGCGAAAGGCTATTTACAATTTGTACAGAAACCAGATGGCAGTTATAAGAGTCGAGGGGCATGAAAGGGAAGCAGTGGTTGGGAAGGGAGTAAGACAGGGTTGTAGCCTCTCCCCGATGTTATTCAATCTGTATATTGAGCAAGCAGTAAAGGAAACAAAAGAAAAATTCGGAGTAGGTATTAAAATTCATGGAGAAGAAATAAAAACTTTGAGGTTCGCTGATGACATTGTAATTCTGTCAGAGACAGCAAAGGACTTGGAAGAGCAGTTGAATGGAATGGACAGTGTCTTGAAAGGAGGATATAAGATGAACATCAACAAAAGCAAAACAAGGATAATGGAATGTAGTCTAATTAAGTCGGGTGATGCTGAGGGAATTAGATTAGGAAATGAGGCACTTAAAGTAGTAAAGGAGTTTTGCTATTTGGGGAGCAAAATAACTGATGATGGTCGAAGTAGAGAGGATATAAAATGTAGGCTGGCAATGGCAAGGAAAGCGTTTCTGAAGAAGAGAAATTTGTTAACATCCAGTATTGATTTAAGTGTCAGGAAGTCATTTCTAAAAGTATTCGTATGGAGTGTAGCCATGTATGGAAGTGAAACATGGACGATAAATAGTTTGGACAAGAAGAGTATAGAAGCTTTCGAAATGTGGTGCTACAGAAGAATGCTAAAGATTAGATGGGTAGATCACATAACTAATGAGGAAGTATTGAATAGGATTGGGGAGAAGAGAAGTTTGTGGCACAACTTGACCAGAAGAAGGGATCGGTTGGTAGGACATGTTCTGAGGCATCAAGGGATCACCAATTTAGTATTGGAGGGCAGCGTGGAGGGTAAAAATCGTAGAGGGAGACCAAGAGATGAATACACTAAGCAGATTCAGAAGGATGTAGGTTGCAGTAGGTACTGGGAGATGAAAAAGCTTGCACAGGATAGAGTAGCATGGAGAGCTGCATCAAACCAGTCTCAGGACTGAAGACCACAACAACAACAACAACATATTTGTCCAATGAATACCCGTTTATCATCTGCATTTCTTCTTGATGTAGCAATTTTAATGGCCAGTAGTGTAGATTCACTGCAGCTGCCAATCATTTGACTGTAATTAGGGCGATTTCCATCTGCTTGCAAACGTCAACCAACTCATCTCGTGTTTGAGAACAGCATTCACAGTGGGACTGCGTTTTGGCTGGTGCAATGTATTACAGGACAGTGAACAAATAACTTTGAGATAAGTCCACTGATTATCTTTCAAGGTTTTGAGCTAAAAATGCTATTTCCCTATTAGAATTGAAGCAAATACACAAATTGAGATTTCTATTAAGGCAAAACAAAAATCTGTGGTAGAAATTACTTGTTTCCTAAAACGTTTTGAGGTTAATTATATTGGTTAGTAAAATCGAAAACAGAGTAAATTTACGATGAGTATAGATTATATATAGGGCTGCCCCTCTTTAAGGGAAAACTAAATGTAACACAATATGTTTGTTAGAGTATTTGCTACAGCAACTAAATTACAAACGCCGGTTTGCTGCAAATTACTTGTTAATTATGCAAAGGACAGTGGTAGCTTCCAAAAATTCTTAAAATCGTACGTTTATTTGCGCTTATATACAATAACATTCAGTGGTGATGTAATCTCTGGCAGTACCATTGAACCACAAACGCTGATTTGCTACGAAATTGATTACATATCCAAAACACTTGTACCTGGAAGTTCTCAAAAAATATCCTATAACCTATTTCTCCTGCAGTTCAACGATGAAATTAGACAAAGACTGCTTTGAACGGTGGTAGGCCTACTGTTCCAAAAATTTGTAATAAGCACAGTGAAGTTTAGGCCGACAATCGATGATAAGCAATGAAAGAGTATGCAGAAGCGACACGAACAGTAAAATATGCGAATCTAGAACTTCACGTCGGCACACAAATCTTGTACACACGATCTCACACAAAGGAAAATTCCGAAGTCTGCTTTCATATATAAATGAACAACACTGAAGTTTAAGCCTACAATTGATGATAAGCAATGAAAGAGTGTGCTGAAACGACACGAACAGTAAAATATGCGAATCTAGAACTTCATGTCAGCACACAAAACTTGTACACGCGATCTCATACAAAGAAAAATTCCGAAGTCTGCTTTATATATAAATAAACGTGTGTATTACATGGATCTCTCTCTTTTTTTTTCACGCACACGCACTCCGCTGCTCGACTAGCTGCGGCTCACTTCTTCGCTAGCTAGCTCGCCTACATCATTAGCCGAACGAAATGTCCGGATGCGGAAAGGGAGGGAAGCTTGCTGCCGCACTGGTATTCCTGATGGTTGTTGTCGGGATAGATCGCGGCCGCAAAAGACAGTCGAAGAAGAAGCACACTGTGCAGCAGTGCTTTAAATGTCAGCAGATGGGGCAAGATGCGAAAACATGCAAGAGCACTGTTGCCGAAGCGCACGACACACGCACCTGCCCCAAGCCGCGTGGTGTAGCTGCCAAGCGCGTGGACTGAGGCGGTGCTCACGCCGCAAATTCATGCAGCTGCAATTACATCAAGAAACATAGATGTCAGGACGCCGTAACACGCCCTGGGGCGATCTCTTGCGACAAGACCCCCCCCCCCCCCCCCGACCAATACAGCGAAGGAATCGGGCCGCGCCGCCGTGAAGCCGCCACCGACGACGCTCTGGCCGGTTTCCAGGTCGCCCTTATGGCCGAGGGGACCGCCATGAAAGAGGAGCTCGCAGCCGTCCATTGCCAGCTGCAGCAGCTGCGAGACGAAAGGCGAGCGCTGAAGAAGACGTCTATCCCCGACACCGCCTCCCCTGTGAGGCGGCCGGCGGGGGTAGACGCCGCAATGCAGACGTCCACAGCCCTGCCTCCTGCATTTCTGCAGGAGGCAGAGCATACATTGATGGATGTGGAGACGCCCGCTCTCCCTCCCGTTGCAGTCCCACTGTGAATGCTGTTCTCAAACATGGGATGAGTTGGTTGCCGTTTGCAAGCAGATGGAAATCGCCCTGATTACTGTCAAATGATTGCAGCTGCAGTGAATCTATGAGTTGGAAGAGCTCCTAAGAGTCGGGTACCTATGATATCTGTACCAGAGGTACAAATGGTTCAAATGGCTCTGAGCACTATGGGATTTAACTTCTGAGGTCATCAGTCCCCTAGAAGTTAGAACTATTTAAACCTAACTAATCTAAGGACATCACACACATCCATGCCCGAGGCAGGATTCGAACCTGTGACAGTAGCGGTCGCTCGGCTCCAGACTGTAGCACCAGAGGTATCTCAAGTACTATCCTCTCCTGTGGATACTGTCTCTTATGCAGAAAGTATAGAATTTGTCAATACGAGTCCACTTGACTGCGAGTGGCGTGTCAGTGGTAGATCTAGGCATCCTGTACAGGGTGGATGGGGACCAGGTAGGACTCAGGCTGTTTCACCAATCCCCACAACCAACAAGTCTGAGGTGCTATCTTTCACTGAAATTAAAACTGAGCCAGTAAGACCGCAAGCCCAAGAAGAGACACCCACTGAGTCTTCCTCGCCATATGAGGAAGAGATGGAGGAAGAAGACCTGCCCAAGTGTCTGGCGCCCCCAGTCGAGTGCAGCATACAGCCCTTCCTAAAGAAGATCAGGTCGTCTCTTAGGGACGGGACATAACCCCGTAGGGTCAATCCTTACGCATTCATGCCAGCGGACACCCCAAGCCTCCCCTTTTGCACCAACTGTATTACATGTGCCACATTCATGACATTTTGTATGATGTGGTGTCGAGGCGGAAGGTACAGATAACACAGGCCAACGAAAAACTTTTGTTGAAAAACTGTTTTTACTTTGATAGCTGGCCTTTATAGATTTTTTTGGGCTGAATCCAAATCTAACCGTAGTTTTTTTTTTATCACCCATAGTTTTCGAGCAATATGCTTTTTATTGCTATACGGTAAATGCTTCATTACAACATAAGCATGGTTTGTATTTACAGTAAGCTACTTAAAACAATGATACGTGTTAACAGAGGTTTCACTTGTCAGCTGGAATTGGTTTGTATTTTCTTTCTCTTTTTTCAGGGTGACTGTTCAAAAAGTGAACTTTCAGGCTCATCAAACATCCTAAAGTTTTAAACTTCTTTATCATTGTATCATGGCTATAATAGAAACATATTCTGGATCTTTTTCATGTCCTAAGAACTTTGTAAGACTTGCCTGAATGTTACCCATGCTTCTTTCTCATTTAAGGTCACTGTGGATTCAAAGTTAACATCAAAACATCAATTTTCTAATGTCAGGTCCGACAAAGACGCCTTCTTTTAGTTTAGCTTCTGAAAGGTGTGGAATCTTTTGGCAGAGATATTTAAAACATGGTCCATTTTAGGCAAATCCTTTACAAACTGTTTCATTAGGCCTAACTTTATATGTAGAGGTGGTAGGAGTACGTTTTTTGGATCTACAAGGTTATTTGGCACTATTTCTAGGTTTCCATAGCTTTCTTTCATATGTACAGAATGGCGAACAGGTATAAATGCATATGTGTTACCATTGTGTAATAAAACAGCCTTTGAACTGGTTTTGGATGAATCAATAAACAGCCTCCAGTCTTCCTTTTTGTATTCAATACCAACCTGATTCATCAGACTGGGAATGCCTCAGCAGTACAGTAAATCACCTTCCTGTTGAAAAATCTTGGAAAATTGCTGCTCTCTCTTTCTATACATGTATAAGCTGGTTACAACTGCCAATAAGTTCTTTTCTTTTAATCTAGAGCCAGGCAATTCAGCTTTTTCTTTCGTTATCCCAGATCCCTAACCAAATAGTTACACTCAGTCTAAGTAAACAATTTGGGCTCTAGACCTTATGTATTACTATGGAATCCATCTCATCATCTGGTTCATCTAAATCACATTGTACATCAGAAAATACTTCTGTTGGAATAGAATTTAAGTCATCTGGTGGTTCAGGAACCGGCAAATCTGCACCATGCCCTACTGGTCAGATGGCAGATGGAAGGTTAGGGTAGCTTATTACCTTCTTGGCCAGTAATATCATCACTGCAAAAGTAGCAATCATCAGAATGGTTTCTTGGCTCCCTCCATTCCTAATAAGTTATTTTTTATTTGTATTTATTTGCATGTAGGATGAGGAATTTACTATGGATCTTATATATACATATACACCTGAATAATTGGTACAGTAATTCTATTCTTAGTTATAGCAACTGCATTTATAGGATATGTTTTACCTTGAGGTCAAATATCATTTTGAGGTGCAACAGTAATTACTAATTTATTATCAGCAGTTCCATATTTAGGAACAGATTTAGTTCAATAGGTATGAGGGGGATTTGCTGTTGATAACGCAACATTAAATCGATTTTTCACATTCCATTTTGGATTACCATTTATAATTGCAGCTATAGCTGCAATTCACTTATTCTTTCTTCACCAAACAGTGTCTAATAACCGCTTAGGACTAAACGGAGATATTGAAAAAATTCCATTTCACCCATACTTTACTTTCAAGGATTCTGTTACATTCGTATTAATAACATCATTATTAATTATGTTATGCTTAATTAATGCTTACCTCCTAGGAGATCCAGATAATTTTGTACCTGCTAGTCCATTAGTAACACCAGTTCATATTCAACCAGAATGATATTTCTTATTTGCATATGCAATTCTACGATCAATTCCTAATAAGTTAGGAGTTGTTCTTGCATTATTCTTATCAATTAGAATCTTAATAATTTTACCATTTTATAATAAAACACCATTCCAAGGTATCCAATTCTATCCTATAAATCAGATTTTATTCTGAATCATAGTAGTTGTTGTATGCTTATTAACATGAATTGGTAAATGACCTGTTGAAGAACCTTACATTATAACAGGGCAAATCTTAACAATTATCTACTTTACATACTTCTTAATTAATGTCCATGTTGCAAACGCATGAGATAAGCTAATTAAGGAATAATAAGTTAATTAGCTTAGGAAAAGCATATGTTTTGAAAACATAAAACTAGAAGTTTAACTCCTCTATTAACTTTTCTTAAAAAATTTCACTAAATAAGTGAGATAAATAAAATCTTTAAACCAACAAAGAATATAAAAAATTTAAAGATAAAGGTAAAAAACTTTTTCAAGCTAAGTATATTAGCTTATCATAATGGAACCATGGTAATGTACCCTGAACTCAAATAAAGCCAAAGGATATAATAGCAAGGTTAATAAAAAATATAAAAGAATAAAAATCACCACCTAAAAAAATTAAAGCTAATAATATTCTTATAAATACAATTCTAGTATACTCAGCTAAAAAAATTAAAGTAAAACCACCTGCACCATATACAATATTAAAACCTGAAACTAACTCAGACTCACCTTCGGCAAAGTCAAAAGGAGTACACTTAGTTTTGGCTAAACAAGAAGCAAAGCAAGCTAAAGATAAAGGAAAAGAAATAATAACAGATCAACAATAAAGCTGATAATTTATAAAATCAAACATGTTAAAACTACCAATTAAAATAATTAAAGATAATAAAATTAAAGCCAAACTAACTTCATATGAAATTGTTTGAGCAATAGAACAAAGAGAACCTAATAAAGAATATTTTGAATTAGAAGATCAACCAGCAGTCATAACGGTATAAACACCTAATCTAGTGCAACAAAAACAAAAACCCATAAGAAAAAGAACATATATAAGTTAAGTAAGGGAAAATTACTCAAACAGCCAAAGAAATTATTAAATTAAAAACAGGAGAAAAATAATAAAGTAAATAATTAGATATAATAGGAATTTGCTGCTCCTTACAAATCAACTTAATAGTGTCACTAAAGGGTTGTTGGATTCCTACAAATCCTACCTTATTTGGATCCTTACGAATCTGAATATAACCTAAAACCTTACGTTCCAATAAAGTTAGAAAAGCAACACTAATTAAAACACAAATAACTAATAAAAGAAAATTTAAAATAAACGTAAATAAATCATAAAGTATCAATACTATTTGTAGAAAAAATCTACATAAATGAATTCTAAATTCAACACATTAATCTGTCAAAATAGTAAATTAATTAATATTAATCAATATAATAAAAATATTTCAACCATATGGTCCTTTCGTACTAATATGGATTAATAGTCTTAGGATAGAAACCGACCTGGCTCACGCCGGTCTGAACTCAGATCATGTAAGAATTTAAAGGTCAAACAGACCTAATTACTGGGCTCCTGCACCCAAAATTTTTCTTAATCCAACATCAAGGTCGCAATCTGCTTTCTCGATATGAGCTTTCAAAAACAATTACGCTGTTATCCCTAAGGTAACTTAATCTTATGATCATAAATTATGGATCAAAACAACAAACATAAATCAATGATATAATAATGAAGAGTTTATTTATTCTTCATGTCACCCCAACAAAACATCATCATTAAATATAGAAAGACAAACAAAAAACTATATAAAAGTAAAATGTTAAGCTCTATAGGGACTTGTCGTCCTAAAGAAGAATTTAAGCCTTTTGACTCAAAAGTTAAATTCAAAAATTTATTAAGAGACAGTTGATTTTTCGTCAAGCCATTCATTCCAGCCACTAATTAAGAGACTAATGATTATGCTACCTTTGCACGGTCAAAATACCGCGGCTCTCTAAAAATCTGCTCGGTGAGCAGCCAGACCTCAAAGTATTTCCAATAGGACATGTTTTTGATAGACAGGCGGAAATCAATTTTGCCTAGTTCCTTATAATAAGTTTACAAGGTAAAAATTTTATACAAATAAATATACTAATTCTATCATTATTACAAAAATTCTAAAATTAGATTAATAATCTTAATAAAAAACCTAAAATACTTATAAAATCAAAATAAAAAATAATGAACTAAAACGTAATCTTAAAGATAGCTGGTTTAAAGCTTACTATTATATTTTTATAAAACAAATTATAGGTTATTAAATTCAAAGCTTATCCCTTAAAGAATAAATAAGTTAATATTTATACTTAAAAAATTAAATAAAAACAATTAACTTCAAAAATTAAAATTTTTCTTAAGAAACTAGATATCTTAGGAAACGATTAACATCTCATTTCTATAAATAATTTAATAATAATTATGATACATTAACTATAAATTATTTATAAATCAACCCAAATCGAGACAAGTAAAATAAATACTAAAATTCTGATAAATCCTGATACAAAAGGTACAATAAATAAAATCTACTTTAAAAAATTTAAAATAATATTTCATAAAACACTGACATTACCAATAAACTGTAATTTAAAAAATCAATTCTATAAAATATACTAAGACAAAATTCAACAAAATTATTTATATTAAATAATTAAATAAACAAAAAATAAATATAATAAAATAAATAATCAAGATATCCTGATTTGCACAGAAAAACTTTCAGTGTAAGTGAAACACTTTACTAATAAGTTATATCTTGAACCTCTTCCTAGATACACTTTCCAGTACATCTACTATGTTACGACTTCCCTCATCTAAATTGAAGCTACCTTAAAATAATAAAAATAGAATAATCAATAATGAGAGCGACGGGCGATGTGTACACACCTCAGAGCCAATATCAGTTACATTAAATAAATTAAATTAATATCAAATCCACCTTCATTAACAGTATTTCACTATCAAATCCATTATAAACAAAAATCTATTGTAACCCATCTCCTCTTAACTATAAGCTGCACCTTGACCTGAAATATTTTATAATTATAAATCTTGAGAATTATAACTCTAGAAAGATTCTCTGATAACGGAGATATATAGAAACAAATAAATTAAGTAGAGTAAATCGTGTATTATCAATCACGGGGTAGATTCCTCTGAATGGAATGAGATTCCGCCAAATTCTTTGAGTTTAAAGACCTTAACTAAAGTACCCTGGTAAATATAATTAACATTTAAAATAACAGGGTATCAATACTAGTTTATTATTTAAATTTCACAGATTCATAAAAAGAGCTACAAATAAATTTTAACATTACACCTTACAAATTTATATTTTAACCCTAATAATATAAACTGTTTTAACCAATAATATTCACTTGTATCAGTCGTGTAATCGCGGCTGCTGGCACGAATTATGCCGATACTAAATCAATTGCTAAATCCAAAAGCACTTGATAATTAAATCAAATTACTGCAAAAAGAACATTTAGTTTAACAAAACTTACATATAATACAAAGAAAAAGTGAATAAACAAGCAAGAATAAAACTTTTAAGAACAAAAATAAGAAATTTAAAAATTTATCAAATTAAGAAAGAATAAAAGATTCAAATATTTAAAGAAAAAAAGAAAAAAATCACAAACATTAACAAAAAAAAAAAAAGAAACGAACCCCCATATGACCACAACTACTTCTCTATTATATATAAACAAAGATTAATATGGAACATGTATACCAATAAATGTATTATATTCTTTCTTATTTAATCTTTCTTTTCACTAATAATAAAGAAAGATTAAATAATATAATAAATATATTTTATACAATTATGTAAATTAATCTAATATGTTATTAATATAAAATCAAGTTTATATTAAGTTAACTTAAATATTTATTAGTTAAACAATCTAATTATAAATAATTCTTTAATTATATTATTATAATTAATATAATTATTTATATTAATATAAACTTTTATATATAAAGTTATTAATTTTATTTACTATATCCAATTATAATAATATTTAATAATAATTTACATATTAGATATTTTTGGACCATTTTCTCAGCTGTTCAACAAACACATAAAAATGGTTCAAATGGCTCTGAGCACTATGGGACTTAACTTCTAAGGTCATCAGTCCCATAGAACTTAGAACTACTTAAACCTAACTATCCTAAGGACATCACACACAACCATGCTCAAGGCAGGATTCGAACCTGCGACGATAGCAGTTGCGCGTTTCCAGATTGTAGTGCATAGAACCGCTCGGCCACTCCAGCCGGCAACAAACACATAACATACCCTATCCAGCGTCCAAGATTTATCTTGATCACCAAGCTCATATCCAAAGTATGACAGATAAACCGGTTTAACAAAGTCTGTAATGTTTCTTTCGTGTTTTTTAATCACCAATTCACCACAAACATAACAAAAACTGTCAGCAGAGTTTTTACATCCACGATTAGACATTGTACTGAGCACATGTACAGGAAATGGGAAAGTGAGGTTGGGTTGACAGTAAACAAAACACCATCTGTTAACTCAAAAATAGAATCGACCTTTTTTTAGAGCAAATGTTTTTCAGCAGTACTACCATAATAAATTAACTGTAACATGTGAAGAAATGGTGGGTGATACATTTTTTAAGTATCAAATTTCGATTTCCCACTTTAAAAAACGTATGAATAAATTACTTTCAACAAAAAAGTTTTCCATCGTTGCCCTGTGTAGTCATCGCCAATCTGAACTTCACCACCCCATCCACTGAGTCTCAGAGAAGTGGGTGAAGGAGGAGTGGTGATCAGTCAGGAAGAAGCCTGCCCCTTAAGATCTTGCAGCCATCACCTACTTCAACAGACTGAAGAAGTGTAGAGCCATGACAATTCACCAGAGAAGGTCAAGGAGGAACAGCAGCTAGGATGCTTACCCTCCATTCCACTCAGACTCTACGATCAGTCCACTAGTTAGTGCAGTGCAGTACAGGGATTTTTTACTTACATAAACTTCTACACTGGCGTGCCAAAGAAGAATACTGGAGCATGAATTTATCTCGGTCAGCACCGCTAAAATGTGCAGTACCAACAAACATGTCTTCTGCCTGTTACAGCTAACAATGCACAGCATTACTCCAGGTGCCATTTCCATGAGGATGAGTCTCTTTCAGCTTCTTCAGACATGTGTTATATTAAATAATTTTGTCTCCATATCCTCTGGGGGAGGTATCTAGGAAAAGATCTGAGCTGGAAGGCAGATTTTTATGCAGAAAATTTTCACTTGAATAGAAACAAGGGACGCTGAGATTCGGAATGTAATGCCTCTGTAAGGTGAAATATCAACCGTCCTTTTACTACTGTATCACAGAAGGAAAGCTGCAGTTTGATGTTTGGCCAATAGAGCAGCAATTAGAGATATAACACATCTATCGCTGTCCATTTAAAAACCTAAACCTCCATTCACATAAAATGATATTGGGAAAGTAAGATCGGCATTGCAAGACACGTGTTCTCACATCCATATTCCCTAATATGAATACCATGCATTATCTGTGTAGCCTAACACTACAGAAAAGTAAGACTATGTCTCTCATCAAAATGTGTGAATTATGGCCATTCATAGCCTAGACACGTCAGTATTTCGTTACAATAAATTATATCTCATAAAACAAACATGTAAAACACTAACTAACAAAAGAAGGAAACAATAAAAGTGCATTGTTGTAGAAATGTTTGACAATATCAAAACGGGAATAAGTAATTTGATGCAAACAGCTTGACATTTATGCTAAGTGTTCCTCCTTAAAACTGGTAAGAAGCCAGGAAAATCACCAAAAGCTCTTGGTGTTGATAAAATGTGTGTCGTCACCTAAAATAAAACGCATGGCTGAAGTCAAGTTATTATTTCCCTCTCCTCAGCAAATTGAGTGTTTTATTTCAAAATAAGATACAATGAGACTTGTACGAGGTGGTTTGATGTCTTAAAATATTCTCCTATGAGGGATCTATGGTTGGTCGCCAAGCATAGTGGGCGCGCGGATTAAGGCGCCATGTCACGGATTGCTCACCCTCTCCCGGCGGAGGTTCGAGTCCTCCCTCAGGCATGGATGTGTGTGTTGTTCTTAGCTAAAGTTAGTTTAAGTACTGCGTAAGTCTAGGGACCAATGACCTCAGCAGTTTGATCCCTTAGGAATTCACACACACATTTTACACTTGGTCCAGTGATCCTCCAATTTTTTCATTACTTCGAAAACATAAGTTCTCTTAAACTCTGCAAAATACTTGTCGACTACAACTATCACTTTCTCATATTATGAAAATTTCTTCCCAGTTCTCCAAAGTTTCAAGTAAGGCAACAGGAAGAAATCACTTGGGATTAATTCTGATGAAGAGGGTGGATGAGGAATCGGTTCAAAACCTAACTGTTGCACTTCCGCCTTTGTTATTGCTCATGCATGGGATGGTGCGTTTTTCACGGTGAAAGCGTACTTTTTTGCCTGCTAACCCTCGTCTTTTCGCAGCCAATGAAAGTTTCAAGCGATCAAACAATGAAGTATAGTAGAGTCCAATTATGATCGTGTCTTCTTTCCAAGTAATTCAAGAGAATTATTCCTTGGGAATCCCAGAAAACAGTGGCCATCACTTCACCAGCTGACAAGATGGTCTTTGCCTTCTTCAGTGCACTTTCACCAGTCTTTATCCATTGTTCTGACTGCCATTTTGACTCTGGTGTGTAATGATGGATCCATGTTTCATTAACAGTCACAAATTGGCGCAAAAAATCTTGCAGGCAACGATTAAACATCTCCAGACATTGTGTTGAAATGTTTTAGCAGATGCGCTTTTGGTCGGCTGTGAGCAATGATGGCACCCACCTCGCACACAGTTTCTTTATAGCCAATTCTCCACGCAGCATGTTACGCACTCGCTCAGTTGAGATCCCACAGTCCCAGAAATCTCACGAATTTTATTCGGCGTTGCTGCATTACCATATCACATATTTTGTTAATGGTTTCCTTTGTGGTGACCTTAACTGGATCGTTCGAGCATTCTTCGCCTTTGGAGCTTGTATGACCACATTTAAACCCATTAATCCAAAAGTAACTGATCTTCAATGATGGTGCAGAGTCTGTGTGATCTTCATCCAATTCTGTTTTGATTTGTGCGACAGTTCAGCTCTTCAAATGAAATTGTTTGATTACAACATTAAAGCTGCTTTCGTCTATTTTCAATCGCATTCGAAACACTGATCAATATTGCCAGCTGTCAACAATGAACTGAACGCGATAGATTGTTGAAATTCTTTATGTGATCCTTGGAATGATCGAGCTTATCAATCATGAAGGTACAATAAAGACGTTCCAGTCTTTCGCAGAGATTTACCAGACTTATCAAACTACCCTCATACACTGTTTGCCCTGCCTTCCAGTGGTCCCTCTCACCGAAAAGGGATCCCATTAGCAAAGCTCAGTCTCCTATGCAGAGACAAGGCGGAATGATTCCAGAGTATCTGAGAGGAACCACATTAGGAAGATGATGTTTCTGATGGTCGACTGTTGTCCCTCAATGACAGCAACTCCTCTTGTCAGAGAGTCATTTTAATAGGAAGGTCACTGCACAGAGCATGACATTTCTCTGAGACACAGGAGCTGCATAGAGAAAGCTACTGTCTGGGAGGCGCAAACCAAGGGTTTTCATGAGATGCTACTGTTGACACATTCGAAACTGTGGTTTGAAATCTCATCTAAAGGGATGGTAAAATATTTTTTCTTCGTCGTCACAACTGTTCATTGTCCAAAGTTCATGTTATTATGAAAACCAGCGCTGGATAATTGAGGTATTACATAAATACACTCCTGGAAATGGAAAAAAGAACACATTGACACCGGTGTGTCAGACCCACCATACTTGCTGCGGACACTGCGAGAGGGCTGTACAAGCAATGATCACACGCACGGCACAGCGGACACACCAGGAACCGCAGTGTTAGCCGTCGAATGGCGCTAGCTGCGCAGCATTTGTGCACCGCCGCCGTCAGTGTCAGCCAGTTTGCCATGGCATACGGAGCTCCATCGCAGTCTTTAACACTGGTAGCATGCCGCGACAGCGTGGACGTGAACCGTATGTGCAGTTGACGGACTTTGAGCGAGGGCGTATAGTGGGCATGCGGGAGGCCGGGTGGACGTACCGCCGAATTGCTCAACACGTGGGGCGTGAGGTCTCCACAGTACATCGATGTTGTCGCCAGTGGTCGGCGGAAGGTGCACGTGCCCGTCGACCTGGCACCGGACCGCAGCGACGCACGGATGCACGCCAAGACCGTAGGATCCTATGCAGTGCCGTAGGGGACCGCACCGCCACTTCCCAGCAAATTAGGGACACTGTTGCTCCTGAGGTATCGGCGAGGACCATTCGCAACCGTCTCCATGAAGCTGGGCTACGGTCCCGCACACCGTTAGGCCGTCTTCCGCTCACGCCCCAACATCGTGCAGCCCGCCTCCAGTGGTGTCGCGACAGGCGTGAATGGAGGGACGAATGGAGACGTGTCGTCTTCAGCGATGAGAGTCGCTTCTGCCTTGGTGCAAATGATGGTCGTATGCGTGTTTGGCGCCGTGCAGGTGAGCGCCACAATCAGGACTGCATACGACCGAGGCACACAGGGCCAACACCCGGCATCATGGTGTGGGGAGCGATCTCCTACACTGGCCGTACACCACTGGTGATCGTCGAGGGGACACTGAATAGTGCACGGTACATCCAAACCGTCATCGAACCCATCGTTCTACCACTCCTAGACCGGCAAGGGAACTTGCTGTTCCAACAGGACAATGCACGTCCGCATGTATCCCGTGCCACCCAACGTGCTCTAGAAGGTGTAAGTCAACTACCCTGGCCAGCAAGATCTCCGGATCTGTCCCCCATTGAGCATGTTTGGGACTGGATGAAGCGTCGTCTCACGCGGTCTGCACGTCCAGCACGAACGCTGGTCCAACTGAGGCGCCAGGTGGAAATAGCATGGCAAGCCGTTCCACAGGACTACATCCAGCATCTCTACGATCGTCTCCATGGGAGAATAGCAGCCTGCATTGCTGCAAAAGGTGGATATACACTGTACTAGTGCCGACATTGTGCATGCTCTGTTGCCTGTGTCTATGTGCCTGTGGTTCTGTCAGTGTGATCATGTGATGTATCTGACCCCAGGAATGTGTCAATAAAGTTTCCCCTTCCTGGGACAATGAATTCACGGTGTTCTTATTTCAATTTCCAGGAGTGTAGATGCACACGCAGAGTAGGCTTCAAACGGACTGCAAAAATGTGTAACTGTTACGATATATCACCACTGAATAGGAAGTTTTTCATCTGGTACAAACTTTAATGGAGAAACTTACGTAATGGAGAAAGTGGGATAAGAGGAAATTTCAAGTGCAATATCTCTAGTTCCTTCATTCAACTGCATCACCAAACATCTTCAAAGGATAGACAAGTGCTGAGCGGTCTAAGGCGCTGGAGTCATGGACTGTGCAGCTGGTCCTGGCAGAGGTTCGAGTCCTCCCTCGGGCATGGGTGTATGTGTTTGTCCTTAGGATAATTTAGGTTAAGTAGTGTGTAAGTTTAGGGACTGATGACCTTAGCAGTTAAGTCCCATAAGATTTCACATACATTCCCTAGACAAGCAATCTCAAAGGTTTTGTGGGCAGAAATGTGGCCATGTGATACATCATTAAAACGATCTTGATAATTAGTTTTTATGGTCAGAATTCTCAAAAAACAAATTGGGAACAGCGTTTCTATCAACAAACAACAGTATGGCCCATGACACCATCACAAGGCCAACGACGAACACTGAGCATGCATTAACTTTCCAGATATTATATATTTTGATCTACATCTGCATAGATAATTCACAAGCTACATTACGGTGCGTGGCGGAGGGTATCCTGTACCACTACTAGCCATTTCCTTTCCTATTCCAATCGCGAATAGAGCGGGGGAAAAACGACTGTCTATACGCCTCCGTATGAACCCTAATTTCCATATCTTATGTTCGTGGTCTTTACGCGCAATGTATGTTGGCGGCAGTAGAATCGTTTGGCAGTCAGCTTCAGATGCCAGTTCTCTAAATTTTCTCTGTAGTGTTTCTCGGAAACAACGTCGCCATCCCTCCACAAATTCCCATTTGAGTTCCCAAAGCATCTCTGTAATACTTATGTGTTGTTCAAATCTACCAGTAACAAGGCTAGCAGCCTGCATCTGAATTGCTTCGATGACTTCCTTCAATCCAACCTGGTACAGAACCCAAACACTCGAGCAGCACTCAAGAATCGGTCGCACCACCGCCCTACATGCAGCCTCCTTTACAGGTGAACCACTCTTTTCTAAAATTCTCCCAATATACTGAAGTGAACCATTAGGCTTCCCTACCACAGTTCTCAACTGCTCATTCCATTTCAGCATTACTTCTAGATATTAAAATGACTTGACTGTGTCAAGCAGGACACTAGTAATACTGTGTCCGAACATTACAGGTTTGTTCTTGCTACTCATTTGCATTAACTTACATTTTTCCACATTTAGATCTAGCTACCATTCATCACGCCAACTAGAAATTTTGTCTAAGACGTCTTGTATCTTCCTACAATCACTCAACTTTGACACCTATCTGTACAGCACAGCATCACCAGCAAACGACCGCAGATTTTTTGTCCACCCAGTCCGCCAAATCGTTAATGTATATAGAGAGCAACAGCGGTCCTATCACACATCCTTTGGGCACTCCTAACGATACCTTTGCGTCTAATGAACACTCGCCATCGAGGACAACACACTGGGTTCTATTACTTAAGAAGCCTTCGAGGCACTCACATATCTGAGAACTTATTCCACATGCTCGTACCTTCATTAACAGCCTGCAGTGGGGCATCATGTCAAATACTTTCCGGATTTCTAGAAATATAGAATCTACCTGTTGCCCTTTATGCATTGTCCACAGTATATCATGTGAGAAAAGGGTAGGCTGAGTTTCACACGAGCGATGCTTTCTACAACCTTGTTGATTAGTGGACAGAAGCTTCTCAGTCTCAAGAAAGTTTATCATATTCGAACTGAGAATATGTTCAAGGATTCTGCAGCAAACCGAAGTTAGGGAGATTGGTTTTTAATTTTGTGGGTCCGTTCTTTTATCTTTCTTATGTACTGGAGTCACCTGCACTTTTTGCCAGTCGGTTGGGACTTCATGCAGGACTAGAGATTCAGTATAAACGCAGGCTAGGCAGGAGGCTACCTCATAGAGTACTCTTTGTAAAATCTAACTGGGATTCCACCCGGACCTGGTGATTTGCTTACTTTCAAATTTTTCAGTTGTTTCTCTAAGCCAGGGATGTTTATTACTATGTCGTCCATACGTATGTCTGACCGATAGTCAAATGACGGTATGTCTCCTGTTTTAATTATTTCTTGAAGGTGAAATTCAAACTTCGGCTTTCGTTTTGCTATCTTCAACTGCTACACTAGACTGATCAACAAAGGACTTAATGGAATCCTTAGACCCGCTTAGTGATTTGACATAAGACCAGAATTTTCTCGACTTCTCTGCCAGATCTTTTGCTAAGGTGTGGCGGCGGTGGTTGTTTTATGCTTCGCGCATAGATATTTTCACAGACAAACGAATCTCTACTAACCTTCGCTTGTCGTCGTTTGTGCGTTCCCTTTTGAATCGAGAGGGCAACAGCCCCTGCTTCCTCAGGATCGTCCGAATTTTGTTATTAAACCATGGTAGGTCTTTTCCATCCTTTATCCACTTACGAGGCACATAACTCTCTAAATCACGATTTACAGTCTTCTTAATCTTTTCCCATAATTCCCCTACATCCATTTCGCTGGAACTAAGTGATGCCAATTCACTGTCTAAGTGAGATGCTAAAACTACTTATCTGCTCTATCTAGCACATTCTCCCAGTCTTCTTGACTGATTTATTAACTTTCGCATAGTTGCTACAATGACATCATGATCGTTAATACCCGTTTCTGTACTGACATTGCCGCGCGGAGTGGCCGAGCGGTTTGAGGCGCCATGTCACGGACTGCTCGGCCCCTCCCGCCGGAGGTTCGAGTCCTCCCTCGGGCTTAGATGTGTAAGACTAGGGACCGATGAGCTCAGCAGTTTGGTCCCATAGGACTTCACACACATTTGAACATTTGTCCTGACATTGTTGACAGGCCCGGTCTGTCTGTAGCTTCAAGATCTAAGATATTTCCATTGAGTGTGGGCTGCCAAGATAGCTGCTCAATAAAGTTTTCAGAAAGCGAGTTCAAAAGTATTTCGCATGACTGTCTGTCTCACCCGCCTCCCTCCCCCCCCCCCCCCCTCCCCGCCACCCATCCCAGCAACGTATCCATAGATATCAGAATCTATACTCGGTAGGTTAAAGTCGCCTCCAACTACTATTGCATGATACGGGTATTTACGCGCTACTGACCATAGACTTCCTTTGAATGACTCTAGAACTGACACAGTGGAATCGGGTAGCCCTTAAAAATATCCAGCAATTAACTTGGTTTCATCTACACCTGTTATACGCATCCAGATAACTTCACTGTTAAACTCAACTCAATAGGAACAATATTTTTGTCAACCTCAATGAACACTCCTATGGCCTCTAATCTATCTTTCCGATATACGTTCCACGACCCACTTAGGGTTTCAGCTGGCTCTCAGTCCCAAGAATAATTTTAGTGAGAGAACTTTCCTGGAGGGAAGTAAATTCGCGACCTGTATTATGAACACCTCTATAGTTTACTGATAAAATTGTGACATTCGAAGTGTCTTTATTCTGAACACTGTTTGACTTCCCTTGTTGCATATCGAATGGCGAATGTTTATTTTCTCGTACTTTGTCACCCACTTTGTCTGATTTAGTTTTGCTACAGTCCATTACCCAGTTTTTTTTTTTTTTACTTGTGTTGATATTTGTCTTACACATCCCTTTCAAATCACTATCAATTTCATTAATCTCTTTTCCAAAGTCCTTATCTGTCTCCGACAGAATTACAATGTTGTTGGCTAACCCCCTCACCCCACCCATATATGACTGTACTAAGAATGTATCGAAAACTGCTACCATTGTTAACAAAGCTACTTCAGAATAGGGAAGACACTCTTTCGGATCCCAATTGTGTTTTTCCTCTACCTGTAATACCGAAACTGTCAAGTAATGTTTAAGAGCTGTGTTGCAGGGAACTCATAGATAGTACTAATGCAACTTACCATCCCACAATCTAGTAGATTATGTAGATTATCCAAACAAACGCATTGGTCAGATCCATTGCTAGGTTTTGCGCTGACTAAGACGTTTCCCTAGTTACGCCTCCTCAAAGATTACTATTGTTGACACAAAATAAATTTATCACTCTCCTTACGTTGCATACCAAACTCACATTATGAGTTTTGTTATCTTACAAGAACTGCAGCAAGTAATGGTGTTCAATAGGCAGCTTCTTTGAACACAATATGATGTGAACGATGGGAGTCCGTTGCAAATAGACTTCTCAGGTGCATGATCTTTGTAGTAATCGCCCACAACATTATGATATCAGCTCTAACACAATATTCATTTACCTTTGTCCCGAAAGTCGCATTGATTAGCAAATCTTTGAAAATCTGCCTGAGCGAGGAGACACCAGACGCAGCATATGGGTGACTCACACCCAGTAGATAACGAGCAGGCAGTCTATTAGTTCGATCTCTCATTCCGCAGAAATACGAGGCAGCGTCAATCTGTAGATGATATGGATAGGTTTTCAACAAGAACTCATAACTGCATTTGCCAAAAAAATAGATTATAATCGACCTTTGTGGTATGTACAATTAGCAATGCTAAATTATCCAGAAAAAATAAGGGACAGGGTTAATGTCACATAACACTGACGCAAATGATATGCAACATATCAGTTTTGCGATACACCTGAAGAGAAGTATTATGCGAAAAGGATCCTGTGATTGTTCTAGACCTCCAGCATAATATATCAAAAATAGTCTTCAAATAGAATCTGCATTCATAATAAGATACATTTTACGGATGTGCTTATGTGATGCTATGACTTTGTAGTTTCGTGTATCATAACAAAGTGACTGGAGTGAACTGTGTTCTACAAAGTCGCAAAGTGCAACAGACGATGGGTGGTCTCTCGTAGTTCGTTACAGGCATGAGGTGTGGTGGCACTTGCAGCGTCTCGCTCCTCATGTTTCATAGTGCATGCAGCATCACTCTCCTAAGCGGACGACTGGCATTCCATCATTGGAACTGCTGAATACAGTAGTACGCCGTTGCCTTCACCCAACCCTTAGCTGACTAACCCAGGAGGGATGGGAGTGGAGGAGGGTGTGGGCAGGGGGAAGGATGTTCCTGTTTAACGAGAGGGCTTCAGACTGCAAATGGCTATGCAACTTCACATTTATCAAATTAACAGATAACAGCCAGATATGGAAGAATATGAGTAATGGGAAGGATCAAAAGATGAGACATTTGATTGTTGGAGGCGAGTAACGTTGCAGTTATGCACGAAGATGATAGATTGGAGCCTTTATGGATAATTTATCGTTGGTTATAGTTCATAGTTCGAATAGATCATAGGAATGGTTACACATTCTGGGAAGGATAGACTGTTGAAATTATCTTAGAAGAGGATATGAGTAGTAGGGCAATGGGGGTACGAGCACATTGTAATGGTGTGGGGTGCATATATCCATGGGCAAACTTGATTCATTTATGACCCCCTCTCATTAACCTATCCCACACCTTTTTGGAAACCTCCAACCCTCCCCCTTGCCCTCCCTGATACAAGCACACTTTTAGGCCTGACTTATTCGAATAGCCCCCTCCCACTCTATCAGTTTGATTGACTAATTAATTAAATAAATAAATTACCTAACCTCTCCCTCACTGGGAAATCCGCCAGCCCCACCCTCCCACAAGCCACCTGGAAATTGGTGGGAAAAGGACTCAGTCTATGCTGGAGAGGGGGGATCTGACGATGGCAAATTCAATAACACAGCAAAGGATATATGGTTTATTTATAAAATTCATTTCACGGAGTTTGATATCTCTTATTCATCATTCTCTGCCATAATGGAAGGTGCAGGATTTGTAAACCACATTGAAAAGAAGTAATTAAATAAATCCATTTTTTTCTTATCACTTAAGAAATATCATCACGAAATCAACATCAACATAACTCACCACACGTAGTTACACTGCTAAAAATTTTTCCTCACAGACTGCATGTCATTGTGTGGCCAAGCCGCAATCGCTTCTCCAGACTGCACCAGACACCGGTGTCCAAGAAACAGCACTATGCCCACTCAGTCCCCATGAACACTATCGGCTGTGCACTGTCAGCTGGCTCATGCAGTGCACAGACCAGAAGTTACACTGATCCTCGAGCAACCCTTTGATATTTGATACTTGGGAAACCACCTGCACTCTCTCTCAAATGGCTATATTCTGTTTGTGTGTGTGTGTGAACCAACCTGTTCAAACCTGTCGACCAAGGTATCCCCAAATACTGAAATCTAATTGGTTTCTACCGAATTTGTCAGCAGAACTTTAGTCTATATAAACCCTATTCCCTCCACCTCCAGCCTCATTCCGCCATTGTTCATCAGAGTCTCAGGTCGTCTTCTTGCTCATGTCTATGCTACCAGTTTTTAGTTGGAAAAATAAGGTGGTCAGTGGTATCAAGCACCAGTGGCAATGCCAGTGGCAGCAAACGCTCAATGCAGTTAATATCCAAATCGGCAACTGTAACTTTTTCTTGCACTAAGTTTTTGCAGTATTATATATATTTCACCTTATTATTTCAGCATATATCCACCAAATTCTGTATGAAATGAATGCTGAGATGCATCAGTACCAGCAGCAGCAGCATCATAACCAGTATATATATTTTTCTTTGTTACCTTAAGAGAGAGTTCGAAAGTAAGGTGGCATCTTGTGACAGTGGTAGATCTTAGTATGAGCCACAAATGAGTTTAATATTATAGTCCTTTGATGCATGACATGACAGATAAGGAACGATATTTTTCTACTTGATGAAAGAATACTTGGAGGGAATATAGTCTATACTGCACTCCTGTAAGGGATTTTCACAAGTAACGATACTTAAGTGACGCGATTTTTTCTATCTTCGAAAATAACTCGCATAAACTGGGGGAATTTACATTTCGTGTGAGAAATTCGAGGTGAATGGTCAACAACATCGCTGTCTCGGACTGGCTAAAGTAGATATTTTAAACTGGCTGGTCTATGTGCGAGTGGAATAGTTTAGAACTGCTGTATGCGTCCAAGCTGCAGCTGCGTGTTTTGCAGTGCACTGAGGCTTTCTGCAATGGCGGTCTAGAGGAGGCAGCAACGAGAAGTACCGGATTAGCTCAGCCTTTGGCGTGTACAAAGGATGCGCCTACTTATATGATCCTGCCAGCAGCAACGAGGGCTGGCGAAGTGACCAGTGTGCTGGGTGAGCGCTGCGGAAGCGAGCGTGTGTGCGTTATGTGAGATAAGATTCAAAATGATGGACGTTTTCACTGGGCATATTGATAACATACGAATTCCTACCACTCCAGTCATCCCTGGACGCCTTCCATGGCCAGGGTTAGTGCACTTTGGCACACACGCGTGACTATGACTGTGATTGTGGCTGCAGTGGAAATTTTCACTGACATCTGTTTGTCGGCGTTGGCGGTGTATATGGAGATGGGGGGGGGGGGGGGGGCTGTATGTGGACCTCAGGACAGGAGCATGTGGGGATGTGTGAGTGTTACCAGCTGTCTCCGACATCTAGCCTTGGCAGCTTGTTGCTACAGACTGGATTGTGGTTTAAGTGTGTCATGTTTAGTGCTTCTCTAATACATTGCAGTGGGCTCTGTCTTGCAGAGGTATTTTCTGTTTTCTCTATTCTATCATACAGTAGAACCTTCCTGCTTCTTTCTGAATGTGGTGAAAGGAACCACTTAGGATGTCTATAGTACTTTCAAAAACCCAATTGTGACGTCAAATTCCCGATTTATCAATTTATTGTCTCCGATAGTTGTATTGCGTGCCGACATGCGTTCTGTGCGGGTGAGAATAGTCAGCGCACGAGTGGGTCTCTCTCTCCCAGATAGTGCAGACAGGGCTACCCTGGAGTCGGATGATGGTGCGTTTCTCGCGATCACTAGCTTGTGTGATCGTCAGGACTTTTTTTCAGAATATGTATTCAGTGGAAACGTTATGCTGGAGGAGGGTGTTGACAAGACCTTAGATGTATTCAGCACTACGATCTATTTGTGACGGAAATTTCGTTACTTGATTTACATAATGTTTGCATGTGCTACTCAAATGTTGAAATACTTTTTATTATGAAGAAGGATCATTGTAAGGTGCAATTGTGTGTTTTCAGCGATCTGTTTGATTCCTGTAAATTGTTAAACCATTAATTTGACAGGGTAGTGCAATTGGACTATTTCACTCTATTTTTGATATCGAAATTGCGTCAGTTTTCCCTTTGTCTCCAGCATTAGCCAATAGGAATACAGAATTCTGAGAAGAGATGGAAACCTCCATCTTCTTGTTTGGAGACGTTGGTTCACACCGACAAGCATGGGGTGGCTTCTTGGGAGCTACAGAGAAAGGAAGCCATTCAACAGAATGCAGCCACTTGATGCTTTGTTTAGGGGCTGTGAGCTCAAAGTAGGCCATTATCTGGTCCGTGGTCGGTTGTATCTAGTAACATGATCTGTAATAAGGACATTGGGCCGTTTTGATTTTCGTGCCAGGGCTCTGACGACAGGCACACATGAGCGAGAGCCCAAATTGTGGCTACCTAATCGCACTTCATTCCATTCCCTTGTGATTACAGCTATTATGTCATGGGGAATAAGTGCGGCGAGGGCGGGGGGGAGGGGGGGAGGAGGGGTCGGCAGTCAAAATGTCTGCCCAAGTGGAGAGCCCCATCTCCCGCATAGTGATGAAATAAAGACTATGTATCAATATATCATTGACTTTGATTTGAATTTCATGTTGTGAGATCCTTCTTCTCCAGCGCAGTTGAGTTTTTTTCCTACCAATTTTCTCTAGGATGGGTGGGGAGGGGGGAGAGGGGTAGGGGGTTGGTACGTCCTCTGGTGTTGGCGCTGTGCATTAGCTTAGTCGATTTCTACATGTAAAGGCGAGTGCACACGGGAAAATTTTCCAATAAGACGAGACCTTCCATCTGCCACAGTGTAACTACATAAATAGGACATGTAGTTGCTGGATGAGAGCTTTTCCCACGAAATAAAAGTGAGATCCAGCCCCTGCAAATTGAATTTTATAAATAAACAGTATATCCTATGCTATATAATTGAATTTCTTGTCGTGAGAGCTTTTCTCTCCAGCACAGACAGTAGCTTAGAGCCCATGGCGGAATCCATTCTCGGTCTGGAATTTGCCTTGGAAGGAAGGTGTCTCACATGCATCAGTATTCCACAGGGATTTAGCTGGTAAACGCTGCTTTGTTTGCGGTTTGGTCCGCAGGTTACAATGAGAAACAGAGAAATAGCATGCATTTCAAAGGGAATATCTCGGATGCTTTTGTTCAAGGAATAGAATGACATCCAGTCTGTCAGTTGCGAAGCCCAAGTGAATGCCTGCACATGGCAGTGCTGCTTCTCAGGCAGCCCCTGAAAACTGAAGTTTTTATTACTAACAATATAACCTCTGCTATGGAATTGAATTTCCTGTCATGAGATGCTTCCTCTCCAACACAGAGCCGCCAATTTCCAGGTAGGGGAGGGTGAGAGGTGTGTGGAGGGTGGGGGCCTTACCAGAGGGGAAGGCAGTTAATTAATTGATCAATTTAATTAGGTGGTCAATCAAACTGATAAGAGTGAGAAGGTGCTATTCGAATAACTCAGGCATGAAAGTGTATCTGCATCAGGAAGCAGGAGGTGGTAGGGCAGGAGGTTTCATGAGGGGCTGGGGGGATAGGAATGGGGGAACAATAGGTTAACAACCTGTCAGTCAAAAGGAAGGATTATCCCAAGGTGGTCATTTAACCTGTTAATCAAAAGAGAACAATAGGTTTTTCCCCTGAATGCATACTTGCCCCTGATCTAGGCAACACACACACACAAATTGTGCTCATGTCACCCTTGTTCCCTTACTAACAGTTTGTTCAGGGATTAGCACAACTTCCAGTCTGTGCACAACACAAGCCAGCCAGTAGTGCACAACCGCCAATTGTCACAGGACCTGATCAGACATAGTGTGGTCTCTTGGACACCAGCGCCTGGTGCACCCCAGAGAATTGGTCAGGGCATAGGCATGCAATGCCCTGTGGTGAGTGTGAAAGGATTTCAACGGTGTGAATACATGAGGCGAGTTATGTTGACGTCAATTTCATGGCGGTATTCCTTGTGTGATCAGAAAGAAAGCGATCTATTTAATTACTTCTTTTAGATATATTTTACAAGACCTGCATTATCCAGTACAGCAGAAGATAATGATTGAGAGAATTGAATTTTATAAAGAAACAGTATATCCTTTGCTGTGTAATTGAACTTCTGCCACGAGATCCCTCCTTTCCAGAACAGACTGAGTCCTTTTCTACCAATTTCCAGATGGGGTGTGGGAGAGTAGGACTGGCGGATTTCCCAGTGGATTGTGGTTAATTAATTTATTGATTTAATTAATTAGTCAGTCAGATTGATTGAGTGGGACTGGGGTATTCAGATACCTAAGGCCTGAAAGGGTGCTTTTATTGGCGAGGGGGAGGGGGGAGGGTTGAGGTTTCCAGAGGGGTGAGGGAGAAGGATGGGGAGGGGGAGGACTAGGGGGTTTCTCAGAAAGACAGATTATTCCCAGGAAGTCATAAATCAGTTAACAGAACAATAGGTTAAGGGGAGGAGGAGGGGGTCACAAACCAATCAAGTTTGCCCCTAAATGTATGCAACCTGCATTAACAAAATGCGCTTACACCAACACCCTACTATCGATATGCGGTGTGTGGATATGTAAGGGCATCTGTTCCTATTAACTAAATTATCCACCACTCTGATCACTGTTGCCTCCATTGAAAGTTCTTGAGTCCAGGCTCAATTTGTACAAGTAGCGTTGGGAAATGTATCAATGCTCTCTTTCTATCAGACTGAAGTGCCTGTTTTGTTGTTTTATGCCATTTCCTTGATTATAACTATTTTACAGTATGACACAGCCTTTTCATTAGTTTTAAACTTTTGTGAGACTCTTTATTTCTTCGACGGAAAATTGTAAATTTGCGAAAGATCGACAAAACGCTCTTAAGACTATTAATATAGAACACCTAAAGAAGGTAGACAAAAATATGATACCACCAAAAACGTAACACATTACCATGCCTTATGCGGTGCAGAAAAACCGTTGGCATTCAAATTAGCGTCCAGTCGCCTCGGAATGGACAAATACAAATATTATATGCTTTTCAAGGGAATCTTATACCATTCTTCCAGCAAAATAGTGATCAGTTCAGATACCAATGATGGAGGTGAACAGCGGTCACGCATCCTTCTCTCGAAAACAGACCACAAAGGCTCAATAACAATGAGCTGTAGTGACTGTGGTTGTCGAGGAAGGTGCGACAGTTCATCCTCGCGCTCACAAAACCAGTCCTGGACAATGCAGGCTGTGTGGACAGGGGCCTTGGATCACAGCGTCACCACTGGGGAACACATATAGTACCATGGGACAGACCTGACGAGCCGAAATTGTCACATAATCCTTGACAGTAATGCGACCTTGCAAAGTAACGGTGGGTCCCATGAAATACCACATGATATGGGTGCCCGAATCATCACCAAACCCCCAACATGTTTTGCTCTTGGGACGTATTCCTGGCCAGAAGTTCGAAACAGTGTGAAACAAGACTCATCCGGCCAAATGACTGTCTTCCATTGCTCCATAGTACAGATTGTATGGTTTCGACACCACATTTTCCTGTTATGAGGATTTGCATTACTGATTAGCGGTTTTGGAATTTCAGCTCGCCCTGCAATGTCCTCCCTTCGTGTTGTTTTGGTGCTACTGACAGGGTTCGCAGGTACAACATTCAGTTCTGCAGTGACTTTTGCAGCTGCTTTCTTCTTACTTTTTGTCATGATCCTCTTCAATCACCGTCTGTCACAATCACTCATAACCACTTTTGTCCATATGTGACTTACCGGATATTGTTTTTCTGCTTTCCCTGCATACGGTATAAATCTTTGATATTGTGTCTCTTGAAATGCCGAACACCTATGCTACCTCGGTTACAGCACCCACCATACGAGCACCATCATTTTGCCCACGTCCGAATTCATTCTAACATAATGCACTCACGACTACACAGAACGTTGTTATGAACACAACTGACACTTGTAACGTATTGACTGAAGTATGCCATTGTTAAATCACTGCATAAAAAAGGGGATACGTCTGACGCCAACAACTACCGCCCAATCTCTCTTCTGACTGCCTTATCCAAAATTCTTGAAAAAGTAATGTATTGTAGAGTAGCTTCACACCTTTGTAAAAATAAAGTTTTAACGAAATATCGGTTTGGTTTCCAGAAAGGTTTTTCAACGGAAAATACTATATACACTTTCACTTATGAAATTTTAAATGCTCTGAGTAACCGAAAGTCACCCGTTGGGATTTTTTGTGATCTCTCAAAGGCTTTTGATTATATAAATCATGGAATACTTCCGTGGTATGAATGGGACAGCACTCAAATGGTTTAAATCATACCTAACTGGAAGAGTGCAAAAAGTTGAAATAAGCAGTTCACATAATATGCAAAAAACTGGTGATTTCTCAAACTGGGGAACAATGAAGAATGGTGTGCCGCAGGGTTCGGTCTTGGGTCCTCTGCTGTTGTTAATATATGTTAATGACTTGCCATTTTATATTCACGAAGCTGCAAAGCTGGTACTTTTTGCCGATTATACAAGTATAGCTATCACACCCAACAGACAAGAATTAACTGGTGAAATTGTAAACGATGTTTTTCAGAAAATCATTAAGTGGTTCTCTGCAAATGGGCTCTCATTAAACTTTGACAAAACACAGTATATACAGTTCCACACAGTAAATGGAATGACACCATTAATAAATATAGACTTTGATCAGAAATCGGTAGCTAAGGTAGAATATTCAAAATTTCTAGATGTATGCATTGATGAGGGGTTGACCTGGAGAAAACACACTGAAGATCTGCTGAAACGTTTGAGTTCAGCTACTTATGCTATTAGGGTCATTGCAAATTTTTGTGATATACATCTCAGTAAATTAGCTTACCACACCTATATTCATTCTCTGCTCTCATATGGCATCATATCCTGGGGTAACTCATCATTGAGTAAAAGAGTGTTCATTGCACAAAAGCGTGTAGTCAGAATAATTGCTGGAGCTCATCCAAGATCATCCTGCAGACACTTATTTAAAGAGCTAGAGATCTTCACTGTAGCCTCACTATATATATATATATATATATATATATATATATATATATATATATATATATATATATTCACTTATAAAATTTGTTAACGATCCGCACAAATTCAAAAGTAATAGCCGTGTATATGGCTACAATAGTAGGAGAAAGGATGATCTTCACTACTCAAGGTTAAATCTAACTTTGGCTCAGAAGGGTGTAAATTACACTGCCACAAAAGTCTTTGATCACTTACCTAATAGCATCGAAAGTCTGACAGATAGCCATATAGCATTTAAAAGGAAATTAAAAGAATTTCTTAATGGCAACTCCTTCAACTCATTAGATGAATTTTTGGGTATAGTAAGTGGGTAATTTCCCCAACACCACCAAAAAAAATATTATGTGTCATGTAATAGTTTGTATAATATAATATCTTGTATATACACCTTTTATTAACCTGACACATTCCACATCATTACAAAGTGACGTATTCATGATCTATGGAACAAGTACTAATCTAATCTAATCTGATTGGGGACATTGCATGGGCGCCGTGCACGGTGAAATAAAAGAGCAGAACCTGCAGGCTTGGCTAGCATCAGCATTTACGTTCAAGCATGCATTTCTCGTGGTTCTCAAATTTCTGTCCAAACTCTGTAATTATAGTCACTGATCCTTGGGGATCGCATTTGTGTTGATACATTTCAGGCGAGAGTTGTGAAGGCGCTGTCAGAATTATAATGGACGATGTTAAGTGCGTTATGCTGTAGAGTGGTGTGTCGAGTGTTGGCAGTGTTGCTGGCACAGTGTAACGTTAACAGTCTCGACACTCTGTCTCGTTTTCGTTATCCACTGCGATAGCAGTACGCTAGGCGGCCAGCGAGCTACAGTTCTGAATGCGACATCAGATGAGTGCGAACAGTATGGTTTACACTGATATGTAACATGGTTTTTACAATAGGGAGCGTATGTAGTGCCATAAAAATCAGTAACAAGTAAAAATGACAACATATTTGCATTTCTTTAGTTTCCTAAGGACTCTGGGAGGTATGAAACGGTACATTACAGGGCAGTTTATTTACGATTCCCTTATAACATACAAATACTTATCGAATAATGATATTTTATTTTAAGAACAAATAAGCTGCTAGTAAATACCAGAAGACTTATCCTTTCGGAGAAAGGAGTCGTATATCTACCCAACAATAGGAAATGTTGTTCGCTACACTTCCAGAGAAATCAGCGAATATGGAACGAAGGAAAATTGTATGAAATGTAATAACTACATTATTTAACGTACCTAATAAGCCACCACAATTAACACAGAAGAAACCAATTCTATAATTCTTCGTTGATCCATTATGGATCGTGGGACGACGGCTGGCATGAATTTCTTGATGCAATAATTTACCAACAGCCGTATACATTGTAGAAACAATAAAATAAATTTCTACAATACATCCGGCTGTTGGTAAATTATTACATCAAGAAATTCCATTATTGTCGCTGCATTTGAGCCATAAACGGGAAGAATCTTTAATACATTCGTTTTTGAAGCAAAAGTAATTTCTTCTTCTTCTGTAGTGGTCAATCCAAGGATTGGTTTGCAACAGCTACAATGGCGGCTTGTCTCCATTCTGTGCGTCTTTCAGCTTTTCTCTTCATTTCTTTATAGGTATCACATCCCACATCTTTCACGATTTGATCCATGTACCTCAGTCGTGGTCTTCCTCTTGGTCTTTTTCCCTCGACATATCCCTCTATGATTGTGTTCAGGAGTCCTTTATGTCTTAATAGATGGCCTGTAAATTGCACTCTTCTTTTAACAATGAAACTCCAGAAGCTCCTCTTCTCACCTGCTCTTTCCAGAACCACTTCGTTTGTGACCTTGTCGATCCATTTTATTTTGAGCATGCGTCTATAGCACCACATTTCAAAAGAATTTAGCTTCTGCTGTTCCTCTGTCCTGAGAGTCCATGTTTCACACCCATAGCATGCCACACTCCACACATATGATTTCAAAAATCTTTTCCTGGTTTCAAGGCTGATGCTCTTAGATGTTAATATGTTTTTCTTCTTGTTAAAAGCAGCCCTTGCTTGAGCTATTCTACTTCTCACTTCTGCCTTGCTCCTTCCATCCCTGGTAATATTACTGCCCAGATAAGTAAATTTATCAACTTGTTCAAGCGGTTCATTGCCTACATGAACTTGGACTTTCACTTGATCTTCTTTGTCGCATGCCATTACTTTTGTTTTTGCTTTATTAATTCTCATATTATATTCTTCACCCATAACTTTATCCATTCTATTCAGTAGGACTACAAGATCTTCTTCACTTTCAGCCAGGACAGCTATATCATCGGCATATCTTATCATATCTATTCGTTGGCCATGAATTGCTACACCTGTCTGTGAATTTTCCCTTACTTTTTTCAGCGCCTCTTCAATGTATACGTTAAAGATAACAGGGGATAGTGCGCAACCTTGTCGGACACCTTTCCGTATCTGCACCTCTTCTTGTTTTGTCCGTCCATGGATAACTGCTGTCTCGTTTTTGTACAGGTTCCATATCATTTTTCTATCTTTATGGTCAATTCCTACTTTTTTGAGTATCTCAAACATCTTATCCCATTTAACATTATCAAAAGCTTTCTCTACATCTACGAAAGCTATGTATGTTTTCAGGTTCTTATCTAGTCATTTCTCTATTATTACTTTTAGAGCAAATATTGCTTCTCTGGTTCCTCTATCTTTCCGGAATCCAAACTGGTCTTCGGAGAGTGTAGCTTCGACTTTTTGTTCTATGCATTTTAGGATAATTGAGTTTAATATTTTAGAGGCGTGAGTAACTAGGCTGAGTGTCCTATAATTTTCACATCTTGTAGCATTTGCCTTCTTTGGAATGGGGATCATAATGTTTTTCTCAAAGTCTGTAGGAATTTTACCCTGCTCGTACATGTTGAAAACAAGATTATACAACTCCTGATTCAGTTTTGCTCCTCCAGATTTCAGAAGTTCGGCTGGGATATTGTCTATACCAGGCGATTTGTTGTTTTTCAATTTTTTCAGAGCTAGTTCAAACTCTACCTTTAATATAGGTTCACCTATGTTGTGTGCATCTACTTCTGTTTCTTCTTCCATGATGTTTTCAGACAGGTCTGGTCCACTGTACAGTTTTCCTATATATTGTTTCCATCTTCTTTCAACTTCATCATCGTCATCCAACATATTGCCATTTTCATCCATCACAGCCCTACACTTGTTTCTTCCGTCTCCAAAGCAATGTCTCACACATTTATAGGCCTTGTCGATATTTCCCTTGCTCATGTTGTCCTCAACTGAAATACAGAGATCATCAAGGTATTTTTCTCTTGCTTGTTTTGCCTCTCTGTTGATTCTGTTTTTCAGACTCTTGTATTTCTCTTGGTCTTCCTTCTTCACAGAATTTTTTAATTTCCTTCTTTCTTCCATCATATTTAGTAGGTCATTAGTGATCCATTCCTTCCTTTTCTCTGTCCTTTCTTTTCCTATTACTTCTTCTGCTGCTTCTAAAATACCAGTTTTTATTTTTTCCCAGCTGCTTTGGATGTCATTGCAGCCCTGTGTATTTGTTTTCTTGTCTGTTTCTAGTTGATAGTGCTTCAGTGTATTTTCGTTTTTCAGGTTTGTCAAATCCCATTTACATGTACTTCTTCTTTTAACGTTCTTGAATTTTAGTTCAGTCGTCATCATAACGAGTATGTGGTCACTTTCCACATCACAGCCTGGATATGATCTGCTGTCCTTAACTTGGTTTTTAAATCTTTGCTTCACTAATATGAAGTCAATTTGGTATCTGTTAATGTCACCAGGTATTTTCCAAGTATATCTTCTTCTTGGATGATGATTAAAGAAGGTATTTGTAATGCAATGTTTATTTCTTTGGCAGATTTCTACAAGTTTATCCCCACTTTCATTTCTTAATCCTAATCCAAAATTCCCTGCCACAACCTCTTCTTTACCTTCCCCAACAACGGCATTCATATCTCCCATGATGACAAGGTTTTCAGCTCCTTTAATTCTGCCAATTACTTCTTCAAGGTGGTCATACATCATGTCGATTTCATCATCCTCGTGCCTTGTAGTTGGCATGTATACATGGATTATGATTGTGTCTCTTTGTTTAGTTTCCAATCGGACATAAATTATCCTCTCACTATGTTGAACAAATCCTTTTACTCTTAACCCCATCCCTTTATTGAGGATAATTCCCACTCCTGCAATCCCGGGACTGTCTTGTGCTGTTCCAGTGTGTATTATTCTGTAATCCCCTGACCAAAAGTCGCCTGCGTTTGGCCATCTCATTTCTGAGACTCCCAGTACATCAATATCCATTTGTTTCATTTCCATTTTCAAGTTTTCCAATTTACCACATTTAAGAAGTGAGTTGACATTCCATGTTGCTATCCTTCTTACATTAATGCTTTTGGATTTTGGTATCTCTTTAGTTGTCCCCGCCCAGAGATCCGAATGGGGGACTATTTTACCTCCAGAGAATTTAACCAAAGAGCTTTCCGTCATAAGCTGTTGTTACTTGGGATACCCGCTTGGGTCTTTAATGGAGTGGTTTCCCGTTGCCTTCTCTACTCTAAGCCGTTGGCCACCTTGTGGCTCCTCCGCCTTTAGGAGCAGTTTCCCACCCCAAGGGCAAGAGAGTACCCTTCCTTCTAGCCGCTCATCCGCCCTCCTAGAAGGCCGTTGGCACTTGATAGAAGGTAATCTCCTTATCCTGGGAGATATTCGGCTCAGTAGAAGTATAGGTTGGAAATGGAAGACCCCTAGCCCTCGAAACCTAATAGCGTCAGGGTCGGAAAAGAACAAGAGTTGGCCAAGGGTGGCCAAATAGGAAAGATAAAAGTGAGGAGCCTGGCATAAGTAAGTGGAAGCAATGCCAGGACTCAGCTCGGGACCCCGTGGTCGCCAGCCACATACTCACTAGGTGTGAGTCCCTGAAGGTCAAAAGTAATTACATGCACAAAAATATTCAGGTATCTGAAACTTGAGTGAAGTGTAAGACTGGGGGAATCGTTAGACTCCATACGAAATTGTTACATGTCAAGAAAAGTGTCTATCGTAAGAAGAATAGACAACAACAGAAGTATATGTTTCTCATGCATGAAATATGTGTTTATATTCTCTTTCTTTAAGAGGAGTGAGCTGCAATTATGCACGTAATCTAAATTATTTATTCATGAATAAGTTGCATTTTTTGTCACTGAATCAGTGAGATTTGGCTGTTCTTATGTTTGTATCGATAAAATTGAAGTATCTTTGTAATTTATTAATGCAAGGACCCAAAACGTATTACTTATTTCGTTAATTAGGTAGAAAATAATTAAATGAAACATTATCCTTACAACGCATGTCACTGGTTGGTGTGCTAATGGCGCTCCAGCTATCAGACGGTAACAACTTTTGCTGCAGAGAGAGACGCGACTGTATGGTTGCGTGCCAGAATGGGATCCAACTTCTCTGGTGAAGCGGACATGCAGAAGAGCAGAGAAGTTTTGGCGTCTATCCCCCCTCCCCCCTTCCACAACATCTTTGATTATCACTCTTGCGGCCGATTCACACTAGACATCCATGCAACACAACGGCAGCCAACGTCAAAGCCAAATGGTAGCGTGTTCACACTAAATGGACTAACATAGTGTTGCTTTGCTTAGCGCAGTACTGAATAGGGAATATGAGGTTACAAGAGACTATTCGTGATACAAAAAGTCAGAGTACACTATCAGAATTAAGAAACTGCCAACGATAAAACTTTATTAAAGGACAAAGCAAATTTCAAAATGTATGTCCCACATAAAGTTTATATGGTAATCTTCTCAGATGTCAAACAGTGAGAGAAGATTTATGTCTGCCAAGGGTGGCAAACATAAGTTGGAACTGGTAGCAGGACGTGACCGGGGTGAGACACAAGATCTAATGGCCGAGAAAAGATTAGTCTCAAAGTAAGGCGCCAGTGATCAGGAAGGTTACTTATCTTTTTTCTCCACACTGAAGCAGGCACCGCCTATTGCTCTCATAGCAAGTAGCTACGTAATTAAGTTCACAATACAATTCACAAATCCACAGTGCAATCCAAATTGCAACTAAGTTCTAAGCCCAAGGTTGTCATATAAGATCTGTACAATAACACTTCGATATTAACACAGCTAGCGAGCAAGAGCGAGTGGCCCTGGCGTCAGGTCTGTGGTCCCATTATATCTTGTGGTCACAGAGGGAGCTGCAGGCAAGAACTATTGAATGGAGCGACGTCTTCAGCGGGAGATAACGCCATGAACCTCCGGCGGCCACGACGTGAAGCTAAGGCCGACCACCGCGCATGTGCGGCCGGGCTAAGCGACGGCAGGGCGCGTGTGATCAGTTAGGTCAGCGGACATAGCATTCCTCCCCCCTTGAAGACCCACCATGACGTTAGAGACTGCGACGGCCTGACGGCAGGGGGGGGAGGTGTGGCTACTGTGCGGTGAGGGGGGACCAACCTACCGAGGCCGGGTAGAGTCGACCCCCGCGTCCCAGCGTTCGCCCTGCGCTGGGGCCGGAACCAGCCAAAATGGCCCAAAGACGCAACGCACAGCAGGCACGGCGGACCCAACGCGTTAGCGCGCCCCGACACTCGAGGACGACGACGATCTCACGGGCGACGCGGAAGGCGACCCTGGAGCGGCCGCACACATGGAGGCACAGTGCGGTAACGCCGGAGGGCGGGCCGGACCAGCCCGGACAACCGCATCGACCTCCATCGGCGGAGGTGCCGGCAGCGGCGAAGGCGGCAGGGGCGGGGACGGCAAAAGGTGCCAGTCATCGAGCGACCCGGGCGAGGCCGCAAGTGCGTCTGCAACAGGGAACCTCGAGGGTCACGTGGCCGCAGCTGGTGTCGGTGTCGGCGCTGCATGCCGACGTGGGAGGAGATCAGGTACATGTGGGTGCCCAAACGCCGAACGACGGTGCCCCGCTCCCAGTGGCGGCGGCCTGCGACCAACCGGAAGAACACTGGGTGTTTGGAGCAAAGTGATCAGGCGGCCGCTGCGGCTCTGCCACACACGGGGGCGGGTGCAGCAGGATGAGCAGAGTTCAGTGCCGACGGCCATGGAGTAATTCCGCAGGCGACGGACCATCGCGAGGTTGTGAACGGTAGGACGAAAGGAAGGTGAGCAAAGCCTGCTCCCTCGTGTGGGTGGCACGAAGCTTGCTCATCTGGTGCTTGAAAGTGCGGACAAACCGCTCAGCCTCACCATTGGACTGACGATGGAAAGGTGCACTCGTCAGATGAGCAATGCCGTCCACTACACAAAATTGTTCGTAATCCTGAGACACAAAGGAGGGTTCATTGTCTGTGACAAACGGTTCAGGCAAACCCTCGATGCAGAATATCGACGAAAGGGCGTGTATGGTAAAATGGGTAGTGATATTGTGCATAGCAACCACAAAAGGAAATTTACTAAGAGCATCCACAAGAATAAGCCATCGAGTACCCCAGAATGGGCCCGCAAAATCGAGGTGCACCCGCTGCCAGGCCGCAAAAAATGGTTCAAATGGCTCTGAGCACTATGGGACTTAACATCTTAGGTCATGTCTCCTAGAACTTAGAACTGCTTAAACCTAACCAACCTAAGGACATCACACACATCCATGCCCAAGGCAGGATTCGAACCTGCGACCGTAGCAGTCCCGCGGTTCCGGACTGAAGCGCCTAGAACCGCACGGCCACCGCGGCCGGCGCCAAGCCGCAGAGGGCGTGGGCCACACAGCAAATTTCTGGGGCGGGGCCGACTGATGTTCGATGCACTGGGCAGTTAACTGTTCAATGCCTCTGTCTATGCTCGCCCACGTGCAATGTGGGCGAACAAGTTGTTTAGTGCGCACCATTCCCCAGTGACCCTGTTGGAGCAAATTCAAAACATCGCGCTGTAGAGACGTGGGAATGACCACATGAGTCTGTCCAGATTGAGAGCGAAGCAACAACACATTACGGTGCACCGTCAGGTCGTGGCGTTGGGCAAAATAACGTCGCACGACGGGATTTGTAATGTCCTTCGGTGAACGCGGCCATGCAGTGCGAACAACACGTAAAAGTTCCTTCAAGTCAGTGTCTGAAGCTGTGGCCTGTGCAATTTTCCTAAAGTCTAGGGGGAAACTATTCACCACTTCATTGTCTTGGGAATAAATGTGAAGAAACGCAATGTCTGATTCATCGAAAGCACTGTCATGGGTTATTGGCAATCGGGACAACACATCCGCATTACAATGTCGGGATATGGGGCGATACAATATGTCATATTGATAGTTGCAGCTTCTGCGCCGTACGGGACGGGAAGGGGGGGGGGGGGGGGCTTTGCAGGGTGGAATAACGACTGTAACGGCTTGTGGTCCGTAACTAAAAAAAAAATTTTCTACTCTATGAATATCCGTGAAACTTTGTAACACCATATATGATGCCTAAAGCCTCCTTCTCTATCTGTGAATAATTTTGTTGTGTGGTGATAGGCAATTTTGATGCAAAAGCTAACGGTCGATCAGCGGATCCGACACGGTGGGACAAAACAGCACCAAAGCCGTAGGACGAAGCGTCCATGGCAAGCACAACCGGTTTAGAGGGATCGAACTGGACTAAGCAACGATCACTCAATAGCGCGTTTTTCAGTTTCTGGAATGCCGCTTGGTATTCGGCCGACCATACAAACGGAACGTTGCGCCGACGCAATCGATGCAACGACGCAGCGATCTGTGCCGCATTAGGAATGAACCTATGATAATACGTAATTTTACCCAACACAGATTGCAATTCCGACAATTCTTTCGGAGAAGGAAGGTAGGCAATGGCATGAAGATGCGACTGCAAGGGATGGACACCTTGTGTATTGATTACATGTCCCAGATATTCAATTTCCGTACGGAAAAACACACATTTATCTCTGTTCATTATAAGTCCTGCCTCCGACAACACTGTAAAGAGGTGGCGCAAATTCCGCAAATGTTCGTCCGGAGTACGACCGGCAATGATGATGTCGTCCAAGTAATTTGAACAAAACGGAACCTTGGTAGTCATTTGCGGTAAGTAACGCTGAAAACTAGCAGGAGCTGATGAATTGCCAAAGGGGAGGCGCAAATGTTTGAAGAGAAGCAAAGGAGTATTAATCACGAAAATGTTTTGGGAATCTGCAAGTACGCATCCCGCAAGTCTATCTTGGAATAATATCTTCCCATACCTAATTTTTCCATTAAATCCTCACCGAGCGAGGTGGTGCAGTGGTTAGCACACTGGACTCGCATTCGGGAGGACGACGGTTCTATCCCGTCTCCAGCCACCCTGATTTAGGTTTTCCGTGATTTCCCTAAATCGTTTCAGGCAAATGCCGGGATGGTTCCTTTGAAAGGGCACGGCCGATTTCCTTCCCAATCCTTCCCTAACCCGAGCATGCGCTCCGTCTCTAATGACCTCGTTGTCGACGGGACGTTAAACACTAACCACCACCACCACCACCATTAAATCCTCAGGGCGTTGGAGAGCATAGCTATCAACAATCGTTTGTGGATTCACAGTACTCTTGAAATCCACACAAAGACGCAAAGAACCATTTGGCTTTTTAAGCACAACTAATGGGGAGACCCACTGACTAGCACTAACGGGCGCAAGTACTCCCGCAGTTTGCAAGGAACTGAATTCGTCTGCTAATTGGTCACGTAATGCGTGGGACACTGATCTGGCTTTGCAAAAACGTGGCTGGGCGTTTTCCTTGAGCGTGACGTGCGCAACATAATCACGTAGGCGGCCCAATCCACTGCTAAACAGTTCAGGGAACTCCTCACAGAGGGGGACCACAGCATCTGGAGTAGGGAGGGTACTGATTGCTAAGACATTGTTCTGTATGCTTAGGCCGAACAAATCAAAACTGTCAAGTCCGAAAATGTTTTCGCACGAGGGTGCGGCCACTACATGGAACTGAACTGTCCTGGTCATGTCGCGATATGTTGCTGGCAGGCTACTCGTGCCAAGCACAGAGATACGCTCGCCACTAGATGCTGTGAGCGTAGAAGAGGGCATGGCAAGTTTAGGCTTTCCGATAAGTGCTTACACATTACTGTTGATAAGTGTCACGGAAGAACCGGTATCAAGTTGAAACGGCACACGATGGGTAGCAATAACCAAGTCAATGTACAGTTTGGTAGCCCGCCGGTGCACAGAGGGTGGCAAAACACTACCAGCATGAACGACATTCACACCACTGTGCAAATCACTAGCAATAGCACTGTGCGAAACACCGTTTACAGTAGAGGCAATAGCATTAACAGACGGAGCGCGACCGGACGTTCTAGATGCTAAAGTATTCTTTTTCAGCTGCTGGCACACGGACAGCACGTGTCCAGTCTTTCCACAATTGTAACAAGAGTAATTTCGTGAGGGACAGTTTTCGCGGAGGTGACGAACATAGCACACAGGACAAGATTTCAGTGGCGCCCGCGAGGAAGCAACCTGTTTATTCCAACGCGAAGGCAGTTGACGAGAACGCAAGCCACTTCCGCCCTGCTGTTTGGGAACACGCGGAGTGCGCGGCGACTTGTTCTTACCGCGGTCGATCCGTTGCAAACTAGGACTGTCAGACACACGACAAATTGGAGGCACTTCAAAACTATGTTGTGCGCTCTCACACGCGTCTCTGCTCTCTAGTATAACCAGTACTTGATCAAGGGAGGGATCTGGGATCCGGAGGAGTTGCTCCCTAACATGAACGTCTTGCACATTTTGAGTGATTGCGTCACGAATCGTGGTATCAGCAAACGATTTTCCACAGTCGCAAGCAAATTTACAATCACGGATTAAGCTTTTCAATTCCGTCACCCGTTGTTTATAAGTTAGACCTTGCTGACGACGGAAGCGAACAAACCGGAATCTAGCCGTGGCGACTAACGTTTGTGAGTCAAAGTATGTAGACAGGGCCTGAACACACTGGTCGTAGCCGGCCGAAGTGGCCGTGCTGTTAAAGGCGCTGCAGTCTGGAACCGCAAGCCCGCTACGGGCGCAGGTTCGAATCCTGCCTCGGGCATGGATGTTTGTGATGTCCTTAGGTTAGTTAGGTTTAACTAGTTCTAAGTTCTAGGGGACTAATGACCTCAGCAGTTGAGTCCCATAGTGCTCAGAGCCATTTGAACCATTTTTGAACACTGGTCGTAAGCTAATGATTCTGGGCGGGTGGTGGCGAAGAGTTTCTCTAACAAACGATACACCTTAACACCAGCGGAAGCCAACAACAATGCAAGTTTAAGCTGACCAGTATGTTGGTGAGCTGCGACATGTGCCTCGAAGAGAGCGAGGTATTTCTTCCAAGTTTCATCGTCGTCCTTGAATTCGCGGAACGGCGGCGTGGAGGGCAGTCGATCGGTGGGGCCGACTGCAGCTGGCGAGGTCGGTTGCCTCTGCGGTGCTACCAGCTGCTGTATGCCAGCCAAGAGCTGTGTGATCTGCTGCGTCTGCAAAAGCAATATTTGTTCAAGCGTAAAGCCGTCGGCACACGGACCGTGCATCCGAACGTTGAGTGTGCCGAGTTTCTGACGTCATAGCGTGGAATAGCACGCTCGGTAGTCTTTCTGAACGTGCCGAGCAATATCTGGCATGTCAGATATTCTGAGCGTGCGTCTGAGCGTTGACCATTGAGATGACACAACACCACCAACGTCACAAGCTCGCCGTCTCCCGTCAGTACAGAGTTGTGAGGCGCCATATTGGCATTCATTTCAAGCCTATATGTATATATGCCGTTTCTGAGCACCAGCAAATTGAAAATTACTGTTACGTGTGCGATTCGTTCCAATAAAATAGTGAGAAACATCACATTCGTGGCAAAAGAATTATTGTAACTTGCGTATTATGAGAGCAGGCTATTTGAAGGCAACGACACACTGAAGTCCCACCCTAAACGCATTGTTCTTGGTACAATTTGTTACAACTAAATTTCAATCAGTAACATATCTACGATTAAAGTTTTCAGCAAGGAGTCAAATCATATGAATAGATTCAAGAGGTGTAATGTTGCTTTAGCGTAATGAGTAGCGTCACAGTCCAACACTGAAATGTTACGTGGGGCGGTAGTTCGCGTCTTGACACCTCCAAATCTTTTCCCCAACATTCGCGTTTTTATTAGGTACTGATACTTTATTATTAGTTTAATATAAGTATATACTATAAGCTTGATGTTATGTAAATATAAGTTCACCTTTTTTGAGGGGTGACTGTTCGATTGGCTTAATCTACAGGACAGCTAGCGCTACTTGTATAAAGATATTTTGCTCCTTTTCCTTTTATGCTTCGTAATTCACATGTTGCAGAGATTCTGCTGCTGGGTAGGAACAGTGATCAAGTAAGACTGGCCTTGGGGTTTTACTAAAATGTGGGAATGATAAAATAATGTTTATCTTATGCGGCCCCCCCCCCCCCCCCCATGAACCATGGACCTTGCCGTTGGTGGGGAGGCTTGCGTGCCTCAGCGATATAGATAGCCGTACCGTAGGTGCAACCACAACGGAGGGGTATCTGTTGAGAGGCCAGACAAACGTGTGGTTCCTGAAGAGGGGCAGCAGCCTTTTCAGTAGTTGCAAGGGCAACAGTCTGGATGATTGACAGATCTGGCCTTGTAACAATAACCAAAACGGCCTTGCTGTGCTGGTACTGCGAACGGCTGAAAGCAAGGGGAAACTACAGCCGTAATTTTTCCCGAGGGCATGCAGCTTTACTGTATGATTACATGATGATGGCGTCCTCTTGGGTAAAATATTCCGGAGGTAAAATAGTCCCCCATTCGGATCTCCGGGCGGGGACTACTCAAGAGGATGTCGTTATCAGGAGAAAGAAAACTGGCGTTCTACGGATCGGCGCGTGGAATGTCAGATCCCTTAATCGGGCAGGTAGGTTAGAAAATTTAAAAAGGGAACTGGATAGGTTGAAGTTAGATATAGTGGGAATTAGTGAAGTTCGGTGGCAGGAGGAACAAGACTTCTGGTCAGGTGACTACAGGGTTATAAACACACAATCAAATAGGGGTAATGCAGGAGTAGGTTTAATAATGAATAGGAAAATAGGAATGCGGGTAAGCTACTACAAACAGCATAGTGAACGCATTATTGTGGCCAAGATAGATACGAAGCCCACACCTACTACAGTAGTACAAGTTTATATGCCAACTAGCTCTGCAGATGACGAAGAAATTGAAGAAATGTATGATGAAATAAAAGAAATTATTCAGATTGTGAAGGGAGACGAAAATTTAATAGTCATGGGTGACTGGAATTCGAGTGTAGGAAAAGGGAGAGAAGGAAACATAGTAGGTGAATATGGATTGGGGGACATAAATGAAAGAGGAAGCCGCCTTGTAGAATTTTGCACAGAGCACAACATAATCATAACTGACACTTGGTTTAAGAATCATGAAAGAAGGTTGTATACATGGAAGAACCCTGGAGATACTAAAAGGTATCAGATAGATTATATAATGGTAAGACAGAGATTTAGGAACCAGGTTTTAAATTGTGAGACATTTCCAGGGGCAGATGTGGACTCCGACCACAATCTATTGGTTATGACCTGTAGATTAAAATTGAAGAAACTGCAAAAAGGTGGGAATTTAAGGAGATGGGACCTGGATAAACTAAAAGAACCAGAGGTTGTACAGAGATTCAGGGAGAGCATAAGGGAGCAATTGACAGGAATGGGGGAAATAAATACAGTAGAAGAAGAATGGGTAGCTTTGAGGGATGAAGTAGTGAAGGCAGCAGAGGATCAAGTAGGTAAAAAGACGAGGGCTAGTAGAAATCCTTGGGTAACAGAAGAAATATTGAATTTAATTGATGAAAGGAGAAAATATAAAAATGCAGTAAGTGAAACAGGCAAAAAGGAATACAAACGTCTCAAAAATGAGATTGACAGGAAGTGCAAAATGGCTAAGCAAGGATGGCTAGAGGACAAATGTAAGGATGTAGAGGCCTATCTCACTAGGGGTAAGATAGATACCGCCTACAGGAAAATTAAAAAGACCTTTGGAGATAAGAGAACGACTTGTATGAATATCAAGAGCTCAGATGGAAACCCAGTTCTAAGCAAAGAAGGGAAAGCAGAAAGGTGGAAGGAGTATATAGAGGGTCTATACAAGGGCGATGTACTTGAGGACAATATTATGGAAATGGAAGAGGATGTAGATGAAGATGAAATGGGAGATATGATACTGCGTGAAGAGTTTGACAGAGCACTGAAAGACCTGAGTCGAAACAAGGCCCCCGGAATAGACAATATTCCATTGGAACTACTGACGGCCGTGGGAGAGCCAGTCCTGACAAAAGTCTACCATCTGGTGAGCAAGATGTATGAAACAGGCGAAATACCCTCAGACTTCAAGAAGAATATAATAATTCCAATCCCAAAGAAAGCAGGTGTTGACAGATGTGAAAATTACCGAACTATCAGTTTAATAAGCCACGGCTGCAAAATACTAACACGAATTCTTTACAGACGAATGGAAAAACTAGTAGAAGCCAACCTTGGGGAAGATCAGTTTGGATTCCGTAGAAACACTGGAACACGTGAGGCAATACTGACCTTACGACTTTTCTTAGAAGAAAGATTAAGGAAAGGCAAACCTACGTTTCTAGCATTTGTAGACTTAGAGAAAGCTTTTGACAATGTTGACTGGAATACTCTCTTTCAAATTCTAAAGGTGGCAGGGGTAAAATACAGGGAGCGAAAGGCTATTTACAATTTGTACAGAAACCAGATGGCAGTTATAAGAGTCGAGGGACATGAAAGGGAAGCAGTGGTTGGGAAGGGAGTAAGACAGGGTTGTAGCCTCTCCCCGATGTTGTTCAATCTGTATATAGAGCAAGCAGTAAAGGAAACAAAAGAAAAATTCGGAGTAGGTATTAAAATTCATGGAGAAGAAATAAAAACTTTGAGGTTCGCCGATGACATTGTAATTCTGTCAGAGACAGCAAAGGACTTGGAAGAGCAGTTGAATGGAATGGACAGTGTCTTGAAAGGAGGATATAAGATGAACATCAACAAAAGCAAAACAAGGATAATGGAATGTAGTCGAATTAAGTCGGGTGATGCTGAGGGAATTAGGTTAGGAAACGAGGCACTTAAAGTAGTAAAGGAGTTTTGCTATTTGGGGAGCAAAATAACTGATGATGGTCGAAGTAGAGAGGATATAAAATGTAGGCTGGCAATGGCAAGGAAAGCGTTTCTGAAGAAGAGAAATTTGTTAACATCCAGTATTGATTTAAGTGTCAGGAAGTCATTTCTGAAAGTATTCGTATGGAGTGTAGCCATGTATGGAAGTGAAACATGGACGATAAATAGTTTGGACAAGAAGAGAATAGAAGCTTTCGAAATGTGGTGCTACAGAAGAATGCTGAAGATTAGATGGGTAGATCACATAACTAATGAGGAAGTATTGAATAGGATTGGGGAGAAGAGAAGTTTGTGGCACAACTTGACCAGAAGAAGGGATCGGTTGGTAGGACATGTTCTGAGGCATCAAGGGATCACCAATTTAGTATTGGAGGGCAGCGTGGAGGGTAAAAATCGTAGAGGGAGACCAAGAGATGAATACACTAAGCAGATTCAGAAGGATGTAGGTTGCAGTAGGTACTGGGAGATGAAAAAGCTTGCACAGGATAGAGTAGCATGGAGAGCTGCATCAAACCAGTCTCAGGACTGAAGACCACAACAACAACATCTTATGCGGAGAGGTATTTCAAATTTGTGACGCACTGTTTGTAATGGAAGTTTTATAAGCCTGTGTCCTTATTGATTGGACATGATAGTTTCCGTTTCGTGGACGATGGAGGAAATGTGCGTTTTAATAGAGCTAACGTGGGAATTTTACGCGCGACCGTTGAGTAAACAGTGTGATTTCCGAACTAGAAATATCCCTCAACCGCCACTGGAGTGCGTTGCGATCGAGTATACCACGTTGGGGCCCACGTACCGTGTGCACAAGTCGCATGGTTCCTGAGCGTTCAGCAGCACGTTGAACTAGGCACGCTCAACGTTAACGTTCGCCAGCACGGTCCGTGTGCCGACGGCTTAACCGCCGGAGCAGCAGACCCTTGCGCCGTAGTTGTAGGACCAAGGTGTGGAGGCGATGGATCTGCCATGTTAGTTAAAGTCAATCGCGCCTCACAAGTTAGTAACAAACGAAACAAAGATGAAAAGTTCTCCAGACTGCAAGCAGAAAAGTCTTCAACAAATAGAGTTAGACCCGGTTAGGCGCGAGCATTGAGGAAATGGTGCACGAAGTGGAGTATGATGAGGCGTGCAGGGGTGATGGCGGCGTCGGAGAGCGAAGTCCAATCGCGACACAGCAAAAGTGAAATAGCCTCGTCGCCACTTTTATGTCTGCCTGGAGTGGCAAACATAAGTTGGAATTGGTAGCAGGACTTGACCGGGGTGAGGCGCAAGATCTGATGGCTGAGAAAAGATTAGTCTCAAAGTAAGGCGCCAGTGATCAGGAAGGTTACTTATCTTTATTCTCCACACTGAAGCAGGCACCGTCTATTGCTCTCATAGCAAATAGCTACGTAATTAACTTCACAATACAATTCACAAATCCACAGTGCAATCCAAATCGTAACTAAGTTCTAAGCCCAAGGTTGTCATATAAGATCTGTACAATAACACTTCGATATTAACACAGCTAGCGAGCAAGAGCGAGTGGCCGTGACGTCAGTTCCGTGCTCCCGTTATATCTTGTGGCCATAGAGGGAGCTGCAGGCAAGAACTATTGAATGGCGCGACGTCTTCAGCCGGAGATAGCGCCATGAACCTCCGGCGGCTGCGACGTGAAGCTAAGGCCCGTCACACGTTCCGGTATACCTTTCAGGTAAATTTGCACAGGTATACCGGAAAGGTATACCTGTGCAGGCTGGAGCACACACACGCTGCGGTAAACCGGAAGATTTTAACTCAGTCAGTCGAGAAATGGCGAGCAGACAAGAAGACGACGCGATCGCGTTAGTTGGTTTGTTAGTGGCCACGTAGTGTAAAAGGAAGCAAAAACAAAAAACGTAGTGTAAAGAGTTGCTTGCAAAGAGAAATGAATACACTCATACGAAATTACTAAAAGAGTTATGTTCAGAACCTTCAGATTATCGTAATTATTTGCGGATGACTGAAGACGTCTACCAAAAACTATTGTCGCTTGTGACTCCTTTAATACAAAGGAAAAATACAGTTATGACAACTTCTATTTCTGCCCATGAAAGACTGAGAGCTACTCTGAGGTTTCTTGCAACAGGTACATTGTATGAATGTCTCAAATATTCTACTATAATATCACCCCAAGCTCTTGGCAAAATAATTCCAGAGACATGTGATGCCATCTACAATGTGCTGAAAGGAGTGTATCTTCAGGTATGTATAATAAATACACACATTTTTTAATTCTTTTATTCTTAGTAACTCTTTTTACAATTAAAAGACAAAATTTCAACTGAAGCATAGTAATGAATAATACATGAAATTCTAAAATAATTGAAAATTTGGTATTATTTGTCAATTAAAACCATAGAAAAATTAAAAATGCCCAAAAATCAAATATTATTATCGGTAACTAAGTAAGTAGCTGCTGAGTGTGGAAGTGGAAGCTCTTGATTGGTTACGAATTCTGCAGGCGTGGTTTGTTGCGTAAACTAATCATATGAAGTAGCTGCGGTAGGACTTGGTGAGCTCGTACTTGAGCTGGGACTGGTTACATATTCGGAGCTGTATGAACTCGTTGGCACTCTAAGCATTCCCATTTCAGCTTCATATAGGAGAGCATTGGTTCTTTTTTCAACAATCAGATGCTGGCGTTTTTCCAGTGTCCTCATTCTCATTGCAATAGATTTTCCCAGTAGATCATACCTATCCTCTTGGGGCGAAGGCTTTTTAAAATGATCTCTCACTGATAGCAGAATGTCATTGGTCAGTTCCACACTTTTCCTCTTTTTTACCAAATTTGTTCGTGATATCGGGAGTTCTTTGGAATTTTGAGGACTCTCGTTTGTCTCTGAGGGTTCTTCACTGCTGGGTGTCTGTGGGGCAACATCATCGATTCCATCATGAAAGAAGCATATTATTAGACCCTAAAAGTCATTTACTCTGGTTTTATTTTTTATATCAGGAATATAATTTAAAATAAGACAAAACTATAAGATAAAAGCAACAGAAACCTTATTTGTACTTCTTTTAAACAGATAGTTTCACTGTAGTATTTTAAAATTCTGTTTCTTATTTTCTTTATAACCAAACTTTTTAAACAAGCATTGGTTCTGTGTTATTTTAAATATTATTTTCATTTTGCTTATAACAGTAAATTTATAAAGCTTGTTGCAATCAACACCGCTATACATCCACATTGTAAAAAAAAATATTATTCATTTGCTATTGTTTCAGCTTCCTGACTCGACTGAGAAATGGAAAGTTATTGTTAAAACATTTGAAGATAGATGGAATTTCCCACATTGTCTTGGTGCCATGGACGGTAAACATATAGACATAGTTCCCCCGGCGAATTCCGGATCTTTTTACTTCAACTACTAAGGCAGACACAGTGTGGTACTTCTTGCTGGATGCTAACAATCGGTTCCTTCTCGTGAATTTTGGAACTAATGGACGTGTTTCTGATGGCGGCGTTCTTCAGAATACCAAATTTTATGAAAAGTTAGAGAGTAATGAGCTCAAACTTCCAGAGCCATGCAATGTTACAGAAAATTTCGAAAATGTCCCTTACGTTTTTGTAGCTGATGACGCCTTTCCTCTTACACTTAATATTATGAAGCTTTCACGACAAGCGCAACTAGATTCAGCTCTTAAAGAAATTTACAACTACCGCATCTGTACTTAAAACTGTACAGTTTGTTTTAGAATCTACACAGATCCACCAAAACACTATGAGCACTTCCCACTGTGATATTGGATGCAGTCTGGTGGCGTTGCAGGCACATGACGTTGTAACAAAAGTACGTAAGTGGAGCAGACACGGCCAAGGGAACGCCCTAGCGAAGATATGGGCTGCAAATGGAGAAATTCATTATGCGACTTTGACAATGGGCAGATTGTTATTACACTAAGCCTTGAATGATATCTCGAAAACGGCGAAGGTGGTCGAGTATTCACATACTACTGTCGTGATGAACATCTACGGAAAGAGGTAGAAGGACAGTTAAACTACCACTAGGCGCTAAGTGGCTACACGTCCACGACTCTTCACAGAACATGAGCCACACGGGGTAGCCGAGCGGTCTGAGGCACCTTGTCACAAGTCCTCCCTCGGGCATGGGTGTGTGTGTTGTCCTTAATGTAAGTTAGTTTAAGTTAAATTACGTAAAGTGTAAGCTTAGAAACCGATGACCTCAGCAGTTTGGTCCCGTAAGATCTTACCACAAATTTCCAGAACGTGAGACTTGGAGGCTTGTCTGCTCTGTAAAGGACAGGTGGTGACCCATGGCGCTGCTGCAGAAGGAGCACAATCCAGGTGCTTGCACAAGTGTTTTGCAGCACACTATTCATCGTACAATGTTGAACATGGAGCTCTATTGCAGCCCACCCTATGTGTTCATATATTGACCCAACAACATCGTCAATTACGATTGCAGTGGACATGAGCCATCGTGAATCGATAACCAATCTATGGAAACGTGCTGGCCTTTTTAGGAAATCATATCTTTGGACAATAGGTCGATGGTCGTCTCCACAAACGCTGTCATTGAGGTGAACAGTGGCTCAAAACGTGCAGCACGCCATGGACGCAGACAGGTAGGAACAGTATTATCCTATGGGAGACATTCTCCTGCACTTGCATGGGACCTGAGTAGGGAAACAAGGCCAGCATGAAGACAATTTGTTAGTGTGAGTTGCGTACATCAGGGGCAAGTATGCACTCAGGGGCAAACCTATTGTTCTCTTTTCATTGACAGGTCATTAATCTATTGTTAATCTAAGAGGATTAAGACCCCCTCAGGATAATCCTTCCTTTCGATTGACAGGTCCTTAACCTATCGTTCCCCCACCCCTCCCACTCCCCCTCCTCCTCCCACCCACTTAGGAAAACTCCAACCCAGTCCCCTCCCCCTTGCTGATACAGGTACACTTTCAGGTCTGAGTTATTTTAATAGCCCCCTCTCACTCTTATCAGTTTGTTTGCTACTTAATTAAATTGATCAATTAATTAATCCCTCTCCCTCTGGTAAATCGTACATCCCTCCCCCTCCCATCTCCACCTCCCCTCCTCTACCTGGAAATTGGCGGCTCTGTGGTGAAGGATCTCATGACAGGAAATCCAAGGGTATATTATTTATTTACAAAAATTCAGTTTGCCCACCATTCTCTGTTGTTTGGGAAGATGCAGGTCTTGTAACAAGTGATTAAATCAATCGCTTTTTTTTCATTCTGATAGCGCAATGAATACCATCATGAAACACCCATCACACTGTTAAAAATTTTCAATCGCGAAGCATGCGCCATCCACTGGACCGTAGAGAACGCCACCCGCACAGACTGCCGGCAGTTGGGGTGCATCGGTGGCTCCCGCAAGGCGACGATTCGGCCGTCAGCTGTCGGGTCACACGCAGGTGTCCGTCTGAGTGCCGCAACTGGTCAGGCGGCGGCATCCCTTTCGAACTTGACACCTGAGAAATTTCCATCGAATCACGTGATCTTTCTTTGTTTCTACTCGTGTCCTGCTGGGCCAGCACGCCTGTCGATCGCCGTCTGGCCGAAGCGCAAGCAAAACAGCGTTTACCCTTTAAACCTGATACGGGGTACTGACGCACACGAGAAGTCTGTCCTTCCAAGGCAAAAGTCTATTAAAGGATCGATTCCGCCATGGACTCTTAAGCTCCCCCGGCCTGCTGGTGCACTTTCATGGGTTGTATGTCACGAACTGCTTCAGGAATTATTACACCTGATGTTTCCGAATATTGTTACATGCATAACCTAGAGAGAGAGGAAGAGAGAGAGAGAGGAAGAGAGAGAGAGAGGAAGAGAGAGAGAGAGAGAGAGCGCGCGCTTTGCAGATGACGCGAGAATATTTAAACAGTTCCGAGGAATATCGCCACCGCCACACTCGAACACGAACTCGAAAAGAAAAAGACCACGACACAGTTGTGAAACCGTCCGACAGAAACTTCGCGCGCTTTTGTGGGAAATACACTTGCCTTCGAGCACGTGTTGGTTGGTTGTTTTGGGGAAGGAGACCAGACAGCGAGGTCATCGGTCTCATCGGATTAGGGAAGGAAGTCGGCCGTGCCCTTTGAAAGGAACCATCCCGGCATTTGCCTGGAGCGATTTAGGGAAATCACGGAAAACCTAAATCAGGATGGCCGGACGCGGGATTGAACCGTCGTCCTCCCGAGCACGTGTTAATTTACTAGTTACGAAATCCAACTGAATATGTCTCTAAATGCACTTTCAAGAAGATCGATGCACAGTAGTTTGCTTCAATTTTGCGATGTATACCGCCACAGACTCTAAAAAAAACTGTTGCACGCTTGTGAAACCTCTCAGTCTACGTCCACTACTCCAGAATATTTGCGCACTAAACAAATTCGGTAAAGTACTTAACGATCAAATACATTTGCAGTTGTTGCTGTAAACAATTTGTGTTAAGTACAATCACACACGTGAACGTGGAATGGAAATACATTAGGGCAAAATACATTCGAAAAAAATACATTTCTAAAATAAATGAAAACAAATCCACTGCGTCGAAACTCTCAAGATGATGCTGCAAAATATTAGTAGACACACTATCACAGTAGTTTGGTGCACGAAGCACAGTCTTAGCTGGGGACTGGCAAAGCGGCGGCACGTCCGTCCACGGGCGCAGCTCACGACAGAGAGTTGTGCAGCCCGGAAGCTGGGGCTTTCCCGACCGGATCCAAGAGCGCACGAAAACCGCAGCCGGCCAGACCAGCACCAACTTGTCATGCGAGCTCAGACCAGTATTCATCTTCAGGCGGGGTAAAATGTCGCACTCCTATTGGTTCCCTGGGTAAAATGGCGAGTGGAATGGTCAGAGGTTATACAAATCCTCGTGGTGGTACATTCGATAATCTGCTATCGTCCGCCGCGGGGTCGGCTCGACTGTGTTGTTCTCGCTTGTGCACATCAGTTTGCTCTTTCTTTTTGCGTGTGTGCTACCGTTTTAGCCGAAAAAAAGGAATGTTCAGCAGCAGATCAAGCACCGTTGGTAGTGTCAGTGATGGCAGACGCCCGACGCAACGAGAATTACCAGCTAAGCGTATACTTAATTTAATAGATCGAGGTCGGATTTCGCACTGTATATTTCCATAAAAAGTTTCGCAGTATTGGCTCAGATGGCTCTGAGCACTATGCGACTTAACTTCTGAGGCCATCAGTCGCCTAGAACTTAGAACTAATTAAACCTAACTAACCTAAGGACATTACACACATCCATGCCCGAGGCAGGATTCGAACCTGCGACCGTATCAGTCACGCGGTTCCAGACTGAAACGCCTAGAACCGCACGGCCACAACGGCCGGCTTCGCAGTATTAAGTTCAGGTTTAGTTGTTAATTTTTTTTTCTTTAGCATACATCCACCAAATCATAAAATACTTGGAGGCAGAGGTCCAACAGCGGCAGCAATATCATCGTATATATACACTACACTACACCCCGAAGATGACGTGCTACAGACGCGAAATTTAACCGACAGGAAGAAGATGCTGTGATATGCCAATGATTAGGTTTTCAGAGCATTCACACAAGGTTGGTGCCAGTGGCGACACCTACAACGTGCTGACATGGGGAAAGTTTCCAACCGATTTCTCATACACAAACAGCAGTTGACCGGCCTTGCCTGGTGAAACGTTGTTGTGATGTCTTGTGTACGGAGGAGAAATGCGTACCATCACGTTTCCGACTTTGATAAAGGTCGGATTGTAGCCTATCGCGATTGCGGTTTATCGTATCGCGACACTGCTGCTCGCGTTGGTCGAGATCCAATGACTGTTAGCAGAATATGGAATCGGTGGGTTCAGGAGGGTAATACGGAACGCCGTGCTGGATCCCAACGGCCTCGTATCACTAGCAGTCGAGATGACAGGCATATTATCCGCGTGGCTGTAACGGATCGTACAGCCACGTCTCGACCCCTGAGTCAACAGATGGGGACGTTTGCAAGACAACAACCACCTGCACGAACAGTTCGACGACGTTTGCAGCAGCATGGACTATCAGCTCGGAGACCATGGTTGCCGTTGCCCTTGACGCTGCATCACAGACAGGATTGCCTGCAATGGTGTACTCAACGACGAACCTGGGTGCACGAATGGCAAAACGTCATTTTTTCAGATGAATCCAGGTTCTGTTTACAGCATTATGTTGGTCGCATCCGTGTTTGGTGACATCGCGGTGAACACACATTGGAAGCGTGTATTCGTCATCGCCATACTGGCGTGTCACCCGGCGTGATGGTATGGGGTGCCATTGGTTACACGTCTCAGTCACCTCTTTTTCCCATTGACAGCACTTTGAACAGTAGACGTTACATTTCAGACGTGTTACGACCCGTGGCTCTGCGAAACCCTACATTTCAGCAGGATAATGCACGACCGCATGTTGCAGATCGTGCACGGGCCTTTCTGGATACAGAAAATGTTCGACTGCTGCCCTGGCCAGCACATTCTCCAGATCTCTCACCAATTGAAAACATCTGGTCCATGGTGGCCGAGCAACTGGCTCGTCACAATACGCCAGTCACTACTCTTGATGAACTGTGGTATCGTGTTGAAGCTGCATGGGCAGCTGTACCTGTATACGCCATCCAAGCTCTGTTTGACTCAATGCTCAGGCGTATCAAGGCCGTTATTACGGCCAGCGGTGACTGTTCTGGGTATCGATTTCTCAGGATCTATGCACCCAAATTGCGTGAAAATGTAATCACATGTCAGTTCTAGTATAATATATTTGTCCAATGAATACCCGTTTATATTCTGCATTTCTTCTTGGTGTAGCAATTGGCCAGTAGTGTATTTTTCATAATTTACTTAATACGTTGTTGTTGCTGTAGATGCTTTCGAGGACCAAAATCGATAAACGTTACTTCGTTTTTCATTTCACTAAGAATGTCGTATTGTTTGATTAAATTTCATTGTATTGTAATACGGTTTTTTTTGTGAGTGTATATTCTAAATAAATAAATAAATAAATAAATAAATAAATAAATATATATATATATATATATATATATATATATATATATATATATATATATATTCTTTGTTTCCTGTAGCTTCTTTGTGTATATGATTTTACTCGTATTATTAGATTATTGTGTTGCAGACGATATGGTGGAGATGAATAGATGGACCCTCCCCAATTCAGGTGAGGGCGAAATGCGACACTGGGTGGAGGAGATGGAGGAATACCTTTGTCGTAGTGAGGAGATGAGGGAGATGTCAAGGAGCAGAGTGAAACAGATAATACATACTAACTCTGCTTACAAATAATCAGTGTTCTTTCTTTCCCTGCAGCAGCAGCGACAGCAGGCAATGTCTAGAATGTTGTACTTTTTTTTCGTTATTCTACAGCGGCTGCGTCAGGGGAACAATTACCGCAATACGCCGTCAGTCGCTCTGCGAGAAGCAGCTGCCGCCGCCGCCGCCGACGACGACGACGAGCCTACCTCCGCCGCCTCTGCACCGCCCGATGCAGCACTGCTCTGGTATCCATGGACAGCCATCCCTCAGGCTACCAGGTCAGGGCTGCAGCAACCACGCTGCTCGCAGCGGCCCGATTTCGCAGCATCTCCTCCTCCTCCTTCACCTCCCCCTCCTCCTCCTCCGCCGTCACGCTCTCGCCGATCACGTGAAGTGCGGCACATACCCCTGTCCACCTCGCCAACTCCATTGACTAGTTGTAGTTACAATATCAGTGAATCTGGTTATCGTAAGTTCCCTCTCCAGTCTTTTAGTGAAGGACGTCAGGTCAGTGACACCATACGGCAGAATACTTAGTGATTGCAGACGCCTTTGAGGAGTGAATCTCGTTCACGAGGTTTGAGAATCCGGCAGGAGGGCACCGCGACCCTGTTGGTTTTCTAAGGATATGCCTTCCTCACGTTGAAAAGGAGGTCCTCAAAGAAGTCAATTATCCCCAATATCCCGCCATTAAATGCAGTGCAGTGCTGTGCATCAGACTGTCGCATCCCCCCTGAGTTGATTCTGGACTGAAGAGACAGCTCTTCATTATCTTTGGGGGGGGAAATGGTGTGATAACGCGAAGCACGTCAGTCGCCAAGTAGTTTCGTAAATCCAGCTTGAGTGCCACACTAGGCCGGTTTTCCATGATGGAAGTCAGAGGATCAGCTAAAGTACTCAGCCGAATACTAAACCTGGACGTTCATACACATGTTTATGACCGGTAAATGGAGGATCTAGCTATATCAAACAACCTAAAGATATAGCTACGGCAATAGGCAGGCATGTATTAATGTCAAAAATAAAACCGATCAGGCTTGTTTTGCGTGGTCAATCCTGGCTTGCGAGAGAAATTACGGTGTATATCCAGAGTGCACATCTCAATATGGTAGATACCTTGACGTTCATAAGTGTTATAACTTCGATGGTGTCGAGTTCCCCTTCAAGATCCAGGACAAACCTAAATTTGAGGCACAGAATACCGGTATAACGGTTCATATTTATGGCCTGGAGCAGAAAAGCAAGTCATATGAGCAGGACAAGCATATTGTCACCAACTCCCTCCATTTTGCAAAATTTTCTGGTGAGCATGAGTTGCATGTAAACGTGCTGCTCTTGGCTCTAAGCGCTATGAGACTTAACATCTGAGGTCATCAGTCCCCTAGACGTAGAACTACTTAAACCTAACTAACATAAGGACATCACACACAACCATGCCCGAGGCAGGATGCGAACCTGTGACCATAGCAGCAGCGCGGTTCCGGACTGAAGCGCCTACAACCGCTCGGCCACAACACCCGATGCTGCTCTTGTCTGAAGGTGATAATTATCAGTATGTTTGGATCAAAGACGGGTCCCACTTTCTCGCTTCCAAGATGAATCAACATGAACATAAACAGCATATTTGCTTAAGGTGTCTCAATTATTTTTCCACAGACAAATTATTAGCGGTGCACCTAGTAGATTGCACTTCCAAAGACCCAGTACACGTCATTATGCCTACTGAGGAACACAAATTCATACAGTTTAAAAATGCTCACCATCGGGAGCAATGCCCATCTGTAATGTGCTCCTCCTCGCTTCTGTGACCCACAGTGAAGGTGCCCCCATTGCCTCACAAGCCACCTTTACAGAAAAACATGTACTATATGTGTCAGCGTACCAAACTGTATCGTCCTATGATTCAAGTCTTAACCGCTCAAAATCTTATGTCAGGGATAATCCTGAGCTCACTGAGCTTTAGAAACTTTCATAGACATTGATAAGCTTTTAGCAACAACGTTCCCATGAGCAAATCGAAGAAGAATGAAGATTTGTATAATAACGCTGTTGGCTGTCATATTTGTGGGTTGCCATTAGACATAAAAACGGGTACTGCTCTTAGAGACCACTTTCATCATACGGGGGAGTCCTGTGGCACAGCTCACAATACGTGCAATTTGAAGTACCAGTTACCAAGGCATACACACGTTTTCTTCCATAACATAAGCGGGCATGATGCTCACATTCTAGTTGAGCATTTGGCTGATATCGGAATGGAGAAAACTCAGTGTCCTACCTGAGAGCATCGAGAAATACTAAGGAAAGACGCCAAGAATTACACTCGACATCCTTGATATGTTACGTTTTATCCAGGCACCACTCCAGAAACTCGTTGAACCTCTACCTCAGGAGGATATGCAAGTCACTCGAGCTGCATTTCCCGACGGGGAAATGTTTCAGCTTCTGATTAAGAAGGGGCTTTTCCATACGAGTAAGTGGATAATATGGCGAAACTAAACGAACCAGGCTACCTGACATAACTGCATTCTCCAGCAACCTTACAGGCAATGCCATAATGGATGCAGAGTATGAGCATGCCGTGAATGTCTGGCAGGAATTCAACATCTCCACTTCAGGAGAATATGCACAATTTTACATGGACATGTATGTGCACTTGCTTGCGGACGTTTCTGAGAAATTCGGTAGTCTGCGCATGGCCATATATTCTCTGGATCCTGCCTTTTATTACATGGCTCCTGGGTAACCTTTCGACGCAGTGCTCAAGAAAATGAAATGCAGTATCGAACTATTGACCAATCCTGACACGCTTCTTTTCTTTGTGCGAGGGATCCGTGGGGGACCTCGCCATTGTGACCATAGGCACACAAAGGCAAATAATCCACAGATGGAGACAGGCTCAAAGCATCCGTTGATTCGAGTTACGGACCTGGATGTTAATAACTTATAGGGCCATGCCATGCAGCAGTCACTGCCGATTGCTGAGTTTCGATGGGTGCCTGAAGACGAATGTAAGCGATTAGGAGGAAAAATCATGGGTGGTATGGCAGCTGATTCTGATGTAGGGTATGTGGTGGAGGAAGAACTCACGTAGCACAACGATTTGGTGCTTCATCCATGGCAACTAGTTTCACTAGAAGGCTTCATCACAGAACTGATAACAACACTGGGGAATAAGCTGAGATAGATTACTCATTATCTTAATCTCCAGGAGTGTGTCTGTTTGGGGATGGAGTTGGGTAGAACCTCCCAGGCTATCTCCTTCAAGCAGTCCTCCTGATTGAAGGAGTATATTGATTTGAATACGAGACAGAGAGCTTCTGCAACGTGTGACTTTGAGAAAGATTTATACATACTGATGAATAATTCAATTTTCGATAAAACAATGGAGAATTTGATGGAATGGGGGAATGGATGAGAGGGAGAGAATGAGAGAGAGAGGGATAGTGAGAGTGTGTCCTAAGAGTAGTAGTATGACCCTTTTATCATAGTGTAAGTAATTTTGAGTACATGTGTGTGTGTGTGTGTGTGTGTGTGTGTGTGTGTGTGTGTACACATAAGTATTTATGCATACTATGTACACATGTACGAGGTGCGACAAATTAACGAGACTGATTTTCTTCGCAAGATGTTGCAACCCTGCAGGCTTGTGTAGGCACAATATCTTTGACCTTGGTCTACAAGCTGCTTCTAGTCCAAGGTGGTACATCGATGCAACTGCTCAGTCGTGAGTTGTGCTGTAATAAGTTAACACGTGTTTGTGTCTCTCGTCACGAAAATGGAACCGCATAATATTGCGCAATGGTATGCCATTTCTTTTTGCGTTAAATTGGGTGAAAACGCGACAACTTACGGTAAGCTTCAGAAAGCTTTTGGAAACGGGGTTATGTCAAGAGATCAAGTTTTCCATTGGCATAAAATGTTTAGTGAAGGCAGAACGAATGTTGAAGATGAAGACCGCCGTGGACGACCATCAACCTCACGGATGGATGTCAACTTTTCCAGGGTGCATGAACTCGTATGATTGCAGAATTACTGAACATCAATCGAGAAACGGTTCATCTAATAATAACTGAAGGTCTTGGTATGAGAAAGATTTGTGCAAAAATTGTCCCCAAAAATCTCACACCACAACAGCGAGAAACGCGGAAAAATGTGGCAGCCAATCTGTTAGAGCAAACGGAAATCAATCCAGAATTGTTGAGCTGTGTTATCACTGGTGATGAAAGTTGGTTTTTTCAGTACGATCCAGAGACAAAACGCCAAAGTTCGCAATGATGCTCAAAGGGATCACCCAGACCAAGAAAAGCTCGCACGTCGAAGTCAAAAATGCGTGCTTGTGTGCTTCTTTGATTCCAAGGGAATTGTTCGTAAAGAGTGGGTGCCTCCTGAACAAATAGTTAACCAATATTACTACAAAGAAATTTTAGACGGACTTCATAAAAGAGTTCTTTGTGTCCATGCCAATATTGCTGATAATTGGATTCTCTATCACGATAATGCGCCATCGCCTACTGTTCTGTCACTACAGCAATTTTTAACCTCAAAACAAATTTCAGTACTACCACAGCCACCTTATTCACCAGATATCGCTCCGTGCGACTTTTTTCTATTTCCTTCAGTCAAAACGGCGGTCAAGGGACACGATTTTCAAACAACACAAGATTTCCAAAAAGCTGTGATGAGGGTCTTGGAGGATATTACAGAAGATGAGTTCCAGAAATGTTACCATAAATGGCAGAAGCGCTGGAAAAAGTGTGTGCAATCAGAAGGGAACTACTTTGAAGGAGACAACAATAAACTTGACTAAAACAGTAAGCAACATTCTTTTTCACATCAGTCTCATTACTTTATTGTCGCACCTCATATATACACACATGCACGCACACATAGCCATGTGTGGAAAATAAAGAGAAAAAAAGAAAAAGAAATACACTCCTGGAAATGGAAAAAAGAACACATTGACACCGGTGTGTCAGACCCACCATACTTGTTCGGACACTGCGAGAGGGCTGTACAAGCAATGATCACACGCACGGCACACCGGACACACCAGGAACCGCGGTGTTGGCCGTCGAATGGCGCTAGCTGCGCAGCATTTGTGCACCGCCGCCGTCAGTATCAGCCAGTTTGCCGTGGCATACGGAGCTCCATCGCAGTCCTTAACAATGGTAGCATGCCGCGACAGCGTGGACGTGAACCGTATGTGCAGTTGACGGACTTTGAGCGAGGGCGTATAGTGGGCATGCGGGAGGCCGGGTGGACGTACCGCCGAATTGCTCAACACGTGGGGCGTGAGGTCTCCACAGTACATCGATGTTGTCACCAGTGGTCGGCGGAAGGTACACGTGCCCGACGACCTGGGACTGGACCGCAGCGACGCACGGATGCACGCCAAGACCGTAGGATCCTACGCAGTGCCGTAGGGGACCGCACCGCCACTTCCCAGCAAATTAGGGACACTGTTGCTCCTGGGGTATCGGCGAGGACCATTCGCAACCGTCTCCATGAAGCTGGGCTACGGTCCCGCACATCGTTAGGCCGTCTTCCGCTCACGCCCCAACGTCGTGCAGCCCGCCTCCAGTGGTGTCGCGACAGGCGTGAATGGAGGGACGAATGGAGACGTGTCGTCTTCAGCGATGAGAGTCGCTTCTGCCTTGGTGCCAATGATGGTCGTATGCGTGTTTGGCGCCGTGCAGGTGAGCGCCACAATCAGGACTGCATACGACCGAGGCACACAGGGCCAACACCCGGCATCATGGTGTGGGGAGCGATCTCCTACACTGGCCGTACACCACTGGTGATCGTCTCCATGGGAGAATAGCAGCCTGCATTGCTGCGAAAGGTGGATATACACTGTACTAGTGCCGACATTGTGCATGCTCTGTTGCCTGTGTCTATGTGCCTGTGGTTCTGTCAGTGTGATCATGTGATGTATCTGACCCCAGGAATGTGTCAATAAAGTTTCCCCTTCCTGGGACAATGAATTCACGGTGTTCTTATTTCAATTTCCAGGAGTGTATATGTATATACACACCATGTGTGGCAAAGAAAAAAAGTTTTAAAAATATTAACATATTAACAAAGCATAAATAGAAAAATATATTTGTATTTCTATTTATTCACATGTAACGTATGTTCTACCCATAAAAATATATATCTTTGCACCATGTGCATCTTGTAAATAGAATAGTTTTTAAGTTTCTCACCTGCCACTAGCCATCCAAGTCTGAATAGTTTTTCAGTGTGTGTGTATATATACACTATATACAGTCACACACAGTCCATCAGAATTATTATTATTATTGTAAAAATATTTGCTATTGGAGCTGTTGAAATTAGATTCTAAGTTCGCACAGTTCATCAGAATTATTGAGAAAGCTATGCTACTGCGACTGTGAAATTTAGTTCACGTAGATGATAATACCTGCGTGGTTGAATGATTGAAGTGACGTCACCATATCTTTGTAGGGTATGCCAGGATCATCCTAGTGAATTCCATGGTAGAAATAGAGTTAACCACTTTGCACTCTTCGTTGTCTTAGCACACTTCACATCCTTGAAAGACCTTGGTGATTCAATATTTGCTGAGAGTGCCTCTATTATTCCTGCATCTTCTCTGTATGCTATGAATGCAACATCTTTGAATATGAACTGTCTATGCTCATTATCACAGAAACTCTGAACGTCTGTAATGATGTTCACGCCTTGAGATGCCATTGTGGAATGCTCTAGGTATGGCGCAGCACCCGTTCATTTATACAGCTCGTTGCAAAACACCAGTGAGTGGGCAGTAGTTGATCACACAGTCATGTAGAACTAGAGCATACGCAGAAGTGTGTTCTGGGACATTTGTCGAAGATTCAAATTCAATTTGTACATCTATAGGTCCAGACTTAATTACTTCATTCTGTTTCCAGCAGTCTATTACGATGATCGGTGATAGCTCCTTGAACTTCCGTGGACTGAGTAGACACCCTCCTCCTTCCTCTTCAGCACTTTCATAGTAAGAAGCACGAAGCCTCGCATACATGTCATATGCTAGACTGTATATATTTTCATCCCACTGCAGGTGTAAATTGCCACATGCTTAGAATTCTGAATTCAGGTAGATTCTGGCGTTAGTCATGTTGCAATTGTCGAGTACAGTGGAATCATTTGCTATATTCCCTCTTCTACCAGTCTGAAATGCAAGTATGATGAATCTAGGCGTCTCTAGATGTGAAGAGGTTTTAATAGCCCATGTCTGTCTGCTCACAGTCGGTAACACTGGGTACTCGAAAACCTTCCACGAGCGAAATGTCAGTGACAGAAATGAACCGGAATTAAAGACTTTTAAATGCTTCAAATGCACCTCGTCTGATACACTGACGTGAGACATTTTCCATATTATCTTGCTGATTGTGATCATATTCTCCTCTTGAGCTCCTTGAATGTATGAGTTACTAGCCACCCCAATCCGTATCAGAATGGGTTCCTGTTTAGCATTCATAATAATCTGCCTCATGTCCTCAGATTAGCACTTAAGCATTTTAGAGGTATTCATGCCGTAAATCGCTTCTACTCTGCAACTGTTCTATCTGTCGGATTGTCTATGAACCATCCCACATTTTCTATACAATTCAAATCCGTGGGCAAAGCAGAGACGTATGTTTTAAGGGTTGATGTTATGCCGACAATGCGTGTATGGTCGATCTCAGACCCATTGAGTTCATAGCATATATCTTGAAACAGAAATGCTAGAGTGTTACTTGTAATCTTGGATCCCAATGTAGTGTTGCCATATGTTTTCTTGAATGATCCCTCCAAATATATGAAACTCTTGCATGGAAGCATCAGTGCGACTTGATGCTGCACGACAATCCTAATTTCATCATTCTTGTTAAATGTGGCTAAAGCGTAAGGTTTATGCGAGAAGCATTCCTGTCATATAGTTCTCTCATCATACTCTACCGGACTGGTTATATTGAGTGAAGACGTCATTGCGCAGTTTCAAGCCAACTGATTTAAGAGACTCGTAGTTCGCAAGTGTTATCACTTTGCTGTTCGGTAGCGAAGTGACATGTTGTGGATTGCATACACTTGTTTTATACTGTACACCCATCCCGCCTTAGATGTAATCATACAATGATCTCCTCACCACGAAAGTCAACAAGTTGGTTATTCTGGTCCACAATATGCAAACCCAATTACTCTAATGCCTGAACTGTCACTGGAAGGTACATTGCATTGGTAGGACTCTCAACAATCTTACACCCTGTTGCAACCAAGGGTAAGAATCCGCAAATAGTATGAATCAGACTCTCATTGAGATAGGAGTCCGTTGCAGTGTTACACACGACTCAGATTGTGCTGACAGTCAGTATGTCCACATCACATCTGACTTGTAAAATTTACTTGGATCCTTCTTCAAAACCTGCCCTTTTGTGAACCCCAGTAGGCGCCCTATTGAACCTTTCTAGTTAAAGTCAATCGTTGCATTTACAGTCCTTATCTCATATTTAAGTGTACTGATTTTTGCACGTAGCTCAATACATTTTCAAGACTGTTTTAAGACTTTGTTTAAATCGTCGATATTGTAGGCATCAGGTTCTACTTCCACATGTCATTTTCATCACTGATATCCAGATGCAGTTTGTTATTAGTTTCGGTGATATTCTGGATGCTGTTGTATGTCTCCAGTCCAATCAATGCAATACTCCATTCACCAATGCTCAAATCAATTGTTGTTGTTGTTGTTGTTGTGGTCTTCAGTCCTGAGACTGGTTTGATGCAGCTCTCCAAGCTACTCTATCATGTGCAAGCTTCTTCATCTCCCAGTACCTACTGCAACCTACATCCTTCTGAATCTGCTTAGTGTATTCATCTCTTGGTCTCCCTCTACGACTTTTACCCTCCACGCTGCCCTCCAATGCTAAATTTGTGATCCCTTGATGCCTCAAAACATGTCCTACCAACCGATCCCCTCTTCTAGTCAAGTTGTGCCACAAACTTCTCTTCTCCCAATCCTATTCAGTACCTCCTCATTAGTTACGTGATCTACCCACCTTATCTTCAGCATTCTTCTGTAGCACCACATTTCGAAAGCTTCTATTCTCTTCTTGTCCAAACTAGTTATCGTCCATGTTTCACTTCCATACATGGCTACACTCCATACAAATACTTTCAGAAACGACTTCCTGACACTTAAATCTATACTCGATGTTAACAAATTTCTCTTCTTCAGAAACGATTGCCTTGCCATTGCCAGTCTACATTTTATATCCTCTCTACTTCGACCATCATCAGTTATTTTACTCCCTAAATAGCAAAACTCCTTTACTACTTTAAGTGTCTCATTTCCTAATCTAATTCTAATTTCCTAATCTAAAAAAAATAGTAGAAGGTATCTCCGTTTTTCATAACATAAGACCCACAGTGGAGTCCGGGACCTCCAGCAATATCTAAATTCACAATACCACATTCACTAGTTTTCCACATAATCTTCGGTAATCAAATCAATTAGCAGAACGTAATTTGCACGCAATGCAGATGTTCATTCTTTTAAAGTCAAAGAGTATGACATTGCATCTGAACTTCAACAAACAAAGGAAGGTTTAATGCTCCTCCTTATATATTCTGCTTCTTCTTTGTAAACGTTAAGCCCGGTCCACACGCAACGATCTGTCTGCGCAGACATTGGCGCAGATGTCTGTACATGCAAAAGATCGCTGCAAATTTGGTGTGTTCACACGACACAAACCCCAATCTACTACTCGCCCGCCATCTGTCGGTGTAGAAAAGAAAAATCCGTGGCAAGCGACTACGCTCCCCGTAAACGTCAAAAATTTAATTCAGTTATTTTGAAATATAGAAATGGAGGAAGTACTGTTGTGGTCTGTGTTCGCAACTTGTGTTGCAAAAAACATACAGACCAACCGCAGGAAACAGAGAAGGCGGTCAAAATGGTGTAGACAGTGGTTGCTAAAGCGAAAGCAGTTTTCTCACGTACATTTACTGCGAGAGTTGCAGGGCGAACCTGTTTTGTTTTACATTACCTCGTGTTCCATTTCCTGGCACATTGACACTCCAAATTCAACTTCAATTGTACTCCTGCTTGGTCTCGGCGTTTCTTGATCACTAAGAAAGCCAAGCAGATCAAAATACCATAACGTTGGCTGGTATACTTGATCTACTCTTACACCAGATCTTCTAGATTTCTGAACTTTGGATAACTCTTTTCGGTAAACAGTTCGCTGACAGACTTAATTTACTTAGCTTTCCTTCATGAACTCATCCTTCAGGACAGCGTAAATAGCTTCACATGTGTTGGGTATTATTTTACTCAACGCTTGTTTCGATATTGCAGTTGAAAATTCCAAATCCTTGTAGCTCCTTCCTGTTGCTAGGAATCTTAATGTTACCGCCAGCCGTTCATGAGGAGAAATTGCCCTTCTCATACAAGTATTTTTTCTCATAATATGAGGGGTTACAAGCTTTAAGAGATAATTATAAGTTTCGACATCCATCCGCAAATAATTTCGCCAGTTCGCAACGAATTTTTTTTATTTTTTTTATTACCGTTTCTCTGTTTGCCGAGGCGTCAACTGCCCGCAATTTTTCAATTACAGCATTGTATGCTGCTGCCTTTTTGTCTCGGTCACTATATTCTTTACTTTTAATCTTTCACAAACATGGGTGGTTTCTATATATTTCAATGAATTCACTTACAAACTCTCGAGAACACTGACGAGTATCAGCCATTTTAATGCCCTATGCGCACAAATACAAACACTAGACTGAGCAAACAGCTGTTTCGTGCCAGATTTGCGGCGATCTCCTGTCCACACGCTCCAACTTGTCTGCGCAGATGTGGTTTGAACCCACAGATTTGAAAGGTTTCGCTCAAACCTCCAACTCCAACTTCCAGGTTTGCACACACCTCAGGTTGGTGCAAATCTTCTGTCCACACGCAACGATCTGTCCGCGCAGATGTAATGTGCACAGACATTTGCGCAGACAGATCGTTGCGTGTGGACGGGCCTTTAGAGAAACGTGATGCATAGATGTCCGCAGAGGTGTGTATTAAAGTCCTGATAGCGACGAAAATTGTAGATCATACGTCTTCTGCGACTGAAATATCGTTGTAATTCATCTGGCGGTTGCAGGTCACCAAATGAGTCGAAATAGTAGAAAGTATCTCCGTTTTTCATAACATAAGACACACAGTGGAGTCCGGGACCTCCAGCAATATCTAAATTCACAGTGCCACATTCACTAGTTTTCCACATAATCTTCGGTAATATATCCCGCATAAGCACACCACGGAATCTTGGAATGTTGAATTTTTCTTCTAACAAACTTAAGAAGATCAGTATTTGTGAGTGGCCGATCTGGTAGCACTGTTAATGGACTTTTTTGTATTTATGAATAGACGAAGCCATTTCCTGTACCGTTTCAAGTATAGTCCTTTTCCAGTGGCTGTGGCCTGTGGCTTCCATCATGCGGTTATGTCTTCTTGCCTCTTTTAACTGCGCTTGGCAGTTTACCGCTTTCTTGACTGTTTTGGCAATAGCCGCAGCACCATCAGTGAGGGACCCTACCGCCAAGAGCGCAGAGAGGGCTGGAATGAGGAATGGAAGAAAACCACCAATCGCCTTGGGTATTGGTAGAACTCGAGGTGCTTTCACCGATCATCTTCTTCTTTCCGCAACTTTCTGCTTCAGAGTGTTTTCAGCTTCATACATCTCTGTCAGGATAGAGTTTCATGACTCGCTTGAAATTCATCACCCCTAAACTCAGCTTAATTTTTCCATGTATGGTTGTTGTTGTTGTTGTGGTCTTCAGTCCTGAGACTGGTTTGATGCAGCTCTCCATGCTACTCTATCCTCTGCAAGCTTCTTCATCTCCCAGTACCTACTGCAACCTACATCCTTCTGAATCTGCTTAGTGTATTCATCTCTTGGTCTCCCTCTACGATTTTTACCCTCCACGCTGCCCTCCAATGCTAAATTTGTGATCCCTTGATGCCTCAAAACATGTCCTACCAACCGATCCCTCCTTCTAGTCAAGTTGTGCCACAAACTTCTCTTCTCCCCAATCCTATTCAATACCTCCTCATTAGTTACGTGATCTACCCACCTTATCTTCAGCATTCTTCTGTAGCACCACATTTCAAAAGCTTCTATTCTCTTCTTGTCCAAACTGGTTATCGTCCTTGTTTCACTTCCATACATGGCTACACTCCATACAAATACTTTCAGAAACGACTTCCTGACACTTAAATCTATACTCGATGTTAACAAATTTCTCTTCTTCAGAAACGATTTCCTTGCCATTGCCAGTCTACATTTTATATCCTCTCTACTTCGACCATCATCAGTTATTTTACTCCCCAAATAGCAAAACTCCTTTACTACTTTAAGTGTCTCATTTCCTAATCTAATCCCCTCAGCATCACCCGATTTAATTTGACTACATTCCATTATCCTCGTTTTGCTTTTGTTGATGTTCATCTTATATCCTCCTTTCAAGACACTGCCATTCCGTTCAACTGCTCTTCCAAGTCCTTTGCTGTCTCTGACAGAATTACAATGTCATCGGCGAACCTCAAAGTTTTTACTTCTTCTCCATGAATTTTAATACCTACTCCGAATTTTTCTTTTGTTTCCTTTACTGCTTGCTCAATATACAGATTGAATAACATCGGGGAGAGGCTACAACCCTGTCTCACTCCTTTCCCAACCACTGCTTCCCTTTCATGCACCTCCACTCTTATAACTGCCATCTGGTTTCTGTACAAATTGTAAATAGCCTTTCGCTCCCTGTATTTTACCCCTGCCACCTTCAGAATTTGAAAGAGAGTATTCCAATTAACGTTGTCAAAAGCTTTCTCTAAGTCTACAAATGCTAGAAATGTAGGTTTGCCTTTTCTTAATCTTTCTTCTAAGATAAGTCGTAAGGTTAGTATTGCCTCACGTGTTCCAACATTTCTACGGAATCCAAACTGATCTTCCCCGAGGTCCGCTTCTACCAGTTTTTCCATTCGTCTATAAAGAATTCGCGTTAGTATTTTGCAGCTGTGACTTATTAAACTGATAGTTCGGTAATTTTCACATCTGTCAACACCTGCTTTCTTTGGGATTGGAATTATTATATTCTTCTTGAAGTCTGTGGGTATTTCGCCTGTCTCATACATCTTGCTCACCAGATGGTAGAGTTTTGTCATGACTCGCTCTCCCAAGGCCATCAGTAGTTCTAATGGAATGTTGTCTACTCCCGGGGCCTTGTTTCGACTCAGGTCTTTCAGTGCTCTGTCAAACTCTTCACGCAGTATCTTATCTCTCATTTCATCTTCATCTACATTCTCTTCCATTTCCATAATATTGTCCTCAAGTACATCGCCCTTGTATAAACCCTCTATATACTCCTTCCACCTTTCTGCCTTCCCTTCTTTGCTTAGAACTGGGTTGCCATCTGAGCTCTTGATATTCATACAAGTGGTTCTCTTCTCTCCAAAGGTCTCTTTAATTTTCCTGTAGGCAGTATCTATCTTACCCCTAGTGAGACAAGCCTCTACATCCTTACATTTGTCCTCTAGCCATCCCTGCTTAGCCATTTTGCACTTCCTGTCGATCTCATTTTTGAGACGTTTGTATTCCCTTTTGCCTGCTTCATTTACTGCATTTTTATATTTTCTCCTTTCATCAATTAAATTCAATATTTCTTCTGTTACCCAAGGATTTCTATTAGCCCTCGTCTTTTTACCTACTTGATCCTCTGCTGCCTTCACTACTTCATCCCTCAGAGCTACCCATTCTTCTTCTACTGTATTTCTTTCCCCCATTCCTGTCAATTGTTCCCTTATGCTCTCCCTGAAACTCTCTACAACCTCTGGTTCTTTCAGTTTATCCAGGTCCCATCTCCTTAAATTCCCACCTTTTTGCAGTTTCTTCAGTTTCAATCTGCAGTTCATAACCAATAGATTGTGGTCAGAATCCACATCTGCCCCTGGAAATGTCTTACAATTTAAAACCTGGTTCCTAAATCTCTGTCTTACCATTATATAATCTATTTGATACCTATTAGTATCTCCAGGATTCTTCCAGGTATACAACCTTCTTTTATGATTCTTGAACCAAGTGTTAGCTATGATTAAGTTATGCTCTGTGCAAAATTCTACAAGGCGGCTTCCTCTTTCATTTCTTCCCCCCAATCCATATTCACCTACTATGTTTTCTTCTCTCCCTTTTCCTACTGACGAATTCCAGTCACCCATGACTATTAAATTTTCGTCTCCCTTCACTACCTGAATAATTTCTTTTATCTCGTCATACATTTCATCAATTTCTTCATCATCTGCAGAGCTAGTTGGCATATAAACTTGTACTACTGTAGTAGGCATGGGCTTTGTGTCTATCTTGGCCACAATAATGCGTTCACTATGCTGTTTGTAGTAGCTAACCCGCACTCCTATTTTTTATTCATTATTAAACCTACTCCTGCATTACCCCTATTTGATTTTGTATTTATAACCTGTATTCACCTGACCAAAAGTCTTGTTCCTCCTGCCACCGAACTTCACTAATTCCCACTATATCTAACTTTAACCTATCCATTTCCCTTTTTAAATTTTCTAACCGACCTGCCCGATTAAGGGATCTGACATTCCACGCTCCGATCCGTAGAATGCCAGTTTTCTTTCTCCTGATAACGACGTCCTCTTGAGTAGTCCCCGCCCGGAGATCCGAATGGGGGAATACCAATACCCTTTCTCCCACTGTGTATTGCATCAGCCGTATCAGCTAAAATCCTGTCTGCAATGTGACTAAGTGAGAGATCTTTATTTGCAGTGTATGCAATGTCGTGTTCCATACACACTTCATCGAACAGATTAACCCCCTTGTCACCTCGTACCAAGAGTTTCTGAAGCTTTGTTCCACGTCTACATCAGGTACTAATATACGAAAAGTGTAACTCCATTGTCAATTTGCCTAGAATACCACCACTTCCTCTAATGCGTCTCCTAACACTCATTTTATGCTACTGTACCGGTTGTGCTCTATGCCTTCAGATGGATGAATGTTGAGTAGTGATATATTCCATACAGCTGCATCATGTTCTTCAAATATCTATCGTAAAACACTCCACCATGATCGGTTGGGTGATTGTCCGGGTATCGATTTGTTCCTGTCTGTAGCAAAAACTCAAACACATCTGCGGAATTTCTTCCCGTTTTTGTTTTAACAGGTAATGCCCAGGCAAATTTAAAGTATGTATCAGTAACCATTGACAAATGTTTCAATCCATATTTCTCATGTGAATATTCCATCTTATCTACAATATCAGCCTGCCATAAGTCATGAAACCTTTAATGTGCCTACAAGGTTATGTTTTGCGTGCTGGTTTGCGCAGTTCTCGAGCTACTGTCTCCATACTTATTCCATGATACCTCTCTCTCTAAGCTCAGAGATTACTTGAACAACCTCATTCAAATGAGCCATATTACCTGCAGCAGCTGATGCCATGAGCAACCATAGCCGATCTATATATGTACTAATATATATACCGCAGGATTCGATTGTTCACTGGTTCATGTTTTTACCATCAAGTACTGGTTTTATAATGTTTTTATATTTCTTGTTGCTTAGGCTTATATAGGTCTTATGTACATCAGTCAAATGCAGTATTTCACGGTACGTTTCCTATAATTAACTGAATGATTTACAGGTGTTTAGGTGGGTCTTAGGAAAATAAGATTCATTAAGTCAAGTGTTCTCTTAAACCGCATACCACCTATCTGTATTGTGTCATCAGTTACATTTATAGGCTGCGTGCTCGGTGTGTACAGTCTTTCTCTGCTACTACTGAATGTCCTATCTGTCTGACCAGAGATCATTAATTCGTCGCCGGCCAGGGTGGCCGAGCGGTTCTAGGCGCTGCAGTCTGGAACCGCGCGACCGCTACGGTCGCAGGTTCTAATCCTGCCTCGGGCATGGATGTGTGTGACGTCCTTAGGTTAGTTAGGTTTAAGTAGTTCTAAGTTCTAGGGGACTGATGAACTTAGAAGTTAAGTCCCATAGTGCTCAGAGCCATTTGAACCATTTTTGAATGAATTCGTCAATGGCAACACTATCGTTCTCGTGTGGTTTTGTTTTTCCTGAGATTTGCCTGAGAAATTCATCAATCGGCTTAAAGGTCGCCCTTAATGTTTTCTGTAGATCTACATACCCTAACCTTAGCAACTATAATTTCTCTCGAACGACTTTCCGCGTTTGAATGACTTCCTGCTTCGTTGACATCTCGGTGTATGCTAATCAGACGTCTCCGAAACGTGAGGCTTTATATATCCGCTCTTCCTCCTCTGATTATGTCCCTGGTCCCCCTTCTCAACAACAAGGGTCTCTGCATCTATTTCTCCTCAATAGCCTCGACCTTTTCAGTTAAGTTGGATACTTTCTTACCGATTTCATTAACTAACTCATTTAATGCATTGATCATTCTCAAAAGGGTCTGATAATACGTCTCTTCCTCCCAGCGCGTACCTCCAATGTTATGCACAATAGCCTGAATCTTCGCATTGACATACAAACGAATGTTCTCTCTGTGTACGCCCATTCTGTCGTGTTGAGAGCTAGACATGTGCGCGAATTTGTCCATGGCGCAGTGTATACTGGTGTACTCACCTCTCTTATTCTTGTTTCACCAATAACGAGAAACCCAGACTGTGAATGATTCCAGCAATCGGCACATATCTTTACAAAATCATTGAACAACATGTCAGTTCCTACATGTGCTTGTTAAATGTGTTTTAAATTCAGATTGTCTTGTTTGAAGGCTATAATGAGGTTTGGATTATCCCTAACCAACTATTGCGGGATTCTGGAATTTGTTTGTCTTAGATTAAATACATCAGCAGACATATAACGAGCGCAGCAGAAATATTTTCGAATTTGGTCTTGGTTTTCCACAGCAACATCGTCAGCTTTTTCAGGTGGGGGGGATACCATCGCTTTCACCGAATGTCGTGTATGTAATGCCTTTTACACCGTGTAGTATCTCCTGTAATAGCTGATACTTGGGTTGAAACAGTGTTTTTGAAAATACACAAACATGTTCAAATCGGACTTCTTCTTCATGTGTTAGCAGTGTCATGAAGACATTAGTCTTGTCACAATTGCATGTACCTACAGTAATTGCTCGTATACTATCAGGAAGGAGTATTCCATTCTTCTTCTTCTTCAGGTCTTCTTTTGCATCTTCACAGCACCAGTCACCGACAACAAAGTCCTGATGCTTCATCCATCCAGCCATGATACCGATTACGTCGTTTTGGTGTGCAATGGGCTTTTATAGAAAAAATGAACGCTTGTAATAATAATAATAATAATAATATATGTAGCCACTATAGCGCAATCATCGTACTGAGTGATCTACAATGGCTACATCTTCCTTTATATAATATTGTGGTTGTTTAATAATAAAAACAACAAAGACCTAGTAGATAGTGTTGGAAGTTCCATGCGGCTTTTTGCGGATGATGCTGTAGTATATAGAGAAGTTGCAGCATTAGAAAATTGTAGCGAAATGCAGGAAGATCTGCAGCGGATAGGCACTTGGTGCAGGGAGTGGCAACTGACCCTTAACATAGACAAATGTAATGTATTGCAAATACATAGAAAGAAGGATCCTTTATTGTATGATTATATGATAGCGGAACAAACACTGGTAGCAGTTACTTCTGTAAAATATCTGGGAGTATGCGTGCGGAACGATTTGAAGTGGAATGATCATATAAAATTAATTGTTGGTAAGGCGGGTACCAGGTTGAGATTCATTGGGAGAGTGCTTAGAAAATGTAGTCCATCAACAAAGGAGGTGGCTTACAAAACACTCGTTCGACCTATACTTGAGTATTGCTCATCAGTGTGGGATCCGTACCAGATCGGTTTGACAGAGGAGATAGAGAAGATCCAAAGAAGAGCGGCGCGTTTCGTCACAGGGTTATTTGGTAACCGTGATAGCGTTACGGAGATGTTTAATAAACTCAAGTGGCAGACTCTGCAAGAGAGGCGCTCTGCATCGCGGTGTAGCTTGCTCGCCAGGTTTCGAGAGGGTGCGTTTCTGGATGAGGTATCGAATATATTGCTTCCCCCTACTTATACCTCCCGAGGAGATCACGAATGTAAAATTAGAGAGATTAGAGCGCGCACGGAGGCTTTCAGACAGTCGTTCTTCCCGCGAACCATAGGCGACTGGAACAGGAAAGGGAGGTAATGACAGTGGCACGTAAAATGCCCTCCGTCACACACCTTTGGGTGGCTTGCGGAGTATAAATGTAGATGTAGATGTAGATAATATCTATTTGATTTATATTTGAGCAATGATACATAGGCGGCATTACATCATCAACAACAAAAAGAACAACTGATTCATTTTTACAGTATTTCCCAAATAACTGTCTCTTGTATGCAGTAAATTCATCTTGTATTTCTCTCAAACTGATGGGAGTTTCTTTAGCTTCTTCTTTTGACAACTTACTGATGTACTGTTCTATATCACTTGCATGCACGCTATGCATATGGGAATAGTTCAAGATGTCTTTATACACCGTTTGAACACAAGGCAGCCCACTGTTCAGTCTTTCCAGAACAAGGGATAGCGCCGTCCGCAGACCAAACACGTTTGTAATGGTGGAGTGTTGCAGATAAATAGATCAATCTCCAGATCTCCCATGACTGCTGCGCCATCGTACAGTGATGTTGCAGAAAGTGTCAGACCCACACAGTAAATGTCCACAGATGGAGAATGCTCAGAGGTTATCTGATCGTTGATGTAATGTTCATGCCACAGTTCATCCCATTAAACCACACTTTAACGCTTCTCGATGCATTTTCAGTCTTTAACGCAACATGCCAGTCAATTTCAACTGATGCTTCTATACAAATATTTAAGCGATTTGACCAACTAGCTGTTAAATTATACGTTGAAATGTAAAGCAGTATAGCACTGGGAGTAATCGGTAGCTTCTCATCAAACACGTCAACACTCTGTCTTTGCAGTAACACTGGAATGTTCTGGGACAGTGCATACATTGGAGACTAGTACTGGACTTCACCGTGTGGTATAGAGGCCCAGCACAGTTCTTATGAAAGTTAGGGGTTTGCTGGGTGTCTAAACTGATGAGCAGGAGAGACAGTAGGAGCTTATTGGCCTGCCTCAGCAGGTGGGCTATGTACGCTACAGGATCCCACAGTGCTGCTAGCGATGCTGATCCTGACAGGACAGAGTTCGCCGCTAGTCCCGACGAGGCGATGATGGCTACTACTGGTCCAGACACCCCAGAGATCTCTGAACAAAGAAGAAGAAGAAACAATAAGAAACCACAGACAATGACGTTGAGTTTAACAAAGAAAGGGAACTGCTAGATGCAGGAATGGTAGAACGACATGTAATGAATACTTTTATGCCTCTTCTGCGATGGAGCGGCAGATGAGGACATCGACTGCTGGCAACGCTTCATGGTTCTTCCTCTTCTTCTAGAGATTGACTGTGGCTGGGAGCGGTGAGCTATCGCACTTGCCTTAGATCCCTTACATCACGATCATGTGACCATAAATTAATTATTTAATGACTTCAGCAGTATTTCTGGAACAATTCTCAAACAGGCATTTGCCTTGGATGGACGGAGTTCTCGCATGTGTCGGTATTCCACATCGGGTTTGCAGGGTAAATACTGTCTTGTCTGCACTTTGTCCTGCCGCAACTGATGGCGCATGTAAGACCGGCAGGACATGAGGAGAAACTGGGGCACAGGTTTCAACAGGACTTTCGCAGATGTCAAGTCTGAAAGGGATGCCGCCGCTTGATGCTTTTCTGCGGGGATTAGTGTCACATCCAGTCTGTCAGTCGCAGCACCCAAATGGACACCTGTGCGTGACTCGGCAGCTGACGGCCGCATCGTCGCTTTGTGGGAGCCGCCGATGTACTCCAACTCCTGGCAGCCTGTGTGCACCCACACAGTTAGGTGTGGTCCAGTGGATGGCGCAAGCTTCGCGATTGAAAGATTTTTAACAATGTGATAGGTGTTTTATGGTAGTATTCCTTGCACCATCAAAATGAAAAAAAGAGATAGATTTAATTACTTCTTACAAGACCTGCATCTTACCAATCAGCAGAGAATGACGGGCAAGAGAAATCCAACCCCTGCAAATTGATTTTTTTGTAAATAAACAATATACCTTTGAATTTCCTGTCATGAGACCCTTCCTCTTCACCAAAGAGCCGCCATTTTTAAGGTAGGGCGGGGGTATGGGAGAGGGGAGGGAGAGGGATGAAGGTTTTACCAAAGGAGAGTTAATTAATAGAGCAGTTTAATTAAGTAGTCAATCAAATTGATAAGAATGAGAGGTGCTATTAAAATAACTCAGACCTGAAAGTGTACCTGTATCAGCGAGGGGGAGGTCGGTGGGTTGGAGTTTTCCTGAGGTGTTGGGAGGAGGAGAAAGAAGAGGAGGTTAAGGACCTGTCAATTGAAGGGAACGATTATCCCCAGGAGTCTTAATCCTGTCAGTAGAACAATAGGTTTATGACCTATCAATCAAAAGAGAAAAATAGGTTTGCCCCTGAGTGCATACTTGCCCCTGATGTTTGCACTAACAAATTTATTTTGTGCCAGTCTTGTCCCTGTACTGACCTGTGGTAGTAATTGAAGACACACTAACAGCTGCGAACCACCTGCATCCCTTCATGATTCATGTCTTCCCTGACGGCGATGCCATCTTTCAGCAGTATAATTGTCTGTATCTCGGAGTCATAATCGTGCTATAGTGGTATGAGGACCATTATAGTGAACTCATGCTGATGTCTCTCTACCCCATCTGGGTGACTATTGCGCACCATCACCATGTGTAAAAGTCAGCGGCCCATTATTTACGCCAATTACATGACCTGTGCATAGACATTTAATGCCACATATCTCCATAAACCTACCAACAAACCGTCAGACCCCTGATATGCAGAATCAGTGATGTACTTCGTTCTTAAAGATGGACAAACAAGCTATTAAGTAGGTGGTCATAATGTTTTGCCTCATCAGTGTAAATAATTTTGGATTCTATAAGAATCATAAGTGGCATTTTAGGGGCACTTTCAAAGTGCTTCCGCAATCTTTCGTTGCCTGACTACGCTAAACCGCAATAAATAATCAAAAACAGCATTTGAATTTCTTTATCCTCTTACAGGTAAGTCACAAAACAATACGCAGGAAACAGCTGATTTCAATTTAATGCGATTAGATTGCACTAATTTCACAAGATTCTCATTGATAAGTTGTTTTCTTCATCATCAACAAAATGAAGTGATTTTGGAACTGCATCTTTATGCCATTCGGAATTCAAACGCATTTTTGCAGGTTTGTGAAACTACCTGAAATTGGTGAAAGGACGAATTATGAGTGCACCATAATGTCAGCAAATGATGGAAAAGTACACAACTTGTAATATGCACCTCCAGCCGCTTTATAATAAACCAACGAAGGATATAATGACAACCAGTCAAATCGAAGTGTTCCCTAAAAGCTTCTATATCATTCTGAAAACTATTGTATAATTCATATTAACAAAATCTTCCGTCGGTTCTTGGTAGAACAACATTATAATAAACGAAAAGCACCAGTTTGCTTTTGTTCTACAATATTACTTTTATTGTTAACCGGTTTTCGGCTTACAAGGCCATCTTCAGACTTTTACTGAGTATTATCACCAAAGAAGTTAAATGTTAGCAGACAACATCAGAAGAGAAGTAACACATCTAGACTGAAATAGAAACATACAGTAAGTAACATCTTTGCAATGAAAAAGTAAAAGCTGAACAGTACATAAATAACAATGAAGTAGACAGGAAAACCTTTAGCACAAAATAGTAATAGCATACCTACATAACAGTTTCTATTAATAAACAAAACTAATAAAATAAAAAAAATTAGTACTAGACAAGGCTGCATCAGGAGGTATGAAACATGGAGAGTGATACACAACCAATTAAAAGAAGAGACAGTTATCAATGTAAATACACAATACATAAGGAACTTAAGCAATATCGACAAGATAAACAGAAATTAATAAATGCAGGAAAATGGAGGTGTTTGAGGGAACATACAGTTTGAGAGTGTGGTGGTACTGCATTTTAACATTAACATTATAATCAAAGCAGTGGCTGTATACCAGTTTTCTTTAAATAAATGAGCAAAGTAAAATATGAACAGTATTTGATGAGACAACTACAAGGGGTGTTAAACATGGACAGTAATACAAGTACCAGTTAAAAGAAAGCCTTACTAATGAAACTACAGTCTATGTGGAATACAAAGACAACTTCAACAAACAAAACAACTTAATGAATACAGGAAAATGGGAAGAAGATTATATAGGAAGAAGATTATATGAAGTTTAGGAGAGGGAAAGTGTTGAGCTGTGTCTGCTCATTTAGGATGAGACCTGGACTGTGAGCAAGATGTTTTTTAATTTCCAGGGCTTCCAGCAGGTTGAGCTTATGGCCTTTGTTTGCTAAGTGAAGTACATGGGACACTGGCTGGTAGTTGTGACCCTCACTCAGTACATGCTCAGCAAATGCAGAGTCTGAATTCTGCAACCTCCAGCTGAGTTCATGTTCAGCCAGCCTAGTTGATATGTCTCTGCCTGACTAACCAATGTAAAATTTGTCACAGTCAGAACAGGTGATTTTGTATATCCCACTGTTGGTTAATAACTGGATCTTGTACTTGCTATTAAAAACACACTGGGCTGTCGTGTTCCTGACATAGTAGGAAAGTCTATACTTGCAGGATTTCAGTGCTTTGGCTATAATCTGTGATACCTGACCTAGAAATGGTAGTGTACACCATTTCTTGCAGACAGTGGATGGGGAAGCAGATGGGGCATAGAGGAGGGGTATAATTTTCAGTTTTTGTTTCCTGTGCAAGATGTGGTCAATAAGAACTGGATTGTAGCCATTGGCTGTGGCAATAAATTTTATTGTATCTAACTCTGCTTTAAAATCATCTCTGGACATGGGGATGGATATGAGACGGTGTACCATTAAGTGGAAAGCTGCATGTTTGTGAGCTATGGGGTATTGTGAGCAAGAAGATATTACTGTGTCTGTAATTGTTGTTTTTCTGAAAATTTTGAAACGATGTGTGTGTGTACTGATGTCAGTGGTGAGATGTAAGAAGTTTATGGATTTGTTGCCAATTTCCATAGTGAACTGGATATTTTTATGTTGACTGTTTAGGTTTTTCAAGAATGTGTTGAGTTGTCTTGTAGTACCAGTCCGCATACACAGGACATCATCTACATATCTAAACCAGTATTTGATGTTTGCATTCAAAGGTTCTTTTTTTAGAAAATTTTGTTCAAAATGGTCCATAAATATTTCAGCCAACAGTGGACTAAGAGGGGAGCCCATAGCTAAGCCATCTATTTGTTTACACAGCCACTGCTTTGATTATAATGTTAATGTTAAAATGCAGCACCACCACACTCTCAGACTGTAGGTTCCCTCAAACACCTCAATTTTCCTGCATTTATTAATTTCTGTTTATCTTATTGATATTGCTTAAGTTCCTTATGTATTGTGTATTTACATTGATAACTGTCTCTTCTTTTAATTGGCTGTGTATCACTCTCCATGTTTCATACCTCCTGATGCATCCTTGTCTAATACTAATTTTATTTTATTTTATTAGTTTTGTTTATTAATGGAAACTGTTATGTAGAAATGCTATTCCTGTTTTGTGCTAAAGGTTTTCCTGTCTACTTCATTGTTATTTATGTACTGTTCAGTTTTTACTTTTTCATTGCAAAGATGTTACTTACTGTATGTTTCTACTTCAGTCTAGATGTGTTACTTCTCTTCCAATGTTGTCTGCTAACATTTAACCTCTTTGATGATAATCAGGCTTGTGATATGTACGAGAAATCCCGTACGCATACGAGAATCTCATCATTTGCATGATGTACGAGGCAAAAGTGAATATCGTACACGAACATACGAGAATTTTGCCTAAAACTTTTTATTTTTTTTTTATTTTAGCGTTTAATCCGATCTATAACTGGATTCGTTACAGACGACTTACTCTACCCTATCATATCCTAACTTAGTCTACAGACATCACAGAAACATACATGCCCACGGGGGAACTCGAACCTTAGTAGTTGCAGGCTCGTGGCTCGTGACACCACACCCAGTCGTGTGGCTATGGAGGCGGGTCCAAATTTTTTACCAAATATACATTATACACATATGTTTGGAAAATAATCAATTCATCTGTTATATTTTAAAAATGATTAGTAACTGTTACGAATCCATGCAGTCTCTGTCAATCAACAAATTTCAGGCAGGAGAGAGAGCGCCAAACTACCAACATGACAAAACGATTGAAGTCGAGAATGAGACTTAGTTCAAAGCCTGGCCCTGGAAAATAAATTAAATAAGCTAACAATAACGAATCACTTTGCTTTGCATGACATATTTTACTCAGTTCGAATTGTTAAGTTTCAGAAATAGAGCGGCCAACGAATCTCAAAGCACTAAATGGAACTTTAATCGAATATTATTGGAAAGCAATTAACAGTAGACCTAATTACCCTACAATACTGTGGAATTGTTAAGCACAAACGAAAGACATTTCATCAGACGGTATTGTTTCGTCTTCAACAAACGATACTCTTAACAATGCGTATTTCGCGTATAGTCATTACGAGTACGTTTAGCTAAATTCATTTATTGTGTAGTTTCTATTTGTAAGCGTTTCGGGTTACTGTGTGTTACTGTGAGTGGAGAAATGGGAAGTGACAGTGAATACGAAAACACAGACACGAAACTTTCGTGCACGCCGGAGAAAAAACGTCTGAAAAAGTGGTGAAATCTCGAAGACAGAACGGCCTGTCCATCGACAACAAAAATTTCGTGATGTGTGGCTACATATGCCAGATTTAACTAATTGGCTGGTGCGCGATAGTGATCCGCTCAGGGCGCGATGCAGATATTGCAATACCAGCATTGTTTCCGAAATCCAGAATATTAAAAACCATTCCAGAAGTAAGAAGCACCTAAACATGGTGCAGTCTGCTACTGTGCGACAGCCTTCAGTTGCTCAATTTGTCACAAACGCACAACGAGTTAAGAGGAAGGTTGCTAAAGCTGAAATCAAATTATCAGCATTCTTAGCAGAACATAATGTGGCATTTTTAGCTGCTGACCGTTTATGCGGTTTGTTAAAGATATTTTTCCAGACTCGGTTATTGCAAGGGCAATGACTCTTAAATGGCACAAAGCACGTGCCATTGTTTCTAATGTTATTGGGACGTCACACAAAGAAGTGTTGGCGAAAAAACTACAACACGCCAAATTTAGCATAATGTCGGACGAATCCACCGGTATTGGAACTGTGAAAAATTCCTGCGTGGCGATCCGCTTTTATGACAAAGATTCAGGTGAGTAAGAGTAAGAGCTAGTTTTGAAATAATAACTAAATTAATTCTAAAATAAATTTTCCTGTTAAGTTACCACTTTGTATAACTTCTCCTTTTACAGGTTGTATTGAAAGTAAGTTTTGGGAGCTATATAAAGTTTATGAAGATGGAGACTTAAATGTTGAGAAAGCTTCTACTGCAGAAAATCTCTACAATGGTGTAGTAAAAACGTTTCAACAGCATAACATTCCATTTGCCAATATTATTGGCTTTGGAGCAGATGGTTGCATTACTATGATGGGAGTTCGTAATTATGTTGCAAGCAGATTCCGAGATAGCTGCCCGGGAATTTTTTTAATGAAGTGTGTCTGTCATTCGGTGCAATATGCGCAAGCGAGGCGTGCAAGAACCTTCCAAGAGCTTGTGAGGACCTCGCGAGGAATATTTATGGTTTTTTCAAACTCAGTGCGAAGAGGCAGGCAGAGTTCAAGGAATTTCAGGTATTGTAGCATTCAGGTGAGTAAGAGTAAGAGCTAGTTTTGAAATAATAACTAAATTAATTCTAAAATAAATTTTCCTGTTAAGTTACCACTTTGTATCACTTCTCCTTTTACAGGTTGTATTGAAAGTAAGTTTTGGGAGCTATATAAAGTTTATGAAGATGGAGACTTAAATGTTGAGAAAGCTTCTACTGCAGAAAATCTCTACAATGGTGTAGTAAAAACGTTTAAACAGCATAACATTCCATTTGCCAATATTATTGGCTTTGGAGCAGATGGTTGCATTACTATGATGGGAGTTCGTAATTCTGTTGCAAGCAGATTCCGAGATAGCTGCCTGGGAATTTTTTTAATGAAGTGTGTCTGTCATTCGGTGCAATATGCGCAAGCGAGGCGTGCAAGAACCTTCCAAGAGCTTGTGAGGACCTCGCGAGGAATATTTATGGTTTTTTCAAACTCAGTGCGAAGAGGCAGGCAGAGTTCAAGGAATTTCAGGTATTGTAGCATTTTATATATCATAGACTTTATTTTACGTCCGATCGTGTGGATATAGGCTAAACATTATGTTTTATTCCAGGTATTTTTAAACTTGGAACCACACAAATTACTACATCCTTCACAGACACGTTGGCTGTCAATGATCGCGGTTGTTAGGACAGTGCTGGAAAACTGGAATGCTCTAATGCTGTTTTTTTAACCAAAAATGGCTTTCTGAGCGAGTTCTAAGTGCTGAACAAGTTTTTAACTGTTTACATGACTCCTTTGCAAAAATGTATTATATGTTCTTAAAGTGGATTCTACCAAAATTTACTACTTTCAACGAGTATTTCCAGTCTAGAGCAGTAGTAATTGTTGACCTTCATGACAAGATTAGAGTTCTCTCTACAGAAATACTTCTGTATTTCATGAAACGCACTTCTGTCATGGGAAAAAATCTCAGTGATATCAAGGATTTTTATCATCGATGCAGGAACTTTCTTGTGATGAGTACACCTCGTTTGCCTGAAATCATATATAATTTGTGTTTTATTGTTTTCTATACATTTGTGTGTTTATGTGTGGCATACCTAATGAGAGCTATTAATTCTCAAATATTACAGACACTCAGACCTACAAATGTCCTGTCACAAAGTTTCCGAGATACAACACCTTCACTCATGCCTTTAATGGAACTGTTGCGATGTATAATTCCTCCCTCAGATCTCGATTTAGCACAAAGTACAGATGACCACTGGAGGCGTCTCCTCCTGGTTTTGGCTTCTCTCCCAGATTCACTACAAAAGGAACAATCACCAGATAAAATGTGGAATATATTAAGTAACGAATCTGAAGAATTTAAGGAATTGAGCGTTTTCGCTTTCTCAATTTTGAGTTTAGCTCGTTCAAATGCAGACTGCGAAAGAGTTTTTTTCTAAGGTATGTAAAGCAATGAACCTAATAACTAGTTAATAATATGATTTCATACTTGTCAGGTTCTTGAAGTTTCATGTTCAACTTCAGGTAAAGCTCATGAAAACCAAAATTAGGAACAGACTCCAAACCAGTACACTGAAGAGCACTTCTTGCCTCTGAATGCATTAAAGAACGACCAGGAAACAACGGAACATGTGTAACTTCTGAGCCAACACACGAAATGTACGAGAAAATGATGTCGGACACTCTTTATAAAACGAAACAGGAAGAAGGAGATGAAGACATCGAATTTGTTTCATAATTACAAATTCTTGTTCATAGTTTTATTTATTTGTAAATAAGGTTTTGTAAAACTATATATATATATATATATATATATATATATATATATATATATATATATATAAATTCTAGTATATCAAGGAAAAGGATAGTGACTGTTCCATAATGTATAACATTCTGTTGAATACGTGGCAACCTGATAAAAAATTATACAATAATAAATGAAAAGCACCAGTTTGCTTTTGTTCTACAATATTACTTTTATTGTTAACTGGTTTCCGGCTTACAAGGCCATCTTCAGACATTTACTGAGTATTATCACCAGGGTTGTGATATCCAGATAGTGCGATTCTCGTACCAACATCATGAAATTCTCGTATTTTAGTAAAAATTCTCGTACATTTTGAAATTTTTTTATTCGTAGTATATATATATATATATATATATATATATATATATATATATATATATATATATATATATATACTAGAATTTCATCATGTTGGTACAAGAATCGCGTTGTCTGGATATCACAACCCTGGTGATAATACTCAGTAAATGTCTGAAGATGGCCTTGTAAGCCGAAAACCAGTTAACAATAAAAGTAATATTGTAGAACAAAAGCAAACTGGTGCTTTTCATTTATTATTCTATAATTTTTTATCAGGTTACCACGTATTCATCAGAATCTTATACATTATGGAACAGTCACTACCCTTTTCCTTGATATAATTTCTGACATTGGAAATACTAACCAAGAGATTACAGTCCTTTTCAACAAAGCACTTCAATCCAGCAGAGGTACTGAGGTACTGGCTAGGTCGATATTTCCTCCACCAATACAATTACTGTTTTTTTAATAGACATATTTGAACTTGCCTAGCCCTTTTCTTGTGATACTGAATTGTAGATACTGTGTTTTATAATTTTCAGTAAACACACTTTCGGTTTTCATTCGTTTATGGGATGCAGATAACTTGGTAATATCTGTAATTTTTTTCACTCTATTTTCTACTCTATTACATCTCACAATGCACAATATTCTAAGTAAACTACATTCATGCGCCACTACTCACTTACAACTTGTTGTGACTATGGAAAAATTTAGAGATAACTTCATTAACTGCCACAACACTCTTACGTCGTACCAATCAGCTGAGTTTCGTAACAGCGTATTAAAGAGATGTACATGCTCAAATGCGTTTAATTTATGCAGTTTTGAAGGCTGTTGTAAAACAAGTACGCAATGAGCACCACCCAGTGTTTGGTCGCACAGGTTGGCAGTGGTTTCAATAACGAGGACTTCCTACTTTTACCGACAAGTACTGATCAGAGGCCACACAGCAAAGACTTACACAGGAATTTGTCAAATGGAAGGCCCTGTTTGTTACAGACAACCTTAGAAAGACTCGTTTTTGATTTTACTCTGAAAACAGAGACATTTACTTTTTAATTTTATGTGCATATTTCGGTTCACGAGGCCTAGATACAAATAGTTTTTGGTCTACAAAATTAAACAAAGAGAGCTTTTCTTAAGAAACGATAATACATTTTCTCAATTATGTAAAAAGAAATACTCAAATGCTGAATCAAATACATCTTTATTTGGTAATATAATAACTTCACTTTATTGCCAAATGAATTAAAATTCGAATATAATGTACTGTCTCTTTGCTAACAAACCAACTCAGTCTTCTAATAAAAGGTTCACTGCCACAGAACATAAGAATCTTAATGTTGGGTTGAATAATTTATAAAGCAAAGCTGGTTCAAATCTCTTTTGTCAACGGCTGTCTTTCTCCTACTACAATTTTAAATTTAAATTCACGATTTCTCTGGCACCAAGACAGAATTCCTTCAGTACTCAAAGCATCCCAAGTTCCTCAATTCAGCCTCAAATTTTATTAAAGTATCTCTCATTTCACTAAAATTCTTCACCTTCCTTAGGTGATCAAGAACTTTTTAAAATTATTATTTCAACGGTCAACTTGCAAGTTTAGCAACCACATTTATTTATAAAACAAAACGGAATACACAAATACTGTGTTCTACAGTTCCGATATCTCAACACTGATTAGAACCTTCATTTCAAATTGACTTCTCTTGTATGCAACCTCATAAATGGGTTCATGTTTCTCCATGATAATATGGTTACACAGTCTTTCGTGCTAATAAACTCCATTACAATGTACAACATATACTGACGTTTATATGAAGTTTATTTACAAATACGTTAGACCTGTGACATTTGAACTCACTATTCAAGGACATTATGAATAAGGTATTTCACAGTAGGACACCTACTTGTAGTAAAATCTGAGCCATCTTTATGCTCAAATACATGATACGAAATGACGATCGCTAGCCGTCTTGTCGCTATGGTTTTTAGTCTAGGAGTCTCCATAGAGTAAATATCTCTGGAGTGAGCATTCACATGCGCAGAACAGATTTTGTGTTGTCAACATACATTGCCATCCTGGTCACATGTTCTCGGGACGTCGTGTATATTTAGAATTTCACTACATCCCTAGTACAGACGGATTCTTTTCGTACGTGTCGTGGATTTTTATATATGTTGTGCAGACATTTTAACAGTATCCATTTGATACCGGGAATAAACCAGCTACGTAACTTTTAAGGGCAAGTGATATTACATTCTGCTTCTTTGCGATAGGTGTCACAGTTCAGATGCACTCGATTTTTGGTAGTTTTCGGTATGATACGGCACTTTATAGTATTACAGAGCCTGACGTACATTTTTGCAGTGATAGTCTTGCGAAACGACTTGATAGTACGCTAGTACTTTTGCAGGTGTCGGAAAAACACCGAATTCGTCCTTTTTTTCTCCATTTCTGCGTATTTATTTTCTCGTTTTTGCGACCTAAAGCACAATTTTTCTTACTGGCGACACTTTGAAGTATTTATTTAAAGCATTTTACGGACTTGCTCCCAGTTTATTAACTAAATAGTACACTGAGTAATCTATATACATAATCGAAAAGTCACTGATAAATGCATGGAGGATAGTATTTGGTGAAACAACTAATCATATTCTTTCCTGTTCCACTAGCGAATTTACGAAAGGAAGCGATTATTTGTAAGGTTTTGTACGAGCCGTAATATCTATTATATAGTCATAAAATCGTAGAAAAATAGGTCTACAGAATCAAGCCTTAATTATAATGCGTCTCGAAATTTTTAAACATACACAGAGTCTCTTACTAATACGATAACTATAATTAGAGCTACATGGTATGTACCCATGAAAAGTTACTGTCCCTCCTTTCACATATTTTTCTTTGCATCCGTAGCAACAACAGTAATTCACCATCGCTATTACACTATCAACAAATGGTGAAACACAACAAAAACTCTTGACATTATAAACTTCAAACGATGCAGAAAGCACACACGCACAACGTGGTGGTCGCATTTACGGCGCTTTGAACAGTGGACGTTACATTTCATATGTGTTACGACCCGTGGCTCTATCCTTCATTCGATCCCTGCGAAACCCTACATTTCAGCAGGATAATGCACGACCTGTACGGGCCTTTCTGGATACAGAAAATGTTCGACTGCTGCCCTGGCCAGCACATTCTCTAGATCTCTCACCAATTGAAAATGTCTGGTCAATGGTAGCCGAGCAACTGACTTGTCACAATACGCCAGTCACTACTGTTGATGAACTGTGGTATCGTGTTGAAGCTGCACACGCCATCAAGCTCTGTTTGACTCAATGCCCAGGCGTATCAAGGCCGTTTTTATGGCCAGAGGTGGTTGTTCTGGGTACTGATTTCTCAGAATCTATGCACCCAAATTGCGTGAAAATGTAATCACATGTCAGTTCTAGTATAATATAATTGTCCAATGAATACCCGTTTTTCATTTGCAGTTCTTCTTGGTGTAGCAATTTTAATGGCCAGTAGTGTAGTTATGCATGGAATTGTTGAGTTCAGTTATTATAGTACTACAAGAACATAAAAATACAGGGTGATTATAATAGCCGGCTGATATGGCCGAGAGGTTCTAGGCGCTTCAATCTGGAACCGCGCGACCACTACGGTAGCAGGTTCGAATCCTGCATCAGGCATGGATGTGTGTGATGTCCTTAGGTTGGTTAGGTTTAAGTAGAGGACTGATGACCTCAGATGTTAAGTCCCATAGTGCTCAGAGCCATTTTGATTATAACAAAAGTTAAACTTTCAAACCGCTGTATACATAACGCCACTGGTCAGAATGACGTCAAAATTGCAACGGAATATTATCAGAGAAGGGGGAAAACGTATGGCAAAAGAAAAATAAATAGTTACAAAATGTAGCAATAGATGGCGCTGTAAGCATCATAATTTAATAATGTTCGACTACAAATGACAAATGAATCATACAACAATGCCTAAGGTGTACGTTTGAAGTTAAACAAACTGTACCACTCAGTGTGCATGGGTGTACAGGTGTGATACTGTTACTTACGTAAGCCCATCCACCATGGCAAGGTCATATCACATCACACGGGAAAAATCGGTTTTTAATTGTCCTGAGGCCAAAAACCGCATAAAAAGCATCAGTTACATCGTATTTTAATTTTAAATCATCAAACAAAATCAAATCGTATTATTAATCTCCGTGTGACTGGCACAAAACATGTTCAATATGTTGTCCACTGTTTTCTGCAACAAGTTGAAATCGAGGAACAGCATGTCCCACAGCTGAACAAAGTGTTTCCCAGGTAAAGTTCCGAATATGTTGCACAATGCGTCTTTTCAGTGCAGCTAAGTTTGCAATCGGAACACTGGACACAATATCTTTCAGATAGCCCCACAGCCATAAGTCACAACGATCAAGATCAGGCGATCGGGACAGCCAGTCTATAGGGAAATTGCGGCTGATAATTTTAGCATTTCCGAAATGGCTCTTCTGCAACTGCTTAACTGGATTTGCAATGTGTGGAAGTGCGCCATCTTGCATAAAAATGATCCCATCCACACATCCACGGTGTTGGACAGCTGGTTGCGCAAAATAAATTCACAGTACTTACCAGTGACAGTACAGGTAACAGGACTGGAAGCACCTCTCTCTTCGAAAAAATATGGCCCTGATGCTGTAAACCCGCACCACTCAGTGACCTTTTCAGGATGAAGTGGTACTGGTTGATTTTTGTGTAGATTTTCCATTGCCCATATTCGACAATTCTGTATACTGACATATCCTGTCAGATGGAAATGGGATTTGTCTGTCTACAAAATCTTCCACGGCCAATCATTATCCATTTCCATGCGAGCAAGAAATTCTAAAGTAAAGGTCTCTCTTGCTGTCAGATCAACGGGAAGCAACTCGTGCACATAGGTAATTTTGAATGGATAGCAAAAAAGGATGTTTCATGGGATTTTACGCACCATGTTCACGGGCATGTCCAATGTTCGCGCAATTCTCCATGCACTACACGCTTGCACACCACCACTCATCTCCTGCAGCATTCCTGTGGCCACTGCTTCCACAGTTCGTTTTTTACCTCTACTGGGTTGCAAACCAAAAGAACCCATCTTTTTGAATGTTCGAATCATTTTCTCCAGACGCATGGCAGTCATCTGACCAACGCATTTTTCACACCCTCCATTGTCCGGAACTTCTGCAGAGTGACGCGTGCACAGTCATCATTCTTCTAATACAGCTTTACAAGCAGAGCACCATGCTGCATCGAGACAGTCATGGCGAACGCCACAGACGCGAAACGAGGAAAAGCCGTGTACCCGGCGTGTTTATACCAACTTCAATGGGTCGTGCGCATGAAAGTGTTCTCATTTATGTATTCTGAAACATACCGCGCCATCTACTGATCAATTTTCACACATTTTGTTTTTGATTCTGCCATACTTTTTCCTCCTCCTCTGATAACATTCCGTTGCAATTTGACGTCATTCTGACCAGTGGTGTTATTTCTACAGCGTTTTGGAAGTTTAACTTTAATTATAAGCACCCTGTATGTCCAACGAAATGGAGGTTGGGTTTAGGGGATGGATGTAGGGCGCAGCCGACTTGGACGAACTGATGCAGCACACTGAAAAAGAAATCAACGAACAACGGAATGTGCTGTCATCACATGTCCCTTCCCCTCTGCACAAACCCCTCGGCAACATTCTATATCGGAACTAGTTTCTTAATTGAGTACTGTCCAGGTGAGTAGATTTGGCGCTAGTTTGCCCTTTGGGCTATTAATGATAGAATTTTGAGCAATTTTTTTAAAGACATGTAACCACCGCCATTTGGGCGACATTTCTGTTGACCAATGCGATTTTTGGGCGACACTTGCAAATCCAAGTGTATTTTTATGCACTGATTTTAGCTTAATGTCATTTGTAATGATATTTGCCGCTACGCTGCCTCACAAAATAATGAAATATTTCAACCCTAGTGTTCTAACAGTCCTAAATAGCGACTCCAGTGTTAACATTAAACTGCTATAGACAGGTATTGGGCTATTGTAGTAGAGTGTACATATTCTTAACTTACCATATCGCTAAAGGAAGAATCATAATGGGTTTCCCTCTTCTTTCTTGTTACCAACATATCCACAAGCGAAACTATCACAACAGCACACAGCACAAAAACAACAAACGGCAGCACTTGCACTAGATTCAGTTGCAAGTAAGAACTGAACTATTTAATAAAATAACAAATGGCTCAAGTTAGGTCAACAATGTACAGTAGTTGATCTAAGTGTGAACGGACAATAGCCAATATTGCTATCGATATCTCGACAGTTAAATTCTATCGACGGCCTTGTTGACTACTGATAGTGCGTATTCCTTTTTCGTCGTATGACTGAAACTCAAAATATCTTTCAGTTGCTTTACATGCAACAAAAGGGCGTGTAATTTCACTTAGGTGATAAGGAGGGGGTCTGGACCCCCTGTACCTCCTCCTCCCTTTGGCTACGACCTTGCACACAGTACAAATTAATACACCTTCTACAAATGAAAATAAATGTAACATAATATTCTACTTTAAACTAGGGCCTGACAGTTGTTACCTATTACCCATTTAGTTCCATTATGATGGACATAGAGGCATTATGGGCAAAAATTTAAACGAATTGCAGATCGTGCCCTGGTAAAATAAGTTCGAATAAGTGGATTAAGAATGGAGAAGACCGACCGTGGTTTAACAGCGAAATTCGAAAAATACCGATGAAGCAAAGCCTCTTGCACTCTCGGATAAAAGAAAACGCGCAAATGACGACAGGCTACTGTATTTATTGTATGTTAACCAGGGTCCTAGAAACGACGGAGAGGCTCCATCCCCATCGTAGCTGCAGTGGTACACAACCCCGCGATGACTACCGCAGACCACTTCACCCCTCCACCGCCCCACACCGAATCCAGGGTTATTGTGCAGTTCGGCCCCCAGTGGACCCCCCAGGAAACGTCTCACACCAGACGAGTGTAGCCCCCATGTTTGCGTGGTAGAGTAATGGCGGCATATGCATACGTGGAGAAATTGTTTGCACAGCAATCGCCGACATAATGTAACTAGGGCGGAATAAGGGGAACCAGCTCGCATTCGCCGAGGCAGATGGAAAACCGCCTAAAAACCATCCACAGACTGGGCGGTTCACCAGACTTCGACACAAATCCGCCGGGGGGGATTCGTGCTGGGGACCAGGCGCTCCTTCCCACCCAGAAAGCCGTGCATTAGACCGCACGGTCAACCGGGCGGGCTACGACAGGCTATAGATAGTAGAGATTCATGCCTCTGTAAAAAGATTAATGCACGAAACGTACAGCTACCACCATCGTAACTTAGCAAACGAGTTTGCCGAGAACCCGAGAAAATACTGGTCATACTTAAAATCGCTAACAATGAGAAAGGTTTAATCCACTCACTCATTGACCAGTGCGGTATGGCAGTAGAAGACAGCGAAACGAAAGCCAAAGTTTTAAATTTCCCCTTTAGGAAATTGTTCACACAGAGAATCGCACAAACATACCGTCGTTTGACTATCACACAGACTCCCGTATGAAGACATAGTAATAGGTATCTCTGGCATAGAGAAACAACTGAAAGAGTTGGAAACAAAACAGTTGTAAGGTTCGGATGGAATCCCAATTTGGTTTTAGACAGAGTAATCTGCGGCATTGACCCCTTACTTTACTTGCATTTATAGTGAATCTCTAGTCCAGCGCAGAGTTCCACATGAATGGAAAAAGACGTATATGAGAAGGGTACAGCAACACACCCGCAAAATTACAGACCAATGCCATTAACATCGGTTTGCTGCATAATTCTTCAACATACTCTCAGTGTGAATATAATAAATTTCCTTGAGACGGAACAGCTTCTGTCCATGAATCAGCACGGTTGTAGAAAGCGTCGCATGTGCGATTCTCAGCATACCGTTTTCTTACATGATGTCCTGCGAAGGGTAACAGGGAGATCCCATATTCCTAGGGTCCTGAAAAGCAAGATGGCAGAAACAACAACTGTTGAAATTCTTCACAGTAAATGATGACAGCCAAAACAGTTGCAGGATAAAGATTTATTAAAATTCTTTTATTAAAAGCATCACGTAATTTGGTGTCAAATGGCGTTCATCACACTGTTTAGTGAAGTCAATAGCCATACCTGTTTTCAGGATTTTAAATGAGATGCCCATGTATTTCATAACAGCCTTTGAAACCTGGGCAGGTACATATTTCAAGATTTTAAACATGGCTGAAACAGCAACTGCTGAAATTCTTCTTCATTTACCGTTCCGAAAAGCATTTGACACCATGCCCAGTGCAGATTATTAACGAAGGTACGACCATACAGAAAAGGTTCCCAGTTGTGTGAATGGCTCGAAAGCCTCTTAAGTAACAGAACCCAATACATTATCCTCGACTGCGACTGTTCATCAGAGAACAGGAGAACCTCAGGGGAGTGTGATAGAAATGCTCTTATTTTCTGTATACATAACTGACTTGGCGGACAGGGTGAGCAGCAGCCTGTGATTGATTAATGATGACGCTGCAGTGTACGGGACAGTGACGTCGTTGAACTCTAGAGGAGGATGCAAGGTCACTTAGACAATATTTCTAGTTGGTGACCAATGGCAGCTAGTTCTAACTGCAGGAAAATCTAAGTCAATGCAGATGAGGAGGAAAAATAAACCCATAATGTTCGAATACAGCGTTAGTAGAGTTCTACTTGACAGAGTCATGTCAATTAAATATCTAGGCGTAATGCTACAAAGCGATAAGATATGGAAAGAGCATGTAAGGATTGTAGTATAGAAGGCGAATGGTTGACTTCAGTTTATTGGAAGAAGTTTAAGGAAAGTGTGGATCAACTGTGAAGGTGGCCACATGTAAAGCCCTATTATGACCCATTCTTGAGTATTGCTTGAGTGTTTGGGGATTCTAAGGTCGAATTAAAGGAAGACATCGAAGCAATTCAGAGGCAGGCTGCTAAATTTGTTACCAGAAGGTTCGATCAACACGCAGGTATACGGAGATGCCTCGAGAACTCAGATGGGAACCCCTGGAGGGGAGGCTATGCTTTTTTCGAGAACGCTATCAAGGAAATTTAGAGACAGGCATTTGAAGCTGACAGCAGAATGATTCTACTGCTATGAACGTAAAGTTCAAGTAAGCACGACGAAGATAAGAGAACTTAGGACTCTCATGGAGGCATACAGATAATCTTTTTCACTTGCTCTGTTTGCAAGAGGAACAGGAACTGGAATCATTGGAGGAATGAATTAAACAACGCCTTCAGTCACAAATTTTTCGTGTTTATTAACAATACGATGCATTTCGGACCCTGTGGGTCCATAGTCAGGTGTAATTTGTCTTAATACACGTTTTATTTCTTCTCCTGAATCAGGTGAAATGCATATTCCTATCACGAAAAGGTTTAATGTTAGGTTATGTATTTCGTAATTCGAATGCGGAAAATGTGCGCAAAATAGTGGAAAATGGACAGTGTTAACTTACCCCATAATCCAAGGAATGCATTTTTAACGTTTTAGCACCGGCAAATATTCTTTTCTCCGTCGTTTTAGTACATGTTACTTCATCCAAGAGGCACATTTGTACACACATGTTTATAAACACTTCACAGATGTTTATGTACATGGTGTTGTCAAAGATGAATTTATTTGTAGTGCTGAAGATATAATTATTAAACGATTGACATATGCAAGATATCACTTTAGAGCAGGTCTTTAAAATTACTGAAATAGCTATGGCTCACGAAATCTGTTTGTTCATTTAACATAGATTCTTGTTTTTTGATTTTGTGGCTTCGTTATGTAGTAGTATCAAATTGTTTTCTAGGCTGTTGATGACATGTTTCGTTTCCAACATATGTTGTGCAATGACTGATTTTTCGAAATTCTTGAGCCTGAAAACATTTACATGATCTTGAAAACGGGCCTTAAAGTTTTTGCCTGTTTTCCCTACATAGTAGGCAGGAGAACTGGGCCATGATACTTTGTAAACTCCGCTGTAGTTGTACGTTTGTGTATTTGAGTTTACGTTATGGATGGGTAAGTTTCCTAACTTATTATTGGTTGAGAATGCAACTGTTTCATTTGTTTTTCTGAAAAATTTGGCGATTTTTTGTGATATGGGGCCCAGGTATGCGATACTGGCGAATATTTTCTCTTCTTCACACTATGTCCATTCGTTGTCTTGCTTTTGTGTATTTGTCTGCTTATATTGTCAATTGTTTTTGCTGTGTAGCCATTACTTATGGCAATGCTCTGTATTCTATCTATCTCAAATCTTGGCGGTGTTTTCTTCTAAATCAAGGGAGTGTACTCTGTGTAGCATGGACATAAATGCAGCACGTTTCTGTATGGTGGGATGGCATGATGAGTTGTCCAGCCTTATGTCTGCGTATGTGCGTTTTCTGTGTATGCTTAACTTATGTTTTTGTTGGTGATTGGTGATTTTAAGATGCAGGAAGTTTATGCCTTTGTTGTCCTCAGGTTCTATTGTGAATTTTATATTTTTGTGGAAAGAATTGAAAACTGCTAGTAGTTCTTTGAGCTCATCTTTTGTTCCATCAAATAGCAGCAAGATGTCATCAACATATCTCCAGTAATATACAATTTTACTTTTGAGTCTATTGTCTTCATTAAAGAACTTTCTTTCCAGATGCTTGAGAAATATGCCCATGGCAAGACCCTCATTCTGTTTGTGAACTTTCCCATTAAGTGTACAGTAATTGTGAGACAATATTAGCTGTAACATGACCTTGACTTCTGATATTTACTATTTCTATCTAGAGCTTTTTGTCATGTGACTGTTTTGTTATACCAATAGCCATTTGAGGTCTATAAAGATCTGCACACCTTGTGACGTAGGAACTGGGAGGGTGACTTTTTCGGTCTCTAGGTAAGCAACATTTCCATAACGGAACTCTCACCATCAACATCCTTCTTAATAGGAAGGTGTACACATGTAGATGACTTGGCTCTGAGCACTATGCAACTTAACTTTGGAGGTCATCAGTCGCCTAGAACTTAGAACTAATTAAACCTAACTAACCTAAGGACATCACACACATCCATGCCCAAGGCAGGATTCGAACCTGCGACTGTAGCGGTCGCTCAGCTCCAGACTGTAGCGCCTAGAACCGCACGGCCACTCCGGCCGGCACACATGTAGATGTTTCGTCACTCAGTCCATTGGCAGCTTCATATCATTTTATTGTAATACTGAGTTTCTTGGCATGTAATCTTTCTGTCCTTCTGAGGTAGGCATTGTCCAGAATATTTTGACTGTCAAAGTCAGAGTAATCCAATACTCAGGAAATAAGCATAGGGGAGAGGCTGCAGGAATCCTGCTTCACCGTTCTAAGCCAAGTCCTTGCATTGCCTTTCTTTAATCTGTTATGAAGGGCCAAGTTGGTACCTGCGTCATGTGGATGACTGTGAAGAGTGTTTGTACAGTGTAGTGTTGAGTTTGTTTTCTTATGGATGAAAGAAAGGTATAGGATGAAACCCTGTGCCAGCACCTTTCCTGCTCCTCTAGAATAGCACCAGGGGAGCAGTCAAGCTTAATGTATCCTTCCACCACATGGATCATGACTAACAATCTCCCATGCTCTCACTTCACAAGACACTGATGAGAGGTTTGGAACTTAATCCAAGACATTGGCGCAAGGACAAATGGTCAGAAAGTTTATGTCACCCCTCTTTTCCCCTTGCCAGTCAAATACTGGAAGTGAAATTTTTCTAGCACTAGAAATCGAGCCAGCTCATCTTCAAATCCAGGATCACTGCACAATTGTTTGTTAATGACCTCGACTGCGAAGGTGAGTCATTCTGGCTGTAGAAATGTAAATTTAATTTATTATTTCTCATGGTATAGGTGGCACATAATATTTAATTTTTTAAGGATGATGCCACTTTTGGTCCGTCTCTGTAATCAACTGGCCAACACATCTAACTCTCACGTAGAGGACCATGGTTCAAATACTGGTATTGGCAGGGAACTTTCCGAAGTGGGAGTACTGGAACAGGCTGTAATCATGATGACAGTTGAAGATCTACTTGCATGAGAAGTGGTGGGTCTAAGGTCTGAAAAGTCAACAATGGCCAGGAGAGTGTTGTACTGACACCATGTCCCTCAACACCACATTCGCATGGTGCTGTAAGGCAGAGGTTGACATGGCGGCCAGTCGACATCACATAATCTTACGGAGTGTAGTTTTTAGATGTCATTTCTGAGATTTTACTTCATTTTTTACTCATTCATGCTTAACTTGCTTTTGACACACCAATTCATTATTTCAATGTCGGCAAGAATGGACAGTGCACATGCCTCTTGGAAAAATGCAACATCGTTGCTCAAGAAACTACATGTTGAAAATAAATTGATGATTCATCTGCTTACTGCCATTATCCAGTTACTTATTGTTATTGACTTGTTCCACATGTGTAGGGTGACCAGATGCAATTGTTTAAAAAGGAGGACAAACAGCTTCTAAAAGGAGGACAAAGGAAGAAAAAAGAGGACACATCAAACAGGTCAACTACAGATGAGGATAACACCCATCAGTTTTGGACAAGTCACGTGACTGCCGGGAACTACCAGTAAAACTAGTAGTTAATTGTTACTGGTGGTCAGGTGGTGATTCCCAGAGCAATATTTTTGTATTTTAAATTAAAAACATTGATTGTGGTGAGAGTGTGGCATCAATTGTTTTTATATTTATGCATAGTTTTAAGATTTAACAAAGACGGCTGCCTAAACGCCACTTCTGATTGGCTACTTTCATGTGATTTGTCCAAAGCTGATGGGTGTTATCCTCACCTGCAGTATTCTCCATCAAATATACGTTCAATTCTTACAAATGAATTTATTTTTTATAGACATAACATACATACATTCCTTAACAATTATTGATACTTCTCAGAGGAACCAACTTTTTCCAGAAGTTTAGGCATACTTAACAGATAATTGTAAAACGACAAACACGAAATTTCTTTTAAATTATATTGGACCATCAACAGACCTTTCACTGATTCAAGGTTTAATCTATTCCTCTCATCAGTCCACTGTGTTTATAGGTCGCTCCACGATAAAATCGACGATCCTGGTGCCACCTACTAACACCATCTTTGTGCGTGTTTATCATGAAGGCTGTGCCAATAGTTAAAGTATTTAACTATCCGCCCAGACCCCGGACAAAGAGCTAAAAAGGAGGACATGTCCAGATTAATCCGGACGTCTGGTCACCCTGCACATGTGGGTACTAGAAGAAAGATATAATGGAACAGACAGTGTACTAAATGCAATGCCCATTTGTGAAATATCAATATTCATGTATTGATTGTTTGGATTCGTTTTTTAAACTGAAGGTAAATATCTAAGGGTGTGTGCCAGTTGTTTCAGAAAACGTTGAAAATTATTTTCTAACTACAGGCACGTATCTTCTGACAACAGATGTTCCCTCATTTTCGAGGCCTTGCATATGATGAATGTCACACACTGCAATGTCCCTGAGACAATTACAAAAATATTTTCATCCATCTCCAAAGAATGAGGTTTCTTAACAAAAAAATGGGATTTTAAATTAATTAGCATTTTGTAACATCAGTTCCAGTCTACTATAAAGTTATTCATTACTCTTGCCGATTTTATAACTCATTTTACATATGTTTTACGCGAATTTTACGTCATATCGAAATAGTTCGTGGGTGAAGCGCCGGATGACAGGTGTGCTGACATTAACTACACCAGCAGAAGCTGAAGAATAACAATTTTACGTCATATTATCGATACTTGCAGGTGATTTTATTTATACCGTTCTCGGTATTTTGATCAGAAAAATTCGGACCCTGTTTTTACCTGACCTGTTTCATATTCAGATACTAAATGAATTCTCACTAGGGGTAGCAGCTCCCTCTGCAGGTGTTCCCTGGTATCCCACAGGGGAAACAGCTCTCTATGCTTCTTTATGTGCTGTTACTGGGGCCATTGCTATTGTTTTTAACGATGTGTTATCAGGTATTTCAATGTCTGATCAAACACTAGTTATAAGAGCGTATGCTGATGATGTCACGGTCCTAACAAGAAATTAAGACGAGGCTCTGCCCATCTCATGTGAGTACAGTGAAAGCTGATACAATTGGGAGATGGGAATATACTACGAATGGTCTACACCTGCATAGGAGACGGAAAGATAGGTTTGCTGAGCTTCTTGCAGATAATGTATGGGGGGCCAACCTGCAGTTACTGGTGTCAGAGTGGCACCTTTTTAGGTTACAATCAGGATTCAGACACCCTGTTTTGAAAGTAGTGAAAATAACAGAAGAGCCCACAAAATGTTTACAAATGCACAGAAAAGTAAAATTAGCTTATTTCATCAAAATATTAGAGAACTGAGTAATAAGGCAGAAGAGATTCTAGTCTGTTTGGAAAATTTTGAGCGCACTGAAAAGATTGACATCCAGTGCCTGTCTGTGCACTGCGTAACCACAGGGTTAGATAACTTATACTTAAAAGATCACACTATTGCAGCTTACTCATGCAGAAATAACATAAGAAAATGAGGAGTTATTACATACATTAAGACAGAACGAGAGTTCAAAAGCACTGGGACAAGTACATTTTGCAGTGAGCAGCACACAGAAATGTGTGCTTGTGAATTAAGGCTGAAAAATAGTTAACATTTAATTTTAACTGTATATCGACATCCACTCGGAAATTTTGAACTATTTGTGAGGTATCTGTATTCCTTACTGTGCTCTGTGCCCAACAGCAGAAAGCATTTAATAGTCCGTGGTGATTTCACAGATGGATAAAGACTCATTTACATTTACATTTGATAATGTTTTCTTAGATGAAAGTCAGAATAAGAAAATAACTGTTAACCCAGTAACATATGTTCTCTCTGATCATAATGCACAGTTAGTTAGGATAAACAACATAGTACCTTACAGTATGGGTACTCCTTAGTGAAAATCAGATTAATGACTACAGATTAATGACTACAGGGCACATATTTTTAAGAATAATCTGTTCCATGTTAAATCCCTATCATCATTTGAAAATAGCTTTCTCCATACGCTAATCATAAATGACACTAAACAACTATGTAAAAATCCATGGATCACTTGAGGAATTGATATATCTTGTCAAAAGAAAAGGGACATGTTTCTTTTGGCAAGAACATGTATGAATCAGGCAAATGTTGCACACTACAAAAATATCCGTGATTACTAAGAAAGCTTATTGAAAACTCAAAGGACATGTACACAATGTCAGAAATCAGTACTTCTGGCAACTGACGTAAGGCCATATAAAATGTACTGAAACTAGAGGCAGGACAACCCATCACAGAAGAAGACAGGACCACTACTGAACTGAGTGGATAGGCTACAAATGATGAGTCACAGGCAACAAATCCATTTAACAATGATTTCTTATATATAGTAAAAAGCTTAGGGACAAACAGTTAAAGAGCAATATCACAGCAGTATATTGAAAACTTAACTTTCTAAAAACTCAGTCACATGAATGTATCCTGAAATTAAGAAAATTATAGTTTCTCTCAAAAATAAAAGCTCATCTGATTTTGATACTGTTTCCAATAGAGTACTAAAAATTGTTCCTATGTAATAATCGCAGTCTTAACTGAAATATGTAATGCATCACTAACTCAAGACATTTTTCCAGAGAGACTGAAATGTGCTGTTGTTAAACCCTCTTTAAGAAAGGTGATAACAGAGATGTCAACAACTGCAGATCTGTTTCACTGTTGACACAATTCGCCAAAATTTTTGAGATGATGATGATTTTAAAATAGTATCTCCCCTTGGCAACAATAGTATCCTTAGCAAGTCACAGTTAAGGGTTTCAGAAGGGTTGCTCTACTGAGAATGCCATTTACTTGTTCAATCACCATATTTTACAAGCATTAAAAAAGGAAATAGCGCCAGTTGCTACTTCCTGCGATGTGTCTAAGGTATTAGACTGTGTGAATCACAGCATTCTCGTACATAAATTCGCGTTTCGTGGGACTGATCGTAAGCCAACCAATGGATAATGTTATATCTAATCAGAAGAACATAGAAAATAGTATTTAGTAATCAAACAGTATAGTGCAGGGACACAATTCTGACTGGGGAGAAGTCACATATGGGGTTCCCCACGGTTCAATCTTAGGTTCACTAGTTCAACATCTACATCTACATGGATACTCTGCAGATAATATTTAAGTGACTGGCGGAGGGTTCATCGAACCACCTTCACAATTCTCTATGATTAAAATCTCGTATAGTGCACGGAAAAAGCGAACACCTACATCATTCCACGTGAGCTCTTATTTCCCTTATTTTAGTATGGTAATTGTTTCTCCCTATTTAGGTCGGCGACAACGTAATATTTTCACATTGGGAGGAGAAAGTTGGTGATTGAAATTTCGTGAGAAGATTAGACCGCGACGAAAAACACCTTTCTTTTAGTGATGTCCACCCCAAATCCTTTACCATTTCAGCAACACTCTCCCCTGTTTTGCGACAGTAGAAAACGAGCTGCCCTTCTTTGAACTTTTTCAATGTACTCCATCAATCCAATCTGGTAAGGACCCCACACTGCACAGCAATATTCTGAAAGATGACGGACAAGTGTAGTGTAGGCAGTCTGTTTAGTAGATCTGTTACATTTTCTGTCATGCCAATAAAAGGCAGTCTCTGGTTAGCCTTCCCCACAACATTTTCTGTGTGTTCCTTCCAATTTAAGTTGTTTGTAACTGTAATTCCTAGATACTAAGTTGAATTTACGGCCTTTAGATTTGACTGATTTATCGTGTAACTGAAGTTTAATGAATTCCTTTTAGCACTCACGTGGATGACCGCACTTTTCGTTATTGAGAGTGAATTGCCAATTTTCGCACCATGTAAGTATCTTTTGTAAATCGTTTTGCAATTTGTTTTAATCTTCTGATGACTTTACTAGGCAATAAACGACAGCGTCATTTGCAAATAACTTAAGACGGCTGCTCATATTGTCTCCCAAATCGTTTGTATTGGATAAGGAACAGCAAAGGAACTATGATGCTACCTTGGGGAAGGCCAAAAATCACTTCTGTTTTACTCGATGACTTTCTGTTAGTTGCTACGAACTGTGACCTCTCTGACAGGAAATCACGAATCCCGTCACATAACTGAAATGATATTCCATAAGCACGCAATTTCACTACAAGCCGCTTGTGTGGTACAGTGTCAACAGCCTTCTGGAAATCCAGAAGTACTCAATCAATTTCAAATCCCTTGTCAAGAGCACTCGGCACTTCGTGCGAGTAAAGAGTTAATTGTGTTTCATAAGAACAATGTTTTCTTAATCCATGTTGACTGTGTGTCAATAGACTGTTTTCTTTAGGTAATTATTAGGTTCGACCCAATATATGATTCAAAATCCTGATGCATATCGATGTTAATGATATGGGCCTGTAATTTAGTAAATTACTCCTCCTACCTTTCTTCAATATTGGTGTGACCTATACACCTTTTCAGTCTTAGGGTACAGGTCTCTCGTCGAACGAACGGTTGTATATGATTGTTAAGTATGGAGCTATTGTGTCAGCATACTCTGAAAGGAATCTAACTGGTGCGCAATCTGGGCCGGAAGACTTGCTTTTGTTACGTGATTTAAGTTGCTTCGGTACTCTGAGGATATCTACTTCAATGTTACTCATGTTGGCAGCTGTTCTTGATTCGAATTCTAGAGTATCTACTTCGTCTTCTTTGGTGAAGGAATTTCGGAAGACTATGTTTAGTATGTCAGCTTTGGTAGCACTGTCTTCGACAGTATCTCCATTGCTACCACGCAGAGAAGGCTTCGATTGTGTCTTGCTGCTAGCATACTTGATATACGAGCAGGACCTCTTCGGATTTTCTGCCAGGTTTCGAGACAAAGTTTCGTTGTAGAAACTATTATAAGAATCTCGCATTGCAATCCGCTGTAAATTTCGAGTTTCTGTAAAAGATCGCCAATCTTAGAGATTTTGCGTCCGTTTAAATTTGGCACGTCTTTTTCGTTGTTTCTGAAACAGTGTTCTGACCCGTTTTGTGTACCAAGGAGGATCAGCTTCGTCGTTTGTTAATTTATTTGGTATAAATCTCTCAATTGCTGCCGATACTGTTTCTTTGAATTCAAGCCATATCTGGTCTACATTTACATCGTTAATTTGGAAGAGGTGGAGATTGTCTCTCAGGAAGGCGTCAAGTGAATTTTTATCTGCTTTTTTGAATAGGTATATTTTTCGTTTATTTTTGGAGGATTTGGAGGTTGCAGTATTCAATCTCACTACGTCAGCCCTGTGTTCATAATACCTGTACCCGTTTTGATGCTCGTTATTAGCTCAGGATTATTTGTTTTTAGAATGTCAGGTGTGTTCTCACAACTGTTTACCATTCGCTTGTGGTCATGAACGAACTGTTCGAAATAACTTTCAGAGAATGCGTGTGGCATAATTTTGGATGATGTTTTATGTGTACCTCCGGAATTAAACATGTATTTTCGCCAACATATTGAGGGTGAATTAAAGTCACCACCAACTATAATTGCATGAGTCGGGTAGGCCTACATATTTGAAATCAAACTTAAGTTTTCTTTGAACCTTCCAGCAACTGTATCATCTGAGTTAGGAGGTCGGTAAAATGATCCAATCAATATTTTATTCCAGTGTCCAAGAATGACCTTTGAACATACTAACTCACAGCTACTACCTACTTCAATTTCGCGACAAGGTAAACTGTTTCTAATAAATTGCTTCTAACAGCAACAAACATGCCACTGCCAACTGTGTTCCTTTCGGAACAACGTCAGGTTCTTCGCAAAAACTTCGACTGAACTTATTTCTGCCTTTAGCCAGCTTTCAGTGCCTATAATGATTTGAGCATCAGTGCTTTCTATTAGTGGTTGGAGCTCTGATACTTTCCCAACACAGCTAAGACAATTTACAACTGTTATACCGATGGTTCCTGTATCAACGTCTTTCCTGTGTTTGGCCTGCACCCTTTGTGACTGAAGCCCTTTTTGTGTTTTCCCGAGACCCTTTAACCCAAAAAAATATCCCAGTGCACGCCACACAGTTCCCGCTACCCATGTAGCCGCCTCTTGCGTGAAGTGGACTCCTCACCTATTCGGCAGAACCTGAAAACCAACTACTCCATGGTGCAAGTCAAGGAATCTGCAGCCTACATAGTCACAGAACCGTCTGAGGCTCTGATTCAGATCCTCCACTGAGCTCTGTGCCACAGGTCCACCATCGGTTCTGTTGACTATGCTGCAAATGGCCAGCTCTGCTTTCATGTCACAAGCAGACTGGCAGCCTTTACCACTTCTGTTACCAACATGAACAACCACCCGCAGTTGGCTGCACCCTGTTCTCTTCATGGCATCTGGAAGCACCTGTTCCACATCTGGAATGACTCCACCTGGTATGCACACATAGTGAACATTGGCTTTCTTCCCCTTCTTGGCAGCTGTGACCCTAAGGTGCCCCATAACGCACTTAGCATTGGATCTCCCTTCTGTCCCTTATACAATAAACGATCTTCCATCTAATATACAACAAACAAAATTAGTTCTTTTTGCAGATGAAACTAGTATTATAATCAATCGAACCATACAAAAACAGAGGAAATGGTAAACAAAATTTTTTAAACTATCATTGACAAGTTTTCGGTAAATGTGTTTTTTTGACATTTTTGAATATGGGTGGCGGGAGTGGTCGAGCGGTTAGAGACGCTTCAGTCTGGAACCGTGGGACCGCTACGGTCGCAGGTTCGAATCCTGCCTCGTGCATGGATGTGTGTGAGGTCCTTAGGTTAGTTAGGTTTAAGTAGTTCTAAGTTCTAGGGGACTGATGACCTCAGATGTTAAGGCTCATAGCGCTCAGAGCCATTTGAACCATTTTGAGCCATTTGGATATGTGACCCCTTCCCAAGTAAAAATATTCTGGCTGTTGAAGGATTGTAAATAATATTACAAGTTCGTATTTGTTTCTGTTACATGTGTGCAAGTATCTTTGATGTATTTGTTCTTTGTATTAGAGATCTGTGAAGTTTTAAAATAAAAATATACTTTTACTGTTTACGTTAAGTTCTGTCACTTTAACAAATCTTTTAACAATCATTTAGAGGTTGTATATATATATATATATATATATATATATATATATATATATATATATATATATATATATATATATTCCTAACATGGTAGCAGATGAGCGTGGTTACGATTAACATTGATTTGATATATAAATGGGACGTTTTTAATAGTGTCAGAATCGACTAATTCAAGCAGACGGCTTGTGTCGTGATCACCATGTTTGCAGACAGTTTACGAAGTTATTCGACATGTTTGTAAGCGTTAACAGAAAATAGGGGCAAAACATCATGACTGAAGAAAAACAACAGGTTGAAAAATTAAATGGAGAAGAAAATTGAGCTACCTGGCGTATTATCATGAAGGCTGTCTTGGAATGTGACGCTCTTTACGATGTTGTATGTGGATCTTTTGTGTAACCGGAAACAAATGTTGAAGATTATGTAACGAAATTAAGTGCTTGGACGAAAGCGAATTCAAAAGCGAAGAAACGTCTTGTTTTGTCACTGGAAACAAAACCGCTACTTCGAGTAGCTACATAAGAAACTGCTAAAGATGTTTGGGATAAATTACACCAGATTTATGATATTCAGTCTGCTGAAAATATCGACTTGTTGCTACATGAGTTTCACAATATCGAATGAGAGTGGTCAGGCGGTATGCAAGGTCATTTAGCAAAATTTAACAAAGTACAAATAAAGATGTCTATGCTAAATAAACCAATAGAGGAAGCTGATTTGTGTGCACGTTTGCTTCAGACACTGCCAAAAGAATTTGATAACATTTACATAACTTGGCATGATCTACCAAAAGCTGACAAAACATGACATAAACTACAGAAAAGGTGTTTGAATTATGAGCTGCGAATTTAAGACAGTGAAGAAACAAATGTAGCTGCTGCAATGTTTTCAAGAACCAAGTGAAGTGCATCTACACAGCAATGAAGCAAAATTAAATTGGGTAATGTGAAAAAGGTGCAAAATTCAAGCAATCGCTATGTGAAGAAATGTTTTTCATGTGGTAAGATTGGACACATTTCGAAAGACTGCAAAACAGGTATAGTGTTTTTTTTAATGCAAAAGCAAATGTCATATCTCCAGGAACTGTACTAGTGGTGGAGGTGGTTCTGCAATGTTATCAGCTGTGAAGACATTGTCATGAGAAATTCCAGAAGAAACTTTGTTGAAAGTATGTAATTTACCTACAAATGTAGAGGTATCAGAATGTGACTAGTGGTATACTGACAGTGGCTCGACACATCACATTACAAATCGTCAAGACTGGTATGTTTTATAAACTACTTTTGATGTACCACAGAAAATGTACAGTGCTAAAATAATGTGCATGTCGAAGCATTTGGGAGTGGTCGTATTGATGTTGAAACTTTTAATGGAAGAGAATGGACTAGACGATATTTTCAAGATGTATGGTATTGTCCAGATGGTGCTTGTAATTTATTTTCTGTTGAAAAGGCCGGAGAAAAAGGTATTGATCAAAGTATCAAATATGGTGGTAAAATATGGTCGTTTTATAGAGACAGTATTCCAGTTGCTATTTCTATATCTAAAAGCAACAATGAACTTTATCGCTTGGCAGTGAACGTGATTAAGCAAGGAAAGTCCTGTGCAGTAAAGGAAGCTCCTGATACTCTTCAATTGTGGCATGAAAGGTTTGAGCACCAGAACAAACAACATGTACAATCATTTTTGACTGCTCATGATATCAATGTAAAATTAGAAAATGAATTATGTGAAGTTTGCATGCTAGGTAAACATCATAGGTTAGTTTTTGGTTCACGAGTTGACAAGTCAACTAGCCCAGGTGAATTAATCTTCGCTGATATCTGTGGTCCAATGGCAGAAAACGATTTAGCTGGCCATCGATATTTTCTTGTTTTTAAAGATGACTTCTCAAGCTTCAGAGTGACATATCTTTTACGGGAAAAGGATGAGGTAAAGGAGAAGTTGACAATATTTATTGAGTTGGCGAAAACACAAGCTCAATGTACCATTAAAGAACTGTGGACTGATGGTGGCAAGGAGTTTGACAATAATGATATGAGGAGATATGTTGAGTCAATTGGATTGAGACATTCTTTGGCTGTGCCATATACTCCACAGTAAAATGGGGTTGCTGAACATGAAAACAGGATTATCTGCGAAATGGTACGTTCATGGCTTCAGTCAGTAAAGCATATTCCAAAAGCTTTATGGGGAGAAGCTGTACATGCAGCTACTCATACTCTGAACCGAACTGCGCCAACGAAGGTTAAAGAAAAGACACCAATAAAATTATTTTTGAGAAGGAAGAGTCAGTTTAATCATCTAAAAGTATTTGGGACAGAATGTTTTGTCTGGGTTCCAGCACAGAAACGGAGAAAGTTTGATGCCAAATCTCTGAAAGGTTATGTAGCTGGTTGTGATGACTGTGGCTATCGTGTATACCTTCCAGATAGGCAATTAGTTATTGTTAGCTGAGATATAAAATTCAATGATGAAACATTGAAGCAATCATTGAAGAGTGATGTTACCAAATTAGTTGACATATCGACTATGAGTGGTACAGAACCATCTGATTCTAATCATGACGAAATATTAAAAGAAAATATTACAAGACTGGGTCATCAAGATCATGTAGAAGTGACTGAAAATGCAGATGGTCATCGAGTTTTGAGGGACAGACAAACAATTAGAAGGTCGGTACGTTACCTAGATGAACCTGAGCTACCCAAGATCATGATGCTGAGGGAAGTTCCAAGGAACTATGATGAAGCAGTGAAATCCTCAGATGTAGAATGTTGGACAGCTGCAATGGATGAAGAAATGGACTCACATCAAAAGGTTGGTACTTGGAAATTATTTGATTTACCAGCTGGTTGGAAGGCTATTGGAAATCGATGGGTGTTTGCAATTAAATTGGATAATAATAATGACATTGTACAGTACAAAGCAAGGCTAGTTGCAAAAGGGTTTAGCCAAAGGCCAGGACTTTATTTTTCTGAAACTATCAGTCCTGTGGTGAGGTTTGAAGCTCAGAGAGCCCTCTTGTGTGTTTCTGTTCAAAAAAATTGGAACATCAAACAATTTGACATTAAAACAGCATTCTTGAATGGTAAACCGGAGGAAGAAATTTACATGCAACAACAACAAGGTTATGATGATGACACAGGCTGTGTTTGCAGATTGCTTCCAAGCTTGTATAGATTGAAGAAAGCAGCAAAATGTTGGTATGAGTGTTTAAAGTTATACCTCAAGAAATCAAATTTGCTGGAGAACAGTGCTGATCCTTGTATGTATTTTAATGAAAATTTAAGCGTTTTATTTCATGTGGATGATGGATTAATAATGGGACCTGGTGAAACAGTTCATAATTACACAAAACAATTACACGAAGAGTTTGATATGGTAGTAGGTGAAGTGGATTTTTATCTCGGCTTGCAAGTCCAAAGATTTAATGATTGTATGAAGCTTAATCAGACTGCATATGTGAAAAGAGTGTTAGGCAGGTATCATATGACTGATGCAAAGCCAATATCATTACCAATTGAGCCTGGATGGATACCTGGTAATTCACCACCAGCTAATGATACCGATGCTTATTGAGAAATTATAGGCAGCCTCATATATTTAACATTGGGGACACGTCCAGATATAGCTTATGCTGTAAATGTTGCTTCAAGAGCACAAGATTCGCCTACTGAAGCACACCTAAAATTAATTAAACGAATTCTTCACGATTTGAAGGGTGCAATAAATGATAGAATTCGGTTTAGGAAAACGAATAATTCTGTTATAGAAGGTTATAGTGATGCTGATTATACAAGTGAAAAATTGACTAGACGTTCAACAAGTGGGGTTTTAATGAAATTTTGTGGTGCACCAGTAATGAGGAAAAGTAAATTGCAGAAATGTGTTGCACAATCATCAATGGAAGCTGAATTTGTTGCTGCCAGTGAGGCAAGTAAATCTCTAGTATGGTTTGATCTTTTATTGAAAGAAATTGACATTGTTGAAAAGAGTTCAGTTCCTACTTTACACATTGACAATGTAAGTGCTATTAAATATATCAAAGGCGCAGGATTCTATGAACTCTCTAAGCATATTGAAATACGCTATCAGTATGTACGACAGTTAGTCAATGAGAAGAAGATCAATGTCGAGTATGTTTCAATACAACATCAGGCAGCTGACATTCTTACTAAGGGCTTATCAGCAAAGAAGCTATCAAGAATGAAAACTTTGATTGGGATGGAAGTAACTAATGAAAATAAAGATTGAGTTAAATTCTTGATTTGATGATGAAATATGATCTTGCAGTAGAGTGTTAAAGGATTGTAAATAATATTACAAATTCATATTTGTTTCTGTTACATGTGTGCAAGTATCTCTGATGTATTTGTTCTTTGTATTAGAGATCTGTGAAGTTCTAAAAAAATATATTGTTGTTCTGTTGTTGACCTTACGTTAAGTTCTGGCACTTTAATAATTCTTTGCGCAATCATGTAGAGGTTGGATATATATATTTTCGTCCTAACACTGCTGATCCCCAGAACCATAATAAAAGTATTGTGACGATACAAGCGCTGTATCATTTGAGAGAGACAGAGGTTATCGACTGTGGTGGCACTTACCCCAGATCACTGCTAGTAGTGCCACATCACCACAATGCATCTGTCAAATGCCGGAATACGCGCTGTCTCAGATGACATCAGAGACAGGCAGTCTCTAAGCGTATATTTCCATTGGCACACAGGTATTGCACTATAATTAAGAATGGAATTAAAAGTTAAAGTTGCTTTTTCAAACTTTGTCAGAATATGCTTTAGTATATTAACGTTTAAACTGCCAAATCTCAGATTGATCAGAAGAATATTTTACCCTAAATACATCGTTTTAAAAAAAGTGGCACTAGATAATAAAGCAAGGATCCAAAAATTGGTTATAATGTGCAGTTGTATGTCAAAATTAACTGATGCAAGTCTCAAAGTGATTAAAGCAATATTTTGGGCAAAATCCATAATTTTTAAGAAAAACTGAAGGTGCCAAATATTAGACTTAGAAACATGAAAAGTTGTATGAAGCTTAATTTCAACATAAAAATAATAGCTCTGTAGCCCCATTGAGCTACCTCTAATAGTTTTCGAGTATTTGCTGAAAACTAAATTTGGAACAGAAGCAACCTTAATTGTAGTAGATTGAGTATCTATTATATTAATGCTAAAAAGTTTTGGTTACAGCAAGTGATGAAACCTATTAAATGATAGAGCTATACGGAGTTTCAATGCCTGGATGCAAATAATAACAAATACAAGGTCTCTTAAAGTTGTAGTTCAGAGGTCATGTTCTACTGTCAGTTCTGTTCTAAGTAATTTTAGATGCCAAAGTTTAAATGCAGGTGAGCTAAAACTTTTTCTGTGATGTTAACCAACTTAACTACAGTTTCACAAGAATGATGAAGATTATAAACTGATTCATGACATTGTTATTAAATATTATGGGACTGAGGAAGTGGCCATTTAGAGACTACTACAATGGACATAGAGCGGATGACAGCAGGTGTTCCATCGGTCCCAGTATATAAATATAGCCTGAGAGGCAAGATTAGTCTTCACTTCACACCCAGCCACCGTACGATCCACGCCAGTCAAATGCCGGAATATGTGCTGCCTCAGATGACATCAGAGACAGGCTGTCTGTAAACGTATATTTCCATTAACAAGAAAGTGAACTCGTGAGGACTGTACACTGCCCTGGATTGCTTAGATTTCATGGAAGTAACTGTTAATGTGGCGCCCGTAAGGTTAACAAATCCACATGGCAAGTGGTGACAATGATTTTCCACTATTGTGGCGAGCAATTATTTTGATTATCAGTAGTCAGGGCGAAAGATAATTTAATAGGAACTTACCATAGACATCGCCTCTGAACCGCTCATAGTGCAGTTTAGGATAGACAGATTTATTATTAGTATTAATGTAATAAATATTACAACATTGTAAGTGTGAAACTTTATGAAATATATCTATCAATTAGAACTCAAAAATCTCCATTTATAATCAAAGTCCTGATTCCCCTGAGCAAATAGAGAATAGAAACATTTCTTTCAATGCGCTGGTCAAAAATGTGGAATTGTAGACTGGGAACTATAGTCAGTATGTTCTTCATCACTTTCTGGCTGACTACAGTAACAGTTTCCAGGCTTTCGTAAAAGATGGCGAACAGAATTTCTAATGCCTCCTATTACTTATGGCTGATTAAGATTATTATTATTATTAACCCGCCACCCCACAGTATGTCAGCGATTTCAGAGGCAACGTATTTAAATTTCTTTCTGTTGATAGTATACTGATAGAGAAATCAAGTGCAATATGAAAAGAAGTCGCAGTGTTCTGCAGGCAGAGATATGATTATATTCTTTGCCATGGTAGTGGCAAGAGGGGGGGGGGGGTGAGAAGAGGTCATTGTGGGCGTAGTCTCGCGTTTTCGGTCACAACAATCAGTTATCCGAGTACACCAGCAACTATGGATGTGATTATTGTCTTTGCGCTTCGCTCTGAGCAGGCATATAATGGACAAGTTTCTTAAAAGATCTGTGCAGCACTCCACATCTGGTACAAGTGGCAGTGGCAGAAGAGAATCAAAATCGAAAAAATAGACTTTATGATGACAATTATCTGAAGTATGGTTTTACTGTCACGAACAATAAACCTCAAGCGGCAAAGTATTGTCGCATGACAGTATGCAACCATCAAAGCTTCTGCGTCACCTCTCAACTAAACATTCCAAGGAAGCTGATAAACCGTTGGATTTCTTCGAAAGGAAACTGAAAACACTTAACCAGCAGCAAAACTACTACGATTCAGGTAATAAAATAGTAATGTTCTTTGTTGATTTAAAATAGTATTAATGTTCCTCATTTTTTTATTCGTTTATTTGCTTTAACAATATTTTATCTGATTTTAGGTATCCAGTGTCAACAAGAAAGCATTATTAGCTAGCTACCTAGTCGCATTCCAAGTCGCTAAAGCAGAAGCCGCATACAGATGCAGAGAATCTTATTTTGCCAGCAGCCCTGGATATGGTTGCAATTATGTTAGGTAAGCAAGAGATACCATTGAACGCAGAATAAACCTTATGGCTGGTAACATTCGAGAACAGTTAGTCGAAAAATTAAAGAAGAGCATACATTTTGCTTTGCAGTTCAATGAATCTACTGATGTCTCAGATTGTGCTCAATTAATAGCATTTGTGCGCTTTGAAGCAGATGAAAGTGTCAAGGAAGACATTTTATTTTGCGAAGCACTCCCTGTGAACACTACTGGCCAAATGTTTTAGAACACACTCGCAACTACAAGATTGACTGGACAAAATGTATCGCCATTTGTAGTGATGGTGCTAAATCTATGACAGGCAGTAAAAGGGGGCTCGTGGTGAAATTAAAATCAACAATGCCAAATTTTTCGTGGACACACTGCTTTCTTCTTCAACAAGTTCTTGCAGCCACGATTTAACTTCTGATTTAAATTATGTGCTAAATAGGTGATCAAAGTTGTAAACTCTATTAAAGGTAAAGCGTTGTAAACTCGACCTTTTAGGATCAATTGTGAAGACATGGGTTCGCTCCATCAAAATCTCCTTTATCACACAGAGGTCAGGTGGCTCTCGAAAGCAAAGGTATTGACACAAGTTCTCGAACTAAAAAATGAATTGTTAATGTTCTTACAAGATTCTAAGTCTGGATATGCAAATTACTTTTTTGACCCTGTTTGGCTATTAAAATTAGCATTTCCCGCGGATCTTTTGTACCACCTAAATATTTTAAACAAGAGCCTCCAAGGCAAGGAAAAAGACATTATAACAGTTAAGGATAAAATCAAAGGATTGCTCGCAAAACTTAGTTTGTGGTCAATGTGTTTGCAAAAGATTATGTTTGAGTCTTTCTCTAGAATTCAGACGATTGTCGAAGAAATTGCAATGGACCAGTCCGTGGTACTATGTTCTCACATTCCTTTCATGGTAAAAAGCTTGCATGATTTGGAAGAGAAACTGTTAAGTTACTTTCCAGAGCTGAACTCTGACTCTGACAACTGTCGTAGATGGATACTAAATCCTTTTTTAGATATGTCAGTACAATTGGCCGATCTGAGCACGATGACAAAAGAAACAGTTATGGATTTAGTAGTTGACGGGATGCTTAAAATGGAATTTAATTCGCAAAAAATTGACATCTTCTGGATGAAGAGAAAAGAAGATTATCTACAGCTGTCAAAGGAAGCTTTGAAATTATTAATGCCATTCGCCACTTCCTACCTTTGTGAATTAGCGTTCTCTTCAATTGTGAAGATAAAAACTAAGAAGAGAGATAGAGTTCAACTAGAAAATAATTAAGTGATTTGTGTCTCAAAAATAAAACCACGATTGGACAAATTATTAATAAACAAACAGGCACAGCCTCTCATTGAAACTGTTGTATTTTTATTTTAGTCTAGGACCTATAACCCTGGCTAAGTGGCACCCATGGCAGTTATTTCTGGTGTCGCCCGATGAATAAAAACTGTTCAAAACAATAAAATCTTAATAAGTGTCAAGTATGCTTTTCAGTAATACAAATGAGAGACATTAGTCATCAAACTGCAGCGCTGTGCATTTGCGTATAATCGCTTTATCGTACCATTATTGTTTTTGACTTTACCTTTGATGCTATGGCTTACGCTCCATGAGAAAGAAATGGCAATGAAATAACAGAGGAAGCGCAGGAAAAAAGAGCGTAATGTTTTACATCAGTGTTATTATTATTATTATTATTATTATTACTACGAACAAAGTACATTAGACACTCTGACAAAGGCAACAGTATTGTTAGTGAGACTCCTCACGTTACAGTTACTGTAACTGATACCTCCACTCAGGTCTCCTCTGTGACAGTGTTGCAGGCAAGACTCACGTTACTTCAGGGCCTTGAAATACCGCTATATGAATTCCATTTTAGATATATCGCCTTTAACCAACAAGAATTCAATAAACCTGTGGATTAAGCAATACGTAGGCAGATGTTTCATTCAGCTAGCCGTCTTCTGATTTTATGACTGATTTCGAAGAAAAAGTAAAAACAAATGTCTTTAGACGACTTCTTGTAAAAAAGAATGCACATTCTATAAACTGTTTTAGTGCTTTTTTGGAATGGAATGCATTCTCCTTTTTTACGTAAATTCCAACAGAAAAATATGTTTCGCATAACGAGTGTTTCGCAATGCAGATAAGACTCAGAAGTGAATTATCCTAGCTAAACGAGGTCCCACTGTATAGTCAATTTGTAAACAAGAAGAGCTTTTTTCGAATTTCTCCCAGTTACTTACTGGATCTTCTTCATTTAATTATCGATCGGTTCCTGAAAACAGGTTTCCAGTTTTGCGTTTATTTATCGTTAACACGGTGTATTTATTATAAAACAATCTACATTATGCTCAATTCAGAATTAATGTTATACAAGGAATTACGTAATTTTAATAAAAAATAAATTCCATTTTCCACAGGCCTTTTTTTGTATTATGGAACTCTTAGTTTTGAGACATGTAACAGGACGATTAGTTATTTACTTCCTTTCAATTTCAAAAGAAGACAACATTTCTTTTTAATTAATTGCGAGAATTTGCGGTATGTATTTTATAAATGATGTTACTAGTTTTTTGTAAGATATTTTTCAACTCTTTTATAAAGGACTATAAAAAAATGATTCACTTCTCGGCAATCACCACAATTAACTACACGAAAGAAATGTGAAACTAACCAGGTGACCAGCAACGACGATTTTGTGGCAATCCCGATGAAGCCACAGAACTAGGAAAATAGAAACAACGTCTACTTGCAGTGTGTGAATTAAAGTCTGAGTTGTGATCAGTTGAGCTCAGGCATCCTAGATCTGCTCTGTAGAAATTGCTCCACGTTGTGTCTTGTGTTTGGTTAGAAGCTCGTTAATGAAATGCATTCTAGCAACTGTGGTGCCAAATCTTGCACATGAGCTGTGTGCGTGTTGTTGCAGCCATTTTGTTTCATATTTGAACTTGAGCCTCTTTTAAATGCGCTTTCATAAATTGTTCTCTTTCCGTATCATATTTTTATAACAGCAGATGATTGGCATGTAAACTAAGTTATCAGTGATACACAAGACGCTGGCACTGCACCGCCGCTCTAGCCCGGAAGTTGATGTTGTCCTTTCCCTCTCCCTGCAAACGTCTCAGAGGTAAATTCTATCTGTACAAGACTTAGTGACCCCCGCCGCCCTAGTTCCATTCCGCAGAAGTGGGAAGAGATCGATAGGCTGCAAGTGTTCGAACAGGTTTAAATTAAATTATTATTCATTATTATAAATAAGAACCAGATCTGAACTTGAGAGAATTTGCAAGGTGCTTCCACAAACCCATGTCACTTCCGTGTGACATTTATAACATGGAAGATGCTCGTCATGAAACATACGTTACCAGCGATGCTGCAACTGCTTTCTCCTGCGACTGCGACCCCCTGAGCAAGGTTTGCGACTCCTCAGGAGGTGGCGACCCACAAATTGAAAAACACTGCTCTACAGTAACAAAAACACGACAAAACGGAATAGGAAGGATGGTTGTGTATTGGTTGGAAATGAGCTTGGTGGTCACTTGACAATGACTTCAGCCATCAAAACTTTGTTCCAGAGAAACCTTGACGGTGTCTTGATGTGACAGCCAATGTGAATGACGCTATTTGAAATACATTGTGGAATGTTTTGACTTGACGTGATGTGACGCGACGGCAAGCGTGAATTGACCTTGTTTTCGTTAGCAAGTAATTGTCGATGCTTTAAAAGTTGTTTCACTTATCTGCAGTTTACCGTACAAAACTGATTAAGAACATCCTGTATGAAGTTTGCTTTGGCCAAAAATAAGCTTTGTGAATATTGATTTCACGTACGGAATCTCATAACCTCACTTTCATCGTTCGGTGCCGCACTAATAAAATGAAATGACATCGTGTTGATGCTTCGTCTAGTGTGAACCCTTCACAATTGGATGGTGGCGTCGCCTCACAGTCAGTTCCTTTGCATTGCCTAGTGTGAATCGGCTTTAAATAGTCAACTTTCTTCTCATGTCCCTCATTGTTTGTGGAAACTACTTCTATTAGTCAACGGCATATAATTAAAAGTTGACTTTTTCTAAAGTGGTATTCAGGAAATGTGATTTTGCCGCTTCTCCCTCTGGAAACACAACTAGCTCTTTACGATTATCTTTGCTGGAATTTGACATATCAGGTGCCTCTGTGGAATGTACTATGTAGTTATTGGGTGTTGTATGAGGTTGTTATTGGATGAAATAAATACTGTATAAAAGTTCTGTTTTGAAATGTCTGTACAATTTCCTCCGTGTCCAGCTTCACTGAAGTCGTTGCAGCATTATCTAAAGGCGGCTGCTGAACACGATCAGCGCGATCCAGTAATCAGTTACTGGTGTAAGTTAAGTTTGCTTCTGGCTTGCTGAAGTTTTATGGGTGTATAGTGACAGAATACTGGGATAATGTAAAATGTTCTAGGTCGCCTGTTCGCTTTGCAGCTAGGATTAAAAATAGATCGCAAATCGGATGAAGCAAAGGCGTTGCTTACATCTATTATGGACTGGCTGGAAACACAGAAGAAATCGTTATCAGATAATGAAGCAGTGACAAACGACGTCGCAGCACAAGCACACATCGAAAATTATGCCCTCAAACTATTTTTATATGCTGACAGTCAGGACAGAGCTGCTAATTTCGGCAAGTAAGATTTGGAATATATTTACATTCTGGAGTTTCGCTTTGGGATGTCACAAGTGATCATGTGTTTAAAGTTATGGAAACACTGAGGTGTTGGACTTAGGGATTCGCTTGAACTTATCCTAAGCTGTTCAGTGCTCAGATACTGACAGAAAACGAAATCAAGTTATGATCGTCCATTGTTTTGTTTGTGAAAGAACGCGTTGTGTACATAAGAGAAACGTCAACTACGGGCACAACCTTAGTATTTAATGTTGTTAAAATTGTTTGTTGCTAAATGTACTACATTTGGAACACACTTACATTTTTAGGAATGTGGTGAAAGCCTTCTACACCGCAGGAGTCTTGTATGACGTACTGACAACATTTGGAGAATTAACTGATGAAGCGACACAGAATCGCAAGTATGCCAAGTGGAAGGCAGCCTATATACATAATTGTTTGAAAAATGGAGAGACACCTGTACCTGGTCCGATGCAAGAGAATGAGATGGATGAGAACACTAACCAACCAGGAGAGAATACTAGTGCTGGTCCTGCTGCTGGAACTAGTGAAAATGACTTGGGGAGCTTCAGTGGAATTACAGGGACAAGCCAAATGGGTAAGATTAGTTTACAGAACTAATGTCACTGTTAAAATTCTGGTTGTATTACTGAATATAAAGCAGTCACTGCAATTGGACATGCTGCTCTGTTTAATAGTCAACCGTGAACTGCAAATATTTTTAATACATAAATTGTGAAAGTTTGATTATCAGCTATTTCGAAATATGTACTTGATTTGCTTCTTATTGTAATGTTTGTATCATCTGCAAACAAAATAAACTTAGCATCTGGCATTATAACAGATGACACCTGTAGGCGCGCAGTCCGGAACCGTGCGACTGCTACGGTCGCAGGTTCGAATCCTGCCTCGGGCATGGATGTGTGTGATGTCCTTAGGTTAGTTAGGTTTAAGTAGTTCTAAGTTCTAGGGGACTGATGACCACAGCAGTTGAGTCCCATAGTGCTCAGAGCCATTTGAACCATTTTTAGATGACACCTCATTAATGTACACAAGTAACAGCAACAGACCTAAGATGGAACCTTGAGAAACACCACGTGTGATTAATTCCCAATAATGTGTTTTCACGACGACACCCCTTGTTTCCCTTTAGTTAGATGATACTCGGACCATTTCACAGCATTGCTGATAACACCATAATATTCTAATTTACTTAAGAGAATGCTGTGATTCACACGGTCAAAGGCTTTTGACAAGTCACAGAAAATGCCAGTAGCCTCTAATTTATTATCTAATTAATTAAGTACATTCTCACTGTGAGTGCAGAGAGCTTTCTCTGTATCAGAACCCAAACTGTGACTAGTAAAATATATTATTTTCTGTTGGCATAGTCCGTATCAATTGAGGCAAGCTAGGAAAGAAATCTTACCTTCATAGCCCCCGATGTTATTGAATCTAGTGTATGTTAAAGTGATGGACCAAGTAAGGGACGCGTATTTTTTTGTTTTCTCAAAAAAAAAAAAAAATCTGTTTAGAGATGAAGCCCTCCAAAGATGACTTTGCGCATGACATTTTGAAGATGTGATTTTTGGAAAGAAATTTATAATCATGTATTTCTGGAACAGTTACAGATACTTTTATAATTCGAAAGATAATTGCTTTACAAAGAAATCCTCTATTTGGACTTATCTGTGAAAGTTCTTATACTATAATGTTAGGAACTTTTTTTATAGTTTATAGACAATTTAAAAAAAGCCAATCCATTTTTTTTTTAAATGTTGATTAGTACCATATAGTTCTACATTCCCTGAAAAGGAGATCTTCCACTTTTAGGTTGAACAGGTTTTATAAACAATTGTAATTTTTGCCATACATAAAACCTGTTTTATTATCACATAACAGGCTCATAAAAATCAAAACCTAGCCTTATTTAATATAATTTTAGTTTTGAAAGATAAGTAATTACATCAGGCAACAAAATAAAAACTATGTGGAACACAGTGAAGACAGACAGGTGAGGCTAAAAAGAAAGAGAAACAGATAGCCCTAAAAATAAATGAGGCATCAGTAATAAGTGCCTGTAGTGTTCCAAACCTCTTAAACAGGTACTTTGTTTCTGTTACTGACAACTTGGGATCATGTGGTTTGGTAAACAGTAACTTCAGTAAAATGGAAATCACACTCACGTCTCCCAAAGAAGTAGCATCCATCGTAAGATCCTTAAAGACGAAGTATTCTAGTGATGATTGTAGCTTATCAATGAAGTTAATCAAAGAGTGCTCATGTGAGTTGAGTTCCGTCTTAAGTTATTTGTGTAATCTGTTATCAGCGGAACATTTCTGGACTGGCTAAAATGCTGAAGTTAAAACTCGTTACAGGATGGGTATAAAGGGATACCATCAAACTATCAAATAATTTCACTTTGGCTGCCTTTTTCAAAAATATTTGAATAAGTTGTGTTCAAGCATCTCCTAAAGCATGTGGCTGCAGATAATATATGGTCGAAGTTACAGTTTGGGTTTCTTATAAAGGTCCTGATATATAGAAAGCTATTTACACGTGCAGTGAAAATGTAGTTAATTCATTAAATAATAAATTGGAGACTACTGGTATTTTCTGCGATCTGTCAAAAGCCTTTGACTGTGTGAATCACAGCATACTCTTAAGGAAATTAGAATATCATGTCACCAGCAGTACTGAAACAGGATTAGTCCTACCTAACTACTGGGAACAAAGGGTGTCGCTGCAAAATACATGACTGGGAATTAATCACACATGGTGTTTCTCAAGGTTCCATCTTGGGTCTGTTGCTTTTTCTTGTGTACATTGAGCTCACATCTGTTACACTGCCAGATGCTAAGTTTCTTTTGTTTGCAGATGATACAAACATTGCAATACGTAACAAGGCAAATACAGATTTAGAAATGGCTGCTAAACAAATTTCCACTGACATTAATAAATGATTTGAAGCTAATTCACCATTATCAAACTTTGAAAAGAACTTGTAAGAGATATCTTTCCACCATGTGTATAACGTATGAAGACATGCAAATCGAAGAGTTTGACAGTGACAAATTTCTGGAATTACAACTGGCTAATAAATTCAGTTTGGAAGGGTATAACACACACAGAATTGCCAAACTGCCTAAACAACTCTGTATTTGCAGTGAGAATGAGGTCAGATCCAGGCGATATAATTATAAAGACACTTAGGCCCTACATACTCTGCTTTCTTTCAATCTATTTTGTCACTTGTTATATGTTCTGGGGTAACTTGTCGAACTGAGCAAAAGTTTTCAGTGTACAGAAACGTGTAAAAAGACTCATTTGCTGTGCAAATTCAAGAGTATCAAGTAGAAACCTGTTCAAGGAACTTTGTATGATAACCACTGCTTCTCAGCATATTTTAATGAAATTTGTTGCAAGTAATGTACCTCTATTTGCAACCAACAGCTCAATACATAGCATCAATACGTAGAATAAGAACGATCTAAATAAAGACCTTGTCCAAAAAGGGATCCAATATTGAGGAACACACATTTTCAATAAATTGTGAGCAACCATTAAAAACGGCTTCAGATAAAGTACAGTTTCAACAGTGTGTGAAAGACTTTTTGATAAGCAACTCCTCCTACTCTATAGAGAAATATCTGAACAGGAACTGTTAGGCCAGCTTAAGTAAAAATGTCTGTTAGATTTCAGTTTTTACAGTACTTGGTCACAAGTCAAGATTAGGCATTTTGTGTGTGATAAATTTATTAAAAGTGCATAACTATGTTTCATTCTGACATTGTATTAATTCTGTAAATATAAGCAGTTCCAGTTTAATGTATTCACCTATTTTGACAATCTCCTGATAAGTGATCAGGGCAGTGTTGTTGTATTCAGATGTTTTGCTTCTTTTTTGTTAGATTTTCTGATTTGTTCCATACCCACAAGAATCATCTCACTTTTTGGTCTGTGGAATGAAAACTGAATCTAATCTAATAAATTACTAGGTTTTAGAAGATACAAGTTAATGGGACTGGCAGTGTTGGAGTGTAAGGCTAGATCTTGCTCCTGCTCTACAGTCCGCAGCTCGTGGTCTCGCGGTCGCATTCTGGCTTCCCGAGCACGGAGTCCCAGGCTCGATTCCCAGCGGGGTCAGGGATTTTCACGTGCCTCGAGATGAATGGGTGTTTGTGTAGTCCTCATGATTTCCTCATCAGTCATCAAAATGGCGAGATTGGACTGAGCAAAGGTTGGGATTTTGCACGGGCGCTGATGACAGCGCAGTTGAGTGCCCCACAAACCAAACATCATCCTGCTCTGAAGTAGCATTGATGAGGTGAAATGACAGATCGTCAGAATCAGGTGGCCTTTAAGGAAGCTGTATTTTGTGAGCTGTGTAAGGTGTAAGACAAAATTTAATTCATGCAAAGTAAACAGTTGCAAACATGCTCCATTAGAGGAGGAGTGATGTATGGAATAAATTTCGTGCTACAGTCTGTACTGCAGACAAAAAATGTACAAAGTTTCATATTTCTGTTTTCCTCCTCCACCATGAGAAAATAGACGCGCTGTGTCGAAACAAACACTGGACACAGAGCAATGTCACTGTTACGTTTCTGCAACAAAAAAGTGCTGTTTCCATATTCATTTGGTCATGGCAACTTGTGTATGGGCTATCAGCTAGTTGTATAGCTTATCATTAAGTTTTGTAATTTATTTTAATAATTGATCACCTTTTTGAGATTGCACTTCATCTGCATATTGTGCTTCTGGTACTGTAGTTACAGACTCTGTAACACCTCAAAAGTATGTATACGTCAACGTAATTGTTAGACATTCTCTGAATAACTATTTAATACGAAAATAAATTTACGACAGACTTCAAAAAAGTTTTATTTATATGTATGTATAAAACAGAACAATATTCATTGCAAACTGATCAGTCATTATGTTGGTATATAACTTGCTTCTGTAATTTACACAGGCCAAATGTTTTGTGACATTTGAATTTGCTCTTGAGAATGGCTGTAAAGCTGAAATCATAACTATGTGAAATAAATGAGTAGTAATTTACAGTTTAATGGTGAAAATTTCTTTCAAATTGATTGCATATGTAGTGGGAATACGATGAGTTCATAGGTATACATAGGAACTGATTTACTCGATCTCCTTTCTAAGTGAGTAGAGTCCACTTCTAGCCAACAGCAGACTCGGATGATGAGGGGGCTGCAGCAGAGACTAAAGAGTAGAGTCTACAGGCACATGGAGATGACATCACAGAACTTGCTGGCGAGTTTAAAATGAGTATACAGAGCTCATTTTTGATCTCTAGTAGTTGAAATACGGTTTACATGGTTCTCATGCACTAGAACAGAGCGAAACGGCAATTGGACTTATAATGTACCTGGGGAGATGATTTAGAGGACTTCATACAGTCCTTTCCATTGCACTCACGTTCAGTGAAATGTACCGGGTGATCAAAAAGTCAGTATAAATTTGAAAACTCAATAAATCACAGAATAATGTAAATAGAGAGGTAAAAATTGGCACACGTGCTTGGAATGACATGGGGTTTTATTAGAAAAAAAAAAACAAACGTTCAAAAAATGGCCGACAGATGGCGCTTCATCTGATCAGAATAGCAATAATTAGCATAACAAAGTAAGACAAATCAAAGATGATGTTCTTTACAGGAAATGCTCAATATGTCCACCATCATTCCTCAACAATAGCTGTAGTCAATGAATAATGTTGTGAACAGCACTGTAAAGCATGTCCGGAGTTATGGTGAGGCATTGGCATTGGATGTTGTCTTTCAGCATCCTTAGAGATAACGGTCGATCACGATACACTTGCAACTTCAGGTAACCCCAAAGCCAATAATCGCACGGACTGAGGTCTGGTGATTTGGGAGGCCAAGCATGATGATGAAAGTGGCGGCTGAGCACACGATCATCACCAAACGACCCGCGAAAGAGATCTTTCACACGTCTAGCAATACTTTCTTTTTCCTTAATAAAACCCCATGTCATTCCAAGCATGTGTGTCAATTTTTACCTCTCTATCTACATTATTCTGTGGTTTATTAAGTTTTCAAATTTATTCTGACTTTTTGATCACCCAGTACAATGACTCGGAACAGTGTATTGTTACGCGGTTTGCGCATTACCTCTGCTGCACTCACATTCCTTTGAGTCTGACCTTCAGAGTTCCCATAGCAGCTGTAATTGTTGTGACCAAACTGGATTTCTCTTTCTCCTACATTGATCTGAGTTTGGTTAGCTGCGAGGAAATATAATCCCAATATATCTTCGTAGCACTTCTTTGCTCCTTATTGCTTGCATTTCAGCTGCATATTCATCTTGTCATATCACAAAGTTAATCACAACTTTTCCATAATTGTGCACGCAATTGCTATTTAACCCTTTAACAGCACAGCTTGGTTGCCACTTACTTTCTTCCTTAACGAAATGCCTCCACATCAAAGAAATTATAGCCCCTCTATTGACTGCTCCCCCCCCCCCTTCCCGCCCTCCCTTCCCTGGGGGCTCATAGTTATTTCACGAGTTTATGCATGGCACACTTGCGGCCACGAGCTATTACAGCCCATTCCTCCTTCCGTCGGTGCATTTCCTTCACCGTGCCCCTCACTCCTTCCCTACTACCACCTCATTCCTCTCTCTGATTGTTCTGAATTGGCTATCCACATAGTTTCCTATATTCCTTGCAATTTTCTTTCTCGTGACTGTTCTCTTTCATCCTTTTTGGCATTTCGATCCCCCCTTGGAGTTTGACCCCCACTTCTAAATTTTATGTTTTTGGTGTGAGCCATTTGGGGAAGAATGCCTTCCCTGGTGACTATGCTGTGGGTGTGGATTCCTCTCTTCCCCATTCTTCCCCTCTCCTTTCCCTGCCGTAGTCCCCCTCCCCATTGCTAGGTCACCAGCACATGTAGCCAGTCGGCATTGTGGGGCTGTTATGTGTCCATCTGGCTGAGTATCCTGACACCACAAGGATCATGCTACTGATACCTGATCTGTTGCCTCCCCGTGTATGCCAAGGAGTGATTGCTAGTCATCCTGTAGCATCGGAGCTCCTGGCAATGGCTGCTATGCCAGGCAGCCTTTGCTGTGGCTGGGTGGCACCAATGGGGAGAGCCCCTGATTGGAGTGTTTGGTATTAGGATGGGTGCGTGGCACATGAAGCATATCAAGCCGCAAAAATCTGGCCATTCTCTAACAGCTCTCTCTTCAAGTGGTAGTGGATCATTGAATGCTTCTGCTTTGTATGATTCTTTCCTACCCTGGCAGGAGACCCAGACTCACCACCTTGGAATGAAACACTTTCCCCCTACCTGGTCTGTAATAGTATGGATGGGAACACATTCACTGCCACAAAGCTGTTGTTTTTTGTGGAGTGTCTCAGTAAGATGCGGTCGGGCTCTCTGTTGATGAAAGCTGCTCCTGATGCCAAATCAGCAGCTCTTTGTGCTTGTGATTGTCTTGGCAATTTCCCAGTGTCTGTTACCCCTCACCATTCCTAGAATATAGTTGAGGAAGAGATTTTTCATTGAGACCTTGTCGTGCAAACTGATGAGGATCTCCGGCTAATCTGGAGCGACGTGGCGTTCACTTTGCTTGATGACTGCAGAAATGTCAAAAAGACCGCACTGATACAAGCACTTTTATTCTGGCTTTCTAGGGAGAAGCCTGTGGATCCCACGCTCTCCCCTCCGGGTGCTGCTGCCTGTCGCTGGCCGAAGAAGTGATCCCCTTCTTTGGCACCCACCAGTGATGGGGCTCCCCGCCAACCTGAGTCTGACATCTTATTTATGGATGGCATGCCATCCTACTCAGTTAAAAGCAATGATCGTGTGGCATTTATTGGCTGGGATATCCCCTTTGGCATTCGGTTGATGTATTGCAAGTCTTTGTAGTTGACGCCACTTCGGCGAATTGCATGTTAGAGATGATGAAAGTGATGATGGACACACAACACCCAGTCCCCTGTCGGGAATCGAACCCGGGCCCCCTTGCGTGGTAGGCGGTAACACTACCGCTGTGCTACAGAGGCGGACATCCTACTCAGTGACGACCACCGACGATGTGACATGACCTCCCCTCGACTTCTTTATGTCTAACACGGATTCTCGTTGCATGCCTACCCAGTGGAAATGCAACACATATTATCGTCCTTACTGGAAATACAGCACCATCTTTCCTATTATTCTGCATTCTGTCTTGCTCTTCACAAAACGTGCTTCCGTGGTGACCACACCCAATCTTTTCATAGTTATTGTGCATATTATCAGAACTGTGCAGGCCCTGGAATAGCATCTTGAGGGGTCTGCACATCAGTTTGCACCGATGTCATGCCAACCTAGAAGCAATAGTGGCATGAGTGTGAACAATCCCTGCAATCACCATGTGCAATGCCTATCTCCCTCCAGGTTGGCCACTTCCTTATGTTGACCTGCCTACCTTAATACAGCAACTCCCACCCCGGTATCTCCTCCTTGGGAACTTTAGTGCCCACTACCCCTTTTGGGGGAGTGCCAATTTGATGGGTAGGGATCTTGTAACTGGCAAACTTATTACAGACTTAGATTTGTGTGCTCTAAATTACGGTTCTCCTACCAATTTCAGTGCCACTCATGGCACCATTTCTGATATTGATCTCACGATGTCCTTCCCTGCTCTTGTTGCTTCCCTACATTGGTCACCCCATAATGACCCTCGTGACAGTGATCACTTCCCGGTGATTCTATCATTCTCCTGCCAATACCAAGCAGACAGGCCCCCACATTGGGCATTCCGCAGAGCCAACGGACCTTTATATATATTTGCTGTGAGATTTAACTTCTCTCTCTCTCTCTCTCTCTCTCTCTCTCTCTCTCTCTCTGATTGCATTGATGCGGTTGTTCAAGTTGTCGGACACAATTCTTCATGCTATTGGTACTGTTATCCCCATATCCACAAGTCCCCCTCGTTGTCGACCAGTACCATGGTGGAACAAGGACATTGCAGTCGTGATCCATGGCCATTGACAGGTACTACAATGATTTAAACAACACCCTTCACAGACCAACCTTATAGTTTTTAAGCATCTCCTTCCCTAAGGCTGGCTAAGCAGAGTAAAAAGACTACGCATCTTCATTCTAGGTTTGGTCCAAGCTCCATAGCCTTCTGGAGCACCAGTGACAATCAGCTGTCAAGAGTCTTATCCTACAGGGTGCTGTGTGTACTGATCCTTTGCTTATTGTGACACACTTTGCGACTGCATCAGCGACTTCTTCCTATCCTGCTACCTTTCTCTGGTAGAAATGATGGGTTGAAGAACCCCCCTCTGTTTCAACCCCCACCAGGCTGAAGCCCATAATGACCCCTTCACTGAATGGGAATTTGTGCAGGCTCTTACCTCTTCACAGGACATGGCCCCAGCTCTGGATCCCACCCACAACCATATGATCCAATGCTTGGATGTTATCCGAAGGCAACATCTACTCAGGGTCTTCAACTGCGTCTGGCTCACAGGTGTCTTGCCCTTGCAATAGTGAGGTGGCACACTTATCTTCATCTCCCCCTGCGGGTCCGGGGATTAGAATAGGCCCGCGGTATTCCTGCCTGTCGTAAGAGGCGACTAAAAGGAGTCCATCCCCCTCACGGGGGTAGTTAGCGCCTGCGTCCGGAGACGGACGGTTCCACGACCTATCATCGTGGTCCTTTTGGTTTTTCACTTCTCGTTTCTTCCTTCCTTTTGTTGGTTCCTTTCTTTGCTCTTCTCCACCTCACTGTCTTCCTTACTCTTTCCCTTGCCTTCTCCTTGCCTTCTCATTGCCTTTTTCTCCTTGCCTTCTCATTGCCTTTTTCTCCTTGCCTTCTCATTGCCTTCTTCTCCTTGCCTTCTTATTGCCTTCTTCCCCTTGCTTTCTCATTGCCTTCTTCTCCTTGCCTTCTCTGGTCTCCGCCTCGGCGTTTGAGACAGTCTGTCCTCTTTCTCCCTCTCTCTCTTCTTTTTCCTCTTCTTCCTTCCTCCCTGTGCGTGCCTGAAGGCCGACCCACGCGTTCGCACGCGTAGCCGGTGACGGGGTAACGCGTAAGTCCCCGCCCTGGGTAGACATGTAAGGCACGCGCGTACCCCCTGGTAAAGGCCAGGCCCGGGGAGGGGTGATTGCCTGAGCTGATACCTTCTGACCATGCCGATTGGTCCCTCCGTCTGTTTCTCGGGAGGTGTGACCTGAGGTGTAAACATTCACCTAAGGCGGGAGTGCCCTCTGAGAGGGTCCCCACAAGGAAGGAGCGCGCCATTGGAGACGCTGGCAATCATGGGGGATTCCTCCGCAATGGATTCTACTCCATCTCTTTCGACTTCGACCCAAAAACGGAAACGTGACCAGCCAACAGTGACAAAAGTACTACCGCCTGCCCCACAGTTCCTCGTAGTTTCTCGAACTGAGGACGGAAAGGATTTTTCCTCTGTCAACCCTTTCGTTATTCAGAAGGGCGTAGATGCCATCGCCGGATCTGTCAAATCCTGTACCAGGTTGCGTAACGGCACCTTATTACTGGAAACTGAGAATGCCTTTCAGGCACAAAAACTGCTTCGGGCCACCCTCCTGTACACTTTCCCTGTCCGGGTGGAGGCCCACTGAACTTTGAATTCGTCTCGTGGTGTGGTCTATACTGGCTCCCTCGACGGATTGACTGACGAGGAGCTTCAATCATTCCTCGCTGAGCAGGGCGTGACGGCTGTCCATAGGGTCATGAAAAAGGTCAACAATGACCTTGTACCGACCCGGACAATTTTCTTGACCTTCGATAGTGTTAAGCTGCCATCGCGCATCAAGGCGGGCTACGAGGTTCTTTCTGTTCGCCCATATATCCCGACACCTACGCGCTGCTACCAGTGTCAGCGTTTCAATCACACTCGACAGTCTTGTTCCAATGCGGCTAAATGTGTCACCTGTGGCAGGGATGCCCATGAGGGTGACTGTCCACCTCCGTCTCCTCGTTGTGTGAACTGTCAGGGTGACCATGCAGCATCCTCCCGCGACTGTCCTGTCTATAAGGAAGAACGCTGTATCCAGGAAATTCGGGTCAAAGAGAAAGTGTCCACCTCGGCTGCTCGCAAGCTATTGGCTAGTAGGAAGCCCACGCTGCTCCCAGCGGGGAAATACAGTACTGTCCTCGCCTCTCCTCGGACTACCCGGGAGGTAGCAACCCAGACATGCGATCTGACCTTCAGCACCACGGTCGTCCGTTCGGCCAGTGCTAAGATCGCGCGGTCGACGTCTCCTCTTCCTCCCATCACCCCACAGACACGAGCACCTTCTTCAGCTTCTGCTAAAACGAAGACACCGAAGTCAGATGCACGGGCCTTCAAGAAGGAACCATCCCGTGCAGACTTCCTCCGTACCTCGACCTCACAGCCTTCGACCGGTACTTCCACTACACGTCCTTCCAAAAAGGCGCATAGGAAGCACAGTTCTCCTTCCCCGCCACGGCGCATTTCTTCTCTTGCGCCACCCAGCGGCTGCCGCCCCAGGCCGTCATCCGTTTCGCCTGGCCGCACCGCTGGTCGCCGTACATCTGGCCGTTCACTGGCGGAGGAAGCTCCCCCTCTCGGCCATCCTCCCGAGATGGCCGATGACCCTATAGACCCAATGGACGATGACTGTCCGCCTACTGATAGCGGCGGCAGTGCTCGCTCGAAGCCAGGCCCTAAGCGGCCTTCGAGGTGACCACTTCTCTCATCTTTCTTTTCTTACGATGGCACTTATTCACTGGAATATTCGCAGCATTCGCTCCAACCGAGAGGACTTGAAGTTGCTGCTCCGCTTGCACCGTCCGCTTGTCGTAGCCCTCCAGGAAACGAAGCTACGCCCATGCGATCAAATTGCCTTGGCACACTACACCTCTGTGCGTTTTGACCTACCCCCTGTGGTAGGTATCCCAGCTCATGGAGGGGTTATGTTGCTGGTCCGGGATGATATTTACTACGATCCCATCACGTTGCACACCGGCCTGCAGGCAGTTGCCATCCGCATTACTCTCCCCACTTTTACGTTTTCCTTTTGTACCGTTTACACTCCATCGTCATCTGCCGTTACCAGGGCAGACGTGATGCAACTTATTGCTCAGCTACCTGCACCATTTTTGTTAACTGGAGACTTCAATGCCCACCATCCCCTTTGGGGCTCTCCAGCATCCTGCCCGAGGGGCTCCTTGTTAGCAGACCTTTTCAACCAGCTCGATCTTGTCTGCCTCAATACTGGCGCCCCTACTTTTCTTTCGGACACATCTCACACCTATTCCCATTTAGACCTCTCTATATGTACTCCCCAACTTGCACGCCGGTTTGAGTGGTACGCACTTTCTGATACATATTCGAGCGACCACTTCCCGTGTGTTATCCATCTCCTGCAGCATACCCCATCTCCGTGCTTCTCTAATTGGACCATCTCCAAGGCAGACTGGGGGCTCTTCTCTTCCAGGGCGACCTTTCAGGATCAAACCTTTACAAGCTGCGATCGTCAGGTCGCACACCTCACGGAAGTCATTCTCGCTGCTGCTGAATATTCCATCCCTCACCCTACTTCTTCTCCACGTCGCGTACCGGTCCCCTGGTGGACCGCAGCATGTAGAGACGCTTTACGTGCTCGTCGACGTGCTTTACGCACCTTTAAGCGCCACCCTACAGTGGCGAATTGTATTAATTATAAACGATTACGTGCTCAGTGTCGTCGTATTATTAAAGAAAGCAAGAAAGCCAGCTGGGCTGCTTTCACAAGCACCTTCAACAGTTCTACTCCTTCTTCTGTTGTCTGGGGTAGCCTGCGCCGGCTATCTGGCACTAAGGTCCACTCCCCAGTTTCTGGCTTGAAGGTCGCGAATGAAGTCCTTGTGGCCCCTGAGGCTGTCTCCCATGCCTTCGGCCGCTTTTTCGCCGAGGTTTCGAGCTCCGCTCATTACCACCCTGCCTTCCTCCCCCGCAAACAGGCAGAGGAGGCTAGGCCACCTGACTTCCGCTCCTCGAATTGTGAAAGTTATAATGCCCCATTCACCATGCGGGAACTCGAAACCGCACTTGGCCGATCACGGTCCTCCGCTCCAGGGCCTGATTCTATTCATATTCAGATGCTGAAGAACCTTTCTCCTGCGGGTAAAGGTTTTCTTCTTCGTACATACAATCGCATCTGGATTGAGGGACATGTTCCCGCATGCTGGCGCGAGTCTATTGTTGTCCCGATTCCTAAGCCGGGGAAGGACAAGCACTTGCCTTCCAGTTATCGACCTATCTCGCTTACCAGCTGTGTCTGTAAAGTGATGGAGCGAATGGTTAACTCTCGATTGGTTTGGCTGCTCGAGTCTCGACGCCTACTTACCAATGTACAATGTGGATTTCGAAGGCGCCGCTCTGCTGTTGACCATCTGGTTACCTTGTCGACCTTCATTATGAATAACTTCTTGCGGAAGCGCCCGACCGCGGCTGTGTTCTTTGATTTGGAGAAGGCTTACGACACCTGTTGGAGGGCGGGCATTCTCCGCACCATGCATACATGGGGCTTTCGCGGTCGCCTCCCTCTTTTTATTCATTCCTTTTTAATGGATCGACAGTTTCGGGTACGTGTGGGTTCTGTCCTGTCCGACACCTTTCGCCAGGAGAATGGGGTGCCACAGGGCTCAGTTTTGAGCGTCGCTCTCTTCGCCATCGCGATCAATCCAATAATGGATTGCCTCCCAGCTGATGTATCAGGCTCCCTTTTCGTGGACGATTTTACCATCTATTGCAGCGCGCAGTGTACACGTGTCCTGGAGCACTGTCTTCAGCGTTCTCTTGACCGTCTTTACTCCTGGAGTGTCGCCAATGGCTTCCGTTTTTCTGCGGAGAAGACGGTCTGTATTAACTTCTGGCGCTACAAAGAGTTTCTCCCACCGTCCTTACGACTCGGTCCCGTCGCTCTCCCACTCGTGGAGACAATCAAATTTTTAGGCCTTACCTTTGACAGGAAACTTAGCTGGTCTCCACATGTGTCATATTTGGCCGCCCGTTGTACCCGTTCTTTAAATGTCCTCCGTGTTCTCAGTGGTATGTCGTGGGGAGCGGATCGAACCGTCCTACTTCGTCTATATCGGTCGATCGTCCGCTCCAAGCTGGATTATGGGAGCTTCGTATACTCCTCTGCACGGCCATCCATCTTACGCCGCCTCAACTCCATACAACATCGGGGTTTACGACTTGCGATCGGAGCATTTTATACCAGTCCCGTAGAGAGTCTTCATGCTGACGCTGGCGAATTGCCACTCACCTACCGGCGCGATATACTGCTTTGTCGGTATGCCTGTCGGCTACTGTCAATGCCCGACCATCCGTCATATCGTTCCTTTTTTGACGACTCTCTTGACCTTCAATACGGGTTGTATGTCTCTGCCTTGCTACCCCCTGGAGTTCGCTTTCGTCGCCTCCTTCAACACCTTCATTTTTCACTCCCTGCAACCTTTCGAGTGGGCGAGAGCCGCACGCCACCTTGGCTCCAGGCTCAGGTCCGCGTTCACCTCGACCTCAGCTCGCTCCCAAAAGAGGTCACCCCCGGTTCGGTCTACCACTCCCGTTTTTTGGAACTTCGTTCGAAGTTCAACAACATGACCTTCATTTATACAGATGGCTCTAAAACCAATGAAGGGGTCGGGTGTTCCTTTATTGTCGGGGCACAAAGTTTCCAATACCGGCTCCATGGCCATTGTTCGGTCTTCACAGCTGAGCTCTTTGCCCTCTACCAGGCTGTTCTTTACATCTGCCGCCACCGACATTCTGCTTATGTCATCTGCTCAGATTCCCTGAGCGCCATCCAGAGCCTCAGTGATCCGTACCCGGTTCACCCTTTCGTACACCGGATCCAACGCTCTCTTCAGCAGCTGGTGGACGTCGGTACGCCGGTTAGCTTTATGTGGGTTCCTGGCCATGTCGGTATCCCTGGGAACGAAGCTGCAGATGCCGCGGCCAAGGCTGCGGTCCTCCAGCCTCGGACAGCTTCTTGTTGTGTCCCTTCGTCCGATTTTAGCAGGGTCATTTGTCGGCGCGTTGTGTCGCTGTGGCATGCCGATTGGGCTGCACTTACCGACAACAAGCTTCGGGCCTTAAAACCTCTTCCCGTGGCTTGGACGTCCTCCTCACGCCCTTCTCGGCGGGAGGAGGTCGTTTTAGCAAGGTTAAGAATTGGACACTGCCGGTTCAGCCATCGCCATCTGCTGACGGCTGCGCCGGCGCCGTTCTGCCCATGTGGGCACTTGCTGACGGTTAGACACATTTTAATGTCCTGTCCTGATCTTAACACACTGCGCCTCGATCTTAACCTGCCTAATACTTTCGATGCCATTTTAGCGGATGACCCACGAGCAGCTGCTCGTGTTCTTTGTTTTATCAATTTGACACACCTCGCTAAGGACATTTGATGATGTTTTTTAATCCTATGCCTGTCAGTCTGTCTTTTATTGTGTTTTCCCTTTTAGTTGTTGTTGTCAACTTGTGCCTCGCAGTGCATTTTTAGAGTAGTCAGGGCGCTAATGACCATTGAAGTTGTGCGCCCGAAAACCACAAAAAAAAAAAAAAAAAAAAAAAAAAAAAAAAAAAAAAAAAAAAAAAAAAAAAAACTTATCTTCATCCTTAAGCCTGGGAAGAATTTAGTGTTGCTTGATAGCTACTGCCTGATTAGCCTGACCAACGTGCTTTGTAAACTACTTGAGAGGATAGTTAGTTTCTGATTATGTTGGGCACTCAAATCTTCAGCAATTAAAAGCAGATGCACAATGTACGAGATCGTGGGCCAAGTAAATAGCAGCTCTGGATATAATTGATGGATCAGATCTTGGAGCCTTTTGCCCCCTATCAGTGAAGCTACAGGGAAGGACAATCTGCAACTGACCATTTACTCATATTGGAAACAGCAATCCAGTGGGCATTTACTAACTGCTAACACCTTATTGCAGTCTTCTTTGGCCTACATGGGGCATACGACACAGTTTGGTGTCATCACATTTTAGTTACCCCCATGACTGGGGATTTTGTGGCCACCTTCAGATTTTTATTCACAAGTTTTTATCCATCTGGTTCTTCCGGGTTCAAGTTGGCACCTCTGTTGGGCTTATAACCTCTGGCAATGTATGTCGACAGTTTTTGCATCTGGTGCAGCTGCCACTCAGTAGTATCTGCTGAACACCAGTTCCAAGGTGCCACCTGACGGGCCTATGCGTGTGCCGTTTCCTATGGCTTCAGTTTTCTCCCTCCAAAATGTGGGTTATGCATTTTTGACTACAACCTGATCCAGAACTTTATTTAGGTGACGAGTGCCTAGATTTTGTAGCGGAGGTCCATTTATTGGGCTTTCTTTTTGATAAAAAGCTGATGCTTCTGCTCAGTGTTCGCCACCTCAAGACTACGTGCATGTGGAAGCTTAATGCTCTCTGCCCACTGGCCCACACATCTTGAGGTGCAGACTGTGCTACTCTTCTCCATCTGTACCTCACTCTGGTTTTGTCCAGACTAGATTATGGCTGTCAGGTTTATTGCTCAGAGACTCCTTCCATTCAGAAACTACTTGTCCCTGTTCGTCATTATGGGAGTCCATCTGGCTGCTGGTGCCTTTTGCACGAGTCCTGTCAACAGCCTCCTCACAGAAGTGGGGACCCCCGCACCACTCTACAAATACAACAGAGCGAACGCCTGATTGCTTACGCAATACACAATCACCATTCGACAATTTGCTGACCATCCTGTATACACCGTCCTCTTTGCAAACGAGATATACTGCACATTCCTCATGATATCCACTGCACAACTGCACATGGTACCCACATGACAAAATAAAGTGCATCATCTTTGTTTCACAGTTTTGCCACAGTTACTTAGTCTAAGTCACTTGCTACATTCTACAGTTTACTAAAAAACACGTTAGCATCCTCATCTGGCCGGCCGGGGTGGCCGAGCGGTTCTAGGCGCTACAGTCTGGAACCGTTCGACCGTTACGGTCACAAGTTCGAATCCTGCCTCGGGCATGGATGTGTGTGATGTCCTTAGGTTAGTTAGGTTTAAGTAGTTCTAAGTTCTAGGGGACTGATGATCTCAGACGTTAAGTTCCATAGTGCTCAGAGCCATTTGAACCATCCTCATCTGATGTGCCACAGAAGACTGGAACTGTAGGGATCAAGGGAAAGTTCTTAACTGTTGCTGAGTCTATTGTACTTTCATCGGTTATATCCAGAGCTACTATTTACTTGGCCCACGATCTCATCTGCTTTTAATTGTTGAATTTCTGAGTGTAATTGCAGTAAAACAAGTCAGCAGATCCACACCTTAATGTGTACCCATTCTGACTGATTATTCTGTTACTCTAGTTGTTAAAAAAATTTGCCAGCATTGCAGTTAGCACGCACACCAAGCAAAGCCAGCATCTACAGCAGTCCTACCTTTAGCGCTGCAACTCACTCCACTGCATTATCAGAGAGACGTGGTCTGATGGAAGAATGGTGTCTGCATCAGTCTTGCACTCGTTCCAGTTACAGATGCCACACACAGATTCCTGCGAATAATACCAATCACTGCTACACCCAGTGGATGACTAGGTTTTCTTCTCTCTTCAGGAACAGTGATGAGTAAGGGAACTGAAGAATCCCACTGCTGACATTTTATAAAAGATCTGGTCCTGGATGAGTGATGCTAAGATGTAGGCTCATAGGGGTGAGCAAGTGATCAGTACTCATAGCCGGAGTTCAGTTACTTTACATAACTTCATTCATAACACGACATGTACGTATACTCTACTGATCAATACCCTGGTGGCAATCTGAGGCAAACATGGTATAGATAAGCTGCATCTGAGTATGGCCAGCTGTATTCACAGCAGATGGGGGGGGGGGGGGGGGGGATTTAATTGACATGGGAATGCACTTACAATGCTAGAGGCTGAATGGTTGCGTGCTGTTTCCATGCTCTTACACATCAGCATTTATGGACCTGTTGATTTGATAAATTTTGGACTAATTCTTTACGGGAGACCATTCTTCTGCAAATCTTACTAATTCAAGTATGATTAACAGCTTGGAATTAGCCTTGTTATTGTTAATAAACCCCTTTGGTGTACCAAGATGTGAAAATACAGCCTTCAAAGGTGCATTAGTTATTTAAATGTTGTGCAGATCATAATTGTAACAACTTACTATGATGTGGAAATGTGGAATGAGTCAATATTAAAATTATAATAAATAAATCCTCTCAGCAGAAAACTTGTCAGCATCCCTTCTCCCCCCCCCTCCCCCCTACAGAAAAACATGCACATTCACTCTTTTTCTATGGAGTAAAAGCAATTGTGAAGCTCAGTTTGTGTTTGAAGTAGAATAAATGAAACACTCCAATTTCCAGATGACTAGACCAGCAGTTGGTTACTTTGAAAGGCAATTAAAATAAATTGGTCTCAACCCCAAGCAATAATTGTGGAATCTCTGATTGGATGTGTGTGTTGTCAGAATTCTTCATATCCATCATGCTCTGTGTACATTGCTTGCTAAGTTTTTCAGTGTCATTCGAAATTATTGACCACCATACTGAGTGGGGTATTTTTTCTCTGCAATTTGTTATTCGTTGATGTCCTTCATGGCTTCGTTCCTATTAGTCCTGGGACAGCACACAGTTTCATTCTTTCAAGAAGTTTTGCTGTACTATTTCATTGTGGGGATCATACCTGGTCCCTATAGAGGTGGCCACATTGGTACCCTTGTTCACACTCTTGCAGGTGTATTTTATATTTTGTGCAACTACCATTTGACATTTATCTGTTTCTGTAACATTCTGTATTGAAGCAGACTGTACACAACTGCCCATTGATTGTCGATTTCCATTCCTTCTTGGCCTCACTACTTGCTCTTTGACATGCATCCAAACTGTTACAGCAATCGGCATTTGTATTTTGGGAAGCTGTCTTGGCCAGTTTGGGAATCATTTAAGAATTGTCTCAGGGTGACATTATGGCAACTTGTTGTCTTACATGCATGGCAAATCTCTCTTTAAGGCACCACATTCACCATGAACTATTATTTCATAATTCTTGTATAGAGTGTTGCGGGTCTTCTTCTGGATTAAGAAACTCTGCATTGATGGCATCATGTATATGAGTTGGTCTAATTTTTCCTGAAGCCAAATCAAGCTGTGTGAATGTACCACTTTTTGCTTTTGCCACTCGTTCTTTACAGCTAACAAGTGGCAGCACTGAACATCCAATTTTTGATGATGGCTCCTACAAATTTTATTTGTTCTTGGACAAAAGGAACCTCTGACAATAATGTTTATGAATGCACATTGTTTTTATTCTTTGAGTTCACACCTGAAAGAACTGCAAATTCATGTTATAAATAAACCATGTTTTCTGTCACATGTCATTGTGTCCTGTGCATATTTATGCATATGACATGGGCATCTGATGAATTTTGATAACAAGATAAGTGTTCCCACTTGTCAACTTTATCTGTGGTCATTACTGCACCTCTTAAATGGATATGTTTATCCAAATACAATCATAGTTCATTATGGGAAATAAACAGCAATCTTATCATCTCAGTTTTGGCATACAGTATTTACTCGAATCTAAGCCGCACTTTTTTTTTGTTTTTGTAATCCAAAAAAACCGCGTGCGGCTTAGAATCGAGTGCAAAGCAAGCGGAAGTTCTGAAAAATGTTGGTAGGTGCCGCCACAACTAACTTCTGCCGTCTACTGTATGTAGCACTACACAGGCATGCTTTGCAGGCACAAAGATAAATACTAGCGCCAAAACCTATCCGTCAGTAAATAAACTAAAAGAAAAGGTTTAAGAATGTAAACATTATGCCGCGTATTCTTTCGTGTTTGCTGCTATCTCATTTAAATCCTGTCTGCGTAATAAGGTACGAAACTAGAGTGAGACAACAGCAAACGTGGAAGAATATACATATAATGTCATGTTTATATTCGTATTATTCTTATGCTGAATAGTGATACAGTCATAAATGAAGCACGAATCTAAGATGACCAACATCTGTGCAGCATGTAATGTACTAAAGAGGCATCTGCAAAGATTTTCAAACGGAGAAAAATTTTCGCTAACTCTCGTTCGGAACAAATTCTATAATACGCCGTCTATTATTTGGTTCTTGTTGATCATTATCAAAGAAAGCAGCAGTGTAAGTAACAACAAATAGCAGTCTCTTGCCGTTGTTTCGGTTAGAGACAATTCCTCTCTTTTTTTTTTTTTAATTGTAAGCTTTGGTAGCGCGCACAAAAGCAAGCCGTGCCGCAAGCGGCAACAGGCCGTAAACACGCACTATCAAATTGCGACAAACAATGCACGACACAGTACAATAATGCATTTTCTGCGTAGAGTGACCCAAACACCTATAACAAAGAGAACGGCACTTATCAGGTCAAAGCAAAATAAGCAATCGATTCAAACCAGACGAAGCACGTGAAAAAGGAAGGGTACCCGTATAAATACGGACGGAGCACCTGACGTATAGCAATGGTTACCTGGTAAAGACCGAGCGAGGTGGCGCAGTGGTTAGCACACTGGACTCGCATTCGGGAGGACGACGGTTCAATCCCGTCTCCGGCCATCCTGATTTAGGTTTTCCGCGATTTCCCTAAATCGTTTCAGGCGAATGCCGAGATGGTTCCTTTCAAAGGGCACGGCCGATTTCCTTCCCAATCCTTCCCTAACCCAAGCTTGCGCTCCGTCTCTAATGACCTCGTTGTCGACGGGACGTTAAACGCTAACCACCACCACCACCTGGTAAAGCTTAACTGCTAAGCTTACGACTCGAACCAAACTTCTGTAGCTGTATCGTCATTCATTCGTCCTAAATTGTGTCTCGTATTACAATGGACCAACTTTTTTTCCATTTGGAGGTGCGGCCTAAAACTTTTCTCTCCCCTCGAATTTCGAGTCTCAAATTTCATGTGCGGTTTAGATTCGGGAAATTTTATTTTCCTTTATTTCGAGTCTCATTTTTTGAGTGTGGCTTAGATTCGAGTAAATACGGTATTTATCAGTGATGAAGTGCTGGAATAGTTGCTGACAGTTCAAAATTTGATTGCATTTGCTATCCCAATGCATTACTTCATGGGCATGGACATGTGTTGACTTTTTTTTTTTCTCCAGCAGCTGTACTTGACTTGGGTGTTGAAACGATAAGTCTCCCTCTTGCCAAAATATCAATGGGTTCTCTAAAGGCGACAAACCTGAGATGTTTTCAACAGTATGTTGCAGGTCACAAGGATGGTAAAAACCTCAATAAAAAACCTTCAATCTCAAAGATCGCATAGCTGTTGAGGTGGAACGGTCGTTAGCGGGCAACCTCTGGGCAACCTGCCACACCTCAGTTGTACAAGGCTTGCCTGGGCATGTGGGGCTCTGTCTAGGTGGACTTTTATTTTCCTAGCAACCCTTGGGACCGAGATGGATCCTTCGAAGTCTTTTCTCCCATCTCCCAGCGGAATGGGTGGCCCACTGGTAGGTACTAGCATCCAGTCAAATAAGAGTGCTCTTGTAGCCAGTTCTCTACTGCGGCCATAGTGTGTTTTTCTTGGTATAACAGTAGAGGGGAGTGCAGGTACTTTAAAATCAGTAAAGCGGTTACAAAATGTGGCACTGTTGGTGGAAACATAAAGTTCCTGACAAGTAAGAAACCCACAGAAGGCCAAAACTTTGGGGAATATGCCATTGAGACTGAGCTCCATGCCAAATTAAACTACAGTAAAGGTGTTGTGACCTGCAGAGACTTGGTGGAAATCCCGAAAAAAGGCCTGGAAGTTGAATAGACGCAAGGAGGCATTGTAGAGGTGCAGAATATTATGAAAAGAATGGAAGGCAATCTGATTAAATCTGACTCGTTCATCCTCATATTTGTGCTATTAAAAGTCCCAGAATATATTGAGGCAGGTTTTCTTCGCTTAAGTGTGCGGACTGTGTCCCCAATCCCATGTGCTGTTTTGAATGCCAGCGATATTGGCACACCACACTTGGATGTAAGGGAGAAACCACTTGCAGCAAATCTGGAAAGCCTGTCCATGGAGGAGTCTGATGTCCATCTCTTCCAAAGTGTTTGAATTGTTCTGGGGCTCCCCCTGTCTGGAGGAGGGACTGCCGCATCTTCCTTGAAGAATGGAAGATACAGGAGATAAAAACCACATGATGGATCCCCTATGGTGAGGCCAGTATGATTTATAAGACCATGCAGCCCCCAGCTGTTGTTACCACCTTTGTGTCAGTTGTTAAAACACCAGTACAGAAAACTGGTGCTACTACACAAACGGAGGTAGCTAGTATTAGCACTAGACCTGCATTTGTCAGCATACTTAAGCGGCTGCAGATTCTTTACAGCCCACACTTCCTTCCCAAAAAAATCAGAAAAGTTTGTAGTTGCTAATGTTGCAGAGCTCCCTGTTCCCCCTAAGGTTCAATTTGCTCCACTGTCCAGTGCTGCCACTACCGCTGTCCTGGTTGTGGCTCTAAAGCCTACCGAGGACGAAAAAGTCAGAGGCCAAGCGTCCCCCACCCCCCACCCCCACCCCCCATGACAGAGCCAGGAAGTAAACAGTTTGACAATGTTGCTGTCATATTATATGACATCTCTCTTGACTCTTTGGTAGAGTTAATGGAGCTTGATGTCAGACAAGGGCAATCATCTCCCCTCAAGGCTGAGCCCCCACCAATTATGGGCTCCCCTCCCCAGTGGAAAGACTGTGGAAGTGGAACCCCTGTGATGGATGGCGCCTATTTTACAGTGGAATGTTAATGAGTTCAGGACCCATGTAGAGGAGCTGAAACTGCTAGTGTGGAATGCCCCCTGTGCTTAAGTTTGGAATGCCCCCTGTGCCTAAGTTTACAAGAAACACATTTTAAAGCCAGGGACAATCCTGTGCTGCGGGGCTATACCATTCACCAAAAGGATGACCTGACTGGGGATAGAGCTAAGGGGTAGGGGTTTCTGTGTTTGTCAATAATGCGCAACATTCCTCTGGTCACCCCTGGCTACTAAGCTGCAAGCAGTTGCTGTTGAAATTCATGGGTGTCTCTGTTTGCTCACTGTATCTACCTCCACCAGACACAATAGACTCTGAGGTTCTCAGAGGTCTTGTGATACAACCACCATGACTATTTCTTCTATTGGGAAACTTAAATGCCCATCATGTTTTCCAGGACTCCACCTCTACTTGCCCTCAAGGTCAGGTTTTGGTGAGTTTCGTGCCGTCTCACGAGCTGTGCATCTAGGTGCTCACACACATTTCTGCACTGCTACTGCATCATTCTCAGCCATTGACCTCTCTTTCTGCTCTCCCACCTTCACAGATTCTGTTCAGTGGGAGGTCATTGACGATCTTCATTCCAGTGACACTTACCACTCGGCGTTCACCTGTTGGGTGGGGCATTACCTGAAGTGAATTGACCATTGTAGATGGTCATCAGGGCTAACTGGATGCTGTTCAGCCAGCTGGCTGTGTTCAAACATTGCAGCTGCATGCACAAATGGGTGAACCACATCATCAAGTGATGCATCATGCTGCTGACTTGTCCATCCCAAAGTCCTCGGGCCGTCTTAAGAGGCGACCTATACCTTGGTGGACGGATGAGTGCCGTTCAACCAACCAGGACAGGCATGTGGCTCTTTGACAATTTAAGTGAGCCATACAGCAGACGGCCTCATAGTCTTTAAAGTCGCAAGGACCAACACATAATTAAGGAGAGCAGGAAAAGGTCATGGCAAGCATTCCTGGACTCCATCACCCATTCCAGTTGTTCTACGAAGGTATGGGTAGCCATTAGGATGATTTCTGCTAAACGTGGTTGTTTACTAATAGCAGCAGTGCTGAAACAGAGACACCTTCAAAGAGCTCCCAGAGACATTCCTCAGATGCTGGCAGAGAATTTTGCACAAACTACCGCTGCCAACGCCAGCCAGGATCTCGCATTTCTTTGCTACTGTGCATCTGTAGAGAGGGGAAATTGGATTTCAGATACAACAACTCTGAGACTTACAACTACCCTTTCGCCCTGTGGAAGTTGGAATCAGCCCTGTCGAGTCTTGTGATACTGCAGCTGGTCATGGCTGAATATGGTGCTGCATGCTTAGGCATTTGCCAGTAGCATCAAAAAAAATCCTCCTCCAATGATTGAATCTTACATTGCATACAGGTAACTTCCACAACTTGTGGAGAGAGACCATTTGATTCCTCTCCTGAAACCACGAAAGGATCACACAGTCCCAGTAGTTATCAGAGTATCACCTTAATGAGATGTGTAGGAAAGACCCTGGAGTGAATGGTTTGCAGTCATCTGATCTGATTGTTAGAGGCCAGGCATCTCATTAGTTGATCTCAATGTGGATTCCAGAGGTTTCAGTCCACTGTTGACAGCCTGACCCTATTAGAAGCAACTGTCCACCAGTCTTTCCTACAGAATCACCACTATATTGGTATATTCTTTGATATCAGTGAGGCATACAATACTACTTGAAGACACTGTATTCTTGCACAACTGCATCAATGGGATTTTCATGGCCACCTTCCCTTTTTCATATGATCTTTCCTGTCCCAGTGGTTTTTTTAGGATCCAAGTAGGTTACTTGCTTTTGGGTAATTTTGAGCAGGAGAGTGGTGTCCCTAAGGGCAGCCTCATAAGTGTTATCCTCTTTGCCATAGCCATAAACAGTATCACATCTACAGAGATGAGTCCTGTACAGTTCTCTTTATTTGTGGGTGATTTTGCTGTTTTCCGTTCCTCCTCCAGTGCAGCAACAGCAAGCCGTCAGTTGCAACTTGTGTTGATTTTAATCATTCTCGTTGTATCTTTAATATACTTGCATATGAGGGACAACATCCTACAGTGTAGGGAACCAGTGAGGTTTCTGAGCCTCATTTTTGACTTGAAATTATCATGTTTGCCACACCTGAGGGACCTGAAAGGCAGAACCCTGAATGCACTGAACGTCATAAAGTGCCTTAGACACAGGTCTTGGGGAACGAACAGGGTGAGTCCCCTCATGCGTTCGTGACTGGAGAGTGAGTGCATGGTGTATGGTTCGGTGAGGCCTTCTTATTTGAAGAGCATTGACCATCTGTCCACAATGAGGGGATTCTGTTTACCACAGGTGCTTGTAGGACCAGTCCCACAGCCAGCCTCTGTGCTAAGGCTGGGGAACCGCCACTCACCATCTGGTGGCAGCTCGTCATGGTGCATCAGGCATGTAAGTTTCCCACAGATCTGACTTCAGCTGCACACCATACTGTTGCTCATCCACCACTGGGATTCCTTTTCTCCAGCTGTCCATGAGCAACAATGCTGTTTGGAATCTGCATGCAATGTCTGCTGGAGTCACTCGGTGTTGAGCAAGTGCGAGCCCAAATCCAGGGTTTTAATTGTCTGCCGTTCTGGTTACTGGGAGAGGCCCAGAGTGACTTTAGATTTGGTGTGGTACAGTAGAGATTGCACTCCTGCTCCAGTTTTCAATGCAATGTTTTCTGGTATTTTATATGAGCACCACAACTATGTAGCTTTTTTTACGGGTGGGTTGAAACGGGGGTATTTTGTGGTTGCTCTGTTTTCCCAGATTGTGTCCTCAAGTTCCAACTGCCTCAAGCCTTTACTGTCTTTGATGCAGAAGTATATCCGATCTTGCGGGCACTGCAGCAGATGAAATGTTCTTCCCGTGCAAAATTTGTCTGTTTAGATTCTCTGAATGCCCTTCACTCGCTGCAACTTTTGTACCCAGCAGATAAAGTAGTCCAGGCTATCCAGAATGCCCTCCTCCAACTACAATCACGGGGGATGGGGGTGTCTTTCTGGTGGGTACCAGGACACATGGGAATTGCAGGGAATAAAAGGGCAGATCTAGCAGCCAAGGAGACATGTCTTGATACTGAGGTGTTTCAGTATGCCATCCCCCTGTGCGCTATGACTTCACTGTTGAGCGCCAGAGTCCTGTACCGGTGGGAAATGAGTAGCTGGAAGTGACCAAGAATAAGCTGTGTTTAGTAAAACCACAATTTGGCCATGGTGTACCTCCTCCCAACCACATCAACAGAACAAGGTCCTCCTCTTCCGTCCTCACATAGGCCACAACTCTATGATGCATGGTTTCATGCTCCGGCAAGAGGACCCTCCAATTTTTGGCGTACAGATCACTGTGTGCCACATTGTATTGGACTGTGCCCACACACACACACACACACACACACACACACACACACACACACACACACGTACACGTGTGTGCGATGGTGATACAGCAGTCTGAGACAATTTGCTCCAAAGTCTTGAACATATGGTTGTAGAGGGGTTGATGTAATTCCTGGATGATTTCTTATTCAATATCCTGGATGTAGAAATAATGCTGGTCCACTTCAAATTGTTCGTTGCCGACAAAGTAAAATTGTAGGAATTTTGGCATTTATTTGGTTTGTTGTAGCAAGCCCATTCAATGATTAATGAGTATTATACCATAAAAATTGATCTGAAAGTGTCTTGATTATGTATAATTTGACCTCTAAACAATGTAATTTGGAAGCCTGTATTGTAATAACACACATTTTGTAGAAAATGTTAGTATTTGTGTAAGCAATTAGTTGTTGTGGCAGCATTGTAATTACTTGTAATTAATTATAGTGGTTTTATATATGTACCTATTGTTAAGTTATATAATATAAATTGGACTTTTTGGAGCTGAGAATTTAAAAATACTGTTGCTTTGAAGTGTGTAATAAGGACCCTCTGGTGCACATTCAAGAACCTCATGTAGATGGCTCTCTACAGATATGGACATGCTAACAACACTCTCACAGTACATTTATTACCTTATGAATTTTGTTTTCAACAGTCATTCACTCTGTGTTAGAGCAGAACATGGAAACAATCTTTGACCACTTACCCATTGTAGTGAAGAATGTCATTCATAGTAAAATTAACTTCAAATGCAAACTAAAATCATATTTACTTGACAACTACTCCAGCAAAGAATTTCTGTGTAGGGAGATTGACTCAATGTATGTAGCGTTAAGTATATAAATGAAGTAGAAAAAAAAGTTTTCGTCCAAATGTTACCAACAATCATATAAGTGCGCAGCATGTTGCCATATTTATCATTGTTACAGTTGTAAACTACAATATACCACTCACATCACAGCAAGAAATCAGTTACGGCACATGGAACACACAAGTATTCAAATAAATAGTATTAGGAATCTTTTTTTAAATATTCTGAAAATACGGTTTGAAATGCATGGAAGATGTTGAAAATGTAACAAAAGTAATAAAAATGTTTTATTAATAAAGAAACGGATGTAAACTCTTTATTAGTGTATTTTAATATTCATGAAAAATGTATATTTAATGCTTACTCTGTGATTATTAATTGTGTCTCACTGGTTTGTCTATGCCACTTCAGTTATATTCCATATTTAACATTACAGGATTTATCTCCCCACCAGCATCATCATCTTCTTCTGCTGGCCCAAGTTTTCCCAATGTGTCGAATAAAGTGACAGACATCCCTGCTCCATATACAGTTCCACAACCACTTACGCCAACAGAAGGTTTGCCATTAAATCCAACTTTGCAAATCAGTAAGCCTCTGCCAACAGGTAAGCAGCAGTTTTCTGTACTTCTGTAATTAACTGCAACTGAATTTCCACTTTAATGAATTTATTTTTTGTCTTAAGCTATGCTAGGAGGAGTACTAGTGGCATTTTGTCACACACAGACATTGAAGGCCAGTGAAAATTTCCACTCCTTTTTTGGGACATTTACTGCATACAGGAATTAGACTTCACAATGAATTTAATAGAGATCTCAATACACAAGCTCCTGTAGGCTGAAAGATCACAACAGCTGATAAAATTTGTTTTAACACATGGGCATGTATAAATTACTGATAAATATAGAAATGTGCATCAATGTCAAGGGCTATTCAGGAAGTAAGTTCCGTTAACTTGTATATAAAAAGAAGTATCAAGAATTTTTTTATTTTATACAACTTAAAGCTATTACTATAAGTTGTTTCTCTAACAATTGAGCTTTATGTTAAAGCAGTTGTTTTGTTGAGGAACAAGCTTTTCAGTGCCCTCGTACAATTCTGCTGCCTGTGATCCTTAGCCATGTTTTGACACTGTCTTTTAACTTACCGTTTTCATAATGCCCTGACCCTAGCCATTCTTTTCATCTTTGGAAATGTGTGAAAATCACTGGGTTACAAATCAGAGCTGTGAAGAGCATGATCAAACTGATTTCCAATTGGAACTGTTATGTTAAGCAACACTTGTTTGCATGCAGCAGTATGTGACCTAGTGTTTTTATGATTCCAGAATTTGACGCCCCATCTCTTTTGTTCTCGATGGCTCTTCTGAGCTTGTTCAGAGTTTCTCTGTAAATTTTGGAGTTTTATTGTACTGTGTTCTTCCATAAATACAATGAATACTCCCTACTTGTTAAAAAGAAGTTGGGGTGGGGGGAGGGGCTGGCTGTCTCCAGTTTTTAGGTAGAAAATGTTTGACAGTGTGTTAAAGGCTTACATATCAAGCTAGCATGATATCACTCCATATTGAAGTATGCAATGTGTATTTTTGTCTCCCATCAAAATGTGATTGAGGAATTTGTCTTCTTCTGGATTGTATCACATCAGAAACATTAATACATTTCCTAATCTCTTTGTTGTGTAGATATGTCAGAAGCTCTTGCGACCCATCACTTTCAAAATTTGTTCTAAAGCTTACCTGTCACAAGTTCCTGCAACACTATCATTGATGCCTGAGTGAAATTGGCTGATAATTCTGTAGTTGTGAACCAATAATTTTCTCAGATTCTGTCGTTAATCCTTGGAAGAAATTCATTTGTCAGAACAGATGGCTGTTCACTTCTTTTTTCATCACTGACATTCCTCCAGCATTCCCAAAACAAACAGCACCATTTTGTTTACCGTATTTACTCGAATCTAAGCCGCACTCCAATCTAAGCCGCACCTGAAAAATGAGACTCGAAATCAAGGAAAAAAAAATTCCCGAATCTAAGCCGCACCTGAAATTTGAGACTCAAAATTCAAGGGGAGGGAAAAGTTTTAGGCCGCAGCTCCAAATCGAAACAAAGTTGGTCCATTGTAATATAAGACACAATTTAGGTCGAATGAATGACGATACAGCTACAGTAGTTTGGTTCGAGTCGTAAGCTTAGCAGTTAAGCTTTACCAGGTAGCCATTGCTATGCGCCAGGTGCTCCGTCCGTATTTATACGGGTACCCTTCCTTTTGCACGTGCTTTGTCTGGTTTAAATAGTTTGCTTATTTTGCTTTGATCTGATAAGTGTCGTTTTCTTTGTTATAGGTGTTTACGTCACTCTAAGCTGAAAATGCATTACTGAACTGTGTCGTGCTTGTTTGTCGCATTCTGATAGTGCGTGTTTACGGCCTGTTGCCGCTCGCGGCATGGCTTGCTTTTGTGCGCGCAACCGCCGCTTACAAAAAAAAGAGGAATCATCTCATTAGCGAAACAATGGCAAGAGACTGCTATTTTTTGTTACTTACACCATTGCTTTCTTTGATAATGATAAGCAAGAACCAAATAATAGACTGCGTATGATAAATGATGTTCTGAACGAGAGTGTAGCGAAAATTTTTCTCAGTTTGAAAATCTTTGCTGGCGTCTCTTTAGTACATTACATTCTGCACAGAAATTAGTCATCTTAGATTTAAAAATCTAGTCAGTTGCCGTGCTTCATTTCTGACTGTATCACTGTTAGGCATAAGAATAATACGAATATAAGCATGACACGATACGTATACTCTTTCGCGTTTACTGTTGTCTCACTCTAGTTTCGTAGTTTATTAGGCAGACAGGATTTAAATTAGATAGCAGCAAACACGAAAGAATACATGGCAAAATGTTTATATTCGTATTATTCTTATGGTGAAGAGAATACTGCATGTGATTCACAATTCATCAAGTTCCTATTAGCAACCATCTCTTCTCACAGGTAGGACAAAATTCGGAACGTGGAGTTGGCCATATTGACAAACATCCCAAACAGTCTTGCCAGTGGATTTTTGCAGTACATTGAAATGCTGCTACATTCGAAGATAAACAATACGGAATTTGTATTTACTTCGTTGGATAATGTATGAAAATGCAGTGGTCGAAACTCGAGGCGGAGAAGAAAAGCTCGTCTTCCACCTTTTTTTTTTTTACTGACGCTGAGGTTTTGGCGCCAGTATTTATCTTTGTGCCTACAAAGCATACCTGTGTAGCGCTACGGCTACGTATATTCGATGGCAGAAGTTAGTTGTGGCGGCGCATTTCAACATTTTTCAGAACTTCCGCTTGCTTTGCACTCGATTCTAAGCCGCAGGCGGTTTTTTGGATTACAAAAACCGGGAAGAAAGTGCGGCTTAGATTCGAGTAAATATGGTAAGCACTATTGCTCATAACATTCCCTTCAAATACTGTTCATAGTTCACTGTGAATATCTACAATTTTATTGTTTCTCACACACAGAAAACAGATTACACCATGTAATTCACGGGCAGTGATATTTTGAGTGATAGTGTCAAAGTCGTTTTGACAGTTACTGCCAGACACCTACTGACCAGGTGACACACACACACTTTGTGCAGCAGCTGGCAACAGAACTTACTTTCTGGACAGCCCTTGTAAGTGAAAAGAATCATCATCTTAATAGCAAACAAGTAAAACCAGGTAAAGACCACTGGCTCAGAGATAAAACAGTTGCTGAAGGCTCTTGACACAAAATTGTGAAGGTCCCAAGCTCATAAGGCATACTGGCTATTATTTGCCAAGCTTATTGTCCTATTATTGAAGTGCTGCTCAGATGACATAAATTTAATCATTTTAGACTCCAGTGCTTCCTATTTCATAATTAATTAATTAATTAATAATTAAGGAAGTTTAATTTTAATGCATTTGCAGCTATAACAGTATGACACAACTGTAGCTAAAAGGTAACATACAAGACAGTAGAAAATGCATCACAACTATATACCGTTCTACGGATCGGAGCATGGAATTTCAGATCCCTTAATCGGGCAGGTAAGTTAGAAAATTTAAAAAGGGAAATGGATAGGTTAAAGTTAGATATAGTGGGAATTAGTGAAGTTCGGTGGCAGGAGGAACAAGACTTTTGATCAGGTGAATACAGGGTTATAAATACAAAAGCAAATAGGGGTAATGCAGGTGTAGGTTTAATAACGAATAAAAAATAGGAGTGCGGGTAAGCTACTACAAACAGCATAGTGAACGCATTATTGTGGCCAAGATAGACACAAAGCCCACGCCTACTACAGTATTACAAGTTTATATGCCAACTAGCTCTGCAGATGACGAAGAAATTGATGAAATGTATGATGAGATAAAAGAAATTATTCGGGTAGTGAAGGGAGACGAAAATTTAATAGTCATGGGTGACTGGAATTCGTCAGTAGGAAAAGGGAGAGAAGGAAACATAGTAGGTGAATATGGATTGGGCTAAGAAATGAAAGAGGAAGCCGTCTGGTAGAATTTTGCGCAGAGCATAACTTAATCATAGCTAACACTTGGTTCAAGAATCGTGAAAGAAGGTTGTATACATGGAAGAATCCTGGAGATACTAAAAGGTATCATATTGATTACATAATGGTAAGACAGAGATTTAGGAACCAGGTTTTAAATTGTAAGACATTTCCAGGGGCAGATGTGGATTCTGACCACAATATATTGGTTATGAACTGCAGATTGAAACTGAAGAAACTGCAAAAAGGCAGGAATTTAAGGAGATGGGACCTGGATAAACTGAAAGAACCAGAGGTTGTACAGAGTTTCAGGGAGAGCATAAAGGAACAATTGACAGGAATGGGGGAAAGAAATACAGTAGAAGAAGAATGGGTAGCTTTGAGGGATGAAATAGTGAAGGCAGCAGAGGATCAAGTAGGTAAAAAGACGAGGGCTAGTAGAAACCCTTGGGTAACAGAAGAAATATTGAATTTAATTGATGAAAGGAGAAAATATAATAAAAATGCAGTAAATGAAGCAGGCAAAAAGGAATACGAACGTCTCAAAAATGAGATCGACAGGATGTGCAAAATGGCTAAGCAGGGATGGCTAGAGGACAAATGTAAGGCTGTAGAGGTTTATCTCACTAGGGGTAAAATAAATACTGCTTACAGAAAAATTAAAGAGACCTTTGGAGAAAAGAGAACCACTTGCATGAATATCAAGAGCTCAGATGGAAACCCAGTTCCAAGCAAAGAAGGGAAGGCAGAAAGGTGGAAGGAGTATATAGAGGGTCTATACAAGGGCGAAGTACTTGAGGACAATGTTATGGAAATGGAAGAGGATGTAGATGAAGATGAAATGGGAGATATGATACTGCGTAAAGAGTTTGAAAGAGCACTGAAGGACCTGAGTCGAAACAAGGCCCCTGGAGTAGACAACATTCCATTAGAACTACTGACAGCCTTGGGAGAGCCAGTCCTGATAAAACTCTACCATGTGGTGAGCAAGATGTATGAGACAGGCGAAATACCCTCAGACTTCAAGAAGAATATAGTAATTCCAATCCCAAAGAAAGCAGGTGTTGACAGATGTGAAAATTACCGAACTATCAGTTTAATAAGTCACAGCTGCAAAATACTAACGCGAATTCTTTACAGACGAATGGAAAAACTGATAGAAGCCGAACTCGGGGACGATCAGTTTGGATTCTGTAGAAATGTTGGAACACGTGAGGCAATACTGACCCTACGACTTATCTTGGAAGAAAGATTAAGGAAAGGCAAACCTACATTTCTAGCATTTGTAGACTTAGAGAAAGCTTTTGACACTGTTGACTGGAATACTCTCTTTCAAATTCTGAAGGTGGCAGGGGTAAAATACAGGGAGCGAAAGGCTATTTACAATTTGTACAGAAAGCAGATGGCAGTTATAAGAATTTAGGGGCATGAAAGGGAAGCAGTGGTTGGGAAGGGAGTGAGACAGGGTTGTTGCCTATCCCCGATGTTATTCAATCTGTATATTGAGCAAGCAATAAAAGAAACAAAAGAAAAATTCGGAGTAGGTATTAAAGTCCATGGAGAAGAAATAAAAACATTGAGGTTCGCCGATGACATTGTAATTCTGTCAGAGACAGCAAAGGACTTGGACGAGCAGTTGAACAGAATGGACAGTGTCTTGAAAGGAGGATATAAGATGAACATCAACAAAAGCAAAACAAGGATAATGGATTGTAGTCAAATTAAGTCGGGTGATGCTGAGGGAATTAGATTAGGAAATGAGACACTTAAAGTAGTAAAGGAGTTTTGCTATTTGGGGTGCAAAATAACTGACGATGGTCGAAGTAGAGAGGATATAAAATGTAGACTGGCAATGGCAAGGAAAGCGTTTCTGAAGAAGAAAAATTTGTTAACATCGAGTATAGATTTAAATGTCAGGAAGTCGTTTCTGAAAGTATTTGTATGGAGTGTAGCCATGTATGGAAGTGAAACGTGGACGATAAATAGTTTAGACAAGAAGAGAATAGAAGCTTTCGAAATGTTGTGCTACAGAAGAATGCTGAAGATTAGATGGGTAGATCACATAACTAATGAGGAGGTATTGAATAGGATTGGGGAGAAGAGGAGCTTGTGGCACAACTTGACTAGAAGAAGGGATCGGTTGGTAGGACATGTTCTGAGACATCGAGGGATCACCAATTTAGTATTGGAGGGCAATGTGGAGGGTAAAAATCGTAGAGGGAGACCAAGAGATGAATACACTAAGCAGATTCAGAAGGATGTAGGTTGCAGTAGTTACTGGGAGATGAAGCTTGCGCAGGATAGAGTACCATGGAGAGCTGCATCAAACCAGTCTCAGGACTGAAGACCACAACAACAACATATATACTTCAGCATTATATATAATGTAACTGACAAATTATTATAAATATCTTGACTGTGAACTAATTTAACCTTGGTTCATGTATTGATAGATGTTTTCATCAATCAAGAAATATTCATTTATCAGTCCATTAGCCCCACAGTGCCACTGGAGGTGCTATCTCGCATGGTGACCCCAGTCCATTAGCCCCACAGTGCCACTGGAGGTGCTATCTCTCATGGTGACCCAGAGGTGTGATTGGCTCCAGCCCATTCGTCTCCATTTGGATACCCTCACCGACCCTTTGTGAGTTCCGTGCTTTCCATCAGAACTGAGTCATCCCTTGAGGGCTTCTGGTGGCCTCTGTTCATCATTATGGGGTGCATCTGGCTGTTGGTGCCTTTTGCACAAGTCCCGTCAACATCCCTATTGCAGAAGTAAGGGTTCTCCCTTCTATAAATACTATAGCCAACTCTTGGTTTCTTACACAGTTGTCATTTGATAAGTCCCTGACCATCCCATGTATGCTGTCCTGTTTGCAAACGAAATATGTCTCCCTCCCATTACCCACCCTTGGGTGGGATTGCCAGTTGGAATGTGTCTCACTTTACTGTCATGATCTCCATCTCCATTAATTGGAAAGTGCCCCGTGTATCTCCTCCCAAACCCCCCCTTGGATGGTGCCTCGACCACCGATAAGGACTGACTTATTCCAGGGTCCTAAGGTTTCTGTTGCCCCTTTGATATTCTGGCATCTTGTACATTCCATCTTCGAAGAGCTGCAGTGTGCTACCATCTTCTGTACTGATGTTCTAAAATGACAGATAAGGCGGTATACACTGTTACATCTCCTACTGCATGGAACACCATTTACTGCTGGGATCATGCAGTGTGTTCACAGCAGAGTTGCTAGCCATTAACAGGGGCTTCCAATTTGTTACTCAGGCCTCCCTTCACAGTGTTTTAAATTGTACCAACGCAATGAGCGGCTTGCATAGACTGATGCTACTGTCATCACCGTTTGTACTCTGCTATCCTTTGGCCGTGCCACCTGCTCTGTTGTCTCCCTCTGAGCTCCAAGTCATGTTGGCTCCCCAGGGAATGAACTTGCTGACCATTTGGCTAGAGGGGCAGACACTTAACCACATTCCATTTCATGATGCGAGGTGCAGATATGCAGATACACGTCAAATCTCTTTGTGCAAAAGTGGAATGACATCTGGTGCACTATTGCTTTAGTACTAAACCCCACACAAGCAAGGAGACTACTTTCATTTGGCACTCTTCCTTTCTCTCCTCTTGGAAGGGGTCCACTGTCTTATGCTGTCTATTCATCTGTTACCATACACTCATTCATTGTTTTATGTTGCATAACGAGTCACCCCCACAATGTGGCTGTGGAGTCAGACTTGACAGTGCCCCATATATTGCTGGAATGTCCTGTTCTTTTGGCTCTGAGTACTAAGTATAGTCTTCCTTGTCTTTAATACTAGCAGACGACTCGCAGATGGTTGAACTGGTGCTTAGTTTCCTACTGAAAGTGGTTTTTATTTTCAGATGTAAGGTTTTGCTTTACTCCTGGTGCAGGGGCAGGACGGTTGTCCTTGGGACCTCTTTGTTTCTCCTAGGTCTGGGACCCATGACCACTCCTCCGTGCAAAGATTGATCTTTTATCCCTCTGTTTTTTCCAGTTTTTAGATTTGGCCTACTCCTTGCCGTGTGTGTTTTAACTTCATTGCATTATAGTTTGATTCCTTTGATGGGATCTGCCCACTTTTAGTGGACCCCCTATCTTATGCAAGTAATCTTTGAATCGTAGGACTAATGATCTCCCTGTTTAGTCCCATAACCCCCCTCCACCAGCGTATGTTTAACCACTCATTAGGCAGAATCCTAAGAGGGTTTTACCAAAACTAAGGTTCCCAATGAGCTACAGCCCCTAGGAAAGCTGTTAGGTTAAATCCGACAACAGTGCCATGCGCAGTGGTTCCCCCACTCTCGAGTCCGCTCGTCCGCGATTCACTACGTCACTCAGTGTTGGCTTGGCAGCCGTCAGAGATGTAAGTGTTGATCGCTGCTCCTGCCAAGTGTGAGGTTCGAGCAGTATTCCGGTTTCTCCATGCAAGGAAGTTATCGCCTGTGGAGATTCATCGGCAACTGACTGAAGTTCGTGGTGAGGAGTGCATGTCTGTTCAGCACGTCCGCAAATGGTGCATTGCTTTCGCTGAGGGTGGCACGGAAGTTCACGATGAAGAAAGTAGTGGAAGACCGCCGGTTTCGGATGTGATTGTCCAGAAGATCAACAGTGAGCTGCTCAAAGATCAGATGGTCACTCTCCGTGAATTTGCTGAATGCATTCCTGAAACTCCCCACTGCACAAATGAAAGAACTTTATCAGAAACGTTGGGTTATCGCACGGTTTGTGCTTGCTGGGTTCCCCGGATGCTGACAGATGGACACAAGGTGTAATGCCTTGACTGTGCTCGCTAGTTTCTTCAACAGTGTCCAGGGGGAGGCAACAAAGAGAAGTTGTTGGTCTCCATCGTCACAGGAGATGAAATGTCAGTGTTTCATTACACCCCCAAAACAAAGCAACAATCTCGTCAGTGGTGTCACTCCAGTTCACCATCCCCAGAAATATTCAAACAAACACAGTTGGCAGGAAGGGTTGTGGGGACTGTGTTTTGGGCTCAGAAGGGCGTACTCCTCATCAATTTCATGCAACCTGGGATGACAATAAACTCACAGATATTGTGAACCATTGACCAAACTCCAGCGAGCAGTCCAGAATCGCCGGAGAGGACGACTGATGGAGGGAGTAGTGCTGCTTCTCCCAGACTTAGCCCCCAGCGATTATCACCTCTTCCCCAAGCTAAAGGAACACTTAAGTGGAAAACATTTCAAGAGCGACAATGAAGTCTGATCAGAGGTCACACGCTTCCTCAACGTGTTGGCAGGAGACTTCTTCAACTTAGGAATACAAAAGCTGGGGCACCGTATTCAAAAGTGTGTCAAAAAAATGGAGACTGTTGAAAAATAGACAAAAGTGTAAGCTTTCAACAATAAATTAATAACAATAAACAATGTCTTCTGTTTGTAAAAAATATAGGAAGCTTGCTTTTGGTACAACCCTTTTACTGAATGGGAGTGTCTTCTGGCCATTTCTTCTTCCCATGATTCAGCTCCTGGCTCTCATTCCAACCATAGCAAATTGCTTCAACACCTCAATCCTCCACAATAACAATATCTTCACGATGTATTTTACCATATTTGGCTCCAAGGCATTTTCTCCTCTCAGTTGAGAGGCAGTATTGCGGTTCTTGTCCTTAAACCTGGCATGGATCCATCATCCCTCGTTGGTTACTGGCCCCTAGGCCCTCCAAGTTACTAGAATGCATGGTGGCTTGTTGGCTCATTTGGGACCTTGAATCTAGGAACCTTTTACTTTTATCTCTTTACCAATGTGGCTTTCAAGAGGGACGGTCTCCAATTGGTCATATGCTTTGATTGGAAACCGCAGTTCGGCAGGCCTTTCCTCGGCACCACCATCTTGTCAAAGGCCTATGACACAGCTTGGTGCCATCACATCCTCCTTAAGCTTCATGAGTGGGGTCTTTGGGGTCCCCCTTCAGATTTTTATTCACCAGTTCCTGTCCCATCGATGATTCAGAGTCTGGGTTGGCACTGTTCTCAGCTCTCAGGGGACCCAGCAGAATAGCACTCCACAGGGTTCCATATTAAGGGTTATTTTTCTAGTCACTATTAATGGACTAGTGACCTCTGCCAGACCGTTGGTCACCCCTACTCTTATGTGTATTATTTCTGTCTTTGGGCTAGCTGCCTCTCGGTGGCCACTGCAGAACAACAGCTCCAGGGTGCTATCCAGCACACTTCCATATGGATGCAGTGCTGTTGCCGCACATTGGTCCACCCTGATCCGGAACTGTACCTCGATGCCCAACATGTAACCATGGTCACCCACTTCTGTTCCTTGGGTCTCATTCTGGACAACAAACTTACTTAGTTGCCATATATCTGCCACCTGTATGTTGACTGTTTTTGTAAACTCGGTGTTCTTCACTTCCTTGCCCACACTTCTTGGTTTGCAGATCTTTTGACCCTTTTCTGCCTTTACTGGGCATTAGTTCTGTCTTGCCTGGACTGTGGTTGTCAAGTTTATGGCTCAAGTGTCCCTTCTGCACTGCTCCTCTTGGATCCAGATAACTATCATGGTATCCATTTAGCCACTGGTGCCTTTTGCACTAGCCCTGTTGATAATCTTCTGGTTGATGCTGTGATCCCTCCTCTTTAGAGTCATCGGTCCCAGCTCCTGGTTTCCTATTTCGTCACTAACCTCTCTGCCCCTGTTCACTTCCTATTGTATTCTTTTTGCAGCTTTGTGACTTTGCGTGCCCATTGCCCATCCACAAGTTGGCTTACTGGTTGGGCTGTGCCTCGCTCCTCTCTGCCTGACTTCCATCTCCTCTCCTTGTCCACTTCCCCACATTCTTCCCCAACACCCCTCCCCCCCTCCCCCGTGGTTAGCTTCTCAGCCACAGATTCAGATGGAAATTATCTGGGGATCAAAGCCTTCATCGCTCCAGTGGTGTTCTCTTGTTTGTTCTAAATACTCTTACAGGAGTTTCAGGATGCTGTTGTTTTTTACATTGACGGCTGGCTCTAAATCCACTGATCACGTGGGACATGCCTTTACATACTTTAATGGCGTGGAACACCCCCACTCCCCCTCCCCCCTCTCCCCCTCCCCTCTCTCCCCCTCCCCCCTCTCCCCCTCCCCCCTCTCCCCCTCCCCCCTCTCCCCCTCCCCACTCTCCCCCTCCCCCCTCTCCCCCTCTCCCCCCCTCCACCCCTCCCCCCTCTCCCCCTCCCCCCTCTCCCCCTCCCCCCCTCCCCCCTCTCCCCCTCCCCCCTCTCCCCCTCCCCCCTCTCCCCCCTCTCCCCCTCCCCCCTCTCCCCCTCCCCCCTCTCCCCCTCTCCCCCTCCACCCTCCCCCCTCTCCCCCTCCCCCCTCTCCACCTCCCCCCTCTCCCCCTCTCCCCCTCCCCCTCCCCCTCTTCCCCCCTCTCCCCTCTCCCCCTCCCCCCTCTCCCACTCCCCCTCTCCCCCTCCCCCCTCTTTCTCTCCCCCCTCTCCCCCTCCCCCCTCTCCCCCTCCCCCCTCTTTCTCTCCCCCCTCTTTCTCTCCCCCCTCTTTCTCTCCCCCCTCTTTCTCTCCCCCCTCTTTCTCTCCCCCCACTCTTCCCCCCCTCTCCCCCTCTCCCCTCTCGCTCCCACCTCCCCCCTCCCCCCTCTCCCTCCCACCTCCCACCTCCCCCTCTCTCCTTCTCTCCCCCTCTCCACCCCCTCTCCACCCCCTCTCCACCCCCTCTCTCCTTCTCTCCCACTCTCCCCCTCTCCCCCTCTCCACCCCCTCTCCACCCCCTCTCCACCCCCTCTCCACCCCCTCTCCACCCCCTCTCCACCCCCTCTCCACCCCCTCTCCACCCCCTCTCCCCCCTCTCCACCCCCTGCCCCCTTCCCCACTCTTCCCCCCTCTCCCCCCACTCTTCCCCCCTCTCCCCCCACTCTTCCCCCCACTCTTCCTCCCACTCTTCCCCCCACTCTTCCCCCCACTCTTCCCCCCACTCTTCCCCCCACTCTTCCCCCCACTCTTCCCCCCACTCTTCCCCCCACTCTTCCCCCCACTCTCCCCTCTCCCCCCACTCTCCCCTCTCCCCCCACTCTCCCCTCTCCCCCCACTCTCCCCTCTCCCCCCACTCTCCCCTCTCCCCCCACTCTCCCCTCTCCCCCCACTCTCCCCTCTCCCCCCACTCTCCCCTCTCCCCCCACTCTCCCCTCTCCCCCCACTCTCCCCTCTCCCCCCACTCTCCCCTCTCCCCCCACTCTCCCCTCTCCCCCTCACCCCCTCTCCCCCTCACCCCCTCACCCCCTCACCCCCCTCTCCCCCTCACCCCCCTCTCCCCCTCACCCCCCTCTCCCCCTCACCCCCCTCTCCCCCTCACCCCCCTCTCCCCCTCACCCCCCTCTCCCCCTCACCCCCCTCTCCCCCTCACCCCCCTCTCCCCCCCCTCTCCCCCGTCTCCCCCCTCTCACCCCTCTCACCCCTCTCACCCCTCTCCCCCCTCTCCCCCCTCTCGCCCCTCTCGCCCCTCTCCCCCCTCTCGCCCCTCTCCCCCCTCTCCCCCCTCGACCTCCCTTTCCCCCCTCTGCCCCCCTCCGCCCCCTCTCTCCACCTCCCCCCTCCCCCTCTCTCTCCCCCTCCCCCTCCCCCTGCTCTTTGAAATCCTGTGCTGTCTCTAAGGTTTGTCAGTGACATGGAAATTGTCATAGTTTTATCTTCTCCATGAATTAAAATCCCCTTTCCAAATTTATTCTTTGCTTCCTTCACACCTTGCTCAGTGCACAGATAAAGTAACAGTGATAGGATACAACCGTGTCTTGCTCTCTTTCCAATAGCTTGTCTTTCATGTCCTTACTTTCTTACGATTGGAGTCTGGTTTCTGCACAAGTTGTAAATAAGCTTTGGTTCACCGTATTTTACCACAGCTGCCTTGAAAATTTTAAAGAATGTAGCCCAGCCAACAGTCAAAAGCTTTCTCAAAATCTACTAATGTTATAAATGTACATTTGTAAGTTTTTCAACCAAAGATAAGTTTTAGTATTGACACCTATCAGCAGCTGCTTTTCTTTGGAGTTATTGAATACTTCCTGAAGTCTGAGGGTATTTTGCCTTTCTCGCATATCTTGCACACAGTGTGAAATAATTTTGTCACGGACGGCTCTCAATAATGCTGAGCAAATGCCAACTACTCCAGGAACCTTGTGTCCACTGAGGGCTTTCAGTGCTCAGTCAAATTCATTTCCCACTATCACATCTCCCATCTCCCATTTCATCTTCACCTACTTAATCTCCTCCTCCTATAATATAGTCCTGGAGTTTTTTTCCCTTATGTAGATTATCTACATATTCTTTCTACCTTCAACTGTCCTTTCTTGGTTTAGGAGTGAACTGCCATGTGAGCTCGTGGTATTCATACAGCCATTTCTCTTTTATCCAAAGGTCTTTTTAACTTTAATTTTCCTATATGTGATATCTATTTTTCCCCTAGTTAGGCATGCTTCTATAGCCTTACATTTGTCCTCTAGCTATTCTTGCTTTGTCATTTTGCACTTTGTCACTCTCAGCCTTTTAGATGTGTGCATTCCCTTTTGCCCATTTCATTTGCTACATTTTTATATTTTCTCCTTTCATCAGTGAAGTTCAATATCTCCTGTGTTATTGGGTGACTTCTACTAGGCCTTGTCTTTTTACTTGTGTGATCATCTGATACCTTCCTTATTTCGTCTCTTAAAGCTGCCCATTCATCTTCAGCTATATTACTTTCCTCTGTTTCAGTCCAACGTTGTGTAATGCTCCCCCTGGAACACTAAACAACCCCTATTTCCTTCAGTTTATCCAGGTCCCATGTCCTTAATTTCCTACTTTTCTGGTATTTCTTCAGTTTTAATCTGCAGTTCATAACCAATAAATTACATTCAGTCCAACAACTGCCCCTGGAAGCATCTTAGTTTAAAACCTGATTTTGAAATCTTTCTTATTGCCTCAAACTTTCCAGTGTTCCCCTATATCTTCCACAAGTACAGTCTTCTTTCAAGATTTTTTAACAAAGTATCAGCAACAATTAAACTACACTTTGTGCTATACTAAGCCAGACAGCTTCCACTTTCATTCATACTCTTTTAAATACTCTGTGAGGTTTCTGGGCCTCATTTTGTATCCCAGTCTGTCATGGTTACCATATCTGAAGGCAAGGGCCCAGAAGGTCCTGAACATCTTAAAGTGCCTTTGCCATAGGTCTTGGGAAGTGGGCAGGGTGTGTCTGCCCCAGTTTTCTAGGTCTTTCATGCAGTGTGTGGATCAGCGAGGCCTTCTTACCTGATCATTGACACTATCCATCATGAGGGGATCATGCTAGCCATGAGTGCTTACAGGACTAGCCCCATACGCAGTCTCTGCACTGAGTTTGGCGAACCACCACGCACCATCTTGTGGCAAATCCACATGGTGTCAGGCATGTAAGTCCCTCATTGCTCCCAATTCACCAGCATACCATCTGTAGCTTGTTCAGCTATGGAATGCCTTTTCCCTAATTGTCCACAACCATCAAGGCCATTTGAGATCTGCGTGAAGCATGTGCTGTAATTACATGTGTGGAGCAAGTAGAACCTCAAATCCAGGGTTTTAACCGCCTGCCACCCTTGTTGCTGCAGGAGCCCAGAGTAATTCTAGGTTTAGTGCAGTACAGGAGAGGCTGCACTTTTGCTTCTGTTTCTAATACATTATTTTTATGATATTTTAACTCATAACCACAACTATATGGCTGTACTTGCAGATGGGGTCTAAACAGGGGTTTGTGTTGGATGCTCTATAGTTTCCCCTGCTTGTTGCCAAAAGATCCAAGTGCCTCAAGACTTCAATGTCTTGGATGTGGAATTATGTCTTTTTTTTGGCAGTGCAACAGGTGAGGGGTTTTGAGTGCTAGTTTCCTCATCTTCTCAGTCTTCCTGAGTGCCTTCACTCTCTACAACACTTGTACCCCTGTTAATAAAGCAATTCAGAATGCCCTCCTCCACCTACAAAGGTAGGGGAAGAAGGTGTCTTTCTGATGTGTGCCAGGGTACATGGGTATTAAGGGGAATGAAATAGCAGAGGTAGCAGCCAATGTGGCATGTTAGTCATTTGGTAATTCAAGTTGCCGTCCACCTGCATGACATCTCATCACTGTTGAGGTACAACGCCGTGCATCTATGTGAAGAAAAGTGGCAGGAAGTGGCAGACAATAAGCTGTTTACTAAAGTCCACAACGCGGCGGTGGCGTACCTTGTACTGCTGCAGCATAATATGAATTAAAGATGTACATGTAATATGTCTCCAAGAATACTCCTGGCAATGTTAACAATCTTTCATGAATTATAGCAGTGGTCTAAACTCTTTGCACTGTCTCACAAAGTAATAGTTAATGTGCAGACTGCGCTAGCACTTTGTGAAATAGGTCTAAAACTAATCCTGGCCACAGTCAACACTTAATGTACTGTGTTGACTTCAGTTCCACAACATTCCTGTGTATATTAAGGACTGGTGTACGTATGCAAGTAATCAGTGGCTGCGCATGCAAGTGGGGAGTAGGTGCCATTGAGTGAGTAGATGCTAGTATCGAACCTATATTACTCCTTTCCAGTACACAATTTAATTGCTTAAGTACTTGCAACTTTATGTAATTTTGCATCTGATTGACATACACGGACAAAGTCCCAGATATTAAAATGTTGCATATGTGTGTGTGTTTAAATTTCTAAAATTAGATCAAGAATTTCAATCTGTATAAATTGAAGTATGAACAAACAATACAATTTTTTTCATGTGGTGACACCCACGATTACTTATTCAGTTAATGCATAAAGTAAATTATTCAAATAGCTTCAGTTATTCAGCAAAATGATTCTGAGAAATTAATATATCTTAGTGTTTTAACTCATATGTACCTACCATATGATAAGTTAACAATATTATAATTTTTTCAACTTGTACATTATGTTTTACTGAAATTTAATTCGGTTACCATATCAGAGAAGTGTAGATTCTTTACCTTGACTAGTAATTCAATGATAACATGCAAAATGTCACATTAATTGATACACGGTTCTTTACAGTTTAGTTTCACATTATGTAACTGCAGTTAGACCTCTAAATATCACTTACTTGAACAAATAATCTAATCGTTACTAACACTCATGATAAATTCTCTGGGATGAAAATGTTAAATACTTGGGCAAACCTAAAAATGGCAAAGCTTATTTTACTTACAGTTAATCAATACGTGTACACTAACTGCAAAACTTACTCCTTATGTCATATAACTTTTGCTAGCTTCAAGCAAAGATTAAATTAACCACCAAGTCAGAGATAATTTTAGTCCCCCTCCTTATTATTTATCAATTTCAGATATTTTTCTTCATTTCTTTTCCTGTTATGAAAGTTATACCAAATATTTATTATCTCTATCTAATTATTTTTCACTTTTATTCGTTTCAAATAATGTTCAAAGGACTATTTAAGTCTAGATCAGTAGTAGTCAACCCGATCTCTACAACCCACTAGTGAGTGTCCCACTTTTCATGGTGGACAGCAGGCAGTAGAGACTTCAAAAATATTTTCATTAGGTTTCCATAAAATTTTGACATAAGGTATGTATTTAATGATATTGATAATAATAATAAATTTTATAAATTAAATTACTCCCATACATTGTAAATCACCAGTACTGTGGAACTAGTGGGTGGTTAGAAAATTTGGCTACTAACAGATACGAAAGTGGGCAGTAAGTAAAAGAGGTTGACTACCCCTGGTCTAGATCGATGGAATACAGGGGCTGTTCAAAAAGTATCTGACTTTATTTTTTATTGTTAAACAAACAATGGTATCAGGACATGCATGCTCTGTTTGTAGGCATACATAGTGCCCATGTCCGATTCCCGCCCCCCCCCCCCCCCCCCCCCACCTTCTTTTCATGACTGTGGAGACACCCAGTTGCCAGCTAGCCATTGACAAGTGAACACATGTAAGTGGTATTTGTCAGATTTTGTGTTGTGAGCAAAATGACAGAAAAAGTAGACCTATGTTATTGCATCAAATTTTGTTTTAAGCTTGGTGTTTCACAAGTTGAAACAACCCACAAGATTTGGCAAGTGTTTCGGGGTGAAGCAATGGGTCCTGTGTACAGATAAGGGAGTGGTACAACCACTTCAAAGATGGATGCTAATTGGTGAAGCATTTTCACGTGAGCCCTCAGCATATGCAAATAAGGTTATGGAACATTTAGGGACACTGGTGATGCAGGATAAACTAATCTTGATTAGAGAACTTACAGATAGGGTTGACGTAGTGTTGGATCCATTCATTCCATTTTAATGGAACATTTGGACCTTAGCAGTACCTCCTCAAAATTTATGCCAAAATTGCTAACAACTAAGCAGAAGCAATACTGTGAACAGTAATCCAAACTTTATTAACACAGTGATCACTAGTGATGAGTCTGGGGTTTATGGGTATGACCCAGAAACAAAGTTCCAGTCATTGCAAAGGAAGCACCCTTCATCCCTGAGACCCAAAAGGGCAGGGCAGATCCTGAGCAATTTGAAAAAACTTGTGGACAGTGGGCAATTGGAACCTTCACCACAATAATGCACCAGCTCACTGTCCTCAATTAATTTGGAGTTTTTTGGTCAAACACAACATGGCTGTGGTTTTTTGGCCTCCCTATTTGCCGGATCTAACACTGAGTCACTTCCCTAAACTGAAAGAGACTATATTTCAGAATAGGGAAGACATTATGCATAATTCGACAGAACAGCTGAGCACAATACCAAGCAAGGATTATCAGTGATGCTTTCAGCAGTAGTAGCAGTAGCTTTGGGAGACATGTGTAGAAATTGAAGGGGACTACTTTGAAGGTGACTAGTTACAAACAATTCTATCTGAATAAAGATTTATTTATAAAAGTTGGCTACTTTCAGAACAGTCTGTGTACATATAAATTGTATCTTTGGTCTGTTACTTGCAGATGTGGCTAACAGAAAATTACTATCTTTCTTTGGCTTCTCTTCAGTGTGTGTTTTGAAAAGTCTTCGTTTTACTCTCTCATTCTTTGATGCTGAAGATTAATTCAGAGAACATTCTGTTTGTTTCGAATAACTGCATCTTTTATGTGATCTTTATTTCCATGCAGCTAATTACCATCTGCTATGGATGAGTGCCAGCAAAGCCAGTTCCCCAAAACAATGACAAAAGATTAAAAAGAAACCGAAGCACCTCCACCACTTGTGTCCTTGATGTTACACAATTTAATCAAAATTCGAACTCTCCAGGTGTTCGCTAACATGTTCCACTAACGTTCCCTTACTGAAGGGCCACTTGTGACAATAATTCTGCAAGTACTGATAGTTCTGCAGAAATCTCACATTAACGGTGCCTTAAGGGTACAATTACTTCATAACTCAGGGAAAGGTATTTACGGGTAACATGTGCTGTACAACCAACGAGAAGTCCTGTTTTAAACTCTCCATGCCTGTTAAAATATCCCACAACTGAATCCACACTTCATGCAATGCGATCACGAAACCAGTCCTCAGTGTAAATACATCGTCTCAATTACCTTAGAGCATGCCAAACAGGATCACTAGCCATCAGATACGGAAAAAATCAGATCGCTGTCTGAATGCAACAAATCTTCACACCAAAATATCAATAGTAATTGCTTGGTGAAGATGTAGCTCTGCTAACACAATGCTGCAATAACCTAACCATTCTTATATGCCCATTATTTACATTGCTGTTTCACAAGATCTCTCCGTACTAGCAGTGCTATCATGCCTGTAAAACTAATTCTGATGGTGATGATTGGAACCTGCTGTATCATGTTTTTACTGGTAGAAAACACAGTGGGCTACAAAATTTCCTCCTAGTCTCTCTATCTACAGCTGATTCCCTACATCTGCAAGCTTGTTCTTGACTACATCTGGACTAGACATGTGTAAAGTTAGTACCTACACTGACCCCATGGGTACCCAAAGCTCAGCTGCATCTGCTATGCAATCCAGCTGACCACTCTTTGGTGAGTATGTGCTTGGCTACCATGGGGCACCAGCCTTTGCAACATTACTTCCCTTTCCATGCTGCATGTCTACCCTCTTGCTATTCTTTTCCCTTCCCTTGGGGACAGAGTTGTATGCCTTCTTCGGGAAATTCAAGTTTCCTATCCACCCAGCTTTCTTTCCTTGTCCTTCCTTTTCTTAACCTTCCTCCACTTTAATCAAACAATGGAAAATCCAGGATGGAATGTAACAGTTTTGAAAAGGAAAGTTGCTATTTGCGATATAGCGGAGGTGCTGAGTCGCAGATCGGCACAACAAAAAGACTGCCACAAATATAGCTTTCGGCCAGTAAGGCCTTCGTCAAAATTAGACGCGCACACGCACATGTACACACTCAAACACAACTCGCACACGAATGACAGCAGTCTCAGACAACTGAGGCCACACTGCAAGCAGCAGCACTAGTGCATGATGGGAGTGACTATTGGGTGGGGTAAGGAGGAGGCTGGGGGAGGGATAGTAGGGTAGGGATGGCAGATAGTGACATGGGGTAGCACTCGGGGATGAGCTGGGAAGAGGACAGGGCAGTTAGGCTTCCTCTGATTTGGTGTTTGAGGTCACTCTTTTTCCTTGTCTTCTTCTTCCTCCCTGTGCATTCCTGAAGACCAGCATAAAAGGTGACTGGGTAATGCATAATTTACAGCCCTGGGTCAACAAGTAGGGGTCGTACTTATCTCCTGGTGAAGGCAAGGCCTGCGGAGGGGCAATTGCCTATGCTGGTACCTTTCTTTACGCTGACTGGTCCCTCTGTTTGGAGTCAAGAAGGTGTAACCTGAGGTGTGGACAATCACCTAAGGCGGGTGAGCCGCCCCCCTGATGGGGTGGCCCCCAGCAGGAAGTAGAGCACCGTCAGAGATGACGGAAATCGTGGGGGATTTCTCGACAATGAGTTCCTCATCTCAGAAACTTAAATAGATTGAGATGAAAGAATAAACACCTCTCCTGGCTGCACCCTGATACCTCTTAGTGTCATGCACAGAAGATGATCACAATTTCATGACAGTTAATCTGTTTGGTATGCAGAAGGCTGTAGATGCCATTGCCGATCCTGGGAAGTCCTGCTCTTGGTTGCATAATGAGACCTTGCTTTTGGAGATGGATAGTGCTTTCCAAGCACAGAAACTGCTTAATGCAACACTTCTCCACAGCTGTCCTCTTAAAGCAGAGGCCCATCGTATTCTGAATTCCTCCTGTGCTGTCATATACACTCAGCTGCTTGATGGCCTGACTGAGGCTGAATTCAACTTATCTCAGTGACCAGCGAGTGACTGCAGTTCACCACGTCATGAAAAGGGCTGATAAAGAATTAGTGCCAACCCACACTCTATTTCTTACATTTGACTGTGTGGTACTTCTGTCTAAAGTTAAGGCCGGCTGGCCATTACAGCACAGTTCTCGCTACACCCTGACCTACGAAGGACATGTCTATGCAGACTTGTGACTTCCAGTTTAATGCCATGGTTGTGAAATTGCCCAGCTACAGAGTCATACCCTTATCTTCACCTGCTATGGGTGCACACCATACAAACAAGTCTTCACCTGCATCAACGAAATCTCATGCCTCGCAAACAGAAGCATGGAAATCCAAAAAGGAGTACTCCTCCGATTATTTCGTTTGCACATCTAGCCAGCCAACATCTGGGTCTGCACCTGATGAACGCCAAGGTTCTAAGCAGTCAAACAAAGGCAAATGATCTTGCCCTTCTCTGCCTGTGTGTTCTTCTTCAACAGTGTCACCATGCAATAGTCTTGCCGGGATGCACTACCAACATCCAGTTCGCTGGCCAGCCGAAAGTAAATACTGACACCTCTGTCAAACTAATGGACCAGGATCCTCCAGCCTCTAAACCTTGTTATTTGCACATTCGAATTCTGGCATTCGGCAACCACTACAATGACTGCCCCCCCCCCCCCCCCCCCTTATTTGAGCTATCTCCTGCCTGTCATGAGATATGGTTATTCTCCTATGGAACATTCGTGGCATCAGATCCAATAGGGGTGAATTACAGCTCATCTTGCGAACTTACTGTCCAGTTCTTTTTTGCCTCCAAGAAAGAAAATTATACCCTCATGATTGCTTTCACCTCCCACACTTCACTTCAGTCCATTTTGACCTTCTCCCTGCTCATTGGGGAGTCATATTGCTCATTCGAGACGTCTATAGTCACACCATTTCCTTACGCACCCAGCTTCAAGCTGGTGGTTCACCTTCTCTCTTAGCAACTTCTACTCACCCTCATCTTCTGCTATCACCAGGGCGGACATTTTGCAACTTATTGCTCAACTTCCTGCTCCCTTATTGCTGCTTGGTGTCTTCATGCCCACTATCGCCTTTGGGGTTCTCCACGCTCCTACCAGAGAGGCTCTCTCTCCTAGTAGGTATCTTCAGCCAGCTCAATAAAATCTCTTTGAACGTGGGTACAGTGGTCTGTTCTCTGACACACACTTAAGTGACCATTTGCCCTGTGTCATTTGTTTGCTAATGCTTATCCAGTCTGTGCTTCCAACCAGCTGGCATCTTTCCAGAGCTGACTGGCAGCTCTACTCCTCATTGCCTACTTTCGATGAACACCATTTCCCCTGCATTGATGACAAGCCAGAATACCTTAATGTGTTATCCTTACCGCTGTGGAATGTTCCATACTTCACAGCTCTTCTTCATTGCAACATGCCCCCATCTCCTGGTGAACTAAGGCATGCCGTGATGCAATCCACGCACTGAGACGAGTTCTCCACATTTTTCAACACGATTCCATGACGGTGAACTATATCCATTATAAACAGCTATGTGCACAGTGTTGCCCTATTTTCAGGAATTGCAAAAAAGCTAATTGGCTTTCATTTCAAAGCTCTTTTAACAGTTTTACTTCCTCTCACATTGTTTGGGTTAAGCTCCATCGGATTTCAGGAACTGCAGTTTATTCCTTGGTTCCTTGTGTGGCCACAGCAAAAAATTTCATTCAAGACCATCTTGATATCTCCAACACCTTTGGCCAATATTTTGCAGACATTTCAAGTTCCACCCACTACCATCCTGCCTTCCTTCCTCTGAAATGGGCAGCGGAGGCAAGGACCATATCTTTCTCCTCCCAGAATCATGAATGTTAAAATACGGCTTTTACTATGAGGGAGCTTAAACATGCACTCCTTTCGTCCCGGTCATCCACTCCAGGACCGGACAGTGTTAACATTCTCATGTTGCAACACCCACCTCCTGAGGGCCTACACTTTATCCTCTGTACATATAACCACATTTGGACAGATGGCACATTTCCCAGTCGCTGGTGTGAGGCCATTGTTATTCCCATACCTAAGCCTAGTAAGGACAAACACCTTCCTACCAGCTGCCACCCAATTCCCTTCACCAGTAGCATCTGCAAGGTGATGGAATGGTTGATTAATGGTCTGCTGGTGTGGTGGCTCGAGTCTCAGAAACCCCTCACTAACGTCCACTGAGGGTTTCGTAGGCACTGCTCTGCACTTGATCACCTTGTCATCTTGTTGGCTCACATTATGAACACTTTTTTTCTGAACTACCAAATTGTGGCCATGCTTTTTGATTTTGAGAAGGCATATGACACCTGCTGGAGGGTGGGTATCATCTGTATTATGTACATGTGGAGCTTCCGGTGTTGCCTGTCCCTTTTTACCTGCAAATTTTTTAAAGACCATGTTTTTAAGGTATGTGTGAGTTCAGTTCTGTTGGACACTTTTATTCAAGAGAACGGGATGCCTCAGAGTTCTGTGCTCAGCGTGGTCTTGTTTGCCACAGCCATTAATGTAGAGTCTTGTACTGCAACAGAGAGGATGTTGTTATGGGTGGCCGGTATCCACTTTCTACAACACAAATGCACACATGAATTAATACAGTTCTATATTTTTATGAACTTGAAATATTTACTTGTCTTGAATAGAGTCCATGTTCAAGGTACTAGCTCATCAGTAATAGTCCTCTTACAGACAATATCGGTATTTTGCTATAGTCATTAACCTGACGCAATGTATTGTTGTAGCCTGCGATAAACTATACCCGCTCTGCGTGTGGACTGACAGATGCCAGACGGAAGTGAGAGTGAGGCCCTCCAGTCAGCAGCGCCAGCCTAAATAAATGCTGTCAAGAGGGCATTGGTGGCATGTTACTTGTTGGTGTGTCTCTGGCATCTCCCGTGATAGGTGCGCTTGATCCAGAACCTGCTATTGATCTTCGTACTTCATCTTTGCCGACCGGTGTGCTGGTGATACCTTAAATCAGCATATTCCTCCTTCTCCCCTCTCGAAATGTTGCACCGTTGTCGTGTAGGGCGGATGCGAACAACAGGTGGAGTGAGGATGCTGGACGTAGAGATGAGCCGGGAGCCGTGACAGTGGAGTACAGCGCACTCTTGACTCTACCCTGCCATCTGACCTGCAAGGCAATAGGAATATGCACTGGAAAACTGCTGCCAGGGCACACGTTCAGGTGTGAGGGCATGTCCTGGGACGATGGCACTGGTGGCGACAGATTCACGTCCATTGGGTGGACGAGTGGAGACGGTGGGGGGCAAGGGCGCATCATCTATCCGCTCCTTGTGGGGTGCCCTGGTGGCACCCGTTGGCAGCTGCGAAGGCCGCATGGTCCCATGAGGCCTTAAATCTGGGAGAACAAAAGCAGCAGAACCACAGGGAAAATGACATGCACGAATTTGGTTCTGGTAGCAATGCTGCAAACCATTGGGACCTGTGATCAAGCACGTAAAAGAGATAATGCATTCCTGGCTCACATGTCTTTCCCAGTGCCCATAGTTGCCATAAACTCTGAAAAAAGAAAACAAGATCACATGGCGCAAAGTGATACTTGCAGACCATTGGTGACACTGGATGCTACAGTGGGTGCAACAGTGTCCGATGGCGGCGGCCGTGCAGAAGTTCTGCCATAATGGTCCGTCTCATGGGTGGGAGCAATAGAAGGTGAGAGAGTTGCAGCGGCTGTTCCCACGTGTGGGTGGTGCGAAGCTTGGCCATTTGTCATTTGAAAGTGTGTACGAAGCGTTCTGCTTTTCTATTGGACTGGGCAGGAAACAGAGCACTTGCTGGAGGATGAATGCCATTTCGTTCACAAAACTGTTCAAAATCATGTGAAGTGAACTGTGATCCATTGTCAGACACAAGTACTTCTGGCAAATGTTGTATGAAAAACATGGAGAACAAAGCCTGAATGGTGCTACATGATGTGGTAGAAGCCATAGGCACCGCAAATGGAAACTTGCTAAAATAGTCTACTAGTATGAGCCTACGAGTGTTCCAAAATGGTTCTCCAAAGTCTGTGTGCACTTGTTGCCATGGGGATTAAGTCCTAGGCTAAGCTGAGAATGGCTGCAGTGGAGTGGATTGGTTTTCCGTGAACAGTTCCTCAATGTCCGTGGTGGAGCAACTGCAACACATCCATTTGCAACACTTTGGGAATACGCACATGCGATTGTCCACTGTCATTTTTAATTAGACTCACACCTTGTTGTACTGGAATACTATGCCGACATGCAAAATATTGGCGCACTACTTAGTTCTGAATACTGTTCAATGAGTGACACCAAGACACGTGGATGTAATGCAACAAAATCTTCAGGTGAGGGTCTGCTTCTGTGGCCTGTGCAATTTTCCTGTACTGCAAGGGAAAAGATTCACATCGATTTGGCAACAAGATGCAAAATCAGAGCCTGGTCCAATTGGAAGGCAAGGTAGGGCGTCTGCATTGCCATGCTTTGCCATAGGTCTGTACACAATTTCATACTAAAAGTGTGAAAGCAACTTTGCAATTTTTTAGCAGTGTGTGTAGGTAGGAACCGGCTTTGACGAATGAAACAAGGACTGCAGAGGCTTGTGATCTGTCACTAAAAAGAACTGGCAACCATCCAAATAGTGGTGGAATTGGTCACACCATACACAATAGCAAAGAGCCTCTTTTGCTATTTGAGAATAATTGCACTGAGTTTGAGTTAACAACTTTGAGGCAAAAACAATTGGTCTGTCTTGTGCACCAATTGTGTGTGAAAACGCAGCACCAATCCCTTAGGAAGAAGTGTCGACTTGCAACACTAGTTGCTTGGCAGGGTCAAAATGCACTAAACATCTGTCACTAAGCAAAGCATTTTTGAGTTTCTGAAATATGTCTTGACAGTCTTGAGCCCACACACAACCTACATTTTTGTGACGCAGGCAATGCAATGGAGGCGTCATCTGAGCAGCAAAGTTTCCGAGACGACACTTGGGTACTGCTTCTGACAACGCTTCAAAAAGAGTACTCAAATTGGCAATATGTTCATCTGGTGTACAACCTGAGACGGCAATATCATCAAAGTAGTTTGAACAAAATGGCACAGCAAACACTTTCTATGATTCTTCATCCAATGGAATTTGCAAGGAGGAATCATGCAAATCTATCTTAGAAAAGTAACGTCCTGCACCAAGCCTGTCCATGAGTTCCTTAGGGCAAGGTAATGGATAAGTGTCAACTACTGTCTGTTGGTTGACTGTAGACTTAAAGTCAACACAAATGCAAATGCAGCCACAAGGTTTAGGCAACAAAATGAGAGGACTTGCCCATTGACTAGTTTTAATGGAAGCAATTACATCATTTGCTTGCAGTGCTTTCAATTCACTGGGTACTTTGTCCCTTAAAGCAACTGGAATGGGACAGGCCTGGAAAAACTTAGGCTGTGCATTGTCTTTCTATGTAACATGCACGACAAAGTTTTCTTCCCCATTCCTTCTGAAAATAGTTCAGTAAATTCTTGAATCAAGCTAGCTACACTGTCTTTTGGTTCAAAAGCGGACACTAAAAGTACACACTCCTAGTGTGAGATTTGGAAGTGGCAGGCAAACAACACTGTCAAAGCACTGGAATTTCCTGCCTGTTGTAAGCAGGAGGTCCTTGTTAAATTTAGAAAGTCATGGTGAGCCTAACTGTGCATACATAGCACGATTAAACGAAGTTACTGAGACACCTGCGTCTAACTGGAAGTTCACACGATGGCCAGCAATTCGTAATGACACAAATAATTTGTTAGAATGTCATTGCACAGCACTAGGTGGAAGGAGGAGGAGGCAAAACATTAATCTCATTTATGTCAGAGCCTGTTGTAGGTTTTGAAAACACAGCTTTCACTGTATGTGCACGAGCTTGTTTTTTTCTGGGAGTGGGCAAAATTGGCATTTATGTGCTATTGCCAAACATGGCATTTTTTCCCCACACATCTAACACATTGCGTTATGTAATGGGCAATCCTGTCTTTCATGATGAGCAGAGCATCTAGGGCAAGACTTCTCTAAATTCACAGGTCTGTTTACAAGTCTACGTGACCGTCTGTGCAGTTGTGTATGCGTTCGTTGTGGCTGCTTGGGGGCAGTCACGAACAAGGGACAACTTGACCCGACAAACTGGGGCATGGTCAAACTTATTGGCTGCTATAGCACCCGATTCATATTGCCCTAAGATTTGCAATACTTGGGGAAGGGATAGATTTGACTACATTAAGATCTATTCTTGTATTCTACTATCTGGGACATTGAATGTTATTACATCTCGTATCACAAGATCACTGTAAAAGTTGCCACAACTACATTTAAATTTACACTTGCTAGCCATGCATGTTAATTCTGTGTATCTCTTGTGGTACGTCTATTCCAGCTTTTTCTGCAAGGGAAGGAACTGATATCTAGCTGCAGCACCTTGGACTTTCTGGCCATGTTGTTGTTGTTGTTGTTGTTGTGGTGGTGGTGGTGGTGGTGGTGGTGGTGGTGGTGGTGGTGGTGGTGGTGGTGGTGGTCTTCAGTCCTGAGATTGCTTTGATGCAGCTCTCCATGCTACTCTATCCTGTGCAAGCTTCTTCATCTCCCAGTACCTACCGCAACCTACATCCTTCTGAATCTGCTTAGTGTATTCATCTCTTGGTCTCCCTCTACAATTTTTACCCTCCACACTGCCCTCCAATACTAAATTGGTGATCCCTTGATGCCTCAGAACATGTCCTACCAACCGATCCCTTCTTGTAGTCAAGTTGTGCTACAAACTCCTCTTCTCCCCAATTCTATTCAATACCTCCTCATTATTTATGTGGTCTACCCATCTAATCTTCAGCATTCTTCTGTAGCACCACATTTCGAAAGCTTCTATTCTCTTCTTGTCCAAACTATTTATCGTCCATGTTTCACTTCCATACATGGCTACACTCCATACAGATACTTTCAGAAACGACTTCCTGCCACTTAAATTTATACTCGATGTCAACAAATTTCTCTTCTTCAGAAACACTTTCCTTGCCATTGACAGTCTACAATTATATCCTCTCTACTTTGAACATCATCAGTTATTTTGCTCCCCAAATAGCAAAACTCCTATTTGCCCAATTAAGGGATCTGACATTCCACATTCCGATCCGTAGAATGCCAGTTTTCATTCTCCTGATAACGACGTCCTCCTGTGTAGTCCCCACCCGGAGATCCAAATGGGGGACTATTTTACCTCCAGAATATTTTACTCAAGAGGACACCATCATCACTTAACCATACAGTAAAGCTGCATGCCCTCGGGAAAAATTACAGCTGTAGTTTCCCCTTGCTTTCAGCTGTTCGCAGTAACAGCACAGCTATGCCGTTTTGGTTAGTGTTACAAGGCCAGATCACTCAATCATCCAGACTGTTGCCCCTGCAACTACTGAAAAGGCTGCTGCTCCTCTTCAGGAACCACATGTTTGTCTGGCCCCTCCATTGTGGTTGCACCTACGGTACAGCTATCTGTATTGCTGAGGCATGCAAGCCTCCTCACCAACGGCAAGGTCCATGTTTCATGGGGTTCTGGCCATAGTATTGAGTTAATGCAGCAATTACTTTGTCGTAACTGAGTTTGTCGGGAGACACAGTTGGGAATAGTTTTTGTATTAACCTGAAAACTGGGGACCCCGCAGTTGAAAGCAAGTATTGTAACTCTACAGTACCTTGAACATGATGAACTTGACAATGTGCTTGGAACTGAGTCTCACATTCGATTTGTTCCTCTTCCGTTTCTGTAAATTGCCGGAACTGTGGTATACTGGTCGGCGGTACTTGTTGGGCTGGTTTGTTGGTCAGTTGTGTGGCAGACACACCTCATGCAGCCAATAGTTGTTGTATCATTGTCAGTAGGGTAGCAGTTTGTTGGCACTGAAACTGAAAAACTTCTGTTAGATTGGCTGGCTGTGGCTGAGGCATGGGGCCCGGGGGTGGGGGAGGAGGAATTCACGGTTTACGCAAATACGTTATAGTAAAAAGCAAGCAAAGCCTCTGAAAAGAGAAATTTGATTAGTTCTGCAACTCCCCTCCTGGAATACATGCAAGAACAGAGCAAATTAGCAATCAGAAACACTTGAAAACGATCATCTTGCGAGCTAAAACGCAAGAGAAGCAAGCAAAAACTATGGCCAAGTTGATTAACTTCAACTGCTACTGTAGCACCCCCCCCCCCCCCCCCCAAACACTGTCCAACTACAGACAATCTTCATGCCTTCAGATCTGCAAGAGCATGTGCGAGGTGAGTGATAAAACAACAGAAGAGGGCTTCCTGGAGGGAATTCATGACTTCCATCAGTGGGTACACTTCCACTGCGCAAGTTTGGGAATCTATAAGATGGATTTCAGCCAAGGGTAGGACATATCCCCTTGCGGCATTGTCAAGTAATGGGGTCTTGGTAGACATGCCAGGAGACATGGCTCAAGTTTTAGCTGAGCACTTCTTTGCTGTTACTACATCATCCAGACAAGCTCCCGCTTTTCAGGTATTCCATAGGACTGCAGAAATGAGGAAGCTCAGTTTCTTCTTCTCATCATGAGGAAGTCTAAAACCTTCCGTTCTCCATGTGGAAACTGGAATCAGCTTTGTCTGCAGCCAGAGACGCTGCTCCAGGACCTGATTACATCCATTATACCATGCTTCATCACCTGTGCCCTGAACTGGAAGGACAGCTTGTCTTGTTTCAGTCAGGTGTGGTTTGATGGACAGTACCCAACAGCTTGGAAGGAGGCAACATTAATTCCATTCTGGAAACCAGGCAAAGACTGTAGCACCTCTAACAGTTACTGGACTGAAACTTCCTGGCAGATTAAAACTGTGTGCCGGACCGAGACTCTAGAGTGCATAGTCAACTGCCGCCTCGTCTGGCTGCTCAAATCCTGAGGTCACCTGAGCCACTCTCAGTGTGGTTTCAGGCACTACCGTTCCACCTTTGATAACTTAATCCTACTGGAGACAGCGATACAGGAGTCCTCCTTACGCCGCAACCATTTGGTTTGTGTGTTTCTTGACCTCAAAAAAGCATATGACACTACTTGGAGCTAAAACATCCTTCACCAACTCAATGATTGGGAACTACGTGGACACCTGCTGCTTCTGATCCAACCCTTTGAGGACCAGCAGTTTCATTATCATGTTGGCAATGCCATGTCTGACTGCTTTGTTCAGGAGAATTGGGTCCCCAGGGCAGTGTCCTAAGTGTCCTGTTGTTTGGCATTGCTATCAATGCAGTCAGGAGCCCCGGCAAATGATCTTTGTTTGTGGATGACTTTGCAATCTTCTACTCTTTCTCTGATCTTATGATGACAATGAGACAGCTATAGCTGACCATTTGGAGGCTGGAAACCTGGGCCCAGAAAACCAGTTTTCAGTTCTCACCTGAGAAGACTGTGTGCGTCAATTTTAACCGTGCTCATCAGAGTTTTAACCAACCAATTCTCACAGTGGGGGACAGTAATTTCTGTTTTCAAGACACTGTGCACTTTTTGGGTTTATTATTTGACTTGAAATTAACTTGGCTCCCACACGTGAAAGACCTACGAACAAAGGGCTACTAGTCATTGAATATTTTGAAATGTGTTAGTGGAAAAACATGGGAAGCTGACAGGTCCCACCTCCTGCAGTTTTATAGGGCATTTGTTCGATCACGCCTAGATTATGGGAGCGTGATCTATGGGTAGGCCTATCCTTTCTACCTCAGGATGATAGGTGCTGTCCACCATGAGGGCACTTGGATATCGACTGGAGCCTTTTGGACCATCCCAGTACAGAGTCTGTGTGCAGAGGCTGGTGAACCACCACTCTCGATTCAGTGACATATCCTTTTGGCTCAACAGGTGCTGAAAATCTCAGCGTCACCTCAGTCATTGACATTTAGTTCATTGTTCCAACCCATCTTTGAATGGTTGTTCAGGAATCGGCCCCATGCGACCAAGCCATTTGGTATATGTGCAACAGACTGTCTCAAGGATCTGAATCTGTCGGGCATCACATAGCCAGGGATGGAACGCATTGCTGCCTTGATGTCTTCAGAGGCCCAAAGTGATTTTAAGCTTGACTCAGGACAAGACAACTTGTACTCCAGGTTTTGTTTTTACAAATTTGTTTTCTTCCATTTTAAGTACATACCACAGTTTTATCGTTGTTTATCCAGATGGATCCAAGCAAGAGAATGCTCTTGGTTGCTGTGCTGTTTTTTCTGATGGGGTTTTTGAAGTGTGTCTTCCAGAACAGTTTACAAATTATGATGCGGAATTATATGGCATTGTGGTGGCACTGGAGAGGGTCCACAGACATCACCATGCAAGGTTTCTTATCTGTTCTAATTCTCTTAGTGCATTGCAAGCACCTTACCAAATGTATCCAGTAGACCCGCTGATTCCGCTCATCCATGACTCATTACAGTGGCTCCAACACTGTGTGGCAAGGTGGTGATCTTTTGCTGGGTACCTGGCCATATTGGGATACAGGGTAACAATATGGCCCACAAAACTGCCAAGGAAGCATGTTGGGATAGTGATGTCCATCAATGTCCCATCCCATTGCATGCCATCATCTCAGTTTCTGTCAGATGCGTCATGCATCAGTGAGAGATTGAATGGTTGCAGGTGACAGACAACAAACTGTGGTCGCTCAAATTGACCACAAAGGTTTGGCGGACTTAATGTCGGCATCGCCGCTGGAAGGAGGTTCTGCTTACCAGATAGTGCATCAGACATAGCCCTTTAACATGTGGTTTCCTCCTCTGGTGGGAGGATCAACCATTTGTGAAGTTTGTGACGTGCCACTTTCAGTTGAGCATATTGTGGCTGTGTGTGCCCTATATACTGATATTAGGGCTGTGTGCCCTATATACTGATATTAGGGCAGTCCTCAGTCTTGGAGGAGATCTGCTCACCATCCTCGCAGATATCAATTCAGTTGTTACCAGGGTGATGAAATTTTGTGAAGTGTCAGGCGTCATCCCTAAATTGGTGGGGAAGGGTGGCACACTTTAATATATTATAAACTGCTGCACGTGTGAGGACAGCCTTTGTCCCCAACCATGAGATTTGCATGTTAACTTTTTCCCAGGGCACTGATGACATGATGTCAAGTGTTCGATAAACCTAAATCATCGTCATCATCTTGCAGAAAATATCGGTAATCTTGCTATAGTTACATAATCTGAAGCTATGTACTGTCATAGCCTGCAATAAACTATACCTGCCAAACTGGAGTGTGAGTTAGTGAGGCCCTCCACGCAGCAGCGATGGCCTTAGTACACGCTGTAAAGAGGGTGTTGGCAGCGTGTTGCTTGTTGGTGTGTCTCTGTCCTCACTTGTGATAGGCATGCTTGATCCGACACCTACTATTGATCTTCTCACGTCATCTTTGCTGACCGGTGTGCTGGCGACAGCTTACGCCAGCACAGTTAAACCCATTATCGATTGTCTCCTGCCAGGTATCTCATGCTCTCTTCTCGTTGATGACTTTGCGATTGCAGCTCTCAATGATCCTGTCTACTTGAGTGCCGTCATCAGTGATGTCTTGATCATCTTTACTTGTGGAGCATCAACAGTGGCTGCCACTTTCCCACTGACAAGACTGTCTGTACGAACTTTTTGTGGCGCCAGAAGTTTCCTCCCTTATCCCTGCAACTTAGCCCATTCCTTCTGCCACTCATTGACACAAGGAACTTCTTGGGAGTCAAGTTTATTTGTTGGTCTTCCTAGGTCTCTTACCTGCCAGTTTGTTGCATTCGCTCCCCCAGAGTTCTGTGTGTTTTATGGGGTACCTCATGGGAAGCAGTTCAGACCATCCTCCTCCATTTATACGACCTTGTCCATTTGAAACTGGATTATGGCAGTATCATATATTCATCCGCACATCCGACTATCTTATGTCATCTTAAAAACCATCCCCCATTGTGGGATATGTTTGGCGACTGGTGCCTTCTATACTAGTCCTGTTGAGAGTCGTCGTGCTGAGGCTGCTGACTTAGCGTTGTCCTACCTGCAGGATGTTCTCCTCAGCCATTACGTGTGCTGTCTGTCTTCTATGCCCAGTCACCCATCCTATGCTCTCTTTTTTGATAGATTGATAGTATGGGCTGTGCCCATCTTTTCTATTGCCTCCTGGAGCTTTGCTTTACACTCCCTGCCACATTCTCCATGGGTGCGAGCTCTTCACCACCCTGGATTTGTGTTGGAGGTATATTTTCATTTCGGACTCCATTTGCTTCCTAAGGACACTACACCTGGCCTGGTGTATCACAGCAAGGTTCATGCATTTCGCCAGGCCATCTACTGCTTCCAGCTTCCAAACTGTGTCATCTGCTCAGATTCTCTGTGCTGTTCAGAGCCTTCACACGTTGCACTCAGTCCCACCTTTAGTACAACAGATCCAAGAATGCCTCCACCCACTTACTGTTGAGGGAGCCAACACGGTGTTCGTGTGGATCCCTGGTCACGTTGGCATGCCAAGAAATGAGGCTGCTGATGCTGCTGCAAAGGCTGCAGCTCTCCTCCCTCGGTGTGCTAGTTATTCTGTTCCCTCACATGATCATCTTGTCGCTGTGTGTTACCCCGGGACATGAAACATCTCCTAATAGCGTAGTCGACCTCCTCTCAGCCCTCACGTTGTGAGGTGGTTGTTTTAGCCTGGCTGTATATAGGACATTGTTGTTTTAGTCATCACCATTTAAGTGCCAACCCTGCCCCACTGTGTGCCTACTGCTCTCAACCCTTGATGCTGTGCCACTTTCTGATCTGATACCCATTTTTTAATTGTTTGTCCTTTACTTTGTCAGACCTTTTAGCAGATGACACATGTTCTGTCATCATGTCTTACTTTTTATTCGCCACAGTGGCATGGCGAAGCAAATTTGATACTCCCCACAGGGACCTCCACCATTTCAGTGCTGTTTTGGGAAATATTCCCTAGGGGTGTCCTTGTCCTTAGCTACTGCTCTTTTGAAGTTTTTGCTTGATAGGGTTTTTGCCTTTTTCACCTCAGGCTTTTATTTGGTATGTGTTTTTTTTTTTTTCTTACATTGTGATATGGGTGTTTGACATAGCAGTTTCATGACCTAAAGCACCAACCAGAAAAACAAACCAGCTGCCTGTTCCGGAGTTCACTCATGGGTGCCACATACCTATCCCATGCTATTGCTGCTTCTCTCTCCCAGCCATTGTTTGGTATCCTTACATAAACTGAACACTTTGCTTCTCACTGACAGTATAGATTTTTTTTTTTTTTTTTTAATCAAAATCTCTCTCAAAGTATATAACCGCAGGCAAAACGATGATTAATTCATTACTGTCTTTAATAATTTCCTTCATGGCTTGCAACTGGTCCCTTGTGTTATACCTATTTCTAAACCCAGCTTGTTCTTCTACCATATCAATATCTAATGCTTTTTTTCGTAGTTGATACTTACAATTTTAATGAATATCTTGTTTATTACAGAGGAGAGGTTAATAATCTATAATTTTTTTGTCAAATAATAAAATCCAGGATGGAATGTAATAATATTATGAATAGGAAAGTTGTGACACACCATATAGTGGAGATGCTGAGTTTCAGATAGGCACAACATTTGTGACAGTCTTTTTGTTGTGCCTGTCTGTGACTCAGATGCCTCGACTATGTGGTAAGGGGAAACTTTCCTTTCCATAATATTGTATAGTTTTTTTACACCCTGTTTTGTATGAAGGAGCATTATTTCAGTACTGGCAGTTGTGCTCCTCAGGCATTCTGCAAAACTGTTTACAATTTCCATTTGTATTACTTTCACTAACTTCAAACATTTCTATTGAGAAATTAACAGCTTCCAATGTCTTGACTTCCTTCATACCTTGAATGGCTTTGTGCACCACAGCCAGAATTATATCCAGAGAGTTATTGCTTTAATTATTAACCATATGTGTTTCTGCTTTATCTTAAAACACTTGTATGATTCTCTCACTGTCATTAGTTACTGTGCAGCTGTTGTAATATGACATCTACCTAAAATTAGTTTTTGTCTTGCTTTTTTCATACCACTCATCTGCCTGTATAACCCTTACTTTTCAAGATATGGAACTTGTTGCTTAATTTTGTGTGCTGCAGCCCCCTCTTTTCCAATAAATGTTTATAATCTGCAATACTGCCTTCATATCTGATGAATTTGTTTCTTTCTAGCTTTGAATTGCATGTTGAGTGTCTATGACCACCTTAAATTTGAAAGTAGTATAGGACTGTCAGTTTCTGTGCAGTTTCTTTATCATTTGATAAAACATAGTCAGTTTCATTTTTAGTTCCACTTGGTCTTTGCCAAGTGAATTTTCTGTCTGTTTTATTTTGGAAGAAACTGTTAAAGGACAGATATGCTGTTGTTCTCATCACATTGTTGATATAACCTCTGTCATATCTGGTATCCTGGTCAATGTTTCCCACTGAAGAAATGTACATAGATTTTTTTTCCTACTTTTGCATCAAAATCACCCATAATCTTATAATAAAATATATTTTCATTTATCAGTTTTTGTTGCTCTTCAGAGGTATTACACCATGTCCAAGAGACATAATTTTAACAATATTATGAAAAGGAGAGTTGCTACTCACCATACAGCGGAGGTGCTGAGTCGCAGATAGGCATGACATAAACTCTCTCACAATTAAAGATTTTAGCCATTAAGACCTTTGTCAACAATAGATGAAACACACACACACACACACACACACACACACAGACTGCAGTCTTGGGCAACTGAAATCACACTGCGGGCAGTAGCAGCAGTGCGTGATGGGATAGGTGACTGGGTAGGGGTAAGGAGGAGGATGTGCGGAGAGGGATAGCATGGTCGGGGTGGCAGACACTGAAGCACTGCTGGTTAGATGGAGGGCAGGAGAGAGAGAGATGGAGAGGGAAAGTAGTGGAAAAGGAGAGAAATAAAGACTGGGTGTGATGGTGGAATGACATCTGTGTAGTGTTGGAATGGGAACAGGGAAGGGGCTGGATGGGTGAAGGCAGTGACTAATGAAGGTTGATGTCAGGAGGATTGCCGGGAATGTAGGATGTATTGCAGGGAAAGTTTCCACCTGCACAGTTCAGAAAAGCTGGTGTTGGTGGAAAGGATCCATATGGCACCGGCTGTGAGGCGGATGTAATGTTTGGCAGCGTGTTCGGCAACAGGGTGGTCTGCTTGTTTCTTGCCCACAGTTTGTTGGTGGCTATTAATGCAGCTGTCGTGCCTGCACAGAATGTAGCACAGTGGCTGCAGTTTAGCTTGTAGATCATACGACTGGTTTCGCAGGTAGCCCTGCCTTTGATGGGGTAGGTGATGTTAGTGACCTAATTAAAGTAGGTGGTGGTGGGAGGATGTATGGGCCAGGACTTGCATCTAGGTCTGTTACAGGGTTATGAGCCATGAAGTAAGGGATTGGGGAACAGGGGTTGTATAAGGATGGACGAGTATATTGTGTAGGTTTGGTGGGCAGCAGAATACCGCTGTGGGAGGGGTGGGAAGGATAATGGGCAGGACATTCCTCATTTCAGGGAACAACGAGAGGTAACTGAAACTCTGGTGGAGAATGTAATTCAGTTGCTCCAGTCCTGGGTGGTACTGAGTTACAAGGGGAATGCTCATCTGTGGCCAGATGGTGAGACTTCGGGAGGTGGTGGGAGACTGGAGAGATAAGTCATGGGAGATTTGTTTTTGTATAAGGTGGGGTGGATAATTTCTCTCAGTGAATGCTTCAGTGAGATCCTTGGTATCTGTCGAGAGGGCCTGCTCGTCACTGCAGATGCAACGACCACAGGTGGCTATGCTCTACAGAAGGGACTTCCTAGTATGGAACAGGTGGCAGCCATCCAAGTGGAGGTATAGCTGGTGGTTAGTAGGATTGATATGGACAGAGGTACTAATGTAGCCATGTTTGAGGTGGAGGTCAATGTCTAGGAAGGCGGCTTGTCGGGTTGAATAGGAGCTGGTGAAGCAAATGGGGGAGGAGTTGTTGAGGTTCTGGATTAATGTGGATAGGGTGTCCTTGTGACTGATGAATGTGAACCAGGTGAGGGGTTTAGGATTCTGGCTTTTTAGGAAGGATTCCTCTAGATGTCCTATGAATTGGTTGGCATAGGCTAGTGCCATGCAGGTACCCATAGCCGTACCCCGGATTTGTTTGTAGTTTATGCCTTCAAAGGAGAACTAATTGTGGGTGAGGGTATGGTTGGTAATGGTGACTAGGAAGGAGGTTGTTTGTCTGGAATCCGTCAGGTGTTGGGAAAGGTAGTGTTAAATAGTGGAAAGGCCATGGGCTTTAGGAATGTTAGTGTAAATGGAAGTGGCGGCAATAGTGACGAGCAGGGTACCGTGTCAGTAACTGTGGAGAGTTGGTGGAGGAAATGGTTGTTACCTTTTATGTAGGAGGGTAGGTTCCGGGTAATAGGCTGAAGGTGTTGGTCAATGACGGCAGAGATTCTCTCAATGAGGGCACAGTAACTGGCTACAATGGGGCATCCAGCTACAATGGGGCATCCAAGGTAGTTAGGTATAAGAAGGTAGGAGGGCGGGGATCGCTAGGGGCGAGTAGAGAGATGGAGAGATGGGCCTAAGGATTTCTGGATTTGGGTCACTGTGGCAAGGTTTATAGGGGAAGTATCTGACAGATGGCAGAGTCCTTCTGCCACATAATACTTGCAGTTCAAAACAACAGTGGTGGAGCCTTAGTCTGCAGGTAGGATTCTAAATGTCGGTATCAGTTTTTAAATGTTGGACTGTGGTTCTTTCAGTAGATGCAAGGTTAGTTTGCATGTTGAGGGATTTGGGGAATGATGGTGAGGCAAGGTTGGAGGTTAAGAAATTCTGGAAAGTTAACAGGGGGTGATTTGGGGGCAGTGGGAGTGGATCAAAGTTGGATTGAGGAGTGAACTGAGCTAGGCAAGGTTCAGTATTGGTCTTTGGTTGAGTTGGATTGGTAGGGTTGGTGGCAAAAATACTTTTCCACTGAAGTGACTGGGAGAAGGAGAGAAGGTTTTTAACAAGTCCTCCTGATTGAATTTGGGAGTGGAGCAAAAGGTGAGGCCTTTGGAAAGGACTGATATTTCTGTAAGGCCATGAGCCAAGCAACAACACAAGTACAGTATGTGGACTGGGATCTGGCTAGGGAAAAGGAAACTTTTCTGTATTGACACAGATGGAGGGAGCAGGGATACATGGTTGCAGGATCTCCAGTTACTACTCAAATCCGTGGCGCATCCCACAACCTCTCCCCAGAGTCCTCCTCTCTACTCACCCCTACCACTTCCCACACTCGTACATGCTTCCTAAAGTCCATAAACTTAATCACCCAGGATGCTCCATTGTGGCCAGTTACTGTGCCACCACTGAGAGAATCTCTGCTTTCATAGACCAACACCTTCAACCTACTACCCGGAACCTACCCTCCTATATAAAATATACCAACCATTTCCTCCACTAACACTCCACGGTTCCCGTCCCTTTACCACATGATGCCCTGCTCGTCACTATTGATGACGTCTCCCTTTATACCAACATTCCTAATGCCCATGGCCTTACTGCTATTGAACACTACCTTTCCCAATGCCTGATGGATTCCAGACCAACCACCTCCTTCCTAGTCACTACGACCAACTATAACCTTACCCACTATTACTTCTTCTTTGAAGGCATTACCTACAAACATATCTAGGGTACAGCTATGGGCACCCACATGCCAGTCTTTTCATGTGCAATGTACAGGAATCCTTTCCTATAAACCCAGAATCCTAAACCCCTCACCTGGTTCAGATTCATTGGTCACGAGAACACCCTATCCACATTCATCCAAAACCTCAACAACTTCTACCCCATTTGCTTCACTTTCCCTTACTCAACCCAACAAACCACTTTCCTAGATGTTGACCTCCACATCAAAGATGTCTACATCAGTACCTCCGTCCATATAAAACCTACTAACCACCAACTATGCGTCCACTTAGGATTTCATACCAAGTCCCTTCCGTACAGCCTAGCTACCCGTGGTTGTCGCATCTGCAGTGATGAGCAGTCCCTCTCAAAATATACCGAGGGTCCCACTGAGGCCTTCACTGACCATAATTATCCTCCCAGCCTTGTACAAAAACAAATCTCCCGTGCCTTATCTTTCCAGTCTCCCACCACCTCCCAAAGTCCCACAGTCTGGCCACAGAGGAGCATTCCCCTCGTAAATCAGTACCATCCAGGACTGGAGCAACTGAATTACGTTCTCTGCCAGGGTTTCAGCTACCTCTTGTCATGCCCTGAGATGAGAAATGTCCTGCCCACTATCCTTTCCACCTCTCCCGCATTGGTATTCTGCCAGCCACCAAACCTGCTCAACATACTCGTCTATCCTTACACAACCCTTGCTCCCAAGCCCTTACTTCATGGCTCATACCCCTGTAATAGACCTTGATGCACGACCTGTCCCATACATCCTCCCACAACCACCTACTCCAGTCCGGTCACTAACATCACCTACCCCATCCAAGGCAGAGCTACCTGTGAAACAAATCATGTGATCTACAAGCTAAGCTGCAACCGTTGTGCTGCATTCTTTGTGGGCATGACAGCCAACAAGCTGTCCGTCTACATGAATGGCCACCGACAAACTGTGGCCGAGAAACATGTGGCCCACCCTGTTGCTGAACACATTGCCAAACATGACATCCTTAATTTCAATGACTGCTTCACAGCCTTTGCCGTATGGATACTTCGTACCAACACCAGCTTTTCTGAATTGTGCAGGTGGGAACTTACCTTGCAATACATCCTACGTGCCCGCAACCCTCCTGGCCTCAACATTCATTAGTCACTGTCCTCACCCATCCATCCCATTCCCTGTTCCCTTTCCAGCACTACACAGCCGTCATTCCACAATCACACCCTGTCTTTTTATTTCTTTCCTTTTCCGCTATTTCCCCTCCCCATCTCTCTCCTACTTTCCGTCTAAGCAGCAGCGTTTCACCTAAAGCTTTAATTGTGAGAGCCTTTTTGTTGTGTGACTCAGCATCACTGCTATATGGTGAGTAGAAACAACTCTCCTTTTCATAGTATTGTTACATTCCACCCTGGATTTTTCATTGTTAGACATAATTTTGTTTCTTTATCATTGAATTTCTGACACACACACTGTTCTTCAGTAAATCTCATTTAATCCCTTATCCATTTCTGCTAACCTATCTTTGATTTCTAGGGTTCTGCTGTTTACTGATAACAAATAGAAGTTAGTTGAAGCATTTGTTCTCTATGGCCCACAGTTCTGTGTATTTAGCCAAACTTTGTGTAGAAATATTTGGGCACAGAAATGTCTCTGCATCCTCCATGACCTGAAGCCATTGTTTGAGGTGCCTTGCTCCACAGCTCACAATATTTTCACCCAAATCTGAATACCAACATCTAAGAACTAGCACATGGCAGTAGTACCACCAACAACCCTGTCCATTGTACACTATCCTAAAGGTCCTAAAGAGTCGGGCAAGATGTATGAACAGTACTATACTGTGGCAGAACCCTGTGCTTGCAGCTGTAGTAGTACCTATGCCACACAATACTTGTGGTCAAGAGTTGCAGTTTTTGACTTGTACATTGTAGATTGCTGAAGAGCTCATTCATATTTGTCTCCCATAAAGTGATCTGTAAAGATTGTTGCCATTTGTGTACTAACAGTTGGATGGGATGAACATCTGTATCAGATCTTGGCAACTACTCTGGTTTGTTCTCTTGATCTTGCAAAGACATAAATAATTATTTAAATTCTAGCAGAAATTTCCATACCACATTTAAATCGCCAAGTGGCCCCCTTCCCTCTTAAACCTTGTGTTGTCCATACTTTGTAATTGTCTTGTGATTTACATCTACTTTCTTTCTACCTTATTGTCCTTCTGTATCTTTCCCAATGTTTTTCTTCTCACCTTTGTTACACATTCTTTATAAAGGTATATGTATCAGCATTCTTCAGTTTGTGTATGTTAAAGCTTTTACTTTCATGTTTCAGGTAATGGAAGTTCAGCTTCACTGAATCCAGCACAGATCACAAAGGCTCAGAAGTATTGCAAGTGGGCAAGTAGTGCCTTGAACTATGATGATGTACCAACCGCCATAGAAAACCTGGAGAAAGCATTAGTTCTGCTTCGGACTGGTGCAGATACGGGTTAATTGCCTAATTGTCAACAAACTAAAAAGAGCAGTTTCTGTAATTTTTTATGCTAATACACTTTTCAAACTAAAATGTTTACAAAATTAAATTTCCATTTTACGATGTGTTGTTAACTGATGGAGAAAAGCTCATAGTAAATATGCTTGGTACTTCGCTTCCTGTTGATGATTATTGAAAATGTATGATTTCTTGCGTATGGTTATGCATGTACTAGCATAATTTATGTAAAGTCATCTTGCGAATATAAAGATATTGATTTTCAGCAAATAAGAGGAATTGTAGATGTTTACAACATATATCATAATTAAATTATTTTCTTATGACAAGAATGGAAATTCTTGGATAGAACGATACATAAAATAAGAAAAAGGCAACTGCTCACCTACAGCAAACTGATGTGTGGCACATAGCCATGTAACAGAAAACAGTATGCACTCGCCTTTGAGCTCTGGTTCTTCTTCTGGCAGGGAGTGCACACTCACAACCACACAGTTAACAAAACGCGCACTACTGTGGCCACAGCAACACATGAATGTAATATGGTTCTACCAGACATAGATTTTTGTTTCGTTTCTCTAACATTTATTTTTCAAGGTAATAAACTTACTGCAATATTTACAGCTCCCTCTTCTTCAATAAATGTTCATCACTACATTACTAACTTCCTATCTGATGAGCTTACTTCTTTCTAGCTTTGAATTGCATGTTGAGAGTCTATGACAACATTAATTTTGAGAGTGGTATAAGACCATCAATTCCTGTGCATACTATTTTCTGTTACATGTGTCTGTATGCCACCCATCAGTCTGCTAAAGGTAAATGATTGCCTTTCTCTTATTTTACAAATTATTCATTGATCTATTTTGTAATCAGATGAACCATAAATTAAATATTAAAGCTTACCTGGACTTTGTATATACTAAACAGTGGAAGATCCAGGATGGAATGTAACAATATCATGAAGAGGAAAGTTGCTGCTCACCATATAGGGGAGATGCTGAATCATAGGCACAACAAAAAGACTGTCACAAACACTCTCTCTCTCTATTTTTTTTTGACAATGGCCAAAAGCTTATTTCTGACAGTGTCTTTGGTGTGCGTATCTGCAACTCGGCATCTCCACTATATGCTTTGCGCATACCAGATACTTACAGCAAGCCTGGCAGGCTTAAAAATGAAAATAGTCCTGGTGCAATTATGTTGGTTTTGCAGATTCTGACTATGTGCTCTTCTTCTTTAAGTGTTGTTGATGTCTGTTTTCTTATGATTAGTTATTTAGCATGACTTTCACGCATATAATCTGCTTGAAATCTGATGAAGCCATAACCCACTTACATTTAATAGGTTAAGTGTTCAGTTATCATCAAACTTGAGACAACCTGGTCCTAAGTTTCAAGAACTGTTAAATCATGTGGACTGTCAAATATTTAGAATAGTGAATAAGATGATTAACAACGTTCTATTGAAAGGCTGTGCTTGTAATTTTGTAATAAAGATCATGTGAGCTTGATGTTCTGATTAAATGCCTCTATGTATGTAGATGTATAAGTAATGGTACCATGGGTTCTTTACCGTGTGCACTATAACTATATAGTCAAGAGGGCAGTGGCTGTTGTTGGTTAAGAGTACAAGAGCACATGAACACCTTAACTTTTGACACCGTGTAGATTTATTGGTTATTTTTCTTTGAGTGCTGTTAAATGTAATGTAAACGCAGTAAACTGAAATACAGTCAAATCTCTCGCACTATGCTACATTGGACCTCCAGACGCAGTGAAACTGTAAAAGTTGGCATCAGGGTCACAAACACACCTTCAGTTGTGCGCGTTTTAAAGAGCTTTTGCACATGTGCAACTGGCGTGATGCTGGCGTGATGTAATTGCTTTCAGTGCCACTCTGTGGTAGCACACTGCAGCAGACTTTTGTCCCCATTCATTTGGCATTAATTCCACTAGATGGTAGCACATTCCTCAGATATGGCAATTCGCTCTCTATATAGTAAAATGAGATCAGACATCATTATATGTTGTAGTTATAGAAAAGCCTATTTTGTGGGATTCTGAATGAGATACTTTATACAGTATATTAAGTTTTGGAGTTTATCAGACAGTAATCAATTACAAGTGCTGAGAATCATAGACCACACCAACATCGATGCGAGACTACCAATTCTTCATGCCTCTGACATGTCGGTTTTATCTGTACTGTAGGACCACATTTTAGATATATATGAACATTCGCGAAAAGCTGTCACACTGGCTTCTCTGTTACCCACTTAAATGTGGAGTTAAAGATGGCGTGCTTTTGGCCGTTATGATTCTCAGCACCTCATTTGTATTCTAGTGAAGTGATCTTGTTAGTAAATAATACTACTTAAATTTAATCATTTCCCCATGCGGCAGTTTGTGTTTGGCAGTGGTTGCTTACTATGCAGGGATTGGCTTCTGTGTGCAGTGTCAACATGAACACCGTTGAATCTGTTTTAAGTGCTAATGAAAACAAAATTACCAGGAAAAGATACCCACAAAGGAACTACGGCCTCCCAGACCAGATCCGTTGTCTGAGAAAGCTACAGAACCAAATACGCATGACTACAAGTGAACATTTAACAAATAAGTGTATAATAAGCGTAAGTTGTTGTTGTCATTGTTGTTGTGGGTGCAACATGAGAATGCCTGATTTTCAGTCTGAAAGTTAATTCGTTAACTAATGCTTGGAGTAGGGATCTTGTACATTTGTCCGCAAAAATAAAAAAGCATGAAAACCCCAACTTACACAAAAATGTGAAATGGAAAGTAGTGAAAGCTTAAACATTATTTCGTTCTTGCCGTAAACTTTATTTAATTTTGTATAAAACAACAAAATTTCACAAAAATAATTCTTTCTTTTTTCAGACAAGTTATGCATATTATTATTATTATTATTATTATTATTATTATTAATTTATTATTTATTATTGACAACAGCTGAAGTTGTCTAAATATGTTGGTAAGCGTAACTGTTATACAACCAATACTGTTAATTTCACATTCTCATATTTGTCTGACTATAAAAAGTCGTGTACACCCAGAAGTAGCCGCCACTGCGAGAAGGTTATAAGCAAAATAAAAGAACAGTTGAGCAAGCGCTACCAGCAGAATTGACACAAATGTAAAAACAGATTGAAATCTGATCTCCTACATATACTGAAGTTTTAAGGAATTGGTGGTATAGTCAACCGATGGATAATACCATGTCTAACCAAAACAGCGCAGAAAGTTGCACTTAGAATTACTGACTGGGGAGAAGGATTAAACTTAGGGTCCACAGCTTTTGGTCTAGTGGCCAGTGGTGCTACGTGTAGATCACAGGGTCCTGGGTTCGATTTCCGGCAAGCTTGGGGATTTTCTCTGCCTGGGGACTGGGTGTTTGTGTTGTCCTCATCATTTCATCATCATTCGTGAATGCGGTGAGATTGGACTGTGTAAAGATTGGGACTTCATACGGGCACTGATAACCACACAGTTGAGTGCCCCACAAACCAATCATCATCATCATCAAACTGAGGTCCACTATTGTTGCTCATATTCCATCTACTAGAAAACAAGCAGAATTAGTTCTTTTTGCAGATGGCACTAATATTTTAATCACTCCAAGCATGCACGTAAAAACGGAAGAAAACACGCACAAAGTTCTTAAAGTTACCATTGACTGGTTTTCTGCAAATGGTCTCACCCTCAGTTTTAGAAGGACACAATACATCCAGAATGAGATTTTCACTCTGCAGCGGAGTGTGCGCTGATATGAAACTTCCTGGCAGATTAAAACTGTGTGCCGGACAGAGACTCGAACTCGGGACCTTTGCCTTTCGCGGGCAAGTGCTCTACCAGATGAGCTACCCAAGCACGATTCACGCCCCGTCCTCACACTTCTGCCAGTACCTCATCTCCTACCTTCCAAACTTTACAGAAGCTCTCCTGTGAACTTTGCAGAACTAGACGAGATACTGGCAGCAGTAAAGTTGTGAGGACGGGGTGTGAGTCGTGCTGTGGTAGCTCAGTTGGTAGAGCACTTGCCCGCGAAAGGCAAAGGTCTCGAGTTTGAGTCTTGGTCCGGCACACAGTTTTAATCTGCCAGGAAGTTTCACAATACATCAGTTCTACATATCTAGGGATACTGCACCTGTGATAACGCATTGTGAGGAAATAATAAACAGGGTGTGAAGTTCAAAATTCTGAGGTGTACATACTGATGAAAAATTAAATTGGAAAAATCATATTTTGAAACTCCTAAAATCACTTAGTTCAGCCACATTTGCATTTAGAATCATTGCAAATCTTGGGGAAAGATAAATGATTAAGATGACATACTTTGCATATTTTCATTCAACGACGTCATGTAGAATAATGTTCTGGGATAACTCATGTTTAAGAAAGTAAGTCTTCATTGCATAAAAATGTGCTCTAAGAATATTATGTAGTGTTCACCTATGATTGTCTTGTAGATATATGTTTAAAGAGTTGGGCGTTCTGACTACTTCTTCACAATATATTTATTCCCTCATGAAGTTCGTTTAAATAACCTAATATGGTTTAAAAGAAATAATGATGTACATAATTGACATTCCAGAAGGAAAAAGACATTAATTACTCCACATTAAGATTGTCTATAGCACAGAAAGAGTTAACCAATCCTGCAACAGAAGGTTTTGATCACTTACCAACTGATAGTGTGTCTGACAGACCGCAAGAATAGAATTTGGAAACAAACTTGGAAAGTTTCTCCTGGACAACTCCTTTTCCATAGAATAATTTCTATTACTGTAATGTGGAAAAGGTGGTGGATAGGAATTAAGCCATATTAGTAATTTTTTTTTCTGGAGAAATAACAACAAAAAATGTAGAAATGTTGAGAATGTAACCATATATACAAATTAATTTGAAATAATAATGTAAAATGGTGTGCTTCATATCATTATGATCTATCATGCAAACCAGTCTTTGCAACATGTAAATAATCACTAACCAGTGACCAACCAATTCAAAACTTTGACACCAACAGACTGTCAGTTTCATCAATTAGTTTATCTAATTTGTTGATTTGTGCTATAATATGGAATGTATTCCTAATGGCAATTGCTAAACCAACAAAGCTGTAGAGAGTGAAGATACTGGTGTATAGTAAATTAATGCAGCTGTATGTTAAACTCTTTGACAATTGGTTTCAGCCAGGGAATGGCTTCTGTCACAATGCAAATTAGAGTTTGCTGGTGAAGATGATGATACCTCCAAAACCAACAACTGCCAGTTGCAGATTTTTTTTTTCCCTCCCCTCTCTCTCTTCTAGTGCTACCTTCACCCCCCCCCCCTTTATGTTTCATAGTGGTTGTGGTTGTACTGATATGAGTGATGAGTGCTTTAAGTGTGCTCCCTGCCACTGTTGGATAAGCAGCTGAGCAGCAAGTCGTATACTCCTAGCTCACTCGTTTGTTACATAGTTTAATTCTTAATTTCTTTGCGTGTTTTTGGTAATTGCATTGTTTAATTCATAAATTTCGGGCGTATTATAGTATTTGAGAGTTGTAGCATCGCGTTTTAGTAACTGAATAGTGTAAATTCGCGTAGCCGTTTGTCTACTGTTTTTGTTTTGAACGGCCAGTGTCGGTTGGTCACAGTCAGTGTGCTCCCTGCCGCCGTTGGATAAGCAGCTGAGCAGCAAGTCGTATACTCCTAGCTCACTCCTTTGTTACATAGTTTAATTCTTAATTTCTTTGCGTGTTTTTGGTAATTGCATTGTTTAATTCATAAATTTCGGGCGTATTATAGTATTTGAGAGTTGTAGCATCGCGTTTTAGTACCTGAATAGTGTAAATTCGCGTAGTCGTTTGTCTACTGTTTTTGTTTTGAACGGCCAGTGTCGGTTGGTCAGTCAGTGTGCTCCCTGCCGCCGTTGGATAAGCAGCTGAGCAGCAAGTCGTATACTCCTAGCTCACTCGTTTGTTACATAGTTTAATTCTTAATTTCTTTGTGTGTTTTTGGTAATTGCATTGTTTAATTCATAAATTTCGGGCGTATTATAGTATTTGAGAGTTGTAGCATCGCGTTTTAGTACCTGAATAGTGTAAATTCGCTTAGTCTCCTTCCGCCGCCGAGCAGTGTCAGCAGTGCGCAAGTAGCAGCATTACTGCATTTACTAGGCAATCTTGTATTTTAATAACCGTTTAAATTTTGTCGATTTGTTTGCGCTCTCTGTAGGTTAGTTCAGACGTTCCTTGCAAAACAGTTTTTAGCATGGATAGGGACTGCAACTGCTGTGTTCGGATGCAGGCTGAGTTGGCATCCCTTCGCTCCCAGCTTCAGGCAGTGTTGGCTTCGGTCACACAGCTTGAGGCTGTTGCCAATGGGCATCACTGTGGGGGTCCGGATGGGGGTTTGTCGGGGACGACCAGCTCGTCCCACGCATCCCCTGATCGGACTACGACTGTGGTTGCCCGGGATACTGCCCGCATTGAGGCTGATCCCTCACCTGTGGTAGAGTGGGAGGTCGTTTCAAGGTGTGGCAGGGGGCGAAAGACATTCCGGAGGGCTGAACGGAAAGCCTCTCCAGTTTGTCTGACGAACCGGTTTCAGGCTCTGTCTCAGGCTGATACTGATCTTCGGCCTGACATGGCTGCTTGTCCTGTTCCAGAGGTTGCCCCTCAGTCTGCAAGATCCGGGCAGTTGCAGAGGGTGGGCTTACTGGTAGTTGGGAGCTCCAACGTCAGGCGCGTAATGGGGCCCCTTAGGGAAATGGCAGCAAGAGAGGGGAAGAAAACCAATGTGCACTCCGTGTGCATACCGGGGGGAGTCATTCCAGATGTGGAAAGGGTCCTTCCGGATGCCATGAAGGGTACAGGGTGCACCCATCTGCAGGTGGTCGCTCATGTCGGCACCAATAATGTGTGTCGCTACGGATCGGAGGAAATCCTCTCTGGCTTCCGACGGCTATCTGATTTGGTGAAGACTGCCAGTCTCGCTAGCGGGATGAAAGCAGAGCTCACCATCTGCAGCATCGTCGACAGGACTGACTGCGGACCTTTGGTACAGAGCCGAGTGGAGGGTCTGAATCAGAGGCTGAGACGGTTCTGCGACCGTGTGGGCTGCAGATTCCTCGACTTGCGCCATAGGGTGGTGGGGTTTCGGGTTCCGCTGGATAGGTCAGGAGTCCACTACACGCAACAAGCGGCTACACGGGTAGCAGGGGTTGTGTGGCGTGGGCTGGGCGGTTTTTTAGGTTAGATGGCCTTGGGCAAGTACAGAAAGGGCAACAGCCTCAACGGGTGCGGGGCAAAGTCAGGACATGCGGGGACCAAGCAGCAATTGGTATTGTAATTGTCAACTGTCGAAGCTGCGTTGGTAAAGTACCGGAACTTCAAGCGCTGATAGAAAGCACCGAAGCTGAAATCGTTATAGGTACAGAAAGCTGGCTTAAGCCAGAGATAAATTCTGCCGAAATTTTTACAAAGGTACAGACGGTGTTTAGAAAGGATAGATTGCATGCAACCGGTGGTGGAGTGTTCGTCGCTGTTAGTAGTAGTTTATCCTGTAGTGAAATAGAAGTGGATAGTTCCTGTGAATTATTATGGGTGGAGGTTACACTAAACAACCGAACTAGGTTAATAATTGGCTCCTTTTACCGACCTCCCGACTCAGCAGCATTAGTGGCAGAACAACTGAGAGAAAATTTGAAGTACATTTCACATAAATTTTCTCAGCATGTTATAGTCTTAGGTGGAGATTTCAATTTACCAGATATAGACTGGGACACTCAGATGTTTAGGACGGGTGGTAGGGACAGAGCATCGAGTGACATTATACTGAGTGCACTATCCGAAAATTACCTCGAGCAATTAAACAGAGAACCGACTCGTGGAGATAACATCTTGGACCTACTGATAACAAACAGACCCGAACTTTTCGACTCTATATGTACAGAACAGGGAATCAGTGATCATAAGGCCGTTGCAGCATCCCTGAATATGGAAGTTAATAGGAATATAAAAAAAGGGAGGAAGGTTTATCTGTTTAGCAAGAGTAATAGAAGGCAGATTTCAGACTACCTAACAGATCAAAACGAAAATTTCTGTTCCGACACTGACAATGTTGAGTGTTTATGGAAAAAGTTCAAGGCAATCGTAAAATGCGTTTTAGACAGGTACGTGCCGAGTAAAACTGTGAGGGACGGGAAAAAACCACCGTGGTACAACAACAAAGTTAGGAAACTACTGCGAAAGCAAAGAGAGCTCCACTCCAAGTTTAAACGCAGCCAAAACCTCTCAGACAAACAGAAGCTAAACGATGTCAAAGTTAGCGTAAGGAGGGCTATGCGTGAAGCGTTCATTGAATTCGAAAGTAAAATTCTATGTACCGACTTGACAGAAAATCCTAGGAAGTTCTGGTCTTACGTTAAATCAGTAAGTGGCTCGAAACAGCATATCCAGACACTATGGGATGATGATGGCATTGAAATAGAGGATGACAAGCATAAAGCTGAAATGCTAAACACCTTTTTCCAAAGCTGTTTCACAGAGGAAGACCGCACTGCAGTTCCTTCTCTAAATCCTCGCACAAACGAAAAAATGGCTGACATCGAAATAAGTGTCCAAGGAATAGAAAAGCAACTGGAATCACTCAATAGAGGAAAGTCCACCGGACCTGACGGGATACCAATTCGATTCTACACAGAGTACGCGAAAGAACTTGCCCCCCTTCTAACAGCCGTGTACCGCAAGTCTCTAGAGGAACGGAGGGTTCCAAATGATTGGAAAAGAGCACAGATAGTCCCAGTCTTCAAGAAGGGTCGTCGAGCAGATGCGCAAAACTATAGACCTATATCTCTTACGTCGATCTCTTGTAGAATTTTAGAACATGTTTTTTGCTCGCGTATCATGTCATTTCTGGAAACCCAGAATCTACTATGTAGGAATCAACATGGATTCCGGAAACAGCGATTGTGTGAGACCCAACTCGCCTTATTTGTTCATGAGACCCAGAAAATATTAGATACAGGCTCCCAGGTAGATGCTATTTTTCTTGACTTCCGGAAGGCGTTCGATACAGTTCCGCACTGTCGACTGATAAACAAAGTAAGAGCCTACGGAATATCAGACCAGCTGTGTGGCTGGATTGAAGAGTTTTTAGCAAACAGAACACAGCATGTTGTTATCAATGGAGAGACGTCTACAGACGTTAAAGTAACCTCTGGCGTGCCACAGGGGAGTGTTATGGGACCATTGCTTTTCACAATATACATAAATGACTTAGTAGATAGTGTCGGAAGTTCCATGCGGCTTTTCGCGGATGATGCTGTAGTATACAGAGAAGTTGCAGCATTAGAAAATTGTAGCGAAATGCAGGAAGATCTGCAGCGGATAGGCACTTGGTGCAGGGAGTGGCAACTGACCCTTAACATAGACAAATGTAATGTATTGCGAATACATAGAAAGAAGGATCCTTTATTGTATGATTATATGATAGCGGAACAAACACTGGTAGCAGTTACGTCTGTAAAATATCTGGGAGTATGCGTGCGGAACGATTTGAAGTGGAATGATCATATAAAATTAATTGTTGGTAAGGCGCGTACCAGGTTGAGATTCATTGGGAGAGTGCTTAGAAAATGTAGTCCATCAACAAAGGAGGTGGCTTACAAAACACTCGTTCGACCTATACTTGAGTATTGCTCATCAGTGTGGGATCCGTACCAGGTCGGGTTGACGGAGGAGATAGAGAAGATCAAAGAAGAGCGGCGCGTTTCGTCACCGGGTTATTTGGTAACCGTGATAGCGTTACGGAGATGTTTAATAAACTCAAGTGGCAGACTCTGCAAGAGAGGCGCTCTGCATCGCGGTGTAGCTTGCTCGCCAGGTTTCGAGAGGGTGCGTTTCTGGATGAGGTATCGAATATATTGCTTCCCCCTACTTATACCTCCCAAGGAGATCACGAATGTAAAATTAGAGAAATTAGAGCGCGCACGGAGGCTTTCAGACAGTCGTTCTTCCCGCGAACCATACGCGACTGGAACAGGAAAGGGAGATAATGACAGTGGCACGTAAAGTGCCCTCCGCCACACACCGTTGGGTGGCTTGCGGAGTATCAATGTAGATGTAGATGTAGAAGTCATCACAATCGCACCATGGTGAGCACCAGGTCATATGTCTCTTTGCACCCATATATTTTGTGAGGGGAAAAAATTGAGATTGTTCTATAATGTTCTCAAGCTTTTAAGAATATTCTCAAGTGTTAACAAATATTTTCAAATGTCGTAGAATGTAACTTGTAAAGGGCACAAATTGCATCAATCCACTCTCTGGCAAAGTTCTCTTGTCCAATGATTTGTGCAACATACCAAAGACAGTGTGTCAAGTCTTTCAAAAAGTGGTTAACTTGTAGAGAGAGACTACTAAACAAAGAATGGTTGTGTGAGCAAACAATTTTAGCAACAAAAAAATGACATTGGCCCACAAAAAAATTGGCAAATGCAGAATATGATACCAGGGGAAGAAAAACAAAATTCAATCCATTAAATCGTGAACCAAACCAGAAGTATAAACTTGCCAACAGAATTCCTAAATTCACTCACTTTTCCCAGTATATGCTTGCAAGGAAGCTTCTAAAAATCATAAAGCAGAAATATTAACTGTGAAAGAAAAAGTCAAGTCAGTATTTGTACGACAAATGTCACACATTTCAACTAACTGACCATTTCAGTTTAAAATAGTTAAATTTCTGAAATATGGGCGCACAGTAGGGCTATCAATAAAGAACAAGGGCAAACATTCCAATGTTTGAGAGTGAATTTTAAATTATACTCTTATCTGCTAAGACAACAGAACTTAGCATGTACAAGTGTTAGACATCCGCAAAACTTTTTCCTCTTTGCATCCAGAAGCAGAACACCAAGTGTAATCATACAGATGACATGATTAATTGCACTTCTTTTTTCTATTCAGAAAACAAATAGAAAATAGGGCAAAGTGAAGCAAGTCATTATCAGTTAGATAAAAACTATTTGATACCATCAATAGTGGATGATGATTTAGTATGAGAAGCTTGACATAAAAAGGTAAGCTTTGCAGTTTCAATATATTATCAATTTATTATATTTATGTGATAATCTTAGACTTAGAAAAGTTAATACGCAAAAATTTGTGATGAAGCTAAATGTAAACTGTGAAAAGTTTGTGTGTAGATTGGAAAAAAAAAACCTTACTACTTTTTTTGCCTTTGTGTAATCACTAGGGCACATATACAACGGTCAAAAATTGTGAAGCACAGGTGATTCTGTTATTCTTTTTGTAATTACTCATCAGTCACATTAGATAGTACAAATTATCCATGAATGCATGTTAGTTTTTAACCTCTGTGACACCCCCCCCCCCCTCCCCCCCCTGCCCTGCGGGTTCGGGGGTAAGAATAGGCCCATGGTATTCCTGCCTGTCGTAAGAGGTGACTAAAAGGAGTCTCAACTGATTCAGCCTTTAATATGATGGTCCCCTAAGGGGTTTGACCACTACCTTTCCAACTTTTCCGTTAGTGCTTACCATTTGGGGCAGGCCGCTTTACGTGGTGCATCTTAAATCCATCTTGCCCTAAGATCTGGCACACCCGATATTGTCATGGAGTTGGATTTACATCGAGCTTCCGTCCACATCCGCTGCAGTGTGTTCCGGAGAGCATACATTCCCTCCGTTGTGCACTTCCATCTTTGCCCTCGTGATGTACATGGATATTTCGACACCCGACATCCAGCACGGTAGCCAGTCCGTTGTGGTGGGGTCGTCATGTACCCTCTTGGTGGTAGCCCCCTGACTACACAGGGATCGCACTGCTGATGCCTGAGCTGCTACCTACCCACGTATGCCGAGGAGTAGATGCCTATCCCTCTGTGGCATCGGGACTCCCGGCAAAGGCCATCCTGCCAGGTGGTCTTTGCTGTGGCTGGGTGGCGCCCTTGGGGAGAGCCCCTGGTCGGAGTGGGTGGCATCAAGGCGGATGACCCGCAATGAAGCGTGCATCATCTCTCGCTGGTGGGCCTCCACCAGCAGTCTCTAACCGATCGAGGTCTAACCTCAATGGAAAGAAATTTGATCAGAGATCGTTTCCCTCCCTGGCCACTCCTTGGGAGGAACGTATGGCTAAAGAAGGCAGTGGAGATTATTCACCCTGGTACCTCGAGTGTACACGAGTTGATGGGGAATCATTTATGTCGACCAAGCCCCATTTTTTTGTGGAGCATTTAGAGGACAAGTTCGGGGAGGTGGAGGGCTTGTCCAAATGCGCTCTGGGTTGGTTCTCATCAAAACAGCATCCTCTGCCCAGTCACGGAGGTTGCTCACTTGTGACAAGTTGGGGGGATGTTTCCATCACCATCACTCCCCATAAAAGTTTAAACATGGTTCAGGGTATTATATTCCACAGGGATCTTCTACTGCAGTCCGACGATGAACTACGCGCCAATCTAGAACGACGAGGTGTTCACTTCGTCCATTGGGGTCCGAGGGATAATCAGGTAGCCACCGGTGCCTTCACCTTGCCCTTCGAAGGTGATGTTTTACCTGAAAAGGTCAAGGTGATGGTTTACCGCTGTGATGTGAAGCCATATATACCTCCTCTGATGCGGTCTTTTAAATGCTGGAAGTTCGGGCACATGTCATCCCGCTGTACTTCCGGCATCGCATGTCGAGATTGTGGGCATCCTTCGCATCCCAATACTCCATGTGCTCCGCCTCCCATCTGTGTTAATTGCGGAGGACACCATTCCCCTTGCTCGCTGGACTGTAGGATCTTCCAGAAAGAACGGAAGATAATGGAATATAAAACCCTGGACCACCTGACCTACTCTGAGGCTAGGCAGAAATATGAGAGGCTCCATCCTGTGCCAATGACGTTAACGTACGCCGCTGCTGCAACGACGGTTCTTCCATCTCCTGTGTTGTCCCGTACGGTTGGTTCTATGATTGGTCAGAATCCAACATCCCCCTTGATTGTGCGGGGCACTTCACACCCTGTTGCTCCTGCTCCATCTTCTTCAGGAGCAACACCCGCACAACCATCGGGGACATCAGCTCCCCCTTCCCAGCCGGAGAAGCGTAAGACTTCTTCGGCTACTCTCACCAGGAAGGGGTCCCTTGGGGACCTCCTGTCGCAAGTTCTTACCAGTGGAAAAGCGGACACCCGCATGTGGCTGAAACAACCACCAGTCCCTGGTTGAAGGGCCTAACAGTCGTCGTCCGTCCCTGTGACTGACCCAGTGAAGCCCATGAAGCCTGAACCACCGAAGGCACAGCGGGAGAAGCCGAAAAAGAAGAAAGTCCCCAATACCAACGACATTGCGGTGGCACCCTTCCCACCGCTTCGTACAAGCTCTGCGTCTGAGGACGAGGTGGAGATTCTGGCGTCCGCTGAGGACCTCGATCTCGCCGGTCCCTCAGACGCCATGGATAGCACTAGCACCGGTGCTCAATTGGACGCAGCAGGTGACCCAGCGGTGTAATCTGCCTTCAAAGTCCCGTCATGCCTTTCTCAGACATGGACAATACCATCCTCCAGTGGAACTGCAGCGGTTTCTTCCACCATCTAGCTGAGCTCCGACAACTTATCAGCCTTCACCCTTTCTTCTGTATTGCTATTCAGGAAACTTGGTGTCCAGCAATGCGAACCCCCGCCCTCTGTGGCTATCGGGGTTATTATAAGAACCGGGCAGCTTATGAAAGGGTGTCTGGTGGCGTCTGCATATATGTCCTTAACTCTCTTCACAGCGAGTCTGTCCCTCTACAAACAGCTTTAGAGGCTGTCGCTGTTCGGGTGTGGATGCCAAAGGCTGTTACCGTCTGTAGTCTTTACCTTCCACCGGATGGTGATGTCGTGCACCATGTCCTGGCTGCGCTGATAGCCCAATTGCTGCCACCTTTCCTGTTACTGGGCGACTTCAACGCCCATAACCCTCTGTGGGGTGGGTCGCTGGCGACAGGTTGAGGCACCACCATTGAGCATTTATTGGCACAGCTCGATCTTTCGCTTTTAAATGATGGTTCCTTCACACACTTCAGCGTGGCGCATGGCACGTGCTCCGCCATCGACCTTTCGATCTGCAGCCCTAGCCTCTTACCGTTGGTCGACTGGAGTGTGCATGACGACCTGTGTGGTAGTGACCACTTTCCGATCTTTCTGTCACTGCCACAGCGTCAGTCCTATGGGCGGCCTTGCAGGTGGGCTCTGAATAAGGCTGACTGGGACTTGTTTTCCTCCACTGCCACTATTGAGCCTCTCTAGTGATGACATTGATGCGGTGGTTTAATCGGTCACCACCGGCATCGTTACTGCCGCCGAATCTGCCATTCCCCGTTCTTCTGGGCCCCCTCGGCGGCGGACTGTGCCTTGGCGGTTGCCTGAGATCGCTGAAGCGATTAAAGATTGCCGGCGGGCGCTCCAGCGTCACAAGCGGCATCCCTCCATCGAACACCTTATCGCCTTCAAACGGCTGCGTGCGCGAGCCCGCCGCCTTATCCGCCAACGCAAGCAGGAGTGCTGGGTGCGGTATGTGTCCACCATTGGCCTCCATGTCATTCCATCGCAGGTCTGGGCCAAGATTCGACGCGTCTACGGCTTTCAGACCCCTGTCAGCGTCCCTGCGCTTTCACTGAGTGGAACAGTTTGTACTGACTCCGACGTCATTGCAAACCGCTTGGCAGAGCATTTTGCTATGAGTTCCGCTTCTGCGAATTACCCCCTGGCCTTCCGCTCCATTAAAGAGCGGATGGAACGTCGGAGCCTTTCGTTTCGCACTCACCATCCAGAATCATACAATGTTCCATTCAGTGAGTGGGAATTTCGCAGTGCCCTAGCCGCTTGCTCGATACCACTCCTGAGCCAGATGGCATCCACTGTCAGATGCTGAAACGCCTTTCAGTGGACTGCCAGCGACGGCTCCTCGACCTTTACAACCGTCTCTGGGTCGAGGGTGAGTTTCCGTCGCAATGGCGGGAAAGTATTGTTATCCCCATTCTGAAACCAGGCAAGAACCCTTTGAAGGTGGACAGCTACCGTCCCATTAGCCTCACCAACGTACTTTTCAAGTTGCTTGAACAGATGGTGAGCCGGCGCTTGAATTGGGTTCTGGAGTCTCGGGGCCTTCTGGCTCCGTCTCAGGGTGGATTCCGTAAAGGCCGCTCCGCCGCCGACAATCTGGTGAGCCTGGAGTTGGCCATCCGTACTGCCTTTGCCCGCCGTCAGCACCTGGTCGCTGTATTTTTCGACATGCGGAAGGTGTACGATACAACATGGCGTCATCACATCCTTTCTACGCTTCATGGATGGGGTCTTCGGGGCCCTCTGCCGATCTTTATCCGAAATTTTCTGTTGTATCGTACCTTCCGTGTGCAAGTCGCGGCCTCCCATAGTTCCTCCCGAGTCCAGGAGAACGGTGTGCCACAGGGATCTGTTTTAAGTGTCTGCCTGTTTTTAATAGCCATTAACGGGCTCGCTGCGGCGGTGGGAACGTCTGTCTCAGCGTCCTTGTATGCTGACGACTTCTGCCTTTACTACAGCTCTATTGGCATTGCAGCTGCTAAACATCAGCTACAGGGCGCTATCCATAAGGCGCAGTCTTGGGCTGTAGCTCATGGGTTCCAGTTTTCGGCAGCCAAGACCTGCGTTATGCATTTCTGCCGGCGACGCACTGTCCACCCAGAGCCGTGGCTTTATCTTGACGGCGAACTTCTTGCAGTGGTGGAATCACACAGGTTTTTGGGGGTGGTTTTTGATGCCCGGTTGACTTGGCTGCCTCATATCCAGCAGCTTAAATAGGCGTGTTGGCGGCATCTAAATGCTCTGCGATGCTTGAGCCACACCCGCTGGGGCGCCGACCGATCTACCCTGTTACGGCTCTACCAGGCGTTAATCCAGTCCCGTCTGGATTATGGGAGCCTGGCTTATGGCTCAGCATCCCCATCTACATTGCGGGTGCTGGACCCAATCCTCCACAGCGGGATAAGCCTTGCCACTGGTGCTTACCGGACCAGCCCAGTGGACAGCATACTTGTGGAGGTGGGTGTCCCTCCACTGCAGTTACGCCGCCAACGTTTGCTGGCTTCTTATGCTGCTCATGTTTTCAGCTTGCCCGGGCATCCTAACTATCGGCTACTATTCCCACAGTCGCACGTGCATCTTCCAGAACGCCGGCCCAGGGCTGGGTGTACGATCGCGGTCCGCGTCCGAGAGCTTCTCTCCGGGCTTGGGGCTTTACCTCTTCCGCCTCCTTTCCGGACACCTCTGCGTACATCCCCGTGGTGTGTGCCTTGCCCTCGCCTTCAGCTGGAATTGGCACAGGGCCCGAAGTACTCAGTCCCTCCGGAGGCTTTCTGCCGCCGCTTTCTTTCCATCCTCGCAACGTATCAGGGCTCTGGCATTGTTTACACTGACGGTTCGATGGTTGCTGGTCGTGTTGGTTATGTGCTAACTCTAGGGGACCATTCCAAACAACGTTCCTTGCCGGCTGGCTGCAGCGTTTACACTGCTGAGCTGGTCGCCATCTTTCGAGCCCTAGCGTATATCCGCTCCTGCTCAGGTGAGTCCTTCGTTATCTGTAGCGATTCCCTGAGCGGTTTACGAGCTCTCGACCAGTGTTTCCGTTGTTCTCATCTGGTGATGGGTATCCAGGAGTCCCTACATACTTTTGCTCATAGCGGCCGCTCTGTGGTCTTTGTGTGGACCCCCGGCCATGTTGGGATACCCGGCAATGAACATGTTGACCGCCTGGCGAAAGAGGCCACCAGTAAACCATCTCTGGACATTGGCCTCCCAGGGACTGATTTGCGAGCAGTCCTTCGCCGAAAAGTTTTTGCGTTATGGGATGCTGAATGGTGCGGTATGACCACCCCCAACAAACTCCGTGTCATCAAGGAGGCAACGAGTGTGTGGCTGTCATCCCTGCGAGCCACCTGCAGGGACTCAGTAGTCCTTTGCCGGCTCCACATTGGCCACACCCGCTTGACACACAGCTTTCTACTGCGGCATGAGGACCCGCCTCTATGTCGCTGCGGGTCGGCTTTGACGGTGGTCCACATATTGTTGGGCTGCCCACTTTTAACCGTGCTCAGGCAGATGTTTGGGCTGCCTGATACGCTCCCTGCCCTTTTAATTGACAACATTGCTATGTCTAGCTTAGTTTTACATTTTATTCGAGCAGGGTTTTTTTTATCATTTACTCTGAGTGTTTGTTTTTAATGTTGATTCTGGCTTTTGGCCTCCGATTTTAAACTGAGTTTTTAATGTGTTCTCGGTGGTTGGCTTTTCCTTTCTTCCCTATGGTCGGCCAACCACCATCACACTCGGTGTGATTTTAATTTGTTTTGTCTGTTCTCTGTCGGAGTATTTCTTGTCCTGTGTCGTCTGCCGTCTTTCCTGTTGTTCATTTTTTATTCTCTTTGGGTGGTTTTAGTTTTTTGGAAAAAGGGACTGATGACTGTGGCAGTCTGGTCCCTTTAAAAAAATAAAGAAAAGAAAAAAGAACCTCTGTGACTCTCAAACCTGATTATGATCCATTCCAGGATTTAAAATTTGCTAATTAAGTTTCTACTTATTTGCCTGTTTCTATTTAACCATGATGTAAAGATGAATGCAGTACTTAGTCTTCAGTACATTCCAGTTCCCAAATTCCAGGAAATTAGCCATCATGTGGACATCAAAGTGGTTTTCCAGCATAATACACATTGGTTCTTCCTTATCATTAAATGATAGTTGGACTAATCTTTGTGTAGTAGAGCAGTGTTGTGCTGCTGCATGTGCACATACTGTCACACACAGACAAATATATTGTATTTTAATAACATTTGTAATGCGTGTCCACTTACTAGAATACATAGTTCAACAGCTTCAAACCAGCAAGACAGCATATTTGAACCTAAACAAATAGAAGATACAAATATGGCACATTTTTCTACTGCAGAAAATTATTTGAAAGTTGCCTAAACGCAGTAGCTAAATGTGAATCAGTAAAATAAATACAACGAAAGTGAAAAATGTCACCATGTATTATAAATTTTGTTCTGTGGTACCCACTATGAGGAAAACCATTCTTAGTGTTGAAATTTTTGCCTACATGTTTGGCATTTGACTGTTGTCAGACAGAACATTTATGATAATTTTGGAGTGTACTTTTGAGATGTTCAGTCATGCAGTGGAACCATAGCTAGTGAAAATACCAGAACACGAACAGCAGCAACTGCTGAACAACATCCTACAGAAACAATGGCACAACAACTGATGTTTATTTCCTCTCCCCTCTCATTTGCTTCATTTTTCATGTCTATGGATGATTGTGAGTGTATATTTGACAGATCTGGTAATATTCAGACATCTTTCAGGCTGGAGACCCGGAAGGTCATTAAGCTTGCTTTCTGTCTTGGTCACATCCTCACTACTTTTGCTTATTGTGAAAATTCTCTCTATTTGTGAACTCCATATCTGTCTTTCTAAGAAAACTGTGATGTGTTAAAATCTTGTTTCCAATAACACTCCTCACCACATATATTTCCTCCCCTTTCCATGAGAGCTGTTTTATGGATCTTAAAAATGAGTTTCAAATTATGAAATTTTATTCAAATTTAGTTGAATACAAATTTAAGTGGCTCCCATGGAAAGTTCAGCCGGCATGTACTGTAGTATTGGATCTTAGAAACATAGGTGGGATTGAATTATAGCAACCATTTAAAAGGGCCATGGTTGCCTGCAGTAGATATTCTTTCACCGAATACAAAGAATATGAATACAGTAGTACAGTATGTAGAACTCTCAGACAAGTTACAACATTGAGAATGACGTGATATGCTACTCCATGGTATGTTCATTCTGAGGAATGTCGGGACAGAAAACTCCAGAAGCAGTCCTCACACGGAACATATTGAAGTTGATCTGTAGCCATGTCCAAGCATGTTAGGGTAGGGATTGGAACTGGGGGCATCAGAGTCATCACTGTCCAATTTTAGTGTATTGATGGATGACAGCAGATTATTGTTACCTACAAAATCATATCCCAACATCAATAAATCGCAATCAGTTGTGGTGAAAGGTACCAAACGGTCCTATACTGATGACCCTGATGGCAAGGAGCCTTAAGCACCCAACAGGCCATAAAACATGCCAGAGGCAGAGCGGGCCCTGATGAGAGTGACGTGTCCACTGCAGGTGTATTTCTCGGTTGTGACAGAGGTGATGGTGGAGGAGGATTGGCAGGATCACTGGGATCATGCAGCTTGTGGTAGTGCCAGGTTCTGCTGTTATTCTTGGTTAATGCATACAGGGTGAACCAGAACTCCATCAACAAACTTTCAGATGTGGTAGTATGGACCAAATCAAGGGGGGGAGGGGGGGGGGGGGGGAGGATAATGTCTGGTACACATGGGCTCTGAAATGCATACCTTAGGAGTTACGAGCACTTAGTAGAAGATATGTGTTTCACAGTAGAGAAGATGAACAAGTCCGGACAGCTCTGACTGTATGCACTTTAGAGCCCATGTTTACTGGATATTTTAGCGTTGTTTTGACCTGTACTACCACCTCTAAAAATACAGAAAGCAAAGAGCTTTCAGTAGAAGAGACATCTATCACAGTTGTGAAGATGAACACATGTTTATAGCTTTTAAGGTATAAATTTTTGAGGCCATGTTTACTAGACTTTTTTTTTCTCATTTTCATCCACGATGGAGTTCTTATTCACACTATAAACGGGGCCATTTGTATGGCATCCATCGTATGATGGGTGCTCTTCTGAGTGGATAGTGTTTGGAAATGGTGCAGTATGAACTGTGGGCTGTTACCAAAAACAGTAGCTTATGGCAATAACTCAAATGCAAAGAGTAAAAACTGTAAGAATATTCATTATTGATTTTGATGTAATGTTTGGTGTGGGTGTCTTCCAGGATGTGAAAAAGACAATGCAAAGAAAAAAAATAAACCTCTTTATGTCTTGTTTAGGTCAGGGCAAATAGACATGGCATCTTGGCATCTAGCTAGGTTCTCCATCTGGGTCATACCTCAGTGTCCTTCACACAGAATTATGGCACCAGAGCCCACAATACCCAAAGAATGATGATTTGTTATTGCCTGAAATTTGTTCTCAGTATGCATGACAGTGCATAGTACTATGCAATCATTTCTCATAATATCATATCTTTTGTGTTTTTGCCGGTTAATATTTCCAGACATATGTCAGCACTTGCAATAAAGGTGAGCTGTTAGCAGTAGCAATTGTACTGCTTTTGAAGGATTGGAGAAACCTTGCATTATCATTTGGAGGCAATGGCGTACCTTAAAACAGATGATTTCTTGCTCACTGAATTTGTGTTCTGGATCTGTAGGAAGATAAAAGAGCATATGAGATGATGTCAGTTTGTACTGTATTTTGTAACTACAGAAACTAAATAGAGACTACTCAGTACTGCAGGCACTATATAGTCCACCCAGAAGGATATTTTTGTGGCTTAAATATCAATACTAGTGGTATGATCTGGTATACTAGTGGTATGATCCCAGCACAGCCACTCAACTCTGCACCTAGCAAACCTACATGTCACCATAATGTCCCTGCATGCTTCTGCATCCTCCTCCCTGCCCCATGCCTCTCCACCTATCCCGTTTCTGAGAAAGAGGAATTTGTTAACGTCTAACTTCAGTATAATGTTCGTAAGTCTGTTTTGAAACTATTTGGTGTGAATGTAGCCTTTAGGGAAGGTAAATGTGGATAGTAAATAGCACAGACAATAGGAGAATAGAACCATTTGAAAAATGGTGATGTAGAAGAAAACCAAAGATTAAATGGATGGATAAAGTAACTAATGTACAGGTTTGAGTGGATGCAGGTTGGAGTAAATGAGCAAAGATGAAGAGACATGCATAGGATGGACAAGTGTGACAGAGTGGTATCAAATGAGTCTTCAGGCTGAAAACCACAACACGAAGCACAATTTTTTCATGACCAGGTTGAGAATTCAGGATAGGCTTTATGGAAGGGAATTCTTGGTATGAAATGGGTGGCAGCAGTAGATGATGAGGTGTTGGTGATCCTTGGCAGGTTTGATATGGACACAGATACTTACGCAGCTACCTTTGAGGTGGTTACCAGCATTGAGGAAGGTGGTTTGTTGGGTTGAGGAGCATCAGGTGGAGCAAGTAGTTGAAGCTCGGAAGGAAAGCAGATAATGTGCTCTCCCCTCAGTCCAGATCATAAAAATGTCATAAATGAATCTGAACCAGGTGAGGGGTTTGGCTTTCAGAGCAGTTAGGAGGGATTCCTCTAGATGGCCTGTGGCAACCACATTCATTAGCTAGAAAGGTTCCTATTCTTACTCATTTTCATTGTCATGTGTGGGAATGGACAGATAGTTAAATTTACAAAGTGAATGTAAACAAAGCTGATCTGTCATTATGATCAATGCAAGCACCTCAGATGAATAACATGATAAATTAAAAAGAGCTACTACACAAGTAATTATAAAAGAAGTACACATTCATTCAAAACAGGAAATGAAATAAAAGAGTCAATGAAATTGTGCAACTACTTATGGATTAAACAAAGGAAACAGTGTAAGTTACTTCTTTGTTATGGTTATCCTGCAAGCATCCATTGTTCTTACAAAAGATTTCTCCCTCTTACACCTGACTATTGATCTGTTTACCCCTTTTTTGTTTATTTTACAAATAAATCTCACTTTTTTAAAGTATAAGTCATTAATGTAAAATACTTTGAAAAAATGACAATGAAGATAGTATTTCCAATACATTTAGGTAGCAGAATGGTAATATAATCCTTGCTTAAAATCGAATGCGCTTTGTAGATTGTACCCTGTAATAATAAACCAGTGAGGCACATGACATTAAAACATTTTCTTGTAACTCAAGATATGAGGGGTGTTGAATAATTAATACAGGCAATTTCAGTGGAGAAAATTTGGAATTTGCTGTGGGACATCGTGGAATATTTCCGCATCAGCCTCTATAGTTGTTTATAACGTTCTGACGGTGGTGGTGCTACGTGTAGTTTTCAAAATGGTGTCTATAATGGAGGTGCATTCCAAGCAGAGACCTTTAATTGAGATTCTTTTGGCGGAAAACCGAACATCGTAGATATTCATTGGCATGTGTAGGCATGGAGACCTGGCAGAGAACAAAAGCGTGGTGAGTCATTGGGTGAGGCATCTGTCATCGTTGCAAATAGGTTGCACACATCTGTCCTATCTCCTGAATGCCGCCTGGCCACAAACAGCTGTGATTCCTGCAGTATTGGAACGAGTGGACTTATCATTATTTGTAATCAATGGATCACGACCAAACACCTTGCTGCCCAACTGGATGTCTCCGTTGGTAGTGCTGACATACTCATACATGCGTTATGGTAGTCAAAGTTGTGTGCCCACTGGATTCCTCACTGCCTAACAGAAGACCATAAAGAGAAATGAAGGACCATCCGTGTGGAAATGTTTGCATCATGTTACAAGGTTGAGCATGAAAATTTTTTGTTGAACATCTTCACAGGGGACAAAACAAAACAGCAATCCATGGAGTGGTGCCACATCACATCACCTCACCTCCGAAGAAAAATTCCAAAGCCACACCCTCAGCAGATAAAGTCATGACAACGGCCTTATTGACTTTGAAAAGGTTACTCTGTTTGATGTCCTCCCTCGTGGTGCAATGATATCAACTCTGAAGTTTATTATGCTACTTCTGCACCACAAAATGCAAACAAATTTCACCTTGTCCATGACAACACAAGGCCTCACACAAGTCCGCACACCAGAGAGGCGCTCACAGAACTTGATTGGACGGTTCTTCCTTGACCACCCAACAGTCCAGATCTCGCACCTTCCAACTTCCACATGTTTGGCCCGATGAAGGATGCTCTCCATGAGAAGCACTATGTGGATGGTGGGACGGTTATTGATGCAGCAAGATGTTGGGCCCAATGTCCACCACTTGAGTGGTACTATGCAGGTGTATAGACTCTCCCAGTAAGGTGGCAGATGTCTATTGCATCGAGCAGAGATTACCTTAAAATATGGGGACTAATATGATGCATTGTAATCCTAAATAAAACCAACTTGCTCTCAGAAGCAAAAAAAAAAAAAAAAAAGTGTTACATTACTTATCAAATGGCCCTCATACATCACCTAACTTTGGTCTTTGGTTTACAGCAGATGATGATGAGTTGAGTTGAGGGGGCTCTCGACGTCACCGTCATCGGCACCCTGACGAAAAATCAACATGAAATCTCACGGTTGGGGACAAAGGCTGTCCCCACATGCAGAGCAGTTTATAACGTACTAAAGTCTGCCGCCCTTCCCCACCATTTTAGGGATGAGGCCTGATAGTTCACAAAATTTAACCACTCTGTTAACACTGGTATCGGTATCTGCGAGGACGGTGGGCAGATCTCCAGCGAGACCAAGGGCTGCCCTATTATCATTATACAGGACACACGTAGCCACAATTTGCTGAACTGAAAGCGGCATGCCACAAACTTAACAGAAAGGTGGATCCTCCCTCTGGAGGAGGAAACTGTGTGAAAGGGCTATGCCCAATGTGCAGTCTGGTAAGTAAAACCTCCTTCCAGCGACAAGGCTGACACGAAGTCCACCAAGCTTTTATGGTCGATTTGAGTGAATGCAGTTTGTTGTCCGACAACTGCAACCATTCAGTCTCCCACTGACGCATGATGCTTCCCAGGAAATGAGATAATGACGTGCAACGGGATGGGACATAGATGTTCAGCACCATCCTAACATGCTTCCTTGGCAGCTTTATCAGCCATGTCGTTACCCTGTATCCCAACGTAGCCAGGTACCCAGCAAAAGATCACCCTCTTGCCACAGCATTGGAGCCACTGTAAGCATTCATGGATGAGCTGAATCAGCGGGTCTACCGGATACATTTGGTGAAGCGCTCGCAGTGCACTAAGAGAGTCTGAACAGACAAGAAAACTCATATGGTGATGTCTGTAAACCCTCTCCAGTGCCATTAGAATGCCATATAACTCCACATCATAATTTGTAAATTGTTCTGGAAGATGCACTTTAAAAACCCTATCGGGGAAAACCACAGAACAACCAAGAGTGTTCCCATGCTGGGATCTATCTGTATAAATAACAATAAAACTATGGTACATACTTAAAATACACGAAAACAAAGATTTAAATACCATATCTGGAGTACAATTTTTCGGGTACTGTATCAAGCTTAAATCACTTTGGGTCTCCGAAGACACCAAGGTGGCAGTGCGTTCCATCCCTGCATGTGTATTTTCATGCCCGAGAGATTCAGATCCTTGAGGCAGGCCGTAGCATGTATACCAAATGGCTGGGTCGCTTGGGGCTGATTACTGAATAGTTGTTCGAAGGCGGGTTGGATCACTGAACTAAATGCCAATGACTGGGGTGACACTGTAAAAGGATATGTCACCAAATCCAGAGTGGTGGTTCACCAGCCTCTGCACATAGACTCTGAACTGGTCTGGTCCGAAAGGCTCCAATCGATATCTGAATGCCCGCATAGTGGACAGCATATAACATCCGGAGGTAGGAAGGACGGGCCGATACATAGACCATGCTGCCTAGTTTAAGTGTGAGAATAAATGCCCTATAAAACTGTAGGAGGCGGCAACTGTCAGGTCCCCATGTTTTTCTGCCAAGGCATTTCAAAATGTTCAACAACCAGAAGCCCTTTGTTCGTAGCTCTTTCAGGTGTGGGAGCCATGTTAATTTCGAGTCAAATAATAAACCCAAAAAGTGCACTGTGTCTTGAAAAAGTAAAATACAGTTCCCCATTGTAAGCTCTGGTTGGTAAAAACTCCGATGAGCTCAATTAAAATTGACACGCACAGTCTTCTCAGGTGAGAACCGAAAACCAGTTGTCTGGGCCCAGGTTTCCAGCCTCCTAATGGTCAGTTGTAGCTGCCTTGTCGTCGTAAGATCAGAGGAAGAGTAGAAGATTGCAAAGTCATCCACAAACAAAGAGCATTTGACAGGGTTCCTGACTGCAGAGGAAATGCCATTGATAGCGATGGCAAACAATGTAACACTGAGGATACTGTCCTGGGGCACACCATTCTCCTGAACACAGCAATCGGATATGGCATCGCCAATGCAATAACGAAAACACCTGTCCTCGAGAAAGGATTGGATCAGAAGCCGGCAGGCGTCCACGTAGTTCACATTCATGAAGTTGGCAGGTCAAAAAACACACAACCTAAATGATTTCGGTGTAAGAAGGACTCCTGCATCGCCGTCTCCAGTAGAATTAAGTTGTCAAGAATGGAACGGTAGCACCTGTAACCACACTAGGAGCGGCTCAGGTAACCTCGGGATTCGAGCAGCCAGACGAGGCGGTGGTTGACCATGCGTTCAAGAGTCTTACCCATACAACTAGTAAGGACGACACTTCGATAACTGTTAGGGGCACTCCGGTCCTTACTTGGTTTCCAGAATGGAATTAAGATTGCCTCCTTCCAAGTCGTTGGGTACTGTCCATCAAACCAAATCCGATTGAAACAAGAGAGGAGCTGACCTTTCACTTCAGGGCACAAATGGCGAAGCACGGTATAATGGATCTCATCAGGTCCTGGAGCAGTGTCTTTGGCTGCAGATAAAGCTGATTCCAGTCCTCACATGGAGAATGGAAGATTGTAGACTTCTTCATTGAGCTTCCTCATCTCTGCAGTCCGACGGAATACCTGAACAGCAGGAGCTTGTCTGGATGACAGTAACAGTAAAGAAGTGTTCAGCTAAAATGTGAGCCATCTCTTCTGGTGTGTCCACCAAGACCCAATTATTTGACAAGGCCGTAAGAGGATGTGGACTACCCTTGCCTGAAATCCGTCTTATTGATTCCCAAACGTGCGCAGCGGAAGTGGACTGATTAGTTTACAGTAGAGATTAATCTTTTATGTCTTAACAAATAAGAACATCATCCATTGAGTCATTTTACATTGTATATACCAGGTGTATTCTTTGAGCCCCTTTTAGGATGTTCAGTAATGACCTAACAACTGAACTGGCACTTGCTGAACAAAAGTTAAAGGCTCATATTGCTTATTGTGCATAGCTGCAAGGCACCGGGGAAGAACCTCATACAATAAGAGCTTGTATTGTATTGTATTTTATGTTAACCGGGGACCTAGAAACGATGGAGAGGCTCCATCCCACAGCCGCAGTGGTCCACAACCCCACGACAACTACCACAGTCCACTTCACCCATCCGCTGCCCCACACCGAAGCCGGGGTTATTGTGCGGTTTGGCCCCCGGTACACCCCCCAGGGAACGTCTCACACCAGAAGAGTGTAACCCCTATGTTTGCGTGGTAGAGTAATGGTGGTGTCCGCGTACGTGGAGAACTTGTTTGCGCAGCAATTGCCGACATAGTGTAACTGAGGCAGAATAAGGTGAACGAGCTCGCATTCGCAGAGGCAGATGGAAAACCACCTAAAACCATCCACAGACTGGCCGGTTCACCGGACCTCGACACAAATCCGCTAGGCGGATTCATGCCGGGGACCAGGCGCTCCTTCCCGCCCGGAAAGCGATGCGTTAGACCGCACGGCCAACCAGGTGGGCAAATAAGAGCTTTATACAAGTAAATCAACAACAATAAATATTATCTGCGACTCTACATATGAGGAGTAGTCAAAGTTTTAATTATCACCTCTAAAAAAAATTAAGTTACGTAATTATTTTTTTGTTTGTTTGCACTTACATGCCTGCATTCCTAGAATACAATGAATTCACCACACCACAGTACCGTAACATGCCACTAGAGGGAGTACTGCACTGATAAAGTGGAGATGAGCTGCAGCAGTTTATTTTTGCTATTCTAGTGGTGTGCTGTGGTAATTTAGCGTGGGGATTTCAACATGTTTCGGGACTGCAGACATATACCTACCAACAAATCATCAAAAAATTAGTTATGTAACTAACTTTTTCTTAATTTATAATTAAAGTTTAATGACTTTACCTCCTACTCAGTTAATACTGAATAGCCAAGGATCCTTCTACTCACAATTTTAATTTATGCTTTTTGTTCTTGGCCACAAACTTTACCATTAGTTAAATCTGCATTCTCACGTGTGCTGCCCTTAAAAGTTGGTAAGTCTTCTGGACACCCACTAATACATGTGACTCAACTATGACCTTACAGATCAATTAATACGTATAAAATAAACATTTTATCTCTGCCGCTTATCTATTCCTTCCATTTGTAATGTATGCCTTTAATGTCTCAACATAATTTGTCTTTATTGTGTGCCCCGTTTCACCTTCTAATCAGTTAAGTACCTTGCTGTTATAGCTTCAGTGGAATAGAACCCAATTATCTTGGTTAATTTTAAAAGCTACTACACCACTGAAGATCATAATCATCAGTTCCGAATAACACAGAAGGAAGTACAAACATCTGCTCACTCTTATTTACAATTCCGTTAATATTTCTATGAACAAAGGCTGGAACAAACTGCTGTCTTGATGTCTTCTCAGACCCAAACAAGGTTTTAAGCTTGACAGCATGCAAGAAATCTGTACTCCAGACTAAATTTCCATGAGTTTCTCTCTCTTCACTTTTAAGGCTGCATCACAATTTCATTGTTATATGTTCAGATGGTCTAAGGAAGAGAATACACTCAGTTGTCTTCCTTGAAAAGATGCATAGTATCTGAAGGCATGGGAGTTGATAAGCCTTTGCAGTATAAAGTCTCGCATTTGCTCAGACTCTCTCAGTGCCCTGTAAGCTGAACCACACATGATCCAGTGTAAGAAATTATTCACACATTTCAAGATGCAGTTTGGCCAAACTAATACCAAAGCAAAGACATGGTATTCTGCAGGCTACAGGAACAAGTCAAAATACGGGGAAATGGTGTCGCTGATGAAACAGCCCAGGAAGTGTGTAGAGGAGACACTGTAATTAGTGCACCATCCTTCTCCACACTATCATTTGATCGTCATGGTGTGGCAGTTGGGAAGCAAGTGATTGAAGGTTGTTATCAACAATATGGGTTCATCCAAATCAATAATCCAGGTGTAGTAAACCTCATGCCAGTTACACTGATGTAAATAAGTGATGCTCACTAGGTTTAGATTGCAGACCTACACCGTGGAACCCAAGCTCTTCCATGTGTTGCTCAGCTGCTGTCTGGTGACCGCCTCAGCAATGCATTCACGCCATGCACTGGCTTCGACAGCTGTGGTCTTCCTGACACCACCATCACGATGACAGTGACGGAATTACAGCAGCAATCTCACATCGAGACCCCACTCACATGCCTACTTCTCTGTAATTTTACTTCATTTTATTTAATTTTGCAACATGTTGTATGTGGCCACTACACATGACTATCACAAATGTCAAAACTAAATTGAGTTAAACAATTATATGGTTTGTAAACCATGGCCCTTTTAAATGGTTGCTATAATTCAATCCCACCTATGTTTCTAAGATCCCATACTACAGTACATGTTGGATGAACTTTCCATGGGAGCCACTTAAATTTGTATTCAACTAAAATCAGACAGACGCGCTAAAATCAGGATATCCAGAACAGAATTCAAAATGAACTTCTTCTGAATTCATGATGTCTACTTGGTGCTATCAATGAAGTGATCATATCTGTGTGGAATGTTCAAACTGGCGTACTGCCTTATCCAATACTGTTGGGTCTTTTTTCCATATAGTTTCTCAAAAGCTGAAAGAATACTTTCAAAGGGTAAACAGATGCAAACACTGGACATAAAAGTGCCTTGTGCAATGTACAAGACATCTGCCAAGTTTTAAATACAAAATTCAGCAATTGACTCATTGACAAAAGTGAAATTCATTGGACCTTTTGCCTTGATGGACTTTCTTAAAAGGATCCTTTGGGGAAAATATCAACTTTCACTGTTACTGGGTAGTGCTTCACTGCCATCAAGACAAAGGATTATCTTTGATTTTGAAGTTTCACAATCCAGCTGTGAGACTATACAAATAATGCATGATCAGAGCTGCCTGTGGCAACCACATTCATTAGCTAGAAAGGTTCCTATTTTTACTCATTTTCATTGTCATGTGTGGGAATGGACAGACAGTTAAATTTACAAAGTGAATGTAAAAAAAGCTGATCTGTCATTATGATCAATGCAAGCACCTCAGATGAATAACATGATAAATTAAAAAGAGATACTACACAAGTGATTATAAAAGAAGTATACATTCATTCAAAACTGGAAATGAAATAAAAGAGTCAATGAAATTGTGCAACTACTTATGGATTAAACAAAGGAAATAGTGTAAGTTACTTCTTTGTTATGGTAATCCTGCAAGCATCCACTGTTCTTACGGAGGATTTCTCCCTCTTACATCTGACCATTGATCTGTTTACCCCTTTTTTGTTTATTTTACAAATAAATCTCACTTTTTAAAAGTATAAGTCACTAATTATGTCATGCATTGGAAAATTCGACTCGTTCCACATCATTACGAAATATCGTATTCATGATCCATGGAACTTGTATTAATCTAATCTAATCTAATGTAAAATACTTTGAAAAAATGACAATGAAGATAGTATTTCCAATGCATTTAGGTAGCAGAATGATAATATAATCCTTGCTTAAAATCGAATGCACTTTGTAGATTGTACCCTGCAATAATAAACCAGTGAGGCACATGACATTAAAACATTTTCTTGTAACTCAAGATATGAGGGGTGTTGAATAAGTAGTGCAGGCAATTTCAGTGGAGAAAATTTGGAATTTGTTGTGGGACATCGTGGAATATTTCTGCATCAGCCTCTATGAGTTGTTTATAAAGTTCTGACGGTGGTGGTGCTACGTGTAGTCTTCAAAATGGTGTCTGTAATGGAAGTGCATTCCAAGCAGAGCCCTTTAATAGAGATTCTTTTCGTGAAAAACTGAACATTGTAGATATTCATTGGCATGTGCAGGCATGGAGACCTGGCAGAGAACAAAAGCGTGGTGAGTCATTGGGTGAGGCATCTGTCATCATTGCAAATAGGTTGCACACATCTGTCCTATCTCCTGAATGCCGCCTGGCCACAAACAGCTGTGATTCCTGCAGTATTGGAACGAGTGGACTTATCATTATTTGTAATCAATGGATCACGACCAAACACCTTGCTGCCCAACTGGATGTCTCCGTTGGTAGTGCTGACATACTCATACATGAGTTATGGTAGTCAAAGTTGTGTGCCCACTGGATTCCTCACTGCCTAACAGAAGACCATAAAGAGAAATGAAGGACCATCCATGTGGAAATGTTTGCATCATGTTACAAGGTTGAGCATGAAAATTTTTTGTTGAACATCTTCACAGGGACAAAACAAAACAGCAATCCATGGAGTGGTGCCACATCACATCACCTCACCTCCGAAGAAAAATTCCAAAGCCACACCCTCAGCAGATAAAGTCATGACAACGGCCTTATTGACTTTGAAAAGGTTACTCTGTTTGATGTCCTCCCTCGTGGTGCAATGATCAACTCTGAAGTTTATTATGCTACTTCTGCACCACAAAATGCAAACAAATTTCACCTTGTCCATGACAACACAAGGCCTCACACAAGTCTGCAAACCAAAGAGGCCTCACAGAACTTGATTGGACGGTTCTTCCTTGACCACCCAACAGTCCAGATCTCGCACCTTCCAACTTCCACCTGTTTGGCCCGATGAAGGATGCTCTCCATGAGAAGCACTATGTGGATGGTGGGACGGTTATTGATGCAGCAAGACGTTGGGTCCAACGTCCACCACTTGAGTGGTACTATGCAGGTGTATAGACTCTCCCAGTAAGGTGGCAGATGTCTGTTGCATCGAGCAGAGATGACCTTAAAATATGGGGACTAATATGATGCATTGTAATACTAAATAAAACCAACCTGCTCTCAGAAGTTAAAATAAAAGTGTTATATTACTTATCGAATGGCCCTCATACATCACCTAACTGTGGCTTACGGTAGAGATTAATCTTTTGTGCCTTAACAAATAAAAACATCATCCATTGAGTCATTTTACATTGCATATACCAGGTGTATTCTTTGAGCCCTTTTTAGGATTTTCAATAGCGACCTGACAACTGTGAACTGGCACTTACTGAACGAAAGTTTAAGGTTGATATTGGTTACTGCCCATAGCTGCAAGGCACCGGGGAAGAACCTCATAAAATAACAACTTTATACAAGTAAATCAACAACAAAAAATATTATCTGAGACTCCACATATGAGGGGTAGTCATAAAGTTTTAATTATCACCTCTAAAAAAATTAAGTTATATAGTTAATTTTTTGTTTGTTTGCCCTTACATGCCTGCATTCCTAGAATACAATGAATTCACCGCACCACAGTACCGTAACATGCCACTAGAGGGAGCAGTGCACTGATGAAGTGGAAATGAGCTGCAGCAGTTTATTTTTGCTATTCTAGTGGTGTGCTGTGGTAATCTAGTGTGGGGATTTCAGCATGTTTCTGGACTGCAGACATATACCTACCAACAAATCATCAAAAAATTAGTTATGTAACTAACTTTTTCTTAATTTATAATTAAAGTTTAATGACTTTACCTCCTACTCAGTTAATACTGAACAGTCAAGGATCCTTCTACTCACAATTTTAATTTATGCTTTTTGTTCTTGGCCACAAACTTTATCATTAGTTAAATCTGCATTCTCACATGTGCTGCCCTTAAAAGTGGGTAAGTCTTCTGGACATCCACTAATACATGTGACTCAACTATGACCTTACAGATCAATTAATACGTATAAAATAAACATTTTATCTCTGCCGCTTATCTATTCCTTCAATTTGTAATGTATTGGTATCCTTAGAATGCTTTAAAACACTTTCACTTAATATAAGGACATGTGCCTTTAATGTCTCAACTTAATTTGTCATTATTGTGTGCCCCTTTTCACCTTCTAATCAGTTAAGTACCTTGCTGTTATAGCTTCAGTGGAATAGAACCCAATTATCTTGGTTAATTTTAAAAGCTACTACACCACTGAAGATCATAATCATCAGTTCCGAATAACACAGAAGGAAGTACAAACATCTGCTCCACTCTTATTTACAATTCCGTTAATATTTCTATGAACAAAGGCTGGAACAAACTGCTGTCTTGATGTCTTCCCAGACCCAAACAAGGTTTTAAGCTTGACAGCATGCAAGAAATCTGTACTCCAGACTACATTTCCATGAGTTTCTCTCTCTCAGCTTTTAAGACTGCATCACAATTTCATTGTTATATGTACATATGGTCTAAGGAAGGGAATACACTCAGTTGTCTTCCTTGAAAAGATGTATAGTATCTGAAGGCATGGGAGTTGATAAGCCTTTGCAGTATAAAGTCTCGCATTTGCTCAGACTCTCTCAGTGCCCTGTAAGCTGAACCACACATGATCCAGTGTACAAAATTATTCACACAGTTCAAGGTGCAGTTCAGCTGAACTAAAACCAAAGCAAAGACATGGTATTGTGCTGACTACTGGAACAAGTCAAAATACTGGGAAATGATGTAGCTGACAAAGCAGCCAAGGAAGTGTGTAGAGGAGGCACTGTAATTAGTGCACCATCCTCCTCCATACTATCACATCATCCGGGTGTGGCAGTTGGAAAACAAGTGGTTGAAGGTTGTCAACAACAAACTGTGTCATCCAAATCAATAATCCAGGTGTAGCAAAACCTCATGCCAGCCGCACCAATGTAAATATGTGATGATCTCCAGGTTAAAAATAGAATACTATCCACTACACACAGTTTCTTCCTCCCCTGGGTTGATCCACCAATATGTGAGACTTGTGGAATACCACTTTCAGTACAACATATTTTAATCACGTGTTGCATATGGTGTCATAAGGTATCTTGCTGGAGACCTGTCTACCATCTTAACTGAGGGCGACAACAGTGTGACACGGTTTTTTAAATTTTGTTAAGTGTCGGGCGTGCTACTTAAGGTACTGGGGAGATAAATTCAGTGAGCTCTGAGTGAATAGTATGGCTCAACACTTTTCTTGCTTCCCCCCCCCCCCCCCCCCCATTCAAATATAGCAGGCAATATTGGAGCAGACATTGTTCAAACCACAAAATGTCTATATTAATATCTATTAACACTGCTGATGACCATTCTGATTAATACCCTAAATCCAACATGAGTATCATTCAAAACTTTACCAACTCCTCATTCTAGATCCCACCTCTGACAAGGTGTCAGCTATTCTCTCAGTGTTTATCTTCGTTAAGACTTATACGAACATCTTACTACACTCTCTGAACCGACATCGGTTGGAGTTCAACCATTCAGATACTTACGGTGTTCCAATAGTTTAAAGACACCACTGTCTAACGAGTCCACTGGGTACATACTTCATACACACTCTACAATTCAATTTCATCTATAACTTGTATTCAGTATTCTTCCATCTCCTCACACACATATTCAACCCCTATCAACAGCATTGTTAAATTCTAACTTTTACTTAGGCACTTAGTTTCTTAATAATATCTTCACATTGTGCACATTACATTACCCCCTTAACCTTTTCAGTAGGTGTGCCAACAATATAACTATTAACAACCAAGATAAATTAAACGGGTATGTGGAAGATATGATAATCCACAAGTGTCAGTACGAATTACCAGGTGTAGAACTATGAAACTGGAATTTCATTGCAATAATTACACATCTGTTGTTTGAAACTGTGTTTGATTGGGGCGTTATCAAGGAGTATTATGACTTTGTGTTGCCTTTTTCCATATTCCGGTCGTTTCTCACATAACGCTTGATCGAAATCGATCATTTGCTATTGGTAGCGATCAGTGTTAATGGTTTCACCGGGTTTTAGCAGCTCATAATACATGACACACTTCTGATCCCACTGAACATACAGCATTGTCTTCTTTTCAAAGCAATTTGGTCTTGCAGTGGATATCGATGGTTTGCTTGGATTCACCCACGATTCACGACACTAGGATTCTCAAAATATATCTATTTTTCATCATCTGTCACTATTCGATGGAGAAATGACTTTCTTTTGTACCTGGTGAGCAGCATTTTATGAGTGATCCTTCGATTTGTTTGCTGTCTTTCATTCAAGCCATGCGGAGCCCATTTTCCCACTTTCTCACCTTTGTCACAGTTTTTAATTGAAGAGAAACGGCTTTCTGTTTCACATTCAACTGTCCCCCAAGTTCCTTCATCTAATAAGGCCTGCGGTCTGTTGTCTTCAAACTTTTTTGTGTGATTTCCTGCGCTCGTCATTTCTTATGTAAAAATCACCACTTTTGAATTTTTTGAACCACTCGAAACACTGTGCTTTCCCAAGAGCATGTTCGCCGAAAGCTTCAACAAACATTCAGTGTGATTCTGCAGCAGTTTTCATAACATGATTACAGAAAACCAATGCTGTCTGCAAATCATAGTCCGTAGGCACAAAACTCAACATGTTCACGGGTTTGAAACAGATACCGATGCATGGAATGTGGGTTACAATGTGTTGACATTTGTCGTCAGCTGTTACAGAAGTCAGGATGGTGCTGCAGACGCAGTCTCACAGGCCCTACACTGACGACTAGTACCATCTATAGGGAAATTCTGGTTTCATACTTCTACACCTGGTATTTAATGGTGCATGTTGGTTAATTTCAAAAACAAGAATGTAAATACAGTAAGAAAAACCTGTTTATGTAGCAGTCAGTTCTTTCTAGCAATACAAATGGAACTATGAGTTACTGGCATGTGGTGCACTTGAAAATCATGAGACAAATCCTTGCTAAATTGAGTGTTAGCACTTTCTTTCTCCTGCCAACTCCTTCGCTCCAGATAATGGAAAAAACTTTTTATTCACTTTTTGTATTTTGCTCTGAGGTGAGACTGATTGACTAGAACGGCATCTTGTCAAAAACTTTGACGCAGGCTCAGGCACCAGAACCATACAGAAAATTCATGTCCGTGACTGAGTTCATGCCACATGATGACTCCCTCAATACCAGTAAACACCCTCCACTACCACAACCACCAATTAGTGCATGCTGTTCCTTTCTATCATGAATGATGTATCATATCAGGCTCCTAATACACTCCTGGAAATGGAAAAAAGAACACATTGACACCGGTGTGTCAGACCCACCATACTTGCTCCGGACACTGCGAGAGGGCTGTACAAGCAATGATCACACGCACGGCACAGCGGACACACCAGGAACCGCGGTGTTGGCCGTCGAATGGCGCTAGCTGCGCAGCATTTGTGCACCGCCGCCGTCAGTGTCAGCCAGTTTGCCGTGGCATACGGAGCTCCATCGCAGTCTTTAACACTGGTAGCATGCCGCGACAGCGTGGACGTGAACCGTATGTGCAGTTGACGGACTTTGAGCGAGGGCGTATAGTGGGCATGCGGGAGGCCGGCTGGACGTACCGCCGAATTGCTCAACACGTGGGGCGTGAGGTCTCCACAGTACATCGATGTTGTCGCCAGTGGTCGGCGGAAGGTGCACGTGCCCGTCGACCTGGCACCGGACCGCAGCGACGCACGGATGCACGCCAAGACCGTAGGATCCTACGCAGTGCCGTAGGGGACCGCACCGCCACTTCCCAGCAAATTAGGGACACTGTTGCTCCTGGGGTATCGGCGAGGACCATTCGCAACCGTCTCCATGAAGCTGGGCTACGGTCCCGCACACCGTTAGGCCGTCTTCCGCTCACGCCCCAACATCGTGCAGCCCGCCTCCAGTGGTGTCGCGACAGGCGTGAATGGAGGGACGAATGGAGACGTGTCGTCTTCAGCGATGAGAGTCGCTTCTGCCTTGGTGCCAATGATGGTCGTATGCGTGTTTGGCGCCGTGCAGGTGAGCGCCACAATCAGGACTGCATACGACCGAGGCACACAGGGCCAACACCCGGCATCATGGTGTGGGGAGCGATCTCCTACACTGGCTGTATACCACTGGTGATCGTCGAGGGGACATTGAATAGTGCACGGTACATCCCAACCGTCATCGAACCCATCGTTCTACCATTCCTAGACCGGCAAGGGAACTTGCTGTTCCAACAGGACAATGCACGTCCGCATGTATCCCGTGCCACCCAACGTGCTCTAGAAGGTGTAAGTCAACTACCCTGGCCAGCAAGATCTCCGGATCTGTCCCCCATTGAGCATGTTTGGGACTGGATGAAGCGTCGTTTCACGCGGTCTGCACGTCCAGCACGAACGCTGGTCCAACTGAGGCGCCAGGTGGAAATGGCATGGCAAACCGTTCCACAGGACTACATCCAGCATCTCTACGATCGTCTCCATGGGAGAATAGCAGCCTGCATTGCTGCAAAAGGTGGATATACACTGTACTAGTGCCGACATTGTGCATGCTCTGTTGCCTGTGTCTATGTGCCTGTGGTTCTGTCAGTGTGATCATGTGATGTATCTGACCCCAGGAATATGTCAATAAAGTTTCCCCTTCCTGGGACAATGAATTCACGGTGTTCTTATTTCAATTTCCAGGAGTGTAGTTTATCAATCTCAGATAGAGTTCATTTACTTAGGCAAAAAGCTCAGGTTTGACTAGTATGGGTATATAATCTATTAAAAATTACATAAACCAAACTCAAAGCTGGAGTTTATTAATTCATTTTTTATTTTATTAACAAGTCTATGATTTTCAATTACATCCCATAACAAAATGAAAACTTATTTAATCGCCTAACAAGCACAAACAATGTGATTAAAATATGTTGTATTGTATTATATCATGTTTTTTGCAGCCAACACGCTTCAATTAAATTTTTATTTAACTTTTGCTGCAGCATTTAACTGTACATTTCAGATGTCACAACATTAAAAATGGTTCCAACACAGATATGTGATTAATTGTTTAATTAAAAGAGGATCATGTCTAAAAGAATACTAGAAACATAATATCTAGATACTGTATCTACTCCAAATTACTATGTAATGTTAGCCTCTCCAAATCTAAAAACAAAATGCTCCAAGTACCACTTTGCAAAAAAAACTTGCAGTCCCTGAACCGTCACTCATTCATCACGCTCTGCACATTCATTACAAAGGAGAACATTCAGGGATGTGGAACAAATGAAGTAACACATTAACAAGCAGTACTGCGGGCTATTTCTGTGAAATATACTAACACTCAATTACAGCTAGTTCTAATCTACACATACTGATAACTATAGGAACTGCTAACTTATTTCTGCACTGTGATTTGTGAAAAGTGCAACACTGAGAAGGAATTACCCAAATAACGCCACACTTAGTGGAAGTGGCGACGGGCGCGCAGGCAATACGTGATATGTTTTGCAGCTAGATGGGGTACACGTAGGCCGAGCAGAGCCCTTTTGTGTCGGTCCAACAGACTTGGTGTTGCACCTAGTGTAGTCGGTGCAGAGCTGCCACATCATGTGGAAACAGTACAGTGAGTGCCAGTGTGCCTCATCGACATCAAAGGGAGCCATATCGGCATGTGAGCGAGTTCGAACGGGGCAAATTGATCGGTGTCCAGGAAACGGGGTTGTCATACCATGACACTTCGGTTCGCACAGGGCACGCAGCTACGACGGTGATGCGTGTGTGGAAGCAGTGGATAGAGGAACTGGACCATGGAACAAGATCACAGCACAGGATGACCATCATCTTGTCCAATTGGCCATTACAGACCATACAGCTTAATCCACAGTGTTGGCTCGGCGCTCAAGCGCTGTAACAAGTGTGAACTTGTCTGCATTGGCGGTTCATCGCAGTGTGCTACAGGTTGGACTGGTTGCATGCATGCCATTATGTCGGCTTCCATTGTCCAAAAACCACTAGCTCCTCTGACTGCAATAGGCACATGAACACCGCGGTCACAGGGGTGCTGAGTGGCAACATGTAACCTTTTCGGATGAGTCCCACTTCAATGTGTCCTACAATGATGGCCGCATACGTGTCCAGCAGTACCATGGTGAGCGCAACCTGGAGAGCTGCATGGTGGAGCGGCATAGTGGACAAACACCAGGTGTGATGGTTTGCAGTGCCATTGATTACAACAACAGATCCCACCTCATATGTATTGCGGGCAATTTGAATAGCAACCGGTACCTAATGGAGGTTGTGGAGCCTGAGGTATTCCCCCTGCTTCAGGTATCTCCACAGGCCACATTTCAGCAGGACAATGCGCAGCCACATACTGCGAGGAATATACAGGCCTTCTTCGAAGAGTGACAGGTACATTGCTTCCCTGGCCTGCCTGTTCGCCACACACGTCACCCATTGAACATGTATGGGATAAGGTTGGTCAGTACCTGGTGCGTCACGGTCCTCCAGTAACTGGTGTCACGGATTTGTGGGCTTGCATACAAACTGTGTGGATGGAAACCCCTCAGAAACATATTCAGAACCTTATTGATTTAATGCCATGGCGTATAGTAGCTCTAATTCCAGCGCATGGTGGCCACACGACATACTGAATAGTACGGCTCAAAGGACATGTACAGATTTGAAAATGTAATCATTTGTTACTTGTCATATATCTAACCTGTGGTATTAAATTAATTGAATTCAAGCATTTCTTTCTAGGTGTTGCAATTTCCACAAATGGTAGAGTAGATGAGTCTTTTTTAGGTTAGTAGAAAAATATCTACTAAAGTCACTGCTTTTCCTCTTATGCTACTCAGTTGCTGTATTTTATCTATTGCATACCTCAAGATTATGTAGGTTAACTGACAATGTTACAATGGAAAGTCCAGGATGGACTGTAACAAAATAAAAAAGGACAGTTGCTACTCACCATATAGTGGAGATGCTGAGTCACAGGAGGCACGCCAAAAATACTGTCACACAATTAGCTTTCAGCCAAGAAGGCCTTTGTCAAAATTAGACAACATATACAGAAGCACACGCTCATGCAAATGCAACTCACATACACATGACCAGTCTCTGGCTGTAGAGAGAGAGAGAGAGAGAGAGAGAGAGAGAGAGAGAGAGAGAGAGAGAGAGAGAGTGTGTGTGTGTGTGTGTGTGTGTGTGTGTGTGTGTGTGTGTGTATTGTCTAATTTTGACAAAGGCCTTGTTGGCTGAAAGCTAATTGTGTGACAGTCTTTTTGTTGTGCCTTACTGCGACTCAGCATTTCTGCTACATGGTGTGTAGCAGCTATCCTTTTCATATACTGTGACAATGTTACAACCTGCCTACATGCCGGAAAAGTTAAAACCTGTTTAATATAAGCCATGGTGAATGGAATTTATATCCCAGTGTTCAAATATCAAACGTGTGGTTCCTGAAGAGGGGCAGCAGCCTTTTCAGTAGTTGCAGAGGCAACAGTCTGGATGATTGACTGATCTGGCCTTGCAACACTAACCATAACGGCCTTTCTGTACTGGTACTGCGAACAGCTGAAAGCAAGGGAAACTACAGCCGTAATTTTTTCCCAAGGGCATGCAGCTTTACAGTACGGTTAAATGATGATGGCGTCCTCTAGGGTAAAATATTCCGGAGGTAAAATAGTCTCCCATTCGGATCTCTGGGCAGGGACTACTCATGAGGACATCGTTATCAGGAGAAAGAAAACTGGCATTTTACAGATCGGAGCATGGAATGTCAGATCCGTTAATCGGGCAGGTAGGTTAGAAAATTTAAAAAGGGAAATGGACAGGTTAGATATAGTGGGAATTAGTGAAGTTTGGTGGCAGGAGGAACAAGACTTCTGGTCAGGTGAATACAGGTTATAAATACAAAATCAAATAGGGGTAATGCAGGAGTAGGTATAATAATGAACTACTACAAACAGCATAGTGAAAGCATTATTGTGGCCAAGATAGATACGAGGCCCACACCTACCACAGTAGTACAAGTTTATATGCCAACTAGTTCCGCAGATAACGAAGAGATTCATGAAATGTGTGATGAGATAAAAGAAATTATTCAGATCGTGAAGGGAGACAAAAATTTAATAGTCATGGGTGACTGGGATTCGATAGTAGGAAAAGGAAGAGGAGGAAACGTAGTAGGTAAATATGGAATGGGGGTAAGAAATGAAAGAGGAAGCTGCCTGGTAGAATTTTGCACAGAGCATAACTTTATCATACCTAACACTTGGTTCAAGATTCATAAAAGAAGGTTGTATACATGGAAGAGGCCTGGAGATACTCGTAGGTTTCAGATAGATTATATAATGGTAAGACAGAGATTTAGGAACCAGGTTTTAAATTTTAAGACATTTTCAGGGGCAGATGTGGACTCTGACCAGAAGCTATTGGTTATTAACTGTAGATTAAAACTGAAGAAACTGCAAAAAGGTGAGAATTTAAGGAGATGGGATCTGGATACACTGACAGAACCAGAGGTTGTAGAGAGTTTCAGGGAGAACATTAGGGAGCGATTGACAGGAATGGGGGAAAGAAATACAGTAGAAGAAGAATGGGTAGCTTTGAGGGATGAAATAGTGAAGGCAGCAGAGGATGAAGTAGGTAAAAAGACGAGGGCTACTAGAAATCCGTGGGTAACAGAAGAAATACTGAATTTAATTAATGGAAGAAGAAAATACATACATGCAGTAAATGAAGCAGGCAAAAAGGAATACCAACATCTCAAAAATGAGATCGACAAGAAGTGCAAAATGTAGACGCATGGATAGCTAGAGGACACATGTAAGGATGTAGAGGCTTATCTCAGTAGGGGTAAGACTGCCTACAGGAAAATTAAAGAGACTTTTGGAGAAAAGAGAACCACTTGTATGAATATCAAGAGCTCAGATGGAAACCCATTTCTAAGCAGAGATGAGAAAGCAGAAAGGTGGAAGGAGTATATAGAGGGTCTGTACAAGGGTGATGTACTTGAGGATCATATTATGGAAATGGAATAGGATGTAGACGAAGATGAAATGGGAGCTATGATACTGCGTGAAGAGTTTGACAAAGCACTGAAAGACCTGAGCCAAGACAAGGCCCCGGGAGTAGACAACATTCCATTAGAACTACTGATAGCCTTGGGAGAGCCAACCCTGACAAAACTCTATACCATCTGGTGAGCAAGATGTACGAGACAGGTGAAATACCCTCAGACTTCAGGAAGATTGTAATAACTCCTATCCCAAAGAAAGCAGGTGTTGACAGATGTGAAAATTACCATACTATCATTTAATAAGACACGGCTGCAAAATACTAACATGAATTCTTTACAGACGAATGGAAAAACTGGTAGAAGCCGACCTCGGGGAACATCAGTTTGGATTCTGTAGAAATGTTGGAACATGTGAGGCAATACTGACCCTACAACTTATTTTAGAAAATAGATTCAGGAAAAGCAAACCTACATTTCTAACATTTGTAGACTTGGAGAAAGCTTTTGACAATGTTGACTGGAATACTCTTTCAAATTCTGAAGGTGGCAGGAGTAAAATACAGGGAGCAAAAGGCTATTTACAATTTGTACACAAACCAGATGGCAGTTACAAGAGTTGAGGCGCATGAAAGGGAAGCAGTGGTTGGGAAGGGAGTGAGACAGGGTTGTAGCCTTTCCCCTATGTTATTCAATCTGTATATTGAGCAAGCAGTGAAGGAAATAAAAGAAAAATTCGGAGTAGGTATTAAAACCCATGGAGAAGAAATAAAAACTTTGAGGTTTGCCAATGACATTGTAATTCTGTCATAGACAGTACAGGACTTGGAAGAGCAGGTGAACGGAATGGATAATGTCTTGAAAGGAGGATATAAGATGAACATCAACAAAAGCAAAATGAGGATAATGGAATGTAGTCGAATTAAGTCGGGTGATGCTGAGGGAATTAGATTAGGAAATGAGACACTTAAAGTAGTAAAGGAGTTTTGCTATTTGGGGAGCAAAATAACTGATGATTGTCGAAGTAGAGAGGATATAAAATGTAGACTGGCAATGGCAAGGAAAGCGTTTCTGAAGAAGAGAAATTTGTTAACATTGAGTATAGATTTAAGTGTTTGGAAGTCATTTCTGAAAGTATTTGTATGGAGTGTAGCCATGTATGGAAGTGAAACATGGATGATAAATAGTTTGGACAAGAAGAGAATAGAAGCTTTCGAAATGTGGTGCTACAGAAGAATGCTGAAGATTAGATGGGTAGACCACATAACTAATGAGGAGGTTGAGTGTATGTTGATTTTTTTTCATCCAATTTTGATATTTATATTTGTGCATTGCTTACATGTTTTTAGATCAGGGATGTGTGCGTGACATCGCATGCCCTCAGTTTCTGCAAGAGAAGTGCATGGTTGACACGGTGAAAATTCTTCGTGAGATCTAAAAACAAGCCTACAGTGTGCTTTCCTTCACCTAGAGAGTTACAGACATTATGCAAAAAATCTGTAACAGCTATTGTGGTGTTTTGATCTTTTCAAAATCCATGCTGGCTGTCTGTGAGCAGATTGTTTTTATTGAAAACAGCACTAAGCTTTGCCTGTACAATTGGTTAAAAATCTTACTAAACTTATGTATGGTCTGATGATACCCCTTTTCAGTGCATAAGGAAACGTATCTTCTTTGATACTACAATTTGCTGAGATATGTAATTGGTTTAACCACAATATTTCTTCATTTTTAATTACTAGACAGGGAAGGCCATCCCAATCACTTGAGGGTTTTTTTTTTTGCTATAGAATTATTTAGCTTAACTCTTGTCCTTTTACATTCTCAAATTCAAAACACTTTATGTCTTGAACAGCAGTGTATTGAGATGTCGAGCAGGTTGGTGTCTGGAATTACGGTTCCATTTGGGGAGATAAAATGTTTGTTAAGAATGTCACAAACAGTTTTTTAGTCTTGTATCAGTTGACCTTCATGTCTGACATTTATTGCTCCCCTTCTGTGTTCATACATGTTTTATAGTATTTCTTAATGAAGTTCCAGGAGGCATGGCTTACATTTGCTGTCTGTGCTACTGATTCACTATAGACTTGTTTCCTAAGATTTAGGAGTTCTGATTTGAAACTCTGCTTGACACTGGTATGTTTTTCTTTGAAGATGTGTAGTCCAGGTGTTTGTACAGTACAGCTAGGTCATCGATACTCTGTGTAAGCTAGCTGGTAGTTTTAATTTAACTCTTTTTTTTTTTTTCTCTCTCTACTGACTGAGAACTGTTTTTGTTTGAATTGGACAACAGGAATTAAAAGGCCTCAAAAGAATTCATCCCATTTATTATTTGATCCTTCCAACTGGTAGACAACATCCCAGTTCTCACTAGCTAGTGTGGTTTTTTTATGTTTGTAGTGGTTAGGCTTTATCATATTTGCTAGTTGTTGTACACACTATCTACTGGAGGTTAGATCTTTTATTCCTGTGTTTGAAGTTATCGCAGGTACAAGAGTACATGAATTCAAAAAATATTTTCTCTTATTGATACTGTTGAAGAAATGATCCAACTCCACATATGGTGAGCGGTAGATGCCTATCACTTTGTTTTATTGTGCTGTTCGTGATGCATTCATAACGTATCACAGGGCCAGTTAATTCAAGTGATCATACTCTGGAGTACTATGCAAGAATTAACAGTTGTTTTTTCCCCTTAATATGTGGATTAACACAGAGAACTACCCCGCACCATTTTTTACGCTGCCTACTGCATCTACTTGTTTCGTTCTGCTTCAGGTCATATTCAGCTTTTGCCAGAACATGTGGATTACATTCATCTATGAAGGCCTATAGCAAGCACAATTTATTCTTCTTTCAGTACACATATTTGCTGCTCTGCTTTAGGCACTGGGGGCTCATTTTGTATACACGAGAGATGTTTCACAAGGCTTGGACTGTTTTTCTTTCACGTGACTCAACCATAAGAATGCTTTGGCTCCATTCTATTGCATATACGATGAACTACTGCTTTTGCTATGTGTGGTGATGATGTTTTAGCTGCTGGTTCTGATGGCACTGTTGTTGTTGATAATACAACTGATGTCACTGTTCCTGTATCTTGGACACTTCAGACACTTTTCAGTTTAAACCTCCTGGTAATTGGCAACTCACTGTTAACCTTGTATGCAACTCGCCTAAAACATTTCGTAATCTGGTTTTTTTTTTTTTTTGCAGTTAACCTATTTCCCACAGTGTTCCTCAAAATATAATTATATGAGGGTCATTCCAAAAGCAGTGCCTTCTATTTTTGTTCATGGAAACTACATGAGATACGTAAATCACAACAGCACAGCTAACTAGTGCAATATTTCAGCTACAGACTGTCATTTTTCCACATAGTCACCATCATTCGTTACGCACTTTCGCCAACGATGGACCAGGTCCTGCATGCCGCGCTTGTAAAAATCAGAACAAGCTGAGGCTAACCATTGCCTTACACCTTTGACAGCAGCATCCGAGACTTGAAAATGTTCGCCACGTAGTCCATCTTTGAGGCTCAAAGGGATGGCAGTGTGAAGGCACTAAATTTTCCAATGAATTGTGTGGTCACAAAAATGGAGTGGGGCTCAGCATTATCATGTTGCACGTGAAAGCTGGTCTTCTTCTCTGGGCTTACCCTGGAAATTCATCTTTCAGCTTAGTCAGTGTCATCTTGTAGCATGCTGAACTGACAGTTTCTTCAGGCTCCACGACATCCAAAAAGAACCACACCCTGGCTATCCCAGAAGACTGTGCACATCACTTTGCCTGCAGACGGCTGTCTCTTGAACTTCTTCTTTGATGGAAAATTCACACGTTGCCATTCCATGAACTGTCTTTTGGATTCTGGCACATAGTGGTGACACCACATCTCATTTCCAGTGACAATGATATTCCGAAAACTGTCACCTTCAACTTCATATTGGTCTAGCAGGTCTCGACAAATTTTCATTAAATGAGTTTTTGTTCCCCTATAAGCATCTGCGGGACCCATCTCGCACAGACTTTGCGATAATTCCAACATTGTTTCCAAGGCATTACAGCTGACATTCAGCTTTGCACACAATTCTCTGGTCATTATCCGCTGATCAAGTTGATTAAGACACTCTTCATTGCAAGGGATGGCAGCTGTGCACAATTGATCAGGCCGTGGCTTGTCACGCATACCCTTTTCATCACCATGAAAATGCTGTACCCACCGCCTTACATTGCTCTGTCTATTGTATCATCTCCATACACTGGTGGATTTCAATCAGTGCAATTTCTTCAGCAGTGAGGAATTAAATCACTCTTCACTGTTTTATAAGTGCATCCAATCAGACTCCATTTTGGAACACTCCTCTACTGCATAACAACAGAACCACCTGCAAATGAAAGAAGGGTTCAAGCATTAGCACTACACCAACATCTGGCACAGACATCCAAAGTCACCTCAAAAAAAGGAGGCATTACTTTTGGTATGACCCTCATATATTTTATAGGCTAGTAACTGCTTTGCTGACATATTTACGTGAACAGAGAGAGAGAGAGAGAGAGAGAGAGAGTGTGAAGAGATGGACAGAAAGAAGAGGGAAGAGGAGATAGTCAGGATAAGGGGAGGATAGTGAAGGCACTGAGATGGGAGGAGATTGCCATAGAGAGGGGAAAGAGAAAATCCGAACAATGTGTCTGTCGAATGCTTACAAGGATAAAAGGATAGTGTGTGTGTGTGTTTCCAGGTTCTACTCCTAAACTCCTGGATCAATTTCATTCAAATTTGGCACACAAACAGCACACTTTGCAAGAATCAGCACAGGGGGGGGGGGGGGGGTTTAACACTTCCTAACTCCCACAAGAAGAAGTTCAGGCAAAGCCCTTGAGATGTAGGCTGCCCCATGCAACAGGTGTGTCGTTCTGGAATACCATCGGCCTGCTTTGCAGCAGCTACACATGTGGATAGGCAAGGTTGGGAGAAGGGATAGACAGAGGTGGGGTGGGTGGATAGAGAAAAGGGGGCAGGAGCTGATGAACAGAGAGAGAGGGGGAGGGGAAGGACAAAGGGAGAGAGAGGTGGATATGTGCAGAGGAGGAAATGCGCAGATGGAAGAGGAAGGAAGATATGGTCAGAGAGAGTGGGAGAGAAGAGACGGAGCCAGTTAGAGGATGACATGATGAAACAGACAGAAGGGGAGGAGGGGATGGATGGATAGAGGTGGAAGGAGGACATGGACAGAAAGACGGGGAGGAAGAAGTGGACAGAGAGAGAGAGACAGGGAGGAAGAGATGTGTCCAAAACATGTGTTGAACATGTAAGCAGGTATAGCCATGGGAAAAGTCTACTATATATAACCTCTAAGACACAAATAAAATGATGAACCATGAAGGCATTATCTAAATGGGATGAAACCATTACATGTGCTGTGCATGGACAGACAAACAAATGACTACAATTTCTGTAAGACTGGATGATTTATTCAAGACAAAGAGCTTCAGAAACTGAGCAAGTCAGTAACATGTTGCTCCACATATGGTCCTTATGCAGGCAGTTATTCAGCTTAGCAATGATTGATAGACTTGTGGATGTCCTGAAGAATATCATTTCAAATTATGTCCAATTGATACGTTAGAGTGTCAAAATCCGACTGATTGGAGGGCCCTGCCCATAATGTCCTCATCATTCTCAATTGGAGACAGATCCGGCAACCTAGATGGTCAAAGCAGGGTTTGATAAGCCAAAGATAAGCAGTACAAGAAACTCTCACTGTGTGCGAGTGGGCATTATTTTGCTGAAATGTATGCACAGGATGGCTTGCCACAAAGGGCAACAAAATGTGGCATAGAATATCGTCGACTTACCGCTGCACTGTAATGGTGCCACGAATGACAACCAAAGAGGTTCTGGTACAAAAAGAAATGGCGCCCCAGAACATCACTCCTCATTGTTGGGCCATATGGCAGGCGACTGTCAGATTTTTATCCCACCACTGTTCCGGGCCTCTCTAGACACATCTTCGGCCTGGAATCTTATTGACTAGAGTAGAATTGTGTTCAGCAATGAGACCCACTTTGAACTGAGTCCTGATGACCAGTGAAGACTTGTCTGAAGATGCCCTGTCTGTCACCCACCACCCACCCGAGAGCCATTTCTTTTTATACTAGGACCCCTTTGACTATCAACGCCATTCTATGCCATGTCCTGTTGCCCTTCATGGCATTTCATCCTGGGCTTACATTTCAGCAAGAAAATGCCTACCCATACACGTAGTTTCAGCTACTCGTCTTTATGTTTGCTAAACCAAATAAGGGACAGAGCTGGACCAAACATTACTCACTTCCTCAGTTTGTGAAGCTCTTGCTCTTGAATAAATCATCCAATCGTTAGCTGTCTGCTCATGTACATCACATCTACCAGTTTCCATCCAATTCAGATAATTCCTTTGTGGTGCTCTTCACAACAGGCATGCTGTATGGGTAGTACTGGCATGCCCTTAATGGGGATAGCTGAACAGAGGTGGGGGAAGAGGTAAATAGTGAGAGGGAGGCAGGATAGGGTGGATGGAGAAAGAGGGGAAGAGGAGATAAGACAGAGATAGGGGGTGATGAGATGGGCAGAGAGAGTGGAGGAGAAAACAAATACAGAGAGAGGAGAGGAGGTGTGTTGTGTGGGTATTATCAGTATGCCTTGCAGGAGCTACAACTGCCGATGAGCACAGAGAGGGGGGTGAGGATGAGATGGATAGTATGACGGGAGAGTGTGAGGTGGACAGAGAAAGGAGGGGGGAGGAGATGGACAGACAGAGGTGGGATGATGGAAAGGGAAGAGACACAGTGGAAAGAAGAGCTGGACATGGAGAGGGGTGGGGAGGAGGAGGTGTGTGCAGTAGATATGTTGCACGTATGTGAGCAATGCTGGGGGGGGGGGGGGGGGGGAGGCCTAGTTACTCATATCATTAAAACTGACCTTTTCTTCTCAGTAGTCCCAGGTGATTCCACCTGGATGAGAGCTGATAACATTTCTAATCCTGTCTATGCTGCTTAAACTTTTGCCAGTGTAAATGGCAACTCTTTTAAGGGACTGAATGATATGGTGTTCGAGCTTCTTGCACTTCCTTTCCACCTGACATCACTCCAGCACATTGTGTATAATTTTACGAGCACCACTTTGTATTATAAACCTCTCTTTTCTTTTAGGGTTTGCGGGTGTCATACTATAACCTTCTGACAGACCTAAAGTGCATGTACACTCATTTCAAAATAAGAGAAAAGAAGAAGCAACATACAACATAAAGCAAAACAAAGACGTACAGAAGGCATTTGGTCGTTGGCAGTACCGTAAAAGCAGTGGTACAAGCCCGACCTCTTTTGGTACCTCAAGCAACCATAGATCAAAACACTCCTCCATCTAAAACTGATACGACAGTGGTTGAATAATACAACAGTTTTTCGTAAAAAGTTAAGAGTTATGGCATTTCAGTTTGCTGAAACTTTTAGTATGTTGCATAGATGAAATCTTCTGAACAACTGTTACAATACTGTCTAATAGACATTTGTTTATAAAAAATTACATTTTAATAGTGAAATTTTCAACTAATGAAAATGTGAACAATTCTAAAGATTTACCATCACAAACAATATCTTCACTTTGATAAACCTCATGATTAATAAAACTGATATGTAGTTATCAAGAGCTTTCCATTCCTTTCAACTTAATTTTTTACCATGTCATCTGAAAAGGTTCTCGTATTTGGATAGCCACAAGCAGAACACATTTTTATCTAATATGGAATGTACTGGAAAGTGAAAGATACACATCTTTCTTCCATCATGTACCGCATCATTTACAAAATAGATGCAGTTGCAGGCTCATACTAGGGCTGGTAGGCAGGAGGTGGAGAAACAAAGATTGTGCCACTGATGTGTGGTTCTTTGTAAAATAGTACATGCTGTAAATGAACACAGTTCTGCTACATGGTACCCACCTTTTTTTCCCCCCAGGATTATAATTTTAGCATCAAAACTGATAGGACCAAAGCATAAGACTCACAGTAGAAATTCTCAAAAGTGATTTATTCAAAAATGTATATGTACATAAGCATCAAACATGAACAACAAATATGAAAAAAATACGGAGTACACACTCTTCTTATAATAATCTCTCCTATACACAGAACATGGTTTTAAATGAACACTTTGTATGTGATGAATGGCAAAACAAACTAACATTCCTGAAAATTATTCTCATGCATGCATATTTTATAATTTGTTCTTTTTTAACATGTTCACAGCCAAATAATTTGAACCTTCTCATTCACTCTAAGTGTACAAAACAAGGCAGCGTTTAGTTTCCTCTAGCTGCCCATGACTAGATATTTCTTGCAGTTTTCATTATTGAGATCTAACACTTTTATTGAGAAATTGACAATTAAACAGGTTTATAATGTGAAAAAAATCTATGAATGTGTGTCAATACAGTACTTTCTGTTACAAAAGTTGATACCCAAAATTAATAAAATATGGATACTTCAGAGACAGGTTGTAAGCTGCATCTTGAGTCCAAACTTTTATATTCAATATCAGAAATTATAAGATGGCTGATAACAAAATGAAACTACACAGACATCATCAGGCTTCCCAAAATTAATGTACAATGCGGCGAGGGGTGCATGTACTACAAGACCACTTTCTTTGTTATATGTGTGTGTTTCTATCAGCCTTATAATAACAAATACATTCAATTAAGTACAAGTATCATTTATGATCTCAGCACAACTCCTCGGTGCTAATTTTCATTGTGACTAGAGTTTGCATTTAAGTCTTTCTACAAATTCCTTCTCTTTCAAGTCCATTATATTTACAAGCTCACACCATGGCAGACTGCTAATAATAGTAAAATGGTCTTATGATAGTTTAGTGTATTGGATTAAAATTTATTAAACAGGAAGGTACAGTGGAAATTTAATAAAGACAACTTTCTGATAATGAAACTGTCCAATTCCATAGGCAATAGCAGTGTGATATGATAGAAGACTACATTCCACTGCAGTAATACTTTTGAATACTTAATTTTTTACATTAAAATTTAGAGGAAAGAAATGTGGAAGCAAAAGTGCAGTTACAAAAAATTTCAAACAGTGCTCTTCACCTACTATGAAATACCATGTTAATGGAAATACCAAATTGAACAATAAAGAACATTGGGGATATGCAAGCATTCACCTGTGAGTGAATTATACTCTCCACATAGGCACAGGCACACATACAGCACCCACATCCGCAGGTCTCTGGCGATGTTTTTTTACTTAAATCAGAAAAAGAACAGTAGCTCGGAAATTAATGAAATTCTCTGAATCAATGAGATGTCAAAGAGCGATTATTTGTCCTCATTTTTGTTTATTGCTTATATTCTGCACCTATGCAAGAGCTGAAGAAGTATGCATTTAACTCATGACACCAACATTTTACGAATTTATTTCTGTGTCAGTGAGAACCAGTATTAATGTTGTCAGTTTTGTTTAGGCTTATGGACACATCATAATACCTGCATGTAAGACAGATAAATAATTTTAAGCTCTGACAAATAGGAGCTCGATCAATATTTTCAAAGCACACAATAAAATGAAACATATGTAGCAATAACTGAAATTTGCACGTTTTTGGAATGGAGCTCCATCACATTTAGAACTGCATCTGATGCCTTGACACATCAGCTCAGGTAATTTCTATGTAAATATATCTCAAAACTGTCACCTTATTTCACTGTCATCCCACTCACCAAATAAGGTACATATATAAAGGCAGAATAAGCAGATCATCATGTTTCAAAATATTGTGAAAAATTGCTGTGAACTGTATCTATGATTTTGAATTCTTATGCTACAACTTACAGTGGTATCGTCCAGAATTTCATATACTGACCCAGCTAACAATGAACTCTTGAAGATATTTTTCTGGCAGTGTACAACTGCAACAACCACTTGCTATTACAACCATCAGCAGTTTGTCAACTACACTCCATTTTCTCTCCCTTTCATTCCAACTTCTGTGATGCTAAGTTTACTTCCAAACTAATTCAAGAATGGGGAGTCCATATGGTCATTTTCTATGCTTTACAATATTAAATGTTACTGAAAAGTTTACTTCAGACACACTGTTAAAAAGACATAAACAAGAAAAGCATGTAAACCTTGTTGACATTTACTGTCCAAATTATAGTGCCTAATTCTGTGTAACTGCAGTGAATTTCTGTAGTGAGCTTCAAAGTGCACAAACATGTAGCCTGTAAGGCAGATGCAACAAGAATATTAATACTGAAATGACAGAGAAAGTTGCACACTTTGGCAAAATCCCACACATCTGTAGATGTGTAATATTACTGTAGACTCACTGAGTTAATAAAAATTATGAAACCGATGTAAATGTTAATTATGGCTATGATAACTAAATTTCAGTAATTGGCTCTAATGGCTACAGTGCACTGATATTTGCTGTTATGCATTTATGAGAATGAAGCTCTTTATATGATAAAAATCCATCTCAAGATAAGTGCCACACACTAATTATTGCTTTATCAGAAAAAAGTTAAAATGAACATACAAACTATCACCTATTTCTTTAGTTATCACATTAAAAAGAAAATAAATCACTTCTAATGAAACATACTATGGTTTAGGCCTTTTAAAATATACATAGGATGAAAAATTGAGATGACTAGAACTGTGACATGATTTTTATGTACAATGGGAACATATCTTTGTCACTATGAGTCTATTAAAAACACAGCATCATTGTCTTTGGTTTAAAATTCACAAGTGGGACAGGATACATTTGATAAATATTTCTTTTTACAATAATACATTAGATGAAATGATCACATGATGCAGAAACATCAATATCTTTACACATGGTGCTAAATAGTTGAGCAAAAGCTTCCAAATAAAATACACTGCCACAACAGCCTATAAAAATATATAATAAATTATTTAAACACTAAATTCACCAAAAAAACACAAAAATAAGAGTAGTAGAAATTTACGGCTCAAACTCAACTGTACAGGATGAGTTGTACTTGTGCAAAAAAGGTTAAAAAATTATATGCTCTCCAGTGTTGTAATCCCTAACAGGTAAGCGGCAGTCTAGAGGCAATGCACATTTAGTAGAGGCCCAGATTCACATCCTCTCAAAGAGACAAGATAAAATATAGTGAAAATGTAAATTTTCAACCTCTAGGAGTCCCAAAAGCAGGACAATACAAAGTAAAAATTCCTTTTCACTGCAGCAAATACAATACTTGCAAATGTAAGTTAATGTGAAGTCAATTTTGGAAGTTTCTCACTTTGAAGTGGGCCTTTCCCTCGAACATTTGTTTGGAGACATATTTGTTCCTTAACTTTTTTGTGAGGAAGAAAAACAATTATATTGGGACCTTTGCTGTAGGACAGAATATTTGCCAATAAAATAAATAAATGAAATATGGCACTAAAGCTCAGAAATGATCTTCTCTAATCCACACTGCCGACTATATTTTAGGCAAGATATTGATGACACTTAAACAAGGATAAAATTCCTTTCTCTTAGAATGTAGGATAAAATTCCTTTTGTTCTATGGTATGAGCAATACGCCAGCAATTTTTGGAAATTTACTACTTGTGGTCAGAGTCCAATAAGTTTCATTCATTGTGTCTAAATGCACCAATCTGCAGTAGTCACACTGGCTGCATCCTGAGAAATAAAGAGAGTTGTTACCCTCAAAATGCTGTATTTGATCTCTTCTCTGTAGCCCATTCTGCACTGTGTGTGCATGTCTGTGCATTTTGCATATGAACTTGTACACACACATCAGTTTGCGATGCCAGCATTCTTTAGTTCTGCTTCTTTTCACCATTTGCCATCACAACTTCAGCTGCTTCCTTCCGCCTTAGTTGCCAATCAATTACGAGTCTCCCCGTCAACATGAAGAAGAACACCTGTAAGAATTGCTTTTTTGAACTGACATATTTATTTGTACAAACTGTTTCAATATCAGGGTACTGATGTGTCTGCAAATAATGCTGCAAAGTTATTTGGATGATGATCTTTGACCACGGGAATACCAAGAATAGATAGATTTAAGTGTGTATGACAGAAATTCATTTCAAGTGCAATGTTCCTTACATCACAAACACAAAAACTGAAACTAATAAAAGTGGTATAACCAATAAAATTACTGCACGTCATGGTCTGGTTATAACAACTCTTTCTGCTCACAATCCTGCTTACATATTGTGGGGTAGTCTTCTGCTGTTCAACTAGTCCGAATACATCCACTGATTTTCCTCGCACCCTATGAGGGACATTCAAAAAGTTCTCAGTGTAACACAGGTGGCATTCATGAGGGTACATCATCAAGATCTCTGCAATTCACAGCTCTTTAAATGGCATACTGCTTAAACTACACATGCACATAGATTATGCATGTCCCTATCTCTGTCACTGTAAAGTTTGAAACCAACATCAGCTTTCATAATGATGAGATTAAACTTTTGAACTGTGGCGCTACAGAAGAAAGAAAAAGTTAGATAGTACATAGACCAAATAAATAATGCGGTAGTATTGCATCAAACTGTGGGAAAGAGAAATTTATGGCACAACCTGCCTAAATGAAGGCATCAGTTGCCATTTTGGTAATGGAGGGAAGTATCTCTTCAATACACACACATCAAAAAAAGTTTTGCATCACTCCGGTTCCCTGAACTCCTGAAGACAGACGTTGACTGTGGATAATGTATCACAGACACAGTCCCTTTGACTGTTCAGAGATGTCACTAAACCCACCCAAAGATGTAAACAACCATGCTTGAGCATTCAACCACGAAGGAGGTACACGGCTTGTGTTGTCTGTAGTTCAACCATGCCTAGACGGTCAATACCACAGTTCGATTGCGTCCGCATTGTTACTTTGTGCCAGGAAGGGCTCTCAACAAGGGAAGTGTCCAGGTGTCTCGGAGTGAACCAAAGCGAAGTTGTTCAGACATGGAGGATCGACACAAAGAGAAGGAACTGTCGATGACATGCCATGCTCGGGCTGCTCAAGGGCTACAACACAGTGGATAACCGCTATCTACGAACTATGGCTCGGAGGAACCCTGACAGCAATGCCACGATGTTGAATAATGCTTTTTGTGCAGCCACAGGACATTGTGTTATGACTCAAACTGTGCGCAATAGGCTGCATGACGCACAACTCCACTCCCGACGTCCATGGCAAGATACATCTTTGCAACCATGACACTATGCAGCACGCTACAGATGGGTCCAACAACATTCCGAATGGACCGCTCAGGAGAGGCATCACGTTCTCTTTACCGATGAGTGTCACATATGCCTCCAACCAGACAATCATCGGCAACGTGTTTGGAGGCAAACCGGTCAAGTTGAACACCTTAGACACACTGTGCAGCAAGGTGGAGGTTCCCTGCTGTTTTGGGGTGGCATTACGTGGGGCCGACGTATGCTGCAAGGTGGTCATGGAAGGCGCTGCAACGAGTTTACGATATGTGAATGCCATCCTCCAACTGACAGTGCAGCCATATCGGCAGCATATTGACGGGGCATTAGTCTTCATGGACGACAATTTGCGTCCCCATTGTGCACATCTTGTGACTGACTTCTTTCAGGATAACGACATTGCTCAATTAGGGTGGCCATCATGTTCTACAGACATGAACCCTATCGAACATGCCAAGGATAGATTGAAAAGGGCTGTTTATGGACGATGTGACCCATCAATCACTCTTGAGAGATCTATGCCGAATCGCCATTGAGGAGTGGGACAATCTGAACCAACAGTGTCTCAATGAACTTGTGGATAGTATGCCACACTAAATGCAGGCATGCATTAATGCAAGTAGATGTGCTACTGGGTATTAGAGGTACTGGTGTGTACAGCAATTTGGACCACCACCTCTGAAGGTCTTGTTGTATGGTGGTACAACATGCAATGTGTGCTTTTCGAGAGCAATAAAAATGGCAGAAATAATGTTTATGTCGATATCTATTTCAATTTTCTGTACAGGTTCCTGAACTCTCGGAACCAAGGGGATGCAGAATATTTTTTTGATGTGTGTATTTAGTGGTTATTATATTGGAAGTTTACTTTTACACAGAATTTCTAACAGTTGTTACAGTTGTGCATTCTTTAATATAAATGTGAAAGCTTTCTGAAATGACATTTTATCGATTAATCAGTGCATCTATAACAACAGTTACATACCCCAGATCACATAAATTACAACACAAAGGAGTAAACAAAAAAACTGTCAATATGAATTTACATGCCTCAACATAAATTTAACACCTACATACAGTATTAAGTCTAAACGTACAGTCTCTCCCCTTCACTTACTTCACAAGACCACAGTTTCTTACACGTTTTGTGTCTGGCATTGCTAAGTGGTTTTGCGAAAGCATCGGCTAACATTTCTTCAGAAGGCAGAAGAGCAACATCAATAACACTGACTCAAAAAGCCTTCTCATAAAATGATACTTTATATCTACATGCTTGGATCTAGAGTTTGTCACTAGATTCTTGGCTAACTGATGGCTCCTTTATTACAACAATATACTGTAACTGATTTTGACACTGCTTGGATCTACCTCAGACATAAGTTGTCTTAACCACAGTAATTTTTGAACAGTTGATGTTAAGGCCATAAATTCAGCTTCACAGGTAGAAAGTGCAATAATTTTTTGTTTCCTACTAGACCATAAAATTAGAGAGTTTTGCATTTTTATGCATGAAGCAGTTACAGTGGGACTGTCGCTGATTTTATTTCCCCCATCTGCATCACTGAAGGCCATTATTTCTCTGTTACCATCTCTAGAAAATTATAACACGTAGTTCATGATTCCCTTTAAATATCTAAACAATCTTTTTACTGACACCCAATGAATCTTTTTAAAACAATGATTAGATCTGCTAAGGAGATTTACAGTGAAACGCGTATCAGGTCTGGAGATCTGAGATGGATATAGATTTCCTATTGCCTCTTGATAATATACATTATCACCTGATTCGACTGCTTCAAGGTCCATACTAGTGTTGATGCCGGTTTGGCTTTATCCATTCCAAATTTCTCCAGAATTTTTTTTGTATAGAAATTCTGGGAGATCCAAATTTTTCCTTTTTCATCATCCCATGTAATTGCCATGCCTAAGCATTGGCTTACCTGTCCTAAATCTTTCATCTCAAAAAATCTATTTTAAACTGATCCAAAACACTTCGGTCATTTGAGAATAATAGCATATCATCAGCATACAAAGCTATGATGATTAAATTGGTGCCATCTCTGTGAAAATAGATACATAGATCAGTGTTTGATCTGTTTAGTTTCAGTTTTCTTAATACCTCGTCAATTTTTTGATTGCAGTTCCTGGCAGCTTATTTGAGTCCATAAACAGCTTTGTTTGATCTCCATACTTCTCCAGGACTTAAAAAATTTTCTGGTGGAATGAATAACTTTCTGCATTTCCATTTCCATAGAGAGATGCAGTAGTGATGTCAACATGGTTGGTCTCCAGGTTCTCTCAAGCTGCCATAGACTCCAGGTTTTCTCAAGCTGCCATAGACAAGAGATATCTAACGGATGCATGCTTGACTACTGGTGTGTAGATTTCCTGACAGTCAACACCCTGAACTTGAGCACATTCTTTTACCACTAGGCATGTCTTAAATGTCTCTAATGTACTGCAAGTCCCAGGCTTTACTTTTAATACCCACTTAGTCTTGAGTGGTTTGTGTCACTTGGGTAGCTCTACTTCTTCAAATGTTTTATTACAAACTAGAGATGAAAATTCTTTCTTCGTTGCTTTTTCCATTCTTCATTATTTGTCCCCCTCCAATGTCTTCACTTGAAAGTCATTCTTTCAAATAGTAAGAAACATAATCAGACCATGTCTTGGGCTTTGATTCTCTATTGTACCTTCAACATGTAACCTCTTGAACTATGTTTTGATTTTCATGACCTTCATCTTGAGCTTCAGTTTCTATTGAATCACTGTCAAAGCCATAAAAAGATTCATTATCATTTTCTACTGATTTGACTTCTCTTTCAGTTTGTAAATTAATGGTGTCCAGAAGAACTGCTTCTTGTTCCAATCCTAAGGCATCTGTGGTCTTAGGTTCCGCTGTCTTTGAGCTTGAAAAATTCTCATCCTTAAGGAATTTTACATCCCTGCTGACAGTTATCTGGCAGGTCTCCCCATTGATGAATCGATAGCCTTCGGTTGCCTGACAGTAGTCTACAAATGTACACTTTTGTGACTTCTTATCACATCACTTTTTAGCATGTAATTTCTGATGTTTCAAATAATTCAGTGCAAATCAATTGGGTGCAGCACTGTAATACGGTAGGTACAGATGTTAAACTTTCACCCACAGTAACAATATCTTACTGAACAGTACAGACATATTTTATGGTAGAGACACTATTGATATTACAGTTTTGTGGAATATTTTTTGTGTGTTAGTGTTTCTTTTCTTTTTTTCCCATGTTCTGTTACTGTTTTAATGTTGAACAACATTTCAGACAGTATTTCCAGCTGAAAGTTAAAAGTTGCACTGTACTGCTTTCTGATGTCATAGGCCAATAAAAGTGTTCCTCTGATAATTACACCTATTTTGCATTCTGACCTTGCTTCCCGTCCTATGGGAGACAGATTAGTGAGGTTCTGATATACATGATCATGATGTATTGCTTTCACAAGAAAACAATGTTGCAAGAGCTATACTGCTTGATGTTAACGTGCCATTCTCTTGAGCTCAACACCTCTCATCATGCGGGATGCTGACTCAGTTTTTCAGATGGATTGAGAGGACATAGAGACTTGCATGGGGCAAAGTTGCATGTTTGCGAGCCTGGAGTCAGTCTTCCAAACATACTGGAGTTAGTGCAAGGGGCATAACAGCATGTTTGTGGAACAGTAGTCACCAGACGCTATCCTTAGTAAGTGCAGCAACGAAGTGCAAAACCATTTTACATTATAAGTAATTATCTGGAGAAAACTGTTTGCAAACCAAAGAACACTGTATAATAGGGACCAACCAAATGAGGCAGTGCAGTTGTTAGCACACTTACCTCATGTTTGAGGGAATAGAGTTTGTTCTGTATGGCTATCCTGATTTAGGTTTTCTATGGTTTTCCTAAATCATTTCAGGCAAATTTCAGAATGGTTTCTTCATAAAGGCCACAACTAACATCTTTTTCTGTCTTTATAGAAGCTTATTCGCTAAACACATTCTCTGAAAATTATTTTGAGAGGTTAGTTCACGAGCCCACGAGAATAGTAAATGGTTGTGAAAACACACTTGACCTCTTAGCGACAAATAATCCTGAGTTAATAACGAGCATCAAAACGAATACAAGGATTAGTGAACACAGGGTTGACGTAGTGAGTCTGAATATTCTAACCCCCAAATTTTTCAAAAATAAACAAAAAATATACCTATTCCAAAAATCAGATAAAAATTCACTTGATGCCTTCCTGAGAGACAATCTCCACTCCTTCCAAATTAATAAGTGTAGACCAGATATGGCTTGAATTCAGAGAAATAGTATCAGCAGCAATTGAGAGATTTATACCAAATAAATTAACAAACAATGGAGCTGATCCTCCTTGGTACACAAAACAGGTCAGAACACTGTTGCAGAAACAACGAAACAAACATACATAATTTAAAGAGATGCAAAATCCCCCAGATTGGTGATCTTTTACAGAAGATCGAAATTCAGTGCAGACTTCAATGTGAGATGCTTATAACAGTTTCCACAACGGAACTTTGTCTCGAAACCTGACAGAAAATCCAAACAAATTCTGGCCATATGTGAAGTATTTTAGCGGCAAGAAACAGTCGATGCCTTCTCTGCGAGATAGAAATGGAGATACAATTGAAGACAGTGCTGCCAAAGCAGAGTTACTAAACACAGCCTTCCGAAATGCCTTCACTAAAGAAGACAAAGTAAATATTCCAGAATTCGAATCAAGAACAACTGCCGACATGAGTAACATAGAAGTAGATAACCTCGGAGTAGTGAAGCACCTTAAATCACTTAATAAAAGCAAGTCTTCTGGTCCAGACTATATACCAATTAGGTTCCTTTCAGAGTATGCTGATGCATTAGCTCCATAATTGACAATCATATACAACCATTCGCTCGACAAAAGAGACTGGAAAGTTGCACAGGTCACACCAATATTCAAGAAAGGTAGTAGGAGAAATCCACTTAATTACAGGCCCATATCATTAATATACTGCGTGAAGAGTTTGACAGAGCACTGAAAGATCTGAGTCGAAACGAGGCCCCAGGAGTAGATGACATTCCATTAGAACTACTGACAGCCTTGGGAGAGCCAGTCCTGACAAAACTCTACCATCTGGTGAGCAAGATGTATGACACAGGCGAAATACCCTCAGATTTCAAGAAGAATATAATAATTCCAATCCCAAAGAAAGCAGGTGTTGACAGATGTGAAAATTACCGAACAATTAGTTTAATAAGTCACAGCTGCAAAATACTAACACGAATTCTTTACAGACGAATGGAAAAACTGGTAGAAGCCAACCTTGGGGAAGATCAGTTTGGATTCCGTAGAAATACTGGAACACGTGAGGCAATACTGACTCTATGACTTATCTTAGAAGAAACATTAAGGAAAGGCAAACCTACATTTCTAGCATTTGTAGACTTAGAGAAAGCTTTTGACATTGTTGACTGGAATACTCTCTTTCAAATTCTGAAAGTGACAGGGGTAAAATACAGGGAGCAAAAGGCTATTTACAATTTGTACACAAACCAGATGGCAGTTACAAGAGTTGAGGGGCATGAAAGGGAAGCAGTGGTTGGGAAGGGAGTGAGACAGGGTTGTAGCCTTTCCCCTATGTTATTCAATCTGTATATTGAGCAAGCAGTGAAGGAAATAAAAGAAAAATTCGGAGTAGGTATTAAAACCCATGGAGAAGAAATAAAAACTTTGAGGTTTGCCAATGACATTGTAATTCTGTCACAGACAGTACAGGACTTGGAAGAGCAGGTGAACGGAATGGATAATGTCTTGAAAGGAGGATATAAGATGAACATCAACAAAAGCAAAATGAGGATAATGGAATGTAGTCGAATTAAGTCGGGTGATGCTGAGGGAATTAGATTAGGAAATGAGACACTTGAAGTAGTAAAGGAGTTTTGCTATTTGGGGAGCAAAATAACTTATGATTGTCGAAGTAGAGAGGATATAAAATGTTGACTGGCAATGGCAAGGAAAGCGTTTCTGAAGAAGAGAAATTTGTTAACACTGAGTAGAGATTTAAGTGTTTGGAAGTCATTTCTGAAAGTATTTGTATGGAGTGTAGCCATGTATGGAAGTGAAACATGGACGATAAATAGTTTGGACAAGAAGAGAAAAGAAGCTTTCAAAATGTGGTGCTACAGAAGAAAGCTGAAGATTAGATGGGTAGATCACATAACTAATGAGGAGGTATTGAATAGAATTGGGGAGAAGAGGAGTCTGTGGCACAACTTGACTAGAAGAAGGGATCGGTTGGTAGGACATGTTCTGAGGCATCAAGGGATCACCAATTTAGTATTGGAGGGCTGCGTGGAGGGTAAAAATCGTAGAGGGAGACCACGAGATGAATACACTAAGCAGATTCAGAGGGATGTAGGTACTGGGAGATGAAGAAGCTTGCACAGGATAGAGTAGCATGGAGAGCTGCATCAAACCAGTCTCAGGACTGAAGATCATAACAACAACAACATCATTAACATTAATAGGCAGCAGGATTCTGGAACATATATTGTGTTTGAACATTATGAATTACCTCGAAGAAAATGGTCTATTGACACACAGTCAACATGGGTTTAGAAAACACTGTTTTTGTGAAACACAACTAATTGAAGTGTTGAGTGCTACTGACAAGGGATTTCATGTCGATTCTATACTTCTGGATTTCCAGAAAGCTTTTGACACTGTACCATCAAGCGGCTTATGAAATATCGTTGTGACTGGATAGCTGACTTCCTGTCAGAGAGGTCACAGTTCATAGTAACTGACGGAAAGTCATCGAGTAAAACAGAAGTGATTTTTGGCATTCCCCAAGGTAGTGCAATAGGCCCTTTGCTGTTCCTTATCTATATAAACAATTTGGGAGACAATCTGAGCAGCTGTCTTAGGTTGTTTGCAGATGACGCTGTCATTTATCGACTAATACAGTCATCAGAAGATCAAAACAAACTGCAGAACGATTTAGAAAGATATCTGAATGGTGCGAAAATTGGAAGTTGACCCTAAATAAAGAAAAGTGTGAGGTCATCCATATGAGTGCTAAAAGGAATCCATTAAATTTCAGTTACACAATAAATCAGTCAAATATAATGGCTGTAAACTCAACTAAATACCTAGGAATTACAATTACAAACAAATTAAATCGGAATGAACACATAGAAAATGTTGTGGGGAAAACTAACCAAAGACTGCGTTTTATTGGCAGGACACTTAGAAAATGTAACAGACCTACTAAGGAGACTGCCTACATACACTTGCCCATCCTCTTTTAGAATTCTGCTGCACGGTGTGGGATCCTTACCAGATAGGACTGACAGAATACATCGAAAAAGTTCAAAGAAGGGCAGCATGTTTTGTACTATCACAAAATATGGGAGAGAGTGTCACAGAAATGATACAGGATTTTGGCTGGACTTCATTAAAGTAAAGGTGCTTTTCGTTGTGATGGAATCTTCTCACGAAATTCCATCACCAACTGTCTCCTACGAATGCAGAAATATTTTGTTGACACTAACCTGCATAAGGAGAAACAATCACCATGATAAAATAAGGGAAATCAGAGCTTGTATGGAAAGATACAGGTGTTTGTTCTTTCCGCACACTATATGAGATTGGAATAATGGAGAATTTTGAAGGTTGTTCGATGAACCCTCTGCCATGCACTTAAATGTGATTTGCAGAGTATCCATGTAGATGTAGATGTATTTATCTATTCAGTTTGTGTGTTTGCTCCTTCCATCTGTGCCAAAACTGAAAAGTTTCCTTAATCAATGCCAAAACCCAGTGCCGCATATTGTTCTGTGTTGTTGCCTGGCTCACAGAATCCTCTCAAATGGCCTTACCATGAAATTATCCATCTCCAGCTGCAACCATCCCTTCCACAATTACCCCCATCTGTTCAGTCTACCAGTCCTTAGTCCTCACCAACCTAGCCCTGCATAACCCTGCAAATCTGGCCCAAACGTCCTCTCCATCCATAAAATTCTCATGCTTTACAATCTTGTATCCCACATCTTGCCCTCCAGGAACTAGAACGGTATGCACAACGGCACCTCAAAACACTCTCCACGACTGTTGACCTCCCACTCCCGCCTTTGGCTTACCACTACCCACGACTGCTATAACAGGCTCCAAATCTCCCCCACACGCCCGATAGCTGATAAACCCTGTCTCGCAGACGTATTAATCTTACCACACCCTCAAAAACTCCCTCCTACCGCCATACAGGATCCAGAACCTAAACAGACCCAAAATGCAGCCATTAACCTTTCCTCCAAATGCCTTAGTATCATTTCTTCCCAAATGCCTTACCCCCCCCCCCCAAATTTCAATCATGCTGGACTTGTTAAAGATCCCCTCTCCTTCCTCCTGGCCTCTCCTTCCTCCTGGCCCTACAGTGGAAACACATTTCTGCCACCAATCCTTCAAATCTGACTCAACCCAAAACCAATGCTGAACCTTTGACTCAGTTCACTCCTCCATCCAACTGTGATGAACCTGCCCTGCCCCCAAATTACCCTCTGTTAATATTTCAGAATTTCTTAACCTCAAACCTTGCCTTACCGTCATTCCCCAAATTCCTCAACATGGAAGCTAACCTTACATCAACAAAAAGAACTGCAAACCATCACCTAAAATCTGATCCTGACCTTATAATTCCACCTGCTGACAATGGCTCCACCACTGTGGTTTTGAACTGCTGGGATTACCCAAAGAGAGGACTGTGGCAGCTGTCATATTCGCCCACCTATAACCTGGCCACAATGACCCCATTCCACGAATCCAATAGGATGTCCAATATCTCTTCAAGAACCTCTCCCCAGAGTCAAAGTCTATAAACCCACCCAAGATGCCCCATTGCAGCTGGTTATGAGACACGAAGAGTTCCCTCCACCCACTCTTCACAGTCCTTGTTCCTTTACCACACACTGCCCTGCTCATCACTATTGATATCATCTCCCTTTACCCTGCCGCTACTGGACACTACCTCTCCCCGATGCCCAACTGGTTTCAAACCTGAAACCTTCTTCCTGGTCACCACGACAAACTACATCCTCAACCACAATTATTTCAGCTTTGGAGGCATCACCTGCAAACAAATCTGCGGTACAGCAATGGGCGTGAGCATGGCACCATCCTATGCCATACTACTAAGGGGCATCTAGAGGAATCCTTCCCAACCACACAGAATTCCAAACCTCACCTGGTTCAGGTTCATTGATGACATCTTTGTGATCTGGATCAAGGGTAAGGATACCCTATCCACATTTCTCCAGAATATCAACACTTTCTCCCCCATTTGCCTCACCAGGTCTCCTCAAGCCAACAAGCCACCTGCATTCAATGTTGATATCCACTTCAAAGATGGCTACATCAGTATCTCCATCCATATCAAACCTACCAACCACCAACAATACCTCCACTTTGATAGCTGCCACCCATACCACACCAAAAAGCCCCTTCCATTCAGCCTAGCCACCTGTGGTCATCATATCTGTAGTAACGAGCAGACCCTCTCCAAATACACCAAGGATCTCACTAAGACCTTCACAGACCAAAATTACCCTCCCTACCTCGTATGAAAACAGATCTCTTGTGCCTTATCCTTTCAGTCATCCACTAACTCCCAGAGTCCCACTATCGGCCCACAGAGCATTCCCCTCATGACTCAGTACCACCCAGGACTGGAGCAACTCAATCACATTCTCTGTCAACCTCTCATCGTGCCCTGAAATGAGGAATATCCTACCCACTATTCTTCCCACCCATCCCATACTGGTATTCGACCTCCCACCGAACCTACACTATATCCTCGTCCATCTCTACCCCACTTCTGCTCCCAATCTCTTGCCTCATGGCTGATACCCCTGTAATAGAACTGGATGCAAGATCTGTCCCAAACATCTTCCCATCACCACCTACTCCAGCCCAGTCACAAGAACCATCATTTCATCAAAGCCAAGACTACCTACAAAAGTAGTCATCTGATCTACAAGCTAAGGCTAAGCTGCAACCACTGTTCTGCATTCAACATGGGCATGACAACCAACAACCTGTCTGTCTGTATGAAAGGCCAGGGACAAACTACAGCCAAGAGACAGCTAGACCACCCAGTTGCTGATCATCCTGTGCAACATGATGTTCTTCACCTCACTGACTGCTTCATAGCCTGTGCCATATGAATCTCTCCTACCAACATCAGCTCTTCAGAACTGCATGGGTGGGAACTCTCCCTGCAATATATCTTATGTTCTCGTACACACCCTGACCTCAAACTTTATTAGTCCCTGTACTTCACCCACTGATCCCCATCCCTGCTCCCATTCCACCACTACACAGCCTTCTATTCAACCAATGCACCCAGTCTCTTTTTTCACCTACTCCTCCCAGTGGCTAGAGACAGTGGTCGTGTGTGTAAGTTTTGCTTGTGTGAATGTGTATGCATGCTCTATTTTAGAAGAAGGCCTTTTGGTTTGGCTGAAAGCTTATTTGTTTACTAATCTTTTTGTTGTGCCTGTCTACGACTCAACATCTCCTCTGTATGGTAAGTTACAAACTATCCTTTTCATAATATTCTCATTATGTATACTTTGAGTAATTTATAATTATTGTATTATGATGACAAATCATATATCACTGCGAGATGATTTCTGAATGAATACATAAATAAATTTACAGTTTTCTGCACAAGTGTGAAAGTCACTGATTTCACAAGCTGCATGAATGACAAATTATCAACTGCTTACACTGGAAGCATCTTTTGGTGATTATAATCTGGAACGTAATTGCTACTACTTCGGCATCTGTTTTACCAAAGAACTTACTTGTTAGGGCTCTCAATTAGGTGCAGTCATTCTGAGGTGAGACAGCCAACATATATTTGTACCCAAGTCATTCACTTGGAATTGATCTATCTGATTTATTTTGCCATTCTGCAAATATATTTTTCTTCTCTTTCCAGTGTGCTTCCTTACACAAATCCCTGTCATATCTCTACATAATACCCTCTCCTTCTATCTACATTCTATAAGTGTGAGCTAAGAATGGAGGAAAGAGCAGCGAGATTCTATCCTCTCCTTCTATCTATTTTCTACAGGTGTGAGTTAAGAATGAAGGAGTTGACATGGAAGAAATTGAAATTCTAGTATTGTGTTTAACTTCTGACAGAGGATGAAAACATTAAAACTCAAACAAAGCAATGTGATAATGGAATGCTACTGCAATTATTTGAACTATGGGGACTCAGGAACTCAGGTTATTCAATCTCCAACACAAATCTTAGGATGTAGGCAACCGGCCACTTCACTTATAGCAGGGTGATTTCATCTCAAATCATACAGGACATATCAACTCGTGGTCATGAATTTCTATGGAAAAAATATGTATTAGACCTCAAATCCTAAGTGTTAAGAAATAAAGTATTTTCAATTTACTTTAAGTTTCGAAAGTGGTATAGCCCTTTGAAAAATGTGCATTTTGTGTATAACTCTTAAAACAGTAGAAACAAAAAAATATACCTAATAAACCCAAAGTACTGGAAACCTGGCGGATGTTTTGCATTAAAGCTCCCTCTCAGCGTGTTGAAATTTAGTTGACACATGCACACTTATGGGCTTCCTATAACTTACAAATTTATGACAAAAAAAAAATGAAATTTAAGTTAATTTTTCCACTTAAAAACTTTTTTTTCTAATTTGGAAAAGTCACAGAACACTATTTTTTCTGTCATATTACCAGGTACTACTGATGTAATTATAAACAGTATCTTCTCTGCTCCAGCTATCTGTATTATGTAACTATTTATTACTAAAAATGTAAAAAAATTTCATTTTTACGAATTACTTACTGGAAAACTCCCATCCGAAAACTTTTGAGAATTACACAGAATATTGTTTGGTTAATACGTTACTGGTCAGTGCAAAAACAGTGGACAATATTTTCCTGCGTAGTGTGTTAAAAAATTTTCAACATTCTGCATATTTCGCATCACTGAATTCCTAGTGTAAAATGTGCATGTTGACAACATTGTTTCCAGTGCTCTTCTGTTTACAACAAACACGTGTGAGCTTGCACATAAACCATTCTGCATCGAGTGTTGTGTTTGGTTTGAACTTTTTGTTAGATACAATGTCGAAATACAGTAGCGAAAGAGCAAGGTGTGGGGAATACGAAAGGAGACACAAGAGAGTGGTGTTTACGAAAAGTGAAAAACACTTCACAGTTGTTGGAAATCTGTCAGTGGTATTGCAGAAATATCTGGTTCTCAAGTAACAGTATTAACATCACATCCATTGTGCAGCAATTGCTACACTCACTACAAGAAGAAATTTAGTGACAACCCACATGAACGATCACCATCACTCCAATGTGAAACTGAAGAAAACAGTGCAGATGTTTATATTCCTGGGTTTGAATTACTGATGCATTGAATGTTAGCATTTCTGCTGTAGCCCCTACTATATCCCCCCTTTTATCCAGCAAAGATAAGAATCACAACAGTATGTAAAAAGGAAAGTGGAAGAAATTGAAACAAGTTTTACACAAGCAACATCTTCAAAACTTTGTGAATGAAAATGCACTTGATGCAGAACCTGAAGATGAAATGTGACGTGTGGTTTCAAAATCTTAATACTGCAATCTCAGCAGCCACCTATACTGAGGAGGTACAGTTACTGACACTGGTACCAGGTAGCTATTCTAAGCTGCAGGTACAGGAATACAGACCCACTTCCTCACATTGTTTTATTTAAAAAGCTCATAAAATGTTGTTGTTGTTGTTGTGGTCTTCAGTGCTGAGACTGGTTTGATGCAACTCTCCATGCTACTCTATCCTGTGCAAGCTTCTTTGTCTCCCAGTACCTACTGCAACCTACATCCTTCTGAATCTGCTTAGTGTATTCATCTCTTGGTCTCCCTCTACGATTTTTACCCTCCATGCTGCCCTCCAATGCTAAATTTGTGATCCCTTGATGCCTCAGAACATGTCCTACCAACCGGTCCCTTCTTCTTGTCAAGTTGTGCCACAAACTCCTCTTCTCCCCAAGTCTATTAAATACCTCCAAATTAGTTATGTGATCTACCTATCTAATCTTCAGCATTCTTCTGTAGCACAACATTTTGAAAGCTTCTATTCTCTTCTTGTCCAAACTATTTATCGTCCATGTTTCACTTCCATACATGGCTACACTCCATATAAATACCGTATTTACTCGAATCTAAGCCGCACTTTTTCCGCTTTTTGTAATCCAAAAAACCGCCTGCGGCTTAGAATCGAGTGCAAAGTAAGCGGAAGTTCTGAAAAATGTTGGTAGGTGCCGCCACAACCAACTTCTGCAATCGAATATATGTAGCGCTACAACAGGCATGTTTTGCAGGCGCAAAGATAAATACTGGCGCCAAAACCTCTTCGTCAGTAAATAAATTTAAAAAAAAGGTGGAAAACGAGCTTTTTTCTCCGCCCCGAGTTTTGACCACTGCACTTTCATACATTATCCAACGAAGTAAATAGAAATTTCGTATTGTTCATCTTCTAGCAGCAGTTCAATGTACTACGAAAATCCGACTGGCAAGACTGTTTGGGATGTTTGCCAATATGGGAAACTCTACGTCCTGAATTTTTTCCTACCTGTGAGAAGAGTTGGTTGCTACTAGAAACTTTTATGAATTGTGAATCACATGTAGTATTCTCTTCACCATAAGAATAATACGAATATAAACATTTTGCCATGTATTCTTTCGTGTTTTCTGCTGTCTCATTTAAATCCTGTCTGCCTAATAAACTACGAAACTAGAGCGAGACAACAGCAAACGCGGAAGAATACACATATCATGTCATGTTTATATTCGTATTATTCTTATGCCTAATAGTGATACAATCAGAAATGAAGCACGGCAATTGACTAGATTTTTAAATCTAAGATGACTAATTTCTGCGCAGAATATAATGTACTAAAGAGGCGTCTGCAAAGATTTTCAAACGGAGAAAAATGTTCGCTAAACTCTCGTTCAGAACATCTTCCATCATATGCAGTCTATTATTTGGTTCTTGTTGATCATTATCAAAGAAAGCAGCAGTGTAAGTAACCGCGCACAAGAGCAAGCCATGCCGCGAGCGGCGACAGGCCGTAAACACTCATTATCAGAATGCGACGAACAATGCATGACACAGTACAGTAATGCATTTTCAGTTTAGAGTGACGTAAACACATAACGGCACTTATCAGATCAAAGAAAAATAAGCAATCAATTCAAACCAGACGAAGCACGTGAAAAAGGAAGCGTACCCGTATAAATACTGACGGAGCGCCTGACGCATAGCAATGGCTACCTGGTTAAGCTTAACTGCTAAGCTTACGGCTCGAACCAAACTACTGTAGCTGTATCGTCATTCATTCGACCTAAATTGTGTCTCGTATTATAATGGACCAACTTTGTTTCGATTTGGAGGTGCGGCCTAAAACTTTTATCTCCCCTTGAATTTCGAGTCTCAATTTTCAGGTGCGGCTTAGAATCGGGAAAATTTTTTTCCTTGATTTCGACCCTCATTTTTCAGGTGCGGCTTAGATTCGAGTAAATACGGTACTTTCAGAAACAACTTCCTGACACTTAAATCTATACTTAATGTTAACAAATTTCTCTTCTTCAGAAGCACTTTCCTTGCCATTGCCAGTCTACATTTTATATCCTCCCTACGTCATAAAATAAAGAATGAGAAAGGTATTTGGGAATGCCCACAGTCATCCGTTGCAAGATGATGTGCTTATGTTGTTCTGGAATATTACTTAAGTGATGAGAAAGATTGTAGCAGACAAAATACTAACTAGGCTGGTATTATCTCTGTTAGTGAAAATGGTGAAAAAGTTAAAAAGGTAAAAAGATGTATGACAAGATCAATAAGAGAAGCATATCTCCTAATGCAAAAGGAGAACCCAAATTTAAAAATTGGTCTCACAAAATTCTACTCTTTACAACTAAAACGTATAAAATGCCAGCCAGTGAAGGAAGCATGCACTAGTATTTATTGCACTAATTTGAAACTTTTTTGTTACGCCATAAGCTGCATCATAAGAAAGAAGTACACAGAGATTGACCTAATGCTTTTGTGTACATGGCAAGAGCTGCAAGATAAATGTTGATTGCAGGAGTGTGCAATGTGTCCTGGTGCTGGAGTGATGACTGTTGAAGCATTTATACCTTCACAATACTGACAGAGATGAAATCTATGCATTGTGGGAAGGAGGAGAGTTGGTGAAGAAGACAGTACAGCCAGAGAAGTTTGTTGCAGAGGTTGGGCAGTGGGTCATGAAGGAATATCCGGAGGATTCAGAGACAGGCCATAGCAGAAGTAAAATCAGCCACATCCCAGAATACTGACACATTAGTTCTTCATTTTGACTTTGCTGAGTACTGGTCTGTTGCTTTGCAGAACAAACTTCAAAGTTACCACTGGCACACATCACAGTTATCAATATTCACATGTGTTGCTCACTTGCTTGTAACATCACACTGTTTTGCTATTGTCAGTGATGATCTCATTCCTGACAGTGCTCATGCATGCTACACTGTCAGCATGATAGTTGATGACATACGTATGTGACTGATGGTGCAGCATCTCATTTCAGAAACTGCTTTCAGCTTTATGAGTTTGGTCAACACTGTAGTACAGGAATCAGGATGAAAAAAAAATTGGTTTTCTCAGAAACAGGTCATGGAAAAAGTGCATATAAAGGGACAGGAGATCTCTGTAAACATCTTACAACAAGATTTAATCTCCAGAATTAAGCTGTTGATGCTGCAAGAGATGCTACTGGACTTCTACACACCATATCAACATTAGTAACAAACATGAAACTCTTAATTCTCAATGAAAGTGCATTAAGGGAATTCTGTTTAAAAAAGAAAGAAGAGTGGTCCGCTATGAAGCCTGTGGTAGGAATTCGATCAAGTCACTACTGGGCTGCATCCCACAGTGGCACACACATTGTAAGAACGCTTCTCCACGAGATGCAGCCTGTTACTGTGTATGACAGGCACAGGCCACAGAATACATTAGAAGACTTTGTAGCGAGCCACTTCATTTCTTGTGTGTATGACAATCAGTGGTGGGCGGGACAGATAAATTGCAAGATACAACTGTCTCCTTTATGACACTTCATGGTCCTGCTAATCCTTTCAAATGGCCATCATCAAAAGATCTCTGTGCAGTTCCCATGTCCCTAGTACTGCTCTTGTGGTGTCACCGCCAGACACCACACTTGCTAGGTGGTAGCCTTTAAATCGGCCGCGGTCCGTTAGTATACGTCGGACCCGCGTGTCGCCACTGTCAGTGATTGCAGACCGAGCGCCACCACACGGCAGGTCTAGAGAGACTTACTAGCACTCGCCCCAGTTGTACAGCGACGTTCATAGCAATGGTTCACTGACAATTACGCTCTCATTTGCCGAGACAATAGTTAGCATAGCCTTCAGCTACGTCATTTGCTACGACCTAGCGAGGCGCCATAGCATTTGATAATATTGTGAAGCCTGTACAGTAACGAGAGATGTTCTACAATTGTGGATTAAAGTTAAGTATTACATCCACTACGTACTTTATTTGCTACTATACATTCCCTTAACTGTTCCAGACCTCACGCCAGTCTGCGTGAGCTTAAAGACGTGCATTTCGGCCTCCTCTAGCAACACGGTGTTGGCTCTTCTGCCAACATTTCAGCTCTTGTTGGATCACCCCTGTCCGAGTGCAAATTCAGCTCAGCTACACAAGTTCAATGAGAAGCAGATGAAAAAAACAAACAAACCCTTTTCAACAGTGTAGTGTTGAATCATGACAGAAGACAATAATAATTTGTGAATAATATCATGAAAGGAAAGAAAGGGTGTAAATATTCTGTATCTCATTTTTGTTATAAAATGCTTTCGAACAAAATTATGTGCTGTTTTCCCACTCACTTATAATTCTCTAAAGTAATTATTTTGAATCAGACTTACCAGTTTTGCATGACATTTACTTAAAATCAGCGAGCAATTTAATTGTTTAAGTGTCAATGATTTTTTGACCTTGAGGGTAGAGTTAGGTCTACCTAACAAATTTCTCACATTTTGTACAGATAAGTAATGGCCACTCTGATTGTACATTCCCAAAGTACAATGTCCAAATAATGTACTACGAAATTTTGGAGAAAATAATTTCTAAATAACCAAAAAATTTCAGACTATTTCATATTTATGTACAAATATTTTGAGAGTTTAAGAAATTCATGCATTAATGTCATAGCATCCTGTGACTATTCATATTTTCAAAACATAATTTTGAAATTTGCAAGAAGTTACAAATTTTCATAGTTTTTTTTAAAAAAAGAAAAAAAAAAAAAGGAAAAGAAAGAATACTCAGAAGTGCGTACGATTAATCATGTCTCAGAATATTGGGAACAAAGTATTTATAGAAAATAAATTCAGATCTCTGTCACTTTTGATTTCTTTATTACAATTTTTCAATTTTCCGTTTCATTATGTCATTTTCACAAATACTCTCATTTACAGAGGTCTGTAACAATTTAACAAATCATCAGAAAATAAAAATATTGTAGTTTTCGAGGGGTATCATGTGGAACTTCAACATATATCCTTCTCAGCAAACTTTGAGATAGTGATGTAATACATTCATTCTTGACCTGTATGATTTGAAGTGAAATCGCCCCGCTGAAGATTTTCCTCGCAGTGCATAGGAAAGAATAATTAAATGTGACCAACAAAACTAGAAAAGGTGGTGAACATGATCTAATCAGTTTCAAATATGGTGGAAACACCTATGAATTAAATGATATCTAAAGCGTAGTGACCTTAATGATGGTTGTGATATTATATAAGGGGCTTCCAAAAAGAAACGAGCCGGAGGCATAATTGCAGAAATCAGTACCTGTATGTCAGAAGTATTGGCCCTGGCTGTTGACACACTTGTCCCACAGTGACACAAGGCGGTGAATGGCTGTCTCATAAAATTCCCGGGGCTGCAATGTTAACCAGTTCCGCACGTACAGCTGGACGTCGTCGTGCGAGGTGAATCGTTTGCCCCCTCAGAGCCTTTTTAAGGGGACCAAAAATTGCCCTCTTCTGATTCACTTCCTGCAGCACGGGACAACAGTGAATGCCCAGCGTTACTTGCAATCCTTGACCACCCTTCGCCAAGCGATCAAATCAAAACGACCAGGCAATCTCACCCGTGGGGTCATTCTGCTCCATGACAATGCAAAGCCTCATACGGCCAACGCAGTCATGGCACTCCTACAGAAATTGAAATGGGAGGTTCTCGGCCACCCTTCATACAGTCCGGACCTCTTTCCCTGTGATTACGCCATTGTTGGTCCCCTTAAAAAGGCTCTGAGGGGAAATGATTCACCTCGGATGACGACATCCAGCTGTACGTACGGAACTGGTTAGCATTGGAGCCCTGGGAATTTTATGAGCCAGTCGTTCACCACCTTGTGTCACAATGGGACAAGTGTCTCAACAGCCAGGGTCAATACTTCTAACATACAGGTGTTAGTTTCTGTAATTATGCCTCCGACTTGTTTCTTTTTGAATGCCCCTTATATTTACAAGAATGCACTCAAAAGGGATGACAAAAGAGGGGAAAGAGTGTTAAGTTTTTATACTTCATCTTCACAATAATCAATGGAAATAATAATAATTGAAAGTCTCGGAAAATAGATGTCTTAGCCACCAGTATAAAGCAACCCTCACACATTCAGTATTATTGATGTAATAATATTGTGTCGGCACATTGCACGAAAGTATGAGGCTAAGAATGGCACAATATTACTGCACAGTATTTATGTCTAGGACATGTCAGAACTCTGTCTTCATGGTAAACACATCAACGCTCAACAATGTATGTTGTTGTTTTTGTATTTGAAGGGTATGGGCGCTCAATGGTGACGTTATCACTGCCCTTACATAATTAAAAGAAACAAATGTGGATAAAATAGGAAAAAACATGGGTGAGCCAGTCACCCTATTAACACATTAAGAATATCTCCATAAAATTTTAGGAAACAAGACGGATGTATCACAGAATCTTAGAGCTCTAACCACACTCGCTCAAAAGTCACTTAAAATAGATGGCAGATCTGTTGACTTATGTGCCACTGCCCTCTGAACCAAAAATAAAACACAGTCTAATAAAATGTGGTGCACAGTGACATGTATCCCATGAGCATCACACATAGGAGAGTCCTCTGCTGGGAAAATGAGTAAGAGAACTTCATCCAACCTGCGTGGCTGGAAAGAGGTACGTCCAGCTGCGCTGTGCACTTTATTAGATGCAGCTTATTGTCTGTCACTTCCAGCCACTCTTCCTCCCTTAAATGCATAACAGTGTACCTCAACAGTGAGGCAATAGCATGGAGGGGAAGTCACAATGAACTAACTGAGGATCACAACACCCCTGCTGGGCTGTTACATCCCCCCCTTTGATTCCACGCAATACTCCTGTGCCCTGGCAACCGGCAAAAGGACACCTCCTTCCTCAGTCTCTGAAGTCATAGGAGGACATCATGGATATTCTAGACTACTGTATCTGCTGGATACAAATGTTGTAGAGAGTAAAGAGCACTCAGTGAATCACAACAGATAAGGAATTTAGCACTTGTAACACATCTCATCTACTCCAGTGACTTAACGATCGCATACAATTCTATGTCAAATACAGTAAACTCATGAGGCAACTGGGTCTCAAGGACATGAGCAGGAAAACAACAGAACAACCAACAAAATCTCCCTGTTTGGACCCATCCGTGACTACAGCTACATAGTTGTGGTGCTCACTTAAACTGTAGGAAAATAACATATTAAAATCTGTACTGCGCTAAATCTAAAATCACTCTGGGCCTCTGCAGCAACCAGTGTGGCAGTCAGTTAAAACCCCAGATTTGAGACTGTACATGTGTAATCTCCCCACGGAAAATTATCCTCTACCACGCAATAATTAATAATGGTCAACCAAATCATCCACATGTATTTACGTTTGAAAAGTATCTGATCAGATTTTCTAGTAATATATGCGCCGACAGCTCGTCGACGCCAAGGTATTTTTCTAGTACGTTTATTCTTTGGAACAACAGAGGTACAGAAATGTATGCTCCATGGTTATTATAGAGAGAGAGAGGAACAGCTTCGGAAGTATCGGTTGGAAGATTGTCGGATTGCTAAAGGAGATTTATTTACTCTTCTTCGCGCTAAAGCGAGCTAGGAAAGTTTGTGCCGCTAGAGTGATAGATAAAGAGAAAGAAAAACCTGTATAAGAAAATTACATGAGACTTGGAACCAACAGAAAACGGAACATGTACGGAAATGGATTCAATATACAATTTTCCTCAGAAATAAGGTTTGTGACCATTTTATTCTAGAGTGAATGACGAATGAGTTCTCTGTCTGAACCATTGATGATTGTCTGGGCCCTGTAATTAATTGGGAAGCTTCAGCTGTGACGAAGAGAGCCTGCAATCTCTGAGCTAGGAAAGTTTGTGCCGCTAGCGTGATAGATAAAGAGAAAGAAAAACCTGTAAAAGAAAATTACATGAGACTTGGAACCAACAGAAAACGGAACATGTACGGAAATGGATTCAATATACAATTTTCCTCAGAAATAAGGTTTGTGACCATTTTATTCTAGAGTGAATGACGAATGAGTTCTCTGCCTGAACCATTGATGATTGTCTGGGCCCTGTAATTAATTGGGAAGTTTCAGCTGTGACGAAGAGAGCCTGCAATCTCTGAGTTTTTTTAAATCGTCCAAAAAGGCTTCGTCCACATCTGAAATTTTAGATCTGTCGTAAACTGAACGAATTGTTCAAACGATCGATTTTCCCAACTGAATGCAGCGCTTAATAATAATAACAAATGTAAAGATCTTTTCTAGCAAGCCAGCCGCTGAATATTAAGACGAAGGGCTCCACCAGAGATTCTACTAGGCTGATTTCACGTAAATAATATATTTAAACTGTACACAGATAAAGGACAGAGAGAGAGAGAGAGAGAGAGAGAGAGAGAGAGAGAGAGAGAGAGAGAGAGAGAGAGAGAGAGAGTGAGTGAGAGAATCCTCCATTAGCATAATTGTTTCTCTGTCTTTTCACGGATCAGCCTAACTAGAAAACACGAAGCCCTGACTTTATTGTACCGATTTATGTGTGAGAGTGAAAGAGCGATAAAGGCGACAGATACACTTCTGTACAGACAAAACATTACACCAAGTTAGCGGCAAGCTGCATTCACATAGACTTTCATCATTAACAGAGTAGAATTCATTATAATGGCCAATCCGTGACAGGACACGTTTTTGGATGTTGTTAAAATAATTTTGTTCTCTGTTTCATGTGAACTACGACGAGACAACTTAACTTGGAAAAGAGAAGAAATACTCGCAGGCAAATTAAGTGGATCTACAAATAAAAGCAGCACGCTGGGCGCAGAAAAAAGGCCAGATCTATAATTTTTTATTAAAGCTTGCTAGTATTGAGGAAGTAGACGTAGATTTGAACATTTACTAATTGTGTTCATGCCAGACATAGTTTGATTGACCTGCCCTAGTTGCATTTACCTGTATAAGTACTATAAGAAAGTAGCCACAGAAGTATTCTTGTGTGAAGGGAGATATATACATATTGACTGTAGAACATTTATATGGTTTTAACTAGGGCAATGTTTAAGATGAGTCAAGCAGAGCAGAGCAACACGCAACAGCCTTCAGCTGTGAGCACGGATAATAGTGATGTAGTAAGAAGTGTTGTAGAACCGATCGCTACAGATAGTGCAATAGAACGCCCGGTAGACACGGCTGGAGATGTAACAGCAAGTATGCAACATGGATTAGATCCATTAGTAATTATCATGAGACAGATGCAGATGATAACCGAGAGCATGAATAATATGAAAATCGACATTAATGCGAAGTTAGCCTCAGTTACCGAGGGGCAAAATGATTTGAATGCGAAAGTAGCCTCAGTTACTGAGGGGCAGGAAAATCTGAAAGCTGAGATTAAGCAGCAGTTACATGACAGTTTTTCCGAATTAGAGCAGCGGATAGAGGCGAAGACAAAGGAACTTAAAGATCAGGCCGAAGAGACGGAACGAAAATTAACTGCACAAATAGAATTGGTTAAAGCTCAATGTGAGGAATCTACTCAACGCGTACGTGTAGAAATGAAGGAGTATGTGGCTATTAAGATAGATACCGTACGGGAACAGGTGGAAATGGTTCCGCAATTAGTACAAAAGCAAGATGCCATGTCATGTGCAATTGCGCAACTTCCTGAATTGGCACGTACGCAGACGAACCTAAAGGAAAGTGTTGAACATCTGACCGAACGTCAAGACGTTATAGACCACCAAATTAATGTATTAACGGGTAAATTATCCGAAATCACATTAGAAAACAAAAGGCTAATGTGTGAAAACGTTGAGCAAAATGTTAAAGCAGCATTCCAGAGTCTATGCGGCAAACAGGAAGAGAATTTGTTTGCGAAAGGACTTGAGGAAGTGCGACAGCAGTTAGGTGCTGATTTCGAGCATTGGAAACAAACGATAGAAGAGTCGATACGCGTTTCACAACAAGGCTCAGAACAAATGAATACCGGCCAGCAGCAGAAGTTGGCAGCGTCTGTAGAGCCAGTTACTGCACATTCGCACACGATACCGACTTGTGTAAGTAACTCGAATATTAAATTGCCACGAGCTAGTTGTTCGCGTGAAGTTTTATCTGACGGAGATTACGAAAGCCTTTGCCATGCCGAAGAAAAAATGATAAAGCATCGGCAATTCCAGATTTTTAACACTGACAAAAGGGGGGTCCATCCGATTGTTTTTATCCGAAGTTTTAGAGGAGTGCTACCCAGAAATTGGTCGGAGTGGCAGAAAATCAGTTTCGTGACTGGGTATATACAAGGTTCGGGGGCGATCTGGGCCTCGGTCATGACTTCTGTTTGCTCGACATATGACGATTTTGAGAAAGCGTTTTTAGCAAAATTCTGGTCAGAAGGGGTACAGGAACTCCTAAGGCAGGAGGTGCTCTACCCAGAGCCTTTCTCTTTTTCAAAAGGAAGCCTTAGGAAGTATTTTGAAAAATATATAAACAAAACTAGATATTGGGACAGGCCTATGCCTTTGCCAGACATAATAAACATACTTAAGGCAAGATTACCAACTAACATCCGGAATCAATTAATTTACGGGAACGATAAAGACTTGGAGTCGTTCCTCACGACGTTAGATCATATAGACATTATAGAAGAGAGCAACCAGAAAGCCCGTAACAACAGATTCCAATATAGGGAGATAGAACCTCCGCCAAATGGTAGGCAAGGGAACGCACAGAGATCGATAAATAGTGGAGAAACCCCTCAAAATCTCAATAATAATACCGGCAATAGTCTTGCGAGGGGCTATCCAAGGAACAACAGGAATGGGAAATGATACAATCCCGTATGGGGGAACGAAAGGAATTTCAGACTGCAAGCCTGGAACAATAACAGTAATAGAAAGTGGAATCAACCGGGGGGAATAGATTCAAATAACCAACATCAGTGGGGACGGACATCTACGAATCAACCGGTAATTACCGAAGTGACGGACGATGTCAACCACCAGGCGAATCCAAATCCAACAAACTTGTAAGGACCCACTCGTGCCCCGGAGGAGCGGTCAACAATTGGTTGAGGGGCAACAGGATATGTGTACCCATGCTAACGTATAATGATGGACGATTACTGGCAGATGAATTGACCGAGGACTTAGAACTCCAAGATGAGGATAAGGAACAGGTGGCAGTAGCCGAAGTGCAAGTCATTTTGGAGACTGTACCTATAGTGGCGGTTTTGGACACAGCTGCAACCACGAATGTTATTTCGGAGGCTCTATTCAACAAGATCAGAAATATAAGATGAGTACCAATTTTTCCAGTTCAAAATTGCAGAATAATAGGCGCCGTTGGGGCTAGATCGGCTAATGTAAAAGTGCAGTCACTACTTAGTGTAGAAGTCGGAAATGTAGCAATATTAAGCACATTCATTGTTGTAAAAAATTTGGTGGTAGACAGCCTACGTCAATACGGATGCAGAATAGATTTTAAAACAGGAAAAATTTGGTTAAATGTAAATAAACAAGAAATTGAGTTGGACTTGTTGAAAAAGGAAAGCCTTACCAGAAAATATAATAGTGGGATCAGTGTGCAAGTAATCAGGACTGCACAAAATTCTAAACAGCACGTAAATAATGAGTTCCAAGTCAAAGGAGACTTCGGTCAATTAGTGTATGAGAAGTTAAAGGAATCCGACTGCATTATTGAAGAGCAGAAGAAGCAGCTCAAAGAATTATTATTAGTGTATGAAAACGTGTTTGACGAAAGGCCAGGAGTTATTAAGGGATACATATTCCATCTCTACGTTAAGCCACACGAAACGTATTGTAGAACTTTCTATCCTGTTCCCTGGAGGTTAAAGGCTCAAGTTCAAAAAGAAATAGATCGCATGTTGAAATGGGGTTTGATCGAACCCTCTACAAGCCCATACTGCTCCCCATTGTTGGTCGTGCCAAAAGCAAATGGAACTGTGAGACTGGTACTCGACGCCAGGGAAATAAATAAAATCATAATTCCAGCGAGAACACATCCGGAAAACATAGACGAACTGATACAACGGTTCCAGGATGTCCAATATTTGACGAGCATCGATTTGCGGAGTTCGTATTGGCAGGTCAAGCTGGATGAGTTATCAAGGAAATATACAGCTTTCATTTATGCCGGAAGAAGTTACCAATTTACTGTAGTTCCTTTCGGACTCAACATTAGTGCTGGAATCTTTATAGCAGCTCTAGATTATGCTCTAGGCCCAGAACTAAGAAGCAGGATAACAGTATTTGTTGCTGATATGCTTATTGCATCGAAGACCTGGGAGGAGCATATTACCTTACTGAGTCGGGTGTTGGACGTGTTCAAAACCATGGGAATAACTGCTAACCTACAGAAATCCAATTTTGCACTAAACAGAATCAAGTTCCTGGGGCATATAGTTGACGCAAAGGGAATTTTACCGACCAAGGAGAAGCTAATTGCGATTAGTGAGTTTCCAACACCGAGAAATAGGAGGCAATTAAAAGGATTTATGGGTCTTGCCTCATTTTTTAGAAGATTTATAACGAATCAGGCCATGAATGCAGCAGCTGTAAATAGTTTGCTGAAGAAGGATGTGCCCTGGCTCTGGACATTAGAGTGTCAAGAACCATCTGAAGAGATAAAGAAGCAATTAGTAAATGCACCGCTTTTGTACCATCTGGACATGCAAGAGGAATTCTACTTGTCAACAGATTCGTCAAATGTGGGTCTTGGAGTGTGCCTTTTCCAAGTACGCAAGATAAATGGACAGCTTACCTTTTGTCCTATTGCGTTTGCTAGTCGTGTTTTGTCCAACTGTGAATGAACGTACACGACGACAGAATTAGAGGCTCTTGCGGTCGTCTGGGGATTTAAAAAATTTCATTATTATTTATATGGGTCGAAGACTATCGTATATTGCGATCACCAATCATTAACGTTTTTACAAACATGTAAACTGTTACACCCCAGGCTGGCTAGATGGACGCTCGCTCTGCAACAATACCAGTTTAAGATCATACATGTCTCAGGGCAGCAAAACATTATTGCTGACACTCTATCAAGGTCACCGCAGGGTTTAACAAAAGAGATTGAAGTAAATAATTCCTCAGAATTCCCTGTATTGCTGCTGCAAGAAAATCCATTTAAGACGTACTACGTCAATTTGTGTGTGCATATGGCCCAGTTACAGAAAAAGGATGCTCAATGGGGAAGTGTCATTCAAAGGTTACAACAGCAACCTTCGGATCAGATGGCAAACTATTACAAGTTGGTAAATGGCGTATTATTTTTCCGCTGTGGAAGGCCAAACAAAGTCCGTTGGTGTGTTTGTATACCTGAGGCACAAATAGAGAAACTTGTATGGTTCACTCATTTAACCTGGGGACATTTCGGTGCGACAAAATGTGCAGACAAAATAAGTGGGTACTGTTATTTTCCCAACATAAAGCGCAGAGTGCATGAGGTCTTAAAGAGATGCATAATATGTCAAAAAACAAAGCCGGATTCAAAAGGGACTAAGCACCCATTATGCTCAATATTAGTACAAGAACCAAAAGAATTAATTTCATGCGATCTGTGTGGACCGTTACCTACTTCAAGAGGTGGTGTTAAATATGTGTTGGCATTTCTCGATGTGTGTAAGAAATACGTAAAGCTATATCCGATAAAGGTGGCTACAGCCAAAGTAATTGTATTAAGATTGATAAGGGATTATCTTCCACATGTTGGTACACCTAAGGCGATCATAACAGACAATGCTAAAATATTCACGGGACTCCGATGGAAGCAGACTTTGTCTCAAGTCGGTGTGAAACATATATTAACATCATTTTACCACCCACAAGGCAATTTGGTTGAGAGGATTTTTAGAGAATTCAATCGATTTATGAGGATGTATTGCCATAATAAGCAAACTGCGTGGGCAAATTATGTGGAAGAGTTTGAGCAGATATACAATAACATGCCCCACTCCTCAACTGGATATACACCTTGTGAATTGATGTTCGGAGCAAAAGAGGAAAACTTCTGGACTGACCATATCCCCAAAACTCAGGAAACTGAGATGTCTTGGGAAGAAAAAATAAGACAAGCTATCATAAATATGACGAAAAAGGCTGATCAAAGAAAACAACGATATGACAAATTAATAAAAAGGGTACAGACATACCATGTCGGAGAGAAGGTACTAGTTAAACGACATACCAAATCATCCGTAATAAAGAAAAGTATAAAGAAATGGGAGTTACTATATACTGGACCATACATTATCCTACAAATTCCGAATCCGGGGGCTTATCTGTTAGCATACCCGGGATCGAACAAAATAAAAGGGTTATTTTCTCATAACGACTTAAAAAAGTATAATGAAGATTAGAAGATAGGGAGGAATGGTGTTCCAAGTGACAGAAATGAACGCTCGTAAAAAACATAACAATAAACTGTGTGTGTAGTGATAGAAACCTTTAAATTGAAATAGTTAATCAGTGACATAGAGTATAGAAATAGTGACTAACTATTATTATCGAGTGTTGTAAAGAAGATAGTGGAGATAGGCTTCACCTGTGGTTTGGGTGAACATAGAACTTTAGCATTGCTAATGTCATCAAGAATGATTAAGGATCTAACTGACCTTCAAGAAGAATGAAATGTTTCCCGCAAATGATGCGGAATAATCAAAAGAGGTTCCAAGTGAATATTCATATATAATCTCATGTGAACGCTTACATGTGTAAACGTGTGAAGGGATGTGTTGTGGTAGTGAATCGTGAGTGACGGTTAACGCCGCAAAGATAATTTCCCGCGCAAAACAGTTGACGTCGGCGCGAGAATTAACATCGATATAGACGATACAGATATGCTTTGTAAGAGACTCGCACCAAACGCGAGGATAAACTGATTCATGTTGAACTCTAAAACGAATAGGTGTTATAATTAGAAGTTAAGAGTTTTTAATTTATTAATGAATGATTAAAGAAAGTAATATTCATAGATTCAGTAGTAATTTAATGGTTCGTGTTCGTTTGGGAATTTTGTGTGAAAAATCCATTTCCATATATGAGCATGGATGAACACCGTATGAATCAGAGAGTAATTGAAAGAAGCGAATCCGCATTCCTCAATGCTAATAACTTTTACATTTCAGCACTCAAGCGAAGAAATATATGTATTTAGAATAAAAAGTTTTGAGTATAGCTAAATTATATGACTTATCAAGGAAATATGGATGATGTCTTGGTATAAAATGAACTACACTTTCCATTATTCGATGATTTGAATCCAAAATCTATAGTAAGTTACATGAATCCTTTAAATTACGAAGAACAAATCAGTGATAGAAAATGTGTTAGAACTTTTGGACTTATAAGCACAAGTGGGGAGGCAAAGTCAAAAGGAGTATTCAAAAGGGAGTAAATCGGATGATGCTTTTGGCAACATCATTAGTTAATGGTTGAATTCCTTGAAGTACGTCGTAACAAAAAGGATCCATGAAGCCATAAGGATTTTGCTTTCAAAAAGGAGAATCTTGGACGGTGCAACCTAATCAGTTCTCTTACAGGAAGAGTTCCTTTTGGTCATTGCTAATTCTTTTGGAATGAATGTTGCATGTGAATTCGAGTATCCCTGTTCCTTCTACTCTCCCCATTGTGGGCCGCGTAGAAGATCAACTACAGAGAGGGCCGCGTAGAAGACCGACTACAAATGTTGACGTCGGGGACATGCAAGACCCGGGGGAGTTTAGCACCGCAAGATATTGTACCAGGAGCAAGATTGTAAAATGAGAATTCACATTATTTATTGTAAAACGTTTTTTTTTTTGCTAGAGGCACAAACCACTTTTCTCCAAATCGTGATACAAATTGATCCCTGTCTTTCCTTTAGAGATCTATTTCAAAATTATATTTTTTTTTCTTCTATAAGCTTTCCTATCTTCTATGTACCGTAGGCTGGGGGTCTAGGCTTAAGAGGTTTTCCAAGGTTTCCCTGCTTAAGAAAGTTCCCGAATGGGTAGACCCTGACATCAGTTCATGAAAGATCATCTTCCTTGGTTGTGCACAGCAAATATAACACCTAGATGCACGTAAAAGCAATACAGCCGCGGTACCGGTCTCTTCATTTCTTCTGTCTTCAACATTTCTTTTCTTCGTCTGTCTCAAATATAATATTCTTTTTCAGTCGGAGGACTGACAATCATCACTTCCGGGTTATCCACGCTAATAGATAGCTCGCGAAGTGTGTTCGGTGAATCAAAATTGAGCTCACAAACTTCGCTCGCTGCGAGGGGCATTGTAATCTCCCCACGGAAAATTACCCTCTACCACGCAATAATTAATAATGGTCAACCAAATCATCCACATGTATTTACGTTTGAAAAGTATCTGATCAGATTTTCTAGTAATATATGCGCCGACAGCTCGTCGACGCCAAGGTATTTTTCTAGTACGTTTATTCTTTGGAACAACAGAGGTACAGAAATGTATGCTCCATGGTTATTATAGAGAGAGAGAGAGGAACAGCTTCGGAAGTATCGGTTGGAAGATTGTCGGATTGCTAAAGGAGATTTATTTACTCTTCTTCGCGCTAAAGCGTGCTAGGAAAGTTTGTGCCGCTAGCGTGATAGATAAAGAGAAAGAAAAACCTGTAAAAGAAAATTACATGAGACTTGGAACCAACAGAAAACGGAACATGTACAGAAATGGATTCAATATACAATTTTCCTCAGAAATAAGGTTTGTGACCATTTTATTCTAGAGTGAATGACGAATGAGTTCTCTGTCTGAACCATTGATGATTGTCTGGGCCCTGTAATTAATTGGGAAGTTTCAGCTGTGACGAAGAGAGCCTGCAATCTCTGAGTTTTTTGAAATCGTCCAAAAAGGCTTCGTCCACATCTGAAATTTTAGATCTGTTGTAAACTGAACAAATTGTTCAAACAATCGATTTTCCCAACTGAATGCAGCGCTTAATAATAATAACAAATGTAAAGATCTTTTCTAGCAAGCCAGCCGCTGAATATTAAGACGAAGGGCTCCACCAGAGATTCTACTAGGCTGATTTCACGTAAATAATATATTTAAACTGTACACAGATAAAGGACAGAGAGAGAGAGAGAATCCTCCATTAGCATAATTGTTTCTCTGTCTTTTCACGGATCAGCCTAACTAGAAAACACGAAGCCCTGACTTTATTGTACCGATTTATGTGTGAGAGTGAAAGGTGATAAAGACGACAGATACACTTCTGTACAGACAAAACATTACACCAAGTTAGCGGCAAGCTGCATTCACATAGACTTTCATCATTAACAGAGTAGAATTCATTATACATGCCCCACACCAAGGGACTCCAGAATACACTTTGCTAAGATCCAAAATGACCTCATCATGGATGAGTGGTAAAGAGGTGTTCCACAGTTGGATGAGCAATGGTGTGGTATACTGGAGAAGTGGAATAGCAATGAACTTACATGCATGATGCACCATGAGAAGTTGCTGCCATGTGATTAGTGACGGTTCACTAACCTCAGCACAGAGACTGGGTATGGTGCTGGTCTTGTAGGTGTCTCTGGTCAGCCTGACCTTCTTGTGGTGTATCCTGTTGATGATATTCATGTAAGAAGGCCTTGCTGACCCATATGCACTGTGTGCCCAGAGTCCAGCCACAATTGCAAGAAGGTCCTATAAAACTGGAGCAGACACGTCTCATTTGCTCCCCTGGAGATGTGGCTAACACAATTCAAAATGTTCACTGCCTCCTGGGCCTGGACTTCATGTCTCTGAGGTGGGGTAACCAACGCAGTTTGGAGGCAAAAATGAGGCCTAGAAACATCACAGTCTTTAAAAGGGAGAATGATGTCCCACATATGCAATTCACGTGACTTAAAAATACAACAAGAATGATTAAAATGAACACACACACACACACACACACACACACACACACACACACACGCGCGCGCGCAATTCTCTGCAGAAAATGTGAAACCACTCTTTGAAAACAATCCGACAGCTTGTCACCAACTCAGGTACTAAAAAAGAGCTTAGACAGGAAAGACCATATAAAGATGGGGAGGAGGCCATGAAAGCCCCACTGGGAGCTGCCTGAGAATACTGTGTCTCCAAGTATGTCATACACGTTACTGATGTCAAAGAATATATCGAAACAGTGATGTTTACATAGGTAGGAAAGACTGCTGAATAACTGCCTCTAAAATATTCGAGAAGGACTTCCCTTGACACGTCCCACATGGGCAGTTGTAAGACTCAGAATTGTTGGATCTGAAGTCCGACTGACCACTCTTTACGGTCATGCACCAGCAGCTGAGTGACAGATCCTGACTGGCATTGGAAGTAGCCACTGCAAAATGCTCTGCCATGATCTTCGCAACATCTCAGGGTGCTGTTTGGAGACACCCTGGTTTCAGCACAGCTGCTATTGGTAAATGACTGTCTTAACTGGAAATACTTCGGATAGCTTTCCATACTTTTGTAGAACAAGTGGAATGGTTGATGGAATTCAGCAACACTTGTCATGAGTTTTTCTTGGTCTCTTTGATTTTGTATCAATCCTTGGCCCTTGCCAATTGAAAAGCTGCAAGATTTTCCTCTGTTGGCTTGGTGGCACTTAAATGGTTAGACTGACCCATATTACTGAACAGCACTCTTCATTCCCCCAAGAGGCAGGCAGTCTCCAAAGCCAAACACGATTTCAAGATGGAGACATTAGTGGCAAGGTGGATCATGGTGGTCCACTCACTCCCGGATGCTGTCGCAGTGTTCAAACACAGCCAGCTGGCTGAACAGCATCCACTCAGCTTTGCTGATAATCTGGTGTGGCTGCGTGCTTTCAGTGAGAACTCCATCCAGTAGTTGTACCGGAGCAGGAACTGATCACTGGAATGAAGGTTGTCAGTGACTTCCCACTGAACAGAGGCTGCTAGGATTGGAGAGCAGGAAGAGGTCGATGGCTGAGGATGACCCCGTAGCAGCAAAGAAATGATGGGGAGTGACTGGGCTGAAGATGCACAGTATATGAGAAGTCACCCAAAACTCAACCCAAAAGCAACCAGAGGTTGAGCTGATGAGAAGTAAAGTCTCCCATTAGGAGAAATGGTTGGAGGAGTTGTTCTACAAGATTTGTTAGAGCCTCAGTCTCCCAGCAGTACATAATGGGCACTGAAGTCTCTCAGGAGCAAAAATGATCAGGGGAATTGTTCTATAAGATCTGTTAGAGTCTATCAAATTTTGTGGAGGTAGATACAGGGATCAAACAGTGGTCCTATGACACACACGAACTTCAACTGCAACTGTTTGGAGGTTAGTAGCCATGAGGAGAGCAGAGGAATGGTGCAAACTATTGACAAGTACAGCAGTCCCTCCCTTGGCCCTTTTCCCAGTCAGGTCATCCTGGTGACGGAGGATACAGCCCCATAATATGGAGGCATCAAATGTTTTAAAACATGTTTCCTCCAAACACAAACACAGGATGTGTTCCTGGGCTAGGAGATCCTCTTCCTCCACATGTGTCCTGAATGCATCCATGTTTCACTGTAGTATGGGAGCCATTTATCATGGCTGCTGCACAGTCACCCTGTCTTTCCACTGAGGATGAAAGCTTGCACTGGCACAAGATGAGTGTCGCAGGCCGATATCAATGTCCATTGGCTTGGAAGGTGAACGGTGAGAAATGCTAGATAGGATGATGTCGATACTTTCCATGAGTCAGTGACTGATGCTTTCCCTTGTGGCTTTTTGGCCTGGGAAGGCTTCAGAGCCACAACTTCGGCAGTGGCAGTGTTGGACTGTGGACCAGACTGAGCCTTTGGAGAGGCAGCAGCTCTGCAGTGTTGGCAACAACCATAACAACCATCTTTTCTGATTTTCTAGACAGATTTATATCTTTGAAATAACTGCAGCAGCACAAATGCACTGACAAATGCAGGTACTAATGCTGACACTAATAACTTCCATTTATGTAAAAGTATCGGTTTTCCGAATTGGTTGTTTAAGATATGAAGCAAAGGAGGTAGCGAACATGGGTCGCTGCGTGCCCTTTTCGATCTTTTTGGCCTCACCATACAGGATACGCTTTGTTGTTTTCAGGTCCTATATCTTCCTTTCCTCAAGGTACATGCTGAAAACCTACTCCAAAGAGGGTGATCCCCAGAGCAATTTACACACTTTGGAGGAGATGAACAACCAACTCTTTCATGGACAGCCTTTCCACATTTACAACAAGTGATTCCTCCCTTACGTCCTAGAGTGATCTGGCCAAAGTGCTGGCATTTAACACGGCACACTGTGTTTGGAACATAGGGCTGCACATTTAAGTGAAGAAAACTTTTCTTGACATGCTTTGTGCTGTTGAAAGTCAGTATAAAAGGAGTCTGATCTGATCAGATCGCCATCCAACCTTTTCGTTATATTTTGCACATCAACAATGCATTCTTTGGTCCACTCAGCTCTCAGTTCATGTTTGGGAATATCAACCTAATTTCTGCGTGACACAAACCTTTGCTGTAAGTAGTTCAAGGTATTGTGCAGTTCAGTTTCGATAGCATAATGCCCTGAGGCACTGAGCTTTCTCGAGGTTCTTTAATTGTTGAGTACTAGATGTTTCTACAAACAGGGTTACATTTAGTAAGTGACTGACAGATTTTAAAGTTCCATCAAGGCCCTCTTCATCTTGCCCTCTTCCCACTTATTTATTAAAAACAGAGTCTGACCAGCAGCACGTGTTCTGTTACTATAAACTGAAATACTCAGTGTAATCTCGCAAGTGTGGAGCACTGGCTACACAATACCTCTTGTTAGATAGGCTACTCGTACGTACCAGTGGCCCACCCAATCTGCTGAGAGGAGGAGGAAGAGAAGAAAATTTTGAGGGTCCATCTTGGTCCCACAAGTAGCGAGGTGAATATGGGTTCACTCAATCACAGCCCTACGTGCCTGAATAAGCTTTGTGCAATTGAGATGCAGCAGTTTCCCCAGAGGTTGCTGACTAACAATTGTTACACCTCAACAACCATGCATCTCATCGGCACACAGCATACCTTGGAATAGAGGGTTTTTTGTTTTAGGTATTTACCATATTCACAATCCAGGCATTCAAACCAAGCTCCCAATTCCTGTGGCACACAACACGCCAAAGCTGCACTGTACAGTGGTCGCCAAAGCACGCCCAGAGCTTATGGTGATAGGACTGACGGCACTTACCAGTCTCCAGCTCAGGAACCCAAGAATCGTCAAACCCATATCCAGCAAATAAAGGCTGAGCCCCTGAGCGCCTTGACAGAGTAGATGTGTATTACAACTGAGTCACTTCCCTTGCAAAACACAAGTAGAAATTATGCAGAATGGGTGAAACAAGTCCAAGAAGCTTTCTGTGAATTTGTCAATGGACCAGGAACTCTTTCATGGCAGCATAGGTTCATAAACAACAACAACTAACCACAAGTTAAATGAGTAAATGCTATAATTTATTGTGTGCATGTGACATTTTCTGTTTTTCTCTACTGCAACAACTGTTGCAAAAGAAATAAAACAATTATGCTGACTGACAACTTACATGATCTTATTACTGAGCTGCGACAACTATAGCAAGAAAAATAAATGTATATGCTCAATAGACAACTGACCCGATCTTATTTGTCAATTCTGAAAACTGCGAAAAGTAAAATAAATGTTTCTACTTGGTCTCATAACATCATGATCTTCAGCTTCCTGTTCTACTGTTGACAATGATGCAACTGATGTTTTCTTATCAACCATGAGCTTCATTTCTCCCCTTAGTGGAATGTGTGGCATGACAACATAGGAATAACAGAAACTGGCTACTCAGTGTGAAATGTGAAATGTCACTGCAGTACCCAAAAGCATAATTTTCATTTATAATTTATTAATTGCAGACATACAAAAAATGCCTGGCAAAATAAAAAGTGAAGCACTCAGAATACATGGCCGGATGTACATATATACACTATTTACGGGTATATAAATAATGAGAGTTATAATTTTCTGTGACAAATGGAATGGCCACCAGAGTGCGTTAGTGGTGTTTGTGTTTAGTGTTGTCACTAGGCTTGGTAAGGCATATAAGGGGCATGAACAGCATCAGCTGTCAAGTGATCACTGTAAACACGCAGAGATGCAGCATAATCCTATAAGACAGCATCATTAGCACCTGACAGAGTTTGAAAGTGGCCTCATTGTGGGTCTCCATTTGGCCAGCTGGTTGAATTGCGCAATATCCAGGTTTGCGGCGCATTTGGACATGATAGTGGCCTGATGTAGAGCTGTATGCAAATTTGAGGGCAGGTGTATTTGTCCTCAAGGTTCTGGTCCACCACATCTGACCACCACTATGGAGGATCATCATACTGTGAACGAGCCCACTGCTATACCTTCAAATCTTTGTCTGCCATCCGAGAATAATTAACTGACTCCCTGCAACATTCTGTGTCATCCCGCACTAACGGTCAGAGAGCAGCAGCATTCACTCTAGGGAATTACCATCCCATGCACAGGCTGCTGGTAATACCACAGCTGACAGTGACTGAGGGAACGCCGACATCACAACAGTAAGTCATGGACATCCTGTGTCATGTGTTACCTCTCGTGCAATGGTACTGTGGTGCCATTTTTCAAAAGGACAATTCTCGTCCACGTGTGGAATGTGTTTCTATGAACTGTCTGCACAATACTGAAGTATTTCCGTGGCCTGCGGGATGCCAAGAACTGTCTCTAATAAAACATGAATGGAGCCAGCATGTACATCAACCTCATCCCAGTACCAGTATCCAGAATATCAAGGACCAGTTGCAACAGTTGTGTGTCATCTTGCCTCAGGAGAGGATACACTGGCTGTATTTCACCCTACCCAACTGAATCACCGCAAGCGTCAAGGCCAGAGAGGGTGCAACATCATACTGCCAAATTCTTTGTGTATTTGACTCAGTTTTGTAATTACTGAAATAACATTGCGTACCACCTCAACCTGTCAAGTTTTGCTTCGTCTCCTCCTCTGCTTCTGGGCACTCCACTTTTTTTTTTTTTTTTTTTTTTTTTTTTTGTGCTAGGCATTGTAGATACAGTACAAGGTATCCAAAAATCAATGCAAGCAATTATGGCCAGAAAAAACTATTAGCTCTTACTGAAAATTTCTGATCTAGGCGTAAAACTGCAACAATTCACCCACAGAAAGCCCCTCATAAAGCACAGCAGAGTTCAGACTTCAACTCATATTGAAATAATCTTCACAAAAATGACTCCTACAAATGAGCAGCTTGGGGAAACACAACAGTATGCACCGCTGCTGTATATTTTGACTTATAGGGCAATTGGTGCTACCATCGAGCAACAGAATACAATACACCAGGAAAAAGTTCTAGTATCACTCAACAGACGTCCGGGCGATGTTCAAGGTAAATGCCAGAGGGCACTGGCTGTGGGAACTTGATGGCAAATGGCAGGTGAAGTGGATGCCGCTAAGAGACCCATGTACATTTTCTGAGGTTATAACCACATTTGACAAGTTTAAAAAAAGACATGTAGATGTTCTTAGTGATCCTGAAATCTTTGACCAGGACCTTGTGGACAATCTCAATGACTCAGATGAATGTAAATTTTCAAATCCATTGTTCTTAGTATATTTCCAGAGCATTGTGGTAAGTGCATGTACATACCATTATGTTTCTGAAATGCATAAAATACAAGGTTATTACTGAATGGCTGCCGTTGAAGGCTTGATGTTGGTGTACACATATTTCTTCATTTATATTCATACAAGTAGTAACAATAACAACAACAATTATAATAATAGTAATAATCTTTGCTGCTATTCAGGTAATCTATGAAGGATTTCAAATGGACCTTAAAATGGCACACATACGTTTCATAAAGGGACAGAAGAACAGATAAAGAGGTCTTTTTGGAAAAGGTTGAGATGGACCTCACAACAGAAGTTTAAGCAAAAGAGGTGTATTAAAGGCAAAGAACATGTACCCCATTCTGGAAAAATGACAGATAAAAAGAATGTAGGACCTAACTGCCACTGTCCTCTTAAATGTTTTGAGAAAATAGGTGAAAGCAATTTCTGGCAAATGTTCAAAACATTATGGGAAAGTGGAGACTTTGATATTAACCAAAGGAATCTTTTTGTGTCTGTATGGAAGAATGCATTTATTTTTGTATATTTTAAATGTTACAGTCTCTTTCTTGTTCACTTTATGTCTGTATCGAAAAATATACGTGTTAAAAGCCATCCAGAACAAAATGGGCATTAGAATAAAGTTATTAGATTTGTTGGACCTGTTGAGTGTATTCTATTGCCCCTATACAGTAATACCTTTGTACCCCAAGATAAGGAGTGGACTAACATCACACATAAGAACATTGCGTTCTTGACAAATTTGATTTGATCTTGAGACTGACAATCAACGCATTTTCACCTAAAGAGAGTGACAAATGTAAAATAACCCCACATTTATCTGGAAAACACTGCTTATCAAATAGGATTTTAATTTGTGTTTAATATGTATTAGCATCTCAAATCCGTTCAAAAAGTAATCCAGTATTTTCATGCCTGCATAGTTTGGTCCCTTCTGCGTCAATCCCCGTTTTTGGTTTATGTTATATTTAAAATAGCTGCTGTTTTTCCATTATGACGAACTCTTGACAAATACTATAAACAGGACTAACAACACTGTGTGACTGATGCACTGCTGCACATCATAAATCCTTAATAAGAATGTTTTTAGTCAACTGATTACTTTTTGTGTAAATGTGAAATCACTCCAGAATATTATTGTGCCACCAGTCACACACAGAAAGTTTAATGAGATTAAATATATGGAATGTCTACTTGCCCCTGTTCTATTCAAGTTCTTATACATCTGTACACCCAGATATTATGAACAGGTTTTACACACTGCCAATTTTGCTAGCGAAATAAAATAATCATTTTTACATAAATGTACTACAATTTTTTATTTTCTGTTCCATGTGTTGATGCTCTGCATCAAATGGACAGTTCACAATATTCTGGACAAGATAAGTGTATTTCAATTAGTTAAAGTGGCATATGACATGAACGGTAATTATATGTAGTTTCAAAACATAACAAAATTAACACCAGAAATCTATATACCAACACCAGTTTTACAGTGAAAACGGAAACTTTCTTCTCTCCCCCCCCCCCCCCCCTCCAAAGCATTATGAAAATATTTACCAAGGGTACTTACACCTAGAATTCATGAATCATATCTGGCAACACTGCCAAAATTATTCACAAATTGCTGCCAACAATGATTGGACATGCAGTTCAAGCCACATGCCTACCACTTCAAGCTGATTTTTCTGTGATGAAGCTGTGGAACAATGCCTTCTGGATTGGGAATTACTATACTCTAATTTCATCATCAAATAAATCTATTTTGATAATCAATTCTCATGTAATTATGTTTGTTTCTGAAATAAGTATTCAGTTAAGTTTCATTTAGTTGGGCATGTGACGAGCCTGTTCCTACTTCAAACTACTGGCTAAGTCTAGTGGTCATGTCTCATACACCTGGGATGTAATCTGGCAAAATTGGAGGAAGAAGCTACTACCGGGTGAAGAAAAAAAACATTGTAAAGTAAAATAGTACGTGAGAGGCTGAGAATGTCACCAAAAGAAGAAAAGTAGTGCAACATTGTCAGCAAAGGAAGAGCAACACAAAAGGGATGCCGAAAGGTTAACTTTGTCAGCGAGAGTGAGAAAAACTTAAGAAGCAGTAACAAGACATAAGTGTTCATAAATGTTCTCCTCAAGTATTGGGAAAACCAGTTCGCAGAGCTAAAAAAGCACTACTAATGCACCTAATAAACAGGCAATAATGCTACAACAAATCTACTGCAAATTTTCACAACAAAAAATAAAAAAGATTTGTTGGAGAAACATCAAGCAAGGAGAGATCGGATAACATTGCAGGAGCCTGCATGATATCCATGATGTGATTCAGCTTTTTATGTCTGTCATATTAACAATTATCATTACTCTGAATCTAACACAGACCTGCATGCTATCTCAGTTGTTGTGCTGCATACATACAATGAGATGGAGAAGAATAATTTTGTAAAAACCAACAATGTACTCTTTGTGTGGACAGGTAACAAAGACAAATGTGTTCTGACTGACGATACTGATGTAGTGTCTGCTTTATGTGAAGCAAAACCAGGCAGGAGGGATGAACAGTTTTTTGCTTTGGGGATTTCTGAGTACAATATGTGGTAAGTAGTTGGGTTAAGTATAATGTTGCCTTGTTTGATATTTAATGTCTGTTTATGAATGTAGTCTAATTGCACTGTTGCTTTGTTTGACATTTAATACCCCTTTATGAATGGAGCCTTATAGGGTAGTTGTAGATCTCATTTCAACATCTTTTCAGTGCACCGAGCGAGGTTGATGCGGTCAACAATCAAATGATGAAAACCCATCAAATGCAACAACAGACCCCTCAGCAACATACTCCTGAATTAATCTGAGCAATTCATTGATTATGAACCAACTTCAGAACATTCTGTCCCCAAAATAACAGCCCTCCAAACCCATAATCCCACTGCAGACTCCCCCCTTTTGGGAGCAGACTCATTAATTTCCACAATGACCCCCCCCCCCCCCCCCCCAAGATCCCCAATACTTTAAATACTAAATACTCCCCACAAACTTCTCAACAAAGCGACTACAAAATTACAGTACATTCACTCACCCGACATTCATGCACACACAACTACACAAGACAACTCATCAAGATTGCCACAAGTTTCCCCAAGTGAAATTACCTGATTTCCAGACAAGTTTTAGCATTTTTCCCTGACAAATTTTGAGATCTCAAGGGTAAGTTAAGACATAAGTTGACAATTTGTCTTTTCAGCTACGGTACAAAAAACAATGGTGTAAACAAGGAAATTTCTAAAAACAAACTTGCAAGCAAATGGTGTTAGCTGATGTGAGCAAAAATCTTAAGTACTAACATCAACATCTTTTGTAACAAACTGTTTTTAAATGGAGATAACAAGCCAAATGGTATATGTGTTTGATTAAGGCCAATGATGTCATTTTATAATAAAATGAAACACATTTGGTGACTAGAATACTTATTTCCTTGGAGTCCCTAGACAGATTTAAAATACCTTCACTGATTTCAGAAATAACCTAAGAAAAAAGTAGGACTCTTGAAAGAAGAGTATAAGAGGGGAAGAACTGTGTAAACCAACACTGTAGGTGACCGACAATAAAATGGTGGTTCTACTACATTTGTTCTTGTGAGTTATTACTACTAATTTACACATATTTTGTGATTTTTCTTTTGAGAAATATATGAATACACAGCATACAACCTGCCATGGACTGACAATTATCTTCTTCTTATCATCTATACTTTCTAACATATTATATATAAAAACAAAGATGAGGTGACTTACCGAACAAAAGAGCTGGCAGGTCGATGGACACACAAACAAACACAAACATACACACAAAATTCAAGCTTTCGCAACAAACTGTTGCCTCATCAGGAAAGAGGGAAGGAGAGGGGAAGACGAAAGGAAGTGGGTTTTAAAGGAGAGGGTAAGGAGTCATTCCAATCCCGGGAGCGGAAAGACTTACCTTAGGGGGAAAAAAGGACAGGTATACACTCGCACACACGCACATATCCATCCACACATACAGACACAAGCAGACATATTTTGAAATATGAGAATCAGATCCAAACAAACCACTTCTCATTCCTCCCAGCCTCTTGTCGGCAGCTGCTAGGCTAGTGGCAAGAAGTGATGGCAGCACTGACTGCAAGCTAAGGGGAGTGGTTACAAGGAGAGAAGCAGTCGTAATGAGGGAGTAGGGAAGCACTGCACATACTCAGGTGCACGCTGCCAGTGACGATGCATAATACATCAGTAAAACAATCCATTTCATCTACCGAGACAAAAACAACATCATTTCTCCTGTGCCTCCCCCCCCCCCCCCCCCCAGTATTTTCCTGGAGTGTTTGATATTCCCTGATTTCCAGAACCTGTGGCAACCCTGCTTTTACTCCAACAATAAGCAATCTTCATAAGGTGTCTAAAAGCTAGTTTAGACTTTCCAGACCACATTTCTCTTCTACTGGAATGTCACAACCTGTCCTTGCTACATCTCCAACAATATAGATATTGTTAGTGTGCCCAGTGAAACACTCGCTAACACATACTTCGGTCGTACTCATGGCATAGAACAAATTTAGCAATTAATCCTGTTATTTGCAAAAAAAAAAAAAAAAAACGAATTGTAGAACACATATCTACACCCATAGTATCAGTCAGGTCATCCTTATTCATTGGCACAGATAAATCCACACCTACAAAAGAACAGCAAACATCTCAAAATTGCCCTGAATGAAAAATAACTCTGCCCAAATATAATGAAATTTAAAATTTATAAAGGATTACCTAATAGATTACAAACACTCACTGTCAGAGCAAATGACAATGAATAAATTAAAATGTGAACATAAAATTTTCAAAACCACAACCTACAATGAAATGTGTACACAATTTCTTTCTTTTAATGTTATATTCATTTATTTACATTATTTACGATTTATTATCCATGGTGCAGAAATACATCAATTTTATCATCTATGACTTAAATATAGCATCACTAGTCAAATTCAACGAGTTGCATCCCATTCTTCAGTTAACCTCAAATTCGCAACAAAATTTCAGAAGATTCTCCCAAGTTACCCTTGTCTTTCACTTCACATGCCGAACAGATGTAAACCAAATTATTTTATATAGAAAAATAAAATTCTATCTTGTCATTAGTGGTTATCCTAACTCTATTAGCTGCTATAATTTTTGTAAATTAAAAGTTACATGACAACTATTAAACAGCAGGAGCAATGAATGGTAGGTTTAACTTTTAAATGTCTGCATTTTGATGCTTTTTTTAAAAGGAAAATAAAAACATTGTCAGGAAAAGCATCCTTTTATAGTCCTAAATTACACATAAAACAAGAAAAGCTTTGTGAGTAGAACGGGCTTTTAATGTTCTTCTTAAAGTATAACCAATTCCATGAGTGTTTCTTTTTTATGACAGTTCATGATCTTCTTGATCAGCCAATAAGCTTGACTAATATTCAGGCAACAGTAGATTTCTGGTACTCTTTATGATGTACACTATTTGTGGAGTCACAGTGGTAACCCACTGGACACACATTCTGGGGCATGGCGATTCAAATCCCTATCTGGCCATCCAGATTTATGTTTTCCACAGTGTTAAAGCATAATGTTCCTACTCTGGTTCCTTGCCACATATACAGGAATATTTTTCTTCTGGGCCCACCAAGCCACTCTTCGTTAGTATGTTCACAAGGGAATTATTAAAAATGTTTGGTGTATTCGTGTATGTTTCATCAGCTACTTCAATAACTGAATTATCCTCTTACTGAAAAAAAAATCTTTGGTTATCCACGATGATTCATTTTTGTGTTTGGAATAGCAGAGAAAACTGTATAGGCAACAAGATTGTACACAAGACGGCCTTCGCAGTAAATTCAAACTACAGAGGCATTCTTCAATAGCAGTCTGCAAGTGCCAGTTAAAGAACCAGAATTGAGAAATAAGGTCCTGAAACTCAATATCTGAAGCACAGCATTGTACAGAAATGAAACATGGGTCAGTCAGAAACCTGGTAAAGAAGATGCTGGAAGCAGATGAGTGTCCCAGGAGACGAAGCAGAAAACTGAAAAAATATATAAACTGCAATTCAAAGAGGAGCTAAAAAAATATGTCTAGAAGGAAATCTCTGGAAAATACTTGATGTGGCACATTCAATGAGTCCTGTAATAGTTGTAGTGACAGACAGAACAGGAAGGGGGAGTGCGAGGTTTGTTAACATTTATTTTACTCTCTCTGTGTCCTTCCTCCTTCACCATCCATGCCTAACGTCTACAGCTTGTGGTCTAGTGGCTAGCATTGCTGCCTCTGGATCACGGGTTCCCGGGTTCGATTCCTGGCCGGGTTGGGGATTTTCTCTGCCTGTCGACTGGGTGTTTGTGTTGTCCTCATCATTTCATCATCATCATTTGTGACAGTGGTTAGACTGGACTGTGTACAAATTGGGACTCTGTAAGGACACTGATGACCATGCAGGTGAGCGCCGCACAAACCAAGTATCATCAACATCCACACCTAAGAAAAAATTTAATTACTTTATCCTCTATTTACTAATTTTTTCCCTTCTACTTTTAGGCATTTATCTTTTCATCACTAGATGCAGTTCATCATAATTATTTGTGAGATGAAATCTTACCTTCTACATATATGAACATGAAATTCTGGGTGGTTTCTCTTCCCAACACTATTTCAATCTATTATCATAGCTCTTTCTCTTCTAATTTTGCGTTTTATGCCCAATAAACAAACAAATGTCTCTAAAAGCTAGAAAATCATTACCTTTTCCATTCTTTCTACTTCAGATGCCTCAAGTTATCAAGGAAGTTTATGACCTCTCAATAAGCAATAAAGTGACATTGAACATAAAGAAAACTAATGCCATGAATTTCAGTTTGAAGAGGGAAAATGACAACATTAAATTAAATGTAGATGGCACCACTATAGACTGTGTAACAAATGCAAAATTTCTAGGAATGAATATTGATTCTCAGTTGAAGTGGTGTGGACACACAAAGGTACTTGCCAACAGTATGTCACCAGCATGTTATGCCCTTAGAATACTATCATCAGTGTGTAACATGCAATGTCTTTTAGTTGCATACAATTCATATGTACACTCAATTCTTTGCTATGGCATTCTTTTTTGGGGAACAAAGGCACAAAATATGAACACAATTTTCAAACTACAGAAAAGAGCCACAAGAATCATAACCAAAAATGGTAGTCAAGCTCATTGCAAAGATGTGTTCAAAACACTGGGGATTTTAACTGCTCCGTGTGAATACATTCACCAGTCAGTTGCACACATTAAAAATAACGTTGGTAACTATTGCACTCGAATTTGCCATAAAAGAAATTGCAAAAATACACTTATTTAAAAAGGCAGCTAAAAAATACATGTTATGCAATACGTTTTATACATTGAAGGATTACTTAGATAAAACAAAGTAGGGCTTTGGTAAAAAAACATGTTATACAAATAATAATAATAATGATGTTCTGTATTTTTTCCTTCTTTTTTCCTTTTCTATAAAAACTTATCCCCAAGCTACGCATTGCACAACACTAACATTTCTTCCTCTTTCTGAGCTCAACATCTCACTCATTATAGGGGGATGCTGACTCAGTTTTTCAGGATAGCATATGGGAAGCTGTGGTACAGAAAATGGCCCAGAGATCACCAGTGTGTGTGTGTGTTTGTGTGTGTAATGAGTGAAGTGTTATGAAACAATGCATGAATAGTGTGTGCAGTGACTGATAGTGAGATATGAGTGAACGGTGTGGCATTACATTATTAAATAAGTTATTTGTAAAAAAAAAAAGTATTTTATACAAGGAGTAAATCTAATGACTGTCTCTAACTAGAAGTATGGAGTAGTAGTAGTAGCAGTAGTAATATAATAACTGTCACGTGATCCCCCTTATCTCATACTACATACTATTGCTCATTATGTTTTGAGTTTACACAATTCAGTATTTAGAAGAAAGAAGAGTTGCCCCACTGTTTCAAATTTAATTATTATAAATTCAATTATTTTTTAACAAGGGCTGACTGATTTGCAACAAATTACAGACGCAATGTTAAGGTACAGTTGTCAATTTATCTGCAAAGGGAACTTTGTGTTTTTCCTTACTGCAATTGCACATAACTAGCAAATATTAATATCTCACAAAAACTTACTGTCTCCATAGTGATTCCATTACTCGTGAAATGCTAAAATCTTACATTAAGACGAATTAAAAAAAAAAAACTTTTTCTTGCACTACACACACATGTGGAGCATGAAGTATTTGGAATATATTATAAGGATTTACAATTCACTGATGGTCAAATTACGAGAGTCAAATGTAAGTGAATCACTATAGAAACTGTGTAATCTATTATTGTTATTTCAAAAAGGTATTGTCTCGGACAGCATTTTCATAATTGTGAAAATTCAACTGTCACTCACCAATGCAGGCGCAATTCTTTCAAATTTGTCATTGACCATGTAGTGGGAGTACACAGCCATCATCATCATCAGCAAGAGGACTATATTTGCTCCTTGTTTGACAGAATCTGCAGCACAATTGATATATATTATACTACCACCAGAATAAATTATCAAATGATATCTTACTGGCGTAGAAGTGTGCATTTAGAGAAAGGGACAGATAGAGAACTCAAAAAATTGTTATATTTTTAAGTAATAGAATACGTTTACTTACTGCTTGGAAAAAAGGCCATCGCTAGCCCACAAATTATTTCTAGTGTACCTACTGCCCTACGATACCATTTTGATGGTACTTTAAAATCTAGCAACTCGGAAAGAGGAAATACTTTCGCGTACTTGACGTATTCCTTCCTCTGAAACAAAAATAAGAACATAATTAAGACACAGTATTTCTGACTACTGGTTCTGAGGATTAAGTATTTTATTCCAGTGACAAGAGGTGGATATTGTCAGTTCAGTTTCTACTCTGCCTCATTCATTTGTGTTTTAGAGTGCATAGAGTACATCACGCCTGCATAATTTGCGTCAGATTATAGAATCAGCTGCTCTTTAAATAACTCGAAATCCCGTCTGGCCCACATTTTCTTTCACATGACTTCGCCAAAGGCATTTTGCCAAGGTCATCTGCACAAGAGTTAAAAACGTTGTTCTCGTCGGGCCACTAAACCTTATTCCATAAAGGCAAATACTGATTCCTTAACAATGCTTTAATGGTTCTTGACAACAATTACGGACCCTACAACGTAGACAACTTGCCACACATCAGTGTTTGTAGGGTGGTCGCGAAACAGGAGCTGAAGAATCATACTTTCATACATTTCCTTAAAAATCTCACAAAAATATAAAATTTAATTAATTTACCAAATCTTTGTGAAGATCCTTGCTGATGATTGAAGTCATTTTCATTATACCCACAAATATAAAAAATATTCCAAGCAGCACAGATAAACTTTTCAACACAATCGACCCCATGTTGGCCACTAGCGCTAATTTTACATATCGCACACATTAGAACTTCGCATTCTATGTTATTGCTTCCGTAACGATGAGCGGTGATTGGTGCTAATACGTGAGTCCAAACACGAGATCACCTGTCAGTTATTTCCAAAAAATTCGAGTGTTTCTGAACTATAGTGCACAGATCAATGATAATCGTAGGAACACCATACCGCGAATTTAAAATTACGCGAAGGTACTGAAACCAGAGCAAATCCACAGCCTTCTATATCACAGAGTGAAGACTAGGGAGTACATTAATAGACGGAGTTGTCAAAAACTTTGGGAGGTGGGAAGTTCTGTGACAGGATTCATAATTACATTAAAGGCTCTAGTGGTGCTATGATGTTTATGTATTATCGACATTACAGAATTTCATAATGTCTTGTAAACCGCATGTAGCTTAAAAATATGTATTTTTCTGAACAGGCGCAATTTTATTAAGGCAGTTGTCGCTACATTCGTCACGGGTAGTAAAATGAGCAGACCTAAACGTTATTTCGTCAATAACAATGAAGAATGGAAAAGTAGAGAATTCGCAGTTGCACCGAGTGACTGGTTGCCAAAAATCAACGAACGCGTCAATGAATGCCTTAAACAACAACCCCCATCAGCAAGAGATGTGGACGGTGGTTTGTATGTTAGCGGTGCCGGCGTCGCTTACATGCTATATCATTTGAGCACCAACCCACATTTTGGAGAAAACAAAGAAAAATTTTGCAACTTGGGGCTGAAATATATGAAGTATGCTCTCGAATATGCTGGACGCAAAGAGAATGATCCACAGGAAAGATCAGCATTTCTACTGGGAAATGCTGGAACTTACGCAGTCGCCGCGGTACTCTACCGGTCTGTTGGTAAGTGATGAAGTATGCCGAAGAATTCGATACGTATTGTACCTCGAATTTAGTTGTGACACCGTGACGCACATAAGCATATTTCGTATAGATGTAAAATATTTTGTCTTTGGTAATCATAGTTCTTAACTTTAAAGCTGGGAACGGGCTTCCGTTTTTGCTTCTGGCATTCAATCTGTTGCGCACATATGTCTTGGCATATTTAAGTTGGAGTTACACAAATTGGAAACAAGCAGAAGCAACAAATAACTGGATCCCCGTGTTATCAAATACGGAAGCTTTCAGTTTAACAAAAACATTCTGGTATTCCGAAAGCTTGTATCAACTCATTCAGTGGTGTCACACAATATACTGCAGCAGAAATGTTGGTAATGTCCTACAGAGCCTTCATATATGTAGCTGAAAGTTGGCGAAAAATGGGCTAGGCATAAAGGCACGGAGGTATGGTCTGTAGAACAAGGTGCCTCACGGACTGTAAAAATACTTTGTTGTACATGAAACACCTGCGACGGTTGATACCCTGGCCAGAAGGTGATGATGTAAATGACTTGGATGTAGGACTAAGTATTTTTTGTATATAAGAAGGATTACATGTATATTTAATTTATTTTCATAAATTTTGTAAATGCCGGAATTGGAAAAAATGTTTCTGTGGTAGGCCTAATGATAAGTTGTAAGCTCTACGATAGGCCTAAGATGACAGTTGTAGTGGGTCAACAGTACCTACTGATACTGGATGCCTGCTTTGCCCCATGACTATTTCGTTATTCATTTTTAAATATGTTTGTGCCCTAACTCTCAATGTTGCCAAGATGTTGAACTACAAAAAAGTGGAAAACTACAGTTTTTACAAAATTAATAACTGCATTTATGAGACTTACATGCAATCAGATTTATATAGTTCCATAGAAAGGCATAACAAACCCAATACATTTTTGCAGCATTATAGCTCAGTAGTACTGGTATCACGAAAGAGAAATAAAATATTCTGATGGAAAACAAGCAACAACATTCTGTGTGAAGTTCTTGAACAGCAGTGTATGCTGATCATTATGCTAATGTACAGTTCACATAAGCATCAGATTCACCAATGTTGTCTATAAAAATATGTAGGATATACTTCAGTGTTCTATTTCATTCACACTGAATTAATCAAAAGAGCAGGATGGCCTTTTTTGGGTTAAACTCTCTTAATTTGTGCTGACTATACAGTTTCAAGATGAGTAATGGTGCCCTGGTGTTCATGATTCAGAATTATTCCCATAGATAGTTTGCAAAAAGAGAGATGTCAAATATACATACTCTGTATTATAAGGAAAAGTCTTTCCTTCTCATCCCGCAGTTCTGAGTGGCTTTTCTGATCTGTAACTCTTTCCCTAAACCTCTCCAGTTTGTTTCCTGTATCCCTCTTCCCTCCCGTTCAACTATTCTGGCAGAAGAAGGCACCACTGGCTCCGAAAGCTTGTAAACGTTAAATACTTTAGCGTCTGTGTTTCCCTGCCGCTGCTTGTTGAGTAGATATTTTATGTATCCATTTACATAATACTATGTTGACAGATGTCTGGGTTGAATTACATGATAGGCCCGTACCCATTAAGTACAATGTTTTTTACCTTCATAATCTGGTTTATGCAGTATGCCAATTAATTAAACAGATGTTGAGAATGGACACATGCCATCACAATTACACTAGACTTGCAAAGTTCTATTTTTCAGTACCACTCACTACATGCAAGCATAGTTTCCTATGATTTCCATAAGTCACGTTCTGTGAATGGCAGAATAGGTCCTTCAGCTGTGTTAAAGTCTGTTAATTCTCATTTTCTCACCCACTAGTGCTGATAAAGAATACACTAGTGATCTTACTATTAATGTGATGTTAACCCATTAACTGCCATGATCCTCATTTAGGGCTCTGTCCTTGTATTTCAGATAGTGCTGGCAGCAGTTGTTAGTATTTTGCATTGTTGTCTTGGCATTTATCAAGCTTGTGTATTGCTTGTGAGTTTGTTGCTGTTAAATGAGTAAGCTGTACAGTACAGGATTATTTGTGTAAAGAAGTAAAGTTTTTCAGAATTACAAGAGTTGAACATTTTCAAAACAGTGTAAGTTATTTATTATGTAAATAACTTGCAGTAATGGTATGTTCTGTAATCATTGTAGAATATATCATTCGATTATTTCTGAGGTTTATTTTCCTCTCTGAATTTCGATCCCCATTTGGGGCTCATGGCATGTTCCACCTGAAACAACATTTTCTTTTTCCCACCTAGGCCCAGAGAATTACTATAAAGCAATTTCTGTAAGGCAAGTTGGAGGAATTGTAAATGACACAAATTTCATGGCTTCTTCTTATGATGAGGATGAAGGGAATGAGACCATTGACATTGGCTAGCTCCCTTCAGATTGTAAAGACAAGCTATCTGGATGTGGTGATGAAATATATTGGAAGATACTCTTCCAGCTGATGTACCAGGTGGCTGATGTACCAGGTGCCTTGGAAGTTCATACTAATGAAGAAAGAGAGGATGAGGAAAATGCAGGCCATTACAAGAAGAAAATGAGAGCTAATATCACTCTATTTGGACAACAGAAGATGCAACTTGCAATAAAACCTACCCTGATCTAGCATAAATTGAACGAAGATAATGTAGTTCGGTAGCAGTTGGGTCATTCCATGTCAAGTCACCCAAGCCTGGACACCAACCATGTCAGATTTTGATGAAACTTGGTACAATTACTTCTTTTATCATCCTGAAAGCACTTGTAAAATTGTTTTGCTCTATCTCTTATAGTTTTTTTTTATAAATTTTTAAAGTTTTTAGATTTGGCGTTGTTTCAGCAGTCGGAAATCGTAACTTAAACGTGTCCTCACAACTAAAAAAGTTTGTATGTTAAAGAATACTCAAGATATCAGTATGAAATTTTGGAATAAGTTTGTGTATTATATCTAAATGTTAAAAAAAATTACCATAAAGATATATTAAAATCTTCCAAATGAAAAAAAATTACAAGTAGTTGTTGGTTTTTTTGTTGTTGTTTAGTTTTACAAAAACTGCAATATCTAGAGTCTCAGACCTGATAGAAAGCTCAAATTTGTTTTAAAATACTCTTAATTGTATAGGCTATTAGATAAAAGAAAAATTATGTTAGCTTTTTAACCTGTTCAATAGTTATCTAATTTTTTAAATAATATTAATTATATTTTAAAAATAAAAAGTACCAAGTGACTTAGACACCAAAAATAAGTTTTTGTCTTCTTGGAGTAACAATGTATGCTTGGATTTTGTTTTGTTATTCCTGTGTTTTGAAGTAAAAAATTATTACAGTGTTAAATAGTGCTTGGATAGTATTTTATTAAGTTTATTCGAACTTTCAGTAAGTACTGTTACTTAGTTTACAGAGATTCTTTTCCAATATCCTATAAAAGTAACCAGAACAGTAATCAGACCAAAAGTGAAATCAGTATGTCAGATATTCAAACCTATAGCTTAGGGTTATTTAAAAAATCTGACTGTTTCCAAACAACCTACACACCTTCAAAAAAGTTACAACCGGTACCTGAATTGAGTGAGGAAGAAAAAAATTTGATTCACTTACGATCTGGAATTAATCTGTGTGAATTTAAGAATATATGTTCACACCACAGCTACTACTTTTTAAATGTTTTTGAAAAGTATCAAACAACATGTATAGACCCACTAAAAAAAACACAAAAGCCCATCAAAAAAATCATTGAGAAGTGTAGGCTTGGATCTTTCTAAACAATTACTGACAAAAAATAGTAGCATAAAACCTGGACAAAAGCTTTGCTCAACATGCCGTAACTTTTGTGAGGAAAAATTAAGAGTTGAAGTCAATGAAAGTGAAACAGATGATGAAGTCATGGTTGAATTAGAATCATTGGAATCCAGAAATGAATCCCTCGTACAAACAAACATTGCTCTTGATAATTTAGGTTTAACACCGATAAAGCTTCATGGCTTGTCAGAACAAAGTAAAGGGTCTTATTTTAAAAGGAAGGTTAGTAGTATTGAAAAGACTGCAAAAAAGGCGGTTTCAAAAGCATTAAAATATGATGCACCAAGTTCTGATGATGACGAAGAAGATACAAGTGTGGTTGAGAAAGCAAAGGATTTTGATGTAATGATTTCTCTTATAAAAGAGAAGATGTCAGCTGTTGGAGGTCTAGAAAAATCCAGATTCTGACCTTGGCTCCAGATTCTTGGACTCGAAATAAAGTGATGAAAGAATTTAATGTAAGTGAGTACATGGTGCGACAAGCTAGAAAGCTAAAATCTGAAAAGGGTATTTTGGAAACTCCTGATCCAAAAAAAGGTAAACTCTTTCTGAAAATACAGTAAGACTTGTAACAGATTTTTATGAAAAGGATGAAAGTTCCCGAGTGCTACCTGGAACAAAAGACAAAGTAAGTGTTCAAAAAAATGTGTACATGCAAAAAAGACTCATTTTGTGTAACCTGAGAGAACTCTATTATTCTTTCAAATGGGATAATACCGCGGTAGAAGTAGGATTTTCAAAATTTTGTTTCGTGACACCTAAATGGTGTATCCTTGCTGGTGCTGCAGGCACACACACTGTATGTGTATGCAGTATCCACCAGAATATTAAACTATTATTGGATGCTGTGAAAATTGAATAATCTTATAAAGACCTAATTAAGATGCTTGTGTGCAACACGGAAAACCAAAACTGCATGCTCTACATCATTGCGACAGCTGTCCTGCAAATGCTGCACTAACTGAGTACTTAACTGAAAAACTAAGTGAAGATTATGATTTAGAAGAAGAAATTGTAATCAGTCAGTGGGTTAACACAGACAGGGCAGAAATGATCAAACAGTCTTATCAGTGTTGAAGACTACATTTCTTTATTGGTTAGGTCATTGGAAAAGCTCACCCCGCACTGGTTTATAGCAAAATCCCAATCAGCAGCCTTTAAAAGATTGAAAGAAGACCCACCACCCAAAACAGCAATTATTATGATGGATTTCAGTGAAAATTATTCCTTTGTTATACAAAATGAGATCCAAAGTTACCACTGGAATAGAGGTGGTTGTACTCCACACCCAGTTGGAGTTTTCCTAGGAAATGAGGAAAACAATGTTTTTGTTTCCAACCACTGTTTTATTAGTGATGACCAAGAACATGACACTGGTTTTGTTAACTTTGTACAAAAAGAAATTACAAAGTGGCTGTCATTACATCATACTGACATTGACTCAGTTCACTACTTTACAGATGGTTGTGCTGGGCAGTACAAAAATAGAAAAAGTTTTAAAAATTTGACTGAACACTTGAGAGACTTTAATTTGAAGGCCCAACACTCTTTTTTTGCAACAAGTCATGGGAAGTCAATTTGTGATGGCCTAGGAGGAACTATTAAAAGAATTTTAAGGAAAGCCAGTCTACAGCTTTCAGAGGAACAAATAATGACAGCAATCGATGTGTGCAAGTTTTGTGAAAAAAAATATTGAAAACATTCATTTTCACTTTATTGACAAAAAAGAAGCTGATTTGCTACGATTAAAACTAGAAAAACGTTTTTCAGCAACCCGAACCATTCCTGGAACTAGAAGTTTTCATAACTTCAAACCACTTCCAACAAACAACCTTGAAATTAGAAGGACTACAGATAGTGTAAAACCCTCCTTAGTCTTTTCTTTCCATTCTTCTTCTGATTGGGTTCATGTTGAACCATGCAAATCATGATGGTAACTGGTACTTTGGACAGGTAAAAACAATATTCAATGATGAAGAAGATGCAGAAATTCTATTTCTACATCCTTCAGGACCAGCTGCATCATTTTATTGGCCTGAAAGAGAAGACTCTCGCATAGTGCCTTTGGAGCACATAGTCTGTGTAGTAGACGCACCTCAATCAAGTGGCACTGGAAGAATGTATTACTTCAAAAAAGACTGTATCAAAAGAACTGAAAGCTCTTGGATGAAGTGGAAAAACAGTTTGAATCAGCATTAATTTTTATTAAAAAGACAAAATTACTCAAAAAATTCAATGTTTCAAGCAATCAGTTGGGTTATACATAAGTGTTGTAAGAACACTATCTTTGTACATAATTCTAATGTAATCTACTATAATTAATAAACATGTTAAAAAGCCATCATTATTTTTGTTTTATCATGTAGCCTATATGTTTAAGAGTAAATTAAAACAAATTTGAGCATTCTATCAGGTCTGAGACTCTAGATATTGCAATTCTTATAAAACAAAACATCCGTTAAAAAAAATAAAAAAAATACATATATATTTTTTTCATAGAAAATATTAATATATTTTAATAGTATCATTTTTATCTTCAAATATGTATAATAAATAAACTTGCTGCAAAAATTCATGATGTTATCTAAAGGAGTTTTTAAGATAAGCAATTTTAAAGTTTTGAATACAAATTAAATTTACCATTTCCAAAGGTTCGGAAAACGAAAACATAAAAACTTTAAAAAATTTTTAAAAAAAACTATAAGAGATGCAGCAAAAAAAAATTGCAGGTGTTGTGAGGATGGTATTAGGACCATTTGAGCCAAATTTAATGAAAATCTAAGGAGGTGGGTGTAAAATTTATTTTTTATTGGGTGATTTGATATGGAATGACCCAGTAGTAAAAGAAGTGTCTGCAGTTAAGTGCTTTGAAGAACTGATGAACAAGTACTGGACTTGATTGCCTGTGAACATGTCTGGTATGCTACATAGAAGAATAATCACTGCTTTGATTTATCCAGTAAATGCATAAAAACGTTTTTAGGTATATTACACTTCACTGAATACCATACTTTCCCATAGGTACAGTTATATTGGAATGAAGACAAGGGTTTGACACGAAGTGCGTATGACAATGTCTAAGCCGCAACAGATATCTGGAGATCAAGCACAACCTTCACTTAAATGGTAACACAAGTTCTGACTGGGATCTCAGCTGATGGAAGGGATAAACTTTTAGAAATTCATCCCATGATGGACTTTCTAAATAAGAATTTGATGGAATTTCAAGTTTTTTCTGATAGCCTGAGCATTTATCAGCAAATGGTTTGATATTATGGACATCATTATCAAATACAATTCATTCCTGGGAAGCCAGTGAGACTCAGTTTCAAACCATGGGGCATGTGATGTTGATTGGTTGTTTGATTGGTGGGGGTGTAATGTCTCTTGCAGCGGTCTCTCCACGATATTTTCAGAAATTTTAGAAATTATATAACTCAGTACATATCTCGAAATATCTCTTCTTATCTTACCGATTATCAATGCAAAGTAGTTTCAAGCCCAATTATTCCTTGGAGCGTCCATTTACTCCATGGAATAGCTTCTCTGCTATCTATGTTTTCTCTTATGAAAAGAATAGGAACTTCTTGCCGATTAGTCGTAAAAGAAGGAGGTATATGTGGTGTCACCGCCAGACACCACACTTGCTAGGTGGTAGCTTAAATCGGCCGTGGTCCATGTAGTACATGTCGGACCCGCGTGTCGCCACTGTGATCGCAGACCTAGCGCCACCACCAAGGCAGGTCTCGTGATACGAGAGTGGACTCGCCCCAGTTGTACGCGAACCTAGCTATCGCCCAGTTGTACGCGAACCTAGCTATCGCCCAGTTGTATGAGAACCTAGCTACCGACAAGATGTACGAAGCCTTTCGCTCTCATTAGCCGAGAGACAGAATAGCCTTCAGCTAAGTTAATAGCGACCACCTAGCAAGGCGCCAGTTGTATCAGTGCCTATAGCTTACGAGTATTCAAGAGAGATGTATTCCAAAGAACAATTAAAAGATAAGTAATAAGCATCTACATACTTTTCTTCTTATTCATTTATAAGTTCTCATGTTCCAGACTTCACGCCCGGCTGCTTTAGTCTTGAGTTCATTTTCAGCCATCTCTACTTCACGGTGTCGGCCCAGCTACCGACACAACAGTATATATGTATGTATTGTTGAGCGAGTCGCCATCTTGATGAGATTCTGTATGGGAAGGAGTTTAATACATGAACTAAACTAAAGTAAGTGTGTTCGTGTATTATTTAACGGATTATTATTATTGACAGTGTCTGCTTACTACGCTGTGTTGCACGGGATCAGTGGGGAATGTCTGATTTACACTGGACGAACCTGCCGTTTTGAATGCTCAAGATATCCAGTTACTTCAAATAAATAGGCTAACACGGTCTTACCAGCAGATCTCCGGTCTTCCCCATGTGATCACCGAAAGTTAATAATTATTACAAATGTTTCCAGGAGATCGACTCACAATTTTCGTCGCACCGAGACTTCGAAATTGCTTCACTGCCTTATGGAATTTAAGTTAAGCTTAATTTAATCAGGACAGAACAGTATTGAACTGGGTGAATGTGATAAGCCTGCTTTGTCAATGAAAATTCCCTTAATATATGCATGTTTTTACTATCCTGATCAGTGAAGCTAAATCAGGCCAGTGTGAGAGAGGTTCTTTAAATTTAAGAATTATTAAAGGGGGAAACAAACAGTAAGGTCATTGGTCCCATAGGATTAGTGAAGGATGGAGAACGAAGCTGTCTGTGCCCTTTCTAAAGAACCATCCCGTCATTTACCTAAACCGACTTAGAAATATCACAGAAAACTTAAATCAGGATGGCTGGATGCTGGTCTTAAACATCATCCTCCCCACTGCAAATCCAGTGTGCTAACCACTGCACCACCTCGCTCTGTGCTATATGGTGTTCCCAAAGCAGTTACTGTTATTGTATGTCAAGTCTGTGTAGTAATATCAAAGGACTCAAGTGGTATTTCAGTTTCCAGACAGGGCGGATCAGTTGTACCGAATATGATTCCTGTTCTGTAATCTCCTGAACTTCGCAGAATCTATTTTGACAACTTATTCACAATATTATGTTTAATTAAAGAGCTTTCGGAAATGAGGAAACTGCTCGAATGAGTAACTGTCCCATATAAGGTAGAACAGCATGAAAAAGAAACAAAGAGGAACATACAACTGTAGATTAGACAAGAACATTGAATTCATGACAGTAATGTGGAAAAATAAAAGTGTTGTAAAACTCTTGTCACACCACAAGACATTGCATCTACTAAGGCAAGTAAAGAGATAGAACAAAGCTGCTGAATTCTACAGCCAAGATCGTTTGCAGAATATAAATTGTACTGGAATGTCCAGAAGTACCCTGTGAGAATTCGAGGTATGAAATTTTACTTCCCATTATTTACCAATTCAATAGACATAGCAGTGGTCATCACCCACATCATCTGCCTCACAAATAAAAACTTCCCATTGCTCAAATTCAGAAGATGGTGACGAGGGCATTTCTTGCTCAATGATCCACTGCTTCTGCTCCAAAATGGGCAATATTTTCATCATACTCGAAAGTGTCGATTTCACATGTTTCAGTTGTACTCATGACTTTGGGACTGGACATTTGATTGAAAGCACTACGTAGGTGAAACAAAGAAAATGTGAAGTTTGCAAGGAAACAGTGCTCTGTGTGCAGTGTGGGACTCAATTGAATGCTTTGTTTTTTGGCACAACAGATACAAGAAAATTTAAAGAGAGTAGCATGTGCCCTGATTTACTTCTGTGGGGGTTGACTAAACTATATCATTCTCTCTGTGTCAATCGGGCAACGCAGAAATAAATGTTGGTTGAAGAACAAAAATTGGTGGTTAATTGGTTACACCAAAAAGAAATTTTTGTGGAACTCTGCCTCTGTGCCTAGTTTCTCCTTCTAGCTACTCATTGGATGAAAATGGGGTTAAATCAGGCAATTTATAAATGTCCAGTATTTCAAATGAGTCACCAGATAAGCTATTGCAGACTCACTCTCAAGTGACATGGACTTCAGAGTTGAAAGATTGTGGAATATAGCAGAGACTGCTAATTTTTCTGAGTGTATTTTATTGTAAAAAGGGAGGAAATCTGCCATCCAACCCCCCCCCTCCCCCCCTCTGCTGCTGCCACTGCTCTCAACTACTTCTGGATGGCTCTTGAAATCAGTGATAAGTCTGCAAGAGCACTTTTGCGCAGAGAAGTAGATCAAATACATTTATTTCTCTTTCTTTGTCAGATGAGCACTATATCTAACTGAAATTGAATTGCTGAAACAGCTTCATTTTACAAGGAGAGTAGTGACATTGGGAAGTAATGTGGATATTTGAGGAACAAATAAACTAGAAAGCACCTTAAAGGGAGATGGGTCTTGAGAACTCCATCACGTACCCTTTCCAGTTTGTAGAAACTGAAAAGGCCCAGCGTATCTCAATGTGCTAATGATAATGGCCCCATCAGCAGTGCTACCAGGTGGCAGCATACGTAGACGACTGTCGTCTTCCTCCGACCATGCACTTCTTGTTGCACATAAGAGTCAGAATCTGCCCATTTTCTTTTAGGTCCACTACAGATGAGGGTCCTGGATATATTACTGGCAACAAGTGTTGGAGCCACTCTGCCAGTAGGAGGATAAATAATGTGTGTAGCCGGGTTTGTGTATTATGCTGCTTCCAGTTTCCTGAACAGGGCCTGTAGATTTTCGTAATACTTCAGGAGGCTTCAGCAATAACTTTATATCTGTATTCCATTTGCCACCAGAAAACTGCAGATGCACTAGCTATGAAGAAAGCCAGGGTCAACGGAAGCATCCAATTCCACCCATCTGCTTTGATCCGTGACGTAAGGGTGTGTATGTGATGACATTACGGCGCGGAGTTTGAGTTGGTCATGTTTGTAGATGTCGTCTTGTTGGGTTTGATGGCATTCTCTCTCTCTCTCTCTCTCTCTCTCTCTCTCTCTCAGTGTGTGTGTGTGTGTGTGTGTGTGTGTGTGTGTGTGTGTGTGTGTGTGTGTCAAGGGAAATGACCGATTCCTATTTTCATAGTGTTATATGTAGGTATAGGTGTTTTTGGTACCATCAGCTGTGGTAAAGGGAAATGTCTGATTCCAATTTCCGCAGTTTTTGTTGTAGGTGTTGGTGTTTTGGTATCGTCAGCTGCCGTTGACCTATATATGTCAAGGGAAGTGTCCGATTCCTGCAGGTTTTGTAATTATTATTTTTTTGTTTGTCATCTTGTGTTTTTTCGGATCATGGTGTGTATTTTTTACTGTTATATTTAGCTTGTCCCCTCCCTAAAACCCCCAGTTTCCCATGGTTGCCTCATTAGTTTGGCTGTATTTTTGGAGGGAGATGTTATTGTCTTACTTATACGTATTTGCCATTTATTTGTTGCTGTGTGTATGTAGTGATATCATAGGCGCCATATTGGAGACACTTAGAATAGCCATTTCCGCCATATTGATGACATCATGGGTCAAAGCAGACGGGTGAAATCGGACACTTCTGTATTCCTGAAAGCCATGTGCTTACAGTGATACAGGTTAGTCTGCTTATTACTAAATGTTCTGAGATATTTTTGTGAATATTAACTGCAGGTAAGTGTCAGCTAAGTCTATTTTCTAGAAATACATGCCTTCTTCGTACGAAAAATGCAATATGAATTAGTGATTGGATGTACATTTTATAAAATTGGCTGATGATACTGGTTATGGACCTGTGCCTGCTGTCTGCCGTACTCTGTTTTAACTGCATTTTTTAACAAGATAGGCACTGAGTAAGTGGCAAAATTGTGTGTGTTGATGTGTTTCGATATGATTCATAGCACAATCTAACAGAAGCTGTCCAGAACTTGAAATGGAATTTTTCATAGCATGCATCATTGTGAAATCAAATGCAACAAAGACTTCCTGACTGAAATCATACGATTTATTACCAAAGAAACAGAGGAGCAATTATAACAGATCTATGTTGAAATAGGCTAATTATTGCATCTGACTATGTGATGGTGTGCAGTGACACTGGCAGAGATCCTATGTGGATGCAGATTTGGAGATATACAAGAGATAGTGAAGCATGCACGTAATGTGTATGTGAAATTGGATTGGCAATTGTGACATAAAGAAGCAACTTTAGAGGAGTCAGGGATTCCTGATTTTACCCAAATGTCATTGGTATTTTCCATTGGTGCAATCTGTATTGATGTGGGTGACAGTATCCACATGTAAGTTCCCAATGAAAGTTTGACTGCAGGGCTGAGTCTTGCCCATCTGACCAGTTATCCTGCCTGTTTGGATAAAAATAAATAAAGCGTAAACGATATCTCCTTCACTGGGAAGGCAATGACTATTTGTTCATAGGTCAAGTAATACAGAACATCATTTAGACGTAGTGTATACCAAGACAAACCCATGAGAGAATGAATAAGACTCTCGTTGACTCATTCCTAAGAGTTTTGCACAATCACAGAACTCAACATAGAGTAAACATGAACATATAAATTGCTATAAACTAAGAGTAAACGGCACAGAGTTTATAGACAAAACATGGCCCTCCTTGCAGCTGGCACGGGACTAATTTTACAGTGCAAAATCAAACACGCAGCACAACATGCACATGAAACACTCGTGCACTGAACTGCTGGCCGCAGTCACAACAACCACCCCCTCGGCAGAAGCAGAGTGCTGACAAGGAAGCAGACCGGGACGTGGACACGTCGAGCAGATCTCATAGTGCGCTGGTCCCCTGGAGCTAAAGTCGTGGCTGGTGCTGCTGCTGGAGTTGCTGTTGCTGGACCAGGTGCTAAGCGAGTCATTGTCTGTTGAATCTCGTTTTGGGTAGCTCATTGAAGATGAAAGCCAGCTTGACCTGGACTATTGTAATGGTAGCAGTAAAGGAAACAAAATAAAAATTCGGAGTAGGTATTAAAATCCATGGAGAAGAAATAAAAACTTTGAGGTTCGCCGATGACATTTAATTCTGTCAGAGACAGCAAAGGACTTGGAAGAGCAGTTGAATGGAATGGACAGTGTCGTGAAAGGAGGATATAAGATGAACATCAACAAAAGCAAAACGAGGATAATGGAATGTAGTCGAATTAAGTTGGGTGAAGCTGAGGGAATTAGATTAGGAAATGAGACACTTAAAGTAGTAAATGAGTTTTGCTATTTAGGGAGCAAAATAACTGATGATGGACGAAGTAGAGAGGATATAAAATGTAGACTGGCAAAGGCAAGGAAAGTGTTTCTGAAGAAGAGAAATTTGTTAACATTGAGTATAGATTTAAGTGTTTGGAAGTCATTTCTGAAAGTACTTGTATGGAGTGTAGCCATGTATGGAAGTAAAACATGGACGATAAATAGTTTGGACAAGAAGAGAATAGAAGCTTTCGAAATGTGGTGCTACAGAAGAATGCTGAAGATTAGATGGGTAGATCACATAACTAATGAGGAAGTATTGAATAGGATTGGGGAGAAGAGAAGTTTGTGGCACAGCTTGACCAGAAGAAGGGATCGGTTGGTAGGACATGTTCTGAGGCATCAAGGGATCACCAATTTAGTATTGTAGGGCAGCGTGGAGGGTAAAAATCATAGAGGAAGACCAAGAGATGAATACACTAAGCAGATTCAGAAGGATGTAGGCTGCAGTACGTACTGGGAGATGAAGAAGCTTGCACAGGATAGAGTAGCATGGAGAGCTGCATCAAACCAGTCTCAGGACTGAAGACAACAACAACAACAATAGTGTGTTTACAGCTAGGAGAACATACAGGGTGTGATCTCCCCTCGTGATGACATGGTGCAGCCCGGTGTATGGTGGTTGTAGGTCTGGTTTGACACCATCAGAAAGCAACATTATGTGTGTGCATGTACCGAAGTCTCTGTGGATCACAGTTCTGTCTCTGTGGAGGTCAGATCTTCTTAACAGGATCTCTAATAAGGTGAGTGACTGGCTAATAAGGCTGCAAAGCCACATTTACAAATCTGCCAGGCACTCATAGTGACTCTCCATACACCAGTTCTGCAAGGGAACTATCCCGATCAGGTTTGCAGGCATTCTGTAGGCCAAGTGGAACCATTGGTAAAGCTTCTGACCTCCTGGCAGCATGGCACATTAGAGCTGCTTTTAGTGTTCGGTGCTAACACTATCATTCCATTGTTTGCAGGGTAATAGCTGGTTGTTTTGTGATGGGTCCTGCCAAAGAATGCAGCCAGCTTGGCGAATAGTTCAGTTTCGAACTGCTTGCCATGATCTGTCATAATATACAGAGGACAGCCGAAACGTGATACCCAGTTTAACAGCGAGGCATCTGCCAAAGTTTTCGCAGAAATGTTGTCCATAGGTGCAGCTACTGGCCAACAGGTGAATTGATCAGTCATAGTCAGCAGGTACCATTAACAGTTCAAAGGCAGTAGTGGTTCCACAACGCCCACATGTACTTGAGTGGTAGTGTTGGGGAAGTTGCTGATTGGCGCACATACATGCTGGCTGACTGTGCATTGCTGACATTATATGCAACATCGTGCCAACGCTTGGCAGTCTTTCTTCATTCCTAGCCACACAAAGCGATACATGATGAGGCATAATGTAGATCTCGCGCTGGGGTGATACAAGTTGTGTAAAGATTTAAAAGTATTTTTCCAAAATCTTGCTTCTAAAAGCGACTGAGATTTTCCTGATAACGCATCGCAATTTAACTGGATCCCAATCCAGGGAACATTGAGTAATCACAAGTCTAACAATGAAGTTGTTTCCTGCAACAGCTCTTGCAGTTCCTGGTCGGTACGTTGTGCTTCTGCGAGGTCTGCATAGTCAGTAGTGGAGACTCTACTGACTTGGGAGAGACAGTCTGCTACCACATGCTCTATCCCAGATATGTGTTGGATGTCTGTGCTGAACTGTGCGATAAACATGATCTGGTTGTGCTGCTGTGGCGAACAGTTGACATTGTACTGTCAAAATACAAACATGAGTGGATTATGGTCATTGAAGACTGTAAACTAATGGGCTTCCATCTTAGGTCAGAAGTACTTGATGGTCTTGTGTATTGCAAACAGTTGGTGGGTATATGCACTCCATGTCTGTTGACGTGTTGACAGTTTCGCAAGAAAAAGACTAGAGGTTGCCATGTGACATCGTGTTGATGTAAAACAGTGCCAACAGCTGTCTGGCTCGCATCTGCCATCAACACTAACAGCATGCTTGGCTCAGGGTGCTGCACCAACAATGCAGTGTTCACTATCGTTTGTTTTGTGTGTTTGAATGCAGCAGTTACGTGATCTGTTGAAGTTATTGGTGTGTGCCCTTTGCGTTTCAGACCTGCGAGCACAGCCATTAATGGTTCTTGAATTTCTGGTTCCACTGGTAGATACCAATTAAAAACATTTAGCATGCCTAGAAATCATCACACCTCCTTAGCTGTGGAAAGCCAAGTGATCTTCAGAATGGCTTCCACTTTTTCATGTAGCAGTATGGAGCCTGAAGGAATAATGTGATTGCCAAGAAAATTGATTTGTCGCTGTCCAAAAATACACTTTACTGTGTTGAGAATAACACTGTATATGTCAGCTGTTTGAAAGCTTATATGCAAAGCTGGCAATGTTCTGGTGAGCCCAAGAATACAGATATGTCCTCAAGGTAAGCAAATCATAATGGCAGGTCCTGCATCTCTAAATCGACAAATCTCTGTCATATCTTTGCATTGTTCCTGAGGCCAAATGTCATGAACTTGCTTTCAAATAGGCTGAATAGTGTAATTATGGCCGTCTTCCTTAGTGACAAGTATCTGCATGTAAGCTTTGGTGCAGTCCAGCATGTTGTGCAAGCTGGCATACTCAGTGCATGGGGTAATCGCAGAGTTGTAGCACTGGATAATGATCTGCCACTGCAGCTTTATATATCTGCAAAGTCACCATGCACCACACTTTTTTGGCACTGGATAACAGTGGTAAAGACCAAGGACTACTGGACGCTTGCATGATGATCTCTCGAATCATGCTGTTGAATTCTGCCTTTGCAATTGCTAAGCGATTTGGGGCTAACTATCATGGCCTACAAGATATCGGGCAACCTGCAGTGGTCTTTATATAGTACCTGATGTTGTGTTTCACATCTTTAGTCACATCTGGTGATCTCGTCAGTGCCAGAAAATCTCAAGGTAAAGTTGTGTACTCACCATCTGCGGCTTCAATCAACTTGGCGGTTTGGGTGGTTGCAAGGTGCTGGAATCCCGCAGGTATCATGACGGTGGTTTGGACGACCAGGCTTGTATTGGTATATCAAGCAGAAGGTTGTAGTATGCCAGGAAGTCTGCTTCTGTCATCGACTCTGCGACGTCCTGATCATGAAGTCCCACACAAATACCCAGTACAGGCGTAGAATCTGCTCAAATTGGCAGTGTTCTGTTTGTTTCAATAGAAGAATTGCAGCAGCTAGACAGAATGATGTACTTGGCCTGCACCAGCGTATCATTGTTCGCAGGAAGATACATAGATTGGAAACATTGTTGAGCAGGTATTTCTGTCCTTTATGTCGATCACTTACAAATGCACACAGTGACTCAGACCAGCAATCAGATGAAGCATCTACATTTGACTACCGCTGGCATTTGGATACATACAGGAGTGTGTACAGCGATGTGCTTGATCACCAAATCTGCTGTGGCACCAACATACTTCTGCTGTGTTACTGTCCCAGGTGTCATCAAAGCAGTGGGCATTCTGCTGCGTGAGCACTTCTGGAATCTGGATCAGCCATAAGCATCACAGCAAGATGACAACTGCCCGATCTGCTGTGTCAGTACGTCCATTTTTGCCATCAGAGCATCGTAGTCAGCACGCAATAGCGTGGCAGATACCCATGCATATCAATGTAATGGGTGCAGTTGTTACATTGATAAGCGTGGGTTATATCGTGTCTTACACCTTGCCCGCTAGCTAGGCCACTGCATCTGGAGGCATGTTCAATTGTGATACAATGACTGATTTAATGGCAGGTGGCAACTGACTACTCCAGGTGGTTCTCAGCAGGATGTGCAGTACCGTACCAGTGTCAACCTTGCTTCACAAATGCCGCAAGTACTGGGATGGTTCGCAATCCCTGATGTGCATCAGGACATGGCGAAGGCATTATTTTTGTGAAGAAGATACGTGAAAAATTAGCTCTGCTTTGAGGTGGTCTTATGAACCACTCTCTGGTGGTAAAGTCATCACATCTTGCACATCAGCAGTATACTAATAGTAAAGTTGGCTCACAATCAGTGCGAACCTTGTGGCATCGGCAGTTATTCCTGAATAGAAAAAACTTAATTTGATCTGAGCAAACCAGAGTGGAGGGTTGTGAGGCCAGAAAGGTAGTAATTGTACAGGAAGTGTGGACACAGCAGTGTCGGTCGTTGCAGGATTTTCCATCATTCTGCGATAGTACTTTCTCTAATTTGTGCGTCAGGCAGGCATAAATCACACCAGCGTCACCAATTTGATCATAGGGCTAGGTCTGGCCCATCCAACCATTAGCCTGCCTCTTTATATAAAATATAAATAACGCACAAATGATATCTCCTTCACTGGGATGACAATGACTTTATTCGTTTGTAGGTCAAATACTACAGAATGTAATGGTTATAATAGAGGGAAACATTCCACGTAGGAAATAAATATCTAAAAACAAAGATGATTTGACTTACCAAATGAAAGTGCTGGCAGGTCGACAGACACACAAACAACCACAAACATACACACAAAATTCAAGCTTTCGCAACAAACTGTTGCCTCATCATCCTTCCCTCTTTCCTGATGAGGCAACAGTTTGTTGCGAAAGCTTGAATTTTGTGTGTATGTTTGTGGTTGTTTGTGTGTCTGTCGACCTGCCAGCACTACAGAATGTAATTTAGACACAGTGTATGCCAAGACGAACTCGTAAGAGAACAAATAAGTATCTTGTTGACTTGTTAATAAGGTCTGTGTGCAATCACTGAACTCAGCATATAGTAAACATAAACATATAAATTGCTGTAAACTAAGAGTAAACGGCATGAAGTTTGTAGACAAAACACAGCACACCTGGTGGCAGGCATGGCACTAATTTGACAGCGAGAAATCGAAACTCGCGGCACGACACCAGCGGGAAACACACATACTACACTGTACAGAACTACTGGTCACTGTCGCTGCAGGATTTGTAAATCCTCTCACACATCCAAAAACAACCTAATGAAGATGCTAGGATGTACCAGTAGGATCTGTACGAGAGTGTGGAACATTTTGACATCGAGAACATTGCTGAAGTCAGTGGTGAGTAACATTGGTGCATACTTTTATGCAGTGCTGATGTCGATAATACTAGCACTGCAGTACCCACTACACAGCAGCTGTTTCTAAAATCTGCTGGAATTTCTAACATTTTAAATGTTTGTGCAATTGCTAGGACTTTCACTACCAGGGAATCTTATAGTTACAGCACAAATCATAGTGATGTAATGAGTAAGATACTGTACTTCCATTGGGTAAGAACAGGGTTTGAAACTCTACCAGCCATCCAGATTTAAGTTTTTGTTTTCCTGAATCATTTGGGGCAAATGCTAAGCTGGTTCTCGATGTTAAAATGCAATTGATGTCTTTCCTATTCTTGCCCAATCCAAACTTGTCCTCATTTTGTAATGACCTTCTTTTCAGTGCATTTTCTAACCCAAACCCAACCTCTAGTTTCAATTCTTAATTATTGGAAGACACATGTGAAAGAATCCGTGTTAACAGTCAGAAACTAAGAACATAAAATTATGTGTCTGTGCAGGTTGGTGACTGTGTCTGGTTGTCACAGCTGCTGCTACAGCTAATAGAATTGTAGTGAAGCTGTAGGGATGTGGCTCTTCCTATTGTAATATGAGCAGAAAATCATTGATTTCACCAAAAGGCTACGAGATCGGGTTAGTGGGTGGCATTTTTCTCAAAACTTAAGAGTATTTTTAGCCTCATCCATGGCAGGATAAGTGATCTATTTTAAGCCAAATTGCGTGTATTTGAATGCATCTTAAAGTTCATGAAGGGGTGACATGTATGAGTCAAAGTCCTCCTTTGATTTTTGGAAAAGCTTATATGCTGGTGGAGCTGGTTATGGAACTATTGATAGTATTGTTGCTGTCAATGACTGAAATTGGTACCATATTTCTAGATATTCCTCACATTTTATGGTTGAAGCAGGAATAGTCGCCCTTGGTGCTGGTGCTGCTGCTGCTGAAATAATTACTGGTTATTGATTACTTGTAGAACAATGGAACAGTTTGAATGTACACATCTACAAAAAGTAAAGTTGTTATCAACACTGACTGTTGGCTTAAATATTGCTACGCTCTGTCAGGTATGGTCATGTTGGGTATGGTATGCCTTTGCTTTCCTTCAGTCATTGAAGTTATTTATACAGTGAGTTGCAGGAAGGCCTAAAGATTAACACGGACTTCAAACCGTGGTGCAACTTCACACTTTTCACAGAAACAATTTCAGATTTGTGCTCTCACCTTAGCCATAGAGGTACACCAGCCTACGTAAAATGAAGCCAAAAAAGTCAGCAACTGCCAACCCCTTGCTTCTTTCTTTGGTCTTCAGGATGAGCCATGGTGCAGACATTGCAGGCCTAAAGTTCTGTCACAGAAACTACAGAATTGGAAACCTTCTTTGTTAATGGCATTGTATCCATGCTGCCAAATGGGAAATATTAATAGAGGAGTTACAAACTGGAAGGTCAACTTATAAATAAAACAAACCAGTTATAAGCTAGAGAAGACTGCTGCTGCCAAAATCAAGGCAAAATGGACCCACCTTTAAATACCTAACATGATGCACCATTTCATGGTCCTATAACTACAGCTATTATTAAGCTATATTTACTCGTAAAGGTGTGCCAGTTTTCAGTAACTGTGCAAGCCTCACCTTAGCTCCCTTCTTTGCTGCTGATTTGTGGGAAATGCTCATGCACTTACTTAGTTTGGGGTGGAGAATGTAAAACTTTGTGAGAAAAGGTAAACTGAGGAGCTGGAAATGAACAAAGTAATATCCAGGGTTGTACAAGTTCTGGAAATCAGGGAATTTTGAAAGTGTCTGGGAAATATCAGAGAAATTAGAAAAAAAAAAAACTGGAAAATTTTCGTTTTTGTCTCAGTAAATGAAATGGTTTCTTTACTGAGATGTCGTGCATTGTTGCTGGCTGGGCGCAGCTGAGTACATGCATCACTTACCTACTCCCTCAATCCTACTGCTTCTCCCCTTCCTACCACCCTTCCCAGTTTGCAGTCAGTGCTGCCACCAGCCGAAAATTTAGTTTTGAGAGTGTGATTGCCTTTTCTGAGTGTCTGTATGTGGCTCAGAGATCATTTTTACAGTGAGTTGTTATCTATCCTCATTATTATTGATTCTCAGAGTATTCGCATAAGTTATCTTTGACATGGATCACTGTGGTCTCATTTCATCAACAAACTGTCTGTGACTCTTAAATAGCTGGCCATAAGAGTGGATTTTCACAATGAGCCAAAACCTCTGGCCATTTCTGCAGGTATCTAACAGATCAGGCCTGCCAACCTAAAGCCCCTTGTTTCCCACTATTGCCCGTCGGATCTCTTCTCGCAGATCTGCCCGCAGGCCAGCTCTTTTTATCTGTGGTGTAATGCAGCAGATTTTTGTGGTTTATTCATGGGCCCAGGACTGCGGTACTCCTCGGCATGCCAGATAACGTGGGCAATGAATTTCACGAATTGCAACTGTCTTACCACAAGTATGTTGTATAGTGCTGTGTTTTATAGACATTTTGTGTGTTCTACTATGTTTCGGCACTTCGAAAATAGTAAGGAAAATAAGAAGAAAATTGTGGCAGTTGCTGGCAGTTTGTACATAGTGTATTGATATATTTCTCAAAAGTAAAATCGCACAACACCTGAAAAATAACAGACATAATACAGGGGTGTTATCTGACAATAGTGAACATAGTAGAACCAACATTTTATTGGCAGTCACGTATAGTGTTGGTTTACACTACTCTTCCCCACCTTATACGCTTTCAAGAGGCCTACTTTTTTCTGAGGTTATTTCTGAAATCAGTGAAGGTATTTTAAATCTGTCTTGCGACTCCAAGGAAATGCATATTTTTGTCACCAGATTTCTTTCATTTTGTTGAAATAATGTAACATCAGTGGTCTTAATGAAACACATATACCATTTGACTTGCTTCCTCCATCTAAAAACAGTTTGTTACAAAAGATGTTGATGTTAGTATTTGTGATTTTTGCTCACTCCAGGAAACGCCGTCTGCTTGCAAATTTTTCAGATATTTCCTCATTTGGCAGCTTTGTTTTCTTTACCGTAGCTGTAAAGGTGGATTTAAAATATCTTCAGTTATTACAAAGCAGCTACAGACAATATGATCATGCAAACAAAGAATTTGTTTCTGACAGTTCATTTAAAATTTTGTAGCTTAGATTTTATAACAACACTGTGGTCCACAGTTGCAATATTGTCTAGAAATTTTTCAACCATTTCTTTATATGCCCTGTTTTTTTTTACTTTTTTGATTGTGTAATGTTCATGTGTCAGTTTTCACACACAGGGTATTTCATGGTACTGTTGCATGTTTTTGATATGGTCATTGGCCCAGCTCCTTCATTATAGTTGTAGCAACTAAAACTTGCTGCCTCTTGAAAACTCCTCTCTCAGAAGTGGCGAATTTCAGCAACAACTACATTTATCTTGTTTCCTTGTTAACATTTACTTTCTTTGGAGAAACAAAGTGGAGTTTGCACAATATAACCTCACTAACAGCCTAATGCACTTGCAGTTGTGACAGAATCCGGAAACAATAGGAAATTTGGCCTGTTCAAGTCAAAGGTTTATGAAAAATCACATTTTCGGTACAAAAACAAATATGTAATTTCTTAACTGATTTTGTTGCAAAGTCACACTGATTCTCATCTCTGCAGCTATCAAAGACTTAAAAAAAATTACGTCATTCTATTACCATAAGTCTACAGTTACTCCTACAACACGATAGATTCCACATGCTTATCATGTAGAAAAATATTCAAATATTTATGTGCTATTATTTGTCAAAATCTCATTTCGATAACACAGAGCATTTATGAGGTATGAGGGACACTGAATATTTTATTCTCGCATTCTGTGGGTACAGTCTCGAGGTTGTGCCTACACACACACACATACACACACACACACACCGAGCAAGATGGCACAGTGGTTAGCACACTGGACTCGCATTCGGAAAGACAACGGTTCAATCCTGCATCCGGCCATCCTGATTTAGGTTTTCTGTGATTTCCCTAAATCGCTCCAGGCAAAAGCCGGGCTGGTTCTTCTTGAAGGACACGTCCAACTTCCTTCCCCATCCTTCCCTAATCCGATGACCTCAGTGTTTGGTCTCTTCCTCCAAACAACCCAGCCCAACCCGACAAACACACAGTTAGGGGCCACAGATTTCAAAGAATCTGCCAGAGATATCCATGGCTTGTTGGGAAGATCTCTTTCTTGTGTTGCCTCTTGCCTTTGAAGTCGCACCAGCTTTTGACTGGTGCGTAAGTGTTGTCAACAAACAACTTTCCGTCCTCAGTCACGTGACAACTCGCAGTGTTCTAGTATTATATCATGGTGAAACCAAGTAAGCTGAAATTCATGGCTGAGTGTCCAGAGGCTTAAGGGCATCAAGGTCCACAAAACGTCAGAATTCCAGGCGTATTACACAGTATGCGGCAAGTCTTTCATTCTCAGCAAATGGGGAAGATGTCCTTAATCGGCCATATGGGAGGAGCTAAGCACTCCAACGCAGTCACAGCAGTCAAGAAGAAGCGGACATTCATCTTTTTATCAGTCCTTGGTAAGTGAAGTGCTAGGACTGTTAAGCGATGCGTAGAGACTTAAAGGCTGCACAGCATCTCACTGATCTTAACTGGATTTGATTTCCAATTACTATTGTTTTTTTACCCTGCCATTTTGGTGCTGCATTAGGCCATTAAAAGGGCATTCCAGTAATGCGTTAAACGTAAGGGAGGAGAAAAGGAATGTTGAGCAAGCTGAGAAACCTTGCCAATAGAGTGGTGCTCAAAAATGACTGGCAGACTTTCGCATTTTCGACACACACTCGCACAGCTTGATGTAAGCTAACCTTTTCTAATGTAAAGTTTTGGCTTTCAGTACAGAAATTTGCTACTGGTTTTTCAGTAAAGAGGGAGGATAGAGAAGGGATGCCTCACCACCCTGCTTTCCTTGTGTTTCTGCTCGTCTTGCTTCCTCTTTAGATGAGGGGGTTGATTTCATTTATCCCCTTTTCACTGCACGTGCTTTCTGATATTAGATATACCCATCTATTGACAACCACTGTTCTTCCACTGATAGTACATACCTGCCAACTCTCCCGATGTAAGCGGGAGACTCCAGATTTTCAGCTTTTTCGCCTCGCCTCCCAATTATTCCATTATTTCTCCCAATTTTATAGCTAATGGTCGTCAAACCTAAGATGGTTGTTTTGAAAACACATCATTTCAGTTTTTGGCCAATTGTGGAAAGTCATTTGCTTATTAGCCTTTTTAATTGATATACTTCTCGGAGTTTGTAGGAATCAGATAGTCGTGCTTGACTCGTTATAGATTGTTTTTTCCCCTTTCCTGCGCATTTTGTAGAATGGATACTCGTATTCCTCAGTTTTGTGCTATGTTTGAACTTGTGTTTGTGTGTTATCACTGTGCCAGTGCTGCCAAATTAATGGTTTTCCCACTAAATCGAGTGGTTTTGAGTACCTGTGTAGTGGCTAGTGAGGATTATGGTAGATCTTATACATAATAGGGTGGTTTTACGGTAAAATTACTTTTGAAAACCACTTGATCCATTCAGCATACGGAAATAGCGCTATTTAATTTATTGACAACTACTAGCTCTTGAATTTATATCACCTAAACATTTATAATACACTATATTCTGTCTTCATTCCTGTATTGTTATGCATCGTAGAAGCAATAAATCTGCTGGTACATGCATTGTGTGTACCTATTGTGCCGGTGTTAATGCGGTGTTTTTTACATCACTGGATACTGTTTTAGTGCTAAAAATGGATAAAGTAAAGGCACAGTACGCCCAGAAATGTCATGCTAAATAGCTTGTAAATTGCAAAATGGATGAAAGAATTTTTGGCAATGACACAAGAGCATGTTCCAAATTAATTTTGTCATAGTACATTGTTAGCACCTTAAGTTGACATATAAGCGAAAGAGCAAAAAAATAAAATGAATAAAACATAAGACAGCTGCAGCACCCTAAACGAAAATACCTTTCAAAACCATGAAAGAATCTTTAGAAGTAAATCGTGCTGAGGGTTCCCTTGCATTTTTGTCATTGTTCTATCACATCATGTGGTCACTTAAGTGAGTTGTGCGTGAGTAAATTCGAACAGTGATGTTGCCAGGAAACTTCCAATACATAGAACAAAGTGTAGTGCAGTCATAAAACATGTACAAGGCCTGTTGTTGTTGTGGTCTTCAGTCCAGTGACTGGTTTGATGCAGCTCTTGGCACTACTCTATCCTGTGCAAGCTTCTTTATCTCCCAGTACCTACTGCAACCTACATCCTTCTCAATCTGCCTAGTGTGTTCCTCTCTTGGTCTCCCTCCATGATTTTTACTGCCCACACTGCTCTCCAGTACTAAATTGGTGGCCCCTTGATGACTCAGAACATGTCCTACCAACTGATCCCTTCTTCTAGTCAAGTTGTGCATCTATTCTCTTCTTGTCCAAACTATTTATTGTCCACGTTTCACTTCCATACATGGCTACACTCCATACAAATACTTTCAGAAAGAGACTTCCTGACTCTTAAATCTCTACTCGATTTTAACAAATTTCTCTTCTTCAGAAACTCTTTTTCTTGCCATTGCTAGTCTACATTTTATATCCTCTCTACTTCGACCATCATCAGTTAATTTGCTCCCCAAATAACAAAATTCATCTACTACTTTAAGTGTCTCATTTCCTAATCTAATTACCTCGGCATCACCCTATTTAATTTGACTACATTCCATTATCCTTGTTCTCCTTATGTTGATGTTAATCTTGTATCCTCCTTTCAAGACACTGTCCATTCCATTCAACTGCTCTTCCAGGTCCTTTGATGTCTCTGACAGAATAACAATGTCACTGGCAAACCTCACAGTTTTTATTTCTTCTCCATGGATTTTAATACCTACTCCGTATTTTTCTTTTGTTTCCTTTACTGCTTGCTCAATATACAGATTGAATAACATCGAGGATAGGCTACAACCCTGTCTCACTCCCTTCCCAACCACTGCTTCCCTTTCATGCCCCTCGACTCTGGTTTCTGTATAAATTGTAAATAGCCTTTCGCTCCCTGTATTTTACCCCTGCCGCCTTTAGAATTTGAAAGAGAGTATTCCAGTCAACATTGTCAAAAGCTTTCTCTAAGTCTACAATTGATAGAACTGTAGGTTTGCCTTTCCTTAATCTATTTTCTAAGATAAGTCATAGGGTCAGTATTGCCTCAGGTGTTCCAACATTTCTACGGAATCCAAACTGATCTTCACCGAGGTCGGCTTCTACCAGTTTTTCCATTTACCTGTAAAGAATTCATGCTAGTATTTTGCAGCCATGACTTATTTAACTCATAGTTTGGTAATTTTCACATCTGTCAACACCTGCTTTCTTTGGGATTGGAATTATTATATTGTTCTTGAAGTCTGAGGGTGTTTCGCCTGTCTCATCCATCTTGCTCACCAGATGGTAGAGTTCTGTCAGGGCTGGCACTCCCAATGATGTCAGTAGTGCTAATGGAATGTTGTCTACTCCCGGGGCCTTGTTTCGACTCAGGTCTTTCAGTGCTGTGTCAAACTCTTCACGCAGTATCATATCTCCCATTTCATCTTCATCTACATCCTCTTCCATTTCCATAATATTGTCCTCAAGTACATCGCCCTTGTATAGACCCTCTATATACTCCCACCTTTCTGCTTTCTCTTCTTTGCTTAGAACTGGATTTCCATCTGAGCTCTTGATAATCATACAGGTGGTTCTCTTTTCTCCAAAGGTCTCTTTAATTTTCCTGTAGGCAGTATCTATCTTACCCCTAGTTAGATATGCCTCTACATCTTTACATTTGTCCTCTAGCCATCCCTGCTTCTACATTTTGCACTCCCCGTCGATCTCATATTTGAGACGTTTGTATTCCTTTTTGCCTGCTTCATTTACTGCATTTTTATATTTTCTCCTTTCATCAATTAAAATCAATATATCTTCTGTTACCCAAGGATTTCTATTAGCCCTCGCCTTTTTACCTACTGGATTTCTCTGCTGCCTTCACTATTTCTTCCCTCAAAGCTAATCATTCTTCTTCTACTCTGTTTCTTTTCCCCATTCCTGTCAATCGTTCCCTAATGCTCTCTCTGGAACTCTCTACAGCCTCTGCTTCTTTCAGTTTATCCAGGTCCCATCTCCTTAAATTCCCACCTTATTGCAGTTTCTTCAGTTTTAATCTACAGTTCATAACCAACAGATTGTGGTCAGAGTCCACATCTGCCCCTGGAAATGTCTTACAATTTAAGACCTGGTTCCTAAAGCTCTGTCTTACCATTATATAATCTGTCTGAAACCTTCCAGTGTTTCCAGGCCTCTTCCACATATACAACCTTCTTTCATGATTCTGAAACCAAGTGTTAGCTACGATTAAGTTATGCTCTGTGCAAAATTCTACCAGGCAGCTTCCTCTTTCATTTCTTACCCCCATTCCATATTGACCTACTACATTTCCTTGTCTTCCTTTTCCTACTATCAAATTCCATTCCCCCATGACTATTAAATTTTTGTCTCCCTTCACTACCTGAATAATTTCTTTTATCTCATCGTACTTTTCATCAATCTCTTCGTCATCTGCGGAGCTCGTTGACATATAAACCCGTACTACAGTGGTAGCCATAGGCTTCATGTCTATCTTGGCCACAATAATGCGTTCACTTTGCTGTTTGTAGTAGATTACCCGCACTCCTACTTTTTTATTCGTTATTAAACCTATTCCTGCATTACCCTAATTTGATTTTGTATTCATAACCCTGTATTCACCTGACCAGAAGTTTTGTTCCTCCTGCCACTGAACTTCACTAATTCCCACTATGTCTAACTTTAACCTATCCATTTCCCTTTTTAAATTTTCTAACCTACCTGCCCGATTAAGGGATCTGACATTCCACGCTCCGATGCTTAGAATGCCAGATTTCTTTCTCCTGGTAACGACGTCGTCCTGTGTAATCCCCGCCCAGAGATCCAGATGGGGGACTATTTTACCTCCGGAATATTTTACCCAAGAGGATGCCATCATCATTTAACCATACAGTAAATCTGCATGCCCTCAGGAAAAATTATGGATGTAGTTTCCCCTTGCTCTCAGCCGTTCGCAGTACCAGCACAGCAAGGCCGTTTTGGTTAGTGTTTCAAGACCAGATCAGTCCATCATCCAGACTGTTGCCTCACTTCAGGAACTACACGTTTGTCTGGCCTCTCAACAGATACCCCTCCGTTGTGGTTGCACCTACGGTACAGCTATCTGTATCGCTGAGGCACGCCATCCTCCCTACCAATGGAAGGTCCATGGTTCATGGGGGGAGGACGAGGCCCTATTATGTGGGAAATGTGAGACAAGATATTGGTGACAGCATGTGTAACATTGTAATTGATTAATCAACGGGCATTAGTGTGACCAAATTATTCAGGAATAACAACAATATATTACAGTACTGCAACCAATGGAATCATTTCAACATTTTTTAAAGTTAGCCGACATCAAAAATTTTCATTCTGTTTTCTTGGTGCAATATTCCAACAATTCCCATGCGTTATTATGTCAAGGAAAGATTTGTTGTTTGCATTTTATAATCTGTATCTACCTAACTAGCCTGCATTTCACACTTAAGTACCTGGCAGAGGGTTCATCATATCATTTTCAGATTATTTCCTTACTGTTCCGCATCAAATAACGCACAGAAAAAATGGACAGCTAAATCTTTCCTTTTGCGCTCTGATTTATTTTATTATGATGATACTTTCTCCCTATGTAGGTGAGGTTCAACAAAACATTTCTGCAATCTGAGGAGAAAGTTGGTGATAGAAATTTCTCAAATAGCTCTCATCCCAACAAAAAACGCCTTTGTTTTAATGATTGCCATCCCAACTTGTGTATCATTTCCATGACACACTCACCCCTATATCACAATAATACAAAACGAGCTGCCCTTCTTTGGACTCTTTTTATGTTCTCTGTCAATCGTATCTGGTAAGGATCCCGTACCACACCGCAGTACTTTAGCACAGGGCGGACAAGTGTAGTGTAGGGATTTGCTGCATCTTCTAAGAGTTCCGCCAACAAAACGCAGTTATTGGTTCGCCTTCCCCACATATTATTTATAAGATCTTTCCAATTAAAATTGTTCGTAATCATAATTCCAAGGTATTTATTTGGATTGATAGCCTTGAGATTGGTGCGATTTATCTTCTAACTGAAATATGACAGATTTCTTTTAGTACTCATGTGGACGACGTCACACGTTTCTTCATTTAGAGTCAGTTGCCACTTTTCACACCATACAGATATTTTGTCTTTGTTAATGTGACTTTTTTATATCACGTGGTGGAAAAAATGATATTACAAATGGCGTACAAAATGTGAAGTTTGTGACTAATAAAAAAAATTGGAATCCGGCGTTATAATTGTTTACATCATTTACAATTTGCCATATTATTGCACTGACCATGCGAGACACCTGTTCAAGAAAATGTCGCCAGATAGCAATATAGCGAAAAAAATACAGCTCTCCAAGAACAAAAGCTGTCACAATTAAAGAAGAAATGGTCAAAGAAGATGCCAGTCTAGTGCCACTGTTGAACTACCCCGTATTTACTCGAATCTAAGCCGCACCTGAAAAATGAGACTCGAAATCAAGGAAAAAAAAATTTTCCCGAATCTAAGCCGCACATTAAATTTGAGATTTGAAATTCAAGGGAAGAGAAAAGTTGTAGGCTGCACCTCCAAATCGAAACAAAGTTGGTCCATTGTAATATGAGAAACAATTTAGGTTGAGTGAATGGCGATACAGCTACAGTAGTATGGTTCGAGTCGTAAGCTTAGCAGTTAAGCTTTACCAGGTAGCCATTGCTATGCGTCAGGCACTCCATCCGTATTTATACGGATACCCTTCCTTTTTCACATGCTTCGTCTGGTTTGAATTGATTGCTTATTTTTCATTGATCAGATAAGTGCCGTTGTCTTCGTTATAGGTGTTTGTCACCCTAAGCTGAAAATGCATTACTGTACTGTGTCATGCATTGTTTGTCGCATTCTGATAAGGGATGTTTACGGCCTATTGCCGCTCGTGGCATGGGTTGCTTTTGTGCACGCTACGCCGCTTACAATTAAAAAAAGAAAAAAGAGAGGAATCGTTTCATTAGCGAGACAATGGCAAGCGACTGCTATTTATTGTTACTTACGCTGCTGCTTTCTTTGATAATGATCAACAAGAACCAAATAATAGACTGCGTATGATAGAAGATGTTCTGAACGAGAGTTTAGCGAAAATTTTTCTCCGTTTGAAAATCTTTGCAGACGCCTCTTTAGTACTTTACATTCTGCACAGAAATTAGTCATTTTAGATTTAAAAATCTAGTCTAGTATATTCTTCAGAGTTCGCTGTTGCCTCACTCTTGTTTCGTAGTTTATTAGGCAGACGGGATTTAAATGAGATAGCAGCAAACCCGAAAGAATACATGGCAAAATGTTTATATTCATATTATTCTTATGCTGCAGAGAATACTGCATGTGATTCACAATTCATAAAAGTTCCTATTAGCAACCATCTCTTGTCACAGGTAGGAAAAAATTCAGAACGTAGAGTTGGCCATATTGACAAACATCCCAAACAGTCTTGCCAGTCGTAGAGTTGGCCATATTGACAAACATCCCAAACAGTCTTGCCAGTCGGATTTTCACAGTACATTGAAATGCTGCTACATTTGAAAATGAACAATACGGAATTTGTATTTACTTCGTTGGATAATGTATAAAATGCAGTGGTTGAAACTCGGGGCAGAGAAAAAAAGCTCGTCTTCCACCTCTTTTATTTATTTATTTACTGACGCAGAGGTTTTGGCGCCAGGATTTATCTTTGTGCCTGCAAAGCATGCCTGTGTAGCACTACATATATTCGACGACAGAAGTTAGTTGTGGCGGCACCTACCAACGTTTTTCAGAACTTCCGCTTACTTTGCACTCGATTCTAAGCCGCAGGCAGTTTTTTGGATTACAAAAACCGGAAAAAAAGTGCGGCTTAGATTCGAGTAAATACGGTACACTACAGACAACAGGTATGGAATTGACACTGTGGTTAGTTGCAGGGGTGGGAGTATACTGAAACTGAGCAGCGATTTTTGATCTTTTGTAGCTCCTGACTCTTTGACACTGAATCTCCCGATTTTTGGATTTTAAAGGTTGGCAAGTATGTAACATCACACGGGTCATGTCATTGTCTTATTTGGATGTTTGATTATCTTAAGGGCGATGATACCGTCCCTATCGTCTGGCGAGATAACTGGGCATAATGAAGATGCTCCCTTGCCACTTGATAAGGTCTCAGTGACTGGTGAACAGGGACACTCGCACCTGATGGTCAGTTCGTTGACTTCCCAGGTATCGCAGCCCAGCATCACCTCCACCACCGTCATTGCCACCACTGTTTCAATAGCAGTCATATTTGTCACCTCCACCAATTCTACTAACGCTGCATTGACTAACGGCCATACTTCAAAGTACCTGATTCAGGGTGAAGATACAAGGGCAGAAATATTATGGACTTTGCGGGCTGACAAAAATCATGTGTCCTCTTCTGCTACAGGAAAGTAGACTGCTTTGATTCCTGTCATGTTCCCTAACGATAATGTAGCTAGTAAGATGCAGCTTGGATGGACTAAGACATCGTACAGTATTGTTCATGGTTTAGATCTGCGCTTTAGGAAAAGTGTTCTCGAAGATGTTGAAGGAGGTGTTCCTTTTGCTTCTTGATATGAAGAGTATTCATGGCGACAGTGCATCAACATTTATTGATATGGGGTCTTGTGGTCTTCATACAGTTCATCAGAGTTTCAAAAATGCAGCCACAAAGACTAACTGGGGTGTTATACCTTTTCTGAGATTGATAAATGTTGTGTTGAAGAATGTGCCCACAAGAAGAGCTCATTATAAAAGATGTAATAAACCCAAACATCTGCCCTCCTCTAAAAAATTTTGCTCCATGCTATGGGTGCGAAACAAGGCTGCGGCTGACTGTGGTGTAAAAATCGTTCCGTTGCTAAAGACTTACGCAGATAAAATAAAGGAGCACAAGATTAAAATGGATACAGCTGTCGAATGATGTTAAACTATGTCAAAGAACCTCTGTTACCACCTAAAATATCTTTCTTTAGCTTTGTTCCAGGGTAGGTCACGTGGTTTTTGAGGGAATTCCAGCATATGGTGCCTTTCCTGTACAATGTTTTATCATCTCTACTTGCTGATGTGATGTCCCTAGTTGTTAAGGCTGAAGTATTATCTGCCGTGAAATCAACATGTGAAATAAAATTTGATAATAAAGCTGGTCTTTTTCCTGTAATAGACATGAACTTAGGTCATACTGCATGGTTTAAGCTCAGAAATGTAAAAGTGCCTGCCAAAGATATTTTTGATGTTCAGGAGTGAGTGTAGAGACATTTCCGATTGAAATGTGCTGAAACCTCCTCTTAAAGTCATCTTTGAAGTCCAGCATTTGTAGATACATAAGCTTTGATCCATTTGTGATCAATAACAGCCCAAGTAGTAAGGCTAGAATCTTAAATACCTTGCAGAAATTCTATTCATAGGATTGATTAAGTGCTATGAATTGTGATAAAGTTGAGAAATAATTCATCCAACTTCTTGGTAAGGAGGTGTTTTTGGATCTTTGTGCAAACTACAGGAGGATGACTTCATAAGGTTCTCATTCTGAGTCGTGGTCAAGTCTTTGTAGAGCAAGGTTTTTCCATTAGTAACAAGTGTTTGGTAGTCAACCAAGAAACCAAGTCATTGATAGCCATACGTTAAGTATATGATGATCTGAAATCAGCTGGCAGTTTCTTCAAGATTGACCTTAACAAGAGAATGATTCTGGACTATCGCAATGCTCGAATCACTATGGTGAGGCTTTAAAGCAGAAGCAATGTGAAGAAGATAAAGAAGCCGAGAGAGTTAGAAGTGTCCATTGTCCAGCAAGTTAAAGAACTGTAAGCCAAAAAGTCATGGATAGTGGCCACTGTACTGAGTGGAATTGATGAAGAGATCACTTCTCTCACAAAGGAGTTTTGACTGGTTTTCATTGATTGATTTGAATCTTTTTTACAAAATGTAGACTATTAATACGAGGGTTGGAACTTTAATAGTGGCAACTATTTATTTACAGCTCATACAAAATAGATATGTATTTCAAAGTTCATTTTTGGAACAGAACCTACAATCAGCTTAGAGACAGAAGTGATGACACTTTCTGCAGGACCTGACAGTCATTTTGCAGGACAATACTCAAGCACATTCAGTGCAAGCTGTTACTGATTTGTTTGACTGATGGAGCTGCTAAGTGCTATACCACCTACTGCACTCCCCTGACTTAAGCCCTTGTGAGTTCAACTCGATTTCTAAACTGAAGGAAACACTTCATGGCATTCGCTTCAAAACTGCTACAAATTCGTCGGGCAGTAGACCACGCCGCTCAAACTGTCAACACAACTGGCACTGCTAAGAGTATCCTATGACTTCCACATCACTGGCAACAGGTTATACACAATGCTGGTGACTACTTTGAAGGTCAAAACTTTGAAACACGTATCTATTTTGTACGAGCTGTAAATAAATAGTTGCCACTATTAAAGTTCCAACCTTCGTATATGGCAGAGAAAAGTCACAAAAGGTACCCCCAGTTCTGTTCTTATTTTTTAAATTTTAATGTTATATTTTACAACATATTTATTTTATGTTTTTCTGGTCTGATGCATTATCTTACGTGGAAAGTTCGTAAATCCTATATGGTAGGACAAGGTGTTACCGAAGTATGAAACCTAATGAAAAAGGTGCCTGAAAGACCTCTGTCTGCATTTTTATGTTCAGTTTGCCAGGCTTGTCAGGATATGAATACATGTTTTCAATACTCTAGACACTTCAGGTATGATCTTGGGCAGGTAAACATTCGGTATTTTCTGAAAGTTAGCTTTAAGTGCAAATTTAAATTTCCTATGCCTGCACCTAATAAAATATATGATAACCCTTGTATACAAAGGATGAAGAAATGTACTGTTGTTATTCTTATGTGTATGTCTTGTTAGATTACTTTGAACTTGTATATAGGTTGTCCCATTTGCTTAGTCCTCCAGTCCCAGGTGGAAATTATTGAGACTGCAGCTATGTAAAAATTGTTGTTGTTGTGGTCTTCAGTCCTGAGACTGGTTTGATGCAGCTCTCCATGCTACTCTATCCTGTGCAAACTTTTTCATCTCCCAGTGCCTACTGCAACCTACATCCTTCTGAATCTGCTTAGTGTATTCATCTCTTGGTCTCCCTCTACGATTTTTACCCTCCACGCTGCCCTCCAATACTAAATTGGTGATCCCTTGATGCCTCAGAACATGTCCTACCAACCGATCCCTTCTTCTGGTCAAGTTGTGCCACAAACTTCTCTTCTCCCCAATCCTATTCAATACATCCTCATTAGTTATGTGATCTACCCATCTAATCTTCAGCATTCTTCTGTAGCACCACATTTCGAAAGCTTCTATTCTCTTCTTGTCCAAACTATTTATCGTCCATGTTTCACTTCCATACATGGCTACACTCCATACGAATACTTTCAGAACTGACTTCCTGACACTTAAATCAATACTGGATTTTAACAAATTTCTCTTCTTCAGAAACGCTTTCCTTGCCATTGCCAGCCCACATTTTATATCCTCTCTACTTCGACCATCATCAGTTATTTTGCTCCCCAAATAGCAAAACTCCTTTACTACTTTAAGTGCCTCATTTCCTAATCTAATTCCCTCAGCATCACCCGCCTTAATTAGACTACATTCCATTATCCTTGTTTTGCTTTTGTTGATGTTCATCTTATATCCTCCTTTCAAGACACTGTCCATTCCATTCAACTGCTCTTCCAAGTCCTTTGCTGTCTCTGACAGAATTACAATGTCATCGGCGAACCTCAAAGTTTTTATTTCTTCTCCATGAATTTTAACACCTACTCCGAATTTTTCTTTTGTTTCCTTTACTGCTTGCTCAATATGCAGATTGAACAACATCGGGGAGAGGCTACAACCCTGTCTTACTCCCTTCCCAACCACTGCTTCCCTTTCATGTCCCTCGACTCTTATAACTGCCATCTGGTTTCTGTACAAATTGTAAATAGCCTTTCGCTCCCTGTATTTTACCCCTGCCACCTTTAGAATTTTAAAGAGAGTATTCCAGTCAACATTGTCAAAAGCTTTCTCTAAGTCTACAAATGCTAGAAACGTAGGTTTGCCTTTCCTTAATCTTTCTTCTAAGATAAGTCGTAAGGTCAGTATTGCCTCACGTGTTCCAGTGTTTCTACGGAATCCAAACTGATCTTCCCCGAGGTTGGCTTCTACTAGTTTTTCCATTCGTCTGTAAAGAATTCGTGTTAGTATTTTGCAGCTGTGACTTATTAAGCTGATAGTTCGGTAATTTTCACATCTGTCAACACCTGCTTTCTTTGGGATTGGAATTATTATATTCTTCTTGAAGTCTGAGGGTATTTCGCCTGTTTCATACATCTTGCTCACCAGATGGTAGAGTTTTGTCAGGACTGGCTCTCCCACAACCGTCAGTAGTTCCAATGGAATATTGTCTACTCCTGAGGCCTTGTTTTGACTCAGGTCTTTCAGTGCTCTGTCAAACTCTTCACGCAGTATCATATCTCCCATTTCATCTTCATCTACATCCTCTTCCATTTCCATAATATTGTCCTCAAGTACATCGCCCTTGTATAGACCCTCTATATACTCCTTCCACCTTTCTGCTTTCCCTTCTTTGCTTAGAACTGGGTTTCCATCTGAGCTCTTGATATTCATACAAGTCGTTCTCTTATCTCCAAAGGTCTCTTTAATTTTCCTATAGGCGGTATCTATCTTACCCCTAGTGAGATAGGCCTCTACATCCTTACATTTGTCCTCTAGCCATCCCTGCTTAGCCATTTTGCACTTCCTGTCGATCTCATTTTTGAGACGTTTGTATTCCTTTTTGCCTGTTTCACTTACTGCATTTTTATATTTTCTCCTTTCATCAAGTAAATTCAATATTTCTTCTGTTACCCAAGGATTTCTACTAGCCCTCGTCTTTTTACCTACTTGATCCTCTGCTGCCTTCACTACTTCATCCCTCAAAGCTACCCATTCTTCTTCTACTGTATTTATTTCCCCCATCCCCGTCAATTGCTCCCTTATGCTCTCCCTGAATCTCTGTACAACCTCTGGTTCTTTTAGTTTATCCAGGTCCCATCTCCTTAAATTCCCACCTTTTTGCAGTTTCTTCAGTTTTAACCTACAGGTCATAACCAATAGATTGTGGTCAGAGTCCACATCTGCCCCTGGAAATGTGTTACAATTTAAAACCTGGTTCCTAAATCTCTGTCTTACCATTATATAATCTATCTGATACCTTTTAGTATCTCCAGGGTTCTTCCAAGTATACAACCTTCTTTCATGATTCTTAAACCAAGTGTTAGTTATGATTATGTTGTGCTCTGTGCAAAATTCTACCAGACGGCTTCCTCTTTCATTTCTGTCCCCCAATCCATATTCACCTACTATGTTTCCTTCTCTCCCATTTCCTACACTCGAATTCCAGTCACCCATGACTATTAAATTTTCGTCTCCCTTCACAATCTGAATAATTTCTTTTATTTCATCATACATTTCTTCAATTTCTTCGTCATCTGCAGAGCTAGTTGGCATATAAACTTGTACTACTGTAGTAGGCGTGGGCTTCGTATCTATCTTGGCCACAATAATGCGTTCACTATGCTGTTTGTAGTAGCTTACCCGCATTCCTATTTTCCTATTCATTATTAAACCTACTCCTGCATTACCCCTATTTGATTTTGTGTTTATAACCCTGTAGTCACCTGACCAGAAGTCTTGTTCCTCCTGCCACCGAACTTCACTAATTCCCACTATATCTAACTTCAACCTATCCATTTCCCTTTTTAAATTTTCTAACCTACCTGCCCGATTATGGGATCTTACATTCCACGCTCCGATCCATAGAACGCCAGTTTTCTTTTTCCTGATAACGACATCCTCTTGAGTAGTCCCCGCCCGGAGATCCGAATGGGGGACTATTTTACCTCCGGAATATTTTACCCAAGAGGACGCCATCATCATGTAATCATACGGTAAAGCTGCATGCCCTCGGGAAAAATTACGGCTGTAGTTTCCCCTTGCTTTCAGCCGTTCGCAGTACCAGCACAGCAAGGCCGTTTTGGTTATTGTTACAAGGCCAGATCAGTCAATCATCCAGACTGTTGCCCTTGCAACTACTGAAAAGGCTGCTGCCCCTCTTCAGGAACCACACGTTTGTCTGGCCTCTCAACAGATACCCCTCCGTTGTGGTTGCACCTACGGTACGGCTATCTGTATCGCTGAGGCACGCAAGCCTCCCCACCAACGGCAAGGTCCATGGTTCATGGGGGGGTATGTAAAAATATGCACTCTATTATTATATTTAGCCTTAGCATTATATTTAGCCTTAAATTATAGAGTGCATGTAAAAATATGCACTCTATAATTTAAGGCTAAATATAATGCCTGAATCCTTTGACTGCTCATTTATACATGCAGTGTGTTTTCTTGCACCTTTTTTGTTTGAATTTTACATGACAGGACTGATAGTGTCACCTAATTTGCTGAAAGTTAATGAATTTTCACATAATGAATAGGCAAAACTTCTGTCTAGTTTCATTTAATCGTAAGATTGTTATCGCTTTTGATATAAAAGCAGTTTCGACAAACTTCAGATTTGTGATTGATTTTAATCTGACGGACAGTTTTCTGTTCATATTAAATTATTGCACTGTGATTCAAACAATTTGTATGATGAATTGATGCCATTACATATGTTTAAATGGTTTGATTCCATGAAAAATATGTTTTATCTTCAAAAGCGTTGATGGAAGATATCGCATGGTCTTCATGTGAAAACCTTAAAATCAACATGATGTATGAGATATTGGAGTGATAAATTGTAATTAAATGTTGGGTTTGCGATCTTTCTGCTGGCTACTACAATATGTGTCAGTATTTGTTCAGCATTTGAAGAGGGATGATATTTTTGTAGCATTTTTACGTGAGTGTTTTACAGTCACCATCTGTGTATTTAAAAAATGAAAAAATCAACTAAAAAAATAAGCTAACAGTAACAGAAGAAAAGTTCTTGAATAAAATGTTTTTGTCTCAGTTTTTTTTCTGTTTTAGTGTTAGCAATTACAAGACTGCAGTTAATTCAAAGTTAAAGTTAACTCATAAATAAAAACAGAAATTTGTCACCTAAAAATGGCTTTCATTTTTACAACTTACCTGTTTACTTACCCTTCAGATCATAAATCTTATAAAGGAGACAACTTACTGTTCATTCAAAACCAGAGGGTTAATAACCCATTTAGAAATACATAAATCATTACTTTTTTTTTTTGTCAACTTACGTCTTTACTTACCCCTGGTATCTCAAAATTTGTCAGGGAAAAATCCTAAAACTTGTCTGGAAATCAAGAAAATATTAGGGAATTTCACTTGGGGAAACTTGTGACAACCCTGATGTCACACACATAACAAGGAAATATAATGTAAATGGATAGATAAAAACAATCTACTCACCAAGCAGTGGCGGGAGTACACACAAACAAAAAGATTTAACTTTCACATGCTGTCAGAGCCAGTGGCTCCTTCTTCTGGTGGAAGATTGTAGTTCTTTACCTTTGCCCCTCTTCCTTTTCCGTCAACTCTTCTACCAGAAGAAAGAGCCACTGGCTCCAATACAACTCTCTTTTGAATCTGGGTAAGTATTTGTAGTCTTGCTATTACAATAGCAGATGCCTGACACCGATAGACCTTGTAACCATCCACATATTCAGGTACACTTCCCTTAGGTACTGTGGTGATTGATACAGTCATTGCTCTACTAGTTCAGTGTGAGGAAAAGGTCAGTACTGTCTCATCATCTTCTCCTCCACAGCAATATAAAGAAACTAAGAACAGAAACAGAGTTGAAGCTGTCAGGTTCCATAGCAATATATGGAGGAGGGTAGATTAATAACTATTTGTTTGCTCCGTCCTTTTTCTAATCTCACTTATCCTTATTCTTGTGAACCACGTAAGAGAGAAACTTTGGAGGTGGCGAAGTTGTTGCACAGTCTATATTGAAAATCAGTGCTCAAATTCAGTATTTTCTCTCGAGAACGTCATTGTGTTTCTTACTGAGGTACATACTTAAGTTCTATTTTGGTAAGATCCTTGCATTACATTTCTTAATTCCTTTCAGTTTTAATGTTGGGTGTCCAAACACTGAAGCAGTACCTTTGAACAGGTTACAGGTGTGTTGCACTCTCCCAGAATGTGTCTCAAAAATCTAAAATTATGTTTGCATTCCGTACTACTAATTTAATGTGTTCATTCCATTTAATACAGGTTTGTAGTATTATCTCTAGGTTTTTAAATAATGTTATTGGCTCCAGAGGTTTGCTACAGAGGGAGCATATCACCAACAAAATGACCTCCATACAATAATAAAATGGTGGTTTTACGATATGCATGGTCGGAGAACTAAAGCATTTGAAACATAATAGTTGATGAGTTGTAAGGAAGTAGTAAATAATGTTTGTTCCAAGTACACAAGATTGCATGTCATTTTCTATGCAGTCACCATTTCATTCGAACATTTAAGATATCATGAAGCAAGCATTTTAAAATCTTCTGTTCAAATTTCACTGACGGGAAGGCCAACCAGTGTTAACAGAAATTGTCGGTGTATCAGCTTCGTGGAATGGAGACAGTAACCACAGTACAGGAAATTAATTGTTGAAATCAATTGTTTTGTAACTTTATCAGGTCTAAAGGTAACCGTGCAGATGCATGTTATATTTTTGTTCCAGACAGTGAAACCATGATTGAATTGAATAGGTACATTTTAGTTTTGTCTAGTTTTCTCTGTACACCAGTGGTCCCCAATCGGGGAGTAATTACTACTTGAGGGTTAAAATTAAATTTTATGAGGGGGAAGAACAAAAGGGATCGATTGTGTTTGTCACAAAACTAAATTGTTTTTAAAAGATCATTACAGTTATCACTATTTATTAAAACAATACTACTAATTACATAAGTTAATAATAATTGATTTTTTTTTTTTTTCAAATACTAGTGTCAACGTGTGACACAATATGATTGAGGTTACAGCTTGTGATACAAATGTACAAACATCATCTTCCTCACATAGTTCTCCCACTACACACATACTTTGTACCATGTATCTATGATAGTAATATTGTGACATGTACAGTACAAATGCTTAAATGACTCAAAAATTCCAGCAGTAGAACAACAATTGTTTCATTATTCTTGTCACATCACTAAATGAAATAACTGACAGTGCAGCTTGACAGTAACTATATAATGACTGCTGTAGGGCTTACACATTATTATTATCCATCATCATCATCATCATCATCATCATCATCGTGGTGACAGTGGTCAAACAAAAGGACTGGCTGGGTGAGGTCCTTCAGTCTCTATCAGTTCAGAAGTAAGAAGCTCAGCAATCAAGTGATTTACAAACAGTAAATGTAGTGCATGCATATGCATTTTAAATTAGTTGATTTTAAATGGGGGTGCAGGGTGTGAGTTAGGTGAGGATCACTTCACGAAGAGGAGGAAGCATGTTTTGTAACAAATGTGTACTCTCATTGTGGATAGTCAGCTTTCATTTCTGTGAAGGAGTTGCAGATTTATTTGCAATATATTGGGGTTGCTTTATCATTCAGTAACAAAAAGGTTGTTAGGAATTAGCAGTACAAATGTGTTGAAAGGAGGCAGTCAGTTCATCTAACATGTGGTTTTGTAACTTTATCAAGTTCAGCAGAGTGACCTTTCTCTTCCTGTGTTTTCTCAGATTTATGATATGACAGTGGGAAAGAGCACACTGGAAACTAATCTGACTGACTTTTATTCTCATTCTTTCATGCCTGATATTCAGCATCCTATGTACCTTTATTCACCTTCATTAAACTGGGATGGATGTTTGATAGATGGAATCTGAGTGTAATTGCAAATGCATGCATGTTGATAATTTTGGATGGACTTTGTTGCTTTCACCTTCTAGCATGGCCTGGAAACAACCATTGGTTTTAAGTCTCCAAGACTAGCTTGCGACACAAATTTCATGGGATGTTTGTCTGCCCTTCCTTTTTCAACACACGACCTCACTATTAGTTCCTTCAGAGCCACACTCAAGGAAAATGGTTGTTCAAATTTTAGAAGTTGAGTTGGTGGGAAATTCTGAACAGAGCAACCAGGCATTGTGTCTGCTGTCTCATGATTGAAGAAGACACCTGGTACCACTGCAAATTTGTTTTGTCAATTGGTCATATAGCCACTGCCAAGTTTTTTTTCTTTCTCTGTCCACGGAGTGGGGCAGGGTTGAATTTTGTTCAGAGTTAACAGTCACTGTTCGAGGTCTGGCGAGGTCATGTGCCACTTCTGTGTGCGCTTGGAATGTGCTTTTGGATGTGAGTTTAGTTGGGTTTATCATGTTAGGAAGTTTCTATAATTGTTAATTCATTTATCGGAAAGATTTTTGTCCGCAATTAACGTTTTGTGATTTCTTTTCCTACAGATCACAAGCCAGTTCTCTCAACTCAAATTGTGCTAGAGATGGTGAAATTTGCTTCCATTATCTTTGAGTGTCTGAATTTATGTAGCACTTGAATCTCCATGTTGCATTCTTCACTTAACCTAATGCTCACTGAATATTGATGACTGACTTTGAATAAGACACCCCGTAAGGTACCATACTGTTTACTGAAGTTCAGGAGTTCACTCCTTTTTATCAATAAATGTAACTTTGAAGCAACTTAGTATGCTAAACTTGTTCCGAATGAGCACACCAGCATACCCTCCAATATTTCTGAGTTCATTAACCCCAACTGCCCTGTAATGAAAAGACGTGAGAAGCCACACATTGAAATTTTATCTCCTGATCACCTGTTTTGAAATCTGGTAATAAGAATTCCCATCAAGCTCTTTGCTACAAAACTGAGGGCCAAATTCAATTAATTCTTCACGTGACTTCAGCTGTGAGAAAGAATGATGGGCATTATTTTAAAAAAAAAAAAAAAAAAAAAAAAAAAAAAAAAAAAAAAAAAAAAAAAAAAAAAAGAGAGAGAGAGAGAGAGAGAGAGAGAGATAGAAAAGAAAAACATGCAACTACAAAAAATTCCATGTTATATATTGAAAGTTCATCCCACAATAAAAACAGTTACCAAAATTTAAAATGTAGATGATATCAGTAATTTGTAAACAGAGGGTAGATTTAGTATTATTGACTCGTTAGTTTGTTGTTTACAAAACTAAATATTAATTTTTTGTTTCCTTTACTACTTGCTCATTATAGAGGTTGAATAACATTGGGTATAGGCTACAACCCTGTCTCACTCCCTTCTCAACCACTGCTTTCCTATTGTGCCCTTGACTCTTTATAACTGTTATATGGTTTCTGTAAAAATTGTAAATAGCCTTTTGCTCCCTGTATTTTACCCATGCCATCTTCAGAATTTGAGAGTTTTCCAGTCAACATTGTCAAGAGCTTTTTCTGAGTCTACAAATGCTATAAACGTAGGTTTGCATTTCCTTAACCCATCTTCTGTGAGAAGTCATAGTGTCAGTATTGCCTCGCGTGTTCCTACATTTCTCTGGAATCCAAGCTGATTTTCTTGAAGGTCGTCATCTGTGAGTTTTTCCATTCTTCTATAAAGGATTCATGCTAGTATTTTGCAGCCGTGACTTTAAACTGATAGTTCAGTGATTTTCACACCTGTCAGAACCTCCTTTCTTTGGAATTGGGATTATTATATTCTTGAAGTCTAATGATATTTTGCCTGTATTATATATCTTGCTCACCAGATGGAAGAGTCTTGTCATGGCTGGCTCTCCCAAGGCTGTCAGTAGCTCTAACGGAATGTTGTTTACTCCCGGGGCCTTGTTTCGACTGAAGTCTATCCGTACTTTCTCAAATTATTCATGCAGTATCATATCTCCCTTCTCATCTTCCTCTACATCATCTTCCACTTCCATAACATTGCCCTCAAGTGAATCTCCCTTGTATAAACCCTCTGTATACTCCTTCTGCCTTTCCGCTTTCCCTTCTGTACTCAGGACTGGTTTTCCATCTGAGCGCTTTATATTCATACAGGAGGTTCTCTTTTCTCCAAAGGTCATTGTAATTCTTGTATAGGCAGTATCTACCTTGCTCCTAGTGATGTGTCCTTCTACATCCTTACATTTGTCCTGTAGCCATTTCTGCATTGCCATTTTGCACTTCCTGTCAATCTCATTTTTTATACATTTGTATTCCCTTTCGCCTGCTTCATGTACTATTTTATATTTTCTCCTTTCATCAGTTAAATTCAATATCTCTTGTGTTACCCAAGGCTTTCTACTAGCCCTCGTCTTTTTACATAATTGATCCTCTGCTGCCTTCACTATTTCATCTCTCGAAGCCACCCATTCTTCTATTGGATTTCTTTCTCCTGTTCTTGTCGATCGTTCCTTAATGCTCCTTCTGAAACCCACTACAACCTCTCATTCTTTCAGTTTATTCAGGTCCCATCTCCTTGAATTCCTGCGTTTTGCGGTTTCTTCAGTTTTAATTTACAGTTCATAACCAATAAATTGTGGTCGGAGTCCACACCTGCCCCTGGAAATGTCTTACAATTTAAAATCTGGTTCCTAATCTTTGTCTTAGCATTACATAATCAATCTGAAACCTTCCTTTGCTCAATACCCTTAAAGTAAGTATAAATTTTAGAGCTCATGTTTACTGGACTTTTTGTCTTGTTCTCATCCATACTACCAATGTAGATCCCTGTATAATTAGGGCTAAATTGTATCGTTGTTGACCAGAGTGATTTGTCTTGACTTGTATAATTTTTTGTATATTGTAGAGATGTTGTAGGGTAGTGTGTAATAATGATGTGTACCTTGCTTGGAGCTTGTAATTTTTTACTGGTGGATGCAATAAAGAAGTCAGTGGGGTACTTGGTGAAATTGTTTTGAAGTTACATTCTCTTGGAGCAGAAATTCAGGAAAAAAGGACACTCTAAGAAAGATGACTTAAAAGAAATTTACAGACACCTAAGAAAAATTATGGTACATGAACTGAAATTAACCACTAGTAGTAAGGGCATTCTTATGAGAGAAAGGAAGAGGTTTTCAACCAGGCAATTAATGACTGGTCTTTTAATTAAATATACACTTATTTTCAACATAAACCTGTTTCATATCAGTGCATTTCATAAAAAATTTCTTACGGCGTGGGAATAGGTAAATATCAATATGGTGCTAATTTGATGAATAGGATTGATCTTTTCGACAAACCATGTTTAATACAGTGTTTTCTTATTGCCAAAGAACTTTAAAAATGTGTTTCTTTTGCAATCACGGGCTCTTCTTTGCATTTTTTTCTCCCCCAGTTGATTCAGAAAACACATAATTTTTGCAATTCATTGTTTTACTTTTTGTGTAAAGTAATTGTTAACAATAATATCTTAGCATCTCAAAAGAAGCATTGCCCAGAATCTTTTCAGCAGATGAAAGCAAGTTTGTCTTTTTTGCTTTATTTGCCATTTCATTTATGACAGGAAGTTGTGAAGCCACATCTCTTCCACAGTAATAGACAGTATCCATTCTGTTAAACTGATCCCCCAAGTCCTTTGTTGTCTTTCTCAGGATTAGAATTTCATCGGTTGACTTTAAAATTTTTATTTTTTCTCTCTGAATTTTAGTTCCTGTTCCAAATTTCTCTGTGGTGTCCTTTACAGCATGCTTAATGTACATATTGAATAATGCGGATGACGGGCCACAGCTCTGTCTAACTGCCATCTTTACCACAACCTCCCTTACATGTGTAACTCTAATAATCACATTCCAGTTTCTGTACATGTTTCACATAACCTTCATCCATGATAGTTGATTCCTGCTGCCTTCAGAATTTGAAAGAATGTATTTCAGTTTATATTGTTGTATCGTTTTGCGAACTCTAGAAGTGCTACATATGTAGGTTTGTTATTCTTCTGTTTCTGGGATAAATTGTAGGTTCAGTATGGCCCAAAGTGATCTTTCCTAAGGTTGGCCTCTACCAATTTTTGCTGTTTTTCTGTAAATAATCCATGCTAATATTCAGCAATCATGACTTATTAAACTGTGCTTCAATAATATTTGCCATTGTCCACACTTGTCTTCATTGGAATTGGGATTATTAAATTCTTCTTGAAGTCTGAAGGTAATTCACCTGTCTTCTATATCTTGCATACTAGGTAGAATCAGTTTTGTCATGGTTGATTCTCCAAAAGCTCTCAATAATTCTCAGGGAATGTCTTTAATCCAGATGCCCTATTTTGACATGTCTTTCAGTGCTCCGTCAAATTTTCCTCTCTCATCTTATCTTCATCTACTTCCTCTACTCTTTTAACAAATATAGTCATCTAGTTCATTTCCTTTGTATGGCCCTTCTATATATTACTTCCTCCTCTGAGCCATCGTTTCTTTGCAGTACAACATAGGCCAAAACCAGAGCCCGATGCTGTATCGAGGCATTAGCTGCCACTAGTGGATTCAGCATTTTGTCATATCGACAGCAGCCCAGTTCTGGCAGTGGCTAGCTTTCAGGGAGTGTCATCGGCCCTGAAGTACGCAGCAGTACTTGTCTCCCACATTATCAAGGGAGTTATGTGGCACTTAAAATATGTAACAATGCTTGTCTTCTGCATTGACAAGCCCGCTCTGGACCTTTATAAACCTCCAGGCCAGCCAAACAGATCACTAGCATGACAGGGCTATGCATCAATGCCAGCCCTATGTCAGTCAGCACTGCGGCACGACGATGTCCTGATGCAGCTACCATTGTTGCAGCCAGGCTGTGAACCGACGACTATTGCTTGACGGCCTCACCAGCAGACTGCCTTCACTCTACCACCATCTCCACGAGACCGCCCACTAGCCATCCTTTCACCACTTCATGGTCAAAAGCTCAAAAAGAGATCCACACAGCTATGTGCTGCTGGGGTCCAATGCCATCCGACACAGGGCTGCAGCCTATAGTCCTGGGTTCATCACTTGGGCAACACTGCCATCTGTCGCATCATTTGGGCTCAACACAATAAGTCTTCGCTGGACAGCCATTGGCTGTCAGTTGCATCAAGGGAAAATTGAAAGGCTGACCTCCATGTCTGCTTCATGAAACTGACATGGAGCTCAAAATAGCAAATCAGAAATGGATAGAGGAAAAATATAAAACTGTAGAGTCAGTCATGACTACGGGAAAGGTGGATACTGCTTATAGGAAAATTAAATAAACAATTGGAGAAAAGAAAACAGCTGTGTGAGTATCTAGAACTAAGATGGCAAACTGGAACTAGATAAATGTAGCAGATCAGGGTCCAGTGGCTGCTACTGGGCGATGAAAGCTGTTTTTATGTTTATCAGGAGGCATTCAACTCCCATCAAGGGGCATCCTAGGTTTGTTTCTGGTGAAGGAGACAGGAGTCCATCATGGGTGGCTGCTGTGAAACAGTTTGTGAACAAAACAAATTTTTTTTATTCTGCTAAGCTTGATCAAGATCAACAGTGTTCTTGGATGCATTACATGTTCTCACCTCTCACCACATGATGGTACATAATGCACTCAGAAACACTGCCACACATGATCAATTTGGTGATACAGGTGTTATGATGTGAGTAGGCATAATATTGCTGGAGCGTGCTGACAGCCAACTCTTTGAACACTGTATAATCACAGGTCAACATTATTCTGACACTGTAATCCTTCCCCATGTGCATATTTTCAGGGGTGCATTTGACCCTGATTTCATTTTTGTGGTTAACAACACGACGGCATTGAACGGCGCAGGTGGAGGAGCTCTTGGAGCGAGAGGATATGAGGCCAAAGATCTAGCCTGTCCTTTTTTCTTCAACTGAATTCCCATCAAGCACTTATGGGATGTGTTGGGGAGACATATTGTGGCATGTCCACATGCACCAAACATTCACAGCCACCATAAATTTCAGTAATTCCAGTGTAATTATTTTCTTTGAATAAGTGTCATTTCTGTTTGTCTCATTGTTGATTTCTTTCAGTTACCTTCTGTCCTATACTGTAGCAGTTATTTCTGTGTATGATCAGAGTTTCATTAAGCTGTGTTACTTGGCAGTGACAACTCATACAAAAGTTGCTTTCATCCTTAAGTTTTGCACACCACCAGATTATACTATCATGCACACTTTGGTACCACTTAACTGATCTTTAATTGGCAGTCTGATGTGCCCATTGTTCAAAAATCTCCATATACAAGTTGGCAACAGTTAGACTAAGAGTTCCCTGCATGTTAACCTCATCAATGTGCCTGTAAAGTGCACTGCTGTACTGGAAATGGTTGTAGTAAGACTTTGTCTAAACAGAGAAAGTGACTATTTCCATCAGAAAATACTTTCTTTGTGAAAAATAACTTTGTTCATAGGGATCATTATAAATAAGGAGACTATATTTAAGCTAACAAGAATATTACAACCACCCACATTTGTGTCCTACAGTTTTTCATTAAAAGACACTGAGTTCTTAATATAATTGTCAGTTTACAACCATAGGGTCTGAATAATGAGGCTACATATTTGGTCACCTGGTGGGTGACAGATCCTATAGCACTATCAGTAGGTCTCAAAAGGATCTCAAGTTTATAAACTGCCATACCATTTAAACAGGTCAATTTATTTCCTGCAGAATTGTTTCATATATGGAGAGAGAGGGAGAGAGAGAGAGAGAAGATTTTTACCACTTACACAGTTTTTGTCCAAAATTTGATTTTAGGATTTGTTAAAAATCTGATTTTACAATATTACTAAAGCTTTTTGTAAGTAGTTGGATCAGAAAGATCAATGATCTTCATGAGAACTGTGGCAACACTTTTGTTAGATGAAAATGTAATAATCTTATCTGCATTGATACTCCTAATCACCTTCTTTTACACTTACAAACAATTACTTTCAATGGGCTTAATTTTTTTAATCTATTTGGTCCAAATTTCATAAATGACCTATTGTGGTAACCGATGGATTCCTGCCTCATTATTTTGCTGTAATGTCCTCCATGAGAACTTTTAGGGATGTCACAACAAAGTGGCTGTTGTAACCCTCACTTTAGATTTAAGAGTCATTTATTGAGCATAAAAATAGCATTCTGTAACAACAGAATAAACTGTCCAGTAGTCCACAAAACTGAGCAGTAATAGTTGCTGATTAAAATCATGTAAGTCCAAACATGACTAAAGTGTTCTGCATGTAATTGCAGTATTAACGTCAGTCGCAAATAAGTCTTGGTGGTGGTGGTGGTGGTGGTGAAAACCACATGTTCATCAAATAGAAGCACTGTATGGAAATGGGAACCAGTTTGTGGAGAGCAGCCGAACCACTGTAAATCGTGGGATAAATTGGAAGGCGTGGCAATCACTATACAGTCCAGTCCAAGAAAAAAGCAGCAGTGTTCTTAGTTCACTTTGTAGAGGCAGAGATGGATAATATAGTCTGCAAAGAAAAAATGATGGCAAGCCAGCTGCAGTATAGCCTCTTATATAGGCCTGCTACAGAATTTCAAGTGACTGGCCTGCGACATTGGCGGGAATGCCCTTACTGAATGTGAGTGGTGTTAGGCATTTTAGTATGCCCATAACTTGCATTTCTTTGTCCGGCTGTGCTACTGAAGTTAGCTCCATTATGAAGTACCAAATTTTCATCTTTAGTTAATTCTTTACCAGATGGGTGAACAGTCATTGATTAGGAAAACTGACAACTTGACTAACCACATCCAACCTAAGTGTTGTTCTGTGACAAGATACATTGTGTCAGAAATTTGATGTAGTGATGATCTGGTGATCATAAACATTGAAAATAGTAATGTGTAAAGTATAAAATTAATTCATTTGTAATCTAGAGTCAACTCATTAGTAAAACATTTAAGGTTTATGTCAGTGAGAATAGGTGATGGAAACCAGAACTAATTGTCCAAGAGAATGCTGGTCATAGACGCCAGCAAAAGAAAATTTGTGAATGTGTACAACAGACATTAACTTAAACTCTGATAATTCCATTTTTTAAATATTGTTACTGATAATGGATGAGTGGATTTACTGTTAGATTTAGACATTGACTTTATTTCTGGTAACCAGTTTCATATACAATAATATCTGTCTTCAAAGGTTCACATTTATTTACTGTAATACTATATGATGTATATAAGTCATGTTTGCATTACACAGAGCTTTTGATTTGATAGGCTAAAACAAGCAAATTGATGGAGATTTTGAGAAATATTGCAATGGAGGAAAGAGATTTGTGAATCCTCAAGAACCTGTACTGGAATCAAACAGCAGTGTTGCGTATTGATGGAGAAAACACTGAAGTAGTCAAAATTCTCAGGGGAATAAGACAGAGTTGTATCTTGCCACCCATACTATTTAATATATACTCAAAATTAATGTTCTTAGAATCCCTGGAAGAAGTAGAAGAAGGAATTTTGATAAATGTAATAATATTAAACAGCATTCGATATGTTGATGCCTATTGTATTTAAGCGTTACAATTATGAATGACTGGAATTGTAAGAGCTAGCGGGCAGTATGGGCTTGAAATAAACACCACAAAGACGAAACTCATGGTCGTGAGTAAAGAAAATATTACAGGAGTAAACTTAATCATAAACCAAAGAACTATAGAAAAGGTAAAGCAATATACATACCTTGTAACCATAAAAAATGAAAATTGGCATAACTCGCAAGACATCAAGATTCGCATTGGGAAAGCAACAAGTGTCTTTCAGAAAATGAGTGCTGTCTTCAAAAGCCATAACTCTAAGAACAAAAATCAGACTTTTGTACTGCTTTGTACATTCTGTTCTCATATATGGGGTAGAGATATGGACCTTAAATAAAAACATACAGAAGAAGCTGGAGGCCTTTGAATTGTGGCTTTATAGGTAGACCAAGAGGGTGACAAACGTAGAAGTTTTGAGAAGAATGAACACAGCACCTAAATTAATTGAGATAGTGAAATGCTGAAAGTTGCAATGTCTGGGAAATATTGTGTAATATAAATGGATATGATTTGCTACAAGAAATACTTCAAGGGAAAATAAACAGCAAGAAGAGGTCCTGGAAGAAGATGAATATCTTGGTTCGACAACCTTAGATGTTGGTTCAATATGTCTTCAACAGAACTATTCTGTGTTGCTACCAAAATAGAAGAATAGCTATGATGATTGCCAACACCTGAACCAGGTAGGCACTGAAAGAAGAATACTGTATAATTGTGTGGCTCCTGAAAATAAGTATGAAAATATCTGAAAGTGGAATCAGGAGATGAATTTCAAAATCTAAAAAATGAATGGTTGTTGTACATCCTCGTTTCAGTAATGCATATTACAGTTAAGGTTTTCAATAGAAATGAAATAGATATCCAGCAACTACTCAATATCAGGCTGGATATTAGATAGTTGGTCGATATCTGGCAGATACTGGATTTTCAAAAAATTATGAAAATTTCGGAAAACTCACTTTATTTAATTCAAATGTGAAGTACCCTTAACACAAATAAAACCACTATATCTTCAAATCAAAACACCATTCCAGAATGAGATTTCCACTCTGCAGTGGAGTGTGCGCTGATATAAAACTTGTTGGCAGATTAAAACTGTGTGCCAGACCGAGATTCGAACATGGGACCTTTGCCTTTCACAGGCAAGTGCTCTACTTGCCCATGAAAAACAAAGGTCCTGAGTTCAAGTCTCAGTCTGACACACAGTTTTAATCTGCCAGGAAGTTTCAAAAAGTAAATTAGTTATCAAACTTAACTGGAGGTAAATTATAGTGAATGAAAACTGGTTTCTTGCTATTAGGAGGAAATAAGCAATTTTGCTTGTCTTTGGAAACAAGGTCAGGCTCAGAAAAAAGTCTTTCACTATACACAGTGCTGCAAGGCATTGAAAAATAAATTCTGGCAAACTTCGTCAAATTTGAGTATTGTTTCACTTTAGCAGACCACTAAATATAAGGGTTGCAATTGTGATTCATTTGAACTGTTTTCAAATAACAGTTAATCTAACTTGCAGTTGTTTCCTGACTGTCATACTATTATTATTTTCATTTACCACCTTGTTAAAGCAGTTCCAAAGTGTGCTGTGGGCTTTGTGAGTCACAGTTGATTCAGTCTCATCTCTTACATTTCTTTAAGTAGGCATTAGAGATGGACTGCTAGTGGTGAAAGATTCTTCACAAATTTCCAATAGGACCTTCAGTTGAGCTTTTTCAATTTCAACAACTCGTAAAATAGATTATCATGGATCTAGAATGGTAGCAATCAAGTGATTTGTATTATCATTTAAGGAACTGAAACGACGCTCCTTCAGCTTCCAGTGATGCTACCATATGGTAAACTGGAAGCTTTTTGTGCTGTCTCACCCTTATGTAAAATGTTATAGAATGCCACAACATAAGTATTACTTCGAATATGCAGGAGAGACCAGAACTTATTTCTTCAAAGAACTTCAGAAGCTTAACCCACTGCACCATCAAACACTACTGTTGAGACATCAAATTAGTAAGCATATCATGATCAGCCACATATAGCAACATAGCCTGTTTTTGTTCCAACTCCGGAAGCTGAAACTGTTATGCAAACAGGTCCATACATGAGAAGTAACAGAAACTTTAAATTTTTCTTTTGATATTTTCGTAAATTCAATACTTAGCAGGAAAACTACACTCCTAAGAAGCTCCTAGCATTAGTTGGCATTTTTGGATTTGGCTGTTAGTTGCTATATGCTATTGTTGTAACATACAGCTGAGAACCATGGGCCGCATGAATACTTTATTCAGGCTGCATCCAGGCTGCAGTGTACAACCACTGTGTTGCGTGGAAAAAAAAACTACATTGGTCTTAAGATAGATTAGGTTATTTTTGTGTGTTTAAATGTTTTTTAACTATATTTCACAAAAATATCTGCACATCCCAAATAAGTTTAATTAAAATGAGAATTTGATAAATAGGCACTTAAATAACAATACTGCCAAGTTAGCTGAGGGCGCTAATGCGCTGCTTCCTGGACTCAGGTAGGCACACCGGCCCCAGATCGAATCCCCCCAGCAGATTGACGAGGGCTGGTGTGCCAGCCAGCCTGGATGTTGTTTTTAGGTGGTTTTCCACATCCCCCTAGGCGAATACCGGGCTGGTCCCCACGTCCCGCCTCAGTTACATGGCTCACAGGGCATCTGTCCACCCTCTGACACTAACATCGCCAAATCCATAGTAACACGGCCAACCCCGTGTTGAAGTTGGACAGAGGCCCAAAGAAAATGATGATGGGGCACTTAAATAACAATATTATTCATTATAGCTGTAGGCAAACACATTGCTGATCAGCGTAATAAAAAAATTCTGAACAAAACAATAAGAGACGAGCTAATACCTGTGTTTTCTCCTTCTCCACTATGAGAAATTTGACTCAGACAACAAACAGCATACTTATTATTGTCACTATTTATACACTATGTGATCAAAAGTATTCGGACATCTGGCTGAAAATGACTTACAAGTTCGTGACGCCCTCCATCGGTAATGCTGGAATTCAGTGTGATGTTGGCCCACTCTTAGCCTTGGAGACAGCTTCCACTCTCGCAGGCATACGTTCAGTTAGGTGCTGGAAGGTTTCTTGGGGAATGGCATCACATTCTTCACGGAGTGCTGCACTGAGGATATGTATCGACGTCGGTTGGTGAGGCCTGGCATGAAGTCAGCATTTCAGAACATCCCAAAGGTGTTCTATAGGATTCAGGCCAGAACTCTGTGCAGGCCAGTCCATTACAGGGGTGTTATTGTCGTGTAACCACCCTGCCACAGGCCATGCATTATGAACAAGTGCTTGATCATGTTGAAAGATGCAGTCGCCATCCCTGAATTGCTCTTCAACATTGGGAAGCAAGAAGATACTTAAACGTTTTTCCACTGTTCAGTCGTGCATTGTTTATGCTCCTTACATGAAGCAAGGCGTCGTTTGGCATTTACCAGTGTGAGCAGCTGCTCAACCATGAAATCCAAGTTTTCTCACCTCTCGCCAAACTGTCATAGTACTTGCAGTGGATCTTGATGCAGTTTGGAATTCCTGCATGATGGTCTGGATAGATGTGTTCCTATTACACATTACGACCCTCTTCAACTGTCGGTGGTCTCTATCAGGCAAGAGACAACGCTTTTGTACTGTACGTGTCTCTTCACGTTTCCACTTCATTATCACATCAGAAACAGTGGACCTAGGGATGTTTAGGAGTGTGGAAATCTCACGTACAGACATGACACAAGTGACACTCAATCACCTGACCACGTTCGAAGTCTGTGAGTTCTGCGGAGTGCCCCATTCTGCTCTCTCACGATGTCTAATGACTACTGAGGTCGCTGATATGGAGTATCTGGCAGTAGGTGGCAGCACAATGCACCTAATATGAAAAATGTTTGTTTTTGGGGGTGCCTGGACACTTTTGATCACATAGTGTATCAAAATATTCCCAAATAACATTTTTGTAATTTATGTTGCAATTAACAAATTATTTTCAGTAGTAACCTCAAATAACAAGCAAAAGAGATCGCAATTCTCAAAAGATCATAGAGCCAAGTCAGTCAATCAGTATGTCATTTTCTCTTTTCACTCATGTAAAACACTGTCTAAATATATGCATTCCATTCAATCATCTGTGCCTGATATCAAGGGGCTCATGCAAGCCTACACAATGTGACATGGTCCATGGCATTGTTCAACCGAATATCTGGCTGCTGGATACCCTGCTTATGGGATGGCTGGACATCCCGTATCTGGCCAAAGAATTATCCATTTCATCTAGTTTTCAGCAACGTATCCTGGAGAAAGTTGTGACATTGTTAGTGTACTTTCAGATTTAGTGATAACTTGGAAATGAAACAGGAGAGGTTGGTTCATGGCACAGTACAGCAAACACTTGTACCACGTGGCCCAGTCCATTCCATGCTATATCTGTGTGACATAGAACCCTCCAATTTCAGGTAGTTGCTTGTGTGTAATGTTTTGTGTCACAACAATTTACATTAGTCACCTATTTTTTTTTAGCAAGAGCCACTTTTTTAATTTGTACACCTAGTATTAATTCATTTTTCACTAAGTAATGCTACTTATGAATGTCTTGATGATTTTGCTTACAGACACCACAGAAGCAGAGAACTGCCTGAAGAAATTTGCAGCAGCTGCTCAGAACTGTAAACCATTGAACTTCTTACGTTGTGGGGGTGATGAGCTCTTTGTTGGTCGTGCTGGTTATTTATTTGCTGCACGATGGCTTCACAAACAATTTGGAAAAAATATTGTCCCAGAGAAAGATATTCATGAAATTTGCAGTGCTATTGTGGAATCAGGGCGCCGCTATTCAGAAAGACATCACAGTGCAAGTCCGTTGATGTATTCTTATTATGATACAGAATACCTGGGTAAGTCTTGAAATTTTGTCTCTGTAAATGTAGGAAGACATGACTTCATTGATGAATAATCAAAACATTTGTTAGATGTTTACATCCTACCCTATTCCATTATGTTTGTAAGCTACTATTTTATGATGGAAGAAAGAAGTAAATGAACTGCTGTGGTGATATTGCACAATAGCTGGTGTGACACGCAAAGACTTAGTGGTAATTAATATATTTTTTTACCTTGGCAAACAAGATCGTCTCTGCACAAAACTGACAGAGATGGGTGTGTGAATTGTTGGCAGTAATTTACTGAGGAGCCAATACTGACAATAGCAAGGAAGAAGCTAAATCTATCGACATCAAACATAAACTGGGCTGGTAGAAAGTCTCTTAAGAAAATATTTATCTCGAGTGTAGTCTACAATAGAAGTGAAACATTGATACTAAATAAATAAGACAAGAATAAAATTGGAGCTTTTGAAAAATCGTGTTACAGAAGAATGCTGTAAATAATTTGTTTACGTAGGATTATGAGGGAAATTCTGAATTGGGTCGAGGAGAAAATATCATTACAGCACAACTTGACTAAACACATACCTCCTGAGGCATTGAGAAATAGTTAATTTTGTAATGAAAGTAAATTTCAGAGGTAAACAATGTAGGAGGCAAAGGCTCAACTATAGTAAGCATGTTCAAATCATTTTAGGCACAGTAGTAATGCAGAGATGAGACTTGTGCAGAATGAACTAGCATAGAGAGCTGCAGCAAATCATTCATCATACTGAGGACCACAACAACATCAGGTTGCACAGACAGACTGATCTGCAGCATTGCTTGTAATCAAGGTTAGGTTGAAAGATAACAGTCTGGTTGAGAGTTGGTGCAGACAGCAAATCTGATGTCATGCAATATAACTCTAATTATGGCACATCATCTCTTAAACTTCAGACATAATATTCCATATTCTGTGTTATACATACGAGTAATGCAATACAATAAATTGCGTTTGATTGTTACACATAAGATTACTGTAGTAATTTTAAAGAACTGATGAAAATCTAACATGTCCTTTACCACCCTCACCTCCATTGCACCGTCCCTCCAGTACTTCCTTTGTCAGAGATAGATTAAAATGAGATGATTTCTTTCTTATGTTAAAGAAACAGAATGCATGTGAGCCCAAATTTGGAACCAAATGTGTAGACTTAAGAAAAATATAAGTTTGAAGAATAATTTGGGCTTGAAAATGAGAAGCTTGCCCAAGAATCATTCTTGAGTTATTTGTGTATTAATATGTGATTTCATTTGTAATGTTTATGGTTCTTCCATGTGACAGTGACATAGTTGACAGTTTGTGGTGGGTCCATTGTGTCAGTTATCCAACAGGCGACAAATCTCATTTGTCATCCACTGTACTCACCTCAAAAAAGCACTGGCAGTCAGGGTTGCAGAATAAAGACTTCCAGTGGCCATCATAGAAAATAGAAAATTTGCCATAAAGAAGGAAATATTCAAGTATCATGCCATACAAAAAACTATTCTCTTAATGTCATCATAAAATTAGTGTTGACCTCAAATCATAACAAAGCAATTTGTAGACTGTGTACTGCATAAGTATATTGTGTTAGCATAAACATTGGTTTTATGTTTGTTAAAACTTTCTAGGAGTATGAGGGGATAGTGGCGTAGAGCTTTAAGATGACTGAGAGTCTCTGGTTATAATTGGATATATCACTATAAAATAATACTGATGAATCCAATACCAGTTTATAAATCAAGCTTGAAAAATTTTAATTTCTGCATTTTGAGCAAATGAAAGAGAATTTTTTCCATGTGGTACCCACTGATGCAAAGGACGTGCAATGGACAGAAATAAATGAAATATCATACAGTGGAAAAGGAAATAGGAGAGAAAAGTAAGTTAAAGACATTGTGATGATTGTGTTCCAAAGACAATGGCTACTTGCATTTGAGTTTCTGGCTGTACAGGCAAAGAAGAAAATATTGAACCTTAGCCAGAGAACCATTTAAAGAAGAAAGTGAATTATTTGAAAATGGGATGCGTTGGATATGTTGGGTGCAACAAATTGCGTTTAGGAGATCCTATTAAATTTTAATCACAGGATGCTTAACTGTTGATATTTACATAGTAACACAAGTCAACAGTTAGTATCCCACAAAGATGTCTTGGTAGAAAGGAATGGCAGTAACAAGGTATTGAAGGTTACATAAAAAGAGCAAAAGCTGTGAATTCAGTGATAATGACATTTTTTTATCGAGGAAGAATACCAAACAGCTGCATGTATTTCAGAAGTTATTTTATTTTGACAACCAGTTTCAGCATTTCAGTATTCCATCTTCAGGCCCTAATGCATTTCGTATATAGACATTCAGATGTATTGATATTGGCATACTGGAGCCATCAGTGTCTGGATACTGTGAATTTAATATTCGAGTGCTTCCCTTGAAGATTTGACATCAAGTTATTATCAAGTCTTCAAAGTAAGCACTCGAATAATGAATTCATGGTGTCCAAACACTGATTGCTGATTGCTGATATCAAAACATCTGAATGTCTACACATGGGGCGTGAAGACGGCATACTGAAATGTCGAAACTGGTTGCCAAAATAGAGTAAAATAACTACTCAAATATGTATGGCTCTTTAGTGTTCTTCCTTGATAAATGTTTGATCAGCCGCTGTCCCGGGTCCTCAGTGGCTCAGCAGAGGTTTTACGTTTGTTGTTAATAACATAAGAAAGGAAAATGATCTGCTTTATTTTGAAAGCAAAACAACCCTTCAGCCAAAAAATAAATAAATAAATAAAATAGAATAAAATCATTACTTATGTACTGCAGACATTTCTAGATGAAGACTGCAGCATTTTGAAATAATTAGCATTGCATGGTGATAGCATGTCTTGTACAGGTGTTGGAGCATGACACTTGCTGAGGAAAGTTTAGTAAGTGACTGCACTGCTACAGGGCTGCATCATAATTTGTTGGCTGTGCACGTTTGGCAAAGGCTGGGCCATCTGAATGATGTCAGCATCGCTGCTTACAGCTGGCATTCAGAGGGGCATTCATTTGTAGCTGGGTACATCTTCTGCACTGGGCAGCAGTCAGCTGATCATGTGCCACAATAAAAACCTTTATGTGTTAATAATAGATTGAACATTATGTGCTGAGATATTCTGATTACTCCTTGTGGATTGAATTGCTGTGAAAGGAAGCCTTTCGTACCACTGTGATTCTAGGGTGCGAGTTGGAAACTGATGAAAGAAGTAAGTGTTTTCATAAAGAGGTTTTTCTGGCATATTACACACTTGTATAGATAAACACTTTTTTGGTTTGAAGGAGAATCTGAACTGAATATATCAGTTCATAACATGGTTAATAGATCAAAAAGGGGAAAGCCTCTTATTCACAAAAACATTACTGACAAATTTTATCGTTAAGTGGGGATGTAACGGAAAATGTAAACATTTATTTAAAAAATCATTACAGCCATATTTATTAATGTACAAATCTAAAATTTTGCATGGGTAAAACAAAAGAGCTGTGTTTTAAAGAAAAAATATACAGGATTAATATTTTGCCAGAAATTTTAATTTTTAATTTTTTATTGTCTTTTTTACAAAAGGCCATAACTCAAATTATAATCCTGCAATTAATCTGAAAATTTTATTCTAGTGTCCTGAGAATGTTATAAGACCACTGAACTACAGTTATTAATTTATGGTACAAATTGTATCATTAACAGAGTTTTTAATTTTGCACATCCAGAATTAACTTTTTTCTACAAACAGTCATCTGAAAATCGGAATGTAATTGCAGGATCTTGTAATTTTTAGTTCCAGGGAGACAGCAGCACGTTGCGAACAGTTCCTGAAAATTTCATAGCATTAGCGCATATACTTCTTACGAAAAGGCTTCTGATAACATAAAAAATGTAAAACAGGGAAAATGAGGTTCAAAGATTTTCTTCTCATACGTCTACATGTAATAAGCTTACCTGAATTTTAAAGTATTGATACTCCTCATCCTCCAGGTTTCCCTTCTCTCCTCTTCAAATCTCCCTTACCTGTATTTGCAGGTAAGACACTGATCTGTTAGCTTTCTTGACCCTGCTGTCATCGATGGTGTAAAGTGCTTTTGTTATAAACCCACCATGATCTATACCAACTCTCTTCGGCACTCCAATTCTGCCATTATTTCCATTATTGTAACATAAAACTGCATCATAGACACCTATTTTAAGTACTTCAAGTCTACAGAATGTCCTTTTTGAGCATCTAATCCAAATTAAATTATTGAGGCTTTCATTTGCATTTTGTGTCTTTTCTTGAAGACACTTCATCAGTAAATCAGAATTTGTAATAAACCTGAATGTGGGCTTAATTGCATTCATAACAGGTTCTGATAATGAGTGTTCATTGAATATGTCTCATTTCTGTTGTTGAACTTATACCGATAATCTTTCAGACAGATTGTGCATTGATATTTGATCAGTGGATAGTTTGTGGAAAAAAACTGCCCACACAGCACGCCTCGTTGCCTTTAAATAATGTATGTTTTTCCTGATACCTCTCCCATAAAATAACTGAAGAGAATCAATTTCTTTCAGAGTAAGCCTGCCTTACTCTCCTAGTGGTTTCCCATCCTCAAGTACATCTTCTTTTCTCCAAGTGATGAAGCCCACCGCCAGGCCTCTTTTGGATGTGGCCAACACATTACAACTTTTCTATTCTTGTATTGTACAGATTTTTATCTGTTACAGCTTTGAACAAAGAGGAGTTGCCATTACCAAGATATTTAGTATATCTAATACCTTACTAGTTCCCAGATCTGGTGAACATCCTCACAACTGCAGCAGCCTCCATGCTCCCACTTGAGCCACTATGATTTTTAGAGCATGCTACTGCATGCTTTTCTTTCCTCAGTTTCTCACTGTCTTCATTGTTGGACATTTTCCTTGTTGCACACTGGTGGCAGTATTTAGACATAATTTCTTTAAACTTTACCCGAGTCAATTCCAATAACAGATGCAACTTGGTACAGTAATGTGTGACCCCTTTTCATCCAGTTCCCATCTACAGACACACACAGGTCAATAACATTTGTAGGAGATTCACTGTTGTAAATATCTACCCCAGGATCTGTCTCTTTTTGGTTTATTTCCACCAATTCCTCCACTGCTTTCTTCATAGAAACTTTGGCAGTATCGCATTCAGCATCAGACATTTTTTTGTTTTTTCAAGCCTTGCACAAGGTGGAAGCATGTTCAGAAAATCACACAATAAATTACCTCCTTCCCTGCCCTGTCCAAGGCACCTCAGAGCATGTGCTAACCTAAAATTGCTTTCATGGATACCAGTGTCAGCTTTTGGAGGAGGAAAATGAAAATTCATACCCATATGAATTACAAATTAATTTAAAATCACAAGCTATTCCCACCCTTCTTTCTTCAACATCAATCATGGATTCCGTGTTTTTACAGCTAACACATGAACATGAAAACTTTATAGCCTGGCAGGGAAGCTCTAAATCGATAAGTCTGAATATAGTAGAATCCATATCAACATCATTGAGACACCTGTACAAATCTCCTGTCCCAAGTTTCGATGCTGAAGCTGAGAGCTTATGTTCTTCATTTCTAGCTGCTTCCTCTTTTTTGTTAGCAAACCAATTTCTGTGAAACCTCCATTTCCTAAACACAGCTTTTCCACCACCCATTATGCATAAATCTAGACTTCCACATAAAGGTTTGCGAATTCAACCTTCCACCTACTAATATGTGTTAGTATTGTCAAAACGTAAATGAACCACATTTAAGAAAGTTTTCATGCGCAGATATAGATGTCAGCCAGAGATATACATATCAGCCCTCCTCCCCCCCCCCCCCCCCCCAATCTTGTCACCTCTTCCCACTTCACACCCCTCACCCTCACTGTATGCTGCTCTCGGCTCACACACCCACCAGTCTTTTTCCCTTCTCTGCTGGCACACCCATCAGTCTTTTCCCCTTCTCTACTCTTCTCCTCTGCTCCTCATCGCCCACCCCTTCCTCCAACACAGCCTTGTGCTGTCATCTCTAGTCCCTGCACACCACTAGGCAGTGCAGATTTCTTTTCCCCCACCTGAACCTTGCTATCCCTCCCCCTTCCCTGCTCCACTCTGTAGTGTCTGTTCAACATATATCAGTCATATCCAGGCCAGAGCAGCTAGAGATAGTAGTCTTGTTTGTGAGGTGTGCTTACTTATGTGAATATGTGTGTATTTTCCTTTTCTGCAGAAGGCTTTGGCCGAAAGCTTGTATTATATACTGAGTGAAGTGGTGCAGTAGATTGCACACTGAACTCCATCCCTGACCCCATCTGAGCTTGTGCTCTGTCTCTAATGATCTCAATGTCAATGGGATGTTAAACCCAATTCTCCTTCCTTCCTTCCAAAAGCTTATATGTAACAGTTTTGTCATCATTCCTGACTACAACTCAACTTGTCAACTTTATGGTGAGTGGCACTCTATCCTTCCATAATATTGTTGAAAACAGATTGTAATATATTCTAATGTTAGTAAATGACAAAAGTAATATTTTCTGTCTAGTTTCTTAATATATAGTCATCTACATTGACATAGAAGTATATGTTTACTTTGCAATGAGAGTGGGTTAATTTAAACAGAAGAAGTCTAAATCAGAATAGAGGTTCCTGTTTTGCATACTGGTGCACATTTCACAATGTGTGGCTTATGTACTTAGTTCATCAGAACCTCACCTCTGTGTTGTATTATAGCTGATCCACTATGTCACTTATAGTTCAGAGAAAGAATTTGTGCGTGGATCGCGTATGCGACAGGTGTGATCAGCTGATCATCAGTGTCTGTCATAGAGGCTCGCGTGTTTGTGCCACTTCATTAATTACAATATAGTCAGTTACTCTCTTGTTACTGGGCTTGATGCTAAGTAATTAATGTATCAGTTCTCCGCTTTAAATGTTCATGTTCCCTTTATCCCACTGTTTCCTGTGTAGATGTGAGTAAGCAGAATTGCTACAACGACATAAGTTGCCAGTGCTCTTTTCTGCTATTGCACACACGCATGTAACACGCATTTAATTTGTGGCTGATGTGCAGTCATGCAAGACTTGCCACAAATCCAAATTACTTACGTTATGAAACAGGCACTAGGATTTTGCCTGTATGCAGTGTGCCCTTCCTGCGGGTATAAATTTGTAGACTCGCCACCTGTTTGCATTCCTGTTTAATAGTGTCTTATTAGTTGTTATAATAGAATTAAAAGATAATAAGATTAGTTCCATGTAAGCTATTAAATGATTTTCCTTGTCTGCCAGAGGGCTCTCTGTGTGGTGAAATATGTCTTCCCAGTGATGAGACTGCAGTGGGTAATTATAGGATGACGCATAAAAAGAATTTAGCAGCAGAGTTGGTCACAAGGATATGAAAGAAATGCTGTGAAATTGTGGTGGGGAGATGTATAAGGTGTGTTCATTATTTTACAGATGATGGAAGGATGTCAAAAAGTTGTTCCGCCTGTTGCAATAAAAATAATGGGCAGTTAGGATTTAATTCCAAGGTATTACTTTAGAAAATTGTAGTACAAGGAGAAAATGTCTTGTTGCTTGATGCTGTCTTATTCCTCAGAATATTAGAACCATTTAACACCAGATAGGGACTTGTCAGCCACCCTGTACATGAATGAATGATCATTTCCATGGTCTGCTAAATGACTCAGTGACCTTGGATTCACTTTGGAAGAGTCTGAGTAAATGCCCTGAAAAAGTCATTGTGTGTTCAAGACATTACTTACACTCATGAGCAACTGAATTCAAATCCTCTTCCTACTAACATGTTGTAATTCATCTAATCCAAGAGCACACTGTGGCATGGTCTCCAAAAGATACTAAAAGCATTGAGGAGTTATCCTGACCCATGACAGCTAAACCACTGCTCACTAATCACAAAGAGTGGTTGGAGCTGTTTCCAAGGCACACTCATCTCATTCAGTAACATGCCAAATACACTCTGTACAATAGAGATCCATCACCTGCCTGAGTAGTACCATAATGGCATGTAGGTGCATCACCTCATTTGGTTTCAGTTTGCATGTACACCACCATTGTATGTACTAACATGTGTGTATCTTATCATGCCAGGCACCAATTTTGCACATTTCGAGTCTGCAGTGGCATTGTATGCCCTGCGAAGTGCAGTGAACACAAGTATACGTATGGAGTGGTGTAAACTCTACACTGTAGCAAGGGAGTAATTCTGGTTGATATGGCTTCTCAAAAATTGTTGTCTGTATTGAACTAGTGAGTGATGTTTTGCTTCTTGGCCCGTCTTAGCCCCTTTTACAATCCATGATAGTTGATAGTGATCCCTGTGATCAGCATTTGTTGCCATGGCAGTTTTCCCCAAAACAAGATGTGTAAGCTAAACCTTGACACAGTAACACGTAAATGGCCAGTGGCTGCATAAACCCAGAGATGGATATCAGGCATTCGTGATAAGGATTTAATCAACTCTATTGCTATTGAGGATCTTGCACTCAGCTGTCACAGTAGCAGCCTTTACTTGTTGTTGCAATATTCCAGTAAAGTGACATACCAGCATGTTCCATTCATCTTGGTGACAGGACTCCTCTCTTTCACAGCAGTTCTCTCTCATTCAACTGCTCACGGGTGTAAGTATGTGTTTACAGGCTCCAGTAAAAGTTGCCACTAATGAATTTGCATTAACAGTGTGAAATACAGATTCCTGATATAATAATTGTAGTAAGTGGGTCCCAGATGTGAAGTTTAACATTTAACTGATGTGATAAAATCTTATTTCTGAAGTATGAAATGCAAATTCCTGTTACAATAATTTTAATAAGTGGTGCTCAGCCACATCAGATGTGATATTTAACATATAGTGAGTGTGATTAAATTTTATTACCCCCTTTTTTTTTAATTTTAATATGTGATTGATTGTGAACAGTAACTCGTGTTTAATTTCTATACAAGTCAGTATAGTCTAATTTTATTCATAGGTGCAGGACATGGTCTCAGTGCCATTCTCCAATCGTTATTGTTGTGGCCTAGTTTTCTGCAGTCAAATCCCCAGGCAGAACAAGTCGTGCATAGAGCTGTTGACTGGTTGCTATCGCTGCAGACGGAAAGTGGCAACTTTCCATGTGCGACTGATGAACTGGGTCGGTACAGAAGACATGAAGAGGATGAACTTGTACATTGGTGTCATGGAGCACCAGGTATGATGTCAAGTGAACATGTAGCTCAGTCTGTGATGTAGATTCAGTACTTGACTCATCTTGGCATATTCCGTGTTCCTTGCCTATAACAAAGCAGCAGTGACAGGAATATTTGTGAAAGAATGGAATAACACTCAACTGTATTACAATAGTATTGTATCTTGGCAACATTTCAAGTCAGTTATCTACACCAGAGAGTGCTCTTATACAGAATATTGTCACCCTCTGCTCTACACTAGCTTGTTGTTGTTGTTGTCATCAGTCCTGAGACTAGTTTGATGCAGCTCTCCATGCTACTCTATCTTGTGCAAGCTTCTTCATCTCCCAGTACTTACTGCAACCTACATCCTTCTGAATCTGCTTAGTGTATTCATCTCTTGGTCTCCCTCTACGATTTTTACCCTCCACGCTGCCCTCCAATGCTAAATTTGTGATCCCTTGATTCCTCAGAACATGTCCTACCAACAAGTCCCTTCTTCTTGTCAAGTTGTGCCACAAACTCCTCTTCTCCCCAATTCTATTCAGTACCTCCTCATTAGTTATGTGATCTACCCATCTAATCTTCAGCATTCTTCTGTAGCACCACATTTCGAAAGCTTCTATTCTCTTTTTGTCCAAACTATTTATCGTCCATGTTTCACTTCCATACATGGCTACACTCCATACAAATACTTTCAGAAACGACTTCCTGCCACTTAAATTTATACTCAATGTTAACAAATTTCTCTTCTTCAGAAACGCTTTCCTTGCCATTGCCAGTCTACAGTTTATATCCTCTCTACTTCGACCATCACCAGTTATTTTGCTCCCCAAATAGCAAAACTCCTTTACTATTTTAAGTGTCTCATTTCCTAATCTAGTTCCCTCAGCATCACCCGACTTAATTTGACTACATTCCATTATCCTCGTTTTGCTTTTGTTGATGTTCATCTTATATCCTCCTTTCAAGACACTGTCCATTCTGTTCAACTGCTCTTCCAAGTCCTTTGCTGTCTGTGACAGAATTACAATGTCATCGGCAAACCTCAACGTTTTTATTTCTTCTCCATGGACTTTAATACCTACTCCGAATTTTTCTTTCGTTTCCTTTACTGCCTGCTCAATATACAGATTGAATAACACCGGGGAGAGGCTACAACCCTGTCTCACTCCTTTCCCAACCACTGCTTCCCTTTCATGCCCCTCTACTCTTATAACTGCCATCTGGTTTCTGTACAAATTGTAAATAGCCTTTCGCTCCCTGTATTTTACCCCTGCCACCTTTAGAATTTGGAAGAGAGTATTCCAGTCAACATTGTCAAAAGCTTTCTCTAAGTCTACAAATGCTAGAAATGTAGGTTTGCCTTTCCTTAATCTATTTTCTAAGATAAGTCGTAGGGTCAGTATTGCCTCAGGTGTTCCAACATTTCTACGGAATCCAAACTGATCTTCACCAAGGTTGGCTTCTACCAGTTTTTCCATTTACCTGTAAAGAATTCATGCTAGTATTTCGCAGCCATGACTTATTTAACTGATAGTTTGGTTAATTTTCACATCTGTCAAAACCTGCTTTCTTTGGGATTGGAATTATTATATTGTTCTTGAAGTCTGAGGGTGTTTCGCCTGTCTCATCCATCTTTCTCACCAGATGGTAGAGTTTTGTCAGGGCTGGCACTCCCAATGATGTCAGTAGTGCTAATGGAATGTTGTCTACTCCCGGGGCCTTGTTTCGACTCAGGTCTTTCAGTGCTCTGTCAAACTCTTCACACAGTATCGTATCTCCCGTTTCATCTTCATCCACATCCTCTTCCATTTCTATAATATTGTCCTCAAGTACATCACCCTTGTATAGACCCTCTATATACTCCTTCCACCTTTCTGCTTTCTCTTCTTTGCTTAGAACTGGATTTCCATCTGAGCTCTTGATAATCATACAGGTGGTTCTCTTTTCTCCAAAGGTCTCTTTAATTTTCCTGTAGGCAGTATCTATCTTACCCCTAGTTAGATATGCCTCTACATCCTTACATTTGTCCTCTAGCCATCCCTGCTTAGCCATTTTGCGCTTCCTGTCGATCTCATTTTTGAGACGTTTGTATTCCTTTTTGCCTGCTTCATTTACTGCATTTTTATATTTTCTCCTTTCATCAATTAAAATCAATATATCTTCTGTTACCCAAGGATTTCTACTAGCACTCGTCTTTTTACCTATTTGATCCTCTGCTGCCTTCACTACTTCATCCCTCAGAGCTACCCATTCTTCTTCTACTGTATTTCTTTCCCCCATTCCTGTCAATTGTTCCCTTATGCTCTCCCTGAAACTCTGTACAACCTCTGGTTTAGTCAGTTTATCCAGGTCCCATCTCCTTAAATTCCTACCTTTTTGCAGTTTGTTCAGTTTTAATCTACAGTTCGTAACCAATAGATTGTGGTCAGAGTCCACATCTGCCCCTGGAAATGTCTTACAATTTAAAGCCTGGTTCCTAAATCTCTGTCTTACCATTATATAATCTATCTGATACCTTTTAGTATCTCCAGGGTTCTTCCATGTATGCAACCTTCTTTCATGATTCTTAAACCAAGTGTTAGCTATGATTAAGTTATGCTCTGTGCAAAATTCTACCAGACGGCTTCCTCTTTCATTTCTCTTCCCCAATCCAAATTCACCCACTTTATTTCCTTCTCTCCCTTTTCCTACTCTCGAATTCCAGTCACCCATGACTATTAAATTTTTGTCTCCCTTCATTAACTGAATAATTTCTTTTATCTCATCATACATTTCTTCAATTTCTTCATCATCTGCAGAGCTAGTTGGCATATAAACTTGTACTACTGTAGTACTCATGGGCTTCGTGTCTATCTTGGCTACAATAATGCGTTCACTATGCTGTTGGTAGTAGCTTACCTGCACTCCTATTTTTTTTATTCATTATTAAACCTACTCCTGCATTACCCCTATTTGATTTTGTATTTATAACCCTGTATTCACCTGACCAGAAGTCTTGTTCCTCCTGCCACCGAACTTCACTAATTCCCACTATATCTAACTTTAACCTATCCATTTCCCTTTTTAAATTTTCTAACCTACCTGCCCGATTAAGGGATCTGACATTCCACGCTCCGATCCGTAGAATGCCAGTTTTCTTTCTCTTGATAACGACGTCCTCTTGAGTAGTCCCCGCCCAGAGATCCGAATGGGGGACTATTTTACCTCCGGAATATTTTACCCAAGAGGACGCCATCATCATTTAACCATACAGTAAAGCTGCATGCCCTCGGGAAAAATTACGGCTGTAGTTTCCTCTTGCTTTCAGCCGTTCGCAGTACCAGCTCAGCAAGGCCGTTTTGGTTAGTGCTGCAAGGCCAGATCAGTCAATCATCCAGACTGTTGCCCTTGCAACTACTGAAAAGGCTGCTGCCCCTCTTCAGGAACCACACATTTGTCTGGCCTCTCAACAGATACCCCTCCGTTGTGGTTGCACCTACAGTATGGCCATCTGTATCGCTGAGGCACGCAAGCCTCCCCACCATTGGCGAGGTCTATGGTTCATGGGGATAGGAGCTTGCAGAGTATATCTGCAGAAAAGATCAGTTAGGTTTGTAGGTTTTCATGGAAATGTCACCTTGAATAAATAATTTCAAAGTGAGTTTCTGGTTGTATCCCAGCTTAGTTTTCATATGATTCCCATTTTCACCATCCAAAAATGCCATTGTACTGTCGAAAAGCTATTGGTCGATTTTCTTCTGTATCAGTAAAGATGAGCTGCTGGATCTGCAGCTGTAAGACCTCAAATATAGCCTATCACTGATCATGCTCTTTACAACTGTAAATTGTGTTGCTTGTCAAAAATAAATGATTCTTGCTTCAAATCTTGCTACGGTATACAATATTAATCTCCCAGAAACTTGAAATTCTTGCTAAAATACAGTATGACTGTGATTGCATTGTGTCACTTCAGTAACACAGCTTCAGGTTATAACATTTTAATTTACTTGTCATTTCTGCACTCCTAGGTGTTGCATACTTAATGGCAAAAGCTTACCTTCATTGGAAAGATCCAAAATATCTGCAGGCTCTTGAAAGATGTGGAGAGCTTATATGGAAAAAAGGATTACTTCGGAAAGGACCTGGTAAGTGTTTTATTGTGCTCAGCTGCACTATAAACCTGTAAAGTCATATGTTCCTTGGTAGACTGTGTGCTTCTGTTGAGAGGAGGAGGAGCACAGCAGGTAAACCCTCTTAATATTTAATGCCAAAATTCGTTGCACAAAAATTATTTTTAATGATGCAATTCATGTGCTGGTATGGCTTCATAGTCAGTCCCATCACCATCGCTTCCTCTATTTTTTATATTTGTGTAAACAATAAGCTTGCAAGACAAAATATTAGTTTCTCCCCCCCCCCCCCCCCCCCTTAAAAGAGAACGGTGGTCACTTTGTAGCACTATAGATAGACCAGAGCTGGTGCCAGCTGTTCGTATATCCCTTGTAATGTCCCTGCTTTCACTATGTACAAAAATTGACATGAAATTTGTAGACATAAATTGCAGTTTCCTCAAATAATTAAATGAGATGATTTCAAGATCTTAAAAATTTTGAAGCAGGAAACATGACATTATTTCTCGTGTGCTTGGCTTGAAAAGATTAAGTGTTGGTTGTGATAACTCTTCTCTCTTTTCACAGAAAAAATCTTGAATTTTCAAATATTGACATTGAAGTCAAGTAATGTCTTCATTTATTAACAATTTCCACTTCAACAACTCAACATGCCGGTCACAACTGCTATCTCACAACAAATTGAACAGCTTTGGCCCAGCACAAGCCCTTATGTGGAATTTCGCCACTAACTCGTTCTTTTAGTATTATTGCAACTAATCTTTCATTTCATGTGCAATGAAAAAAGTTTAACATAAATGTTTTCATGAGTAGGTCAGTTGTTATTCCCAGAGCTGTTTACATAATGATTATTGTAAGTTGATGTTATAACTTCAAGTTGAACAAATATATTTCAAGGAAGACACAATACATTAAAGCCACAGATCAAGTAAACAGAGTAAGCCGTGTGTACACTTTAACAGTCACATCATAACTGAGTCCAAGTCCAGCGGCCGCTGGCTGGCTGGCCGCTTAGGTGATGCTGCTGCTGCATGGCTGGCAGACAGTGCCGCATGTAGAGGACGCGCGTAACTACGCGGCGGCACTTTGAAAGATCGGCGAGTCACAACAGTTGAAAATCAAGATGTGATTACAAGTACATGTTCATGCAATAAAATTTCAATATTTTTGTTAGAAAGAATTTCACAGATAAAATTTATGCAATACAGCCTGCCATATGTACATATCACAGGAAAAATATTTCTACATATCAGATTTATATACACACTGGCAGAACTGGATATCAGGGCAGGTCTTAATTCATTTCAGGCAACCCTAAAAAGAGTAACTACTTGCTTTGTTGCTTAGAACAAACTTAAATGTGTCGTATAAGACACATTAAAATAAAAAAAGGTTAATTATTTTACATCATTTCTCTTCTCCATTGTTTCTTGTATCTTGGGACCAGCTGTCCATCTTCAGCTCCTTTGCTTGAATCTTGCTTGATCTCCACATCAGAGTTCTCTTTTCTCTTATGAATTGTACAGTATAATTTGTGTCAAATCAAACCCAGGCCATAAAAGGTGCATTGTATTATCTTATCTATCCACCCAACATTACTTCGTCAGATCTAGAAATATGATAAAAAGTAATTGAAAATACTTTTACAACCAAAACTGCACATACATATAAATAAACATGCAAATGTGAGTACAGTGTAAGCAGAATGAGCTTGATGTCTGAATCTCTCAAATTCTTTTCCATTAGCATTGTTCTAACCTAGTTATTTAATTACTCAATACACAAGTTACAAATACATCTGTCAGCTATTGGTGGCACGTATGTCAAAAATTGACAGTGAGCAAACAAATTACATATTTCAAGAAAGGCATGCATATTATCTTCAAGACGTCTCAGTGCCAGAAGAAATCTGTAATAACTACAAAAATTACAAAGCAACTTCATACTTGTATTATCCTACAAAGATAAAATAACTGATGATTTCATCCATTGTTAGTCATTACACATTAAATCAATTGATACCCATTCCCATTCTATATATTCCCTTTCAGAGACACTCACTCATTTGTCATTTTAGATACAAGTTCGTTCGTCGCAATATTAGTAAAGAATAGCAGTTTCCGCAACATACTGAAGCAGTATCTCAATGAACAGCAACATGACATATCATCATCTATAATTACTCATTTAATCATCATTAATTCATTACCCCATACACTTCTAATTGTTGTTATCATTTTAGACCAAGCATTAATATTACTGACGTCAGTGTATGTATTGATCCAGTGACAATAATATAACATTTCATCTCGTCAGTGAACATATTGTAATTATTCTCATAAAATGCTTTTACCACTTGAAACATTTCATTTGACTCAGTGAACATAATCGCTATGTTTCTTCAATGATTTTTCCCTAATCCTAATAACTTGATCATTGTATTCTTCAGAATACTTGAATAATACAAATAAAACTTCATAGTCTTCCATAATGCAACATAACCATTTTACTACAATCATCACCACCATCATCAACATAAAAAAAAACCTTCGAACACATCATCAAAATTATATCGATTTCTGATAAATCCTCAACACTTCGTAATAGACCCCAATACTGCAACTCAGTCTTACCTCTCTCCTAACTACATCATCATGGAAGTGTTGCATCAGTACCCAATTCATCAAAGCCTCAGTACAGACACAACATTGTCAACATCATCAACGGTGCATATTCAGCATTAGTTTATCTTAATCATGACAAGTGCCATCATTACTTTATAAGGTCTCACTTCACACAAAACTTTTCTCCTCTTACAATACTTAATAAATACCTCAAAAGTATGACTGGAATAATTATTGAAAGCTATTCTACATATTAAATGTTGAACAAGGTGTCTGTTTTACGAAAAAATGATCGTTCTGCGCTGACTTCATAACTATAGCATGACAGTAGGACTACCCATCTTGACCCTCTGTCTTGACATTAACTGGCGTTATCATATTCACATTTAAATAAGGTATAGCATAACAATTATTTAAATGTGACACAAATAAGTAGCAAAATGTGCTGACAAACCACACAAAGCATAATCACAATGCAAAAGTATTTATCACTTCAACTACAAGTATAACAATTGAAAAACACAATTATGGAATTAACTTCAGACACTACAAGTTGGTTTCCATTAATTAAGCACAATTTTTACAAATTCTCTTACCATTGTGGCTAAAGATGTAATCACATGTACTGACAAGGCAAACACAAAATTATTCATTTCATTTTCTATTATGAAATGAAACTTAAGCAAAGGTATTAGATCATCAACTTATCATAATGTAAGATAATTCCTTGCCCTAAATGCTACATAGCATAACCAATAAGAACATTTGCATAACAAATCATATTTCCTAGTAAAGGACTTATAATAAGACAAAGGTATTAAATATTCATAGAACAACATCAGTACTAACACAAAACAGACAAAAGCATAAGATAATCAACAATTAGTCGTAGTACAGCATAAATCCAAGCATAAACCACAACATACAAAAATTAAAAGTTTATTCAGTAAATAGAGCATTTGTACAATATGATCCAGCATACTTTTTGTTTCTGCGGTTTCACTAGCCAGTTTTTTGTTTGTTTTATCAATTTTGTGTGCTAATTCTGTACTCAGTTCGTTTTTTAATTCATCTGTCAATTGTAACAACTGGCTACTTAGATCACATTTCAGTTCATTTCTTAAGTATTTCATCTCTCTTAACAATGTAGGAAAATAAATACCGATTGCTACTTACCATAAAGAAGACAGGCACAATTAAAAGACACTTCCATAAAGTTTTTGGCCACTGCCTTTGTCACTAAAAAACACACACACACACACACACACACACACACACACACACACACTAGATGCAAGCAGCAATCCGGAGGTGGTGGGGAAGGGATAGTAGCCTATTGGTAGGGGGAGAGAGAAACATTGTCTGATGAAGTGTGCAGGGACTAGACTACCAACAGGTGAAGTGTTACGAGGTTGCGGGGCAGTGAGGTGAGGAAAAAAGAGGAGTGGGGAAAGATGGGCAGATGCATTAGCGGAGGACTGCAAATAAACAGGGTGGGAGATGAGAATGTGGAGGAGATGATAGAACGGAGGCATGGAAATTGTTCAGTGGGGAATGTGGGGACAGTATGTTACCGTAGGTTGAAGCCGAGATAATTACAGGAGTAGAGAATGTGTTGTAAGGTTAACTCCCACTGCACAGATCAGAAATCTTGTTGGAGGAACGGGTCTAGAAGGCTCGGATAGTAAAGCAGCCATTGAAATCAAGTGTGCTATGTTCCGTTGCATGTTGTGCCACAGGATGGTTTACTTTGCTCTTAGCCATAGTTTAGCAGTGGCCATTCATCCTGGTGGACAGCTGGTTGGTAGTCATAACAATATAAAAAGGCTGTGCATTGGTTGCAGCAGAGCTGGTAAATGACATGGTTGCCTTCACAGGTGGCCCGGCTGCTGATGAGATAGGATAAACCTGTGACAGGACTGGAATAGCAAGTGCCGGGTGGGTGGATTGGACAGGTTTTGCACCCAGGTGTTCTACAGGGATATGATTCTTTACAGGGGGTTGGGATTGGGTGTGGCATATGGATGGACTTGGATGTTGTGGAGGTTGGGTGGGTGACGTAACACCACAGATATTTAATTTTCACCTAAAGATGAAATTAAAATATTTTAGTCAAAACCAGAATCATCTAATCACCTTGTGACGAAGCAAGTTGAGATAATTTTAATTCCCCTCTTGTTTTGCCATCTGCCTCCTTAAATTCGTTTGGTTACTTTTAACTAATTGTCATTAACATACGTGAATATAATTTGCATTTCCATGAAAGAGAAAGATTGGCCCTCAGTTTTAAAGGAAATAACACCAGATCTAATTTTGTGCTTAGTTTTATGTCTGTATTTGATTTTCTAATTTATTTTGTTTATTCCTAGTTAGTAACTTTCATTATAGGGCTACCAGGTGTACCGGTATGAAATGAGCGGTAAGATACAAATGTGTCGATAGGGAACATTTGTTGTGAACGAGCTTTAATTTTTTTTTATTTGGTTGGTATGACATCTAACAAAGATATTTAGTATACATCAAGTCATGGAACAAACAACATCATACATTTTCATCGTGTTAACAATGTCGAAGTGATGATTTGCAGAAAGCATTAATTTTTTGTTTTCATTTTAAAAAAAAGTGCTGCAAAGTTGCATTGAATGCTTGTCGAGGTATATGGTGATCATGCTCTATCAGGAGCAACATGCAAAAGATGGTTTCAAAGGTTCAGAAATAATGATTTTGATGTAAGAAATTAAGAACGTGGAAGACCATCAAAAAAGTTCGAAGACGCCAAATTGCAAGCAATATTGGATGAAGATGATACTTTGAGTCAGAAGCAAATGGCAGCAATGCTAAATGTTGCACAACAAACAATTTCTGACAATTTGAAAGCTATGGGAAAGATCCAAAAGTGTGGAAAATGGGTGCCACATGAATTTAATGAAAGACAGATGGAAAACCGAAAAACCATTTGTCAAACTTTGCTTGAGAGACATGAAAGAAAATCAATTTTGCATCGAATTGTTACTGGCAATGAATAATAGATTTATTTTAAGAATCCTAAACGGGAAAAATCATGGGTTAATCCGGAACAACCATGAACATTGACTGCAAAACCAGATCGATTCGGCCAGAAGACAATGCTGTGTGTTTGGTGAGATCAGAAAGGTGTGGTGTATCATGAGCTTCTAAAACCCGGTGAAACTGTGAATGCTAATTGCTATAGACAACAAATGATCAATTTGAACTATGCATTGATCGAAAAAAGACGAGAATGGGCCAGAAGACATGGCAAAGTAATTTTTTTACACGACAGTGCACCTGCACACAAAGCAAAACTGGTTCAGGATACAATCAAAACACTTGACTGGAAGCTGCTGCCCCACCCGCCTTACTCACCAGACTTGGCCCCTTCTGACTACCATTTGTTTTCATCAATGGGACACGCATTGGCTGAGGAACACTTCGATTCCTACGAAGAAGTCAAAAATTGGGTGTCTGATTGGTTTGCTTCAAAAGACAAACATTTCTATTGGCGTGGTGTCCACAAATTGCCAGAAAGGTGGTCAGAATGTATAGAAAGCAATGGTCAGTACTTTAAATAAAATGTTTTTACTTTTCAATTGAAAATTAGTGTTTCATTTTCACAAAAAAGAACCTCATTTCATACCGGTACACCTGGTAAATCAGTAATTGTTTCATAACTTAAATCCTATTGTTGACATATAAACAAATATAAATTCTGTACTAAGTATAAACATTTGGAAGTCGAAATACTAGTAATCTTAAAGTATCTATTCGGCTCTATTCAAAAACGTGTTAGCAAAATCAGCCCTTCATTAATTCCAAATTAATTAACAGTTTTGTCAAAAGTACTGTATGCATAACTATATCTGTTAATTTCATGATTTAAACAAATAACTTGGCCTAAACCTCATAGTAGAAGAAACTGCTAAAAAGAACCAATTTTTCGATGTATTCAGTTAATTTAATGAGTTAAGTTTTAATTGTAATTTCTGTAAATTTAACTTCTAACAATGTGTGGTTTCAGCATGCATTATTGTTATTGTTGTGATCTTCAGTCCAGAGACTGGATTGATGCAGCTCTCCATGCTACTCTATCCTGTTCAAGCTTCTTCATCTCTCAGTACCTACTGCAACCTACATCCTTCTGAATCTGTTTAGTGTATTCATCTCGTGGTCTCCTGTACGATTTTTACCCTCCACGCTGCCCTCCAATACTAAATTGGTAATCCCTTGATGCCTCAGAATATGCCCTACCTACCGATCCCTTCTTCTAGTCAAGTTGTGCCACAAATTTCTCTTCTCTCCAATTCTCTTTAATACCTTCTCATTAGTTATGTGATCTACCCATCTAATCTTCAGCATTCTTCTGTAGCACCACATTTCAGAAACTTCTCTTCTCTTCTTGTCCAAACTGTTTATCATCCACGTTTCACTTCCATACATGGCTACATTCCATACAAATACTTTCAGAAACGACTTCCTGGCACTTAAATCTATACTCGATGTTAACAAATTTCTCTTCTTCAGAAATGCTTTCCTTGCCATTGCCAGTCTACATTTTATTTCCTCTCTACTTCGACCATCATCAGTTATTTTGCTCCCCAAATAGCAAAACTCATTTACTGCATTAAGCCTCTCATTTCTTAATCTAATTACCGCAGCATCACCTGATTTAATTCGACTACATTCCATTATCCTCGTTTTGCTTCTGTTGATGTCCATCTTATATCCTCCTTTCAAGACACTGCCCATTCCGTTCAGCTGCTCTTCCAGGTCCTTTACTGTCTCTGTTAGAATTACAATGTCATCGGCGAACCTCAAAGTTTTTATTTCTTCTCCATGGATTTTAATTCCTAATCCGAATTTTTCATTTGTTTCCTTTACTGCTTGCTCAATATACAGATTGAATAACATCAGGGATAGGCTGCAACCCTGTCTCACTCCCTTCCCAACCACTGCTTCCCTTTCATGCCCCTCGACTCTTATAACTGCCATCTGGTTTCTGTACAAATTGTAAATAGCCTTTCGCTTCCTGTATTTTACCCCTGCCACCTTAAGAATTTGAAAGAGAGTATTCCACTCAACATTGTCAAAAGCTTTCTCTAAGTCTACAGAAATGTAGGTTTGCCTTTCCTTAATCTATGTTCTAAGATAAGTCGTAGGGTCAGTATTGACTCACGTGTTCCAACATTTCTACGGATCCAAACTGATCTTCCCCGAGGTCGGCTTCTACCAGTTTTTCCATTCGTCTGTAAAGAATTCACGTTAGTATTTTGCAGCTGTGACTTATTAAACTGATAGTTTGGTAATTTTCACATTTGTCAACACCTGCTTTCTTTGGGATTGGAATTTTTTTATTCTTCTTGAAATCTGAGGGTATTTTGCCTGTCTCATACATCTTGCTCACGAGATGGTGGAGTTTTGTTAGGCCTGGCTTTCCCAAGGCTGTCATTAGTACTAATGGGATGTTGTCTACTCCCGAGGCCTTGTTTTGACTTAGGTCTTTCAGTGCTCTGTCAAACTCTTTACGCAGTATCATATCTCCTATTTAATCTACATTCTCTTCCATTTCTATAATATTGTCCTCATGAACATCGCCATTTTTGAGATGTTTGTATTCTTTTTTGACTGCTTCAGTTACTGCATTTTTGTATTTTCTCCTTTCATCAATTATATTCAGTATCTCTTCTGTTACCCAATGATTTCTATTAGCCCTCGTCTTAGTACCTACTTGATCCTCTGATACCTTCACTATTTCGTCTCTCAAAGCTACCCATTCTTCTTCTACTGTATTTCTTTCCACCATTCTTCTCAATCGTTCCCTAATGCTCTCCCTGAAGCTCTCTAGAACCTCTGGTTCTTTCAGTTTATCCAGATCCCATCTCCTCGATTTACCACCTTCTTGCAGTTTCTTCAGTTTTAACCTACAGTTCGTAACCAATAGATTGTGGTCAGAGTCCACACCTACCCCTGGAAATGTTTTACAATTTAAAACCTGGTTCCTGAATCTCTGTCTTACCATTATATAATCTATCTGATACCTTGCAGTATCTCCAGGCTTCTTCCATGCATACAACCTTCTTTCATGATTCTTGAACCAAGTATTACCTGTGATTAAGTCATGCTCTGTGCAAAATTCTACCAGGCGGCTTCCTCTTTCATTCCTTACCCCCATTCCATATTCACCTACTACGTTTCCTTCTCTTCCTTTTCCTACTGTCGAGTTCCAGTCACCCATGACTATTAAATTTTTGTCTCCCTTTACTATCTGAATAATTTCTTTTATCTCATCATATATTTCATCAATCTCTTTGACATCTGCGGAGCTATTTGGCATGTAAACTTGTACTACTGTGGTAGGCGTGGGCCTCATATCTATCTTGGCCACAATAATGTGTTCACTATGCTGTTTGTAGTGGCTTACCTGCATTCCTAATTTTTTATTCATTATTAAACCTACTCCTGTATTACACCTATTTGATTTTGTATTTATAACCCTGTATTCACCTGACAAAAAGTCTTGTTTCTCCTGTCACCGAACTTCACTAATTCCTACTATATCTAACTTTAACCCATCCATTTCCCGTTTTAAATTTTCTAACCTACCTGCCCGATTAAGGGATCTGACATTCCACACTCCGATGCATAGAACATCAGTTTTCTTTCTCCTGATAACAACGTCGTCCTGAGTAGTCCCCACCCGGAGATCCGAATGGGAGACTATTTTACCTCCAAAATATTTTACCCAAGAGGATGCCATCATCATTTATCCATACAATAAAGCTGCATGCCCTCGGGAAAAGCACACATTATTCTGATGATATATAAGGGTCCGATTTTTGGTCACGAGACAGTCACTCCACAGCCAAGTTTCAGACGAGTATGCTGGTTAGAACAACAACAACACTTTAAATTAACTGTGGAATAAGTTTTAAACAATTAGGCCGTGTGTGATAACAGTGACAGTGTCTGCTCCATATGTACCTGATTATTCTTCAAGAACTGTGAACTTTGTGGTTAGGTTTTACTGCTCATATATGTTCAACAGTAAACTATTGTAGCAGTATGTGAAGTTTCACCTGCAAACTATTAACGAGGCTTGTCATAAGTTAAACAATAGTGCTCTGGCCATATAACTGTGTGTTATTGGGGAGTTTGAACAGTGAAATTAAAGTACTGGAAAACGTAACTTTGCGTCTGTCGGCTACATCATTTAATGTAGTCAGTGTCGGAATGCACAAACCCCATTTTTCAGCCAGTGTAACAATGCAGTACATCGTTCCCAAGGACAACAATCAATCATCAAAGAATTAAAAGCAGGTGGAACAGCCACAACCAAACGCCCCTCTCCCCCAACTATTGTTTCCACATGTGGTTCACTTTTAATCTCTGCATTCATCATTTTCACCTAACTTTAGTTTCTGCTATAAAAAAATAATGAAATTTCACACACACTATGTTTTTTCCCAAAAGTTTTCACTTCACTAAACAAAGAATGATTATACAAATGAAGTATGAGTATTTAAATAAACTCTCTGTGAGACAACAAAGAGTATGGTCCACAACCCTCAGTCGAGTCATGATGACTTCCGTGTTTTTGTTAATTCCAAATTCATTATCCAAAATACTGCTGTGGCTGACTCTATTCTTTCATATTATCTGAAAACTCAAATTCCACATCACTATAAAAGTTTCGTGCAAGATTGCAGCACTATTTAACTACTAGTAACACTCTTGCTTTCATTGTATACAAAAATTGAAACAACATTTTTTTAACCATAAATTGCCATTTTCTCAACTAATTAAATGAGATTATTGCAAATTTTGAAGCAGGAAATTTTATTTCTTGATTACTCATCTGGAAAAAATTGATGCTGATGACAGTAATTGGTTGTGAAATGTGATGATTCTTCATTCTTTTTCACAGGGAACATTCTGTATGATGCTATTATTAATTAGATATGTGATGTGAAATAAATTTTATACATTCCAAATAAATTTTGACATACAAGCTACATAATCTCTGTGTTTATTAACAATGGTCACTTCAAACGACTCATAAACTGATGGTAACCACTGCTATCTTACAACTACTGAACTACTTTGGTCCAACACTGGGGCTTATACAGAATTTTGCAATGGCTCATACTTTTAGTATTATTACAATTAATGTTTCAGTCACAATGAAAGAAGATGAATATAAATAATTTTGCATGTGTCTTCAAGGTTGAGAAGCAATGGAAATATTTTTCAGCTATTTTGTCAGTTACAAAGTTTTTCTATGCAAAATTTTGTAAAATAAATCCCATTAATAATTGATATACAAATCTAAGAAAATGAATGAAGCAGAATATACAAATATTTAGGTTTTCATTGAAAACAAATAAGTATTCTAATTGCCTGCCACATTGCTGACTCCAATGCTAAGTATTTATAATTCTATATACGTAGAGGTACTCCAATGTGTACTGAATAATAAAATGTTAAGTTTCTTTATGTAATGATTGCATTGTTCATTCACCTTCTAAGATATTGTTAATCACCTTATTCTGTAGCTCAATTAATATTCCTAGTACCGTGAAAAGTATAGATTACCAGTCACCATATAGCAGAGATGAATCGCAGACTGGGACAATACTGCCAAACATGTAAGCTTGTTATGAAATAGACAGAACACACACACACACACACACACACACACACACACACACACACACACACATATATATGTGCTCACTCATTGTGTTTGTGCAATATTGGTGTGTGTTTGTGTGTGTGTGTGTGTGTGTGTGTGTGTGTGTGTGTGTGTGTGTGTGTGTATTTTGACTATTTCAGAAGAAGGTCTTCTGGCTGAAAGCTTACGTGTTTAGTAGTCTTTTTGTTCTACCTGTCTGTGACTGTCTGGTAATTGGATGTGTCTATAGGCCCCCTGGCTCAGCAGCTGTTTTGGCAGAGCACCTGAAGGAAAATTTGGAAAATATTTCGAGTAGATTTCCCAACCATGTTATAGTTCTGGGTGGAGATTTTAATTTACCAGATACAGACTGAGAGACTCAAATGTTTATAACGGGTGGCAGGGACAAAGAATCCAGTGAAATTTTTTTAAGTGCCTTATCTGAAAATTACCTTGAGCAGTTAAACAGAGAACCGACTCGTGGCGATAACATATTAGATCTTCTGGTGACAAACAGACCGGAACTATTAGAAAGAGTTCATGCAGAACAGGGAATCAGCGATCATAAAGCGGTTACTGCATCGATGATTTCATCCGTAAATAGAAATATTAAAAAGGTAGAAAGATTTTTCTGTTTAGCAAAAGTGACAAAAAGCAGATCTCAGAGTACTTGACGGCTCAACACAAAAGTTTTATCTCAAGTACAGATAGCGTTGAGGATCAGTGGACAAAGTTTAAAACCATCGTACAATATGCATTAGATGAATATGTGCCAAGCAAGATGGTAAGCGATGGAAAAGAGCCACCGTGGTACAACAACCAAGTTAGAAAACTGCTACGGAAGCAAAGGGAACTTAGCAAACATAAACATAACCAAGGCCTTGCAGACAAACAAAAATTACATGAAGCAAAATGTAGTGTGAGGAGGGCTATGCGAGAGGCGTTCAATGAATTCGAAAGTGAAGTTCTGTGTACTGACTTGGCAGAAAATCCTAAGAAATTTTGGTCTTATGTCAAAGCAGTAGGTGGATCAAAACAAAATGTCCAAACATTTGTGACCAATATGGCACTGAAACAGATGATGACAGACTAAAGGCCAAAATACTAAATGGCTTTTTCCAAAGCTGTGTTTCACAGAGGAAGACTGCACTGTAGTTCCTTCTCTAGATTGTCGCACAGATGACAAAATGGTAGATATCGAAATAGATGACAGAGGGATAGGGAAACAATTCAAATCACTCAAAAGAGGAAAGGCCGCTGGACCTGATGGGATACCAGTTTGATTTTGCACAATGATATGAAGGAACTTGCCCCCCTTTTTACAGCGGTGTACTGTAGGTCTCTAGAAGAGCATAGCATTCCAAAGGATTGGAAAAGGGTACAGGTCATCCCCATTTTCAAGAAGGGACGTCAATCAGTTGTAGAATTTTGGAACACGTATTATGTTCGTGTATAATGACTTTTCTGGAGACTAGAAATCTACTCTGTAGGAATCAGCATGGGTTTCAAAAAAGATGATTGTGTGAAACCCAGCTCGCGCTATTCGTCGACAAGACTCAGAGGGCCATAGACACGGGTTCCCAGGTAGATGTCGTGTTACTTGATTTCTGCAAGGCATTTGATACAGTTCCCCACAGTCGTTTAATGAACAAAGTAAGACTATCAGACCAATTGTGTGATTGGATTGAAGAGTTCCTAGATAACAGAACGCAGCATGCCATTCTCAATGGAGAGAAGTCTTCCGAAGTAAGAGTGATTTCAGGTGTGCCACAGGGGAGTGTCCTAGGACCGTTGCAAACAAAGGAAGTAGGTTACAGTACACTTGTTCGCCCACTGCTTGAATATTGCTCACCGGTGTGGGATCCGTACCAGATAAGATTGACAGAAGAGATAGAGGAGATCCAGCAGAGAGCGGCGCACTTCATTACAGGATCATTTAGCAATCGCGAAGGCGTTGTGTAGATGATAGATTAGATCCAGTGGAAGACTCTGCAAGAGAGACGCTCAGTAGCTCGGTACGGGCTTTTGTTGAAGTTTTGAGAACATACCTTCACTGAGAAGTGCTCCCTCCTACATATATCTCGCGAAGAGACAATGAGAATAAAATCAGAGAGATTAGAGCCCACACAGAGGCATACCGACAATCTTTCATTCCATGAACAATATGAGACTGGAATAGTAGGGAGAACCGATAGAGATACTCAAGGTACCCTCCACCACTCACCGTCAGGTGGCTTGCAGAGTATGGATGTAGATGTAGATGTAGACTCATCTGTGCTATATAGTGAGTAGCAATCCGTCCTTTTCATAATATTGTCATTATTCCATCCTGGATTTTCCATTTTTTAATATTGCTAGTACCATTATACAAAAATCAAAAATTTATCACAAATGTAAGATCATACAATGAAATTGCAGTGTATCAGCATGTTTATTAAAAGGGTGTGTCATATACTTCGACTGATGAATCTTCGGGCTTTTACATTACATCCTCCGCTTCTGATAGATGTCAGTGCGAAGAATTAATATGTATGTACCAGTCAGTTGTATGGGATCAATACAATAAGACGGTTTGTCATAGAACTGTGGCAGAATGACAGAAAGGACCTATTGTGGCTGGGCATGTTCATAACCACATCATGGATGAAGTTGTCCAAGTTTCTTGGTGTATGAACATAAACTGTCCAACTTGTCTGGAAGGAGTGGCATATAACTTACAGCCATGTAACACAGCATAAGGACAGTGACTGTAAAAACATTGTAATTTAGAATGACCAGAGACGGGTGTAATGCATTGTCAATGACAGTCATTTTCATTGAATGTGAATCCATTTCAATCAGATTCCAAGTGAACATCACAAAGCGAACTGCATGTGAAAGGCATTCGGAGTTGGGTACCTCACAGAAGTCCATCACTCACAGAGGCACGTAAAGTTACACATCTTCACTATGACAGTTGTGGACAGGAGGCATGTAGTGTCGCCCAATGAGTCACAGTTTTGCCTCAAGTGAATCAATGCCTCAAGTGCAGTGATGGCACAATGAAGCATTTAACTTGCAGAGTAAGGAGCGTGTGGTTCAGGCCAGAGGCAGTTCTTGAATTTTTGGAGGTGTTTTTCATACCATGATTTGGACCCATTCACTCTAGTTACTACGAATATGAACCACAATGTTTATTTCAACATTTTTAGCAAACAAGTGTTGCCCTTTCTTATCCATTTTCATAATCATTTTGACATGGATACACCCATCTTCTAAGATGTTAACATTCGTGTTCACACGGCTGCATGCATGTGCTTTTGGTCTGATAAATACTCAGGTAGTTCATCAGACCTGGACTGGCCTACTAAATCACCCAATATTAATCCCATAGAAAATGTCTGGGGCTTTTTGGAACATCAGGTGAAATGTAGCAATCAGTATCCTTAAAAACTGGTGCCACTATGGAATCTAATCACACTTCAGCAGGTTATATCATACCAGAAGAAAATTGTGGACTCTCTTCCTCACTGAATTAAGTCTGTTTCCGAGGATAGGGTTGGTGTTATACAGTTTTAATGTTATGTCTTGCAAAGGTGACTAATTTTTTATCTGGTGTGCTTATGTGTAACTGCTAAAATAATTCCACTTTATATGTATGTATACAATTACTTTCTTCTCCCCTTTTTCTTTGCTCTTCTTTACTGTCTTCTACTTTTTCTGCTACTTCCTTGTTTTCTTTGCTTGTTTTTCATATAACCTTTGTTCATTTTCCTTTTCAACTTTGCACTGTCTTGTGAGCTCATTGTTTTCGTTTGAAAAGTGATCCATTTTCTACCTTTTGGGATTTTAATGATGTATACAGCCACGTCCATGCTGTTTTTCTTACCCTTGCAGACCTGTTTCTTGTGCTTCACTCTGCTACTCTGTTTCGTATGATATTAGAGTTTTCTTACTGTGCCTGATTGTTTGTAGCACATTCTACAAGACATCACTGTTGTGCTCAGTGTAGCTTTTGTGTGTGGACTGACAACTAAGTTCTGTTAGTGATACATCTTCATACCTTTTGGTTTCATTCTTTTGTTATTAGAGTCATTCATTTTTGTTGGATACATTCCACAACTATGTTTTAAGTTTGTTTATGATTCAACCCATTCTTTTCCAGAAATGGTTGTTTATTGTGTTTTTAACTATCTGTATTGTCATATTCCATCATATTCTGACCTGTACTTTCATGTTGCAGGTAATATGACATGAGATGAATTTACACGAGGTCTATTCACTGATCTTTTACTATGTCTTAAAAGTATTTCTGTAGGTACAATTGAGTGTGATTGTCTTCCATTTCAAGTGATTCAATGTGACTTGTTGCTGATAAACTATTCATTTGGTTGATTAACAACTTCTCAATATCATTGACTTGTTAACTAGTTTAAAGATCAAAAGTCTAGTATTCTCTCTCTCTCTCTCTCTCTCTCTCTCTCTCTCTCTCTCTCTCTCTCTCCTCTCCCCCCTCCCCTCTCTCCCCTCCTCCTATCCTCCTCCTCCTCCTCCCCCTCCCCCCCCCCCCCTCCACAAGAGTGTGAAGAGAAAATATTATCTTTCCTTCGCTTTATTTTTCAACATTGAAAGAAAACCAGTGAGGAATTAAGCCAAATAAGAGTATGGACAGAACTCCTCTGACATTTAATGTGCCAAGTAACAGAACTGTTGCCTTGAAGGGTGCTAAAACTGTAACTATAAAAGCAAGTGCCTGTGAAAAATTGCAGTACACTGTTGTTCTTTCATGTTGTGCTGACAGTACTAAACTTAATCCAATGATCGTTTTTCAAATTCAAAGCAATGCCAAAACCTTCTGGACTACCACCAGGTGGTGATGTTCATGTACGTGACAAGGGTTGGATGACAAGGTTGGTATGAAATTGTTGATTAACAGAGAGTGTGAGAGAAGGAAAGGTGCTTTATAGAAGAAAAGTTCTTCTCTTATGCAGAATCAGTTTAGTAGTCATTTGAAAAATTCTGTGAAAGAGTAATTGAGACAGGGAAATACAGAGCTTGCTGCTATTCTGGGAGGACTGACTTCACAACTGGAAGCTCTTGCTGTCTTGATAAATAAACCATTTAAAGTGTATATGAGAGAGGAATAGAACAAATGGATTATGGATGAACCCCACCATGAATTCATGCCAAAGGAGCTTAAAATGACCCACAATCAAACAAGTGTGTCAGTGGCTAAAACAGTCATAGTCTTGAAATGTTCATAATTCAAATAAAATGTATCTCTAAGACTGCTACCATACATTTAGGGACCACAAGTTGGGGACCAGCATCTTACACTCAGAATAAAAATGTTAACAGGGGCCTCATGATTGTACGTTGTTGGTGTCAAAACGATGACAACTTTTCTTGTTATTCCAGTAATGTAAGTTATTCTGCAGTCTAAAAACCACCACTCCAATGATCTGGAAAGCAACTTACAGTTCCAATTTCAGTGGCTGTGGCTCTAGATCACATCACACAAAGAAGGCCATTTTCTTGATAATAGGAAATAAATATCTGGCCCCAGCAGCTGGATCTACAGTTTGTGTATCCTGCAATTGACACCTACTATGTCTGTTTGCAAATGCTGATGTTACATAGCATTTTGGACCTGAACTTTAATTTAGGAACTCTCACAGCATTTGTTTAAGACAATTCTGATTTGAGATTGTGTTACTGCCAGTTGAAATGTTGCTTTCTACCATTTTTTTGGCCATGGACTCAGTGTGTGGTTCACTGCAGTGGCCTGCCTTGTTCGTGTAAGGCTGCAACACAAAAGAGACAAAAAGGAGCTGAAACCATTTAGTGCTATTAGTGCATCATGAATGGAATTTTTATCGAATTGTGGCAGCAGCAGCTGATGCTGTAACAGTGACAACTGAAACAGTAACAGGAACAAAGTCAGGTAGAGTTCCATATACTGTAGAAACAACTGGATGACTTCCATAAGTGCACATCAGAATGGGATACTATTCCACCAGCAGCATCAACACCACTGTTATCTATGTCAGAATTGTCAAAACGAATTCGACATTTTGAAGGAACCTTAGAATACATATCTCTAATGGTTTCTACTGTTTTGAAAGTCTAGTATTTCTGATACTCGTGTTCAGTCTGGTTTATTATTCTTTTCTAATGGTCACATTTATGAACTGTTTCACAAATTGTAGACTTTAATAGCTTGCCATATGATGATTTGTGTAGTTTGTTGCTCACTTATACACAGACATAAATGCATATAATGGCTGCTACACTAACAAGGGAATGCTCTAATCTGAAATTTTGAAATGCCCGAAATTTTTCACACAGGAATAATACACCAAAAGAAATAAACTGTCCAAATTTTAGGTACTAAGGCACATTGCAAGTATTTTCTTAAAAATATTAAAGTTACTCATTGTTGCTGTATGAAGAAGCAGTTATAACAGCGATTTGTACAGTCCTTAAAGCCTAGCATGCGAACTGGTGAGTAAGTAGATGCAGCCATCACAAGAGAACGTAGCGCCGCATAGCACAAAGTCCAATGTGCACACACAGGAACTGAAAGTATTTAAATCACACCAAAAAATCTCAAATCATTAATTTTGTGAATAACTTTGTTTATATCGATAGCTAAATAATTGCAGATGTAATTGTTACACAAGTTACTAGCAGAGGAAAGAAAATCAAGGCAATGTGCAATGTTACATTACAGACAACTTCCATCAATCAGGATTTTAGTTTGTTGACAATAAATATTTTACAACAATTTCTGTAGCACTATTCTTTTGACTCTTTTTTAAAATGTATATTTTAATAACAGTGAAACAGTTCTTTGTTTATTTCCTGTAGTCATCAAAAATATGCAGTATGTATTGGATGACAAAACCTTTTCCTTACAGAAGGAACACCTGATAAATCAAAAATCAATGCATTCAGGCACTTCACAGTAATTACTATTTCTATTTAGACAGAACTGGAATGGAGTAAGAAATGGTCGGGCTGTCATTCTGCATATCATACTGTGTACCAGGCATACTTGATCAAATTTTGTATAACATGGTGATGCAAACTGACAATGCACAAACAACTGAAGTTTACCCGTATTGTTCCACTGATAAACTTGAAATGACACAGGGCTATTGGAAGTTATATTCCCTGACAATTTTCTGAAAAACGGTTTAGACAGTTGAAAATTTTTTTTATTGAGAAGCTAAGTCACCGTATTAATTCTGTGTAGGATCCGGATTTAGCAGTCTTTCTGTTATTGTCCAAAAGGCAAATGAGTCATTATGTCTAGACCAAGAGTCCAACAAAAGCAATGGATTTTTTATGTAAATAGTAAGAAGATTATATGGATGTAACATTGAAAAGTATTCTCTCATTTTTCCAGATTTTGCTAGGAAGTAGTCCTTTTTAAAATTTTTGATTCTAATCTGCCTTGATGTTCCTGAAGACAGATATAAAGCTGTGGAAGCAGTAACCCATCAATACTTATCACTGGGATTGTTGTATACAGTCCGCCTGCTTAGCTGGGTGTTAACATGCTTGCCTCCCATGCAAGCGGGCCCATGTGTGATTCCCGGCTGGGTTGGAGATTTTCTCCACTCGTGAACTGGGTGTTGTGTTGTCCTCATCATCATTTCATCCTTATCACTGGCACGCAAGTCGCCCAATGTGGCATCGAATGAAATAAGACTTGCACTTGGCAGCCAAACTTCCACGGATGGGGCCTTCCGGCCAACGATGCCATATGCTTCTTTCCATTTTTTGTTATATACATGTGTTTGTAGCAGCCATTAGCTGCACAAGCAACTCATCTTTTCACTCAAAATAATGAAGTACGGTTTGCATGTAGTTCTTCCATGAACCCTGACTGATTGCCTTTATACACAGCATTTTAGGTGATAAGAAGCAGCTTCATCTTCTCGTCAGCTACGGACTTCTCTGTAGAATTACCTATTAATGGCATCACCTCTTCACATTTACTTGAGGTAAACTTTGTAATTTTGCAACTTCCTTTTCTGTATAATTTTCCAAATCTGTTTAACCAGATTGAAGAAGCCTGGAAATCAGTATGTAATGTTCATCTCACTTGAAATTCAGGGTGCCAAGTCTCATAGATATCCCTTATCAACAGTGCATTGACTCTTGTGAACAGTTGTAAATGTCTTGAACTGTTGTGAGTTTCTTTTTGGCACATATTTTGTGCTTTGTGGAAACATTTCTTCCATTTATACAATTAATATTCAGATTTTACAAAACAAAATCAACATTACACATTGCTTAAGTTCAAGTGTGTTCTCCCTTCTTTGTTCAACCAAAAAATTTACAGCCTTTTCTTGGTCACTGAAAGCTGTTACTGTACTGGTACAGTTTTTCGTAGGACTGATGTGCTGTATTTTTGTTCTGAACTTTAATTGGCACAACAATCATCGTCTGAGCCACAATTGTGGAATGATCCACATTGCCTCCAGTTTCTTCTAATATTTTCACAGTTTCAGATGAACTGTTGACATTCGAAAGAACGACCAAGTAATTAACTAATAAATGAAACATATGTAGGTCTTCAGGAGAAATAAGTGATTTCAGTTGCTTACCACTTTCTTCATGTTTCATCTTTGAAAGGTTGGAAACATTAACTGGATTCCAGGTTACTGTGAAGCTGTGCAGCCACCAAAATCACAAAACAAATTACTCCATTTTTATCTCAGGTGTTGATACTTAGCAGTACTGCAAAGGCAATTGCTAATTACTGTAGATATTAAATGGGTTGCAAAAATCTAGTGAATAGTAAATGCAAAAAATTGTGTCAGAGAAACTATCAACAGAAACCGAAATTTGCTTTACAAATTACCTATGTGCTGTCAACCAAGGATGTGTGTCTGCCCCATTGGGCATGCACTGTCTGCTACAGCTAAGGCCCCAGCTGCCTGGCAAATTACAAATGTTGCAGTTTTAAGTATTAAAAAAACTTGCAATGAGTGTTATCATCTAAAATTTTGACATAGTATTTGTTTCAGTGTATTGTTCCCATTTAAAAAACTTCAGAACATGTCTTAACAGTGCAGGAAAAGACAGATTGCTACTTACCATAAAGATGACACGTTAAGTTGTGGACAGCCATAATTAAAAAAAACACTTATACATAAGCTTTCAGCCACAGTCTTCATCAGAAAAAGAAAGAGAAACACACATCATTCATTCACAGAAGCAACCATACCACACACATGTGACTGCCAACTCCAGCAACTCAGACCAGAATGCAACTGTCACGTGGGATGGAAGCAGCAATCTGGAGGTAGTGAGGAAGGGTAACTGTGGGGAGGGCCCGGGGGAGGGGGGGATGGAGCACTGTCTTTCGGAGAGTACGGGGATCAGACTTACATCAGTCACAGTGTCAGGAGGTTGTAGGGCAGGGAAGTAGGGAAAATTGTGTGAAAAAGGAGAGAAATGGGGAAGTATGGGCAGATGCACTGGCAGACGGTGGCAAGCAAAGAAAGCAGGAGATGAGAATGGGGAGGAGGTGGCTGGACAGAAATGGCGGGAAACTGTTGGGTGGAGGTGTGGGGACACTGTTATCGTAGGTTGAGATCAGGATGATTACAGGAGCAGGGAATGTGCTGTAAGGATAACTCCCATCCGCACAGTTCAGAAAAATTCATGGTGGAAGGGAGAATCAAGATGGCTTGTGTTGTGGAGCAACCTCTGAAATCAAGCATGTTGTTCAAGGGGATGGTCCACATAGCTCTAGGCCATAGTTTGGCGGTGGCCATTCATCCTGGTGGACAGCTGGTTGGTGGTCACACCAATATAAAAAGCTGTGCAGTGATTGCGGCAGAGCTGGTATATGACATGGCTGCTTTCACAGGTAGTGTGATAGGGATGACAGCTGTAGAAATGCAGATACTGTTGGTGGTTGGTGGGTTTAATGTGGACAGAGCCATCAGAGAAGAGGAGATCAGTGTCTATAAAGCTGGCACACTGGATTGAGGAGGAACAGGGATGGAAGATCATGAAGGTATCATCAATGAACCTGAACCAGACTAGGGGTTTTGCGTTTTGGAATGCTTGGAAGGTCTCTTCTAGATAGCCCATAAACAATTTGGCATAGGAGGGTGCCATGTGGATGCCCGTGACTGTGCTAAGGATTTGTTTGTATAGCTTTCCTTCAAAGGAAGAGCATGTTTCGATATGTCAGATTGGATTGTTCCTGTGTAAGTTTGAATCACTGTCTGTGGAAAATGAACTAGCCATTAAATCCTAGTTAACCAGCCTACAGGGCCTTAATTGACAGTGCAGTTTTTTATTTTCAGAATGTAATACATTTTATGGATCACCTTTAATTCAAATGTTATTGTGCATGTAGGTACCAACCAAGAAGTCCAGGCTAGCACTCTCAAAAAATCTGATTCTAGGTCAAGCTCCTTCCTTTGAAATTGCATCAGTGACACAATGTGTGTTCAACAATTATTTGTCTGCTGCACTATGTCCGTCTGATGGTGACTTGAATGTGGCAGAAGTGCCTCCTAGACAACGTCATTCTCTAAAGTCAACTGATGACATTTGGACGAGCCCTTGGTGTTGAAGTGAATGGAATGTTTGTGAGGATTAGATCCTCTGCTGTGCCTTGAGTGATCTCTTGTGCAGTAATGGGAAATTGTTGAGAACATCTTTTTGCTCCCCATCAGTAGCAAAACATATCAGCTCCTATTGGCTGAATTGTGGATCAGAACCCACAGGAAGCCAGGAGAGCATATCTCCCCAGAGATGGAGGTGGATCTATTTGATACTGGTACCTGCTTAGGAGTAAGGCTCACCTTTTTAATCACTGAGCTCTTATCTCCAGCGCTGAAGAGGGCAACCCGCAGTTTGTTGTCAATAATCAGGTGGAATTTCGCTCCACAGAGGAAGTTGTGAAATTTTTCGATGCCAAATAGGATTGATAATGCTTCATTTTCTGCTTAACTGTAGTTGATTTTAGTGGAATTTATTTTTTTCGAGGTGTACTCAAATATTATCTCTCCTGTCTGTAACCAAATATGTTTTCAACAGTACCATAGTTTTACCAAATTAACGACTTAACGTTGCAACAAGAGGAATAGAGTGAACTTTTATTACAAAATTTTACATATCTGATGAAATACTAGAGTAAGTCAATTATTACCCGCAATTTAGTTATATTTTTGTTTATTTTGGTAGTACTGTCGTTTTATGTTGATGACACATGCTTTGTTTATTTGGTGTTATATCTTTGCAATTTTCAAGCCACTAGGTTAGTTTTGTTATCGCTGCCATGCTGTTAGTCATGACTGCTTCGCTGTCTATTTGCACCAAAGAAGAGCAACATTTAGTGACCTTTGGGGTTTTCCTTTTCTTTTTTCCGTTAGGCATATCAGGGGCCAAAATTCATCAAAGACTTTCGATACAGTATGGGAACAGTGTTTTGCCACAATGGAGTGTCTACGAATGGATTGAAAAGTTCCAAAATGGTCGCACAAGCTTTACGCAAGGAGCCAGACGACCGTTTACTGCCACAAATGATGAAACCATTGAGCGTTCACGCCAAATGATTCTCTTAGACAGACGATTAACTATTGACGAGGTGGCACATCATCTGCAAATTACTCATGTTTCTGCCTACGAAATCATCCACAACAGACTTGGGTTTCATAAAGTTTGTGCAAGATGGGTCCCAAAACAACTCATACAGTTGCATAAACAAACACTCTTGGATATCTGCAAAAAACATTTGGATCGCTATGGTAACGAAATGGACAAGATCATTACTGGTGATGAAACATGGATCCATCATTACGAGGCGGAGAGTAAACGGCAGAGTGTGGAATGGAAACATCCAAATTCGCCGTGCAAGAATAAGTTCTAAGACCCAACTGTCCACAGGAAAACTGATGCTTACAGTTTTTTGGGACGCACAAGGTCCAGTACTGGAACATTACTGGGAAGGGGCACAACATTAAACAGTGTATGTTACAGTGAGATGCTTACTGCCAGGCTAAAGCTTGCAATTCGAAGCAAACACTGAGGATTGCTGTCAAAAGGTGTTGTGTTGTTGCACAACAATGCCCGTCCACGTACTGCTGCCCACACTGCTGAAACGCTCCAGAAACTCAAATTTGAAGTACTGGATCATCCTCCATATAGTCCTGATCTTGCCCCTTCTGACAATCACTTGTTTGGTACACTCAGACAGGCATTAAGGGGCCATTGATTTACCTCAGACGAAGCAGTGAAAGAAGAAGTGCATTCCTGGCTCGCAGCTCAACTGAGAACCTTCTTTTATAAGGGCATCAGGAAGCTTGTACAACGATGGACAAATGCGTTGAAACGCAAGAAGACTATGTCGAAAAAATTATGATCTTGTAAATTTCCTATTTGATTACAATAAAATTTTATAACTACTTTGCGGATAATAATTGACTTACCCTCCTATTTCCATTCTTTAGGGGTTTCTGCAATACTTTCAAAACTATAGAATGAAATATTGATTTTCAGCTCATGAGATCTTAATAGTGGCCAAATCATCAATGAAATATTCACACCAATTAGTACATTTTACAACAGTTTGAGTAATAAACTGCTTACTGACTGGAACTATAACTTGATAACTACTACTACTTCTACTTCTTCTTTCTTGGCTTTGCACCAGCCTTTGTATAAAGACCTAACAATACTTTATCAGAATTCATACTCTTACTACGTTAAAATTAAAAATTGTGTCTTCACAAAAACTTCAGTGTGACAGTAAGTTTTATTATTAAAATGTAGATATTTGACACTGCTTTCTTACCAAATTTCTTTTTTATAGAAGATTTCATAAAGTAGTAACTTGAAACAGCTATTTTTGAATTACATAATTATTTTCATTACTGACATTTGTCTGTGTTTCACCTCTTAAAGTTAATTTTTTTGATACAGTCAATTACTGTGTGCATTATGTTAAAGAGCAATAACTATAGATGTGTTTACAATTTCAGTAATCAGTCTGACTTTTACACAGTATCTTTCTAGAATGTAAAAATTAATACAGGTTACATAAGTGAATTGATATTCTTCTCAATTCAAAATTATTATTTTAACAGAATGTAGGTGGTTATATGCAATATTTCAAATTATCCAGCTTGATAATTTTTATAAATGAAATAGTGTACTCTGTCCAGTTCTGGTATTCAGACAACATTCAGTTATTCAAAATAATATTAGATAATGAATAACAAATGTGAAAGGAATAAACACAATTGTAAATGCATGATTATATAATACTTGACGCAATGTATCAAGTGGTACACTGAAAGGCGCGTGTCATTACTCCAGTACTAAATTTAAGGCTGTTACATTACTAACAGACCCATAATTTCAAGCATAAAAGTTATTCATTAGGTTCTTCCAATATAGAAATGGAACAGTAAATGTCTAAAAGGCTATATTTCACAACAAATAGAAACCACAGCTGGTGCAGCAGACTGACATGCTAGGAGTGTACGGAATTGGTAACACACACGCCCTTAAATGCTGGAATGACATAAGTTTCATGGGAAGTATATACCCCACGGCCCGCGAAAGGATTGAGGTAGTGCCATAAACATTACTACAACAGCCAACTGTTTATTATGAAATACAAGCAGTTTATAAAAATGTGCACAAAAGGCAATGTCCATTCCAGAGCTCATGCTACCTGAAATATTCGTTTCCAATGATTGTTCCTTCGGTTACAGTACTTGATTTAGAATCCTCTACTGTATGTATAATTTACTCTCAAAAGGTTTTGGACACCTTGTTATCACATGTCAGGTTTTTCCATTATTCTGATAAACATTTGTACTCTTCAAGCATCATTACTTTTTTGTTGTCAGCAGGTAATATGTTGTTAACCAGTTAACTTTGGTATCCGTGTTTACTAAGGCTAAATTACCTCTTTGCTTGCAGGAATATGTCATGGAGTGGCGGGAAATGCATATGTTTTCTTGTTACTGTATCGCTTGAATGGTAACGACCGACACTGGCTGTGGCGTGCCTTCTCATTCATGCAGTTCTTGTACAATGAACAGTTCAGAAGAGAAGCCAGAACACCAGATTGCCCTTACAGTTTGTTTGAAGGTTGGGCTGGGACTGTGTGCTTCATGGCAGACATGCTATGTCCAGATAATGCTTATTTTCCATTCTTTGATGTATTTGACTGATGAAACTTGTCTCCTGCACCTTTGTCTATACTATATTGTTAAGACTGAAATATGTTTAATTGAATTAATTTTCTTTACTATACTGTTGTCAGAATACATTTGTGTTGTAAAAGGTTAAAATTGTATGAATCTACCCATCCTTAGAAGGAATGTCTTTGTATGCCCTTTGGAAATAAAAATTGTGTTTCAGAAAACCGACTTTTCATCATCATTTTTTTGTATTAATTGATAATCATATCTCATTTAATGCAGCTGTGAACATACTAATTGCACTTGAGTAGATTCTTCAAAGTTATGTACTCATGAATAAAAACGTCAAACATAATAGTGTCCAATAAGGAAATTTTCACATGAAGCTGCTGTACAAGAGCTGGATGGTGTTGTAACTTATCAAGAAGTGGCCTAGGTGATGGCCTGTGTTATTCAGTCACGCTATTTACACGGAATTATATCACATGGACTGGCAAGCAGTTAGTAATCAGACCCAGGAAATCTCTACTGACAACGGTTGACCAGTAAACAAATAAGTTTTTCAATGTGAAATTTGTGCTAGGCTTTATTACAGTGTTCAGCTTTGTAGGGCCTTCGTATATGTTCACATTTTGGAACTTTGATACAATAGAACAGCAGCAGCCAAGATTTCGGCTTGTGGGCCGTGCTCGAGCACGAGTGCCAAAGCACTCTGCCTTGCTTCACATTTCCCCCACAGCCACGCCACACTGTCTGAGTGCTAGGAGGGGGAAGTGGGAAAACTCCAAACATGTTGCATTTAAATGGTCGTACAGTACCACTGCAGGCTACTTTGTTTTATACTTCAAAGCTCTCAACAAAATAGGTCACAAACAAAACAAATTTTCGTTATCATTTATGTATTTTTGGCTCACTGAAGACATAATTGTCGTCTGGTGCAAAGTGTTGGCATATGCACAGACGCAGACAATTTTACAGAGTTTCACACTTAAGTCAACATATTTAGTTTCATAATCAAAAAGAGGTCTTTAACACAAATATGTCAATTGAAATATTGTAGCACTTTTGCAGCCTCATTATGGAGACTTGGAAACTCTATGTTAGGAAACCAATGTAGATGTCCTGGACAGCTCTACTGTAAAAAGATTTGTCACTAAAAGTGGAATTCCCTCGTAGGTCAATCAATTACATCTGCACAAGCACATGGCAGTTTCAACTGAAATGGCGAACAGTATTGAAAACAGCTGAGAAACAGATGTAAGACTGACAGTGTCCTCAAAATGTTTAGAAAACTATCCTTGCAATTCCTTCAAGGCAACAGTGAGTTCTCCAGGCTCCGCATTTTCTTTAACGTCACTGCACTGTCTTTATCAGAATATCTCTCTTCTACAATGTGGTTTTCTTTTTAAATGCATTCCCTTCAAATCAGAAAGAAGTTACCTTGCAGTGTCTTACTGTGGTCAGTGTGCAGTCAATTCCACTTGAAATTCGAAGTCTACACTCCATTCCTAATGTTTTAATTTTCGTTCTTGCACTCCTTTGCCCTTCATAACAACAATAGCAAGTATTAAAACAAAAATCGTTCCAGGCATGACCACTGACTTAACCAACATACTTTGCAGTAATATACGAAGTATCCATGCTCTTCGTTCAGTTCCATTGAAAACTGTTGTAAATGAAATGGAATAATGCGTGTGACTTCAGAAGTTTTTCTATTCATACTACCAGTTTCTTCACCTGCTCTAGGACTGCAAATTTAGCACAAAGTGCTTTTTGATGTACAGAAAAATGACTACCATGTGTTGATCATTGTAATTTTTTGCTCTTTCATTGTCAACTAAATCTTTAAATTCTTTCTGCATGGTATTCAATGTTGTTTCACAGGAAATATGTAGTACCTTTTGCTTATGCGAACTGAGAATTCTCATCCCTCTCTTTTGTCATTCCCATTCATTTTAAAGGATTGCAAAGATAGATCGCTAGAGTGCCTCTTTTTGTGCAAACAGCCACTGGACCTGTGAATTTTCTTCACACCATGAACAAATAGTGAAGGTTAAACAGTGCTGACACTATGATTCTGCCAAATTCAGAAAGTTGTGCCAACCGAAAAATGCCACACTGCAATGCTAAATGAATCATCGCACTGTTCCATTTGCTTCCGAGAAGGACTGAGCAAAGCCGAGTGACAGACCAGGCCTTGGCCCGGCCACAACCCATACATGCTGCGCATGTAAAGTTTAACACGCTGCTACAGAAGGAGCATGTTAATTAAGGCAATAAAACACAATTACTTCTAAAATAAGTCATTTTGTACAATTCAGAGACTGTAGATACTACCTAGTTTGAAATTTTTTGTGATCTATTTTTTGGAATTAAACTCCTCTAGAGTCAATACACATTGCATGTAGAAATTACTCCAGTCAGGTGCCTTGACTTCTAGATATCCATAGAAAATTGTTACGACTGCTGAAAAAATGTAAGCTGGAAACTCGTGTGGTATCTGCTGTAGTTAGTAGATATCATCACTACACTTTGGCACAATACTCTTCATATGTTGTTATTAACGAAGAATGTCCTTGTAACAAAGTGTTCACATTACCACCAACTTTCAGAGACTATGCTGTATGTTTGAGAACCTGTTGTGTGTGAAATTTAATCAGATTATCACACACAAATGACCAAGAACATGGAAATTGGTGATATGACATAGTTCCAAAAAGAGTAACAAGCCCTGACTGTCAATGCAGCATGCAGTATATCTCTATATTAAGTGCTGATGTGAAGTTACGTTTGGGCAACACTACTAATTTGTTCAAAAAACCAAAGAAGAGCAAGATATTTTTGTGCAATAAAATCATTGAAGAGAATAATGTAAAGTAGTTACGGTGAGTAGGGCCACTATGGTGTAGAGGTGGTGGAGTAGCAGGTTGTGGAAGCAGTGTTGCTGGCGAGAGGTGGCTAGGAAAAATCCATTGAAAGATATAACACCTTTTATTTAGGTTTGAGCTATAATGCCAGAGTTACTTTATGCACTCGGATATGCTCGCTGCAGGTGCACTGTATAACAGCAGTGCCATTGATGTCAGAAGATCAAGCATCCAGGATGGCTGTTTGACATCCACATCCAGCTTTGCTGACACTGGTTACCCCACTTGGCAGCACATGCCTGAGTTAGCACTGTGTGGCTCTGAGTGAGCAGTGCCAACAACACAAACATCTGCTGAATTCTAAAAGGCATTCACTGCTGCCAGGTTAGGAGCTTGCCCTTATGTGCATGGATGGCAGCAAACTGGTGCCCTCCAAGGCAGAAGTTCATTTGCTACTGTAGAACCTCATCCATCATGCCATTCGAAGTCTAGAGGTGCAGACTGAAAACAGTGAACTGGTCTTCTGTAGATGGGTGTCCAGACCAACGTTGGCTACTGGCCGCCCATAATGTGATGGAAACTTGCATGAACCTAATGTCGTGGAGTATGCTGCCTGACTGCAAATAACTGTGCTAGAATCATAGGGTATGTACAGTGATTAATAGCACACTTGTTGTGTCAATACATAGTTTCCAGGCTCAAAGGGATCAACACCTTCATGTCTGTACGGTGAGGAAATATTCCGCAGGCCGGCTCGTAGCTGCATGGCCTTTCTGCAATTGCACAGCTCAAGCTGGCTACCTTGTAGTGTACTAGTAACCTCATTTGTGTGCCTCCATGCCTGCCTGCTTGCCTCATATATGGGTGCAATGGAGCAGTGGCATCCACAGTGTAAGCCTCATAGTGACACTCGAAAATCTCACTCATATTCTTTCAGGTATAATATTTTGACTACTGGCAAAAAAAGTTAATGCATACAAAGTAGCATTTACATCACTGCATGATGCAAAAGTAATATCTTCGCAACAATTGGCTAATTTGTAGCTGAAAAGATTTATACTGCAAGATAAGCGAGGAAAAAATCCTAACTCTTGTGAGAAGTAAAAACTCACACCTTTGTCTTTTGTTCACTCTCTCTCTCTCTCTCTCTCTCTCTCTCTCTCTCTCTCTCTTTTAAGTTCCTCAATTATTTTACTTTATTATATAATTAATTATTATAAGTTTTAATGTTTGCTAAGTTTTTACGTGTATTCATTATGTCAGTCTAGTTGGTATTATCCTATATATTAATGACAAACTCCTCAATCTGCCTTTTTAACTTCATTGTTCTCATCTTACTCACTACTGTTGTCTAATGCTTTAACTGTGTTCTGCTGCTAAACAGATCTAAGTCACTTATTAGTTACAAGTTACTTCATGTTTTCTTGTGATTTACCACTGCTAGCAGCATATCCTATACTTGGTTTTATTTAAGCTTTTTCCCTGTGCTATTTCTTAACTGCTGCTTATGATGGACAGAAGCTCTAAGAGTGGCATCTGCTATCTCACCTTGTTGAGAAATACTACTGGACATTAACACTTGGGCCTGAGCTTACCGGGCCACAATGCTTTGTTCAAAATACCATGCCTGGACTCATTTCATATGAAAACAATGTAAGGACATTTCGCTACACGTTCCTTGACAGTTGCGGCCTTCTGTTGTCAATTTCAACCATTATTTCGAAAGAAACATTAGTGAACATAACGGCTGCTGTCACAAATGGCTCACCCTATGTGTGACTGCATTGCCATAATTCCATGCGTGTACTTGTTAGTTTTCAAAGTCTGCTGTAATCCTGCTACAAAGACATCACATTTGCTGTGTAAATAAGAAATTTTGGAAGCTCAAAGGGATTTTGGATCAGAGGGAGAAATATCTGAGTGGAAACAGTATGGGGAAGATTCATATTTAGGTAGACTGCAGTCCTCTACAATTTTTCATCATTAATGCTGTTGCCACAGACACTGTTTCTGTAATTACAATTTTGTGCTGTTTTATTTGTCTTAATTTCATATCTTTTTACAGATGAATCTCATGATGAATAAACATTCATCACAGGTTTCCAAGATTTGTTTGGAGCTGATGAGATCATTTACTGGCAAAACAAGCAGGAAAGAGACAATGCAGTATTGCCCTGATTGCAACAATCACCTTTGCATGCCAGAATACTTCAGACTTTTTTCATACAATAGTGAATTACATTTGAAATTGCTCAGTACCTCGCTTCACCTACTTTATTCATCATTATTTTAATATACGTAATCTATCAAAGAACTAAAGTAAATATGAAAAATTAACCTTGAAACTTGATTGTTTTTAGTATGTATTAATCTTTAAGATATATCAAACATTGCTTTAAATAATGTTGTAAATGGTTTTCTAGGCCCGAAATTTTTCTAAGTGGCTTTACTTCAAAGTGTTAAACTGTGCACTCCTTTTTGACACTTCATATTAGGCGGTCTGCCATTTATCAAAGCCTACAGACAATCATGACACCCTGTACTTTGAACAACTCTGCAGAATGTCAGTGTTAATTAATACAGACCTTCGTCTCTCTTACGGCCAGCAGGTAGCTGTGCTGCAAATCAGAATGAACCCTCTACAATTGAGCGCTGGTGTGTGCGACAAGGAGATCACAGGTGTCTCCCATTGTGGCTGTCTGAAGGCTGATTTGCAGCACAGCTACAAATCAGCCTTCAGACAGCCACAATGGGAGACACCTATGATCTCCTTGTCGCACACACCAGCGCTCAATTGTAGAGGGTTCATTCTGATTAGTTTTACAACTTGTTCCACCAATAGAACTTCCAATTCATTCTTCAGATAGAGATGTGGTTTAAACAAAACATCTTTTCTGACCCTGCTATACATAACGAAAGTTTGATCATATTCAAGTTTTAAAAGTATAATGTAACTGAATAAATAAATAAACCTACTCATCAAGCAGTAGTGCATATCAAGGTATTTAAGTTTGCAAGCTTTTGGAGCCAGTGGCTCCTCCTTTTGGCAGAAAGGTTGAAGTATAAAGAAGAGATGTGAAGGAAAAGGATTGGTGTGGTTTTGGAAAAGGGATAGAGTTCAGAAAATTTGCCTAGAACCCTGGGGCAGGTGAGACTTACTGGATGGAATGAGAAGGAAAGACTGATTGTTGGGGACTGCACCGGATAAGGTTCGAAAACCTGAGAGCTTAAAGGTGGAAGACTGGGTAATATGCAAAAAAGAGATTACTAACACAACATTGTGCACAAGCTGATAAGAGCAGGAAGCTAAGTGCATTGTATGTGATATAGGTGGGGGAGGGTCAGGGAAAAATGGAAGGCAAGAAATTGAAAGATATGGAAAACTAAAATGGAGTGAAGAAAGGAATAGTCACTGTGAAGAAATGCTGAGACTGTAGAAATTAATGTAAATTAAGGCCAGGTGGGTGGTGAGAATCAAGGGGGGGCATTGTGTATTGCCAGTATACACCCTCTGCTTATTCACATTCATCCTAACTGATAACTTGGTGGTAGTCATGCAATGGTTGGGCTGACCTATTAAAATTCTTGGAATCTCTAAATACATTCTCCCAATTAAATTTATCATGGCTCTATTCCAAATCACATGCCACTTTCTTTGCCACTGCTCCTCACCAAAGGTCAGCTACACATTTCTGTTCACATTAGACCTACTAACAAAGAACAGTACTTACATTTTGATAGTTGCCATCCTTTCCTTGTCAAATGTTCCATCCCATACATCCCTCATATACAAGGCAAACATATTTGTTCAGATTCAGACTCTCTACATTGATATACTATCATTCTCACCTCAGTCTTAACTGGACTTAGTTACTCCACCAGCCAACTTCAAAAGCAAATTTCCTGGGCATCACATCCAATCCTAGTACTGCTGATCCCTCCAAAAACAACTTAGGGCTACACCTCTTGTCACTCAGTATCATCCTTATCCTGGTCTTGTATGTGCGAGGTGGCACAGTGGTTAGCACATTGGAGTACGATGGTCCAAATCCACACCTGGTCATCCAGGTTTTCTATGATTTCCCTAAATCACTCTGTGTAAATGCCAGGCTGGTTCCTTTGAAAGAGCATCATTGATTTCCTTTCCCATCCTTGACACCATCCGAGATTGTGCTCCATCTCTGATGACCTTGATGTCAATGGGACATTTAACCATTGGTTTTCACCACCCACCTGGCCATAATTTATGTTAATTTCTTTGGTCTCAGTATTTCTTCACATTAACTATTCCCTTCTTCACTCTCTTTCTCCCTTTTAGTTTTCCATATGTTTCATTTTCTTACCTGTCTATTTTTCTCTGCCCCTCCTCCTCCCCCCCCCCCCCCCCCAACTGTATCATATACAATACACTTAGCTTTCTGCTCGTCTTAACTGATTCACAGTGCTTTGTAGTAGTCTCTGTCGTGCATATAACCTATCTTCCACCTCTAAGCTCTCAGGTCATTAAATCTTATCTAATGCAGTCCACAACAGTCAATCTTCCCTTCTCATTCCATCCAGTATGTCTCCCCTGCCCCCGAGGTTCTGGGTGACTTTTCTGAAATCTATCCCTTTTCCTAACCTCACCAGTCCTCTTCCTTTCTTTTTAAACCTTCTGCCAGAATTAAACAACTGTATATGTGTGTTCTCCTGCTGACGCTTGGTGAGTAGATTTTTCACCTATCCAGTTACATTAAGGTTTGATCATGTAACACATTTTTGTGGGGGGGTGGTGCATACATGCATACATTTGCTTTGATCTAAAACTGAAGATACTAAGTGCATCAGGTGAAACAGAAGCAGAGTTGTTCTTTCTCAACATAAATGTATCTAATCAGAAATTTTTGTTTGGAGTAATCTATAATCCACCGAAAATCGATGCGGTATCATCTTTCCAGTCAGCAATGTCCTCACTAGTGTCACAGTATGGGCATTTAATCACTGTCGGAGACACATATATAGACCTAAAATTAAAATCTCACTCTGCAAAGAATTTGAGGAGAATATTCCACTCGAATGATATGAGTATTTCATTATATAGCAAACATGCTCTTTGCAGTAGCCACCAGAAAGATCGTGGGAGGCGCACATTGGCACGGCGCATCATGGACGGTAGTTGCCGCAAGTAGAGTCCCGTCCACCAGAGGGCACGCGACCTCTGCCGCATAACAACAACAACAACTCTGGCAGCACGGGCCGTGCCCAGTCAGTTAACATCAGGCATGCCTAGGACACAGTCCCGGTCTACGCTAAGTGAAGTGTGACGTTAACGTGAACAGTGTTACTACACAATTGGCGATGAGTAGGGTCGTTCTTTCGCGTGTTGCGTCATTGTTCCGGTTTCACAGCTTCTCCACGGCATGGAGGATTTAGTGCGGGTTTTGGTTGAGCAGCAGATGGAGCCCATGGCCACCATGAAACAAGTGCGTCCGGCGTTGCTCTCCACGCCATCTGCTCCAGCGCCGTTCCCTCCTCCCTTTCCCCCGTATGACGAGACGGTGGAGGATTGGGACGCATATGAACATCGCCTTCGGCAGCATTTCCAGGCGTTTCATGTTGCCGATGCGGAGGTATGTCGTGCCCTCTGGTGGACAGGACACTACTTGCGGCAACTACCGTCCGTGAAGCGCCGTGCTGATGTGCGCCTCCCACAATCTTTCTGGTGGCTACTGCACTCTTAAACATTCTGTCAAAGTAACCAGAGCTCCTACTCCATGGTAGAGTGCAGTACTACGCCAGATAATGAATAAACAATTCAAGCAAAATCCAATGCCTTAAATGTATGAAGTATAAAGGAAGCTGCGGAACGTAGAGAAGCAAGTTTTGTGGAACACCAAAATGAGGCTTGACTAGACTGTTGTGTGCAGCACGTCAAATTGTGCACCACTGTGGAAAACTATGCAGTTTCAGCAGAGAAAAGATAAAATGTGATACAATTTTTCAAACCTCTGTAGGCAAATGACTTTTTCTTGACCCCAACTAGCTCTCAGATTGCAATAAATTATTAGCACCTTCTCAAAAGACATGTTTTTCTTAAATGTTGCTACACACATAGTGGGGAAAGTAAAATAAGAACTTGTTCCAAAAGTAGCTAATAAAAATGTTGTTGATACCATTATTCCAGTTCTCTCAGACATCTTCAATCTCTCTCTTTTAGGTGATACATTTCTACTGTGTGGAATCACAGCTCAATTCAGCCAGTAACCCAAGAACGATAATCCTAAATCACCAGGAAATTATAGGCCAAAAAGCATATTATTTTCAGTATCTAAAGCCTTGAAGTACTTAGTTTATGAACAGCTTTTAGATTACATTGAAATTTATAGCATCCACGTTAAATACCTCACCGACAACACCAAGCACGTGCTTGAAGTGACCATTTCAACACTGCTTTATTTTATCGAGGTCTTTGATACTGTTAATTTTGATTTATTACTTATTAAAATAAAACAGTTGAATTTGTCAAACAGTGCATGTTATGATTCGACAGCTACCTCAAAAACTGATGTCACTGATTCATCTGTGGGTCATAGAAGTCACCATGGGAACATGCTTTCTGGAGTTATTTCCCCCATCCCCCACTAGTGCTCAGTAGGTTAATTGATTTTCTCACTATGTATCAATGGAAATTTCATCTGTCCTTTATTCTTGTAACTTCCACTTCAATTCTGATGTTATATAGTTGTATTTAAGTGCCAGCCAAAAGAACATTGCTGCTGCTGTTGTTGTTGTTGTTGTTGTTGTGTTTGTAGTCTTCAGTCCAAAGACTGGTTTGATGCAGCTCTCCATGCTAATCTGTTCTGTGCAAGCCTCTTCATCTCTGAGTAACAGCTGCAACCTACATCCTTCTTTATCTGTTTACTGTGTTCATCTCGTCTCCCTCTACGATTTTTACACCAAATGCCTCTCTCCGGTACTAAATTGGAGATCCCTTGATGATGTGTCAGAATGTGTCCTACCAAACAATCCCTTCCTCTAGTCATGGTGTGCCCACAAATTTCTTTTCTCCCCAATTCTGTTCAGTACCTTCTCATTAGTTATGTGACATACCCATCTAATCTTCAGCATTGTTGTTTAGCACCATATTTCAAAAAAACTTACATGCTCTTCTCGTCTGAACTGTTTATCATCTGTGTTTCACTTCCATACATGGGTTCACGTGTGACGAAGCAGGTGTGGATATTTTTACTTCCCCTCTTGTTTTGCCATCTGCCTCCTTAAATTCATTTTTTCACTTTCAACTAATTACCATTAACATATATGAGTGTAATCTACATTTTCATGAAAGAGAAAGGTTGGCTCTCAGTTTTAAAGAATTTAACAACAGATCTAATTTTGTGCCTAGTTTTATGTATGTAAATGATTTTCTAAGTTATGTTGACTATCCCTAGTTAATACTTTCATTATAGGGTGAAATCAGTAATTCTTTTGTAACTTAAATTCTATTGTTGACATATAAACAAATATAAATTCCATACTAATTAAAAACATTTGGAGGAACAACTAATAGTATTCTTAAAGGATCTACTTGGATCTATTCGAAATCACGTTAGCAAAGCCAGCTCTTAATTAATTCCAAAGTAATTAACAGTTTTGTCAAAAGTATTGCTTGCGTAACAATATCTGTTAATTTCATCATTTAAGCAAATAATTCAGCCTAACTCTTGTAGTAGAAGAAACTGTTAAAAAGTTGGAATTTTTTTATGTATTCAGTTAAGTTAATAGGTTAAGTTTTAATTGTAATTTCTGTAAATTAAACTTAGAACAGTGTGTAGGTTCAGTACCTATTAATGTGAGGATATGTAAGAGCCCAATTTTTGGTCCTGGGACAGTCAGTCCACAGCTGAGTTTCAGACGAGAAACCTGTGTTGGTTAGAACAACAATGCCTCAACTTAAGTGTGAAATAAGTGTTACACAATTAGGCCATGTGTTAAAATAATGACAGTGTCTGCTCCATACATACCTTTTTATTCTTCAAGAACTGTGAATTATGTGGTTATGTTTTTTACTGCTCGTAGATGTTCAACAGGAAAGTATTGTAGCAGTATGTGGAGTTTCACCTCCAAACTATTAATGAGACTTATCGAAACTTAAACAATAGTTCATTGGCCATATAACTGTGTATTATTGTGGGGTTGTGAACAGTGAAAGTAAAGTACTGTAAAATGTAAATGTGCATCTGTCACTCTACATCATTTAAAGTAGTCATTGTACTTTCACAACCCATTTTTCAGCCAGTGTAGCAATGCAGTACATTGACACTGAAAACAGAAAACGAAGAAATAAAGCAGGGAACATCGACACACACTCCATACAAATCCTTTCAGAAAATACTTCCTGACACTTAAATCTATACTCAATGTTAACAAATTTCTCTTCTTCAGAAACACCTTTCTTGCCTTTGCAACACTACATTTTATATCCTCTCTACTTCGACCATTATGAGTTATTTTGCTGCCCAAACAGTAAAACTCATCTACTACTTTAAGTGTCTCATTTCTAATCTAATTCCTTCAGCATCACATGATTTAATTCAACTACATTCCATTATCCTCATTTTGCTTTTGTTGATGTTCATCTTATATGCTCCTTTCAAGATACTGACCATTATGTTCAACTGCTCTTCCAGATCCTTTGCTGTCTCTGACATAATTACAATGTCATCAGAAAACCTCAGAGTTTTTATTTCTTCTCCATGATTTTGAATTTCTACTCAGACTTTTTCTTTTGTTTCCTTTACAGCTTGATCAGTATACACACTGAATAACATCGGGAATAGGCTACAACCCTGTCTGACTCCCTTCCCAACCACTTATTTCCTTTCATCCACCTCGATTCTTACAACTCCCATCTGGTTTCTGCACAAACTGTAAACAGCTTTTCGCTCTGTGTATTTTACACATGCCATCTTCAGAATTTGAAAGAGAGTATTCCATTCAACATTGTCAAAACCTTTCTCTAAGCCTACAAATACTATAAACGTAGATTGCCTTTCCTTAACGTATCTTCTATGAGAAGTTATAGTGTCACTATTGCCTTGCGTTTTCCTGCATTTCTCCAAAATTCCAACCAATCTTCCATGAGGTTGGCTTCCACCAGCTTTGTGTTAAACTGATAGTTTGGTTATTTTAACAGTGTACTCCTGGGACCTTGTTTCAACTTAGGACTTTCAGTGCTTTGTCAAATTCTTCTTCCAGTATCATATCTCCCACCTTATCTTCATCTATGTCCTCTTCTATTTCCATAATATTGCCCTCAAGTACATATCCCATGTATAGACTGTTGATATATTCCTTCCACCTTTTTGCTTTCCTGTCTTTGCTTAGAATTGGTCTTCCATCTGAGCTCTTGATATGCGTACAGGTAGTTCTATCTCCAAAGGTCTCTTTAGTTTTCCTGTAGGCAACATCTCTCTTTCCTCTAGTGATATATGCTTCCAAACCCATACACTTTTCCTCTAGCCATTCCTGCTTAGCTATTTCACACTTCTTGCCAGTCTCATTTTTTAGACATGTGTTTTCCCTTTCACCTGCTTCATTTACTATATTTTTATATTTTTTTCCTTTTGTCAATTAAATTCAGTATCTCTTGCAGGCTGCCACAAGTTTCCCCAAGTGAAATTCCTTGATATTTCCTTGATTTTCAGACAAGTTCTAGCATTTTTTCCTTGCAAATTTTGAGATTGATTGATTTATTAATTGAGAGGGTTTATGGGACCAAACGGCAACGTCATCAGTCCCGCAATTCCAACACATAGGAAAGAGGGTCCACTAAAAGTGGATGGATCCTGTCAGGGGAGTAAAACTATAAATCAAGGCAGTTAAAACACACAATAAAAGGCATAAAAGGTAGACCAAATCTAAAAATTGGAAAAAAAGAGTGGTCTTTCCTCGGGGGAGTGGTCATGGTGTCCCAGACCGAGAAAACATGAAGAAAGGTCCCAACCGCAACCACCCTGCCCCTGCAAAGCAAAACCTTATATCCGGAAATAACCATTTTCATGGTTGAAACTGAGGACCAGTTCAACCATCTGAGAATTGTCTACTATATTAAAATTAAGGAAAACTATACTTAGCATGAAGGGCCAAAAGAAGGGGACATTCCCCAATATGTGGGATACCGTCAGTCTGGCTCTACAACCACATTATGGGGGTGGTTCATTACACAGGAAAACAATGAGTGAGCCTGGTATGACCAATGTGTAGACGGCATAAAGCAGTGGACTCCTTCCAAGAGGAGCGAAAGGAAGAGCACCAAAGCCCATTAGTCTCCTTGATAGTGTGGAGTTTATTACTGAGGGCAATAGTGCACCAGATGTCATTCCACTATTGGGCAAAAAGAGATTTGACAGAGATCTGAATATTTGCAGCTGGAGTCATAAAAGGGAATGGAGCATGAGTATCAGCTTTTCTAGCCAAACGGTCAGCCAGTTCATCCCCTGGGATACCCACATGACTTGAGACCTAGAGTTAGAGAACTGAGCAGGCACCACAGCCAAGGGAGGAGAGAAGGTCAGGGATAGCAAAGACCAAAGGACGACGACAGTAGCAGGCTGCTCATTGAGTCGGTACATATTAAAACACTGTGGAGGGAGGCCTGACTAACAAAATGGAAGGTCCTGTTAACAGCTAGCAGCTCTGCTGTGAACACACTTCATGATTCCGGCAACATGAAAGTGTATCCCATTTTATCTATCGTCTTAGAACCATCATTGTAGAAGATGATAGCAAGGATAGAATGTACAAGACACCAGAAGACCATACAGGGGACAGAGATCTTAGGACCCTGGAATAGGTTGATCCTAATCCATGGTCTAGGCATCATCCACAGGGGGTGTGAGCAGAAATACATGGGGCACCTTTCAGTGAGTGGAGATGGCGATCCTGACAGGGGGAAATGAGACGCATTCCAAACAGCAATCCCACCTATGGGCGGTGATCAGAAGGGAGACATTCCTTGCTTGTAAAGAGGACAGGGTACACGGGATAGTCAGGGAATCTGCGAATGGCGATTGCATAAGAAACCAGGAGTTGGCTTCATTGTATTTGTGGAGTGGGAATTCCTGCTTCTGTAAGGAGTCTGTGAATGGGACTACTGGGAAAGGCACCAGTAGCCAAGTGCACCCCACAATGGTGAATGGGATCAAGTATTTTCAGAGTGGAAGGAGCCACTGAGCCATAAACCTGACTTCCATATTCTAATCTGGACAAGACCAGAGTGTATGGTACAGATGGAGATGAGTAGCATGGTCTGCATCCCAAGATGAGTGGGCCAGGAGGTGGAGAGCATTAAGCTTCGACATGCAAGCAGTCTTCAGGTGGTGAATGTGTGGCAACCACGTCAGCTTTTTATCAAAAATAAGGCCCGAGAAACAAGACTGGGCTGCAACATCGAGGAGCTGGTCGCCTAAATAAAGTTCTGCATCGGGGTGTACTGTGGGTCAATGACAAAAATGCATAACCCATGTTTTGAAAGGAGAAAATTGGAAGCCATTGGAGACAGCCCATGCAGAGGTATGTCGGATGGTGCCTCTGAGCCGGCACTTAGCAGACACTACCCAGTGGTAGCTGCACCAAATGCAAAAATTGTCGACGTACAATGCCGGGGTAACCTGAGGGCCAACAGAGGTTACAAGCCCATTGATGGCTTTGAGCAAGAGTGTGACACTTAATACTGTTCCCTGTGGGATACCATTCTCCTGAATCTGAGGGGTGCGAGTGAAGTGCCAACTCGAACCCGGAAGAGCCTGTGGGATAAAAACTCGCGAATAAAAATCGAGAGGGGACCTTGAAAGCCCCAGTCATGGAGGGTAACTAAAATGTGATGGCACCAAGTCATGTCACATGCCTTATGTAGGTCAAAGAAGACCACAACAAGGTGCTGACGGTTAGTAAAAGTCCATTGGATTGCAGTTTCCAATCTGAGTAAATGGTCAGTTAGAGATTGTCCTTCCCAGAAGCCACACTGATACAGGGGCAAAATGCTCTGAATTTGAGTACGCAACATAACTGGAAGCTAACCATCCTCTCAAGCAGTTTACAAAGTACGTTCAACAGGCAAGTTGAGTGGTAGCTGTTGAGAGAAGTTGGGTTCTTCCCAGGCTTAACGATGGGGATAACTATACTGTCTTGTCACTGTGAGGGGAAGGCCCCCTTGAGCCAAATGCAGTTGCAACAATACCTCTGTGTAATGTCCAAGTGCTGAATCATCTAGTTGTGGATGGGATCCAGGCCTGGGGCCGTGTCATGTGAAGAGGTAAAAGCCTGCAAGAATTCTCATTCAGTGAAGGGTTCACTATAGGATTCAGCTTTGTGAGCATTGAAACAGAGGGGGGTGTGGGGGTATGTTCAATTCTGTTTTTGTGCTGGAGAAAGGTACACTACTGGCCATTAAAATTGCTACACCAAGAAGAAATGCAGATGGTAAACAGGTATTCATTGGACAAATATGTTATACTAGAACTGGCCTTGATACGCCTGTGTATTGAGTCAAACAGAGCTTGGATGGCATGTACAGGTACAGCTGCCCATGCAGCTTCAACACGATACCACAGTTCATCAAGAGTAGTGACTGGCGTATTGTGACGAGCCAGTTGCTCGGTCACCATTGACCAGACATTTTCAATTGGTTAGAAATCTGGAGAATGTGCTGGCCCCGGCAGCAGTTGAAAATTTTCTGTATCCAGAAAGGCCTGTACAACACCTGCAACATGCAGTCATGCATTATCCTGCTGAAATGTAGGGTTTCGCAGGGATCGAATGAAGGGTAGAGCCACGGGTCGTAACACATCTGAAATGTAACGCCCACTGTTCAAAGTGCCGTCAATGTGAACAAAAGGTGACCGAGACGTGTAACCAATGGCACCCCATACCATCACACCAGGTGATACGCCAGTATGGCGATGATGAATACACGCTTCCCATGTGCGTTCACCGCGATGTCGCCAAACACGGATGCGACCATTGTGATGCTGTAAACAGAATCTGGATTCATCCGAAAAAGTGACGTTTTGCGATTCGTGCACACAGGTTCATCGTTGAGTACACCATTGCTGGCGCTCCTGTCTGTGATGCAGCGTCAAGGGTAACCGCAACCATAGTCTCCAAGCTGATAGTCCATGTTGGTGCAAACATCTTCGAACTATTCGTGCAGATGGTTGTTGTCTTGCAACTGTCCCCATCTGTTGAATCATGGATCAAGACGTGGCTGCACGATCTGTTACAGCCATGCGGATAAGATGCCTGTCATCTCGACTGCTAGTGATACAAGGCCGATGGGATCCAGTACGGTGTTCCGTATTACCCTCCTGAACCCACCGATTCCATATTCTGCTAACAGTCATTGGATCTCGACCAACGCGAGCAGCAATGTCACGATACGATAAACCACAATTGCAATAGGCTACAATCCGACCTTTATCAAAGTCAGAAACATGATGGTACGCATTTCTCCTCCTTACACGAGGCATCACAACAACGTTTCACCAGGCAATGCCGGTCAACTGCTGTTTGTGTATGAGAAATCGGTGGAAACTTTCCTCATGTCAGCACATTGTAGGTGTCGCCACCAGCGCCAACCTTGTGTGAATGCTCTGAAAAGCTAATTATTTGCATATCACAGCATCTTCTTCCAGTCGGTTAAATTTTGCGTCTGTAGCATGTCATCTTCGTGGTGTAGCAATTTTAATGGCCAGTAGTGTAGCTGAATAGGGAGAAGATGACAACGCTGTCGCGCAGAGTGTGTTGCAATGTGTTCAGCAAGGACCAGTGGATCAGTAGAGAGAACATCTTGGAGGATAAGCCTCTGGACAGTTGACTGTCACTGGCGGCCCAGAAGGTTACAGATCTTGAACCAAACCTGCGATGAAGAACCTACATCTCCAGGAAGGAAACATAGTGCTCCAAGCATTCCTTTTTACTCCGCTTAATAAGGTAATGAGCCTTAGCATGGAGATGCTTAAAAGCAAGGAGGCTGGTGTGTGATGGATGTCGTTTAAATAACTGCAGCACCCATTGGTTGTCCTGGACAGTGACTGCTACATCCTTGGTCCACTACAGTACCGGTTGGCGATGAGGGTGACCTGTGATAGGGGGACAGCAGTGCGAGCAGTATGAAGAATAGTGGCAGAGGTACCAAGCACGACTGCATCAATGTAATTCAAGAGAGTAGTGTCAAAGTGCACAGCAGATGTATAGAAATGCCAGCTGGCCATGTGGAATGCCCAATGTGGGTGCTTGTCTGCCTGGCAGCAGCAGGGAAGTGACGGAATCACCGGAAAGTGGTCACTGTCACAAAGATGACCATGGGGTGACCAAGAGCAGAGGTGGAGATTGTGAGATCGATAGCAATAAAGTTTCCATGAATGGCTCTGATGTGGGTAGGTGAACAGTCATTGAGGAGACACAAATCAAAGTCTTGCAGTTAGTTGGTCAAGTAGAAGACCCCTACCCAATGAAGTGGCACTCCCCCATGGAGGGTGGTGTGTGTTGAAGTCCCCAAGGAGAAGATATTGGGGCCGGAGTTGCTGTATTAAGGTGGACAGTTCAATATAAGAAAATGGCCTACCTGGAGGGAAGTAGACATTGCAAACAGTAATTGCCAGAGTCATCTCCAGGTTGGTATGAAAGGGGATCCAGTCACTAATGACTTTGGTGTGAACCAAAGTGCAGACCCCTCCAGACACTATACAGGGGCCAGCATGGTTCCAACAGAATGCCCAATAACGTGAAAGGTTGGAGAGTGCTCATCACAAAAGTGAGTTTCTTGAAGAGCAAGATGGAATGAAGAGTAGGGTGAAACAAGGTGGTGTATTTCCGGTAGGTGACGATAATATCTGTGGCAATTCCACTGGATTATCGTGTAATGAGAATCCAGGTGAGACATAAAGAAGCCGAAGGGAGGTTATGTCACTTGGTCAGTGGTCGTCACCAATGAGGATGGGGTGACATCCATAAAAACTGGGTCTAGATTTGGGATGAGCCGGGGAAGCCTCATCCTTCGACTTGTGCTGCTGCTTCTTCTCCCTCAGAGGGAGGGAGGAGGTGTTATCAATGAGGGAATAGGTGTCAGTGATTTTGGGATCGGAGAAAGAGCATGTGGCTTTGGGGCCCTCAAAGCGTGGGTCTCTCCTCCGGCCTGAGGGTGCAAGCTTCCTGTCCTGAGAATGACAGGAAGGGGTGAAACGAGATGGAGCACCATCCCTAACAGGAACCAGAGAACAGGATGTCTTCCCTGGCCAAGGAGGAGGAGGAGCAGTTCCTGGAGGGGAAGGTACAGGAGCTGTCAAGGGTGAGGAAAGGGAAGGGGGGCTTGATGGTGGTAAGGGGGAGTGGTGAGGAGGGGCAGACGTAACTGAGGCAAAGGTAGAGGGCAGATTTACAGGGTGAAGTGTGTCAAACTTCTTGTGGGCCTCAAAGTAGCTGAAACAGTCAAGATTCTATATTTCCTGAATTCTTTTTTCCTTCATGTACACTGGACACACTGGTGAGTGAGGAGAATGGAGACCAGAGCAGTTTTTACACAGTTAGGCGGTGGGGTGCAAGGGCTCCCCACATGAAGAGGGTGGCCACAGTCACCACAGGTGGAAGTGGCATTGCATAGTGAGGACATGAGGCTGAACTTGAGGCAATGGAAGCAACACATGGGAAGTGGAATGTATGATTTCATGTCACATCTGTACACCATTACCTTGACCTTCTCGGGCAAGGTATTCCCCTCAAATGCCATGATGGAAAGCACCACTGTCTACATGATGGTCCTTAGGGATTTTCTGGACACACTGGACAAAATGAATGCCACATTGTTCCAGATTAGCCGTTAGATCATCATCAACATGGTGAAGAAGGTCCCTATGGAAAATTACATTCTGTGTCATACTGAGTGGCTTGTGAGGAGCAATAGTCATGGGAATGTCTTCTAAATGGCCACAGGCACAGAGGGAGTATGACTGGCAGAAGTTGTCTTTATAAGAAGAGAGCCAGATCTCATCTTGCTTGTACTCAATATGATCCACAAAGAAAAGGGGTTTGTTCGCGTCAAAGATCTCCCCATTGGTTCTGATACAGACCAGAAACCGTGGAAAGGGTTTCACCACAAGCCGACAGACCTGGCCCTCCTCCCAGGGTGTATCCAAGGGGGTTAAAGCTGGGAAGGCAGAAACAGGAACGGAGACAGAACTGTGTCAGGGAAGAGACACGCCTGCAGTTGAGGGGTCAGAAAATTTAACACATTTCAAGTGCAAAATGTCCACCTGGTACCACCCACTCCAAACAGGGGCTCGCCATGTGGGTGCCACGCAGCCATAGCAATGGCCGTCCAGCAGGATGATCATTGCCAGGAGATTCGACGCCCTGAAAAGATGGGCAACCAGTCCTGGGCTTGCACAAGGTGCTCTTAGCACAGGTACCAGCAGTGCAATCCCTGTGTTGTCAGGGGGCTCAGCCAGATGGGTACATAACAGCCCTACCACACAGATTGGCTACCAAGCTGGTGACCTAGCAAGGAGGCCAAAGTGCTTTGATGGGGAAAAGGGAGGGGGGGAGGGGGAGGAGAGGAACCCACGCCAAAGATGCTAGGGAGGGAGTTCTCCCCATCTGGCTCACACTACAGAATTCAAATCTGGAGATGGATATCAAACCCCTGAGAGAGACAAAAAAGGAAAGCCTTAGAGGAGGAGGAAAAGCAACCAACCAAAACCGTAAGATGAAGCAAAGTCATGAAGATAGCTGGGTGACATAAAGAATAACACCAAGAGAAGGAAAGAAACTGATTTTAGTGACAAAATATGCATTTCATTGGAGTCACAAGATAGATTTAAAATATCATCACCAATTTCAGAAATAACCTCAGAAAAAGTAGGCCTTTTGAAAGAAATGTCTAAGCCAGGGAAGAATTGTGTAAACCAACACTAAAGGTGAATGCCAATAAAATGTTGGTTCTACTATGTTTGTTATTGTCGGTTGTTACCCACTGTGTTATATCTACTATTTTACAGGTATTGTGTGGTTTCTCTTTCAAGAAATACATGAGTATATAGCGTACAGACTGCCACAATTTTTTCCCTCTTAGCATCTGTATTTTCTAATATATAAACGACTCTTGAAGTGCCAAAATGTACCAGAATAAATAAAATGTCTATAAAATGTGGCACTGTACAATGTACTAATGGTGAGACTGTCACAATTTCTGAAATCCATTGTCCTTGGCCTCTGGCCTGCCAAGGAGCACTGCAGCCCTCAGTCCATGGATGTTATTGTTGTGGTCTTCAGTCCTGAGACTGGTTTGATGCAGCTCTCCATACTACTCTATCCTGTGCAAGCTTCTTCATCTCCCAGTACCTACTGCAACCTACATCCTTCTGAATCTGCTTAGTGTATTCGTCTCTTGGTCTCCCTCTACGATTTTTACACTCCACGCTGCCCTCCAACACTAAATTGGTGATCCCTTGATGCCTCAGAACATGCTCTACCAACCAATCCCTTCTTCTAGTCAAGTTGTGCCACAAACTTTTCTTCTCACCAATCCTATTCAACACTTCCTCATTAGTTATGTGATCTACCCATCTAATCTTCAGCATTCTTCTGTAGCACCACTTTTCGATAGATTCTATTTTCTTCTTGTCCAAAATATTTATCGTCCATGTTTCACTTCCACTCATGGCTACACTCCATACAAATACTTTCAGAAACGACTTCCTGACACTTAAAACTATACTCGATATTAACAAATTTCTCTTCTTCAGAAACGCTTTCCTTGCCATTGCCAGTCTACATTGTATATCCTCTCTACTTCGACCATCATCAGTTATTTTGCCCCCCAAATAGCAAACTCCTTTACTACTTTAAGTGTCTCATTTCCTAATCTAGTTCCCTCAGCATCACCCGACTTAATTTGACTACATTCCATTATCCTCGTTTTGCTTTTGTTGATGTTCATCTTATATCCTCCTTTCAAGACACTGTCCATTCCATTCAACTGCTCTTCCAAGTCCTTTGCTGTCTCTGACAGAATTACAATGTCATCGGAGAACCTCAACATTTTTATTTCTTCTCCATGGACTTTAATACCTACTCCAAATTTTTCTTTCGTTTCCCTTACTGGCTGCTCAATATACAGATTGAATAATATCGGGCAGAGGCTACAACCCTGCCTCACTCCCTTCCCAACCACTGCTTCCCTATCATGCCCCTCTACTCTTATAACTGCCATCTGGTTTCTGTACAAATTGTAAATAGCCTTTCGCTCCCTGTATTTTACCCCTGCCACCTTTAGAATTTGAAAGAGAGTATTCCAGTCAACATTGTCAAAAGCTTTCTCTAAGTCTACAAATGCTAGAAATGTAGGTTTGCCTTTCCTTAATCTATTTACTAAGATAAGTCGTAGGGTCAGTATTGCCTCACATGTTCCAACATTTCTGCGGAATCCAAACTGATCTTCGCCGAGGTCGGCTTGTACCAGTTTTTCCATTCGTCTGTAAAGAATTCGCGTTAGTATTTTGAAGCTGTGACTTATTAAACTGATAGTTCGGTAATTTTCACATCTGTCAACACCTGTTTTCTTTGGGATTGGAATTATTATATTGTTCTTGAAGTCTGAGGGTATTACACCTATCTCATACATCTTGCTCACCAGATGGTAGAGTTTTGTCAGGACTGGCTCTCCCAAGGCTGTCTGTAGTTCTAATGGAATGTTGTCTACTCCCCGGGCTTTGTTTCGACTCAGGTCTTTCAGTGCTCTGTCAAACTCTTCACGCAGTATCATATCTCCCGTTTCATCTTCATCTACATCCTCTTCCGTTTCCATAATATTGTTCTCAAGTACATTGCACTTGTATAGACCCTCTATATACTCCTTCCACCTTTCTGCTTTCCCTTCTTTGCTTAGAACTGGATTGCCATCTGAGCTCTTGATATTCATACAAGTGGTTCTCCTTTCTCCAAAGGTCTCTTTAATTTTCCTGTAGGCAGTATCAATTTTACCCCTAGTTAGATAAGCCTCTACATCCTTACATTTGTCCTCTAGCCATCCCTACTTAGCCATTTTGCACTTCCTGTCAATCTCATTTTTGAGACGTTTGTATTCCTTTTTGCCTGCTTCATTTACTGCATTTTTATATTTTCTCCTTTCATCAATTAAATTCAATATTTCTTCTGTTACCCAAGGATTTCTACTAGCCCTCGTCTTTTCACCTACTTGATCGTCTGCTGCCTTCACTACTTCATCCCTCAAAGCTACCCATTCTTCTTCTACTGTATTTCTTTCCCCCATTCTTGTCCATTGTTCCCTTATGCTCTCCCTGAAACTCTCTACAACCTCTGGTTCTTTCAGTTTATCCAGGTCCCATCTCCTTAAATTCCCACCTTTTTGCAGTTTCTTCAGTTTTAATCTACAGTTCATAAGCAATAGATTGTGGTCAGAGTCCACATCTGCCCCTGGAAATGTTTTACAATTTAAAACCTGGTTCCTAAATCTCTGTCTTACCATTATATAATATATCTGAAACCTGTCAGTATCTCCAGGGTTCTTCCATGTATTCAGTCTTCTTTTATGATTCTTGTGCCAAGTGTTAGCTATGATTAAGTTGTGCTCTGTGCAAAACCCTACCAGGCGGCTTACTCTTTCGTTTCTTACCTACAATCCATATTCACCTACTACGTTTCCTTCTCTCCCTTTTCCTACTGATGAATTCCAGCCTCCCATGACTATTAAATTTTCATCTCCCTTCACTATCTGAATAATTTCTTTTATTTCATCGTACATTTCTTCAATTTCTTCGTCATCTGCAGAGCTAGTTGGCATATAAACTTGTACTATTGTGGTAGGTGTGGGCTTCACATCTATCTTGGCCACAATAATGCGTTCACTATGCTGTTTGTAGTAGCTTACCCGCATTCCTATTTTCCTATTCATTATTAAACCTACTCCTGCATTATCCCTGTTTGGTTTTGTGTTTATAACCCTGTAGTCACCTGACCAGAAGTCTTGTTCCTCCTGCCACCTAACTTCACTTATTCCCACTATATCTAACTTTAACCTATCCATTTCCCTTTTTAAATTATCTAACCTACCTGCCCAATTAAGGGATCTGACATTCCACGCTCCGATCCGTAGAACGCCAGTTTTCTTTCTACTGATAACGACATCCTCCTGAGTAGTCCCTGCCCGGAGATCTGAATGGGGGACTATTTTACCTCCGGAATATTTTACCCAAGAGGACGCCATCATCATTTAACCATACAGTAAAGCTGCATGCCCTTGGGAAAAATTACGACTGTAGTTTCCCCTTGCTTTCAGCCGTTCGCAGTACCAGTGCAGCAAGGCCGTTTTGGTTAGTGTTTCAAGGCCAGATCAGTCAATCATCCAGACTGTTGCCCCTGCAACTACTGAGAAGTCTGCTTCCCTTCTTCAGGAACCACCTTCCGTTGTGGTTGCAAGTACAGTACGGCCATTTGTATCGCTAAGGCACGCAAGCCTCCCCACCAGCGGCAAGGTCCATGGATAAACCATGAAAATCTGCCACTTTATGCCACACACAAACAGACCTGGCCTGCAGGCGGATCGGTGAGACTAGATCCAATGGGTAGGGCCTGCAGATTAGTGGGAAATAATGGGCTTCAGACTGACAGGCCTGACCAGTTAAAGTCACCCACAGAAATAACCTGTGATTTTGGTGTGTCATGGAAGTCCACTGGTGTGGCTAGCTATTAACACATCACAGACACTGTGTTGACGAAATGAGATGGCGGGGATCAATCCATGCAACAGATAACTTGCTTGAATACTTTGAGAATCAATACTAATGAGGCTAAGTAGCAACTCACCATAAAGATGATCACTGAACTGCAAGACAGGCACATATGAAAGACACTCACACTCTCACAACTAAATTTTTGGCCATAGTCTTTGTCAGAAAATTATAGCACGCACACAATCACTCAGACACAACACATGCACACATGACCCTCTGTCTCCTGCCACTGCATCAACAATGTCTGAGAATCAGGTCCAAACAAATGACTCCTCATGCTTCCCTATCTCTTGTCAGCAATTGCAAGGCTAGCAGCAAGAAATGGTGGCCGCACTGACTGCAAACTGAGGGGAATGGTAGAAAGGGAAGAAGCAGTAAGAATGAGGGAGTAGGCAAGCAGCTCACATACTCAGCTGCACCCAGCCTGCGGTGATGCATGACATCTCAGTAAACAAACCAATTCATCTACTGAGACAAAAACGAGATTTTTCCAGTGTCTTTTTTTTTTTTTTTTTTTTTCAAATTTCTCTGATATATTAGTGATATCTCTGACATGTTTGAAATTTCCTGATATTCCCTGATTTTCAGAACTTGTGGCTAGCTCTTATCCTTTTACCCACTTGATCCTCGGCTGCCTTCACTATTTCATCTCTCAAAGTGACCCATTCTTCTTCTACTACATTCCTTTCCCCTTTTCTTGTCAATCATTCCCTCTGAAACTCTCTACAACCTCTGGTTCTTTCAGTTTATCCAGGTCCCATCTCCTTAAATTCCCAACTTTTTGCAGTTTCTTCATTTTTAATCCACAATTCATAACCAATAAATTGTAGTTGAATCAACATCTGCCTCTGGAAATGTCTTACAATTTAAAATCTGGTTTCAAAATCTCTGTCTTACCATTATATAGCCACTCTGAAACCTTCCAGCGTCTCCAGGTCTCATCCATCTTCTTTCATGATACTTAAACCAAGTGCTAGCTATGACTAAATTACACTCTGTGCAAAATTCTACCAGGTGGCTTCCTCTTTCATTCCTTTGTCCCAGTCCATATTCACTTACCATTTTCCCTGCTCTTCCTTTTTCTACTATCAAATTCCTGTCCCCCATGACTATTAAAGTTTCATCTCCCTTAACTCTCTGAATAAATTCTTTTATCTTATCATACATTTCTTCAATCTCTTCTTAATCTGCAGAGCTAGTTAGCGTATTAACTTGTACTTCTGTGGTGGGTGTGGGCTTCTTGTCTATCTTGGGTACAATAATGTGTTCACTATGCTGAAAGCAAGGGGAAACTACAGCCGTAATTTTTCCCGAGGGCATGCAGCTTTACTGTATGATTAAATGATGATGGCGTCCTCTTGGGTAAAATATTCCGGAGGTAAAATAGTCCCCCATTCCGATCTCTGGGCGGGGACTACTCAAGAGGAAGTCGTTATCAGGAGAAAGAAAACTGGCGTTCTACGGATCAGAGTGTGGAATGTCAGATCCCTTAATCGGGCAGGTAGGTTAGAAAATTTAAAAAGAGAAATGGATAGGTTAAAGTTAGATATAGTGGGAATTAGTGAAGTTCGGTCGCAGGACGAACAAGACTTCTGGTCAGGTGAATACAGGGTTATAAATACAAAATCAAATAGGGGTAATGCAGGAGTAGGTTTAATAATGAATACAAAAGTGGGTGTACGGGTAAGCTACTACAAACAGTATAGTGAACGGAATGAGATTTTCACTCTGCAGCAGAGTGTGCGCTGATATGAAACTTCCTGGCAGATTAAAACTGTGTGCCCGACCGAGACCCGAACTCGGGTAGAGCACTTGCCCGCGAAAGGCAAAGGTCCCGAGTTCGGGTCTCGGTCAGGCACACAGTTTTAATCTGCCAGGAAGTTTCATATCAGCGCACACTCTGCTGCAGAGTGAAAATCTCATTCTGGAAACATCCCCCAGGCTGTGGCTAAGCCATGTCTCCACAATATCCTTTCTTTCAGGAGTGCTAGTTCTGCATGGTTCGCAGGAGAGCTTCTGTAAAGTTTGGAAGTTAGGAGATGAGGTACTGGCAGAAGTAAAGCTGTGAGTACCGGGTGTGAGTCGTGCTTCGGTAGCTCAGTTGGTAGAGCACTTGCCTGTGAAAGGCAGAGGTCCCGAGTTCGGGTCTCGGTCAGGCACACAGTTTTAATCTGCCAGGAAGTTTCAGTTTAGTGAACGCATTATTGTGGCCACGATAGACACGAAGCCCACGCCTACTACAGTAGTACAAGTTTATAGGCCAACTAGCTCTGCAGATGACGAAGAAATTGATGAAATGTATGATGAGATAAAAGAAATTATTCAGGTAGTGAAGGGAGATGAAAATTTAATAGTCATGGGTGACTGGAATTTGTCAGTAGGAAAAGGAAGAGAAGGAAACAAAGTAGGTGAATATGGATTGGGGAAGAGAAATGAAAGAGGAAGCCGCCTGATAGAATTTTGCACAGAGCATAACTTAATCGTAGCTAATACTTGGTTTAAGAATCATGAAAGAAGGTTGTATACATGGAAGAACCCTGGAGATACTAAAAGGTATCAAATAGATTATATAATGGTAAGACAGAGATTTAGGAACCAGGTTTTAAATTGTAAAACATTTCCAGGGGCAGATGTGGACTCTGACCACAATCTATTGCTTATGAACTGTAGATTAAAACTGAAGAAACTGCAAAAAGGTGGGAATTTAAGGAGATGGGACCTGGATAAACTGAAAGAACCAGAGGTTGTAGAGAGTTTCAGGGAGAGCATAAGGGAACAATGGACAAGAATGGGGGAAAGAAATACAGTAGAAGAAGAATGGGTAGCTTTGAGGGATGAAGTAGTGAAGGCAGCAGACGATCAAGTAGGTGAAAAGACGAGGGCTAGTAGAAATCCTTGGGTAACAGAAGAAATATTGAATTTAATTGATGAAAGGAGAAAATATAAAAACGCAGTAAATGAAGCACGCAAAAAGAAATACAAATGTCTCCAAAATGATATCGACAGGAAGTGCAAAATGGCTAAGTAGGGATGGCTAGAGGACAAATGTAAGGATGTAGAGGCTTATCTCACTAGGGGTAAGATTGATACTGCCTACAGGAAAATTAAAGAGACCTTTGGAGAAACGAGAACCACCTGCATGAATATCAAGAGCTCAGATGGAAACCCAGTTCTAAGCAAAGAAGGGAAAGCAGAAAGGTGGAAGGAGTATATAGAGGGTCTATACAAGGGCGATGTAGTTGAGGACAATATTATGGAAATGGAAGAGGATGTAGATGAAGATGAAATGGGATATATGATATTGCATGAAGAGTTTGACAGAGCACTGAAAGATCTGAGTCGAAACAAAGCCCCCGGAGTAGACAACATTCCATTAGAACTACTGACAACCTTGGGAGAGCCAGTCCTGGCAAAACTCTACCATCTGGTGAGCAAGATGTATGAGACAGGCGAAATACCCTCAGACTTCAAGAACAATATAATAATTCCAATCCCAAAGAAAGCAGGTGTTGACAGATGTGAAAATTACCGAACTATCAGTTTAATAAGTCACAGCTGCAAAATACTAATGCAAATTCCTTACAGACGAATGGAAAAACTGATAGAAGCCGACCTGGGGGAAGATCAGTTTGGATTCCGTAGAAATATTGGAACACGTGAGGCAATACTGACCCTACGACGTATCTTAGAAGAAAGATTAAGGAAAGGCAAACCTACGTTTCTAGCATTTGTAGACTTAGAGAAAGCTTTTGATAATGTTGATTGGAATACTCTCTTTCAAATTCTGAAGGTGGCAGGGGTAAAATACAGAGATCGAAAGGCTATTTACAATTTGTACAGAAACCAGATGGCAGTTATAAGAGTAGAGGGGTATGAAAGGGAAGCAGTGGTTGGGAAGGGAGTGAGACAGGGCTGTAGCCTCTCTCCGATGTTATTCAATCTGTATATTGAGCAAGCAATAAAGGAAACAAAAGAAAAGTTCAGAGTAGGTATTAAAATCCATGGAAAAGAAATAAAAACTTTGAGGTTCACCGATGACATTGTAATTCTGTCAGAGGCAGCAAAGGACTTGGAAGAGGAATTGAATGGAATGGACAGTGACTTGAAAGGAGGGTATAAGATAAACATCAACAAAAGCAAAACGACGATAATGGAATGCAGTCGAATTAAGTCAGGTGATGCTGAGGGAATTAGATTAGGAAATGAGACACTTAAAGTAGTAAAGGAGTTTTGCTATTTGGGGAGCAAAATAACTGATGGTGGTCGAAGTAGAGAGGATATAAAATGTAGACTTGTCAATGGCAAGGAAAGCGTTTCTTAAGAAGAAAAATTTGTTAACATCGAGTATAGATTTAAGCATCAGGAAGTCGTTTCTCAAAGTATTTGTATGGAGTGTAGCCATGTATGGAAGTGAAAGTGGACGATAAATAGCTTGGACAAGAAGGGAATAGAAGTTTTCAAAATGTGGTGCTACAGAAGAATGCTGAAGATTAGATGGGTTGATCACATAACTAATGAGGAGGTATTGAACAGAATTGGGGAGAGGAGGAGCTTGTGGCACAACTTGACTAGAAGAAGGGATTGGTTGGTAGGACATGTTCTGAGACATCGAGGAATCACCAATTTAGTATTGGAGGGCAGCGTGGAGGGTAAAAATCGTAGAGGGAGACCAAGAGATGAATACACGAAGCAGATTCAGAAGGATGTAGGTTGCAGTAGGTACTAGGAGATGAAGAAGCTTGCACAGGATAGAGTAGCATGGAGAGCTGCATCAAACCAGTCTCAGAACTGAAGACCACAACAACAACATGCTGTTCATAGTTTAGTTTAGTTTAGTTTATTGAGCACCCGTTTTATCATGTACAATGATATGGGATTTGTCATATGTTACATACAGAAAAAATATGAATAACAACATATTATGTAAAAACTATCAGTGAATAATCTGAATTAAATATCTAGGCAAAACAATTATAGCTTACATGATATAAATTTGTAACAATATAGGACACAAATAAGTTACATATATTCTGTGTATAATGGACAGCAACAAGAAACAATGATTATAACACTCTATATTGACAGATTAATTAATTTTTGTGTGTACATAAAAGAGTCTACCCCACAATACAAGTTTGTATATGAGTAACTTATAAGATAGGTGAAGGCACGCTATCTTTCTGAAGAATTCATATATTCACTAACACTGTAAAAACTATTACTGATTAACATTCTTTTGAGTTCACTTTTAAAACTGCTCAGCTGCTGAATCCTTTGTATTTTTAAGGGAAGAGCACTATAGAGAATTTTTGGGTGGTATATTGCACTCTTGTTGTATTGGGCTTTCTTATGCACTTCTCTGTGAAATTCATTACTCTGTCTTGTTGTATAGTCATGGAACTCACTGTTTAAAGAAGAAAACTGGGGGTGAGACTTCAGAAAGCATATACTTTCATAGATGTAAATGGATGGAAGAGTCATGATTTTATATTCCTTGAAAATTTCCCTACATGGATCTCTAGGTGCAGCTCCTTTTATGATTCTTATCGCTCGTTTTTGAATAATAAAGGAGCGTTTTGCCTGACTTGAATTGCCCCAAAATATGACACCATATCGCAAAAGACTATGCATAAATGCATAATATGTACACAATACTGTTTGATCACTGCAGCAATTTTTGAGCATTCTAAATACATAGCAACATTTACTTAACTTTTTATTTACCTGTGTTCCTATTTTTTTATTCATTATTAATCTTGCTCCTGCATTACACCTATCTGATTTTGTATTTATAACCTTGTATTCACCTGCCACCAAACTTCACTGAACAGACACCATTGATGACCTGCAGCCATCTAGAATGAAGTTAGAATTATATATTAATACCTTCAGCTGCTGATGAGCATTGATATATATCAACGGGGACAGATGAAAATGTCTGCCCCGACCGGGACTCAGACTCAGGATCTCCTGCTTACATGGCAGATGCTCTATCCATCTGAGCCACCAACAGCACAGAGGATTGTGCGACTGCAGGGACTATCTTGTGCACGCCTCCCGCGAGACCCACATTCTCACCTTATATGTCCACACACTACATTCGTAGTGTCCCTACCCAACACACTCATTACTTGTGGAAGACGTCCTTACTAAGTCCTGTAAGAGTTTGGGTAATATGTGTACATCTGCACAGATGAGGAAGCTCATGGCCGGTATTGCCAGAACTATATGCTTATATGGACATGGTGTCTGTTCTTTCGGACATGTGTGCATCGGGTAATATGTTTGCGTCCGCACAGAAGAGGAAGGTCATGGCTGGTATTGCCAGAACTATATACTTATATGGATGTGGTGTCTGTTCTTTCAGATATGATAGAGCATCTGCGATGCAAGCAGGAGATCCCAAGTTCGAGGCCCGGTGGGGGCACACATTTTCACCTGTCCCCGTTGATATATATCAAAGCCCGTCAGCAGCTGAAGGTATTAATATCTAATTCTAACTCCCAAAATACCTATTCATATCAGCCCATTTCCCTTTTTAAATTTTCTAACCTAACTGCCAATTAAGGGATCTGATATTCCATGCTCCAATCTGTAGAATGCATTTTGTTTCTCGTTATAATGACATCCTCCTGAGTAGTCCCTGCACAGAGATCTGAATGGGGGCTATTTTAGCTCCAGAATATTTTACGCAAGAGGATACCATCATCATTTAACTATACAGTAGAGCTGCATGTCCTCAGGAAGAATTATGGCCATAGTTTCCCCCTTGCTTTCAGCCATTCGCTGTACCAGCATAGCAAGGCTGTTTTGATTGATGTTACAAGGCCAAATCAGTCAGTCATTCAGACTGTTGCCCTTGCAACTACTGAAAGGTTGCTGCCCCTCTTCAGGAACCATGAGTTCAACAGATAACCCTCCATTATGGTAACACCTATGATATGGGTATTTGTATCACTGAGGCACGCAACTCTCCCCACCAACAGCCAGGTCTATGGTTCATGTGCAGCAGGGGCACGGGGGCAGCTGCTGTCAAATCAGGTATGAATGACAAACTTTCTTCAGTACCATGGCGGGCACAAAACATATGTCATAAACTAAACCTTATTAAATCTGTTGTCACTCACATATCACACTGAAAGTTGATCAACGACATTTTTGTGACACCATTCCTCAAATTTTCTTTATTAATAGTGAACTACTGCTTCAAAAAAGTGTAAAAGTCATCAGTATAATCTTGGATGAGCATCTAAATTGAGAACAAGAAACAGTTACAGAATGCAAAAAATCTCTCTCTTGCATACAAGCAATCCTAAAATTCAGAAAAATATTTCCAACTCAATTAAACAAAAATTGCTCCAGTCTTGAATCCTGCCAAATATTCACTACTGCAGTGTAGCTCAACATGGCAGAAATATTAAAATCTGTAAATGACTCATTTTAGCTGTGAATGCTTTCGTAAGGTGTATGTGTGTAACATTCAACTGTGTGACCTCGTCAGTCCTTTCCATGATCAGGTGGGATGCAACCAAACAGCCTATGTGATTTTCACATTTACTACTGCAGTGTAGTTCAACATGGCCCAAATAGTAAAATCTGTAAGTGACTCATCTTAGCTGTGAATGCTTTTGTAAGGTGTATGTGTGTAACATTCAACTGTGTGACCACATCAGTCCTTTCCATGATCAGTTTGGATGCAACCAGACAGCCTATGTGATTTTCACATGCTCTGTTTTCTTCATCAGTTTTTCAGTCACTGGCCTTTTTAATGTAATACTCACAAATCTAATACCTATTACTATTCTGTATCTGTGATACCAAAATTTTGGCAGCACCATTGCATAACATGAAATCTTTCTCCACCTCCTCCTCCTTTTCAGCTTTGCAGCTGTGGAACAAATTAATGTACCTACATCTTATCCAAAACCACTCTGCATTTTAGAGGAGATTAAAGCTTTATCTATTGTTTACTAAGCTAATTTACCAAAATCTTCTTTAGACTTGTATGTTGCTGTGTTGTTGGTGGATTCTTAATTTCTTCTTCTACTAATGCCCCTGCTCTTGAATCCAGACTGTTGAATGCTGTTACAAACTTTTCTTGGCCATTTGTTACTTTTATGTGTCAACACCAACTGTAACACCAAAAACCAGAGTTCCAGTTTATCATGGAGGAACTGAGGCATGTGCACCTTCATACATCTTCTCGATGAAACATCGTTTCTCATAGTTTCATCGACTGTGGACCCTGTCATGCAAAAACCATTAATTTATTCCGGCAAAATGTTTCCATGTCATGCTATTTCATTCCATAAGTCTTGTATCTGAGTATGCAACATACACTGTAGCTGTACTAAATGTCTTGTAGAACTTTGTATGCCTCAGCGAATCTGTGTCGCCATGGTTGTTTGTTTCATGGTGTGCAAATTCTTCTGAATCTGACATCACCACTCTACAGCCTTTACATAACAGCATATTAAGTAAAAAGTTCTTATACACACATGTGAGAACATACAGCTTTATTTCTCTTTCTCATAAAACGTGAAAGTGAATAATAAAGAATGAAACATTCTAACTCCATAGAACAAAGGCAAACAATAAACAGTACTCAAATAATTAACATCTCTGTCACCAACTGCTGAAATGTGCAAAACTGTGGTGACACCATGCAGCTACACAGTGTTGTATCAAGTGGGTTGTCTGTGTGTGTTCGCACCTTCAAACACTTCACACCAGCCACCAGAGGCACTGTGTTTTATATATGTGCATTTTGTTTTTGTTATTTTATGATTATGCCTTTTTATTGTTGTGTATCTTCTGTGCTGGTAGTTGTTCGTGTGTAGGTGTGAGATAACTCTGATGTTTCTGTTGCTTGGGTGGTAAGTTATTTTCAACTGCAAGCTCAGAATGATCAAGCAAGCTGTGTAGTCTTGGCCGTCCCCTGTGGCTGTGGTCAATAAAGCTACATTAATATTGTTTGAAGGAGTTTTTGAATAGTGTGGTTCCATCAATTAAGTACTCATAGGTTCTAATGGTCGAACGACAGTCTGCCCAGCTTGTACCAACAAATTGGTGATCCTGATGTGATATACCTGTGTTGTGTGATTGGATTAACGAACATTTACAAAAGAGATTTGCAAAATGACTGATCGAACCCTGCCATGTTATGATTGGCTGTAGCACTACCTCCTTTCTGGCCACACAATCCATCTTTGTGGTTTGCACAGGAGGAAACCAGTTTTTTTCATTCTGGAATTTTGGCAGACGCTACCAAGTTTGTCCTGGTAGTAAGCCAATTAGATCACCAATATATCACAGAAGTGCAAGATATAATTATCTCGCCACCAAAGGTTAACTCCTATGACCAGCTTAAAGCAGAATTGATCTAGCGAGTGTCAGCATCGCAGGAAGAGTGAATCTGTCAAGTTATCACTCAGAAAGATATTGGAGACAGACAGCCTTCACAGTACTTGTGGCACTTAAGACGCAAGGTAGACGTGGGAACCATTCCAGACAGCTTACTGCACACAGTATGGAGCAGTCGTTTGCTACCACATGTCAAAGCAATTATAGCGTCGCATTCCAACACACCCTTGGACCTCTTAGTGGAATTGGCCTATAAAATCCAGGACACAATGATATCAACTGCTCAGCACAGTTATTGCAAAGTGTGCTAGCCTGACACCAACTGTTTTGCATGCAGATTATGACGCTTTGGCGGCTAAGGTAGATCTATTGATGCAGCAGATCGGCAAACTGTTATCTCGATGCATCCTGAGAATGACAGAAGCCAGAATTGATACCGCCAAAGCTCATGCAGCAGTTCATTGACTACCTCATCCACAACTGAACCTGAGCAGCAAGGTATCTGCTGGTATCACCAGCTTAGATGCACGACTCCCTGCACTCACCCAAATGGCCCAAATGGCAGTGGTGGTCGGAAGCAGGTGCTTCCTCCAATTACCGATCAGTGTCTCTGCGCCCATTTGTTAGCAATCAGCGATCCAGCTGAAAATATTTAATAGACACTGTGTCCAATTTGTCCATTTATCCTTGGACTGTGTTGCACAGGAAGCGGAAACCGGGTCATAACAATGTATGGCACCATGCACTTGGAACTAGACTTGGGTTTATGACAAGCCTTCACATGGGATTTTACTGTCACAGATGTCACCAAACCTATCATTCGAGCAGACTTCCTCACCCATTATAATCTACTGCCAGACAAGAAGTAACCACGCCCAGATGATAACACCACAGGCTTAAGAGTGTCCGGATTTCAGCAGAATGCAGCCATTCATACTACCAAAGTAATACAGGTGGTGGATGGCGAATCTGTAGAGCTGCTGAATGGATTTCCGGCTCTGACATGACCCCCTGGAGCACCTTAAGAGGTAAGGCACAACACTGTCCACTACATAGAGATGACTGACAATCCTCCCACATCTTGTAGACCATGATGTTTGGCTCGAGATCGTCTTAAAATTGTGAAAGCTGAGATCAACAATATGATTTGTGAAGGCCTAATGTGGCCTTCCAACAGCCCCTGGTCCTCACCACCACATTTGGTCCCAAAAAAGTATAGAGCATGGTGCCCTTGTGGTGACTACAGAACCCTGAGTGTCAGAACAATACCCACTGCCATTGTTATGTGACTATAAATATGCGTTGAGTGGTGCGGTTGTTTTTAGCATCCTGGACTGTGCAAAAGTGTATACACAGATCCCTGCAGCTGAATGAGACATTCCAAAGATAATGATCATCGCTCCTTTTGGCTTTTATGAGATGAAATTAATGACTTTTGGACTCAGGAACACTGTTCAAAAATGGCAATGCTCATTGACTTGGTGCTACAGGGCCCTACTTTTGCTTTCGCTTACCTGGACAATATTTTAGTTTTTTCGTCATCAGCAGAGCAACATCAGCAGAATTTAATGGAAGTGTTTAAGAGGTTGGAACACTACAGCATCGTCCTGAACACCGCCAAATATCTCTGTGGCCAGTCCCAAGCGGGTTTCCTTGGGCATAGGATAACAGCAGCAGGATCGCTACCACTGCCAGAAAAGATGTAAGCCATCTTACAGATTTCTAGCCCATATATGGCCAAGCAATTCGATTCCTCAGTATGTTAAATCTTTATTGCTGTTGCTTGCCACACTCTGCCGAGTTACAAGAACCGTTAATTGCAGCGCTCATCAGCCCAAGGAACAAGGGTAACTCACCTATAACATGTACTGATAGCACGTGAGTGGAGATTGAAGTGGCCAAAATAGCATTGCAGACACTGCTCAACTGGCACATGCTGAGCCCATTGCACCTTTGACACTAGTGGTTGATGCTAGCCAGATGGCGATCGGTGCAACATTGCAACAGCGATGTAGTGACACAAGACAACCACTCGCGTTTTTCTCAAGCATACTATTGGTCTCACAAAAGCTGTGGAGTGCCTACAACGAACAACTTTTGGCTGTTTATGAGTCTGCAAATACTTCAGACCTCACCTGGAAACTAGAGACTTTGTTATCTACACTTATTACAAACCACTAACTTATGCCTTTTGCCAGAACAATATGAACCATTCACCAAGGCAACATAATTAGCTAATGTTATTCTCACAATTCAGCATGGACATACGACACATCTCAGGCAATGACAATGTGTTAGAGATGGGAGCATGATTATTTATGCCAAACTCACCTCTGCTCAACAATCTGATTGAGAACCACAAGGTTTGTTATCAGCAATCAGCAGGAACATCATCGTTGGATCTGCAACTTACCGAAATTGCAGGGTGTGATGTCAAGCTGTATTGTGGCATTACCACGTTGAGACTGTGGCCATTCCTAGTAATTGCCTTAAGAAGGGACATCTTCAATAAGCTACAACTTGTGCCACCCTCGTATTCGATCAACAACACACCTAGTGTCAAATCGTTACATGAGACCGGGTATACGGAAAGACTGTCATGAATAGGCAAGGTGTTGTCTTAAATGCCAATACACCGCCACATGCAAGAACTGATAAGGAACTTTCTGATCATAACGACCCATTTCAGTCAAGTCCATATGACTTCGTTGGTCCATTGCCATCGTTCGAAGGCCAACATTGCATACTTACAATGATAGAGCTTTACACCCACTGGTCAGAAGACAGCAAAAACTTTGGTTTTCACTTTCATGTTGTATTGGGTGTCACACTTTAGCTGTCCATTACACGTCACGAAAGACAGAGAATGGCAATTTGAATCCGACCTGTTCAGATAACTCATGAAGTTCTGTGGCACAACTCATCACAAAATGATGAGATACCACCCAGCCAGTAACGGGACGATCAAGAGATGGCATTACTCACTTAAGGCAGCACTAATGTGCCACAACACTAAGTGGATCAAGGCTCTTCCCATGGTACTGTTTGGTGTCAAAAACACTTTCAAACCAGATTTATATGCTTCTTCGGCAGAACTGGTGCATGGAGATATGTTGAGGCTTCCAGGATAATTCATGGAAACAAACAATCTGTCACAATCAAGGGATGATCAACCAAAATTTCTTCACCAACTGCAAGAACATGTGTCCCGAATCCATCCACAGCAGCCTCACCGACACAGTACAGCTACCACTTTCGTGCATCAAGATTTGAAAAGCTGTTCACACATCATGTTACGCACAGAAGGCATCAAACTACCACCAGCCACCATACTCGTAACCCTACCTTGTAGTCACAAGGGAAGAAAAGACAATTACATTTCAATCAATGGAGAGGCAACCAGAGTTAAACTGGCTTACTTCTTCCAAGAAGCAACAATACCAGAGCTTCCAAGTCTAGGGCCTCATCCAACAGTCACCTCATCACCACTTCCACAGCTGCCAGTGCAGATTACAACAGTGGTGGACCTACTAGCACATACCTGAAGATCCATTAACGGTGTCCTCTTTCTAGCCCTCTATTTGGAATGACACTCCACTTCCACCGTGGGAATTGATATGGTGACATCGTGCAATTACATAGTGTTATGTCACGCGTGTTGTCTGTGTGTGTTTAGAAACAACCATGCCGTCAAACATTTTGTGCCAGCCATCATAGTGCTGTGTTTTATATATGTTATTCTTTGATTATCCTTTTTTATTATTTTGTATCTTCCATGCTGGCAGTTAGTTCATGCATAGTTACTAGTTAACACTGATGTTTATGCTCCCTGCATGTTAAGTTATTTTCAACTGCAAGCTCGGAAAGATCAAACAAGTTGTGTATTCTTTGCTGTCTCCTGTGGCTGTTATCAATAAAGCTAAGTTAATATTGTTCGAAGGAGTTTTTGTGTAGCGTGGTTCCATTGATTAAGTGCACGCAAGTTCTAACAGTCGAACGACAGTCTGCCCAGCTTGTACCGACAGTAACTGTATATTTATTTTGTCTATCTTTCTATTGTTTAAGGTCAAGTTTAGTTGCTAGTCCAGTGTAAAGTTTTGTGCAATAGCTGTGTCTTCCTCACTATCCTTCCCTTCAAGATTTATAGGTTTTCTTTACGTATTGTATTTGCATTTTAATAGTTCAAGTACCTTATTTATACTAGGATTAGCTAGTGAAACCACATAAATATTGACCACTGATGCTTACAAAACTGTTTCACACACAATCCAGAGAGCCACATAACAGTAAATAAGCCTGCCACAAACACATATTTAAACAAAGAACTTGCAGTGTCTGAAGGTGTCAGTCTATTTCTTTATGAAACACTACAAATGCCTGACAACATCAAAATAAATTCTACCAACTAATCAGTCTGAGTCTACCCACAGTACTTTTTTTGCTTCAAGTTGTAGCCGTATTGCAGTCCAATTCATTGTAAAATAATAAATGTGGTACCGGTATGTATAAAATGTAGTAGACGGCAAGTAATTTAGTACACTCACATCATACAATTTAGATTGCTACCTCACTGCTTCAATTAATTTTTTGTCATTTATTATAAGTTTTAACAAAAGAAATACCACAACAAAACAATTTATAACAAATAATGAACAACAAACAGCTTATATCATCCACAACAAAACAAAATATGGAGATCTGCGCATGGCCTTGTATCAGAAGGAAATGAGCCTGGGGGTCACGTGATCAACAGCCATGGTTGCCACAAGTTATGGAAATCACAGAATTTCAAATGTATCAGGGAAATTTGAAGAAAACTCTGGAAAAATCTTGTTTTTGTCTCGGTAGTATGAAATTGTTTGTTTACTGTGATACCATGCTTCGTCACTGGCTGAGTGTAGCTGAGTATGTGTGCCACTTCCCTAATCTCTCATTCTTACAGCTTCTTCCCTTCCCACCCCTCCACTCAGCTTGCAGTCAGTGCTGCCATCACTACTTGCTGTTAGCCTAAGAGCTGCCAATGAGAGACAGAGTGGTTTGTTTGGATCTGATTCTCAGAGATTGTTGATACAACAGCCAGAGACAACAGTCATGTGTGCAGGCCATTTCCGTGGCTATCTCTAATGGATCGGGCCTGCCAATCTGAGGCACACTAACGTGTGGGCCCTGCCTGTCAGATCTAGTCCCATCAATCTGCTTGCAGGCCATGTCTGTCTGTGTGAGGCATAATGCGACAGATTTTCGTGCTTTATCCATGGACCCAGGACTGTGGTCCTCCTCAGCAAACCAGAGACCACAGGCTATGGGTTTCAGGAATTGCAACTGTCTCCTCGCAAGTACATTGTACAGTATGGCATTTTATAGACATTTTGTTTATTCTAGTACTTAGTAGCTTATTCACTCATGCTCATAAATTAAAGATAATTGCAGAATGTGGTGCCACACAACATGGCACTACACAAAACTGGCACTAATTGCATAGGCACATAGGGAACACACATGACACAGATCTGTATGTCCACAGTATTGGTGATAAGTTGAGAAAACCATCCCGAAACACATGTGCAACAAAACGCCACTGTTTCCTGTGCACATATCCAGACATCAATATGGGATATGATCACCATGCACACATACACAGGCCTCAAAACGGGTTGGCATACTCTGGATCAGGTGGCCGAGCAGCTGCTGGGGTATAGCCTCACATTCTTGGACCAGTGCCTGTCAGAGCTCTTGAAGTGTCGTAGGGGTTTGAAGACATGCATTGATATGTTGACTGAGAGCATCCCAGACATGCTCAACGGAGTTTAGGTCTGGAGAATAGGCAGGCAACTCCATTTTCCTGATATCGTCTGTTTCAAGGTACTCCTCCATGATGGCAGCTCAGTGGGCCCATGCGTTATCATCCATCAGGAGGAAGGTGGGACCCATTGCACCCCTGAAAAGGCAGACATACTGGTGCAAAATGACATCCTGATACACCTGACCTGTTACAGTTCCTCTGTCAAAGACATGCAGGGGTGTATGTGTACCAATCATAATCCCACCCCACACCATCAAACCACAACCTCCATTCATGTCCCTTTCAAGGACATTAAGGGGTTGGTATCTGGTTCCTGGTTCACGCCAGATGAAAACCCGGCGAGAATCACTGTTCAGACTATACCTGGACTCGTCCGTGAACATAACCTGGGACAACTGTTCCAATGACCATGTACTTTGTTCTTGACACCAGGCTTTACGGGCTCTTGTGTGACCAGGGATCAGTGCAATGCACCTTGCAGGTCTCCAGGTGAGTAAACCATGTCATCTGTAGACTGTATATCTGGAGACAACTGTTCCAGTGGCTGCAGTAAGTTCCTGAGCAAGGCTACCTGCAGTACTCCGTGGCTGTCTGTGGGCACTTATGGTGAGATATCGGCCTTCTTGTCATGTTGTATACTGTGGACGGCCCATAGTGTAGCACCTGGACACATTTCCTGTCTGCTGGAATTGTTGTCATAATATTGAGATCACACTTTGTGGCATACGGAGGGCCCATGCTATGACCTGCTGTGTTTGACCATCCTCCAGTCACCCTAGTATTCTACCCCCCATAACATCATCAGTATGTGTTCTTTGAGCCATTTTCAACACACAGTCACCATTAGCACGTCTGAAAACATCTGCACATTTACTTGCTGCACCGTATTCTGACGTGCACCAACACACCTTTGCATATGCGGACTACTGCAAGCGCCACCATGTGACAATCGCAGATCAAATGCACCACATGGTCATACCTCAAGGTGATTTAAGCCTGCAAACCGCCCACCAGAGTGTTGTTTCACCATGTATCAGCATTATCCTTACTTTATGAGCACGAGTGTATATTAGAAGGTATGAATGATAAGAAGAAGAAAATTGTGGCAGTTGCTGGCCGTTTGTACACTCTCATGTATTTCTTGAAAGATAAATCACACAATACCTGTAGAATAATAGACATAACACTGTGAATAATAACCAACAATAACAAACATAGTAGAACCAACATTTTATTGGTGGTCACCTATAGTGTTGGTTTACACAACTCTTCCCTATCTTATACATTTCTTTCAAGAGGCCTACTTTTTTCTTAGGTTATTTCTGAAAGCAGTGAATGTATTTCAAACCTGTCTTGTGACTCCAACAAAATGTGTATTTTTGTCACCAAATGTGTTTCACTTTATTGAAATACAATAACATCAGTGACCTTAATGAGACACATATACTATTTGGCTTGCTTTCACCATCTAAAAACAGTTCATTACAAAAGATGTTGATGTTAGTGCTAACGTTTCTTGCTCACATGTTTAGAAATACAGACGTCCTTACATTTTTTTGTGTCAACTTATGTCTTTGCTCATTCTTGAGATCTCAAAATTTGTCAGGTAAAAATGCTAAAACTTGTCTGGAAATCAAAGAAATGTCAGAGAATTTCACTTGGGGAAACTTGTGGCAACCCTGACAATGGATGGATGATGTCAACCATCAAAACTTTCTTCCCAGGATACCTTGACATGACAGGATGGAACAGGACAGCCATGTGGATGGTACCATTTGAAATGCATTGCAGAATGTTTCAATTCGATATGACATAACATTACATGACTTGACAGCCAGTGTGAACTGGCCTTTATTGATCAAGATGTTAACTGGTTGAATTGATTACCATTTACTCTGTCACAGGACAAAAAGTACAACCTGTGTGAAATGAAATGCACAGGAATTGGAAAATTCCTTGAACATGTTAGGAATTAACCCCATAAAAGTTGATTCAATCCACAAAATGTTTCATGTTTGTTCCTTAACAGTGGCCACTTCTTAAAGTAGGGTTCATTAATTTCAGGAAGAAATAACAATGTTCTTATGGGAGTTTCACTGCGACTTATGGAAATGTTCATTAAAAGTTGGATTTTCTTAAAAGCAGTTTCATTAATTCGGTATTTTACTGCATATGGTATGAAGCATAATAGTGTTAAAATAGAATTTTTTTCTTATAGAATTTCCATGTTAAATTCATGGACTGACTTAAGCACATGTACACCTGTTGGTATCAAACCAAGCTAAGATGCTTAAAGAATGTTTAACACTTAGTGATTAATTCACAGTAAAGTAAGGTTCTCTCAAGTATAGCATTTTATTTGGAACAGGAAAATAATTAATAAATAAACACCATTACTGTGGCTTATCACAACCGTGAAATGAAAAGTAGTTAAAGTTAATTTAGTTTATCTGTAAGATAAGATTGTCGCCTCACATCATTCCTGTAAGTGGGGGACTCTGAGAGTAACAGATCACTATGGCTCAAAGTGATGTGGTGTACCTTACCTTTTCAACCTGATGAATGATGCCCACGAATTTTAAAAAGAAACTTTCTTTTTTAGTTTATTAGACATTTACAACCCACCTTCTGTATGCGGAATTTTTGTTTTGTTTCTACATGTACCTTGTGCTGAGGTGAACGCAATGTATCTGCAAAACAGGACAGTGGGCAGTGATATTACAGTGTGTTGCAGCACTTGCTGCAGCGTGCAATTACTCCATGCCACTAGGAGATAACGGTACGCTCCAATCCACAGAATCCCTAGGGAGTTGAAAACTTGGTTGTTGCAGTCTCTAAGAGGATAAGTCGGTCATTAGTTGACGGCCAGGGAGACATTGTACAAGGCAAATCTTGTATAACTTGGAATGTAACCAACTGTAAACATGCTAGGTACTTGTTTGTAATGCAAAGTGAATACATGTGAAGGAAAGAAGAAGCATTTGAAACCATTCAGGAATAGCTGGTATCTTAAATAACTTTGAAGCCAAGATACCTGGGCCACAGCACTTCTGCAACTACTTCCAAGAGCCAGAAGGTCAAGTTTATAATCTACATTGACCATAAAATACACACAAACAGACCATTATAGATGCATAATACTTTGTAGTGTGTTGTATGATAATTTGTCATTAGCTGACAAATTTCTCCCATGTGGCAATAGTAACCATCACAATTTTCATCTAAAATCAATGACAAAGTGGAGGAGTATAATCACTGATGTGCTAAATTCTCCAGTGCATCATGTGTGATTGGTGTAGTGTCTCTTTGTAAGGAAGATTCTGTCTCTGGTAGAACTGGCATATTTGTTCTTAGTTTTTATTATTTCCTTGACTTTATTTCTTTTTCTTGTTTTCCATCATGTACTTTTTCAGACTGTATGTCACGGTAAGATGACAGCTGCACAGTTCAGTGTCTTAGTCTCTTTTATCCATTGTAGATCTAGTGCATTTTGGGAGAAAGACTCTGGGGAATGAATCTTCCTCTCTTGTGTGAGAGGCTTCTGCTGGCTCTGTAAAATTGATATGTTTTTGACCTGGCTGCATGTTTGTGGTTTATGGCAGGTGATGAGTGTGGTGATAGATGTGCCTTCAACAAAATTTGTTGTTATGTCTAGCGGAAGCAGTGGATGCAGCAATCCATTTTTATTATTATTTTTTTTTCCCTAAGGGTATGACATTCAAGTCAGTCATTTTTTTATTCTTGTCTTTCCTTTTCTTTTTTATACACTGGGCATACTGGTAAACATGGAGTGCAGTGTTCTGGGCAGTTTACACATACAAATGGTTGTTTTCAAGGACAACTGCCGTGAAGTGTCTTCCATAGTTTCTGCATTTTGGTTCTGGTTTGCTGCATAACGACATGTCCAGAAGCTAACTACTGAGGATCTTATGTGTAGTGGGATGTAAAATTTGTGGGAGAACATTTCCTTCAAAAGCAAAGAGGAAAGTACCTGTATTGAATAGTTATCTTTGGGACCTTTTGTATGCATCCGACAAAATACACTCCTGGAAATGGAAAAAGAACACATTGACACCGGTGTGTCAGACCCACCATACTTGCTCCGGACAATGCGAGAGGGCTGTACAAGCAATGATCACACGCACGGCACAGCGGACACACCAGGAACCGCGGTGTTGGCCGTCGATGGCGCTAGCTGCGCAGCATTTGTGCACCGCCGCCGTCAGTGTCAGCCAGTTTGCCGTGGCATACGGAGCTCCATCGCAGTCTTTAACACTGGTAGCATGCCACGACAGTGTGGACGTGAACCGTATGTGCAGTTGACGGACTTTGAGCGAGGGCGTATAGTGGGCATGCGGGAGGCCGGGTGGACGTACCGCCGAATTGCTCAACACGTGGGGTGTGAGGTCTCCACAGTACATCGATGTTGTCGCCAGTGGTCGGCGGAAGGTGCACGTGCCCGTCGACCTGGGACCGGACCGCAGCGACGCACGGATGCACGCCAAGACCGTAGGATCCTATGCAGTGCCGTAGGGGACCGCACGGCCACTTCCCAGCAAATTAGGGTCACTGTTGCTCCTGGGGTATCGGCGAGGACCATTCGCAACCATCTCCATGAAGCTGGGCTACGGTCCCGCACACCGTTAGGCCGTCTTCCGCTCACGCCCCAACATCGTGCAGCCCGCCTCCAGTGGTGTCGCGACAGGCGTGAATGGAGGGACGAATGGAGATGTGTCGTCTTCAGCGATGAGAGTCGCTTCTGCCTTGGTGCCAATGATGGTCGTATGCGTGTTTGGCGCCGTGCAGGTGAGCGCCACAATCAGGACTGCATACGACCGAGGCACACAGGGCCAACATTCGGCATCATGGTGTGGGGAGCGATCTCCTACACTGGCCGTACACCACTGGTGATCGTCGAGGGGACACTGAATAGTGCACGGTACATCCAAACCGTCATCGAACCCATCGTTCTACCATTCCTAGACCGGCAAGGGAACTTGCTATTCCAACAGGACAATGCACGTCCGCATGTATCCCATGCCACCCAACGTGCTCTAGAAGGTGTAAGTCAACTACCCTGGCCAGCAAGATCTCCGGGTCTGTCCCCCATTGAGCATGTTTGGGACTGGATGAAGCGTTGTCTCACGCTGTCTGCACGTCCAGCACGAACGCTGGTCCAACTGAGGCGCCAGGTGGAAATGGCATGGCAAGCCGTTCCACAGGACTACATTCAGCATCTCTACGATCGTCTGCATGGGAGAATAGCAGCCTGCATTGCTGCGAGAGGTAGATATACACTGTACTAGTGCCGACATTGTGCATGCTCTGTTGCCTGTGTCTATGTGCCTGTGGTTCTGTCAGTGTGATCATGTGATGTATCTGACCCCAGGAATGTATCAATAAAGTTTCCCCTTCCTGGGACAATGAATTCACGGTGTTCTTATTTCAATTTCCAGGAGTGTACATGCTTTGCCATTCTAGTTTTTCTCATAGTTCCTTGTCTGTCTGTAGTGTAAGGCCTCTGTTGAAGGTAACTCCTTGGATCGTATTTAGACTTTTATCTGAAATAATATTGGCTGGTACTCTGTCAAATTATTCAAATGCCATCAATGAATGCTTCAGTCAATAGTGATCTGTTCCACATTTTTTTAACATGGTAATTTCCCCAAATTTATCTTGTATTTGCTCCACGAAAAATAGTGGTCTAGTTGCCATAAAATTATGTCTCTCTTTTATAGTACACAGCATGTATTTAATAAACTGTTCCATTCTACTGATTTGTCCCTCTTTCCATGGAATAAACAGGGCAGGGAAAGTTGTTGGATCATAATTCTCTTCTTTGGAATTTCTAAATCTGTCTTTTGAGTCAGCCAGTTCACTATGCTCATTATGTTGATTTATTTTAATTTGTTTCATCTGTGATATATCTGTCCTGATGTCACCTACTCCTATTACTTCTACCAAGATCTCTCCCTGTGGGTGCCATCAAGCTACAGCAATCATCATTTAGCATGATGCCCATTGCTGGAAGTATTCGAGCCCAAAGCAGATGAACATTTACCATTGAATTGCATATGGAGTTAACAACTCTGGCATCAGATGTGCTATTCCTGTGTTTTCAGGAGGTTCTACTGAGAGGATACATGATGACCCCAAAATGTTAGGCCAGCTAACATGTTGGCTTTTAAGCACATTTTTATGTCTACTTAGTTATTGTGATTAGAGTATCTTTTACACTGGTCTTCACTACAGTGGAAAAAAATAAAAAAAAGGTCAAACCCAAAAAGTACACCAAAATGTTTGCAGTGAAAAGCAATGAGAGAAAGATGTAAACAAATGAATGAAAAGCTTAGAGGATGGCTGGATCAACATCAAGGATCATAACCAAGGGTTCAAAAGTAAAGATAGTTGAAGACTGAAGAGTACAGCACAAGAAAGGAAGTAAGTTCTGCAAGTATCTTGGGGTCTTGTGTTTGCCACACATCTTCTCGTGGAAGATCCATGAGCCCATTTAATGGTTTAGTAATCACTGTTGCTACAACTACCTCAGTGCCATTGATACCAGTTTGAAAATGGACATCCTCAAAGACATCATGTGTATTTGTAGTCATTTGGCCTAATATATTTCCAACATCAGTGAGCTTCCAAACTGTCTGTTAAGCAACAGGAGATGCTGACTGGCGCTGGACCAGCTGCAGAAAAGACGGCCTGGCTCTATGTAGGATGGCTTAAACCTGAGACAACACCGGACTCAATAAAACAATTTCTCAATAAGAAAGGAATCAAAGAAAATGTGAAATGTGAAGAACTGGCAAACAACAATAATACAAAGTCTTTTAAAGTAGGCATCCCCTTTCACAACTTACGAGTTGGCGAATAAACCTGAATTCTGGCCAGCAGGAATCACCATCAGACATTTTCGTTTTCCCTGTTTTTCTCGAGAAAACGGAGGGGTGCCTCTTCCATAAGACACAAGAATGCAGCCCAAAAGTATGCAAAGAAGAAGGAGCAATAGGAACCTTAAAGATCCTGCTGTGGAATATAGAAGGTCTAAAAAGTGCAATCAACACACCTCCAACAGAATTTCTGCAGGGATATGACACAGCAGTCTTAACAGAAACATTCTAAACTGAAGAGTAGCAACACCCAGAATTTTACTGTACTCATCCCCATGCAAAACAAGGCGACAGAGGAAGACCCAGTGGAGGAATAACTGTGCTCATAAAACCGGAATTAACACCAATAACTGCAACTATCAAACAAGAACATACACTCCTGACAGAAACGAGACACATTACAATAATATCAGCATACTTCCAACCGAACAAAACATGCATTGATATAATAGATGAAATAGGCCAGCTGATCACTCAGAGTAAACATAATAAACCACTAATTATTGCTGGAGACTTAAATTGCAGAATGGATGTACAAAATTACAAAGCAAAAGTAACAGTGGAAAAGTTGCAGGAAGAAGGCTTTATCATGTTAAACAATCCCAACATACCTACATATATTTCCGACAATGGCAAAAGTACAATAGACATTGCATTCATTAGGGTGTAACGCCGGAAATGCATATCCTCGTATTTCCATCTATTGTACTATAATTTGTTTTCCTTATTTTTGTTACCTGAATATATGACATTTCTGTGTCTTTACATATTGTAATTGTTTTACTATTTGTATATATATATATTCATGCATTTATGTTGATGTATAATTGGTTTGTTTCGTAAATATTATTTGTATTTTTACGCTGGGTCTTGCCTAGGGAAAACTGCTATCGAATGATTACATCGATAGGTCGTGTGAAGAATCAAAGTGTGTAGGATCTTTGGTAGTGTTAACTCTGCCGCGTGGAGCGCGGGCAGAGCAAGAGGAGAGTCTGGCTGGGGTGGTGCAGTGGAGCAGGTGTGTGGTGTGAAGCTCCCGCGAGTTGCCGCGCTTTTTGGGGTTTGGCAGCATGTAATTGCCCTCGACTTGTGATGATAGTTTCTGACATGGTGTCGCGGACGGGAAGCATTAGCTGGCGCACGTCAAGAGCCCGTTTCGTCTGGTGACCGTGTCGAGGAGAAGGCGTGCCAACATCCAGCTTCTGCAACAGCGACGGCCGACAATGAGTGACTGTCGCCACATCCTCGATCGCCGGCTTCAAACCTTCATTCAACCAACAAGGAAGACTGGAAGCACGTAAAGTTTTAGAACTGTATGGCAGACCTCAGCTTTTCAAACTGTTCAAATCACAAAATTACAGCAACGTAGCATGAACCTTTGTTGCTCATTGTCCCAATTGCATTGCCAAGCAGGGTCCCTTCCTTTTCCGAAATGAACCCGAGTGTCGTTGAAATTCAAACGCCAGCATAATTCCATTTCACTGCTTTAATTTCAAAGTTCAGTTAAAGTATTCATAGCTGGCTACAATACTTAGATTACACAAGCACAAATTAAGAGTGCTAGTTTTGTTACCATATTTTAGCTTACCTGTGACTGCAGCTCAGCTTGGTACGTACTAAATTTTACTATTGTTAATTGTTCAGAATCATTTAATTCAAGTTCAAAGTTAAATCTCTTATTTCTAAATTGCGTAGATTCAAGTAGCTTTTGAAATGATTGTTGAGGTAGTCCAAGACTAACCGTATTTTACTGAATTTCGATGTGCTTCAGAAAGAAAGCTCACTATTAACTTCAGTCACTAAATTAACTTTCGATTTTCCGGTTTTATTAATTCTATTGCTAAATTATGTCAGAGTGTAGCGAAATTTATTACTTCTGACAAACTTTCAGTTTTCACACTACACGTGTCAACCTTCAGTTGCCACGCTTCTAGTGCTAATTATATGTGTAATAACCTTTCTTTTTCAGTTATTATAGTAATTGTCCATAGGACTGGCGACCGTAATTTTCCCAAATCTCAAACATCTAATTACCGCTAGTTAATTGTTAACATAACGGCCGCACATTTACTTTCTTTATTAATTTTACCCCTTTCCAAAATTAATTTCCACCAGTTTCATTTGCATTTTTCCTTTCATTTAGATGTAACCCTTTCCTCCCTCTTTACCGACAGATTAACTTCGGTGACGATTGCTTTTCCCAAATTTCCATTAGGTACACGCGGTTTAATTTTTCACTGTCATTAAGGTCGATAAGTGAGGGGGAGGTTACAAGGGGACCAATCGGGGTAATATATCACCTCTCTCGACTGCAGACCACACACCACTTCGGAAACATATCCCTCTGGAAATAAATATCCAAGGAGCATGGCAAAAAATGCAAGAAAAGGAGGAAGAAGCTCTCTCGAGAACAATAGATGTCAGGAAAGTGGAAGCAGAATCCGATCATATAAAACAAATCGAAATGTTAATAGACAATTCGCGAGTAGAGGAAGCAACCGAAGTGAAGGGAGAACTCCTAAGACAAGCCGCCAACCCCAGATACAAAAGAAGAGCGAAAAATGGTTCGACATGGAGTGTTACAGTCTAAGAAAAGATGTACTAGGAAGCCTACATCAACTAAAACAGTGCACAGAGAACCCTATACTCCTCAGGAATTACGCCAAAAAATGAAGTATCTATAAGAAAACTCTAAAGGAAAAGAAGAGATCATTCTGGTCAAAAGAAGGAAAGACACTAGTGGAGGAAGCCTCAAAAGACCCATATATTGTGCTACGCTGCAGAAAATGAGTGGAAACACAGTACACAGACATGAAAATATGGGAGATGCACTTTGACAATGTACTGAATAAGGAAGGACTAAGAGGGAGACTGGAGGGCAGAGAGGATACAATGCTGCAAACAACTGTGGATTGGATCCCATTGACCACGGAAGAGATCAAAGATGCCATTAACAGCACCAAGAGTAAAAAAGCTGCAGGCCCTGGCAGACTTTATGGTGAATATCTGAAAGACACTGCCCAAATACTAATGCCAATGTGGACAAAACTCTACAATAAGTGTATAGAAACAGCCTCCATTCTGGAACAGTGGAGACAGTCAACAGTAAAAGTGCTTTATAAAGGGACAGGAGATCCCAAAGACTCTAGCAAATACAGAGGCATAGCCCTAGAAAACTTATCTTTCAAAGTGTTCACAAAAATAATAACAGAAAGAATAAAGCAAATAATTGACAAACACCTCCCCGAAAGCCAAATGGGATTCAGGAAGGGAAGATCAACTCTGACAGCAATAGAACTCCTGCTGAAGAGCATATGGGAAGCCCTTGAAGACAGAGAAAAGTTTCATGAAGTATTCATAGATTTTACAAAAGCCGTTGACTTTATAAACAGAAAATTAATGACCAAAAAACTAGAGGAAACCCTGGGAAAAAACAACATCTGGACACGAATAATAAGCACAATACTGCAATGGAACGAAGTAAGAATGTCAGACAATCTCTCCCTATCGAAGCCAATACTCCAATGAAATGGAGTACTACAGGGAGACCCAGTGAGTCCTCTGTTATTTATCCTTGCAGCAGAAGAAATTGTAAGAATACCCCAAAGGGAGAGTGTAGTCTCATATGCATATGATATTGTAATAGGTGCAAAGAATATTGCAAAGTTACAAGAAGCGATAAACAATATGGAAGATTGGTGTGACGAACACGGCTTCGAAATAAATGTGGCGAAAACAGAAATGATGGTACTCAGCAATGGAGGAAGAACACCTGCATCAGCTGAGATCTTCATACGAGAGAGAAAACTGAAGATTGTACCGGACTACAAGTACCTAGGGGTCACAATACAAACAACTGCAAAATGTTTCACAAAACATGTAACAGAGAAAGCAATGCAAGCAATAATGGCAATACATGAAATACAATACATCAGATCCCTTAGCCTAGAGACAGCAATGGCACTATTCAGAGCCAAAATCTTCCCAATACTGATGTACGGCATAGAAATTATTGGATCACATCTTACAGTGAACAACCTAACAACACTAGAAAGAGTGAAGGTGACCCATATAAAGAAAGCAATAGGAGTGTCCCAAACAACACAATCGAGACTTGTATACCTGCTGGCAAGGGAACCCTTCCTCATTGAAGACCTTCGGACAATCCTGATGCTACCCAATAGCAATGCCTTGGAAAGTCTACTTAAAATATTGAAGGAAAAAAGGGAAGACATACCTCCAGAATTTTACAGCACAGGTGCCATGATTGACCGAACATGGACAAAGGAAAACTTCAAAATGAGACACGTGATCACCAGATTGGCAGTCCATAGTTTCCACCACCTTATTTGCAACAACATGTCATATCATGAACCAAACAAAATGCGTGAGTGTAAACTGTGTCACCAAATTTGCAAACATTACCATATAGAGCTCTGTACCAAAAGGACACAAACAATAAGTGACTATGCAAATCACAATATGTGAAATTTCTAATTTATCTTATTATTATCACTGTACATTGAATTTGTATGGCTATTTGGCTGCAATAAACATATTATTTTCTGGTAAACCTTCCGGGATGTAAGGTTTTGGTCCATGAAACTCTTCAGCTCCTAACGTTTCGTCCAGAGCTGCGCTGGACATCTTCAGAGGGGTGTTTCTCCTCCGGTGTGTCTTGCTGACTCACCGGCAAGACTCACCGGAGGAGAAACACCCCTCTGAAGATGTCCAGCACAGCTCTGGACGAAACGTTAGGAGCTGAAGAGTTTCATGGACCACGACCTTACATCCCGGAAGGTTTACCAGAAGATATGTCATCTGGTCGTGAAAGCTTCAGTACTATAAACATATTATTATTATTAAAATCCTACCAGAGAAATGAGATTTTATCAAACATTTTTTATTACATCTGGTGATGAGTGTAGATTCACAGAAAGTTCCAAGTAGAAGTTCATGCGTATCCTTGATACTGAGTATAAACTAAACAACTCATCATGTGGCTCTCTTGTCTGTCATAGTGGATTTGAATTCTTTGTGTACTGTGACAAATGCACCACCTCCATTTCTCATTAACCTTTTGACATACAGTTAGATCTACCCTAAAAACCTCACTGCTGTCAGTTTCAAGTTTTAGTCAGATTTCTGTACCTAATATTATATGAGCTCCATTGCTTTTTAGGACTACTTTGAAATCTGGGACTCTGTTGCAAATGTGTCTGCAGTTGATCACTAGTACTTTAATAATTTCATCTTACATTAATATTTCTGCACCTCGCACAGCTATCATTACCTGGAGTGTATGGAGAGTTGCTTAAGCTACAAAAGTCTTGTGTTAGTTGGACCCTGATACCTTAGTGGCTGCTGGAACAGACTCTTCAATATGTTGAATGAGGCCTCCAGGCATATACAGGGTGATTCCTCCCTTCCCTTGTTGCCATTTCCCTTAGGAGTATCATTATTCATTTTTAGGCATTTAATTACTTTCCTTTTTTCTAGTCATACAAATATATTCCCAGTCTCATTGAAGTCCTTTGGTATAAAGTTACACAATGTATTGGAAGCTGATGCCTTCACTATGATGTAGTATTGTTGGTAGTTTAGTAATTATGGCAAATTACTCAAACAATCTGCAATTTAAGCCTGCTTACATGGATAGCCATCTCTGTTCACCAGAAGTTACTTGTTTGTGTATTCCATTGATCATAACTGAAATTTATCTTAGTCACTTTACAATTATAACACATTTTTTCAGTGAAAAATATGGCAATGTTTTGGCCATTTTCATGGCTATCTCTTACATTAATCTCAAGCTACCTTTAACCCCATCATCAACAGTGATTTATTCTGTAATCTGTTCAATCTATGGTAATTTTAGTAGTGAAGATATTATGCATGGGTATGGGCACTGATATGTTTCTGTTCCTTAGACAATATAATTAAAATCACCAAGAATGTTAATCCTGGCCAAGGAAGCCTGCATTGTATCTCTCTCTCTCTCTCTCTCTCTCTCTCACACACACACAGACACACACATACACACAACACACACACACACACACACACACAGTCTATTGTATGGTGTAGGAGGAGCAGTCAAGCAGATACGAGTTCAGTCTGTTATCCATATTTGGGGCTAAGTTTTTCATATACTACATTCTTGACATAACTGGTTTGGTGGTCAAGGACTTTTATGGCTGACTATCTCACACCTTTCTGTGCTGCTCTAGTGCTGCACAATGGAATTGCAAATAATTTCTCCTTCAAGTATCCATATGTATGGATATTTTCTGTTTTATTGGCTGCATTTCATAAGAGAATACAGGTTACTTTAATTTAGTATAGGTTTTGTAGTGATATATTGATATTCAGTCCCATCGCAGAGTTGTTTCAGTCTTATGTTTCAGACTTCATTTATTGACATGGATGTTGTATAAACCCCATGCAGATTTGCCTTTTCCAGAACAAAAAGATGGAAATTTAGAGCGAGAAATGCAGGGAGGGTGGCAAAACATGAAAATCCATACAGAAGTGTAATTTCAAGAGAAAGCTTTTATATAAAATCAAAAAAAACAACCAATAAACTTCCCTCTAGGTAAATGATTTCTTCTTATCTTGAACAATGGTAAATCTAGGATGGAATGTAACAATACTATAAAAAGGATAGTTGCTACTCACCATACAGCGGAAATGCTGAGTCACAGATAGGCATGACAAAAAGGCTGTCACAAAATAAGTTTTCGGCCAACAAGGCCTTTGTCAAAAATAGACAACACACACACACACACACACACACACACACACACACACACACACACATACACAAAAACACTCATGCAAACACAACTCACACAGATGGTCACAGTCTCTGGCAGCTGAAGCCAGATTACTTCTCAGAGTGAAAAACTGTCACAAGGTGTTCCTCAAGGCTCAACCCATGGACCAATTTTATACCTGTTCTTTATAAATGACTTGCCTCTCAGTATAAATACTCATTCAGTCTTGTTTGCTGATGGCAGTTCTACCATAATTGAAAATGAACATTCTGACAATATACCATAGTGTCTCATGAGTGTTGTGGTCGCATTCTCGCTTCCCGAGTTTGGGGTCCCAGTTTTGATTCCTGGCGGGGTCAGGGATTTTCACCTGCCTCATGAAAGTGGCGAGATTGGACTGAGCAAAGGTTGGGAATTTGTACGGGTGCTTATAGCCACGCAGTTGAGCACCCCACGAACCAGACATCATTGTCAACATCTAAATGGCTTAAGGCTCAACATTTCAAAAAAAACCATGATCAGTTTTAAAACCAAACAGTCAAAAACTGAAGAAATCTGTATTACTCACAATAATAAAAAATTGGAAGAACTTCAGTCAATCAGATTCCTAGGAATAAACTATGACAGAAATTTGAGTTGTATTTCATGTATAGAATATCTAGCAAATAAATTAAACAACCTCACATTTGCAATGGAAATTTTAGCCAGTGCCACTCACATGGACACCAGGAAAATAGCATACTATAGCTACTTTGAACCTGTTGTGAGATATTTCATAATTTTTTGGGAAAACTTGGGAAACATTACACCAATTTTAAAGTTGCCAAAAAGAAAATATTCACAAGTTGTGCACTGCACAGAAAATGGCATCATGCCAACCATTATTTAAAGACATAAAAATATTAACTATCCCCTCTTTATACATCTTTGAGCTTATTCTTTTCCTACACAGCAGAGCTGATCTTAAAAAAGAAAGAATATTTTGAACAGTCATACATAAAGAAAACTTTATGCTCACCTCACATCACTTAAAATTGTGTGCTCTGACTCCTCAGTATATAGCCATGAAAATTCACAAGACAATAAAAAAGTGTGACACAATGAATATGACGATAAATATTTTAAAAAGCAAGTTAACTGATTTTCTGATTGAAAGATTCTACTACTCTGTGGAAGATTTCACAAAGGATGAAGTGATACTTTGAACTACATCCCTAAAATGGAAGAAAAATTTATGATAGTTATAGTGGATGTAAATGTTGTAAGTTCAATAAATTTTAAATAAGTAAATTCTTCACCAAGTGAAACTGTAAGTGTGACAAAATTTAAAATAATCAAATTCTAACCTTGACATGTCTCCTGTACATCAGACATATGTTTTAAAATTCTGTATTTTGTGAGATGAATAAAACACATTTCACATTTACATTCAGCCAGCTACAATAAGCTGGTATCCATAAAATTTTGGGACTGTACAGCTTCTACATGTTCCATTAATCAGGAATATTTTTTAAGTTTAAAAATAAGATACATTTTCTCAGTGAAAATATGGCTGCATGCTGCTCTCTCTCTCTCTCTCTCTCTCTCTCTCTCTCTCTCTCTCTCTCTCTCTCTCTTCTCTCTCTGTGTCCTGTATCATAGGCTCATAGGCTTCCTGCTGGTGTTAATACCCCAACAAAATACATAATCTGGAGCAAAACAGAGTGACTACAAGGGGGATATTTAAGAAAATAAATTAGTATGTTATGGTTCTTATTTATGATAGATTATGCTGATAGTCAGAACTTCAGTTTTAGTTAGATAAAGTAGAAAAATCATAAGGAAAGAAAAGAAGCAACTAAATGAAAGAAAAAGTTCTGCACAAAGTTTTGAGCATCAAATATATTTCATTTTGATGTGACATTTGTCTCATCCCTAATGACAAGAATATTAATTTCCAGAAATTAAATACAGATTGAAACGCACTTATGTTCGGGAGTTTAACAGAGGGAAACATTCCACATGGGAAAAATATATCTAAAAACACAGATGATGTGACTTACCGAACGAAAGTGCTGGCAGGTCGATAGACACACAAACAAACACAAACGTACACACGAAATTCAAGCTTTCGCAACAAACTGTTGCCTCATCAGGAAAGAGGGAAGGAGAGGGAAAGACGAAAGGATGTGGGTTTTAAGGGAGAGGGTAAGGAGTCATTCCAATCCCGGGAGCGGAAAGACTTACCTTAGGGGGAAAAAAGGACAGGTATACACTCGCACACACACACATATCCATCCGAACATACACAGACACAAGCAGACGTTTGTATATATCCACAGAGTCAGCAGGCCCTTGTCACCAGTGGCGTAGCATGATGGATTTCTGCCACCAGGTTTGAGCCCTAGATTTGCCACTCTCCACATTTCTTAGCAACTAAGCAAGAAATAATTGAACCTTTAGCAATGCATAGCAATATTTACTTAATACATATAATCATAAGGTAGGGATGTTACAATTTATTGTAACTGCATAAATTTTTGAGTGTCTGCTATGCTTCCCATTACCGAGAATAGTGTGTGACACTCCAAGCAGTAAGTAATGAGCAGACTATGGGATTTGGGATTTACTAATGCAGAGAAAGCCGACATGCTCAGGGTATAAGTAGAATGTAGGAAGAATGCTGTTCATTCTTGTATGGTGTACATGGCAAGATATCTCAACAGATGTCAACCATATTGGCAATTATTTATCAACCTCTTCAACCAGTTATGTGAAAGTGGTAGTGTAACACACAGACAATGTAACAGAAGGAAGCAAGTGATGATAGAATGGGGAGAAATTAATGCTCTTGCTGCTGTTGCAGTTGATCTGCACATTAGCTCCCTCGCAATTGCATGAAGTCTCATGGGATAGGCAATTGTCCTGTATATTTTCCATCAAAACAGGTTGCAGCCCTATCACATCTGTCTCCATAAATAGCTGCAGGGATATGGTTATGAGAATCACATTAACTTCTGCACATGGGTATTAAGACAGGATACTCTATATCTTGTTTAGTGATGAAGCCACATTCACCAATCATTGCCAGGTAAGCTGCTGAAACATGAACAATTGGTCTGTTGAGAATCCCCAATGGCTTCATCATTCAGAATGTCATGTCCATGGAGGATAAATGAGTGGTGTGGGATAATGAACCATCAGGTCATAGGCCTATTTTCATAGATGGAACACTGAACACACACAAGCATCTTGGCCTGCTAACAGACTGGGCGCTGATGACCACGCTGTTTAGCGCCCGAAAACCTCAAACCACACACACACGCGCTAACAGACCATCTTCCATGGATGCTAGAAGATGTTTCTCTGCGGACTATAACGTACCTGTGGCACCAACATGATGGCTGTGCAGCCCATGGATCATGAAGTACAACAGCATGGCTTCACGAATTCCTTCCAGATCATTGGATTGGATTGGATGCAGAGGACCTGTACAGTGTGTTAACTGGAAGACAGCAGAGTTGTGAGGGGAGTGTGGGGAGAGGAGGAAGCAAGCATTGGCTGGTGAAGGGAGAGGAGCTGTTGTTGGAAGGGGGGCGGGGACAAGGCACGCCTACCAGTTGCAGTGCTGGCACTACAAATTGCACGTCATGCTTACACAAAAGCAGACAAAAGGCTTCGAAGTAAAACTCACTTCAAATGTTGTTCGTAAACGAAACTGAAATCATCATGTACATTAAAATCTATATACATAAAAATGAATGTATGTATGTTTGTCTACTACGCGCTCACAAACCACTCATCCAATTGCAATGAAATCATTGATCATTACTTCGATTTCTCCACTTCTTTTCCTAAGTTAAAAGAGAGAGAAAGATTTATAAGAAAATGCCTTCTGCACTGCATGTATTTTTTTAAATTTGGATATGTACTCTAATATGAATGTGTTTCGAAATAATACAGTAACCAGTGGTGTTTCCATATAAATCAATACGGTAGCAAGGAAAAATGAATTATAAAGTAATTCGAACGAAATAGGGGGCTCCTTCAAAGTGATCGCGAACAAAATATCTGAAATGGAAACTCACGTTTTCTTGCCAGGCGTTTGTGGTGATACGCCAGGATGATTCTTGGAAAACTGTTTAAATCTTCCAATGCTACGCATGCTTTGCCCTGTGTATGTAGCAGCTCTCACTGACGATTTGTAAATTGGGTGAAGCAATTTTTTCTGCTTCCTTTCCCTTTCGCAGCATTCAATCACGCGCCATATAATTTTGCGAGCATCGCTACGTATTACTGGTTCCCTTCTAACCGTAGACCTACCGGTAGGGGTTGTTGGCGACTCCCAAGATGGGCCAGCAACTGCCTCTACACTCATTTTGATAATGTTTAGCACAACTGCATAATAAAAATATTCAGAACAGTACAGCGCAAAACAATAATGAAGCGACGACAATGGCTACCTTGTACAACACAGTCAGCTACGTAATGTTAGCAGCAGTCGAAACTGCATGCCTACCGAAGCCTCCCGATGTTTACCAACTTCTACTGATTCAGGACTAGAGAGAGGTCTGCCATCTAAAAGCTTACACACTGTACCCTGACTGCCTCGTTCCTCAGATTTGATGCCTGTACACTATTTACTGCGGGAAAGCTGAAAGATGCTGTCTATAAGGACATACCAAGTACACCAGGTGATATATAATGATGTATTAGTGTAGCCTGTTCAGACATCTCCAATGAAATACTAGCATGTGTGCAGTATTCGTTCTATACCAAACTGGAAGCCTGTGCTGCTGCTACCGGTGATCATTTTCAATACTCTCATTACTGGTCAGAATAGACATAACTACTGTATGCACTTGTATTATTCTTTACTGTGTGTCACCACAGGCATCATACAAGAGTCAGTGTGAGAACTTTTCAAAATATAATCTCGTAACTCAATAGGCACTGTTCATTTAAAAAAATGTATGTGTTATAACTTCAAGTTGAACAAATATATTACAAGGAAGACGCAATACATGAAAGTCACAGATCAAGTGAACTGAGTAAGTCATGTGTACAAATGGTTCAAATGGCTCTGAGCACTATGGGACTTAACATCTGTGGTCAACAGTCCCCTAGAACTTAGAACTACTTAAACCTAACTAACCTAAGGACATCACAAACATCCATGCCCGAGGCAGGATTCGAACCTGCGACCGTAGCAGTCACGCGGTTCCGGACTGCGCGCCTAGAACCGCTAGACCACCGCGGCCGGCACATGTGTACACTTTAACAGTCAAATCATAATTGAGTCCAAGTCTAGCAGCCGCAGGCTGGATGGCCAGCTAGGTGGCGCTGCTGCTGCTGCATGGCTGGCAGACAGCACCGCATGTAGAGGACGCACGTAACTGCGCGGCGGCACTTTGAAACATCGGCGAATATTTTGCACAGGTCTTGATGTAGGTGGCCTGTAGGTTGCTAATGTCCATAGGTGTTGTTTGACTGCCCGTAAAGTCTTGAGGAGGAGGCTTCCCGTACAGACAGAAGTGTCCCCGATCATAATGGGTCGAGATGACAGGAGATGTGGGGGTCGAATCTGCTGGGGCCCCGTGCACCAATCTGCCCATTGCGGCAAGTCCGGTTTTTATAACGGGAGACATGGGTGATGTGTCCACGTCCGTAGGAGAAGGAGGCGAGTAGAGTTGCTCCGACAGATGATGGTCATCTGGTTCCTGCATGGACATGTCTCCTGGTGGCGTCAGTTCTTGTGCTGGCACCGATATGATGGTGAGAGGACTGTGTTGCGAGTAATGAGAGATTCCAGTATCCCGAGCATCAGATAGAGCTGGAGGTGGTGTAGCGGCATCCGGTGTTGCCGGCACACGAGGCCGAAGCTGGTCCGAATGACGCACTGCAACACCAGTGTCCGTCTGGATTTCTTACAGGCGCTGACCATGGTGTCAGAAGATGCAGTCAGGACTCCATTTTGGCTGCCTGCCATATCCCCATACCCATACAAGATCGTCGTCGGTGAACCGGCCAAGTGAAGGCACCCGCGGCCGTGAGTTGGAAGGCCGCAGAAGATGAAGTAGTGTGCGGGGCTGTCGGCCATGTAAGAGCTCAGCCAGGCTGTGGTTGCCCATAGGGATGAAACAGTAAGAAGCCAGAAATTGGAGAAGCGCATCATCAGCAGCAGAAGAAGTCACGAGTTTCCCCATCTGAGCCTTAAATGTGCAGACCAGTTGTTCAGCCTCACCGTTTGACTGTGGATGGAACGGAGGGCCACGACATGCATGACGCCGTGACGGGCACAAAAATCCGCAAAATCGGAAGAGGCAAATTGCGGACCATTATCAGTAACAAGAGTAGAGGGAAGGCCTTCCAAAGAGAAAATGCGAGCTAGAGCATTGGTGGTTGCCGCGGTGATAGGCGACATGCAATGGACAATGAAAGGAAAGTTAGAGTAGGCGTCAATAACGAGAAGCCAATAAGTACCTACAAAAGGTCCCGCGAAGTCAGCATGAATATGCTTCCAGAGCTTCTCAGGTGAAGGCCACGGTGACAAAGATGACTTCGGGGCGGTGTCCTGTGATGCAGAAGGGTTGCAGGCACTGACCATGTGTGCGATTTCTGAGTCGATGCCAGGCCAGTACACATGACGGTGCGCCAGAGATTTTGTGTGAGAGACACCCCAGAAGCAGTGAGATGATCCAGCTCCCGTTTGACCTGATCATGAGGGCCACAGGAATGGGCAGAGCCCGAAAAACTTAGGCCGAGCAGTGGGTTTGAGCGTGATATGAGCTTCAAAGTCGTTCGCACGGCCTAACCCAGGAGAAAAAAGGGACGAAAATTTCATCGACAAGGAATCCAATTGAGCATAAGGAATAGCATCAGAGACGATATTGACAGAGTCATCCATGGAGAACCTAAAAATGCGAAAGGCATCGCAACCAAAAAGATTCTCCGCGTTACTATGGTCGACCACAAATATGGGAACAGTGCAAATGACAGATTTGTAAGATACCTCAGCATCAAATTGTCCCAAGAGAGAAATCTTCTGTTTATTGTAAGTCCGTAATTGCCTAGTGACAGGTGACAGGATTGGAGAACCCAACTGAAGATACATCTGAGAATTGATGATAGTGGCAGCAGAACCAGTATCCACCTGCATGCGAACATCTCGACCAAGTATTTGGACAGTGAGGAATAACTTCCCTGAGAGCGAAGAAGTACAATTGACAGACAACACAGAATCATAATCAGCGTCATGTTCATGAACATCATGTATGCGGTCAGATTTGCAAACGGATGACACATGACCCTTTTTTTTGCATTTGTGACACACGGCCCAACGTTGTGGACAGTCTTCTCATGAACGTTTCGTAAAACACAGCAGACATGAAGGAAGTTGCCATGGGTTTTGCTGCAGTTTCTTAGAGTTTTTTTTACAGTTAGGCCAAAGCTGCGCTTCGGAGTGTACTGCAGCCACTTCGGCCGGTGGGGACACGCTGCACGCTTCATCAACATCGCACAGAGGTTGTATTTCCCCGACATTGCCCCATGCCTCTATTTGTGCTCCAGCGGCGCGAGAAATTTCAAAAGAATGAGCGATGGATTGGACTTCATCTGGAGTCGGATTTGCAAACTGAAGGGCACGTTGCCTAACTTCTTTGTCAAGTGCCGATCAGATAATATCATCCCGTACCATGGAATCGGTGTAGGATTCTTTGTGAACTTCAGTAACAAATTGAAACTTTCCACTGAGGCCGTGAAGTTCAGCAGCCCAAGCACGATGGGATTGATTCAGTTGTTTTTGACAATGATAAAAGGCAACACGAGAGGCTACCACATGCATTTGCTTTTGAAAATAGACGGACAGAAGTGAGCACATTTCAGCAAAGGACAAAGATGCAGGATCTCTCAAAGCAGCCAATTGTGACAACAACCGATACATTTGAGGTGAAATCCATGAAAGGAACAGAGACTTACATGTTTGTTCATCCATGACATGAAATGCCAAGAAGTGCTGTCGAAGACATTTTCGTAATCAGACCGCTGTCTCATTGTAAGGAGGAAAAGGAGGTAGAGACAATGACGAGAGATGCCCCGCATTTGATGCCGCAATGAAATCACGAATTGCATTTGTGAGAAGTGTTTGCTGTTCTATGAGACCTTGCAATAGTTGATCTAAAGTAGCCATGGAAACATGTGGGTCAACGATGGAAAAGAAAAATCACTACCTCATCGCCAGTTGTTATAACTTCAAGTTGAACAAATATGTTTGAAGGAAGACGCAATACATGAAAGTCACAGATCAAGTAAACAGAGTAAGACGTGTGTACACTTTAACAGTCAAATCATAACTGAGTCCGAGTCTAGTGGCCGCTGGCTGGCTGGCTGCTTAGGTGGTGCTGCTGCTGCATGGCTGGCAGACAGCACCGCATGTGGAGGACACGCGTAACTGTGCGGCGGCACTTTGAAAGATCGGCGAGCCACAGCAGTATGCTTGCACAAAAAATACACTTTCTAAGCATTATTACAATCTGTTTATTGGCTAACAATATGAGCCCCTGGCTACCAATCCATTCTGTCAGAACTGCACATCAACAGCAGTTTCCACTTCCGCAAAATTTGCGCCGCATATTTTAGCTGAGTCACATTGTTTACATTCACACACTGAGAAGTAAATATTTTTGTTACATCTGAACCTATAGGGAATATGCTTTCACATAAATAAATTACACTGCTCTGATTTAAGTTGAGTGACTACTTGTAGGTATATTAAGTCTATATTAATTCATTGTCGATAGGATCTCGGTAGGCATTTCCACGTGGCATCAGTCTCCATACTGATGGGCATGCTGCAGTTTTTTGGCTTACCACTGGCTGTTGGTACTCGCTTTGGCGGTACATATACTAAAATTGGAACGATACAGAGAAGATTAGCATGGCCCTGTGCAAGGATGACACACAAAATCGTGAAGCGTTCCATATTTTTTTATTTTCCCCCTCAGGAGACACCGCCTTAACGAAACACTGTCCTTGTGGGCGAGGGGGTTTGTGTGATCCAATGAAGTGGAGGGCTATGCCAGTGGTAGTGTAACTACCAGCAGGGCCTCCCAAGCCGGACAGGTCTCCATAGAGGATCCAGACAAAGTGTGTCTCACAACGTCCCGTCTAGTGTCTTGTCCTGTCCTGTCCTATCCTATTCTGTTCTGTCCCATCCTATACACTCCCTTCCTTTCCTTTTCCTCCTTGTAATTGTGTGGCAGCAGACACAGTCCACTAATGTGGACAGTGGAAGATCGTCATGAAGACAAGCTATCTAAGGGGTAAGGCCCTAAATTAAATCTTGGCAGGTGTCCCACTAAACCAGTGTCGGCAAACCATTGGAGTCAGGCAATAAATAATTCTGCCATTGTTAATAACAGTGTTTGCTATGAAGGTACTGAAGAGCAGTTCTCACTCATGTGTCTGGTGAGATGGAACTTCTAACAACCCTACCACAACAAAGGTCAGCATTTTTGGGCAACAACAGTCATATTATGTGACAGGTGTCATTAGAACACAGTTAATAAAGTCATTTCATGTAATAATCAAAAAACTAGGCACTCATCTTTTTGTGTTTCCCATGCTGGTCTCGTCATAAAATCATGGCTCAATCATTGAAAATCTAGGTGGTTATGATTCCAAGCTCGGATGCAAAGAGGCCTAGGTTTTATTCTGCTATATTCAAAAGTTTTGTAGATGCGCTTCACAAACCATTCTTGAAGATTACACTTTTACTGGACAATGGTGGTGTAAAAAAATAATCAGCATTCCGAATTTAAGTTACACTTCCTTTTAATTGCAATATCACGTGACACACAAACATCACTTCACAATACAAAACATACTTGAAAACATCTTCTTCACATTTTATAAGCCAACTACAAAATGCATCTTTCCAACATGACGTCCAAGACTTGACCTTTTCAAGGTCCGACTCTCTAACAACTCAACAACTATCTAACTATCGCTTACGCGCCCAAAAATCTGAGTTACACGTACATCAAAGATCATAGTGACAAAAGAAAGAATAGACATAAGAATAATACCATTGCAATATAAACATATCGATGTATCACAAATGAAATCAAATCTGAATGTTGTCTCAGAAATATGTTAAGTAGTTAACAGAAACACAGTAGAATATTACTGGTATCGAGAGGTTCAGGTGAGGTACCATAATGGTTACGTAATTCAAGTACCATTACAAACTGCAAAGAGATACCAGGTGAAATTGTAAATTTTATGAGGATTTAGTAACCTAGGGTTAAACCAGGATTTGTTGTGTTCAGGAAAATTTCACACCTCACAAGAGATTGCCATGACATATAAACTTTTTGTAATGTTAGAATGAAAATAAGTAGTCATGCTAGGAAGTGAAACCAAGGAGGAAAGTGCTAGTAATGGGGAAAAGTTTTAGTATGAGAGAAGAATGAGAATGCTTATACTGGAGTGGAATCCATTGATTCATTACCGTAGCACTTGTTGGCTGAAACATTTCATCTAAAATAAATGTCCTCTGGATTAGAAATTTAGGGAACCTAATAAGGAACCACTGAGAAATCTAGAGTACAGGCAGACATTTACGGGGTAGGGGGAACAGATGGTAGATTTTTATTTTACAACTCTGATTTTCAGGGGTGAGTGACTATGTATTAACTTAAGCATGGCATTATATTTCAGTGGCAACCATGTGTTAGGTTGTAGAGATAATAGTTAGTTCAAGAAGCTTGTGGTTTTAGCTAGGGCTAAATTCAGTGGCATAGTAGTTGTGACAGAATATTCTCATCCGGTTATATAAATTAAAGTATTTCTTGAACTGTAGATAAACAAGTAATTAAAAATTCCTTTAGCAAGTGTGGTCTAGTTAAAATTATTTTGCGTAGAAAAATAGTGTGTGACTCACATCACCTGGAGCACAGGGATGAGGGCAACAGACACACTCATGGACATCATGAAAACAGGAAAAGGAATGTCATGGCTTCACTACATCTTGGAATCATTCACCTCTGATATACCAGTTGTCTTGTCAAACAAAGGACAATGAAATCAAATAAAGTTGTACTACTGACATCAAAATTATGAACATTGTATGTGTAAGTACTTAATGCCATTGTTGTGTTATTTGTAACAGTCTCCTTCTTTATAGAAACAGTTTGTTGTAGCCAAACATACTCCAGCAATGCTTCCGGCAATTGGTTGCATTCCTTGACTCTATCACAAGCAAGCAATTACAATTTCAACCATTATTTCCAATGTCACTGTGTCTTTAAGTACTGCCATGGAAAATGAAATTCTGTTTTTAGAAGTAGTGGCATTGATCTTTGTGTGTTGACTAGTACTTGCAAAAAATAATAATAAATGGAATGAAATTTATTAAATTTATTTTTTAATCTTTTTACAGGGAACTGTAGGCTATCTTGCAAAATACATTACATTTTTCATTGACACCAAGTGTGTTGTGTATATTTTTCCAGTCTGTATTTTGCAAATGCATATTAAAATACGAAAACCTTCTGCTTTATTTTTGAACAAAACTGAGTTCAGAATTGATATGGCCTCTGACAAAATACCCTGAAAATATTTCAAGCTTGATCAAGGTTGCATTCCTCATCAATTCCCAGTATTGTTGCAGGTCTTATGGCATATTTTTTGCCCAATTCTGGAGCTGCTGGGATCTTTCTTGAATTTCAGCAGATAATGAAGAAAACATATTTCCTTTTAAATCATCTTCATGCAATAATCCAGCATCTCTAATTCCACTACCAGAAATGTCTCCTCCTAACTCGTCTTGGAGGTTCAATATAAGTGCCAAGCTTTTTACACAACTTTTTGGCATAACTTAAAGCCTCTTCTACGAATTCCAATCACTTCTCTTCCAACACCGTCTGTAAGACACTTATCTTCTGAGCACATTGCTCTATGTGAAGTCTCTCTGTTTGCAAATAATTTTGGGCATCATTCACTTCATAACGCACTGGTTGCCAGAGACTCAAGAAACATAGAAATTAAAATGATTGCATCCCAACTAACAAAGTTTCTGCATCCATTCATGTGTTCAAACTTCTGTCTATGTCTGTTAGCTTCTATGGCATTGTCAAAATTACCATGTAATCATTTTGTGATGTGTTTGCCCTCTAGTGTGTCTCCTGAATCCTTTTCAAACAATGGGGTAGAAGCCAGTAAATCTGTTACATAGCGCTTCTTGCTGAAACATTTAATCTCCGGACTCTAGAGCACAGGTAAACATTCTGCAGGGGATGGGGAACAGCTGGTAGATTCTTTTTTCTTTTTCTTTCCAATTCTGACTTTTGAAGCTGAGTGACTATGTATTAATATAATAGAGGGAAACATTCCACGTGGGAAAAATATGTCTAAAAAGAAAGATGATGAAACTTACCAAACAAAAGCGCTGGCAGGTCGATAGACACACAAACAAACACAAACATACACACAAAATTCTAGCTTTCGCAACCAATGGTTGCCTCGTCAGGAAAGAGGGAAAGAGAAGGAAAGACAAAAGGATATGGGTTTTAAGGGAGAGGGTAAGGAGTCATTCCAATCCCGGGAGCGGAAAGACTTACCTTAGGGGGAAAAAAGGACAGGTATACACTCGCACACACACACATATCCATCCACACATACACAGACACAAGCAGACATTTGCCTTTACAAATGTCTGCTTGTGTCTGTGTATGTGTGGATGGATATATGTGTGTGTGCGAGTGTATACCTGTCCTTTTTTCCCCCTAAGGTAAGTCTTTCCGCTCCCGGGATTGGAATGACTCCTTACCCTCTCCCTTAAAACCCATATCCTTTTGTCTTTCCTTCTCTTTCCCTCTTTCCTGACGAGGCAACCATTGGTTGCGAAAGCTAGAATTTTGTGTGTATGTTTGTGTTTGTTTGTGTGTCTATCGACCTGCCAGCGCTTTTGTTTGGTAAGTTTCATCATCTTTCTTTTTAGACATATGACTATGTATTAAGTTATATTTGAGGAAATTTGGCATAAAAATGATCAAGGTATTGCTGATCTTGACCAACTTAACTTTCTGGGTCAGCACAAAGCAATCAAGGGAGTAAAGAATTTTTCAAGAACTCATATTTTGAAGGTTTCAACCTGATGTTGCATCTTTCCAGAGTAGACTCAACAATCACTCTACAGAATTTTTTAAACCAGGGAAAATTTATTCTTGGACATGCTACATGTGTTGATAAAACTGTAAAATTTTACAAAAATGATTTAGATAGAGAAAGACTGGTAAGCAACAGACATTGTTTTACAACTTCTTAAGAGACAAAATGGGCAGGAAAAGAATCTGAGAGAAGTTGTGGAGTTCTTAAAAAAATGAATGGACAAGAGGACTAATTCAAAGTGTTTGTGCACTTTATTCACTTGCTTACTACAATTCCTTTGTCATCCTGGATGGACTTTTTCTTTTGTACATCCATACATGTCTTATTTAAGATCAAGAATGATGCATGATCAACTAAATCATATTGTTATTTTACATATTTACTGAGATATTACCAATAAACTAGATTTAGATGATTTGTTAACTACATTTATTTTGAGGTATGCAAAGTGCAGCACAGTTTTTATATTTTGCAGGTGATTTTTTAATAAAATAAATAATATTTTATGAATCCTTTTGTGTTATGTTTAGGATGGGAGACCCTTTTTTTGACAAGTACCCATTTACACAAAACATGAATTACCAGGCCTGATATGTTTTGGTTCAAAATGACTGTAAAAAGAACTTTCTTCATAAGTTTTGGAGATTTTATTTTTCAGTGACCTATTCCCAGTGTGTATCAAAATATCCTTTGATGTTGGCCATTTCCATGCCTTATTGATGGGCTTCATGCATTTGATTAGGGAACCATTCGTCTTCTGTTTGATAATTACTCAAAAACCCTAGTATAAACTACATCTTACAAGGAGCAGCCAAGTTTTGAAATGGAATATATTTTATGGGCAACTTGAGCCCACAGTAATGTTGCATTTGATGGTTAGAAATGTGATTCATGGTCACTTGAGCCAAAATCATATGACAAAAGAATGGGCTAAAGTAGCCCACTTTTGCACATTAGACTGACAAGTCTTTAAATTGATGTGTTTATATGATTTACTTTATAAAAATATTAAATGAGTATGGGTAAAAGAAATGATTTTTTTAAAATAAATCATTTATCAGCAATCCGTATCCTTTGATATTTGTGGAGATGAAAGTTGAGGAGTAAATGAAACAATAATTTTATAAATTTTCATTGTCACAAACAAGCCATACCACAGCCTCTGATGGCCAATATATGCACTAACAAACCTATTCATACTACAGACACTGCTTCCAACTGTCAGAAAATCGTAGTTCTAGCAATCTCATCAGTAACCATTGCATCTGACAATAGACTGGTACTTATTTTCCTTTTTGGGCTGAAGATAACACTTAGGGCTGTGTAAATATGTACCTATGTAGTCATGAATATAATAGAGGGAAACATTCCACATGGGAAAAATATATCCAAAACTAAAGATGATGTGACCCACCAAACAAAAGTGCTGGCAGGCTGATAGACACACAAACAAACACAAACACACACACAAAATTCAAGCCCTCGCAACCAACAGCCGTCCCGGCAGGAAAGAGGGAAGGAGAGGGAAAGACGAAAGGATGCGGGCCCCAAAGGAGAGGGCAAGGAGCCACCCCAATCCCGGGAGCAGAAAGACCCACCCTAGGGGGGAAAAAGGACAGGCACACATTCGCACACACACACACATATATCCATCCGCACATACACGGACACAAGCAGACACTTTCTTTGTGTTTTTTTTTTTTTTTAAGAAAAAAATTTTTTTTTAATTTATAAAATGCATTGCATTTTTTTTTTTTTAGAAAAAAAAATAATATATTTTTTTAAAAGCCAGAGATGGGAACTTTAAGTGTGAGGCCTTTGGGGGTAATGCCAAATGTCAGACAAGCCTGAGAAAATAAAATATGGGAGTGTAATCTGGCTAAGGCGAAGGCATGTTTGCGGAGGGAATGTAAATAAAACTTAATGGGGTCGTTGTGAGGGTGACATGGTATTAGAAGGTGGAAAGTGTAACATGAGGCTGAAATGAAAATGAAAATATAAATATATGGGGAGAGATAAAGGTGAACTAGAAAGCAACTGGAGATCTGGCGTGAAAAAAGGCGAGAAAGTGTTGGTTATAGCTGGGCTATGTTGATCCTGTGGTGAACTTGGGTTGGTAGACAACGATGTGCACAAAGGTTAGGTGGCTGTGATGCCGCCAAAACACGTTAAAGGGTGGAGCAATTCGGGAAAATTTTGAAAAAACTGTGTGTAAATGTATTAAAAGTAGTGGTTTTGTGGTGGCAGATTGTGAAAATGAGGCTAACAATTGCCTGACGAAGAAATAATGACGTTAAAACCTGTGGGAAGCGGCTAAAAAGATCAGTGATGTGGGAAAAACGGAAATGGAAAAAAAGCGAAAGTTATTAGAACTAGCCGAAATGGCTGTTTAATAGCTGAAAGGAACTGTTTGTCAACTCGAAACGGTGGATTTTATAGCAGCAGTAGTGTTGAAAGAGGAAAAAAATTTTTTGGTTATGGTTTGGAAGTGGGTTACGTATTATTGAGTATATATAGGTGGGATAAAATTGTATGGTAGATTCGGTAAAGAGGAGAAGGTGAATACAAAGTGAAACTACTTGCAAAAACAAAAAGAGAAAATAAGATGACAGGAAAGATTTCTAAATGCAACAGTGACAATAACAAATGTAATAGTTGGGTTCAAATTAATGATATGAATATAATAGAGGGAAACATTCCACATGGGGAAAAATATATCCAAAAACAAAGATGATGTGACCCACCAAACGAAAGTGCTGGCAGGCCGATAGACACACAAACAAACACAAACACACACACAAAATTCAAGCCCTCACAACCAACAGCCACCCAGCCAGCAAAGGGGGAAGGAGAGGGAAAGACGAAAGGATGCGGGCCCCAAGGGAGAGGGCAAGGAGCCACCCCAAATCACTGACACTCAGCAAGAAGACACAGTACCTATCCTACTGCACATCTTTGGGTGTGTTACCACAGACATCATCTACCCTGTTGGCAGAGAACATTTACTCGTACTGCTCCAAAAAACTTATCCAAGCATCAATCCAAATTACTCTTGTAATGACACCCCAATCCCGGGAGCGGAAAGACCCACCCTAGGGGGAAAAAAGGACAGGCACACACTTGCACACACACACACACACACACACACACATATATATCCATCCGCACATACACAGACGCAAGCAGAAGTGTCTGCTTGTGTCTGTGTATGTGCTGATGGATATATGTGTGCGTGTGTGTGTGCGAGTGTGTGCCTGTCCTTTTTTCCCCCCTAGGGTGGGTCTTTCCACTCCCGGGATTGGGGTGGCTCCTTACCCACTCCCTTGGGGCCCGCATCCTTTCGTTTTTCCCTCTCCTTCCCTCTTTCCTGGCGGGGCAGCTGTTGGTTGCGAGGGCTTGAATTTTGTGTGTGTGTTTGTGTTTGTTTGTGTGTCTATCGGCCTGCCAGTGCTTTTGTTTGGTGGGTCACATCATCTTTGTTTTTGGATATACCTATGTAGTCACAATGACAAAGCAATAATTGACGTAATGACCATGCAGACGGGATTATCCAACTTGGCCACTCCCTGTTGCCCCCCTACTTGTGCCACCTGAGGCCATGATCTCCCAGCATCCCCCATGCTACACTACTGCTTGCTACTCTTCATCTATGTGAGAACAGATAATGTATATCGCTTCCTGTGACCTGTTTAATCCAGGCAATCCTGTGTCTACTAATACTTCCACCAGCTTTGATCACAGCTTGCAAAACCTGTTTTAATATTTTTACTCGTCTATTATAATTCCAAAAAATTGGGCTGACACAAACAGGTACTTTGGTAGTGCTAATGGATGATGATAAATAATAGGGTCTCTTTCATCTTAATACGCTTTATAAAAAGAAACATTTGTCTTGGCTTTCATGATATCGTTGGCACTTAATTTAAAATCTTACAATGATACTTCTCATATTTTATGTTTTTGTTATCTTCGTATTTTAATTCCATTGTTTCCAATTAAATTCCTTGACAGCTTAGCATTCAGGCTGTCAACTTGTCAAACAAAGCTATGGGCTCTTAGTTCCTCATTACTTACATTCATTAGTAACTTATCTACTCAATTATGTTTCATACACTGGCTATATTTCACACAACATTTTTACCAGCCAACAAATCTTTTTAAAATGATTTATTGCCTGGCACAACTGGTCATCATTTTGAAGAGAAATTACCATTTCTGGTACTCACTGGTAATTTCCACTTCAACTTTTATCACACTGTGCTGGACAACAAATCATTTTAAAGAGATTTTTAACAAACACAAATGTCCCCATCAAAACTGGAATGTCATCCTTTTAAAAATAAATAAATAAATCCATAGCAATGTCTGTGCTCTCCCTAACAGTAAGTGCATACCTTCATCCTCAGCTAAACTTTTCCTTCAATCTTGTCGCACCATCCAAACATTTCCTAAATCCTACAATGTACTGATAATCCAATTCTCATAGCCACTCACTGACACTCAGCAAGAAGACACAGTACCTATCCTACTGCACATCTTTGGGTGTGTTACCACAGACGTCATCTACCCTGTTGGCAGAGAACATTTACTCGTACTGCTCCAAAAAACTTATCCAAGCATCAATCCAAATTACTCTTGTAATGACTAAGATCATTACTGGGAAGCCATATAAATCCAAATTAGAAGTCATCCACCTACATACTAATTGCTTGATGATATCCTTCATGTTGCTTCCTTCCAGCAAAAGACCTTGGGCAGATACCATAACCCTTCACATCCACGTAACCTTACTGCCTAACATTCCGTTCACAAGATCTAAAACTATTCTCTGCAGACTGATGACTACACATACTCGTAGACCACACCACCAAACACCCACACATTCAGAAATCTATGAAATGCAAAGATTGCCAAACACACACTACTGTCAACTTTAAAATTGTAAGCTCCCCTAAGTACTATAAAGCTTTCTATTTTCTCACTGGCCCCTTACTACTCAATCCTGGATAATAATCAACATTTTCATGAACAAAGTTTTGCATCCTACCTCTCCAACACTGTACTTCATCAATTCCTGACATCCAAACCCATTTTTATTAGTCATTTTCCCTACTTTCCATGAACATATTGGCATCTCAGTCCCATATGTTGCTCACAGCTCAATAATCACAGTACGAGACATCAAACAGGCATGTCTCAAAAAATGTAGTACCTAACTTGCCAAGCATGGGAATTTCACTCTTTCAGCATCCTCTCCTGTTCACAGTGCCATCTGCATTTCCAGTTTATAAAAATCCTGAAAGTACTGTCAGGCCCTTGGATACCATGTAATATGCCTAACTCACCCCCATCTCCTCTCATGTATATTATGCGTCAACTTACAAAATCCCCACTCTCCTCTACCACAGTGACTCTTTTAGGTTACAATTCCACCAAACATATAAACAACCACCCACTCATATTCATCCCTGATTTTCAATCTCTATAATTAGGTCACTTTTACCAGCTCATCCCTCAAACCTTGAACCAACACATTCTCCACATACTCCCCCAATGACACTTTAATCAACCTTCCCCTTCCTATGAAATGTACTTAGAGATCTGCCCATTCCTTCTACACTTCACATAACCCTCCTTTCTCTCCAATGAGAAGGCTGATTTTTTCTACACTCCACTCCTTCCCTTACCAACAGTCTGACGCAGGGTCCTCCACTGATCATTCTACCTCTTTCCTGTAAAACTTCAAGAAAATCTTACTTTTATCTCAAAAATTAATGAAAAGCTACTTTTTGAATTTGTTGGCTGATATTATATTAATCACTTTCTATCTTTCAGTTTTTTTGAAAGTTACTTGTGCCTCATTATTATTTTAAAGTCAATTTCTATTCACAGGTGCTTAGCTTCGGTTCTTCATTCACCTGCATGAAACTTTCATTAATACTATTATTTAGATGCTTCTTTATTTTGCTAATTATATTATTTAAATCTGAATTTACGTAATTCATTCTATTACTTAAATGTTGATTTATTTTGTCCATTCTAATATGTAAACCGTAATTCGTATATTGTTTATTCTATTACTTTGTCTCGTGATGATGTAGCTAAAGGCTTTTGACAATGGTCAGACTGGGTCACGTTTGTGGTCCTCTAGCAGCAGGTGTTCTTGGCACTTCTGATGGAATGAGAAGGTGAGACTATAGACACCTAGACAGCTTGACTGTTTGTGTGCCCCCATGGAGTGTCAATATATGGCCATCACAACAATCCTAAGAGGTGCAGTTCTCCCTTCACACGAAGATGTCAACATCATTGTTCTGCACTGCTGTTGCATCCAGAATGAGTCACAATTTACAGTACCTGTAATATTTCCAGAGCAAAATGGTAGAGTTGAAAATGAGCTTTGAGTATCAATACTACACATATCTTGTGTCTATCTATCCAAAAAGTTTCACTGTCAATACTAAAAAACCTTATATCACTGCCACCAAATGTTTAAAATTACATTTAAAAAAGTAGAAATCTTAAAAAAAGTGAATATTCTTATAAAATTGACATGGAATTATATGACAAATTAGTTCCTGAGAGTATGACTGTAGTATAAGATAAGGAAGAAACAAGTACCATATCACTAAGAAAATAGGAACAGAACAAACTAGAGGGAAAATACTGAGAAGTATTTTCTATCACACTAATAGCCTAAAATACAAAGAATAGATGGTTTCAGCAACACATTTTTTCTACACATCATTTGTAAATAAAGTGCTCATAATGACAATAGTGTGATTTCACAATTATTATGACCAAAAATGGTAAGGTGTTAATTGTAGATCTAATACATTGCACTATTAAATTCAACAAAACAAGATTATTTAACTGACTACTTTCTTCCAAATCTATTGGAAGCTGGACATTTATTGAAAAATTAACTCCAGAAATGGATGTGGTTTAGTCGCAGATAAGTGCAAACATGGGATATTGAACGTATACAAAGAAAGGGCAATATGAATGGTCACAGGTTTGTTTAATCCATGGGAGAGCATCACAGAGATACTAAAGGAGTTGAACTGGAAGACTCTTGAAGATAGGCGTAAACTATCCTGAGAAAGTCTATTAACAAAATTTCAAGAACCAGCTTTAAGTAACTACTCTAAAAATATACTACAAACCCCTACATATGCTCTCATAGGGATCATGAGGATAACATGAGAATAATTACTGTGCACACAGAGGCATTCAAACAATCATGCACTCCATACATGAATGGAATAGGAAGAAGCCCTAATATCTCACACAATCTTAAGTACCCTCTGCCATGCACCTAATGGTGGTTTCCAGAGTATAGATGTACATGTAGATGTCTTTACATGCTGTATCGCAGAGGTGGCTTTTCCACTGCCTATCAACTGTGGTGCGGTGTGGCAGATGGTGTGAAAGCATAACTAATATAACAAATTGATTTGCTAAAGGTGCATAATTTGTATTTTATTTGTCTCAAAACATATATTTTCCAGATCATCTGATAGTACTGTGCAGGAGACATGTCAAGTTTTGTCTTATGATGTACATAGTAACATAATTCTCTCACACTATTTTTATCAGCAAAGGTTTAAGTTGAACACAATATTATTATTAAACTGTTTTTCTTATCATGTACCAGGTCTAGTGTCTAAATTTTCCAGACAAGATTTTATACGTACAGTATTGTACATAACATTATCATATTAAATGGCCACACTGTTCAAATGATAATCACATCATCCTAAATTCTTCAAACGAACAGTAAATCCAGGATGGAATCATGACAATATTATGAAAAGGATAGATTGCTACTCACCACATACTGCAGACAGGCACAACAAAAAGACTGCTAAACAAGTAAGCTTTCGGCCAAAAGACCTTCTTCTGGATTAGATGAAGGGGTTATTTCAATAGTGGTACAAGTCCATTTTTGTTCATTGTGAGATACAGAGTACTAAAGTTAAATGAGTGCTGAAAAATCTGCAGTTGAGATACCAGAAATATCCAAGCATATGGCTTTCTGTTTGTTTGGATCATTAATTACAGAAGCATTATAGGGAGAAAAGTTGAGGTAATGGACTTGTACCACTATTTAAATAAGCCCTTCATATACACACACACACATTTGCGAAAACACATTTCATACACATATGTCAAGACCACACTGCAAGCAACAATGCATGATGGGAGAAGCGATTTGGGTGGCCAGGTTAGGAGGAGGCTGCGGCAAAGAGGGTCGGGAATGGTAAATCGTTGCTCGTGGGAACATACAGGGATGAGGTGGGGAGAGGGTAGGGCAGCTAGGTGCAGACAGGAGGTTGGACAGAGGATGGAGGGAAGATGGAGTGGAAAAGGAGAGAAATTAAAAAAGCTGTGGGTGTAATGGTGGAATGGAAGGTTATGTAATGCAGGAGTGGGAACAGCGAGGGTGAAAGTGGGTGAAGGACAGTGACTAAAGAAGGTTGAGGCCAGGGAGATAATGGGGAATATAGGATATACTGCAGGGAGAATTCCCACCTGTGGAATTCAGAAAAGCAGGTGTTGATAGGAAGGGCTCCAGATGGCGCAAGCTGTGAAGCAGTCACTGAGGTGAAGAATGTTGTGTTGGGCAGTCTGCTCAGCAACTGGGTGGTTCAGTTGTTTCTTGGTCACAGGTTGTCAGTGGTCATTCATGTAGTCAGATAGCTTGTTGGTTGTCTGCCCATGTAGAACAAAGCACAATGGTTGCAGCTTAGCGTGTAGATCACATGACCCCTTTCACAGGTAACTCTCCCTTTGACGAGATAGATGATGCATGCGACTAGACTGGAGTAGGCAGTGGTGGGAGGATGTATGGGACAGGTTTTGCATCTAGGTCTATTATAGAGGTATGAGCCATGAGACAAGGGGTTGGGAGGAGGGGTGGAGTAGGGATGGACGAGGATATTGTGTAGGTTGGGTGCATGCCAGAATACCACTGTGTGAGGAATGGGTAGGACATTTATCATTTTAGGGCATGATGAGAGGTAATTGAAACCCTGGTGAAGAATGTGATTCAGTTGCTCCAGAGAAATGTTCCTTTGTGGCTGAACAGTGGGAGGTGGCGGGTGACTGGAGAGATAAGGTGTGGGATATTTGTTTCTGCACAAGGTCGGGAGGGTAATTTCAGTGTGTGAATGCCTCAATGGGACCCTTTGTATATTTCAAAAGTGGCTGTTCATCACTACAGATAAGAGGACCTTGGTTGACTAGGCTGTATGGACAGGGCTTCTTGATACATAACGGGTAGCATCTGTCAAAGTCAAGGTATTGCTGGTGGTGGGTAGGTTTCATATCAATGGAGGTACTGATGAAGCCATCTTTGAAGTGAAGGTCAACAGCAATAAGGTGGCTTGATAGGTCAAGGAGGGCCATGTGAAGCAAATGGGGGAGAAGGTGTTGAGGCTCTGAAGGAATGTGGATAGGGTGTTCTCACTCACTCTCAATCCAGGTCACTAAGATGTAATCAATGAATCTGAACCAGGTGAGAGGTTTAGGACTCTGAGTGGTTAAGAAGGAATCCTCTAGATGGCCCATGAATAGGTTGGTATAGGATGGTGCAATGTGGGTGCCCATTGCCATACCACAGATTTGTTTGTAGATGGTGTCTTCAAAAGGTGAAGTAATTGTGGGTGAGGATACCACGAAGTCCCTTCCATACAGCCTAGCACACTGTGGCCATTGTGTCTGTAGTGATGAGCAGCCCATTTCAAAATATACCAGGGGTCCCACTCAGGCTTTCACAGACCAAAATTACCCTCCCAACCTCAAACAGAAACAGATCTCCCATGTCTTATCTCTCCAGTCACCCATCATGTCCCAAACTCCCACTGTCCAGCCACAAAGGAGCATTTCCCTCATGACTCAGCATCACCCAGGACAAGAACAGCTGAATCACGTTCTTCACCAGAGTTTCGACTACCTCTTATCATGCCCAGAAATGAGAAACGTCCTATGCACTATCCTTCTCACCCCTCCCACAGTGGTATTATGCCATCTACTGAATGTACACAATATCCTCATCCATCCCTATTCCACTCCTGCTCCCAATCCCCTGCCTCATGGCCCATATCCCTGAAATAGACTTAGATGTAAGACTTGTCCCATACATCCTTCCACCACATCCTACTCCAGTCTAGTCGCATGCATCATCTATCCCTTCAAAGACAGGGTTACCTGTGAAAGGAGTCATGTGATCTGCAAGCTGAGCTGCAACCATTGTGCTTTGTTCTACATGGGCACGACAACCAACAAGCTATCTGTCTGCATGAATGGCCACCGACAACCCGTGACCAAGAAACAACTGAACCACTCAGTTGCTGAGCAGACTGCCCAACACAACATTCTTCACTTCAGTGACTGCTTCACAGCCTGCATCATCTGGAGCCCTTCCTGTCAACACCTGCTAGTTAGTTAGTTGCATGTTCCATTGATCAATAGCACAGAAAAACCATTATGATGTGGAACGTGTCGAATGCACAAGAAATGCGCACAGGTAACAATGTTTTTTTTTTATTTTTTTTACATTATAGTGTTATACCTAAATATTTCTATTATATATCCCATTCCCTTAAATGGCACAAAATGCATATATTATATCTCCAGATTTATTTACTCATATTCAAGAATTCATCTATGGTATAGAAGGAGTTGTCAAGGAGGCATGATTTCAATTTGTTTTTGAAACTATTACTGCTGTCTGTCAGACATTTTATTTCATCTGGTAATTTATCAAAATGTTTTATAGCAGCATATTTTATCCCTTTCTGTGCCAAAGATAGGTTAAGTAAAGGATAGTGTAGGTCTTTCTTTTTTCTGGTATTGTAATCATGAATGTCGCTGCTGATTTTAAACTGGTCCATGTTGTTGAGAAAAAATTTCATTACTGAGTAAATGTACTGTGAAGCAGTTGTAAGAATTCTTAACCTTTTAAACAGATGCCTACAAGATGTGCGACTATGAACCCCACATATTACTTTAACTACTTTCTTTTGGGCAGAGAATACCTTTTGCCTAAGTGTTGAGTTGCCCCAGAATATTATTCCGTATGACATCAGAGAGTGGAAGTATGCAAAGTATGTTAGCTTACTAATTTCTACATACTCAAAATTGGCAATTATTCTGATTGCAGAAGTTGCTGAACCTAGTCGCTTTAGGAGATCCAAAATATGAATTTTCCAATTAAGATTCTCATCTACTTGTACACCCAAAAACTTAGTATGCTCTACCCTGGTTACTGACTTCTTTTGATGTGTTATGTTTATTGAAGGAATTATATTTTTTGCAGAAGAAAATTGGATGTACTGTGTTTTTTGAAAGTTCAGAGCAAGCCCATTCGCAGAAAACCAATTAATAACTTTTCCAAAGACCTTATTTGTATCATTTTCTATTGGACTTCCTTTACTGGATTAATAATTATGCTTGTATCATCAGCAAACAGTGTCAGTGTGGTGGAATGATTTCATCGGAATGGAGAGACATAAATTGTGGAGTTCCACAGGGCTCTATTCTTGGTCCTTTACTGTTCCTGTTATTTATAAATGATTTACCTTATTCTTCAATGATTCAGTGCAATTTTACCATCTTTGCAGATGATACTAACATAATGGTTAATGGTCTTAAATGTGAAAATGTTCAAGAGTCTGTTAATACTATTCTTATAGATTTAATGAAATGGTTTACTGCAAATGGTCTTTCACTTAACCTGAGTAAGACTAATTATATTCAGTTCACCCCAACTGCCAAAACTGAGGAAGAAATGACTGTTAAATATGCCACACAGGTCATAGAAAGAGTGGAAGTAACAAAGTTTCTAGGCGTGAAGATTGACTGTAGAGTAAACTGGTCCCATCACATTTTAGATCTTTACAAGAGACTCAGCTCTTCAGTTTTTGCAATGCGAATCATCTCTGTCAGTGCAAACTTAAGCATTAAAAAAGCTGCATACTATGGTTACTTCCATTCTTTGATGGCATATGGAATTATTTTCGGGGGAAATCAACCTCTTGCAAAGAAAATATTCATTGCTCAGAAGCGTGTTGTAAGAGTGATGTCTGGTGTAGATCCTAGATGCAGCTGCAGAAGCCTATTCCGGAATCTGGGAATTCTTACAACTACTTCTCAATATATATACTCACTTATGTGTTTCATAAGTAAAAACACTGATTTATACAAATGTAACAGTGAATACCATCAGTATAACACAAGGAGGAAACATGATTTCCACACTGAAGGTAAAAATTTGAAGATTGTGCAGAAGGGTGTACAGTCCTCTGGTATAAAGATATTTAATGCTCTTCCTCCAGAAATCAAATGTGAAATTGCCAACAAATCTACATTTAAAGAGCTTCTGAGGCAATTTCTTTTAGCCATGTCATTTTACAGTTTGGAAGAGTTTATGAAACACAGTGAGAAACGGCCTTAAAATAAGATGTATTATCATATAAATTGAACATTAAGCTGAACATTCTTGTCACATATGTAACTCTTTTAGTGTTAACTGCTTATATTTAACAGTCTGGGTTATATGACCTTTCAGGTTTAATTTACTTTGTTTTATACCTGTAATCTGTAGGTCTAAGGATTCTCATTCCATTATATTGTGTTATGGATAATTGTAGTGGTTAAGTAACTTTATATTCTTTACCTGTAAACATAGTGTACTAGTACTTGTCATTGACAATGTAAAAATTGACACACACTACATCCATGTGAAATTGTCACAGTTGGATCCATGGTGTAAGAAATAAATAAATAAATAAACATCTTGTTTCACATAAGATATCAAGAACAGGAGGGGACCCATGATCGAACCTTGTGGAACACATAATGTAATTTCACCCCAGTTATATGAAGTGGCAAACTTCTTTGAATCACTTGGAGCATATAAAGGGACTTTTTGCTTCCTGTTCTGTAGATATGACTTAAACCACTCATATGCTGTTCCATTTATACGATAGAATTGTAATTTCTCTAACACAGTGTCATGGTTCACACAATCAAATGCTTTGGATAAGTCACAGAATATTCCTACTGGTTACATTTTGCTATTTAAAGACTCTATTACGTGGACAGTAAAATTGTATATTGCTGTCTCAGTGGAACAGCATTTCCGAAATCCAAACTGTGATTTACTAAGTATCCCATTACTGTTGAGATGACTAACCACTCTTGAGTACATTACTTTCTCAAAGATTTTTGAAAATGTTGTAAGCAAGTATACTGGCTGGTAATTATTGACATCTGTGGTTTCCCCCTTTTTGTAGAGAGGTGTGACAATGGCATATTTTAACCTGTCTGGAAAAATACCCTGAGTCAGTGATGAATCACATATGTGACTCAAAACATCAGCTGTAATTGCTCCACATTGTTTTAATAACTTGTTAGAGATGTCATCTACTCCAACAGAACATTTATTTTTCCAAGATTTAATTATTTTCCTTATTTCACAGGAGGTTGTTAGATGAAACTTAATGTGACTAAAATTTTTCAAAACTGGCTCTTCCATGTACTGCCAGGCTTTTTCTTTTGAACTATTCTCACCAATTTTTTCTCCTACACTTAAGAAGTGATTGTTAAATACATTCGCTACCTGTGTACTGTTGGTTAAGATTGTCTCATTCTCTTTAACAGTAATACTACCGACCCCAGTGGTTACTTTTCCTGTCTCCCTTCTAACAACATTTCATATTGATTTGATTTTATTGCTGGAGTTGTTAATTTCTTCTCTAACATACATATTTCTTGATTTCCTTACACCTTTTCTCAGTATGTTAAAATAATTTTTATAGTGTAAACCTACTTCTGGATCTTTACTAGTTCTTGCTGTCTCATATAGTTTTCTTTTTCTTTCTGAAATCACTTTAATATCTGTAGTAATCCAAGGTTTCTTTGAAAAGTTTGTGGTGTTACATTTAGTAATTTTCTTTGGAAAACAATGTTCAAAAAGGGATATAAATTTATCAAGAAGTATGCTGCATTTATCATTAGCATTTGGCTCATTATACACATCTTCCCAGGTTACATTTCCTAAACTTTCTCTGAAGTTATCTATAGATACCGTGTTGAACACCCTCACATTTTTAGTTAATGGTTTCTGAAGTGTACACCCTGTTAGGTTTTGTAAGGTAATCAGTTGTGCACCATGGTCAGGTAATCCATTTACCACAGGGAAATCATGTGTTTGTTCTACATCCTCTTGGTGTACAAATACATTATCTATTAGAGTACTACTGTCCTGAGCTATATGTGTGGGGAAATTGATCACTCATTCTAAGTTATATGTTGTTAACAACACTTCTAGTTCACTTTTCCTATCAGAATTGCTTAGAAAGTTAACACTGAAATCACCACAGATTAATAACTTCTTCTTTTTGTCTGACAGACAGCATAATAGGGAGTCAAACTTTTTTATGAATAGCTCCCAATCTCTTAGTGGAGACCTGTACACTGATGCTAATATCAACACAACATTATCTAGCTGAAGTTCACATGCACAAACCTCAAAGTGCTGATCAACACAAAATTTACTTACTTCAACAGTTCTGTATTTATACCCTTTTCTGAATTGCAAAGGTGGGAACTCTCCCTGCAATATATCCTATGTTCCCATTATCCCCCTTCTTTAGTCACTGTTCTTCACCCACCTGACCCTTATATGCTCTCACTCCAGCACTACACAGCCCTCTGTTCCATCAATGCAGTCACAGCTGTTTTACTTCTCTCCTTTTCTTCTTCCTCCCTCCTTCCCCCATCCTCCATCTGCACTTAGCTGCCATACCCTCCCCCACTGCATTCAAGTATGTCCCCACAAGCATAACTTCACTGCCCCCCACCCCTAAGATTCTATCCCTTCACCTTCCTGCCCCTGCCTCCTCCTTAGCCCCAACACCCAGATTGCTTTTCCTATCATGCACTGCTTCCCACAGTCTGGCGTGGGAGGACAGAGGCAGTGTGCGTGTTTGTTGAGTAATTCAGAAGAAATCCTTTTGGCTGGAAGCTTATTTGTTTAGCAGTCTTTTTGTTGTGTGTGTCTGCTAAACATGTAGACTCTACGGTGAGTAGCAAGCTGTCCATATCATAATATTGTCAATTCAACAGTAGCATTTTTCCACCAGACCATGTGGTTTTCTCTTCAGCGAACCTATCTCCATACTCAGTACCCTTGAGTTCATTGTAGACTTTCATGCACATGTACTGGTATGTCTGTTGGTAGTGTTTTAAGTGATGTTTAGAAAGCATGAAATTTTCTTTGTGTGTACATATTGCACCCTAGCAAGAACAGTGACACAACTAAAAAATTCTATACTTGAGAAAATTCAGGATGGATTAATTGCAATATTATGAAAAGGATAGTTACTAATCACCATGTAGCCTGCCTGGTTAGCCATGCGGTCTGACGCACTGCTTTCCGAGTGGGAAGGTGTGCTGGTCCCCACCACGAATCCGGCCGGTGGATTAATGTTCAGGTTTGGTGTGCTGGCCAGTCTGTGGATGGTTTTTAAGGCAGTTTCCCATCTCCCTCAGCAAATGTGGGCTGGTTCAGGTTCTGTGTGGGGCGGCGGTGCGTGTGTGTGTGTGTGTGTGTGTGTGTGTGTGGATGTTATCTAATTCTGATGAAGGCCTATTTGGCCCAAAGCTTTGTTTGACAGTCCTTTTGTTGTGCTTATCTGCGACTCAGTATCTCCACTATATTATGAGTAACAACTACCCTTTTCATAATACTGTCACTATACATGAGAAAAGGAATTCTATAAAACTTACCTTAAAATAGTATAAGCTTTCTTTAAATTTCACCTAAGTATGTTTGCTAGTAAATTCAACCTGTAGTTATGTTCTCATCAAATGTGAGTTGTTATCATGTAATTACTAATTAGTTTTTTGAATTGTGACACTTTTCTTTCTTTTCTAAACACGTTTTTTTTATTTTATTTATTTATTTATTTATTTATTTTTTTTTTTTTTTATGACTGCTCAACATAATACTTTTGCCGTTTTCCCACCCCTTTAATATAATATTACATTCAAATCTCCATCAGCCAAAATTAGTCTCCATCAGCCAAAATTAGTGCTAAAGATAAAATTAAAAATGAAAAACATGTTGGAATTGTCTTATTAGAAGAACACGAACTGGAAAATTATGATTTATAAAAAGTAATAGAACATAAAGGACATTGACACAATTTATGAAAACACAGAATCATAAATGGGCCTCTGTTGTTGTTGTGGTCTTCAGTCCTGACACTGGTTTGATGCAGCTCTCCATGCTACTCTATCCTGTACAAGCCTCTTCATCTCCCAGTACCTACCACAACCTACATCCTTCTGAATCTGCTTAGTGTATTCATCTCTTGGTCTCCCTCTACGATTTTTACCCTCCAAGTTACCCTCCAATACTAAATTGGTGATCCCTTGATGCCTCAGAACATGTCCTACCAACCGATCCCTTCTTCTAGTCAAGTTGTGCCACAAACTTCTCTTCTCCCCAATCCTATTCAATACTTCCTCATTACTTATGTGATCTACCCATTTAATCTTCAGCATTCTTCAGTAGCACCACATTTCAAAAGCTTCTATTCTCTTCTTGTACAAACAATTTATCGTCCATGTTTCACTTCCACTCATGGCTACGCTCCATACAAATACTTTCAGAAATGACTTCCTGACACTTAAATCTATACTCGATGTTAACAAATTTCTCTTCTTCAGAAACGCTTTCCTTGCCATTGGCAGTCTACATTTTATATCCTCTCTACTTTGACCATCATCAGTTATTTTGCTCCCCAAATAGCAAACTCCTTTACTACTTTAAGTGTCTCATTTCCTAATCTAATTCCCTCAGCATCACCCGACTTAATTCGACTACATTCCATTATCCTTGTTTTGCTTTTGTTGATGTTCATCTTATATCCTCCTTTCAAGACATTATCCATTCTGTTCAACTGCTCTTCCAAGCCCTTTGCTGTCTCTGACAGAATTACAATGTCATCGGCGAACCTCAAAGTTTTTATTTCTTCTCCATGGATTTTAATACATACTCCGAATTTTTCTTTTGTTTCCTTCACTGCTTGCTCAATATACAGATTGAATAACATCGGGGATAGGCTACAACCCTGTCTCACTCCCTTCCCAACCACTGCTTCCCTTTCATGCCCCTCAACTCTTATAACTGCCATCTGGTTTCTGTACAAATTGTAAATAGCCTTTCGCTCCCTGTATTTTACCCCCTGCCACCTTCAGAATTTGAAAGAGAGTATGCCAGTCAACATTGTCAAAAGCTTTCTGTAAGTCTACAAGTGCTAGAAATGTCGGTTTGCCCTTTCTTAATCTAGCTTCTAAGATGAGTCGTATTGTCAGTATTGCCCCACGTGTTCCAACATTTCTACGGAATCCAAACTGATCTTCCCCGAGGTCGGCTTCTACTAGTTTTTCCATTCTTCTGTAAAGAATTTGGGTTAGTATTTTGCAGCTGTGACTTATTAAACTGATAGTTCGGTAATTTTCACATCTGTCAACATCTGCTTTCTTTGGAATTGGAATTATTATATTCTTCTTGAAGTCTGAGGGTATTTCGCCTGTTTCATACATCTTGCTCACCAGATGGTAGAGTTTTGTCAGGACTGGCTCTCCCAAGGCCGTCAGTAGTTCCAATGGAATGTTGTCTACTCCGGGGGCCTTGTTTCGACTCAGGTCTTTCAGTGCTCTGTCAAACTCTTCACGCAGTATCGTATCTCCCACTTCATCTTCATCTACATCCTCTTCCATTTCCATAAAATTGTCCTCAAGTACATTGCCCTTGTATAGACCTTCTATATACTCCTTCCACCTTTCTGCTTTCCCTTCTTTGCTTAGAACTGGGTTTCCATCTGAGCTCTTGATGTTCGTGCAAGTGGTTCTCTTATCTTCAAAGGTCTCTAATTTTCCTGTAGGCAGTATCTATCTTACCCCTAGTGAGATAAGCCTCTACATCCTTACATTTGTCCTCTAGCCATCCTTACTTTGCCATTGTGCACTTCCTGTTGATCTCATTTTTGAGACGTTTGTATTCCTTTTTGCCTGCTTCATTGACTGCATTTTTATATTTTCTCCTTTCATCAATTAAATGCAATATTTCTTCTGTTACCCAAGGATTTCTACTAGCCCTCATCTTTTTACCTACATGATCCTCTGCTGCCTTCACTACTTCATCCCTCAAAGCTACCCATTCTACTTCTACTGTATTTCTTTCCCCCATTCCTGTCAATTGTTCCCTTATGCTCTCCCTGAAACTCTCTACAACCTCTGGTTCTTTCAGTTTATCCAGGTCCCCTCTCCTTAAATTCCCACCTTTTTGCAGTTTCTTCAGTTTAATTTACAGTTCATAACCAATAGATTGTGGTCAAAGTCCACATCTGCCCCTGGAAATGTCTTACAATTTAAAGCCTGGTTCCTAAATCTCTGTCTTACCATTATATAATCTATCTGATACCTTTTAGTATCTCCAGGGTTCTTCCATGTATACAACCTTCTTTCATGATTCTTAAACCAAGTGTTAGCTATGATTAATTTATGCTCTGTGCAAAATTCTACCAGGCGGCTTCCTCTTTCATTCCTTAGCCCCAATCCATATTAACCTACTATGTTTCCTTCTCTCCCTTTTCCTACTACCGAACTCCAGTCACCCATGACTATTAAATTTTCATCACCCTTCACTATCTGAATAATTTCTTTTATTTCATCATACATTTCTTCAATTTCTTCGTCATCTGCAGAGCTAGTTGGCATGTAAACTTGTACTACTGTAGTAGGTGTGGGCTTCGTACCTATCTTGGTCACAATAATGCGTTCACTATGCTGTTTGTAGTAGCTTACTCGCATTCCTATTTTCCTATTCATTATTAAACCTACTCCTGCATTACCCCTATTTGATTTTGTATTTATAACCCTGTATTCACCTGACCAAAAGTCTTGTTCCTGCTGCCACTGAACTTCACTAATTCCCACTATATCTAACTTCAACCTATCCATTTCCCTTTTTAAATTTTCTAACCTACCTGCCCAATTAAGGGATCTGACATTCCACCCTCCGATCCATAGAACGCCAGTTTTCTTTCTCCTGATAACAACATCCTCTTGAGTAGTCCCCGCCCGGAGATCCGAACGGGGGACTATTTTACCTCCAGAATATTTTACCCAAGGGGATGCCATCATCATTTAATCACACAGTAAAGCTGCAAGCCCTTGGGAAAAATTACAGCCGTAGTTTCCCCTTGCTTTCAGCCGTTCGCAGTACCAGCACAGCAAGGCCGTTTTGGTTAGTTTTACAAGGCGAGATCAGTCAATCAACCAGACTGCTGCCCTTGCAACTACTGAAAAGGCTGCTGCCCCTCTTCAGGAACCACTCGTTTGTCTGGCCTCTCAACAGATACCCCTCCGTTGTGGTTGCACCTACGGTACGGCTATCTGTATCGCTGAGGCATGCAAGCCTCCCCACCAACGGCAAGGTCCATGGTTCGGGGGGGGGGGGGGGGGGGGGGCTATATAATGTATGAATATCTTTCACCATGAAACAAATTCAATATGAGCTTTCTTTATAGCAGAAATTTCTAATTTTTTTCTGGTTACTTTAATACATGAATTTTCACATATTTATAATAGCTGTAATCCTCAAAACAGTCTCGTTTCTTTAGAGATGCATGCATATCAGAAAGACATTTTAATGTAAGATACAGACACTTCATAAAAACAAATACTGTATCAATCACTGATTGGAAAGTACATTCAGCTTACCAGGCACATGAAAAGTGTCACAGCTCAGAATGTACTGCTTTTCTTGAAAGACCCATGCGTACCTTGCCAGTAGCAATGCTTTGTGAAGTAGCCTACAAAAAAACTGACACAACTGCCCTGAACTGGACTAATTGCAAGATAAGGACGGTCATTTTTAATGCATATTGGCACACTTCGCATGTATTTTTCAGTGACATAAACTAAAAATTGCCTTCTTTAAAATTGTGTCACTTTTTTTGCCAGGATGCGATATGTATGAAATGGGTTTCTTCACATAGCTCAAGATTACTTGAAAAAGATGATAATCTCAAATATGTACAATACAGGGATAAGTAATATTTTATTTGTTTGAATAATATGTACAGGATGTTCGTGGAGGGGCAGTACACATGTTTCTAACAATTATTTTTTGAGGTAACAGGATGACGTGGTGTGAATTCTCCCAAAAAATTAAACACTGTCTAATTGTGGATTGAAAGTAACTGTGATACATCACTTTTCTGCTGCCTATGTCTGTTACACTTGACATTATGTCCAATGAAAAAGCAAGGCTGTTCAGCTCAGCAACTAAATAATCTGTGTGTGCTTGTCAGCTTAGATTTTCATCCAATTATAGTCCCAAGAATTTGATGAACTGAGTTTCTTCCATACTTGATTTTTATGTGTGATAGTATAGTCCCTGAGTTCTGATTGTCTGGTTTCAAATTGTGTAAAAAGAGTCTTTGAAATGTTAAGTTTAAGAGCATCTTGTTAAACTATGCAACTAGGTTGTTCAGGGAGCTTATTACACCATTTGGAATTTTCCTCACATTTTCTTTTCAATAAGTACTGAAGCATAATCATCAAATGTGACTGATTGGGTACTGATACTGAGAGGTAAATCATTTATGTGAAAGAGAAATGAGACTGGCCCTAAGAGTGAGTCTCGAGAGACTCCTTGCGAAGTTGTATCCCACTGAGATGCATAATTATGGTATTAGATTTAATGAGTATTCTTTGCTTCGTGTTTGTGATCAAGAGATGAGCCACTGTAAAGCAATTTGTCTGATGCTGTATCTGTCTACAGCCCTGGTCAGGCACACCTGTGAGTGGCTGCTAGTGTGCTGTTGCTGTACCGCGAGTCACACACACTTGATAGTGACATGCACATTTATTACTTGTTATAATAGGTTCTGCATTGGTAAGAATTAATATAATTACATTTTCCAAGTGATTTGGGGTATGTTAGTTGGATGGCACTTGACAAATTAGGGATAGGGTACCAGGTCACAAGTATTGGGAAGCTAAGTGCTATCCTTAGCAAGATGACAGAGGACAAAGGGAATTTGTGCAAAGGTTTTGGCAAAGTGGATCAGGTTGTTATAGCTGGCGGAGCAGGGAACAGTTTGGCTAAGAACAGTAACTACAGAATTAGGGCTGAAGTGGATGAAATAGGAGTAGCAACTACACACTCGAATATGAGTTTTGTGGAGATCCTCCAACCATGTGAGTGCTGAGTTGAGCAGGCTGCAGCCGACTGAAATGAAATTTAATATGAGTGCAGCGCCAGTTGCTATAATTTGAAGATGGGAATATACTGGACATGGCCTACACCTGATAGGAGAGGGAAAGATAGGTTAGCTGAGCTTCTTGCAGATAAAATGTGGGGTGCACCATCACACATAGCAAGGTACATGTGCTTATAGGTGTCAGAAGGCCATCTTTCTTGACTTGTTCAGTGGATGGCAAGAAGTGAAAATAACAAAAAAAGTCCCACAAAATGCTTAATAATGCAGAGAAAAACAAAGTTATCTTATTTCATTAAAATATTAGAGGACTGAGTAATAATGTAGAAGAGCTTTTAGAGAGTTCTGAAAAGATAGGTATCCTATGCCTGTCTGAGCACCACATAACCACAGGGTTAAATAAGTTACATATAAAAGATTGCACTATTTCAGTTTACTCATGCAGAAATAATGTAAGAAAAGGAGGAGTTGCTACATGAATTAAGATGGAACACAAGTTCAAAAACATTGAGACAAGTAGATTTTGTAGTGATCAGCACATAGAACTGTGTGCTTGTGAATTAATGATGAAAAATAGTTCAATTTTGATTGTAGCTATATACAGATACCTACTGCAAAATTTTGAACTATTTATGAGGAATCTGGATTCCTTGCTGTGGTATCTATCAGATGGCAGCAAGCTGTGAATTGTCTGTGGTGACTTCAGTGTAGATTTTCTAAAGGATTCTGATAGGAAAAATGATCTACAAACCTTATTTGGAGTCTACAATTTGGTTTCAGTAATCAACTCTCCAACACATGTGGATAAAGACAGTAGGAACCTAACTGATAAAGTTTTCTCTGATGAAACTCAAAGTAAGAACTGTTTAGCCAGTAACACATACTCACTCTGATCATGATGCATGCTTAATTAGAATTGATACTCCTCAGTGGAAATCAGTTACCATAATTAATTACTACAGGAGAAATGTTCATAAGAATAGTTTACAGGTGATGACATAATGGATAAAATGCTAACATAGAATTTACTCTATCCCACAATAAATTCATATCATTGTTTGAAAATAGCTTACTGCATAAGCTAATCAGAAAGAACTTTATACAGGCATGTAAAAAACTATGTGAACCTTGTGAAAGAAAATGGGGCAAGAACAAGTATAGGTTCTGCAGTAGTTACATGCTGCAAAAACTACTCAAAATTACTAAGCAAGGTTATTAAAAAAATCAAAGAACATGCACATAATGTCAGAAATCAGTACTTCCGTCAACAGTCTTAAGGCTACAAGGTATGTAGTGAAGCGAGAGACAGGACAACCACCCACAGAACTAGACAGTGTCAATATTGAACTGAATGGAAGGGCTACAAATGATGGGTCACAGGTAGTAAATATATTTAATAATTGTTTCTTAAATGTAGCAGAAAATATATGAACAAACAAGTCAAGAAAGAATCACAGCAGTATGTTGAAAAACAACTTTTATAAATTAAATTGTATTATTGTATCACCAACTTCTCCTTCTGAAATCAGGAAAATTATATATTCTCTTAAAAATAAAAGCTCATATAGATTTGATGGTGTTCCAAATATAGTACTAATGATATGTTACAATATAATGAGCCATATCTTATTTGAAATACATAATGCATCGCCAACTGAAGGTATTTTACCAGAGAGACTGAAATAAGCCATTGTTAAATCCTCCTTAAAAAGGTGATAAGAGAGATGTCAACAACTACCAACCTGTTTCACTGCTGACATGATTCTACAAATTTTTGAGAAGATAATGTATTCTAGAACAGTATTTCACCATAGCAACAATAGTATTATTAGCAAATCACAGTTTGGGTTTCAGAAGGGTTGCTCTACTGAGAATGCCATGTACAAGTTCACTCAACAGATTTTACAAGCATTAAATAATAAAATAGTGCCAGTTGGTATTTTCTGTGACCTCTCTAATGCATTTGACTGTGTGAATCACAGTGTTCTCCTAGATAAACTGACATTTTACAGGATTAATGGTATAGGCAACAAATGGATAATGTCATATCTAATCAAAACAATTCAGCAAGTTTTACTTAGTAATTAAAGCAATATAGTCTAAGGACATAACTCTGACAGGAGAACTAACATATGAGGTTCCCCAAGGTTCAATTTTAGGTCGACTATTATTCCTCATACATGCAAACAATCTTTAATCAATCCAAGCATATGTACAGAAACATAAGAAATGGTAAACAAAGTTCTTAAAAGTATCACTGACTGGTTTTCTGTGAACAGTCTCACCTTCAACTTTTAAAAGGCAGAGCAAATTCAGCTTTGTACAGCTAGAAGTACTACACCAATGATAAGTGAGGAAATAATAAACAGGTTGCAAACTTCAAAATTCTTAGGGGTCCATACTGATGAGAAATTAAATTGAAAAAGAAAAAAAGAAAAAAAAAAAAACACAGACACACATGTTTTGGAACCCCTAAAACAACTTAGTTCAGCCATATTTGCACACAGAATCATTGCAAATCTTCGGGAGAGACAACTCAGTAAGTTAACATATTTTGTATATTTTCATTTGAAAATGTGATATGGAATAATGTTCTGGTACAACTCATCTTTAAGAAAGAAAGTCTTCATTGCACAAAAAAGTGCAGTAAGTATAATACGTGGTGCTCACCTATGATTGTCTTGTAGACATCTGTTTAAGGAGTTGGGCATTCTGACAACTGCTTCACAGTGTATTTGTTCCCTCATGAAGTTAGTTGTAAATATACCACAACAGTACCAAAGGAACAATGAGTTACATATATTTACAATACCAGACGGAAACATGAGAGCCATTACTTCATATTGAGGTTGTCCTTAGCACAAAAATGGGTGCACAATGCCGCAACACAAATTTTTGATCACTTGCCTCGTGATACAAAATGTCTGACAGACAGCAAGTAAAGTTTCATAACAAATTGAGAAAGTTTCAGCCTGACAATGCCTTCTGTTCCATAGAAGAATTTCTATTATTGCTATGTGCAAAATGTGGTGGGTAAGAATTTCTAACTCACATTTGTATACCTTTTTCCTTTTTGTACATAACAATAATAATAATAATAATATAAAAAACTTAGAAATGTTCAAAATGTAACTTGTACAAATTGTAATGTGATGACTTGTTCCACATCATTACAATCTATCATGCAAAATGATCCATGGAACATGTAACTAACTAACTAACTGACTGACTAACTAGCTATTGATATATAAGGAATGTTGGTATACATTACTTGAATTTAAAGAAAAATTTAAATTCTTGTCACTCAATTCCTTATGTACAGTCTACAATCTGTAAAATTATCATACACAACATGAGGTATTATATGTCTGTATGAAGTAGGCATGTAGATAAATCAGTGACAAAAATGCGTACATGATAAAGAATACAACCACTGAAAGGAAAAATTGTGTTATTTTATTGACCAAATTTAGTGTTATTTTTTGCAAAATTCCGTGTTATTTTTCCCCAAATTAAGATTATTTTTTCAAATTTTTATGTTTTTTCCCTGTGAAATTTGATGTTTGTCGACAGATTCAGTGTTCGTTGCAAAAATCTCTGTTGTTTTGCAAACTTCCAAGCTGTTTTAACAATTTCTGTGTTATTGTTGACAAATTAGGTTCTGTGGCTAATTCTGTGTTGTTTTTCAGCAAATTTGGTGTTGTTTGTTTTTCCAAATTCAGTGTTGTTTGGGTTTTTCTCAAATACAGTTTTGCTTTTTTTTCCAAATTTGGCATTGATTGTGGTTTTTTCCCCTAATTCACTGTTGTTTGTTTTGTGACAAATTTGGTATATTTTGATAAATTCATTGTTGTTTGGTCAGTGTCGTTATTTTAGCACATTCACTCTCTCTTTTTTTTGGGGGGGGGGGGGGGGGGGGTTGCAACATCAGTGTTATTTTAATGAATTAATTGTTGTTTTTTGCCATAGTAGGAGTCTTTTGCCAAATTTGAAGTTTGTTGTTTTTTACTGAAACACTGTTTTTAGCCAAATTTGGTGGTCTTTCTTACCAAAGGCCGTGATGTTATTTGTCAAATTCAGTGGTATTTTTTGCCAAATTTGCTGGTGTTTCTTGCCAAATTTGGTGGCGTTGTTTTGAATTCAAATTTGGTTGGAGTATGAGTATTTTTGCTTATTTTGGTGCTATTTTACATCATCAAACCATTTGTTATGCAGGAAATGAACTGTTACTCTAAGATCATACTCAAATATTAAGATTACAGAATACTAATAATTGGTAATATCAATACAGACATTAGGTTTAAGAACAGACCTTAACTTTAAGGTCCCTTAACTTCTGCTGCATACACGACAAATCCACAAGGCAGGAAGCATGTCTAGGAAATATAATATGCAATCTTCATGCACCATGGACCTTGCCATTGGTGGGGAGGCTTGCGTGCCTCAGCGATACAGATGGCCATACTGTAGGTGCAACCACAACGGAGGGTGGTTCCTGAAGAGGGGAAGCAGCCTTTTCAGTAGTTGCATGGGCAACAGTCTGGATGATTGACAGATCTGGCCTTGTAACACTAACCAAAACTGCCTTGCTGTGCTGGTACTGTGAACGGCTGAAAGCAAAGGGAAACTACAGCAGTAATTTTTGCCGAGGGCATGCAGCTTTACTGTATGGTTAAATGATGACGTCCTCTTGGGTAAAATATTCCGGAGGTAAAATAGTCCCCCATTTGGATCTCCGGGCGGGGACTACTCAAGAGGACGTCGTTATCAGGAGAAAGAAAACTGGAGTTCTACAGATCGGAGCATGGAATGTCAGATCCCTTAATCGGGCAGGTAGGTTAGAAAATTTAAAAAGGGAAATGGATAGGTTAAAGTTAGATATAGTGGGAATTAGTGAAGTTCGGTGGCAGGAGGAGCAAGACTATTGGTCAGGTGAATACAGGGTTACAAATACAAATATGGGTAATGCAGGAGTAGGTTTAATAATGAATTAAAAAATAGGAGTGCGGGTAAGCTACTACAAACAGCATAGTGAACGCATTATTGTGGCCAAGATAGACACCAAGACCATGCCTACTATAGTAGTAGAAGTTTATATGCCAACTAGCTCTGCAGATGATGAAGAAATAGATGAAATGTATGACGAGATAAGAGAAATTATTCAGGTAGTGAAGGGAGACGAAAATTTAATAGTCATGGGTGACTGGAATTCAAGAGTAGGAAAATGGAGAGAAGGAAACATAACAGGTGAATATGGACTGGGGGTAAGAAATGAAAGAGGAAGCCATCTGGTAGAATTTTGCACAGACTCTGACCACAATCTATTGGTTCTGAACTGTAGATTAAAACTGAAGAAACTGCAAAAAGGTGGGAATTTAAGGAGATGGGACCTGGATAAACTGACTAAACCAGAGATTATACAGAGTTTCAGGGAGAGCATAAGGGAACAATTGACAGGGATGGGGGGAAGAAATACAGTAGAAGAAGGAGGGTAGCTCTGAGGGATGAAGTAATGAAGACAGCAGAGGATCAAGTAGGTAAAAAGACGAGGGCTAGTAGAAATCCTTGGGTAACAGAAGATATATTGCATTTAATTGATGAAAGGAGAAAATATAAAAATGTAGTAAATGAAGCAGGCAAAAAGGAATACAAACGTCTCAAAAATGAGATCAACAGGAAGTCCAAAATGGCTAAGTAGGGATGGCTAGAGGACAAATGTAAGAATGTAGAGGCTTATCTCACTAGGGGTAAGATAGATACTGCCTACAGGAAAATTAAAGAGACCTTTGGAGAAAAGAGAGCCACTTGTATGAATATCAAGAGCTCAGATGGAAACCCAGTTCTAAGCAAAGAAGAGAAAGCAGAAAGGTGGAAGAAGTATATAGAGTGTCTGTACAAGTGCGATGTATTTGAAGACAATTTTATGGAAATGGAAGAGGATGTAGATGAAGATGAAATGGGAAATATGATATTGCGTGAAGAGTTTGACAGAGCACTGAAAGACCTGAGTTGAAACAAGGCCCCGGGAGTAGACAACATTCCGTTAGAACTACTGACGGCCTTGGGAGAGCCAGTCCTGACAAAACTCTACCATGTGGTGAGCAAGATGTATGAGACAGGCGAAATACCCTCAGACTTCACGAAGAATATAATAATCCCAATCCCAAAGAAAGCAGATGTTGACAGATGTGAAAATTACCAAACTATCAGTTTAATAAGTCACAGCTGCAAAATACTAATGCGAATTCTTTACAGACGAATGGAAAAACTGGTAGAAGCCGACCTTGGGGAAGATCAGTTTGGATTCAATAGAAATGTTGGAACTAATGAGGCAATACTGACCTTATGACTTATCTTAGAAGAAAGATTAAGGAAAGGCAAACCTATGTTTCTAGTGTTTATAGACTTAGACAAAGGTTTTGACAATGTTGACTGGAATACTCTCTTTCAAATTCTATAGGTGGCAGGGGTAAAATACAGGGAGCGAAAGGCTATTTACAATTTGTACAGAAACCAGATGGCAGTTATAAGAGTCGAGGGGCATGAAAGGGAAGCAGTGGTTGGGAAGGGAGTGAGACAGGGTTGTAGCCTCTCCCCGATGTTATTCAATCTGTATATTGAGCAAGCAGTGAAGGAAACAAAAGAAAAATTCAGAGTAGGAATTAAAATCCATGGAAAAGAAATAAAAACTTTGAGGGTCGCTGATGACATTGTAATTTTGTCAGAGACAGCAAAGGACTTGGAAGAGCAGTTGAATGGAACGGACAGTGTCTTGAAAGGAGGATATAAGATGAACATCAACAAAAGCAAAATGAGGATAATGGCATGTAGTCGAATTAAGTTGGGTGATGCTGAGGGAATTAGATTAGGAAATGAGACACTTAACGTAGTAAAGGTGTTTTGCTATTTGGGGAGCAAAATAACTGATGATGGTCAAAGTAGAGAGGATATAAAATGTAGAGTGGCAATGGCAAGGAAAGCGCTTCTGAAGAAGAGAAATTTGTTAACATCGGGTACAGATTTAAGTGTCAGGAAGACGTTTCTGAAAGTATTTGTATGGAGTGTAGCCATGTATGGAAGTGAAACGTTGACGATAAATACTTTAGACAAGAAGAGAATAGAAGCTTTCGAAATGTGGTGCTACAGAAGAATGCTGAAGATTAGATGGGTAGATCATATAACTAATGATGAGGTATTGAACAGAATTGGAGAGAAGAGGAATTTGTGACACAACTTGACTAGAAGAAGGGATCGGGTGGCAGGACATATTGTGAGGCATCAAGGGATCACCAATTTAGTATTGGAGGGTAAAAATCATAGAGGGAGACCAAGAGATGAATACACTAAACAAATTCAGAAGGATGTAGGTTGCAGTAGTTACGTGGAGATGAAGAACCTTGCACAGGACAGAGTAGCATGGAGAGCTGCATCAAACCAGTCTCTGGACTGAAGACCACAACAACAACATATAAACAAAACTGAATTTGGCACAATTAAGCTATGCATTTCTGATCCTTAGCAGCAAAAAATTGAAGCAGAATTGCTGCACCAAAGTGCACAATCTAAAAAACTGGTATTCCCCACATCTAACTAGGAAAAAATCATAATGCTAATCTTTCATGATAGGACAAGTATAATAATGTTGGCAAGGAAATGTATGTGAAAGTGAGAAAGGTTTACAGGTCTGAAATCAAGGCAGCAAAGTGCAAAGCAAATGATACGTATATATTGAGTTCAGTGAATACGTGCAAAACTGTATGGGAAATTATTACAACAGAAATAAACTGTGATGATAAAGTGTAGCAGATACCAATTCCATCAAATATTCTAAATGCTCATTTTGTCAGTCGTCAGTCAGATGACAGCATCATGGAGGATGTGAGTAAAGCAGGGGCACTTCTGCCAGAAATGAATAGTAAGCAAACAGACAACTCCCCCTGGACTTGAGCAACTGAGGATATGGTCAATGAATCAATAGTTAAGTTCAGTAATTTTGTGAGTAATAATTTAATAAAATATTGTATTGTTAGTGTTTTGTATCGATTTGTAACTAAATTCCTATATTTCAAATTGGTTTCCATATGGAAATGGTGTGCTCAGTAGAATAATCTGGAAAAGAAGGTAGATATATATATCAATCAGTTGTGCAGCAATCTGGTTTTATTGCAGATCTAGATTTCAGCAATCCTATAGCTTTCACCAGTACATTTGGAATATCTCATATAGACCAATTGTACATTTCTGTTAGCATGCTAATTTGCTTGAAATTCCAGTAGCTATATGTAAGGACAGGAATATTTTTGAAAGCAGTAATGTGGAATTAGCAATTTTTAGTGAAATAACACAAAATCAATGACTGTTACAACATATTGCAAAATGTTTAATTTTATAATGTATAAAACTGTTATAAAAATAAGGATAGCAATTTAATGATATTCAGAACTGATAGTTACTGAATGTTAAAACAGCATTTTGGTTTATAATCTCATGAAGATTAGGGGTTCCTGTACAAATTACAAATGGTTTATTTCACCTTTGAGCATATTTACATGCAATCAGTGTTGTCAAAGTTAACACAACAATAATATAAACTTTTGGCATATGTCATTAAATGTACGAAAATAATCCAAGATAGATACACTACATATTTAAATAAATGCAATAACAAAACTTTTCCTAACAATCACAAGATAAATGAACTGCATAATTAAACAATGGAAAATCCATAATATTAGAGCTGCATAATTAAGTGAATAACAAAGATACTATGTAACCAAACAGATAATTAACAGGAAGTATATGAAACAGTAATAAAATAGTTACACAGTGTGACACATGTAAAAATTGTAGTTAATTTATCATTCATTCTTGTAACAAATGTGAGCCATTTGACACACACTTGTACAAGATGGGCATATGGGCAGACAGTGGGCGTTATGGAATAATAGGGTAATTTTTGGAGAAAGGCCATTTATTGGATAAAGCATGTTGAAAGGGGGCTACATAGGCCTAGGGAGGTGAGGGTGAGCCAGAGCTTATAATTTGGTGAACATTGTTCGCGAAGCTACCAAAGTTGTTGTCTGCCAAAACTAAGTCCACAGTGCCGCAGCACCGGGAGAAGCGGGAGATGTTCAATGCTACAGGGTGCGCATCCGACTCGCGAGGTGAGCAAGAATACAAGAGCGTGAGCCCAGCGACGGGCGGCCGGGTATGTTCGACGCACCACGCGGCTTCCTCTGCCCTGATTGGTCAGGACCGAGCAAACCGTGTGGGCAGCATGGAACTTTCCAGAGCGTTGCCTGCTAAGTGACGCCTGGGGCGGCGGTATCTCGTCAGCAAAGGAGAGAGGCACGTGTCCAAGGGGCCCTTCCTCAGTGCTGCCTTCCTTTTACTAGGCCGTGGGATGAAAGACTTTACAGGCAGCTAACACTGCCGGCCGTGGCTTGGCCGCAATGGAAAAATGAAGTCACCGTTTGGAGGCTTATATAATAAAGTAAAATCTCCTACTGTCTGGTTCATCCTTTACACTCCTCCCCCTTCCGTGGGAGCAGAGAACATATGTGAATTTGCTCAATGTAATTATTATTTGAATGTACACAAATTTAGCTTGCAATACAAAGTAAACATCACTTGATTAAGAACGGCCCTCACGGAAGACGGCAGGGGTCTTAACCTATGGTAGGGTGTATAGACTCTAAAGACCTTCTAGGATCAAAAAGGGACTTAACATCAACAATATTATGTGTATACAAGAATCATCATAAAACATCAGAACATCATAAAACATCATAAAATATCAAAACAAAATTAGAACAAAACATAAGTGTGAATGAGGTAAACATGCCAACTGTTCTTGTTGCTAAGACGAAGTAAAAATGTCTTTTTTTGCTTTTGTTTAAATAAGTTGAAAATGTAAACATATCACCACTGATGAGTCACTGTGGGAGCGAGTGGCGCGAGGCGGCATTGCGTTGTGTTGTCCTCAGTGGGCAGCATGCAGGCTGCTGGCGGGAAGGGGGCGTGGCTGTGGCCAGGTCCCTGCACTGGGACTCAGCGCAGGGGGGGTATGAGGGGAGATTCACACGCTCCAAACACATTTAGAATGGGGTTTATCACTAAGGGAACACTTCACTATGCTGCACTAGTTTTTCCACATTAGGTGATATTAGAATTGCACTCTTAAAACCAAGGGAGGGCACATGCCTGATAGGTCCTTCTCTTTTTTCCCCTTTTTTGTCTACTTACTTAGTTCAGTTGTTTCAAGTTATGGGCGATATTCGCCCTGAGGCTGAGGTTCTGGAACCATGGGAGGGGGTGGTCGTAGCTGTCTACAGAATCCCTTCTTATACAAAGTCCATATTAGTGCAAGAATAAGAATGACAGTGGCTGGTGTTATCGTAGCGCAGGGTACAGTTGTGGTATAGAGTGTGGTGGCTGTTTGCCATTCATTTAAGTATGCCAACAGGCGAACATAAGAAATTTGTCCTTTTTCATGTTTTAGCAAGTTATCAATTGATGATAGGAGGTGATCATTTGATTTATTAGATAAAACTGAAACGTTAGCTGACAAGGGAATCTTGAATGAGCTTTCAGGAATAAAACCATAATTAAAGGGCACGAATACTAAGTGAGTCATAGTGGCATGAAAGGTTATAAGTGGTGTTCCAACAGGAACCGTTTGCTAAAGATCTGCGCGGAGGCTACGTCAGAGTGGCAGTTGGCTGCAAGGCTACACTGCGTCAGGTCAGCCACGGCAGCTGACTGCAAGGCCGAATCTCGCACTGCGTCAGAAAGGCGTGCAGCAGATAACTTCCAAGGGCAGTGCTGCATCAGAGCTGCACGCGGCAGCCAAGGGGCGTAGCCAAGGTGGCTACGATTGTCAAATGCGGCATGTGCATGCAGCGAGCACGTGCACGGCGCAGAAAGCAAGCGTCAGGTTTAAGAGCGAGAGAGAGAGAGATGAAGCTTACAGACACTGTTCACTGCTCTGTCTGCACTTTACACTCTCTCCACATGTTCTTGGGCTCCTGCACCAGATGAGTGGATTTATGTGCTTCAAAGTGATGAACATTAACGTCACAAAAAGGGGTATAGCATTACTGAATAAAGGGGAATAGATATGTGTAATCGATATGGTTTATCTTTTTTTTTTTCAATGATGACCAACGAAACAGAAGTGGGATTACTCGTGACATCACGCTAGATGCATTATTTCAGTGGGTTATCTTTAAAATTACATTATGCCATAGTAAATTAGTTCATAAGGGACAAGATACATCACAATCCCTATGAAATGCATTTTAGCCCAAACATAATTGTTACATAAACATGATAATACAAAAATGAAGTACTCAAATATCATGTTACATTGCCACAAATGCTATATCAATAAGTAAACAAAGTTAAAAGCCTCTTTGACCTCACCATCCAAGTGTAATAACATTCACATTTTGAGAAGAAGTTTCTCGTAACTCAATATATTTGCTGAACACTATAACGTGAGAATGACAAAGAATAGTGACACCAGTTTGGTGCAGGTTTGAGTTTCCATTCTCAGAAACGAAGATTGTGCTGATGAATGTCAACGCTGTTGACAGCAAGAGGAGTAAAACAAAACTCGACAAGAATCTAGAGATTTCCACAGTGGACACAGAAAGCGTAAGGCATTGGATTAGAAAAGACTAAGTTGAGCGTAATTTCTGAAGGACTTTTCCTTTATGAAGGTACAGTGCACGGCGAATCCATGACACGACGTTATCACTTACTTAACTGGGTGTATGATAATTCTGCGATTCCAAGATAGCTACTTCATACTTCTTCTTCAAACTCGACTTCTCTCCCATAAAAAAAAAACTTTACTGTGCAACAAAATTCGCCATCTTTATTCTCTCAACATCTTGCGACTAACTTTACTTTGCGACCAAATTCGCCGTCTTCATCCTCTCAACATTTCGCGACTAAACTCGTCGTCTCTATAACTCCATGGTGCTGGCCTCACTGGGCCCAGCTAGTTGCTTAAAACTCCGTCTATCCTTGGTTATATCGCAGTGTCCTGGGACATGTCATACAGTTAAATGCTACTATTTCAATAGTCGGTATTCCTTCAGAAAATACAATGGAAAAACAGTGTCAAAGAAGGCTCAAGGTTTTGAACAGATCTCTCTAACAAAGACAAGACAGTTGTAAACATACAGACTAGAAACTGTCATTATATCTCGTTTCTTAAAATAATCTTGACATGATGAATATGGGCTGAGTTCTACTGTGCACCTTACAGCTTTCTTTTGCCATTTAAACACTAACTTTGAGCCTACAGAACTGCTCCATAATAGCATCTTGTAACTTAGGTAGAAGTGGAGGAACAGAAAGTATGCACATAACAGAAGTTCTTCACTGACACTGCTTCTCAGATTGTATGGCAGACAGATGATACATGTTAGTCTGCCACATAATTTCCCTGTGTGAGCATCCAGCCAAGCTTTTAATCTACATGAAATCCTAATGATAGGACTGTTTTTTTTTTATCAAGATTTGGAGCATTCAGACAGAATACAATGTTTTCAGTTTTACTATCATTCTTCTGCAGCACATTTGCCTCAAACCAAGTAGTACATCTCTTCGTTGCCACTGCCATGCTGTGGTGCACATTTTCAAGCTTTGTACCACATGTCGTAAGTGCTCTGCCATCTGCATATAGTACAGCGTCACTTGGTACAAATGTGGGTAAATCATTTATGTAAATAATGAAAAGGAAAGGCCAAAGAACAGATTCTTGAGGTACACCCTTTACAACTGGAAGACATTCTGACGTTTAATATTTTACCTTAACTAACTGTTTTCTATTGTCCAAGTAAGAATGCATTAGGCATAGAGACTTCTCTCTCACTCTGTAGTGACAGAGTTTTTTATGAGAATATTGTGGAAAACAATACCAAAAGCTTTCCTGGGGTTCAACACTGTTGCACAGATAAAATCTTTATTTTCAAAACAATTACATATTTTTGCTACCATGCTCTCAACTGCTTTGAAAATAGAAACACTAGATCTGAAACCATACTGGGAGAAGATAAGTGTATCATTACAATCAAAATATTGGCTCATCTCTCATCTGTTTACTCATGCAGTATTCTATTATTTTTAAGATATTGCTTATAAGTGACATAGGTTAATACCTATCTGGAGATGCTGTATCTCTTTTCTTATATACTGATTTAAGTATAGATATTTTTAAACACTCTGGACAAATACCTTCATTCAAAATTGTATTGATTATTTTAGTCAATGGCATTACAATTTGATTTCTGGTATATTTAATAACATAATTGGAGAGGCCATAACAATCCTCTGCTCTGAAGACAAGAACTGCGCAAAGATCTACATCTACACACCATCTTGCCACTGACATTTGAACTAGGCAACTACAGATGCTCAGCACTATCATTTTCAAATGTGTGAGATTAGATTAGATTAGATTAGATTAATACTAGTTCCATGGATCATGAATACGATATTTCATAATGATGTGGAACGAGTCAAATTTTCCAATACATGACATAATTAAGTTAATTTAACAACATACTTAAGTTAATATAACAACTTTTTATTTTTTTTGTGTTTTTTTTTATTTTTTTTATAATTTTTATGTTTGTTTTTTTTTCTTTTTTTTCTTAATTTATATCTAAAAATTCCTCTATGGAGTAGAAGGAGTTGTCATTCAGAAATTCTTTTAATTTCTTCTTAAATACTTGTTGGTTATCTGCCAGACTTTTGATACTATTTGGTAAGTGACCAAAGACTTTAGTGGCAGTATAATTCACCCCCTTCTGTGCCAAAGTTAGATTTAATCTTGAATAGTGAAGATCATCCTTTCTCCTAGTATTGTAGTTATGCACACTGCTATTACTTTTGAATTGGGTCTGGTTGTTAATAACAAATTTCATAAGAGTATATATACTGAGAAGCTACTGTGAATATCCCTAGATCCTTAAATAAATGTCTGCAGGATGATCTTGGGTGGACTCCAGCTATTACTCCGATTACACGCTTTTGTGCAATAAATACTTTATTCCTCAGTGATGAATTCGCCCAAAATATGATGCCATATGAAAGCAATGAGTGAAAACAGGCGTAGTAAGCTAATTTACTAAGATGTTTATCACCAAAATTTGCAATGACCCTTATTGCATAAGTAGCTGAACTCAAACGTTTCAGCAGATCATCAATGTGTTTCTTCCACATCAATGTGTTTCTCTCATCAATGGACACACCTAAAAATTTGGAATATTCTATCTTAGCTATATGCTTCTGATTAAGGTCTATATTTATTAATGGCGTCATACCATTCACTGTACGGAACTGTATGTACTGTGTCTTATCAAAATTCAGTGAGAGTCCATTTACAAGGAACCACTTAGTAATTTTCTGAAAGACAGTATTGACAATTTCATCAGTTAATTCTTGTTTGTCAGGTGTGATTACTATACTTGTATCATCAGCAAAGAGAACTAACTTTGCCTCTTCATGAATATAGAATGGCAAGTCATTAATATATATTAAGAACAACAAAGGACCCAAGACTGACTCTTGTGGAACCCCATTCTTGATAGTTCCCCAGTTTGAGGTATGTGCTGATCTTTGCGTATTATGAGAACTGCTTATTTCAACTTTCTGCACTCGTCCAGTTAGGTACAAATTGAACCATTTGTGCACCGTCCCACTCACGCCAAAATATTTGAGCTTGTCTAGCAGAATTTCATGATTTACACAATCAAAAGCCTTTGAGAGATCACAAAAAATCCCAATGGGTGGTGTTCGGTTATTCAGATCATTCAAAATTTGATTGGTGAAAGCACATATGGCATTTTCTGTTGAAAAACCTTTCTGGAAACCAAACTGACATTTTGTTAGTACTTCATTTTTACAGATATGTGAAACTACTCTTGAATACACTACTTTCTCAAAAATTTTGGTTAAAGCTGTTAGAAGGGAGATTGGATGGTAATTGTTGACATCAGATCTATCCCCCTTTTTATGCAAAGGTATAACAATAGCATATTTCAGTCTATCAGGGAAAATGCCCTGTTCAAGAGAGCTATTACACAGGTGGCTGAGAATCTTACTTATCTGTTGAGAACAAGCTTTTAGTATTTTGTTGGAAAAGCCATCAATTCCATGTGAGTTTTTGCTTTTAAGCAAGTTTATTATTTTCCTAATTTCAGAGGGAGAAGTGGGTGAGATTTCAATTGTATCAAATTGCATAGGTATGGCCTCTTCCATTAACAGCCTAGCATCTTCTAATGAACACCTGGATCCTACCATATCCACAACATTTAGAAAATGAGTATTAAAAATATTTTCAACTTCTGACTTTTTGTTCGTAAAGTTTTCATTCAATTTGATGGTAATACTGTCTTCCTGTGTTCTTGGTTGACCTGTTTCTCTTTTAATAATATTCCAAATTGTTTTAATTTTATTATCAGAGTTGCTGATTTCAGACATGATACACATACTTCTGGATTTTTTAATAACTTTTCTTAATATAACACCGTAGTTTTTATAATGTTTGATAGTTTCTGAGTCACTACTCTTTCCTGTTGTCAGATACATTTCCCTTTTCCGGTTACAAGATATTTTTATACCCTTACTAAGCCATGGTTTGTTACAAGGTTTCTTACGACTATATTTAGCTATTTTCTTGGGGAAGCAGTTTTCAAATGCATTTACAAAAATGTCATGAAATAAATTATATTTTAAATTGGCATCAGGTTCATGGTACACCTCATCCCAGTCTAACTGCTGTAGGCTTTCCCTGAAATTTGCAATTGTTAAATCGTTGACTGAATGTACTACTGTGGAGGACTGTTCAGTATTGCTGAATGGAGCTATGTCATATATTGTAACTAGCTGTGCACCATGATCAGAAAGACCATTCTCAACAGGCTGAGCATTTATCTGGTTAAACTTATCTTGGTGTATAAAGAAGTTATCTATCAGTGAGCTGCTATCTTTCACCACCCGAGTAGGAAAATCAATACCGAGTGTCAAATTGAAAGAACCGAGTAATACTTCAAGGTCATTTTTCCTATTACCCTCTTTCAGAGAATCTACATTGAAGTCCCCACAAATAATAATTTGCTTCCCCCTGTCTGACAGATAGCACAGCAAGGAGTCCAAATTTTTCAGAAATAGATGAACATTTCCTGATGGGGACCTATATACAGTTACAATTATAAATGTGCCTTTATTTAATTTAAGCTCACAGGCACATGCTTCTATATGTTTCTCTACACAAAACTTTTTTGTTTCTATACTTTTTGCACAATGATAACTTTTGACATATATGGCAACTCCTCCTTTCTCCATATTTTCTCTCATTACATGTGCAGAGAGCTTATATCCACTTACATTTACCTTATCCATATCAGTAACAATGTGATGCTCAGACAGGCATAGTATATCTATTTCATCCTCAGCTTCTAAATCTTCTAAACAAACCAGAAGCTCATCTATTTTATTCTTTAAACTCCCAATATTTTGATGAAATATACTTACATTATTTTTAATTATACTTTTATGAGAACCTTTCCTTATTCTAACATGTGCAGTACTCTCCTGTCTGAGTTTCTCATTGTGCTTAGGCCTAGTTCCTATACCAGTGGTCACATGGTGTTCAGAGAGGCAGATTATGTCAACTGGGTTGGGTGACTTTAATTCATCAATGCAATTACCTAGGACTGAGATACAACTTGGTGGAGATAAAATTTCTGTTGATTGGTGAAAATTTATAATTGACAGCTGTGATTGGTGATCCAATGTGCTAGAATTGTGCTGTTTAATTTCTTTCCTAAACTGAAGATTTGGTTCAATCCTGACCTCTCGTAGAACTTGACATCTTTCTGTCTTACCTATCCTAAAAAAGGTGCTGCTCCAACACCTGTAACCACTGGTATTTTACCATTGATGGCAGTGCCTCCCCCCCTTAAATTTCCTGCTATTACCCCAGCCAGTTTCCCCTTCCCTTTCTTGTTGAGATGTAGGCCGTGCCTGGTATAGTCCCATCTACTGAGAGAATCAACAGGAACCACACCAATATGAGCCCCCGCACCCGACCCAATTAGCCATTCCAACTCCAAATTAACTCTCCCAACAGAAGAGTTCAAATGAGGCCAGTCATGGCATCTCAGGACAGATACAAATTCAACATTGGTGTGTCTCGATGCCGATGCAATCTTTACCAGGTCACACTCTATACTGTACCCAGGATCTCTGTCGATGCTGCGGAAGACTAGCAACAAGTGTGGCATCAGTGCATTTGCAGGCACCTGCCAGTATGGCTGATCAGAGCTACAGTTTATGAAGCAGCATGGAGTGTGGAAGTATAAAACTGTTACCTCCATGGCATGAAGTGATTCGCTTAATCAAATGGTGGTTCACTGTTACACCTAATTCAGATTTAATAACCAACTGTATTGCTTTAGACTTATACTTATGTCCTGAAATGAAATTATCATTTTATATTCTTTTGGCAGTTTTAACAACACTTTTAAATGCAACTTTGTAACATCTCACATTGTTAATAAAGGAAGAGTTTTTATTGTGTTTCAGCTCTTTATTTAGCTCTCGCTTTCTTGTGCTAGATATTTTTAGGCCTGGACTGATCCAGTTTAGTTTACTTATATCTTTTTGGTGCCAGATCCTAGAGGAGAATGATTCATTCAGTATTTATAAATTCATCAAAGTTCTCAGTACTTGACACACTATTATCCATGTGCCATTTTACTGAATCTGTCTTGTCGTGGAACATGACCAAGTTGTTTTTACAAATGTTTCTTTTTGTAAAACCTTTCTTAACATTTGGTTTATTTATTCCTAGCAAATGAATAAACAATGCAGAATGGTCAGAAATTCCTTAATGTAAATAGAACTTGTTTTCACTGTCATACATGTAATTTGTGAAGATATTGTCTATACAAGTGTAGGTGAATGGGCATTTTCTCTAGTGAATTCATAAAAATTTATTTTAAAACCAGAGTTCTGAATTAAATCAATAAACTGTTTTGAGCTATTATCATGACTTATCACATTTACATTAAAATCAGCTGCTATGATAATACTTTTCTTTCTTTCTTAAGTTTATTGAGAACACACTAGAGTTTGGACAAGAAAATTATAACCAAACAATGGTGATTAAATTCTTCTCTTCTTAAGGGAACAAGTGGCTTCTATTACTTCTGCTGTTGTTGATGTTGCATTTTCCGTTGGTGGTGTTCCTTCTTCTATTGTTCCTGTGGCTTCTTCCCTTGTTGCCTCTGTTTCTGATGGTAATGATTCTGACTCTGGCGATACTGATGATTCTGCCACTGTTGATGGTGGTTCTGCTGTTGCCACTGATGATAGTTCTGGTTCTGCTGTTGGCTGGGATGATGATGTTGCTTTTTCTGTTGTTTGCTGTTGTCTCTGGTGTTAATGGTCTTGTTTCAGTTGATGCTAGTTCCAGTGTCACTGGTGATGGCTCTGCTGGAGTAGCTGATGGTGGTGCTTCTGCAGTTGAAATTTGTGCTGCTGCACTTAGTGAAGGGTGATGTGCTATTGTTTGTGGTTAGCATGCTGCAGTTGGCACTGGTGTTTTAGGTACATTATTTCTTCTTCTGCTAGGTACAATCAATATCTCCAGAGTTTTATAGCTGAGAAGTGTCTTGTGCTTTTCATTTATTTGCACTTCATGCCTTATAAAACTGTCTCTCTGCAGGTAGCCAACAAGTAAAAACTTGAGTGTTTTGTTACATTTTGCAGATCTTCTTGAATTGTTTGTTGGCCTTAATAATTTCTTCATTTACACACAAATCATTAATAAGACCATGAATGCTTCTTTATAGCACAGCCTCCATGATAGAACAGCAGCTGTTAAGGATACTTTTTATGTAACAGATTTAATCTAATTTCTTTCCCCTCACAAAAAACTATTTTTTCTTTTAAACCTAATTGATTCAGGTCTTCCCAACCACCTTGCTTGACCAGTGCTTCACAGCAACTATCCTGCTATTACTGGATTATACAACAGACAAAAATCAGTTGCATGTCCTCAAGAATTTTTTACCTTTTTTTCTCTCTGATGACTATAAGATACTTTTTCCATAGAAAACAGCAACCACCAGCAGCAGCAGCCCAACCTGTGAAAGTAGCACACTTCACAGTACCACACTGCTAACTGCTATGTGCTTTCCTGTGATGAACTGCAGCGTAATAAATCCATAGATATTTGAACACTTGCTCTTCCCAAAACAGAAAATATTAATGCTGTCTTGCATCTTATATTTTTTGATCATCATGGTGTCAGTTCAGATAAGGATTTGATTAGTACATTGTCCATTCTATTGGATTTTATTTTAGAGTAAATGACAACCACTGTTATTGTTATTTTATAGTGATGGAGCTAAAGGTTTTTTAGTGTCTCTCGTGTGATATTGTCTGTGATGTGCCTACGTGACAAACCCCAGTCATGATAGGTGGCAGCATAAAGACCTGGGACGTTATTCAGCTGATGCTGCTGGTGTATGACAGCTGATGTGCTGTTGGTGAAGACCACAATAAACTGGATCAGTTTTGCCAGTGTGCAGCTTGGAGATGAAACTGTTGATACTGCAAACTTGTAGTGATGCGTCTGAACTGCTGATGAAGCCAGATGGAACTGCTGGTAACTGCTAACTTGAGGCATAGTGCATAACTGACTTCACATGGTCAGGCAGCAGCCTGAATAGTAGGTTGCATATGAATATCTGTGTGGCACGGCGAGGGCATGTGACCTGGCGTAGCAAAATAGTGCTCTGCCAATGGCGCACTCTGCTGCAACAAGTACACTTCCTGTCAGTGAGGTTGGTGCCCACAGAGACTGTGGAAGTGACTTGTAACTCCATGGTAAACAGCCCAGGCCATAAAAGGTAAATATCTTAGATTTTATGAGAGCCATTTATGCACATCTTCCGACAGGGCAGCTGTCCATACAGCCTGTCTGGTTTGGGGAGGAATTGACTAGCAGACAGATACAACACCAAGAAAACTTTAAAATGGGGAAAAAATTATTTCATTTCTCTTGATGCAACCTTCAGTGGTCCACAAATGACAGTTGACGAAGAAGTGAGAAGTCCTGTTGAATATTTAACCAGTATTTTCTGGAGTTGTTTTCAGAACAAACAGATTTGAATTCTGCGGATAAAAACAGACAGTTGGTGAACTGTTCCAGATAAGAAATATAGAAAACTGATTGGAACTAATATTTTGATAAATTAATTACAAAACACCACATTTTATATGTATTGTGTAAGCCATACAGATAATTACTTTTTCTCACAGAAATATTTTCTGTACACGGAACATTCAAACAAAGGGATAATCTTTTTTTAGTCAATAACATTGAAGGCTGCTCCATGGATGACAAACTATGCCGAGCGAGGCCACTTTTAAATGGAAGGAGGGATACATGTCTCAGTTTGCAACAGAAAGAAAGGCAACCTATTGATGAGCAAAAGCTGATTTTCTAAAGGAGGACAGTAAGCAAGCAGTATGTTATTGAAACTTCCTGGTAGATTAAAACTCTGTGCCAGACTGAGAACTGAACTCGGGACCTTTGCCTTTCACGTGCAAGTGCTCTACCAACTGAGCTACACAGGCACGACTCACGACATGTTCTCACAGCCTCAGTTCTGCCAGTACCTCATCTCCTACCTTCCTCAGGACCTTTGCCTTTGGAAGGTAGAAGAGGTACTGGCAGAACTGAACCTGTGAGGACAGGTCATGAGTCTTGCTTGGGTAGTTCAGCTGGTAAAGCACTTGCCCACGAAAGGCAAAGGTCCCAAGTTCAAGTCTCAGTCTGGTACAGTTTTAATCTGCCAGAAAGTTTCATATCAGTGCACACTCTGCTGCAGAGTGAAAATCTCATTCTGGAAACATCCCTGAGCCTGTGGCTAAGCCATGTCTCTGCAATATCATTTCTTCCAGATGTGCTAGTTCTGCAAGGTTTGCAGAAGAGCTTCTGTGGAGTTTGGAAAGTAGGAGATGAGGTACTGGCAGAACTGAAGCTGTGAGGATGGTTCATGAGTCATGCTTGGGTAGCTCAGTTGGTAGAGCACTTGCCGACAAAAGGCAAAAATCCCGAGTTTGAGTCTCAGTCCGGCACACAGTTTTAATGTGCCTTGAAGTTTCATATCAGCGCACACTCCACTGCAGAGTGAAAATCTCATTCTGGAAGCAGTTTGTTTGTGGTAAACTAAATCCTGCTAGTTTGAAAAACTTACTATTGTGCAGTTTCTGGAATTGTTCACAATTTTGAGATATATTAGGGCAAGAGTGCAGGAATCTGAAGTGAATATAAGACAATGGTAGTTCCACTGTGATGGAACTGAGTGACATGTCTACATCTACAACCACATCAATACTCAACAAACATCTATGAAGTGTATGGTAAAGCTACTTCCCACTGTATGATTATTAGGGCTTCTTACCATTCGGTTCATGTATGCACTTGGGAATAAAGATTTCTCAAATTCCTCTGTGCATGCTGCAATTAGTCTCACCTCATCTTTGCAGTCCCTATGCAATGGAGTTTGTAGCATATTCCTAGGTTCGACACTTACAGTTAGTTCTTGATACGTTCTGCATACGTTTTCACAGAAAAGTTTAAGTCTATGTTCAAGTGTTTGCTAGTTCAGTTCTTTTCAGTATCTCCATGACAATCTCCCAGTGGCCAAACAAACTTGTGACCATTTGTGCTGCCCTAGTCTGAACACATTCATTATCCACTGTTAGTCCTATCTGGTAGCACTTCACAGTCTTCAGCAATATTATATTCTATAATCAAGACTATGTAAGAAGGTGCCTGACAGCTAGCAGCACTTTTAAAAGCTTTCAGCTGCAAAGCTTAAATGGCCGCAGGTGATACAAGAGCCTTCTATAGAGCTGCAACAACACTGAGGCATTGCCATAAAGATGTTTACGAAATCACATTATGTGATTGGTTGAGACAGGTGTATGAATGAAGCCACTGTGCTCCATTCTCTACAACTATCAGGGATCTACTTATACCATAACTTTTGATACACAACAATAGTACAGAAAGTTTGCAAAAGTGCAGAGCCATGTACATGAACTTACCGAAGTAAACTTCTAATTAACATAAGAAACTGATCCTAACAAAACAAGTCTGCCATTTCTGTGTAGAGGAACACTGACTGACCTCCATTGCAGGCAGCACCAGTGAAGGGCCAGGCTTCAACAGGACTTGTGGTAAAACATCCAAGAAGGTGCAACCCAGGGTCTGGCAGAACATATGACAGGATCAGTGGTGCAAGTGTTGGCTGGGCTGGCAACAACAAAATAGGGTGTGGACAGCCGCAGTGTGTAATGGTCGCCTAGTCGTTGATATTGCTAATTGCTGTAATCGCACTATTTCACTCCCATTTACGGAGCTTGTTAGCACTTGATGTTAGGTTGGCGCCATTAAAATGCGTTGTAGTAATCGCTGCTGCTTGCTGGATCGCTGCTGTGTCTCGATGCTGATGCTGGCTCTAAATCTGGTTGTCTAGGGTTAAAAACATGAGGTCCCGTGTTTTTTATGTGCTTTTGATGATAAAGAACGAGCGAAACCAACAAATATGTAACCTTCAAATATTTATTACTCTGGTGGCCATCTTAATTCCACTGTCCACCAAAGACCATGACACAACACAAAGTAGTACTTCCATTACATGATCTTTGCATTGTTTATCCACCTCAAACAATAACACAGAAACACACTTTACCAAAGTGACATTTCAACTGCCCCCCGACCCTTCTTGCTGCTTGTATTTATAACATTGTCAAAGAACTACTAAAAAGAGATATAGTTTATAAGTCACATGTACATCTGTTATCATAATTTGTGCAGATAAGTTATTAATTTGCATCGAGTGACATAATTTAACATGTTGTTAAAATGACAGACAGATTTGCTGACTTGACAGAATAATTCTTTGTTACAAAAAGGCCGTTTTTTAGAAGTTTGTCAATTGATTTCTCTAATTTGCATAAATAAGTAAATAACATGAATTATTAAGAATTACATTGGTTTTCGTCTAAAATAGGATTGCTTACGTGAATACTGAGTGAAAACGCTCCTAGTGAACAAATAGGTTTCACTGGGTGATTTTTATTTAAGGAGATCCAAAATACCTAAGTTGGCCACTATTTTTCGTACTTCATATTAATTATTTAAGATGAACTTAGTGTTTTTACATGATGACATTTGCTGTATCAGTGATCAAGTGATATAAACTTTTGTGTGGGTCAGTTACTCAGTATAATTTAATGGGTTGACTGTTTATGGAGACATGTTGTGCAATCATTGTTAACATACACAATAACTCTTCTATAATCATAAATACTCGTTAAACTGGTTGAATTTGGAGGGTATCACATACTTCATTAAAGTAAAGCCTTTAATATGTTCCGTGACAAGTGACACTACCGGCAATGTATGGACTGGCTGCAAGAACAGCGGCAATGAGTGACTGGCCGTGGCAGAGCCAGCGTTGAACACACTGATAAAATGGCTGGTGTTGGCACCATCAGAACTACCAATACCGGGAGGGCCAACTGGGAGTAGGGGAGGCAGCAAGAAGACTGACAAACAAATGGATGACGGCACGGACAGGCTTGGTGATGACTTGGAGGCTGGCCAGAACAAAGCTGGCAATGGCACAAGAGTTGGCCGGGACAGGGCCAGCAATGGACAGTCTGAAAACAAGACCAGCATCGTCGCAGACAGCTTGAATATGGCAGGAGGGCCACAGTCACCATTGTGGTGTTTAGTGAAAGAGTGGACTAGGACATCAGCACAACATGCTGATGTTCCTTGCTAATTTTTCTTGTAAAGTGACACAACGTTGCTAAGTGGCTTTTAAGTGTAATATGTTACAAGATCTGATAATGACAGCACAGATATGCTGAAATCAGGAATCGATGAAAAGATTTATAAGTAATCTCGGCAAACCTGATATTTTAGGAATAATATAACAATTCAGATGGCCCCCAATAGTTGACACAATATCCAATGTAAACAAAACAATTCACTAATAATAAGTTATGTTCTCACATCTGACCATGCTAAACGGTGTCTCAAATGCAGGCTAAAATTCCCACATTAGATCCCTCTTGCCCTGAAGCAGAAGATTGTAGAAGAACTCTCAAAACCAGCTGCTCTTCGCTAACACCTGATCATTGAGCACGTCAATACCAGATGACTTCAAATGGCAGTGTATCTCCATCTCTTCCAGGAGATCCATGAATCTGCCTTTCTCAGCCTTGTGCAATAGCTTCACACCCAACCTCATAGTGGGGAGGATGTGTCCACTCTCAACCAGGTGGACAGCAAACTTCGATCTCTCAACTATATCCCACCTGTTCAAAGCTACATGCTTACCAAACCTGATCTCAAGTATTTTACCCCTCTATCCCAAATAACAGGTGCCACAGTCTGGACATTCCATTCTGTGCACACCTGATTCATAGCGCAAATTTATCTTTATCAACCCCATCAAGTAAAACCACACTCAAGGCTGTTTGTAGTAGAGAAGGAAACCTTTATATTTTGTTTTCTGAAAACCAATGCTATGTTTGTGCTAAAGGTGCCTTAGTATGTCAAGTAAATGTATTTATTATCTGTATCTTCCATTTTGTTGCTACCTACAGTTTCACTCACATTTTGGTAATTTTTTACAATCTTTTTGTAAATTTTATGTACATAATTTGTTTTGGACAGGGGGAGGGTGGGGAATGTTGTTTGCCCTGGCAATTAATCGAATATTGCATAATTCTTTTTCTTGTTCAGCTCACCCCTATGCTTATGGCACAGATTAAGGCGCATAAAGATTCATCGTCAATGGAAGGGAAGGGTGTTCAATAAAGTCTCTAAGAAGTGTCTTAACTTCTGAAAGAAACGCTATCAATCAGTACTTTTTCTGTCTGCCTCTGTAGTGCAGCGGTAGTGTTACCATCTACCATGCAAGGGGGGCCAGGTTCAATTCCTGGCAGGGGACTGGGTGTTGTGTGTCCTTCATCATCATTGACATGCAAGTCGCAGAAGTGGTGTCAGGTAAAAAGAATTGCAATACGGCGGCCAAACCCCAAAGGGGATATCCCAGCCAATAGATGCCATACGATCATTTCATTTCAGTACTTTTTCTGAAAATGCTGAGTCCATGTTTCCCATTATTATTCCTGATGTTTAAGTCTATGAAGTTAATGGAACCATTGGTATCCATTTCACAAATTAACTAGATTTTTTGATGTAGTCAATTGAACCTGTCTACAATTGTATTAATTATGCCATCATTCTCATTAACCAGCAGCAGTGTATCATCAACATGCCTAAAGTATTACACTATGAAATACCAAAGGGGTTAGTAGACCTCCCAGTTAAAAATGTAGCCTATACAACTTACAGCTAGTTACTTCTTTTTTTGATAAATAAGTCTCTAATATCACTTTGTATAATTACCACCTCACCTGATGTCTGATATGTTATTTGGTGTTTTAAGGGCCTCTGCTAGCAGAACAGTTAATGAAACAAGGGTAAGCAATAATGAGAAAATTCTAGATCTAATAAGTCAATCAAAATGCAGTAATATAAGCAGGGAACAGATCTTTAACTGCTATCCAAAAGTGGTTAATTTGACAAATACTGTGTTTAATGGACAAGAAAAAAATATTGGTAGGCAAAGGTTTGAAGTATAATTTGAACACAAGACCAGGAAATAGAGCTGTCAGGAACACACTTCTGAATGTGAAATACGCAATTGATACTTGAACAAAGTAAAATTGCTGTAGCAGTGAATAAAATCATTATGCATGAATTCAGTAGACCTACCTCTATGAAAAATATTTGTAGATAATACTAACCGCAAGCTTAATGAGGACAGTTCTATCATTATAAGGTCAGATAAAGGGAAGTCAGTTGTGACAGTGTAGTGATTCGAGAATTTCTGTGTAAATTCTAGAACCACTCACCCTTCTACTGTTTTGAACACACAATATTCTAGAGATGAGTGTGGTGTGGTAAAATCCTACCTACTGCACGTCACATGTTTGTGTGTGCAGATTTAAAATCAGTCGCAGACCCAGCGGTCGAACGGCACCGACAAGTACCTATCGGGCAATCCATATACGTGTTTGTGAGTGTGTATGGAAGAGCCATGGAATATATATGCAGCTTTATGCTTATTGTGTCACTGGCTATTGTTACGTGAAACACGAACAGTTGAAAAAGTACTCATGTAGACTCTTGACTCAGCCTTGTTAGAGGTAAAACTTTTTTCAATCTCCTTTTCTGAAAGTCATGGTGTCTAAGCAGACTTTCTTTCGAATGTAAATCAATTTGTTTCTAACATATGACAGTATGAGAGTCTTACTGAAGTTACATATTATGTTGAAAGTGAGTATTTTTATTGTGCTTGAAAGTCAAATACATCGTTGATTGACGAAACGTAAAGTTTGTATGGCTACTTATTTCACTAGTAGAAAGAGGCTTGAAAGTTCCTGTACCTAGCATTATTTGATGGAGAAGAAGTCAAGAGAGTTTCCAACAGCCGGCTATCCAGTAAAGAAGACTGGCTGCAAACCCCAAGTAAGTCATCTCGTAAAGAAGTGGAATGTGGTTTGGGGAAATAAATCGGTATAACCCAGACCCACACTCACACTTTAAGTCGTCAAAATGTTAGAACAGTAGAGAAGGATGAATATGTCACCTAGGTTAAAAATTTTTTCGATGAAAACAATATCACAAGAATATGTAGAGATTTAACATAAGAAGAACATAAAAAACTGAATGATAGGTTAAAAACATATAATGCAATCTTTTCACTCAGAGGATTACAGCAACTCACAGTAATGAATCCACTCACCCCTACGCTTACGGCACAGATTAAGGCGCATAAAGATTCATCGTCAATGGAAGGGAAGGGTAGAGGGGGCTGTGGGTGTTCAATAAAGTCTCTAAGAAGTGTCTTAATTTCTGAAAGAAACGTTATCAATCAGTGGGCAATTTTCAATCAGAAATAGTTACCGGTACGAATTAACCAAGAACATTATTAATGTACATACTGCAGAAGATGTTAAACTTGTATCTCCAGATATAGTTAACTTTCATATGAATGTACCAGTTCCCAGTACTACTGGAATTATTAAGGAAAATGTATGTCAGCAGAGGAGGCTGTCGAATGATGAAATTAGTGAATTTACTGATCTGTTTTTGCTCATTTTGAAGAAGAATTACTTTAAGGTATGTGGAGAAATGTACCTTGAAATGATGAGCTTCGCACGGGGAGCTCCATATCCGGTTTACTGGTCAACATATTCATTAATTATCTTGAAAACAAGTTTTTTAATGAAAATCCAGATCTAGCAGTAAAGACAGTGCACTACTTTAGATTATACGATGATGATGATGCACTGCTGCTGGTTAATGGCATCGATGATGTAATTCATGTAATTGTAGACAAGTTAAATGGACTACATCAAAAATTCTAGTTCACTTGAAAAATGGAAACCAATGGCTCCATTAACTACATAGACTTAAACATCAGGAATGATAATGAGAAACACGGATTCAGGATTTTCAGAAAAAATATTTATGCTGGTATTATTATTAGCTACCTTTCAAATCACCCAAATTTGCATAAGAATGCCTTCTTTTATTTGTCTATTAACCATCTTCTTAAGCTCCCATTCTCTCCAGCTGAAAATGAAAAAGAACTCTGCACTATTCAACACATTGCCGGGACAAGCAACCCCCACCCCCCACACTTGTCCCAAAAAAAATATGTACATAAGATTTATAAAAAGATTGTAAAAAAATACCAGAATGTGAGTGGAATTGTAGGAGCAACAAAATGGCAGATACAGGTAACAAATACATTTACTTGACATACTATGGCACCTCTAGCATGAATATAGCATTGGTTTTCAGAAAACGAAACATGAAGTCTTCCTTCTCTACTATAAACATCCTTGGGCATATTTTGGGCTGATGTGGTTGGTAACATAAATATGCACCATAAATCAGGTGTGTACAAAATGGAATATCCAGACTGTGACATCTGTTATGTGGGACAGACATAAGATCTGAGATCAGATTTGGCGAGTATGTAGCTTTGGATAGCAGGGATATAATTGAGAGAGCCAACTTCACTGTCCACCGGGTTGAGAGCGGCCACATCCTCCCCTCTCTAAGATCGGATGTCCAGCTGTTGCATTGGCTGAGAAAGGCAGATTCATGGACCTTCTTGAGAACATGGAGATATACTGCTATGTGGGGTCATCCAGCACTGATGTGCTCAATGAGAAAATGTTGGTGAAGAGAAGCTGGTTTTGGGAGTTGTTCTATGATCTCCTGCTTCGGGGCAAGAGATGTCACAACCAACGAGTGATTTAATATGGGAATTTTGTCCTGCCTTTAAAAATACTTAGCATGGTAGTATGTGAGAACATAGATTATTATTATCTTTCCTTTCTCAGACCTTAGGTCTGGTTCGGAATGAAAGTGACGCGGACCTTGATCAAGCGTCACTTCCTTTTAACTGTACGGTATATGTTACATTGTGTTTAAGAACTTTCGGGTAATTGAACATGTATCAATAATTACGGATTTCTGAAGTTGTATATATAAGTTTGGATGTAGCTGTATTGCATTGATGTACTGGTGGATATTGCGTGGTATGACTCCTGTAGTTGAAAGTATAATTGGTATAATGTCAACTTTATCCTGATGCCACATGTCCTTGACTTCCTCAGCCAGTTGGATGTATTTTTCAATTTTTTCTCCTGTTTTCTTCTGTATATTTGCTGTATTGGGTATGGATATTTCAATTAGTTGTGTTAATTTCTTCTTTTTATTGGTGAGTATGATGTCAGGTTTGTTATGTGGTGTTGTTTTATCTGTTATAATGGTTCTGTTCCAGTATAATTTGTATTCATCATTCTCCAGTACATTTTGTGGTGCATACTTGTATGTGGGAACGTGTTGTTTTATTAGTTTATGTTGTATGGCAAGTTGTTGATGTATTATTTTTGCTACATTGTCATGTCTTCTGGGGTATTCTGTATTTGCTAGTATTGTACATCTGCTTGTGATGTGATCTACTGTTTCTATTTGTTGTTTGCAAAGTCTGCATTTATCTGTTGTGGTATTGGGATCTTTAATAATATGCTTGCTGTAATATCTGGTGTTTATTGTTTGATCCTGTATTGCAATCATGAATCCTTCCGTCTCACTGTATATATTGCCTCTTCTTAGCCATGTGTTGGATGCGTCTTGATCGATGTGTGGCTGTGTTAGATGATACAGGTGCTTGCCATGTAGTGTTTTCTTTTTCCAATTTACTTTCTTTGTATCTGTTGATGTTATGTGATCTAAAGGGTTGTAGAGGTGTTTATGAAATTGTAGTGGTGTAGCCGATGTATTTATGTGGGTGATTGCTTTGTGTATTTTGCTAGTTTCTGCTCGTTCTAGAAAGAATTTTCTTAAATTGTCTACCTGTCCATAATGTAGGTTTTTTATGTCGATAAATCCCCTTCCTCCTTCCTTTCTGCTTAATGTGAATCTTTCTGTTGCTGAATGTATGTGATGTATTCTATATTTGTGGCATTGTGATCGTGTAAGTGTATTGAGTGCTTCTAGGTCTGTGTTACTCCATTTCACTACTCCAAATGAGTAGGTCAATATTGGTATGGCGTAAGTATTTACAGCTTTTGTCTTGTTTCTTGCTGTCAATTCTGTTTTCAGTATTTTTGTTAGTCTTTGTCTATATTTTTCTTTTAGTTCTTCTTTAATATTTGTATTATCTATTCCTATTTTTTGTCTGTATCCTAGATATTTATAGGCATCTGTTTTTTCCATCGCTTCTATGCAGTCGCTGTGGTTATCTAGTATGTAATCTTCTTGTTTAGTGTGTTTTCCCTTGACTATGCTATTTTTCTTACATTTGTCTGTTCCAAAAGCCATATTTATATCATTGCTGAATACTTCTGTTATCTTTAGTAATTGGTTGAGTTGTTGATTTGTTGCTGCCAGTAGTTTTAGATCATCCATGTATAGCAAATGTGTGATTTTGTGTGGGTATGTTCCAGTAATATTGTATCCATAATTTGTATTATTTAGCATGTTGGATAGTGGGTTCAGGGCAAGGCAGAACCACATAGGACTTAATGAGTCTCCTTGGTATATTCCACGCTTAATCTGTATTGGCTGTGATGTGATATTATTTGAATTTGTTTGGATATTAAGTGTGGTTTTCCAATTTTTCATTACTATGTTTAGGAGCTGTATCAATTTAGGATCTACTTTGTATATTTCCAATATATGTAGTAACCATGAGTGGGGTACACTATCAAAAGCTTTTTGGTAATCAATGTATGCGTAGTGTAGTGACCTTTGTTTAGTTTTAGCTTGATATGTCACCTCTGTATCTATTATCAGTTGCTCTTTACATCCTCGTGCTCCTTTGCAACAGCCTTTTTGTTCTTCATTGATAATTTTGTTCTGTGTTGTATGTGTCATTAATTTCTGTGTAATGACTGAAGTTAATATTTTGTATATTGTTGGTAGGCATGTTATGGGGCGATATTTTGCTGGGTTTGCTGTGTCTGCTTGATCTTTAGGTTTCAGATACGTTATTCCATGTGTAAGTGTATCAGGGAATGTGTATGGGTCTGCAATGTAACTGTTAAATAATTTAGTTAGACGTGAATGTGTTGAGGTGAACTTCTTTAGCCAGAAATTTGCTATTTTATCTTTTCCAGGGGCTTTCCAATTGTGAGTAGAATTAATTGCTTGGGTGACTTCATGTTGCAAAATTATCACTTCAGGCATTTGTGGTATCATCTTGTATGTGTCTGTTTCTGCTTGTATCCACCGTGCATGCCTGTTATGTTGTACCGGGTTTGACCATATGCTGCTCCAGAAGTGTTCCATGTCTGTTATGTTTGGTGGATTGTCTATTTTTATGTGTGTGTTATCTATTGTTTGGTAAAATTTCTTTTGGTTGGTGTTGAATGTTTGGTTTTGTTTCCTTCTATTTTCACTTTTTTTGTATCTTCTAAGTCGTTTGGCCAAAGCTTGTAGTTTCTGCTTCTTTTCGTCTAACTGCTCTATTGCTTCTTGTTGTGAGATTTTACCTAACCTTTTTCCTTTTTTGTCTGATATTTCATTTCTTATAAATTGCGTTAGCTGTCCGATGTCTTTTCTCAGTTTTTCTATTCTGATCTGTAGCCTGTGTTGCCATGCTGGTTTTGTGGGTTTCTTCTGTGTGTTGGTTCGTTCTGATCTCTGCCTAGTGTGTATATTTAGTGTAGTGAGTGCTCCTACATAAACCAGTAATTGTAACTCTTCCATAGTTGTGTATTCATTTATTTTGTTGTGTATGATTGTGTTGATAGTTTTTATTGTTGTTTCGACTTGTGGGCTATTTGGTGGTCTATGCAAGAATGGTCTAATGTCTGTATTTGTGTCTTTGTATTCTATATATGTCAACTGAAATTTTTCTTCTATATCTAACATGTGTGTCACTTCATGTTCTATTTGTGCTTGTGTTGGTGACTGTCTTAAGATTTCGTTTTCCTCTGATTGTTTAATTGATGCGTGTTGTCCTTTGTTTGTTTGATCTGGGATGTTTGAGTCAATTACTGTATTTTCTTCTTCTTCTGATTGCACGTTATTTTGTTCCAGTATTTGTTGTACTTGTTGTTTGATGTTTTCTAATTCTGACTGGGGTATCCTGTCATTTTCTATTATTACACGAATCTGATCAGCTAGACGTTGTTCTGTTAAAAATTTTAATTCTGGGTATCTGGTAATAAATGTTGTGTATACTTGTGATCTGTATCCAGTTGTGTTGCTTCCTAGGTTTGTTGCTTGGTAATAACAGAACATGAGGTGTCGATTGACTTCATCTGACCATCTCATCCTCTGTCTTTGTTTTCCTTCTAGGGTGGTTGCAGGAAGCATATCCAGCAAAACACCTCTATTTGGATTTAAATCATTTTCCGTGTGGCTAGTAGTGTCGTTACCATTGTGGGCGGGCATAGGGTTCAAGCGTCATCCCCGACCATGACGGCGCTTGTCCGAGGCTTCTTTAGTTCTGTCCTGAACCAAGTAATCACACTAAAAGGGGGGTTAGCCCTATTAGTGGTTTGTTCTTTTCGTCGCCTTTTACGACTGGCAGAACATACCGGAGGCCTATTCTTTTCCAAGGCCTCCACGGGGGAGATTATTATTATTATTATTATTATTATTATTATTATTATTATTATTTTTACAACTACTGGATCATTTTGTCTTCTATTTTGTTTGGTATTATCCAATGCCACATCTATTTTATGATCAAACAAGTAAATCACTATTCAATTTTAGCCTTAAAGGATAGATATAATGGTAGTTTGTTTTATTGTTTTTCTGAAAACAGTGTAATGCAGTTGGAGCTACATCATACATGTATGCATGAAATATTATATCAGTAGAGGGCAGTTATGTGTTTCATTAAATGTACCTGGTCAAATTGGCCTTGTCATGTTGATCACTATTTTATTGGGATGTTAACAGATATTCATAAAAATTGTTTGTAAGGACTTTTATATTTTTTATATTAAATATTTAGTGGATCACATAACCACTATGATATGAATGACTATGTTAAGTTTTAGCTATTGACAAATGTCAAATTGATATATAACTATATTTCATCAAGACAATCTTCAACAAAATCTTTTTAATTTTTCTTTCTAAAGTATATATATATATATATATATATATATATATATATATATATATATATATATATATATATATATATATATATATATATATATATATATATATATATATATATATATATATATATATATATCTAAAAAGAAAGATGATGAAACTTACCAAACAAAAGCGCTGGCAGGTCGATAGACACACAAACAAACACAAACATACACACAAAATTCTAGCTTTCGCAACCAATGGTTGCCTCGTCAGGAAAGAGGGAAGGAGAAGGAAAGACAAAAAGGATATATCCTTTTGTCTTTCCTTCTCCTTCCCTCTTTCCTGACGAGGCAACCATTGGTTGCGAAAGCTAGAATTTTGTGTGTATGTTTGTGTTTGTTTGTGTGTCTATCGACCTGCCAGCGCTTTTGTTTGGTAAGTTTCATCATCTTTCTTTTTAGATATATTTTTCCCACGTGGAATGTTTCCCTCTATTATATTCATATATATATATATATATATATATATATATATATATATATATATATATATATATAAAATGGAAGGAAACATTCCACGTGGGAAAAATTATATATAAAAAACAAAGATGAGGTGACTTACCGAACAAAAGCGCTGGCAGGTCGATAGACACACAAACAAACACAAACACACACACAAAATTCAAGCTTTCGCAACAAACTGTTACCTCATCAGGAAAGAGGGAAGGAGAGGGGAAGACGAAAGGAAGTGGGTTTTAAGGGAGAGGGTAAGGAGTCATTCCAATCCCGGGAGCGGAAAGACTTACCTTAGGGGGAAAAAAGGACAGGTATACACTCGCACACACGCACATATCCATCCACACATACAGACACAAGCAGACATATGTCTGCTTGTGTCTGTATGTGTGGATGGATATGTGCGTGCGAGTGTATACCTGTCCTTTTTTCCCCCTAAGGTAAGTCTTTCCGCTCCCGGGATTGGAATGACTCCTTACCATCTCCCTTAAAACCCACTTCCTTTCGTCTTCCCCTCTCCTTCCCTCTTTCCTGATGAGGCAACAGTTTGTTGCGAAAGCTTGAATTTTGTGTGTGTGTTTGTGTTTGTTTGTGTGTCTATCGACCTGCCAGCGCTTTTGTTCGGTAAGTCACCTCATCTTTGTTTTTATATATATATATATATATATATATATATATATATATATATATATATATATATATATAGTTATAATAGAGGGAAACATTCCACGTAAATCCTGCCCTGAAATGAGATCCATCCTCCATGAAATCCTCCCCACTCCACCAAGAGTGTCTTTCCGCCGTCCACCTAACCTCCGTAACCTCTTAGTTCATCCCTATGAAATCCCCAAACCACCTTCCCTACCCTCTGGCTCCTACCCTTGTAACCGCCCCCGGTGTAAAACCTGTCCCATGCACCCTCCCACCACCACCTACTCCAGTCCTGTAACTCGGAAGGTGTACACGATCAAAGGCAGAGCCAAGTGTGAAAGCACCCACGTGATCTACCAACTGACCTGCCTGCACTGTGACGCATTCTATGTGGGAATGAACAGCAACAAACTATCCATTCGCATGAATGAACACAGGCAGACAGTGTTTGTTGGTAATGAGGATCACCCTGTGGCGAAACATGCCTTGGTGCACGGCCAGCACATCTTGGCACAGTGTTACACCATCCGGGTTATCTGGATACTTCCCACTAACACCAACCTATCCGAACTCCGGAGATGGGAACTTGCTCTTCAATATATCCTCTCTTCCCGTTATCCACCAGGCCTCAATCTCCGCTAATTTCAAGTTGCCGCCACTCATACCTCACCTGTCATTCAACAACATCTTTGCCTCTGCACTTCTGCCTCAACTTGACATCTCTGACCAAACTCTTTGTCTTTAAATATGTCTGCTTGTGTCTGTATATGTGTGCATGGATATGTGTGTGTGTGTGCAAGTGTATACCCGTCCTTTTTTCCCCCTAAGGTAAGTCTTTCCGCTCCCGGGATTGGAATGACTCCTTACCATCTCCCTTAAACCCCACATCCTTTCGTCTTTCCCTCTCGTTCCCTCTTTCCTGATGAGGCAACAGTTTGTTGCGAAAGCTTGAATTTTGTGTGTATGTTTGTGTTTGTTTGTGTGTCTATCGACCTGCCAGCGCTTTTGTTCGGTAAGTCACCTCATCTTTGTTTTTATATATAATTTTTCCCACGTGGAATGTTTCCTTCCATTATATATATATATATATATATATATATATATATATATATATATATATATAGAGAGAGAGAGAGAGAGAGAGAGAGAGAGAGAGAGAGGGGGAGAGGGAAACATTCCACGTAGGAAATATATATCTAAAAACAGAGATGCACTTTCATTTGGTAAGTCACATCATCTTTGTTTTTTATATATATATATATATATATATATATATATATATATATATATATATATAGAGAGAGAGAGAGAGAGAGAGAGAGAGAGAGAGAGAGAGAGAGAGGAAACATTCCACGTAGGAAATATATATCTAAAAACAAAGATGATGTGACTTACCAAATGAAAGTGTGGCAGGTCGACAGACACACAAACATACACACAAAATTCAAGCTTTCACAACAAACTGTTGCCTCATCAGGAAAGAGGGAAGGAGATGGAAAGACGAAAGGATGTGGGTTTTAAGGGAGAGGGTAAGGAGTCATTCCAATCCCGGGAGTGGAAAGACTTACCTTAGGGGGAAAAAAGGACGGGTATACACTCGCACACACACACACATATCCATCCACACATATACAGACACAAGCAGACATATTTAAGACATATTTAAGACATGTCTGCTTGTGTCTGTATATGTGTGGATGGATATGTGTGTGTGTGTGTGTGTGTGTGTGCGAGTGTATACCCGTCCTTTTTTCCCCCTAAAGTAAGTCTTTCCGCTCCCGGGATTGGAATGACTCCTTACCCTCTCCCTTAAAACGCACATCCTTTCGTCTTTCCCTCTCCTTCCCTCTTTCCTGATGAGGCAACAGTTTGTTGCGAAAGCTTGAATTTTGTGTGTATGTTTGTGTGTCTGTCGACCTGCCACACTTTCGTTTGGTAAGTCACATCATCTTTGTTTTTATATATGTATATATATATATAATTTTTCTTTCCAAAGTATATATGTATATATAGGTATATCTAAAAACAAAGATGTAGTGACTTACCAAATGAAAGTGCTGGCAGGTCGACAGACACACAAACAAACACAAACATACACACAAAATTCAAGCTTTCGCAACAAACTGTTGCCTCATCAGGAAAGAGGGAAGGAGAGGGAAAGACGAAAGGATGTGGGTTTTAAGGGAGAGGGTAAGGAGTCATTCCAATCCCGGGAGCGGAAAGACTTACCTTAGGGGGAAAAAAGGACGGGTATACACTCGCACACACACACGTATCCATCCACACATATACAGACACAAGCAGACATATTTAAATATTATTTTTAAATATTATATTTTTAAATATTATTATTATTATTATTATTAAATATTATTATTATATTTTTAAATATTATATTTTGGTCTTTAAATATGTCTGCTTGTGTCTGTATATGTGTGGATGGATATGTGTGTGTGTGTGCGAGTGTATACCCGTCCTTTTTTCCCCCTAAGGTAAGTCTTTCCGCTCCCGGGATTGGAATGACTCCTTACCCTCACCCTTAAAACCCACTTCCTTCCGTCTTTCCCTCTCCTTCCCTCTTTCCTGATGAGGCAACAGTTTCTTGCGAAAGCTTGAATTTTGTGTGTATGTTTGTGTTTGTTTGTGTGTCTATCGACCTGCCAGCGCTTTCGTTCGGTGGGTCACCTCATCTTTGTTTTTTTTATATATATATATATATATATATATATATATATATATATAAGACTGTTGTATGAACCTATTAATGATCCTTTGCATAGGTTTTGGTAGTCACTTCATCATTAAGACATGAGCAAGCACATTGTAAGTTGGCATTTCTTGAATATTATAAAGTGATATGCAAATATGCTTGATGATTTTAGATATCAAAAATATATTGAAATGAAACTCATTAGTTAATTTGTAACATGGAGGGTAGTACTTTCACTACATAATGTAAACTAAGACTGCTCTACTTGCTGTTCACAATCACTTCAGTTTCCTTCTGCCTATTCACCAGTACAATCGTATGGTGACATGTACTACCACAAGTTTGTTGGGTTAGTATATTGATCAGGATGGGTAGCTGCTACTGGATAGCAAGATGTTTTACTTATTTTTCTATGTAGAGTAAATTAATTCTGATTCTGTTTCCTTGTAGTTTAGCACTGAAGATGGCTATTTATAGCCAAATCTGGATATGCTAGAGCAATAAAAACTAACAGGATCATGACCGATTGATGTGTGCCTCTCCTTTCTTAGAATATGTTCTAATATTGTACAACAAATCAATGTCAAAGACACTGAACTGTAATTTTGTGGATCACTTCTGCCACACTTCCCGTAGATGCGTGTGACTGGCACTTTCTTTCAACCACTGAGCACAATTTTTTGTTCAAATGATCAAAAGCAGATTATTGTTAAAAGAAGGGGTAGCTTAGCTGCAAATCTGGTACAGAATTTGTAGAATCTGACAGAAGCTTTGTTCAATTTTATCAGTTTCAAACATCACTCATGCTACTATCTATTTTGCTTATGTATGCAGTGGTAGGAGAGTTAAATTGGGGAAATAGTCCTGTACGTTCCTCTGTAAAGGAACATTTGGAAAGGGAGTTCGGCATTTCTGCTTCTCCTTTGTTACCCACAATTTCAATATCTTTCTAATACATGAGTGTCTGGACACTAACTTTGAAGCCACTATGAATGTTTATACATGACAGGAATTTCTATGGGTTTTGTGAGAGATCTTTTGATCATATTCTTCACACATTTCCTTCTTGACAGCCAGGCACATTTCATTCAGCACAACGACCAATGCTGGGCAGTGGTTAGCACACTGGAGTCCCATTCGGGAGGATGATAGTTCAAATACATATCCAGCCATCCAGATTTAGGTGTTCTGTGATTTCTCTAAATCACTCCAGACAAATTCCAGGATGCTCCCTTTGAAAGGGCATGACTTTCCCCATCCCCAAAACAGTCCATACTAGTGCTCTGTTTCTAATGTTCTCAATGTTGACAGGATGTTAAACTCCCTTCTTCCTACCTTCAGCATCTCTCTCTCTCTATGGCCCTATGCTTTGTTTTAAACCTATTATGCAGAATCTGCTGTTTCTTTACAAGTCACTTTACAGTGACTGCCTACCGTGGGTGGTTCCCCTGTCATTATGAACTGCTTTACTAGATATCTACACAGGGCCGATCATGGTGCTCTGATTTGGAGCAGATGGTAGGTCTAAGCCAGAGGCTCAGACAATTCTGTGATGGTACTGGATGCAAATTTCTTGACCTCAGCTATCGGGTAGAGAACTGTAGGGTTCCACTTATTAGGTTGGGTGTGCACTACATGCAAGAGGAACCCACCTTGGTATTAGAGATGAATTGACTGCCAAAACTGAAGATAAAGCAGCCATGTTCTCAGAGAATCCTCATCCTCACAACTCAGATATAGAAAAGGTTAATATGATATTAATAAACTGCAGGAGCCTCCATGGAAAGGTCCCAGAAGGAGTATCATTTATTGAAGGATATAATACCTAGATAGTATTAGGAACAGAAAACTTGTTGAAACTGGAAGTGAATAGCAATAAAATCCTAAATACAGATTACAATAGTTATTGTGAGGCTAGGTTACCTGCCAATGGTTGTGGCATATTTATTCCAGTAAAGAATTAATTAATATCTAGCGAGGTTATCAATGAATTTCAAACGTGAATTAATTTGGATGGAGTTAGGCATCAAAAACTGGTCAAAAATTATAATGGGATGCTTTTATAGACCACCTGGGTCAGAAGCTGTGGTGCTAAAGCACTTCAGAGAGAACTTGCAGTATATCATTAATACCTTTCCAGATCATGCCACTGTAATAGAGGATGACTTCAACTTGCCAAGTATAAACTGTGAGTCATGCTATCAAAACTGGAGCCAGACACAGGGATATGTGTGACATTATTGTGAACACTCTGCCTGAAAATTACTTTCAGCAGGTAATTGAAGAACCAACTTCTGAAGGTAATGTCTTAGCCGTCCAAGCAGCAAACAGACTTGAACTTATTGAACTAGTTAACACAGAGCACAGGTGCTCAACCCCTCTATCACAATCAACTGGTTTATCACCATAGCTTTATGAGTTGATCTTTCAAAACTTTGTCCTAAACATGCTTTTAAATGAGCTGCTTTTGTAAAATACCAATTTGTTGATGATGAGTGTTCTGCACAGTATTTGTAAGCTGTGAATCGGAAAACACTGTCTCCATCTTTTTTGGTTCCATCCGCTTTTTATTGCCTTTAATGCTCGTGTCATGCAACAGCCTTTCCTGCAATTCCTACTCGTGAACTGTAACTTGGCATGTTGTTAGCAGGGGTTGAGATGGGTGAGGAGAGTGCACAGGGTTTGCTGTAGAATAAGGTGGGGTGTGCAGTGCATGGGGCAACAAGCTCCACTTCTTGTAGGCAACACAGACCTCTGTTTTCAAACTCCCAACAATAATGTGCTGATGGAGGTAATGAGCAGTTAAATACTTTGTGTTATCAAAATTGAGTTTGCTATTTGTATTGACATGTTAAATAACCACTTCATCACGCATTTTTGAAAGAACTACGATGAAAATATTGCAATGATACACATACACATGACAGCACAGCTCAGCAACACTGTGGTCAACACCAGTGAATACTAGGCCGTACAACTAGCAATAAATATCTCCAAACCACTGTAGTGCAAAGTCTTCCAACCACTGATGAGTGTCCACCTATCAGAGCTAGGGAGTCCACATGCCAAGTTATAGTTCTCACTTAGTAATGGGTTTATGAAAAATAAGTGCAGCTAAACACAGGAAAACTATAGCACTGTCATGGTGAGTGTGAAGAATAACTTTTTGTTACAGGGCACAAATGTAGATGTACATGTTTGATTTGAAAAGCTGTTTTAGCCATCCCTAAATAGGGGAATACTGAATGCCATTTTAGAACAGTTCACAAAAACTCCAAATTGGTAGTAGCTGTTGGGAGTGAGCTGAGGAGAAAGAAACTTGCTAATCTTAAAAGCAAATTACAATCACAGCAGTCATTTTTTGTAACACCTGTACAAAGAAGTCTTTCATCAAAAATAGCATTATTTTGTGTTTCAGAAGTACTGATGAAACATGCAAAATCATTTGATGACTGCACAGATGTTAAGGAGTCTGGAAACTATTGAGTCCTTGTTATTCACATACAAAAACATGTCAGAGAGAATATCAAGTCATCAGTGACATTCTTCTGTCAAGATCTGCTACAACAAGAAAAGTGGAATTAATGATGAAAAACAGAAAAGGTCAACTGATAACAGAACTGAAATCCTGAAATCGAAGTTACATGAGTCAGTAGATGGAGTCATTACAATTTTTGTACAGCTGATATTTCTCAGATTTCGGTATAAAAGAAAGCTTGCTTACAATTTTGACCTTTGAAAGACACTACACAAGGAGAAGTTTCTACAATGTATTCAGATCCTTCATTTCAGAATGTGATTTGCAATTCAAAAATTTGGGTCTGTTACTACTGATGGAGTGTCTTGCATGGTAAGCAAACACAATGCACATTACCTTCTGTGTGAACAATAGATCTTTCCCGTCTTTCTTTTCAGTATCACTGTTCTGTGCATTAGCAAGTGTTTTGTGGACATATTTTGAAAATGGATGATCTGGTTGCCGCCAATGATAAGGCAGTTCGTACAGTGGAATTCTGGGCATCACATAGAATATAAACATGTATATATATTTTGTAATCCTTGTATGTGTGTGTGTGATAAGTTATGTTCTGGATATGTATACATAAATAAATGAAAATTTTGAAAATGGCAAATGTTATGACTATTGTCACAAAAATTGTGAATTCAGTTTGCTCACAATCACTACAGAGAAGAAAGTTTAGGAGTGCTGTTAGAAGAACTGGATAGCTGGTATGGAGACTTGCTATTTTGCACATCAAAGTTCAATGGCTTAGTGTAGGTGTGATTCTAAACAGGCTTAGATAACTTCTACCAGAAATAAATCTTTTGTGTTTAAAAGAGAGGAAGATTAATCACAGCTGTAACATTTGAGCAAGATGTTGGATTTGGCATTTGTAACTAATATGACAGTAAAACTAAATGAGTTAAACAAAGAACTCAAAGAAAAAAACAAATTGTTATAACTCTTGTGTCTTCTATAAAGTGTTTCATGCAAAAACTTGAAATTTGGACAGCTCAGTTACTGAAATTAAATGTAAAATACTTATGCCAAATACAGTCAGAACTGTTGGATCAAGAAACATCACTGGATCAAGAAGTTGCAAAGAACTATACAACTAACCTGACAGCACTGAAGAGAGAGTTTGAAATTTAATTTTCAGACTTCAAGCTAATTGAGTCTATTCCAGCTTTCACAGCTCAGCCTCTCCACAAAGTGGATGTGGCTGATATTTCAAGTAAAATGAGTACCCTTTTCTCTTGTACTGAGACTGAATTTGAAAACGAAATAATTTGATATCAAAATGACATTGTTTAAAGTCAGAAGACAATGAAGATAACTTTTGGAAATCAGTGTGTGTAAAAACTGACACTGGCATTGTAAAAGTGGCATTGTATGTTTTATCATTTCTTTGGATCAACTTTGCTACATGAGGCAGCGATTCCAATGATGAACATAATGGAATCGAAGTGTTATTATGAAATAACTGATCATCTTCTTTCTGATTGTGTAAGGTTGACACTGACAAAGTAATCACCAAATTATAATAAACTTCCAAAGATATGCAAAGCTATGTATCTCACTAAACTTTTTTCAACATTTATGATGGTGTATATTCTAATTTGTTTCACTTGTGTAATGTCAAGTAGTAGGTGCATAACTTTTGTTTGAGAGAAAATTACCTTTTATGTATTCTGTGTAATTAAAATGATTAATTTCAAATACAATGTTGTTTTGTGGTTAAATCTTTATCAATTAAATCAGCAGATCTCTAAATGGACTAAATTACATGCAGTAGATCTCAAGCCTAAAGAGAAACGTATCACTGACCATAAGGGTTTGATAGCAATTATGACAACATGTATTACAAGAAATGTCAATAAAGGTACAAAAACATTTTTGCTTAGCAAGAGTGACAGGATACAAATTACAGACTTTCTGAGTTACCAACATCAAATGTTCAGTGCTGACGACGAAGATGTGGAGCACAAATGGAAAAAACTCAAAACCATCATGCAATATGCCTTACACAAGATGATTCTGAGCACTGTTATAACACACCCACTGTGCTTTAACAACCATGTTAGAAAATTGGTACATAAATAAAGAGAGCTGCATCACAGATCCAAAAGACATCAAAATTTAGCTGACAAACATAACCTGAATGAAGCAAAAATGAGCATACGGAGAGCATTGAGACAATTGTTCAAAGACTTTAAAAGTAAAATTTCAACTGATCTGATTAACCATGAACCTTGCTGCTGATGTGGAGACTTGCGTGCCTCAGCAATACAGATAGCCATATTTTAGGTGCAGTTGAGAGGAAACTACAGCATTAATTTTTCCTGAGGGTGTGCAATTCTACTGTATGGTTAAATAATGATCGCTTCCTGTTGGGTGAAATATTCTTGAGGTAAAATAGTCCCCTATTTGGATCTCCAGGTGGGGACTACTCAGAAGGATGTCATTATCAGGAGGAACAAAACTGGCATTCTACAGATTGGATGGTGGAATGTCAGCTCCCTTAACTGGACAGGCAGATTAGAAAATTTAAAAATGGGAAATGGATAGGTTGAAGTTAGATATTGTTGAAGTTAATGAAGTTTGGTGGGAGGAGGAACAGGACTTCTGGTCAGCTTCATACAGGGTTATAAACACAAATCAAATAGAGGTAATGCAGGAGTACGTTTAATAATCAATAAAAAAATAGGAATGCAAGTAAGCCACTATGAACATTAAGTGAACACATTACTGTAACCAAAATAGACATGAAGTCACAGTTGCAAAATAATAACATGAATTTCTTACAGAAGAATGGAAAAACTGGCAGAAGCTGGCCTCGGGGAAGATCAGTTTGGATTCCAAGGAACACGCAAGGCAATACTGACCCTACAACTTCTCATAGGCACACCTACATTTATAGCATTTGTAAACTTAAAGAAAGCTTTTGACAATCTACATCTACATCTACATCCATACTCCGCAAGCCACCTGATGGTGTGTGGCGGAAGGTACCCTGAGTACCTCTATCAGTTCTCCCTTCTATTCCAGTCTTGTATTGTTCGTAGAAAGAAGGATTGTCGGTATTCTTCTGTGTGGGCTCTAATCTCTCTGATTTTATCCTCATGGTCTCTTCACGAGATATACATAGGAGGGAGCAATATACTGCTTGACTCTTCGGTGAAGGTATGTTCTCGAAACTTTAACAAAAGCCCGTACCGAGCTACTGAGCATCTCTCCTGCAGAGTCTTCCACTGGAGTTTATCTATAATCTCCGTAACGCTTTCGCGATTATTAAATGATCCTGTAACGAAGCGCGCTGCTCTCCGTTGGATCTTCTCTATCTCTTCTACCAACCCTATCTGGTACGGATCCCACACTGCTGAGCAGTATTCAAGCAGTGGGCGAACAAGTGTACTGTAACCTACTTCCTTTGTTTTCAGATTGCATTTCCTTAGGATTCTTTCAATAAATCTCAGTCTGGCATCTGCTTTACCAACGATCAACTTTATATGATCATTCCATTTTAAATCACTCCTAATGCGTACTCCCAGATAATTTATGGAATTAACTGCTTCCAGTTGCTGACCTGCTATTTTGTAGCTAAATGATAAGCACATTACACTTGTCTACATTGAGATTCAATTGCCATTCCCTGCACCATGCGTCAATTTGCTGCATATCCTCCTGCATTTCAGTACAATTTTCCATTGTTACAACCTCTCTATACACCACAGCATCATCTGCAAAAAGCCTCAGTGAACTTCCGATGTCATCCACAAGGTCATTTACGTATATTGTGAATAGCAACGGTCCTATGACACTCCCCTGCGGCACACCTGAAATCACTCTTACTTCGGAAGACTTCTCTCCATTGAGAATGACATGCCGCATTCTGTTATCTAGGGACTCTTCAATCCAATCACACAATTGGTATAGTCCATATGCTCTTACTTTGTTCTTTAAATGACTGTGGGGAACTGTATCGAACGCCTTGCGGAAGTCAAGACACACGGCATCTACCTGTGAACCCATGTCTATGGCCCTCTGAGTCTCGTGGACGAATAGCGCGAGCTGGGTTTCACACGACCGTCTTTTTCAAAACCCATGCTGATTCCTACAGAGTAGATTTATAGTCTCCAGAAAAGTCATTATACTCGAACATAATACGTTAGAGATATAGGTCTATAGTTTTGCACCTCTGTTCGACGTCCCTTCTTGAAAACGGGGATGACCTGTGCCCTTTTCCAATCCTTCGGAACGCTATGCTCTTCTAGAGACCTATGGTACACCACTGCAAGAAGGGGGGCAAGTTCCTTCGCGTACTCTGTGTAAAATCGAACTGGTATCCCATCAGGTCCAGCGGCCTATTTTAATTGTTTCTCTATCCCTCTGTCATCTATTTCAATATCTACCATTTTTTCATCTGTGCAACAATCTAGAGAAGGAACTACAGTGCAGTCTGCCCCTGTGAAACAGCTTTGGAAAATGACATTTAGTATTTCGGCCTTTAGCCCGTCATCCTCTGTTTCAGTACCATTTTGGTCACAGAGTATCTGGACATTTTGTTTTGATCCACCTACCGCTTTGACATAAGACCAAAATTTCTTAGGATTTTCTGCCAAATCAGTACATAGAACTTTACTTTCGAATTCATTGAACGCCTCTCGCATAGCCCTCCTCATACGACATTTCGCTTCGCGTAATTTTTGTCTGCAAGGCTTTGGCTATGTTTATGTTTGCTGTGAAGTTCCCTTTGCTTCCGCAGCAGTTTTCTAACTCGGTTGTTGTACCACGGTGGCTCTTTTCCATCTCTTACAATCTTGCTTGGCACATACTCATCTAACGCATATTGTACGATGGTTTTGAACTTTGTCCACTGATCCTCAGCACTATCTGTACTTGAGACAAAACTTTTGTGTTGAGCCATTAGGTACTCTGTAATCTGCTTTTTGTCACTTTTGCTACACAGAAAAATCTTCCTACCTTTTTTAATATTTCTATTAACGGCTGAAATCATCGATGCAGTAACCACTTTATGATCACTGATTCCCTGTTCTGCGTTAACTGTTTCAAATAGTTCGGGTCTGTTTGTCACCAGAAGGTCTAATATGTTATCGCCACGAGTCAGTTCTCTGTTTATGTCAATTGACATACTCTCTTTCAGATTCTAGTGGTGGCAGGAGTAAAACACAGGGAGTGAAAGGCTATTTACAATTTGTGCAAAAACCAGATGGAAGCTATAGGATTTGAGGGACATGAAAAGGAAGCAGTGGTTGAGAAGGGAGTGAGACAGAGTTGTAACCTGTCCCCGATGTTGTTCAATCTGTATATTCAGTAAGCAGTAAAGAAAACAAAAGAAAAATTGATAGTTGGAATTAAAGTCCAGAGAGAAGAAATAAAAAGTCCAAAGTTATCAAAGAAATTATAATCCTGTCAGAAACAGCAAAGGACTTGGAACAGCAGTTGAATGGAATGGATAGTGTCTTGAAAGGAAGATATAAGATGAACACCAACAAAAGCAAAATGAGGATAATCGAATGTAGTTCAATTGAATCACATGATGCTGAGGGAATTAGATTAGGAAATGAGACACTTAAAGTAGTATATGAAATAGCACTAGTTCCAGCTGCTACTGATATATGTTTCTAGTTTACGTCTTTGATCCCTTCCCTCAATGTAATTAAGCCAGTGACAAAGCTTGTTACATCTTGCTTTTGAAACTGGACTTACTTGTTTGTCCAATATTTTTACCCCACAGGATATGTATTCTTCATCTTCAAATTCATTGTCTGCCAACCACATTTCTAAAAGTTCTAATAAGCTGAGCTATTTTCTTTACCCATGCGGTTCTTGAATGTTAGTAAATCCATTTTTTTCTCTATGTCCTTTTCCTTTGAAAGCCAAGTCTGTAATCATGAGTTGCATATGGAGAGATAATCATGTGGGGGAGGGGGGGGGGATACTTTTCACACTCCATTTCTTAGCTTTTTTCATATTAATTCCATAGGCGCACATCAGGAAATGAGTTTTATCAATACCACGCAATAACAAACAGGAAACTCCTGTCACTTCTGTTTTCATGATGTCCAAATGTTGCTTCTCTTTCAAACTCTACCTCCTCACTTTATCAATATGAAGAAATATGAGTGACAGCACTTGTATCAAGCCATGGAGCTACACACAGTTGCTCTTTTGTGTTACACGAACACTGACACATCCTCTTCCTTCTTTCTTCATTTTATACTCAGTCATCAGATTACATTTTTTAACCTATTGCCTCTCATTGGCCGAACAGTGAGCAATATATTCCTACACTCAGTTATTAAAGCCTGTTCTTGAAACTTTTTTAGTAAACTTTCTTGGGATAGTTTATGTCTTTCTTCAAGAGTGTGGCAGCTCAGTTTCTTCAGCATCTCTGTGACACACTCCCATGCACCAAACAAAACTGTGACCATTTTGCTGCCCTTCTCTATATATCTCAATATCTCTCATTAGTCCTATTTGGTATGGGTCCCACACATTTGGCAGTATTCTAGAATGGGCCACATGAGTGATTTATAAGCAATCTCTTTGTAGACTGACTGCACTTCTCCAGTATTCTACCAACAAATCAAAATCTACCTCCTACTTTACCCACCACTGAGCCCATTCTATATCCTTACAGAGTGTTACACCCATGTATTTGTATGAGTTGGCCAATTCCAGCTGTGACTCATTGATATTATAGTCATAGGATACAATATTTTTTCATTTCATGAAGTGCATGGTTTTGTGTTTCTGAACATTTTAAGCAAGTTCTCAATCTTCGCACCATTTTGAAATCTTATCAAGATCTGATTGAATATTTATGCTGCTTCTTTCAGACAGTACTTCATCATAGATAACTGCATCATATGCAAAAAATCTGAGGTTACTGTTAACGTAGTCTGGGAGGTCAATAACATACAAAATGAACAGCAAGGGTCCCTACACACTTACTTGGGGCACACCCGAAGTTACTTCTACATGTGCCAATGACTCTGTATCAAAGATAACATGCTGTGACCTCTCTACCAGAAGGACTTGGACCAGAGACTCTGAAGTTACTGTGACAAGGTAGCATTAAGCATCCTAAACTTGCACCATAGGGTTAAGAACTATAGCAGTTGAGTTCACATAATACTAAGTACAGAAAGCTGGTTACAAAATTGATAGCAGTGAGATTTTTGGGAAAATATAAGTATATATCAAAAGGGAAGGCTAATGCGAAATGAAGGTGGTGTCTTTGTTGCAGTAAACAAGAAACACAAATCCATCGACATGGAAATTGATGCCATATGCGAGATTGTTTGGGCTAGGCTCAGTATCAAAGTGAACATAACTTTATAATTAGGTTTTTCTATCGACCACCTCATTTGACCTCAAATATAACTGAAAACTTTAGAGAAAACCTCAGTTTGTTAGTACATAAGTTCCTCTATCATACTGTAAGTATCAGAGGAGATTCTAATCATTCACCAATTAATTAGGGTAATTACAGTTTTGCAAGTGGTAGGGTGAAAAGACATTATGTAAAACATTATCAAATGCCTTCTCTGAAAACTGACTAGAGCAGGTAGTTTGGAATCCCATTCATGATGGGAATCTATTGGATCTAATGACAACAAATAGACATGACTCCTTCAAGGAGGTCCACATAGAAACTGGCATCAGTGACCATAAGGCAGATTAGTAACAGTGTTTACCAGAGAGCAAAGAGCAACTAAACCAAGTACTCATAGAATAATTTACATGTTCAGAAAACTAGACAAAGGGGCAGTATGGCTGTATCTGAAAGAAGAACTTCAAACTTTTAGTTCTGTATGGGAGCACACAGAGGAACTAAGACTCAGGTGTAAAACAACAGTTGGCCATGAACACACACACACACACACACACACACATACATATATATATATATATATATATATATATATATATATATATGAAATATGTCTGCTTGTGTCTGTATGTGTGGATGGATATGTGCTTGTGTGCGAGTGTATACCTGTCCTTCTTTCCCCCTAAGGTAAGTCTTTCCGCTCCCGGGATTGGAATGACTCCTTACCCTCTCCTTTAAAACCCACTTCCTTTCGTCTTCCCCTCTCCTTCCCTCTTTCCTGATGAGGCAACAGTTTGTTGCGAAAGCTTGAATTTTGTGTGTATGTTTGTGTTTGTTTGTGTGTCTATCGACCTGCCAGCGCTTTTGTTCGGTAAGTCACCTCATCTTTGTTTTTATATATAATTTTTCCCACGTGGAATGTTTCCTTCCATTATATTGATATCATTAATTTGAATCCAACAATTACGTTTGTTATTGTCACTGTTGCATTTCGAAATCTTTTCTGTCGTCTTATTTTCCTCTTTCTGTTTTTGCCAGTAGTTTCACTTTGTATTCACCTTCTCCTTTTTACCGTAATCTCCTATATATATACTCAATAATACGTAACCCACTTCCAAACCATAACCAAAAAAATTTTTTGACGCTTTCAGCACTACCACCGCTATAATATCCACCGTTTCTAGTTCACCAACAGCTCCTTTCACCTTTTAAACAACCATTTCGGCCAGTTCTAATAACTTTCGCTTTATTTCCATTTCCGTTTTTCCCACACCACTGATCATTTTTAGCCGCTTCCCACAGGTTTTAACGCGATTATTTCTTCGTCAGACAATTGTTAGTCTCATTTTCATAATCTGCCACCACATTACCACTCCTTTTAATATACTACACGCAGTTTTTTCGAAATTTTCCCGAATTTCTGCGTCCTTTAACGTGTTTTGGCGGCAACACAACCACCTAACCTTTATGCACATCGTTGTCTACATAGCCCAGCTGTAACCAACACCTTATCGCCTTTTTTCATTCCAGATCTCCTGTTTCTTTCTGGTTCACCTTTATCTCTCCCCATATATTTTTATTTTCATTTCACCTCATGTTACACTGAAATATGTCTGCTTGTGTCTGTATGTGTGGATGGATATGTGCGTGTGTGCGAGTGTATACCTGTCCTCTTTTCCCCCTAAGGTAAGTCTTTCCGCTCCCGGGATTGGAATGACTCCTTACCCTCTCCTTTAAAACCCACTTCCTTTCGTCTTCAACTCTCCTTCCCTCTTTCCTGATGAGGCAACAGTTTGTTGCGAAAGCTTGAATTTTGTGTGTATGTTTGTGTTTGTTTGTGTGTCTATCGACCTGCCAGCGCTTTTGTTCGGTAAGTCACCTCATCTTTGTTTTTTTTATATATATATATATATATATATATATATATATATATATATATATATATATATATATATATATATATATATATATATATATATATATAATAGAAGGAAACATTCCACGTGGGAAAAATTATATATAAAAACAAAGATGAGGTGACTTACCGAACAAAAGCGCTGGCAGGTCGATAGACACACAAACAAACACAAACATACACACAAAATTCAAGCTTTCGCAACAAACTGTTGCCTCATCAGGAAAGAGGGAAGGAGAGGGGAAGACGAAAGGAAGTGGGTTTTAAGGGAGAGGGTAAGGAGTCATTCCAATCCCGGGAGCGGAAAGACTTACCTTAGGGGGAAAAAAGGACAGGTATACACTCGCACATACGCACATATCCATTCACACATACAGACACAAGCAGACATATTTAAAGACAAAGAGTTTGGGCAGAGACGTCAGTCGAGGCAGAAGTGTAGAGGCAAAGAAGTTGTTGAAAGACAGGTGAGGTATGAGTGGCGGCAACTTGAAATTAGCGGAGATTGAGGCCTGGCAGATGACGAGAAGAGAGGATATACTGAAGGGCAAGTTCCCATCTCCGGAGTTCGGATAGGTTGGTGTTGGTGGGAAGTATCCAGATAACCCGGACGGTGTAACACTGTGCCAAGATGTGCTGGCTGTGCATCAAGGCATGTTTAGCCACAGGGTGATCCTCATTACCAACAAACACTGTCTGCCTGTGTCCATTCATGCGAATGGACAGTTTGTTGCTGGTCATTCCCACATAGAATGCATCACAGTGTAGGCAGGTCAGTTGGTAAATCACGTGGGTGCTTTCACACGTGGCTCTGCCTTTGATCGTGTACACCTTCCGGGTTACAGGACTGGAGTAGGTGGTGGTGGGAGGGTGCATGGGACAGGTTTTGCATCGGGGGCGGTTACAAGGATAGGAGCCAGAGGGTAGGGAAGGTGGTTTGGGGATTTCATAGGGATGAACTAACAGGTTACGAAGGTTAGGTGGACGGTGGAAAGACACTCTTGGCGGAGTGGGGAGGATTTCATGAAGGATGGATCTCATTTCAGGGCAGGATTTGAGGAAGTCGTATCCCTGCTGGAGAGCCACATTCAGAGTCTGGTCCAGTCCCGGAAAGTATCCTGTCACAAGTGGGGCACTTTTGTGGTTCTTCTGTGGGGGATTCTGGGTTTGAGGGGACGAGGAAGTGGCTCTGGTTATTTGCTTCTGTAACAGGTCGGGAGGGTAGTTGCGGGATGCAAAAGCTGTTTTCAGGTTGTTGGTGTAATGATTCAGGGATTCCGGACTGGAGCAGATTCGTTTGCCACGAAGACCTAGGCTGTAGGGAAGGGACCGTTTGATGTGGAATGGGTGGCAGCTGTCATAATGGAGGTACTGTTGCTTGTTGGTGGGTTTGATGTGGACGGACGTGTGAAGTTGGCCATTGGACAGGTGGAGGTCAACGTCAAGGAAAGTGGCATGGGATTTGCAGTAGGACCAGGTGAATCTGATGGAACCAAAGGAGTTGAGGTTGGAGAGGAAATTCTGGAGTTCTTCTTCACTGTGAGTCCAGATCATGAAGATGTCATCAATAAATCTGTACCAAACTTTGGGTTGGCAGACTTGGGTAACCAAGAAGGCTTCCTCTAAGCGACCCATGAATAGGTTGGCGTACGAGGGGGCCATCCTGGTACCCATGGCTTGTCTGACATTTGGCATCACCCCCAAAGGCCTCACACTTAAAGTTCCCATCTCTGGCTGCAACCCTTCCTTCCATCAGTCCCTATACCAGTTCCAAACTGAACAATCCATTGCCCTCACCCACCTAATCCTTCACCTACACATCAACTCAGCCAATGAACACACCTGTCAACTCCTATCCTTAATAAAAGTCCTTAATCTTTCCTCTCCCACATCCACACCGGCTGTTCAGAGCATCCTCCTACAGGCCAACCGTAAATTAGAACAGCATGCCACCCTCCACCTCAAAAAACTATCCAATCTCCTGGTTTCCCACCTCCGGAAAGGCAACTCACTCACCCTTCACAACCTTTCCAGCAAACCTCAACCTCCTCTCATTGCACACAAACCCAGTCTCTCCCATCTACTCAATCTCCCACTTCCAGCTCCACTCCCTCCAAAACCTCAAAATTCCGATCAACACAATCTGGAACCACAACACCCTAATTCAGTAGTTAACCTTTCCTCCAAACCTCTCTCCCAATCCGAAACCTCTGTCCTATCCAAAGGCCTCACCTTCAGCCCCACTCACAGATTCAACCAAACAGCCCTCGTCAAAGATTTACTGTCCTACACTCGTACTCTCTGCTGGAAGTATCACTTTGCCACGAAGAAAAATGATCCTAATCCTACTCCTAATGATCCGACTCCTCAAGACACCATCCAAATTGAACCCTGCCTGGAACAGTTCTGTCCTCCGTCACAGCGGGACCCACCTCCTCTTCCTCAAAATCACCATCTCCAAACCTTCCAGGAATTTCTGACTTCCTGCCTTGCATCTCAATCCTTCTTAAAAAACCTTAATCCTACACCCAACGTCACCACTGCTGAAGCCCAGGCTATCCGTAATCTGAAGGCTGACCGATCCATCGTCATTCTTCCGGCGGACAAGGGTTCCACGACCGTGGTACTTGATCGTCGGGAGTATGTGGCTGAGGGACTGCGTCAGCTTTCAGACAACACCACATACAAAGTTTGCCAAGGTAACCCCATTCCCGATGTCTAGGCGGAGCTTCAAGGAATCCTCAGAACCTTAGGCCCCCTGCAAAACCTTTCACCTGACTCCATCAACCTCCTGACCCCACCGACACCCCGCACCCCTACCTTCTACCTTCTTCCTAAAATCCACAAACCCAATCATCCCGGCCACCCCATTGTAGCTGGTTACCAAGCCCCCACAGAACGTATCTCTGCCTACGTAGATCAACACCTTCAACCCATTACATGCAGTCTCCCATCCTTCATCAAGGACACCAACCACTTCCTTGAACGCCTGGAACCCTTACCCAATCTGTTACCCCCGGAAACCATCCTTGTAACCATTGATGCCACGTCCTTATACACAAATATCCCGCACGTCCAGGGCCTCACTGCGATGGAGCATTTCCTTTCACGCCGATCACCTGCCACCCTACCTAAAACCTCGTTCTTCATTACCTTAGCCAGCTTCATCCTGACCCACAACTTCTTCACTTTTGAAGGCCAGACATATCAACAATTAAAGGGAACAGCCATGGGTACCAGGATGGCCCCCTCGTACGCCAACCTATTCATGGGTCACTTAGAGGAAGCCTTCTTGGTTACCCAAGTCTGCCAACCCAAAGTTTGGTACAGATTTATTGATGACATCTTCATGATCTGGACTCACAGTGAAGAAGAACTCCAGAATTTCCTCTCCAACCTCAACTCCTTTGGTTCCATCAGATTCACCTGGTCCTACTGCAAATCCCATGCCACTTTCCTTGACGTTGACCTCCACCTGTCCAATGGCCAACTTCACACGTCCGTCCACATCAAACCCACCAACAAGCAACAGTACCTCCATTATGAAAGCTGCCACCCAATCCACATCAAACGGTCCCTTCCCTACAGCCTAGGTCTTTGTGGCAAACGAATCTGCTCCAGTCCGGAATCCCTGAATCATTACACCAACAACCTGAAAACAGCTTTCGCATCCAGCAACTACCCTCCCGACCTGGTACAGAAGCAAATAACCAGAGCCACTTCCTCGTCCCCTCAAACCCAGAATCCCCCACAGAAGAACCACAAAAGTGCCCCACTTGTGACAGGATACTTTCCGGGACTGGACCAGACTCTGAATGTGGCTCTCCAGCAGGGATACGACTTCCTCAAATCCTGCCCTGAAATGAGATCCATCCTTCATGAAATCCTCCCCACTCCGCCAAGAGTGTCTTTCCGCCATCCACCTAACCTTCGTAACCTGTTAGTTCATCCCTATGAAATCCCCAAACCACCTTCCCTACCCTCTGGCTCCTATCCTTGTAACCGCCCCCGATACAAAACCTGTCCCATGCACCCTCCCACCACCACCTACTCCAGTCCTGTAACCCGGAAGGTGTACACGATCAAAGGCAGAGCCACGTGTGAAAGCACCCACGTGATTTACCAACTGACCTGCCTACACTGTGATGCATTCTATGTGGGAATGACCAGCAACAAACTGTCCATTCGCATGAATGGACACAGGCAGACAGTGTTTGTTGGTAATGAGGATCACCCTGTGGCTAAACATGCCTTGATGCACAGCCAGCACATCTTGGCACAGTGTTACACCGTCCGGGTTATCTGGATACTTCCCACCAACACCAACCTATCCGAACTCCGGAGATGGGAACTTGCCCTTCAGTATATCCTCTCTTCTCATCATCCGCCAGGCCTCAATCTCCGCTAATTTCAAGTTGCCGCCACTCATACCTCACCTGTCTTTCAACAACTTCTTTGCCTCTACACTTCGGCCTCGATTGACATCTCTGCCCAAACTCTTTGTCTTTAAATATGTCTGCTTGTGTCTGTATGTGTGAATGGATATGTGCGTGTGTGCGAGTGTATACCTGTCCCTTTTTTTCCCCCTAAGGTAAGTCTTTCCGCTCCCGGGATTGGAATGACTCCTTACCCTCTCCCTTAAAACCCTCTTCCTTTCGTCTTCCCCTCTCCTTCCCTCTTTCCTGATGAGGCAACAGTTTGTTGCGAAAGCTTGAATTTTGTGTGTATGTTTGTGTTTGTTTGTGTGTCTATCGACCTGCCAGCGCTTTTGTTCGGTAAGTCACCTCATCTTTGTTTTTATATATATCTATAGTTACATCAATACTCCTCAAGCTACTTGATAGCATATTATGGAGGGAACTTCTGGTACAACTAACAGATCCCCAGTGCCTGTTTCGTTCACAGATGGTGTGTGGGAAGAACAATTGTCAGTAAGCCTCTCTAATTTTTCAAATTTTCTGATCATGATAATTCTGTGGGATGTGTGTGGGAGGATGTAATATGTTGTTTGACTCTTCTCAGAAAGTATTCTCTTGAAATTTCAATAGTAAACATCTCTGTAATGCACGAAACCTCTCTTAAAGCATCTGTCACTGGTGTTTGTAGAGCGTCTTTGTAACATTCTCGCGCTGACCAAATGATCCTATAATGAAACACGTGGCTCTTAGTTGGATCATCTCTGTCTCAGTAAAGATCCCAGATTGATGAACAATACTCAAGAACTGGTCGAACAAGCATGTTATAAGCCACTTCTTTTATGACTGAGTTACATTTCCTTAAGATTCTGCCTATGAATCTCAGTCTGGCATCTGCTTATCCTAATATTTGTTTTATGTGGTCATTCCACTTAAGATCATTCTGTTTAGGTACTCCTGCATTTGTTATGGTAGATACTGTTTTCAGCAGTTTGTCATCAATAGCGTAGCTGTAAAGTAGTGAATTTCTTTTCCTGTGCATGCATAATACTCCACTGCTGGAGTCTGCACCATTCATCAATCATCTACAGGTAATTCAGCAAATCAGTGCTGTCTTCTGGGGTTGCTACTTTCCTATATACAACAGCATCATTTATGAACAGTTTGGGAGCTTCCAACGCTTTCTACAAATCATTTACATGTATTATAAACAGTGACAGTCCTGTCACATTTCCTTGGGTACTTTTGAAATTACCCTTACATCCATTAAGTGACTTGTTGAGTTGTATATGCCAGGAAGTCTTGAATCCAGTCACAAATCTGGTCTGATACTTGGTCAGCTCATATTTTTTGCACTAAACGGCAGTACGGGATGGTGTCAAATGCTGAAGTCAAAGAAGATGGCATCAACCTGAGTGCTGATGTCTACAGTGCAATGGATCTCATGGAGGAACAAAGCTAGCTGAGTTCACAAGATCTCTGTTTGCAGAGTCCATGTAGGAAGATTTTGATTCTCCAAAAAGTCATAGTTCCTGAGCATAACACATGATCCAGAACTATACAACATATTGACATGAACAATATAGTTCTATAATTAACTGTATCTGTCCTATGGCCCTTCTTAAAAATGAGAATGATCTGCATTTGTTTTGAGTCACTATGTGCTGTTCACAATGATAGTGTGCTGATAGAATGGGAGCAAGTTCTTAGGCATAATCTTTGCAGGATCTAACAGGTATCTCATCTGGCTCTGATGCCTTAGTACTCTATACTGTTTATAAGAAATGAGTCTGCAATTTTATTTATTTTGTAAAACATTTTGTACTTTTCCCCCCTTGCGTAAGGTCGGAGAGACAGATGTGAGAGTAATGTATTCCTGTTTGATGACAATAATTGATCTATTTGTTACACTTTGTTGTGTGTAATTATTTCACAATTAATTACCTTCCCCATTCCCTTTACCAGGGGCCTAATTATCATTGTACTTTCATGATTTATAGCAGCCAATGTTGTCCAGCTGGAAGTCAATTGTTCAATGATGAAATGACCGAACACTATGGGTATCCTACCATTAACTCTTTGGTAATTGAAGAAAGAACTCCCCTGGGATTAATTAACTGATTGTTTTATTTATTGTACATAACTTTCTGCATAAGATTTTTTTTCAATTGATCGGCTACAGATCACAGAACAATGACATCACTCAATGTACTCACTGATATGATGTACTCCCATTTTCTTTCACCGAACATGGTTTATTTAAATGTTAATAAGTTTCATTTTTCAAAATTATCAATTAACATGCACTTCATGGTTCTTCCATGGAAAATTAAATTTTCCCATCACGATTGGAAAATGGTTCTTGTTGCGATGAATAACTTATACGAGGTTTTATATAATCTGCAGTATTTTGTATCATCACTTATTGAGAAATATTTCATTGAAATGTCTCAGTACCCAAGAAAGGCATGCTTCAGTTCATGTGATGATTGAAAGGAGACATGTATTACAGTTTTCCAAGGTGAAACAATTTTGGAAGACCGAATTCAGTTTTTTGGGGTTCTGTTATCTTCTGTTTCAATGCCAGTACGGTCACCGAGTGACTGACTAGACGATTTTGAACCACTTACTAATTTTACTAGTTTTTTAATCGGTTGTTGTTATTGTGGTGATCAGTCATAAGACTGTATTGATGCAGCTCTCCATGCTAATCTATCCTGTGCAAGCCTCTTCATCTCTTTAGTAACTACTGGAACCTACATTCTTCTGAATCTGATTATTCTATTCATCTCATGGTCTTCCTCTATGGTTTTTACCCTTCATTCTTATCTCCAGTACTAAATTGGTGATCTCCCGATGTCTCACAATTTGTCTTACCAACTCATCCCTTCTTCTAATAAGGTGGTGCCACAAATTTCTTTCTCCACAATTCTATTCAGCACTGCCTCATTTCTTACATGATCTACTCATCTAATCTTCAATATTCTTCTGTAGCACCACATTTCAAAAGCTTCTGTTCTCTTCTTGTCTAAACTGTTTATCATCCATGTTTCAATTCCATACATAGTTACACTCCGTACAAATACTTTCAGAAAAGGCTTCCTGGCACTCAAATGTACACTCAATGTTAACAAGTTTGTCTTCTTCATAAAAGTCTTTATTGCCACTGCCAGTCAACCCAACACGCTGCCCTCCAATACAAAATTGGTGATCCCCTGATGCCTCAGAACATGTCCTACCAGCCAATCCCTTCTTCTAGACAAGTTGTGCCACAAATTCCTCTTCTCCCCAATTCTATTCAGTACCACCTCATTAGTGACATGATCTACCCATCTAATCTTCAACATCCTTCTGTAGCACCACATTTCAAAAGCTTCTATTCCCTTCTTGTCTAAACTATTCATCATCCACATTTCACATCCATTCATGGCTACAATCCATACAAATACTTTGAGAAAAGACTTCCTGACACATAAATCTATACTCAATTTAACAAATTTCTCTTCTTCAGAAACACTTTTCTTGCCATTGCCAGTCTACATTTTATATCCTCCCTACTTCGAATATCATCAGTTATTTTGTTTGCCAAATAGCAAAACTCATCTACTACTTTAAATATCTCATTTCCTAATCTAATTCCCTCATCACCACCTGATTTAATTCAACTGCATTCCATTATCCTTGTTTTGCTTTTGTTGTTGCTGTTCACCTTATAGCCTCCTCTGAAGACACTGTCCATTCCTTTCAACTGCTTGTCCAGGTCCTTTTCTGTCTCTGATAGAATTACAATGTCATCAGCAAACCTTTAAGGTTTTATTTCTTCTCCAAGAATTTTAATTCCTACTCCGAATTTTTCTTTTGTTTCCTTTACTGCTTGCTCAATGTATAGATCGAATAACATCAGGGATAGACTACAACCCTGACTCACTCCCTTCCCAACCACTGCTTCCCTTTTGTGCCCCTTGACTCTTATAACTACCATCTGGGTGCTGTACAAATTGTAAATAGCCTTTCGCTCCCTATATTTCATCCCTGCCACTCTAAAAATTTGAAACAGAGTATTCCAGTCAACATTGTCAAAACTTTTCTCTATGGCTACATATGCTAGAAACGTAGGTTTGCCTTTCCATAATCTATCTTCTAAGATAAGTCTTAGAGTCAGTATTGTCTCAGGTGTTCCAACATATCTATTGAATCCAAACTGATCTTCCCCAAGGTCGGCTTCTACCAGTTTTTCCATTCGTCTGTAAAGAATTCGTGTCAGTATTTCACAGCTGTGACTTGTTAAACTGATAGTTCGGTAATTTTCACACCTGTCAACACCTGGTTTCTTTGGGATTGGAATTATTATATTCTTCTTGAAATCTGGGGGTATTTCACCTGTCTCATACATCTTGCTCACCAGATGGTAGAGTTTTGTCAGGGCTGGCCCTCCCAAGGCTATCAGTAATTCTAATGGAATGTTGTCTACTCGGGGCCTTGTTCCAACTTATATCTTTCAGTGCACTGTCAAATTCTTCACGCAATATCATATCTCCCATTTCATCTTCTATTTCCATAATATGGCCCTCAAATACATCGTGTCGTGTTATGAACCTGCTTCGCAATGGCCGCCCTGGTACTGAACTTTATGCGACTGTGCATGTGCAGTAGGCGCAATGCCAACATAAAACTGTTATAGGTGCACGTGCCACATTCAAACATTAAAAATCTCTTTTGTGTAAATATTATGTTATATATGATGTGTATGTGCATTTGTAGACTAAGATATGCAATGTGCTTTAGAGTGAGTTGCTCGTCTGCATATGTGTCCTTTCGCCTCGCAGTTCAGGAGGGCAGTTTAAAGGCACATTTGCATGCTGAGCTTTTATTAGCGGAAAACATAATTGTAAGTAATAAAAAAAAAGAAATAATTTAAGCCATAGATATAGTCTGAGGCTGTATAAATATTGTATGCAGCCGCTGAAAACATTTGAAGATTTTTTATCATCATATTATTGGTGAAAAAGGAAGTCACGTTTTGTTTTCTTGGTCTCGTCCAGATCGGACATATTTAGGCGGGCCACCATTAATATTACGTTATTTCATTATTTTATTCACAAGTTGCAACAAAACAGCAATTGTAATTGTATAATTCAAATCACAATTCATTGTAAGATTGTTGGGTGACATGGCATGGCAAAAGGTTCCGTACTTCTAAGCAAAACGTCGTCCAGCTCGATCCACCGTCGTCTTCGGGTGCTGTTTGATAACAAAGTCCAATTTTAGTGAAAACACAGGGAGAAGAAAAACGGTTAAAAATACATGAATGAACCTTAAACAGAAAAATGCCATGCCAAAGTGTTGAGAGTCTGTATGAAACATATTTTACCAATCCGTATACTTAATTGATATCTATTTAATATTCATTACTATCATTCATTGTATGTTCTCGGTCCAGTTATGAATGAGCAAAAAAAATTACTTAAATACCTTTATGTTGAGGCACACAAGCCACACCAATGCAGCAAAGTACAGGGTTCAAGTGTACAACCACTGTCTGTAAACTTTTTCTCAAGTGCTAACAGAAGGAGCTGCAAGGAGTGGATGAAGCGATGGTCTCAATATTTTGGACTATCACAGGGAGAAAAATATTTCAGGAGCAGCAAGGCTGTATCCTTTAGACAATGTAGTGCTATTAACTGTTCTTTGTTCCAATGTCTACCATCATTATAATTAGTGAGCTTTTTTTCTCAACAAGAAGTTGTAAGTAGTATTCACAATGGACTAGGAGCTACTGCTTTACCACTCAGTCTAATACAGTTATCCTAAACACACAAATTAAATTGAAACACTGCATTCAAGAAAGCCTACTACAGTGTTAAACAATATATATTCATTACACTATTAGAGTTGACAGTGGCCAAACACAAATCACTCATGAGCCCATGTGATCCAACTTCAGTTGATTCAGAGCTACAGATCAAAGTGCTAAAAAAAGTTTGATGATCCAGAGTAAGTCACAAAAATTATTTTTATTGCTCTTCCATAATATTAATAATCTCTTTATGGTTATCATTTAAGTAATGTGTTGTTCTTAAATCTGTATGTGGGCATTACAACAAAGACTTAAACAAGTTCTGTCTGGAAGTACCATGACAAAACTACCACTACCTATGAAAAAGGTGAGCACGAACTTCACAAGATGAAAAAGTAACAGTTTAAGCACACTTGGCACAAGCACATCAATAATGTTTGCACAAAATAACTGATCAGATTTTTAAACTGGTTGGTTGGTTCGTAGATTTGCGAGATGGGACTAAACAACAATGTGATTGGTCCCTTTGGATTAGGGAAGGATGGGGAAGAAGTTGGGCGTGTCCTTTCAAAGGAACCATCCCAGCATTTGCCTGAAGCGATTTTAGGAAAACCTAAATCAGGATGGCCGGATGTAGGTTTGAACCATTGTCCTCTCGAATGGGAGTCCAGTGTGCTAACTGCTGCAATGTGATATGCAGAGAACAACAAAAATATATTCATTATTACATAATTCAACTGTTTTGAATTACTTCATGTTAAGATATACTTTACTAGAGGCAGAACACATCAGAATTTTTATTGATGAAGAACAATAACCTGGATTTATTCAGGAAACAATAGAACACTATAGTCAGTATGATCTGATTAGAACTATAAAAGCTTCTTTTCATTCATTCATTCACTGAGTTCAGTACACCCCATCATTAAGGAGAACCACATTCAGGAATGTGGAACAAGTCAGGGTGTCAAGTAATGGATTCATCAGAAAGTATTGCTGTAAACTGTCTTGGCTGTCATCGAACTTTGTATTTGTGTTTCAATAGGTTACAACAGAACATAATAAATTAGTATGGAAACTGATACCCTGACAATTCTCACAGAATAATTTTTATCTACAATCAAAGACACCAGTCAAGTTGGTTATTTGTTATGGCATAATCTTCTGGGGAAACTCGGAAAATGTACAAGCCACATAGTATTACAGAAGAAAATAATGAGGAATATGTATGTTGCCAAACAATGGATATACTTTCGGTCACTGTTAAAACATTCAAAAACGCTGTACAGTCCCTCCCTTTAGAAGTATGTGGTATTGATTTTCTTATAACAAACCAACAAAAACCTAACACTTTCTATTTCCACAACAATTCAGTACTCACCACAGAGACAAATTTAAAATTACTTCTGGCACATCACTTAAAACTCTATGCCCAAACACCAGAGTAACAGAGTAAAAAATTTGCAACAAAATAGAAAAAAATCACTGCTCACCACAAAGGTGGCTTTGAGATGCAAGCAAGAATGATGAAAAAGAAAATTAGAGGTAATTTATCTTTCAGACTAAGTCCTTCATCAGATGCAGAAAACAGACACACATTCATACAAGCTGAACTCACACACACACAAACACACACACGGTCACTCTTGTCTGTGGGTGATGGTGCGGTAAGGTTGGACGAAGACATTAGAGGTAATTGTATGAGTATCCAGTGACATGGTCAGAACAGGATAGATCTGCTAAGATCAGCAGTGGGAGGCTGTGCTGGGAGGTGACGGAGGGCTGGAGAGGGGAAAGGGGAGAGGCTAGAAGTAAAGAAGGGAAAGGACTATACAGGTGCACGGATGGGATAGAAGCCATGTGCAGTACTAGAGCGGGAGCAAGGAAGGAATAGGTGGGTAGAGGACAGGAACTAGTGAAGATTAAGGCCAGGGGGAAGTAGTGGTTTACAGGAATGAAGGATTTTACAGGGATATTAACCACCTGCACAGTTCAGAATGGCTAGTGTTGGTGGAAAGACTCTGGATGGCATAGGCTGTGAAGCAGTTGTTAAAGTGAAGCAAATCATATTGGGAGCATGATAAGTCACTGAGTGGTCCATTTGTATCTTGGTCACAATTTAGCAGTGGCCATTCATCTAGGCAGACAGTTTGTTAGTTCTGGCATCCATGTAGAGTGCGACACAGTGGTTGCAGCTAAGTTGGTAGATCACATGGCTTCTTTCACAGGTGACCTGCCTTTTATGGTGTAGAAGAGATCTGTGACAGCACTGCGGTAAGTGGTAGAAGGAGAATATGCGGTACAGATCTTGCATCTGTGTTTATTGCAGGAGTAGGAGAAAGGTTTATGGTAGAATATGAGCTTGATAGTAGGAATATGAAAGAAGGACTAATTGAGTTATTTCAGCTACTAACAGCAAATATACTGCTGAAGAATCACAAGAGGAGACTTCAGTTAGATTACATCATAATCAGGCAGAGGTTACAAAATCAGATATTGGATTGTAAGGCATATCCAGGAGCAGATATACAGTCAGATCACAATTTAGTAATGATAAGAACAGGCTGAGTTTAAGAGAATAGTCAGGAAGAATCAATCCACAAAGAATTGTGACATGGAGGTACTACAGAGTGAAGACACACACTTGAAGCTCTCTGAGGCTATAAATACTGCAATAACGAATAGCTCAACAGACTGTTCAGTTGAAGAGGAATGGGCATCTATAAATTTCTCGATGACAAATGTCTGGGTAGGGATGGCCTGCACCTAAACAGACTAGGTGCAATGACTTTCAGTAAAATGCTCCTGGATTTATGTAAAATTATAAAAAATAAGGGAAACTAATACAGTCTGCAGGGGGTGACTATCCAAGAACGTGAGTGTAATCGTAATAAGGAAGCAGTTGAACCGAAACAGAACGACATTAAAACAAAATAAAGTGGGAATGCAAATAGTGTTGGAAAAAATTACTTAACAGTTGTTCACCAAAATATATGTTCCCTAGCAAATAAGACCCAACAGCTAGAAGTGGAGCTGGAGTCTACAGAGTGCTCAGTTGTTTGTCTCACTGAGCATTGGTGCAATGAGGCTGAAATTAATCAATTAGTCTTGCAGTCTTATAATTTAGCGTGTGCATACTGTAGGACTTCTATGAAGTGTGAGGGTGTTATATTTATGTAAAACAAAATTATCAGTATAAGACCAGAAGCAATTTACGTGTAATCAGTGAAGAGCAACATTTTGAACTGGCAGCAGTTGAAATCAGCGACCAATACAGGTGTAGGAATTTGATTATCTTATGTATATACAGATCTCCTAGTGGAGACTTCAATATCTTTTTCTCCAAACTTAATCATGTTCTTGACAAGATATCCACTCCAAAGAACCACATTCTCATATGTGGAGACCTAAATGTGGATAAACTGAATCCTGATTCTACATGGGACTCATTACAAAGTCTTGCTCAAAGTTTCAATTTAGTTCCAATGGTTAACAGTGCAACCAGAATAACAAAATACTCAAAGACAACTGTTGATCAGGTATTAACAGATTTAGGCAAAGAAAACTGTGAGGTGGTGGTAGCAGAGCTAGGATTATCTGATCACTCAGGTCAAATCATTAATATAAAAGTGGCTCCAGAAGAAACAAAGAAAATGCATATTTACAGATGAATTTTTTCTAAACAAAATAGACATGAGTTTGCCAAACAAATAGCAGGACAAACATGGGACTCAGTATACTCAGAGGTAGATGCAAATGAAAAATTCATAAATTTCATGACATTGTTTAAATTAAATTTTGGAAAAACATTTCCTAAAGTATTATGCCATTATCAACAGCAGGAAAAAGCAAGTGGGTCAAAAAAGGAATCAAAAAATCGTCTGAAACACTAAAGTACCTGAGCTCCATTAAACACAGCCAAACTAACCCTGCTTTCTCACTCTTTTGTAAAAGATAGAAGAAAACATATAGGAAAATATTGCTTGCAGCAAAGAGATCTCATAACTCCAAACTGGTGCACTCTGCTGAAAACAAAAATAAGGCAGTATGGAAGATTGTGAAGCAGGAAACTGGTACCAGGAAAATGAATCTATCAAATTTGAAAATCAAAGAGGAAGGGACTCTAGTAAAAGACCCAATATATTTGGCAAATTATATAAATGATTATTTTAGTAGCATAGGAATAAAATTACAGGAAAATTTTCTAACAGCCCCTCAGGTCAAAAAGCCAAATAATGGTGTATCACACTCAATGGTGTTATTCCCTACAACACAGGATGAAGTCTATAAAGCAGTCAGCAAACTGAAAAACAAAAACTCAGCTGGTCTGGATGAAGTCCCCATTTTTATAATTAAGGACTGTATCAAGAGCCTACTTCCACTTTTAGTTGATATTATAAATCAATCTTTCAAGCAGGGCTACGTTCCAGACTATTTAAAATATGCGAAATTACTACATCTCTTCAAAAAAGGTGATGCAGGAAAAATTGAAAATTATAGGCCAATTTATCTACTATCGTGCTTTGCAAAAATATTATAAACTATTATGAAAGATAGGCTAATGAATTATTTAAATAAATACAACTTACTGTCTGTTGACCAGTTTGGATTTCAATCAGGGAAAAGCACAGAATCAGCAACAGCACACCTCACAAAACACATTCTAGAAGCATTAGCTAAAGGGAACTACACAACAGGTATATTTCTTGATCTAACTACAGCGTTTGATACATTAGACCACAACATATTGTTAAATAAGTTAAATGAACTGGGAATAAGGGGACTTGTGAAAAAGTGGTTCCAGTCATATCCAAAAAATAGAAGACAGATAACTGAAATCTCACATATTTCAAGTTGCTCAAACTATATTGTAAAGTATACTTCAGACCCAAATTATGTAAATATAGGTGTCCCACAGGGTAGTGTCCTTGGCCCAGTACTACTCCTCATTTACATAAATGACTTCCCACAGAGCATCAAGCATGGACAAACAATATTGTTTGCAGATGACTCAAATGTTCTAATCAGTGACAAATCACCAGATGCACTAAAAGAAAAAGCCGAACAAACACTAAACAGTGTACGTGAGTGGGCATCCAATAATAAACTAACACTAAATCTTAAAAAAACAAATGCCGTTAACTTCTATGTCTGCAAAAAACCACACTATAACAACTTTAAGTTAAACAATGAAACTATAGAATGTGTAGACTACACAAAATTTCTTGGTATGCATGTTGACAGTCAGTTAAAGTGGAAAGAACATATTAAAATACTTAGTAACAGAATCGCTACAGAATGCTCTGAGAATTCTGACTGCAGTTTGTGATACTACATGTGTCAGATCTGTATATTTATCTTATATCCACTCTGTTATTACCTATGGAATAATATTTTGGGGAGTCAACAGTAAAAATATTCAAATAGTTTTCAAATTACAGAAAAGAGCAATTCGTATAATAACCAAGAGTGCCAGTAGGGCTCACTGCCTTGAACATTTCCAAAAGCTGGAAATCTTAACTGTCCCCTGTGAATACATTTTTCAAAGTGTTACGTATGTAAAAAAAAAATACTGACTGCTATATGAAAAATTCTTTAGTACACAGCTATGAAACTAGAAACCAATACAATCTGCATCTAGAGAGGAAAAATAAAGTTAAAACTCAGCAGAGCTTGTTGTACAATGCTGTTAAATTATATAATAAATTACCCCAAAAAATAAAAGATATTAACACAATCAGACAGTTCAAAACAAAAGTAAAAAATTTTTTATTAAATAAAAGTTATTACGCAGTAACGGACTATCTGAATTAAAACATGTAGTGTAATTAAAGTAGCCTGCATTGTAATGCATGAGGAAATAATTATAATATGAAATCAAAAATTGTACAGTACTATAAGAAAATTACATAAGGATATAAAACTAATTTAAGATACCTCAAAAATGTATGTAAATACTAATTTTATGTGTATAATTGTAGGTATATTGTATTGTATATGATTTTGCTGACGAAATCCACACAATGTAAATTGCTACATGGATTAATAAAGAAATCAATCAATCAAAAAGAAGGGCAATCACAAAAGTTGGAAAGGAAACCGTAGGTACAAGAAAGGGCAGTTTAAAGAGAATCTATGCCCAACTTAACCATGCAAATTTGGAGTCCTGGTGAGTGGATTCAATTCCCCAAGCCACCTTACTTTGCGCGTGTCAGAAAACGTACTACTGTATCAATGACATGTACTCCCCCTCATGTCTAAACTGTGGGAACCAATTATTAGCAGGGCTTTCCAGTCTGCCACTGTAGCATGCACTTCATGTTTCCCTTAGTGTACTATCTGCTTTGCCCTCACTGTGTCGATGCTACTATTGTTATACTGCTTGACCAGAATTCAGAAGCATATCCAAATAGTTTGGGCTCCTTCATGTGATGTCATCAAGAAGTGCTTCTCTGCAGTGCCCAAGCCTTCACACAGCATGGCACTGTGGAAGATGCAAACAAAACACTTCTGCAAAGCTATGTAACTGAGTGTTTGCAGTTTTGCATTCCAGAAATTTTCCCTACAATTAGGCCTTTGATGTTAATCCTTTCTATTCTTCCTGTGTCAACTGCAACAGCAGAAAGATCTTTCTCGATACTCAGATTCATTAAGAATTTGTTGAGAAACCATTGTGGGCAAAACCACTTGACAGAGCTTGCTCTGCTGTATGTCCATAGACTTCACTATCAGCAAAGAAAAAATTGTAGACAGGTATACTGATAAGGGCAAAAAGAACAGAAAACATATGTTTTCTTAAGTACAGATAATATTTAAAATAATGAGAGTTGTTCTGTAATGTAAAAAGACTGAGCAATTAGCATTCACACACTTAGATTACAATTTTGTATAAAAGCTGAAAAAGTGTGAATCAGGTGCTAATATGCATGAAGCATGCCAAATATACTCTGTATGGGTAGGGAACTAAAATATAAAATATTATCACATAGAAGAAGGTATAACTAGATGAATGAAGAACACTAACTTCACTTAACGAACCACTTGCACGTACAAGAGCACGGAGCGAACTGCCTCCGGCCAGAACACATACAGTATATATACAGCTACAGAACATTCCAGTACAATGGTTCTTGACATTTGTGGATATTTCTATAATGTACTCGAACTGAATGTAGAAATTAAAATTTTACATTCCAGGTGAATTTTGAACTCACAACCCTCCATGCAACAGTTCAGTATCATAACCACTATGCCATGATGTTATTTAGCTTCTTCTGTAACATTGCTCCTTCCTTAAGAGAACAGTGTCTTGGTGTTACATCCTCCTAGTCCGGGAATGAGTCATCAGGCCTGCATACTCCGACTCCCGATGACCGATGCTCGCCCTGGTGGTGATCTTCTTAGAACTTGAGATTGACAAGATGGCGCCGATAGAAAAGTGTAGTGGCACTGTGCTCTCGTCCAAAAGGCAAAAAATAAGCAGTTTGTGTAAAGAATGTGAAAAGCGAGTTATGAAAGGTATTTGGTGTGTCAAGTGCAACTATTGGTTACACGAAAAGTGCGCGAAAATAAACTTAAAATACATCAGTGAAGATTTTCCGTGGACGTGTCACGCTTGTTTACGTAACGAAACGGCCGCTCTTGCAACTATAGTGGACTCCAAAAATGAAATTATAAAATTACTTCAAAAGGACATTCAGGCATTAAAAACTGAAATACTATGTTTAAAGGAAGAAAACTCTAGATTAATACTTGAAAAACAGTCCGATGTGGGTGAAATACATAAAACAAAACAGCAACAAGAATTGAAAACCACGTGTGAAAGTGCAACTGCAAATGCAAGTAGTGTCACCAAAACTACAAAAAGTGGTCCTAAGGTTAAACAAGCTCAATTTCAGTCTAAAAAGAATGTTAAAATTTACGGAGATAGTCATGCACGCAATATTTCAGATTGTATGTCTAACTCGACCACAGAAAACGTGCGCATTTCATCCGTTATTAAACCAGGGGCGAAGTTTGTTGATGTAACAAGCTCTGTAAACAACGACTGCACCGATTTTACAGAAAGTGATGTCATTGTTATTATAGCAGGTTCAAACGACGTTTATTGCAACGAGGCCAGTTCATTTATTAAAAAGTTGATTGTTATGTTAATGATGTTGTCCCATACAAATGTGATCTTGTCAAATATTCCGGCGAGATTTGATCTGCCTGACTGGTCGTGTGTGAACCGAGAAATCCGATCTACAAATAAAAAATTAAAACATTTCTGCTCCAAGTTAAAAAATGTGAGACTGCTGGACCTTAACAGTTATCAAAGAAGCAGCTTCTCTGTACATGGACTACATCTTAATCGTCTGGGCAAGAATACTCTAGCAACTGACATCAACAGAGCTATTGAGGAAACAAAATGCGATAATTCAAATGTGATACCTTGTACCTCAGATGTCATACACACGAAAGACGGAAGTGATAATTATATATGCCTGCAGAGCAAGCAAACCGAAATAATTCCTCACTGCAGTGTCAAGACTGTTGATTTTTTAGGATAAAAAAGTCCCTCAGTGTTCCCAATTTAGAAACTATCAATTTGTGTGATAATGTTAACCTTGAGAAGGATATATCCTCTCATGATTGTACCAATGTATCATTTTTACATTATAATGTTGAGGGCTTAGGTAACAAAATCGATGTATTTGAGGCCTTAGTTACAGATCTAGCTCCACATGTAATCATGGTTACAGAGCATCAAAAAGCTAACCATAATATTCAGTATTATAAGTTACAGGAGTATAATCTTACATCGTTTTTTTGTAGAACAGAACATAAAGGAGGGGGTGTTGCTACTTACGTAAGGAAATGTAACCTAATAAGTTCTGTAGAAAAAGTATCATGGGTTAAGTATTATTGTATCGAGAAAGACTTTGAAGCAGTGATAATTAAGTTAATGATTGTATCCGTCCCACTTATTGTGCTAGGTATATATCGAGCCCCTTCTGGTAATCTCGAGGTTTTCCTGGAAGCACTGGATAGTGTATTGGGGAAGCTAAGCAAGGGTGGCAATACAGTAAATATTGTAATGTTAGGAGACTTTAATATAAACACACTAAGCAACAGCCAGGAATGCAAAGGTTTACAAGACTGCATAAGATCCTATGATATTAAAGATCTACTTGGTCATGTGCCCACTAGAATAACTGAGTCAAGCAGCAGTTCCATAGATCATGTGATGACCAATTATGAAAATGTTGTTTCGGCACAGACTGTAAACGGGCACATATCTGATCATCTAGGACAATTATTAGTGATTGGTTGTCTTAATAAACTTAAACAAAACAAAAAATTTGAGAATAGAAGATTATTTTCTGAATACAACATCACCTTGCTAAAGAATACTTTGGGTCAAGAATCTTGGGAATCAGTTTATAGAGAAAGGGGAGTTCACAGCAAATGGGAAGTATTTTTAAAAATTTTAACTAGACATATTGATATTACTATCCCGGCAAAGAAGATGAATGTAAATAAAAATAAACCTCCAATAGTCAAACATGTAAAACTTGAAGAAAAAACGAAAAGACTCAAAGAAGGAATGGAGTATATGTATAAGCTACACAGAGAAACCAGTCTTGATTCATATAAAGAGGATTATAAAAAATATAAATATGAGTATCGCAAGGAAGTAAGGAGAAGGAAAGTAGAACATATTAGTAAACAGATCCGAAATTCTGACTGTGTCTCAAAGTCGTGCTGGGCAGTAGTTAATGATATGAGGAACACTGATTCAAAAACTAAAATTAATAATATAGAGTTAAGTATACATAATGATAATTTTTCTGATCCTTATATAGTTAGCAATATATTTAATGATTACTTTATAGACGCTATTGAAAATGATACTTGCATGAAACAGGAGAGGCCGTTTAAATATGATAAGGAAAAGGAAAGGGACTCTTGTATGCTACCTACAGTAACCATCAAGGACGTAACAGAGCTAATTGACAACCTAAAAAATAAAAGATCAGCTGGATGGGATGAATTCTCTCCTTTTCTACTGAAAAAATGCAAGGGTGAGTTAGCCAGACCGTTAGTCCATCTAATAAATTGTGTACTTGAAGAAGGTGTGTTTCCGAAGAAACTGAAACTTGCTTTAGTTAAACCTTTATATAAAAAAGGGGAAAGAAAACAACCACAGAACTACAGACCAGTTGCCTTAACGTCAGTGTTTGGTAAATTAATTGAAAAAATAATGCTAGAAATCCTAATTGAGCACTATAATATGAATAACTTAATAGGAGATTTCCAACATGGCTTTAGAAGTGGTCGGAGCACCATATCTGCAGCAGTACAGTTTGTACACTGTCTGATGGAGAAAATAAATGAGGGATACGAAACGGCAGGAGTGTTTTTAGATCTTTCCAAAGCGTTTGACAGAGTCCATCATGGCGCTCTTTTAAGTAAACTTGCTTATAATGGTGTCAGTGGGAAACTGTTGCTTTTAATAGAATCTTACCTTAAAGATAGACAACAATGCACAGAAGTTGTGTATGATAATGGAGAGGTAATTGCAAAAAGAAGATCAAAGATAAGGAACATAAATTTTGGTGTGCCACAAGGCTCTATCTTGGGCCCCTTCTTGTTTATTTGCTACGTGAATGATTTCCCAAAAGTATTAGACACCAGTCATCGTATTACTATGTATGCTGATGACACCTCTGGGGTTTGCTGGGCACATAGTAATGATGGCCTAAATTCAGTGGTACAGAATTTTGTTGAAAAAGCCCAAACACATTTTGAAAAAGAAAACCTGAGGGTCAATATTAACAAAACTAATTTAATTTATTTTAAGACAAGTAGTTCAAATAAAAATACTGTTCTAAATGAGGACATTCAGGAAAATACCTGTTCAGAATGTAAATTTCTGGGGATATATATAGATGACAGACTTTCATGGAATCAGCAAATAGGTCATGTCTGTGGTAAAATAACATCTAGTCTGTATTTACTAAGGAGATTAGTTCAATATTTAGATATAGAAGCAATAAAAATAGCGTATTTTGCGTTGGTGTATCCCCATCTATCTTATGGAATTGTATTGTGGGGTGGGTGTAGCCAATACAATATAAAAAGGGTATTTGCATTGCAGAAAAGAGTAATAAGAACTATGGCAAAAGTAAGACCCAGAACTTCATGTAAAAACCTGTTTATTAAGTTTAATATTATGACTATCTATGCAGTATATATGTTTCAATCAATATTATTAGTGAAAAAAGACAAAAAAGTGACAAACAGGAATATGGAAATCCATGATTACAATACAAGACAAAAATCAGACTTTCATATGGTGAGCAGACGATTGAATCTAACAACAAATACCCCATTCATTAAGGGAGCAATATTTTATAATTCTCTGCCAAACAACCTGAAACAGCTTTCTGGAAGAATTTTTAAAAACGAGTTAAAAAAATGGCTTGTATTGAAGTGCCCATACAGTATGGTGCTGACATGATTTGACCTCAGGAATGCTATATTAAATATAATTCAATGATATTTTACTTAGTAGCATGTAATCTATTTATATTGTGTATCAATAATCTGAATGTAATTATTATAACATTGCCCATGCATGTTAAATACATGTTTCGAGCTGTAAGATAAATAAATAAAACTTCTTTTGCCACTACGCTCTTCATCACCCATCTGCTTGTTGCCTGTCACTAGAACTTTGAATTTACCCTGGGTTGCAGGATCCTTATAGGGCTTCATTCGAAGGACGTGGACTGTATCTCTCATCTTTCGTCTTGTGTCGGGGTCGAAATCTTCAACTTCATAAGTAACATCTGACAACTGTCTTACAACTTTATAAGGTCCAAATTAGCGCCTGAGGAGCTTCTCAGAGAGACCAATCTTTCAAACAGGAGTGAAGATCCAGACGAGGTCACCAGGCTGGTAGACAACAGGGTGGTGGCTCGCGTCATACCTTCGGCGATCTTTTTCTTAAGCCTGCAATGTGCAGAGTTGAGCTAAATGCCGAGCTTCCTCAGCCCTGGTTAATACCTGGCCGATGCAGTCATCGTTCATGTCATCAGGATGTAACAGACTCACCGTGTCCATCGTCATAGTCGCCTCACACCCATGCACCAGGAAAAATGGCGTAAATCCTGTGGTGTCTTGTAGGCAAATGTCACAAAAGGTAGCACCTCATCTCAGTTGCTCTGCTCAACACTGACGAACACTGATAGCATGTTGGCCAAGGTCTGAATAAGCGTTCAGTAAGCCTGTTAGTTTGCGGATTGTAGGCTGTCGTCATGTGATGATGAATATTACACCTACGGCTTATCTCTGTCACAAGATTCGATTGAAAACTTTCCCTCAATCCATAATTAATGACCATGGGGCACCGTGTTTTAATACAATGTCTTCCGTGATGAATTTGGCAACCTCGGGTGCTTCAACTGTTTTCACGGCTTTGGAAATGGCACAGAGTGTCAGATAATCAGTGCAAACAATAGTCCATCTACTGCCACTAGCATACGTTAGAAATCGTCTGAGAAGGTCAATCCCCACATGCTGGAAAGGCGTTTCGGTGTGGAGTCGGTATGAATTGGCCAGGTGGTTTCTGAGGAACTGCCTTTCTCCTATGGCACTCTCAACAGTGCGGCACATAGTGACAGACACTCCTAAATAAACCTAGCCAGAAAAATCTCTTGTGAATTCTATCATATGTCTAAATAAATCCTAAATGTCCGGCCTCAGGTGTGTCATGCAATTTCTGTAGAACATCTGAGCGCATGTGTTTAGGAATCACTGGTACCCAGCTCTTTCCAAATGGATCAAAGTTTTTCTTGCAAAGTAATCCATAAACTACCTTAAATTGTCCTTTCACATCCTCTGACCAATTTAAGGCAAGCATAATTTGAAATATCTTGGCATCCTTCTTCTGCTCAGCTGAGAGATCCTGGAGTGCAGCGAGACAGTCACTATCTTCATGAAAGTCTTGATGGTCTTGCACAGGGTTTCTTGAGAGACAATCGGCGTCTTGGTGTTTTCTTCCACTTTTGTACATTATGGTAATGTCATACTCTTGAAGATGTAGAGTCCACCTGGCAAGTCATCCTGTTGGATCCTTCAGACCTGTCAACCAACAAAGTGAATGATGGTCTGTAACAACTGTGAATGGCCTTCCATTGAGATCCTGTCGAAATTTGCATGTGGCCCAGATCACAGCAAGACATTCTCTTTCTGTAGTTAAGTAGTTTCTCTCAGGTTTTGTACATGTACTAGAAGCATAGGCTATAACCTTCTCTTTTCCATCCAAAATTTGCACCAGAACAGGACCAATCCCATACCGACTGGCATCTGTGTGTAGCTCTGTAGGTGCACTCTCATCACACAGACCAAGTACAGGGTCAGTCATCAGAGCTTTTCGCAGCACATTGAAAGAATCTTGTTCATCACCACCCCAGATAAATTTAGCATCAGCTTGTAACAACTCTTGGAATGGCCTGGCTTTGATACAAAAGTCTTTGATAAAACAACAGTAATAAGAACATCTCTAATACTTTTAGGAATAGGAAATTCTGTTATAGATCTCACCTTTTATGGGTCTGGCCGCACACCTTTGTTTAACACAAGGTGTCCAAGTATTTTGATTTCTTTTGCTCCAAAGTGACACTTTCTTGGATTAAGTTTCAGCCCACCTTGTTGGTGACACTTAAAAATGGCCCTCAGTCTTTTTATGTCTTCATCAAATTTCTCTGAGAACACTATAATGTCATCCAAATAACAAAGACACATCGTCCACTGCAGGTGACGTAGAAGATTATCCATCATCCATTCAAAAGTCGCTGGTGCATTACACAAACCAAACGTCATTACCTGAAACTCATACAGGCCCTCAGGGGTGATGAATGCAGTTTTCTCACGATCAGCCTCATCTACTTCGATTTGCCAGAATACCAAGTACATGTCCATGGTTGAGAAAAACTTAACCCCCTTCAGACAATCTACTGTAACGTCAATTCATGGAAGAGGGTAAACATCCTTTTTATTTATCTTATTAAGCTTCCTGTAATCAACGCAAAACTGCCAAATGCTATCCTTCTTCCTGACAAGAACCACTGGTGATGACCATGGGATCTGCGAAGGCCGCATGATTAATTCTTCATCATTTTCTCTACCTCATCATGAATTATTCAACATTCTGTTGCTGACACATGGTATGCTCTCTGGCCTATTGGTTGATGGTCTCCAGTGCTAATCCGGTGCCTCACTGTCGATTTGTCTAATTTGCTCTTCACCTCTGGATTGAAGCATTCAGAGAACTCTTGAAGAATGGCAAGTAGCTTCTTCTGTTGTTCTGTAGGTGCTCTCTCGTCACACAGACCAAGTACAGGGTCAGTCGTCAGAGCTTTTCACAGCACATCGAAAGAATCTTGTTGAGCACCACCCCAGATAAATTTAGCATTGGCTTGTAACAACTCTTGGAGTGGAGGTAGAAGATCTTGCCTCGTAGTGGTAGTGCTAATTTAACCCACAGATTCAACATGGGAGGTTTCTATGACACTCAGCTGTTCTTCAATTAACAGCTCAATGTTTGCTATGCACATGTGTCCTGGGAGGACCTGCGGTTCTCAGCCACAGTTAACTATCCATAATTCACCGAATCTGTTCCCAAACAAGATGACAGAGGCTACGATGACCAAGTTATTTTTCAGTAGTATGCTTCTCTTACATTCCACTACAAGATCCATCGATTAATGCATGGCATGACAAGCGACAGTTACCTTTCTAGCACTGACTGCAGGAATGACCACTTCAACCAGCACACATAGTCTCCACACACTCGGATGCACATCTTCCTGTCCACAGTATCTCATCTTGTCTAGCATAATCTTTGAGCGACCACAATTTATAATTGCCTGAGAAGCTTTCAAAAAGTCCCATCCGAGAATGACGTCATGACTACACTCTTGTAGGATGATAAATTCTAAGGGCTATGTATGGCAACTTATGCCCACACGAATGGTACATCTTCCTGTAGGTTTTACATATTTCCCATTAGCCACCTTCAGCAAAGATGTTTTGTTGTTGACAAATACGTTTTTTCTGCAATTGGCGATGGTACTTCTCCGAAATGACTGAATATGATGCTTCAGAGTCCACAAGAGCTTGGGCTGGTCAGCAATCCATGAGGATATTGACATAGTTTCCTATCATTTTTGTAGTGATCAATAGCCGAGGATTTTTCTCTACGGTGGCCTCACCTCCAAGGAAGGTCGTATCCTGTAGTTTTCCAGGTTGTGGCGGATAGGTGATCGACTGGAGCTTCTAAACGGCGATGGAGACCTTGATTGGCGTGTTGGGGAGCATCCTCTCCAGTGGCTAGCTTTCGGCGATGGTGACCTACGTCGTCCTGCACCCACATTTTCTCGTACATCTTCGTTGTCCCATAGTTGGCATTGGCTAAGATCTGTCTACTGTTTTCTGATGCAGGTGTCATCAAATATCTGCCGCCTTTCTCGACAATAGCGTACCACATGTCCCAGTCGTCCGCAGTGGAAACATACTGGTTGGTTATTCTAGGTCTTCCAGATGTCATACTTCCTTGGTACCCAAACAGGTTCCTCATGCGGCATTGCAGGAACGTAACTCTGCCTGGGTCTCGACTTTTCCATCGTTCTAAAGAGAAATGAAGCCCGAGAGATTGGGTTCAATGTCTGTTTCACTTCCTCCCTTATGACCTCTTGGAGTGTCTCGGTTTTTTGCTTGCCATGCAATCCAAGTGCCATCTGAATTTCCTCTCTCACTATCTGATGAAGAACACTTGTGAAATCAGTTTCTTCCTTCATCACAGACATCAATACGACATTTGGAAGCTGTTCAAACTTGCGTGTAGTTCGTTTTTGGTGCATTGTCTCAATATACTGGCACCATTTTATGAAGTCGTCTGCTGTTGAAACCTCCTTCAGGAGTAGCGCTTGATACATATCCTCAGCAACACCCTTCATGAGATGTGCAACCTTATCTTCCTCCTTCATTCTAGGATCCACTATTTTACACAGCTTCAAGACGTCTTGAATGTAGGATGCTGTAGTTTCTCCTGGATGCTGTGCCCTGCACTTTAATTTATCTTCAGCCTTGCACTTCTGTCATCGTGTGTCGCCGAAATACCTGTGCAGTTCCACCTGGAATACTTCCCAGCTTGTGAATTTCTCCGCGTTGTTCTCATACCATTGCTTGGCAGTGGCTCCAAGTAGAAAAATACGTTAGCCAAACACACGGTGTCATCCCATTTGTTAAATTTGGCTATACACTCATATACCTTCAGCCACTTGTTTGGATCTTGGCCATCATCACCAGAGAACCCAGAAGGATGTCTCATGTGGTGGCACACTGTTGCTGTCATCATAACATACACTTCCTCTTCCGTCTCCGATAGACTGCGATCTGTTGAATATGGTTCGAACTCGGCTTCTCGTCACATACATGTCATGGTCTGATGGGAGCCACGGTGTCATCGATAATGTGCACTATCACAAGTTCCAATACCCGGCATCTCCATCAGAATAATGTCACCTAGAAGAAGGTGTAACTAGATGAATGACGAACACTAACTTCACTTAACGAAGGTTTATTCAGCACTTGCACATACAAGAGTGCGGAGCGAACTGCCTCTAGCCAGAACACATACAGTATATATACAGCTACAGAACATTACAGTATAATGATTCTTGACATTTGTGGATACTTCTAGAATGTACTTGAACCGAATATAGAAATTAAAATTGTACAGTCCAGTTGAGTTTTGAACTCACGACCCTCCACGCAACAGTTTAGTATGATAACCACTACATCACGGTGTTATTTAGCTTCTTCTGTGGCAATATAAACACAATTGTTACTATAAAAAGATCTTCTTTGCCAGATTTTAAACACAAAGTATTGACATATGTGAAAATTAGCGAACTTTCAATTTGATAAGTCATGGCTGCGAAATACTAACGCGAATTCTTTACAGACAAATGGAAAAACTAGTAGAAGCCGACCTCGGGGAAGATTAGTTTGGATTCCATAGAAATATCGGAACATGTGAGGCAATACTGACCCTATGACTTATCTTAGAAGCTAGACTAAGGAAAGGCAAACCTACGTTCCTAACATTTGTAGACTTAGAGATAGCTTTTGACAATGTTGACTGGAATACTCTCTTTCAAATTCTGAAGGTGGCAGGGGTAAAATACAGGGAGCGAAAAGCTATTTACAATTTGTACAGAAACCAGATGGCGGTTATAAGAGTCGAGGAGCATGAAAGGGAAGGAGTGGTTGGGAAGGGAGTGAGACAGGGTTGTAGCCTCTCCCCGATGTTATTCAATCTCTATATTGAGCAAGCAGTGAAGTAAACAAAAGAAAAATTTCGAGTAGGTATTAAAATCCATGGAGAAGAAATAAAAACTTTGAGGTTCGACAATGACATTGTAATTCTGTCAGAGACAGCAAAGGACTTGGAAGAGCAGTTGAACGGAATGGATAGTGTCTTGAAAGGAGGATATAAGATGAACATCAACAAAAGCAAAACAAGGATAATGGAATGTAGTCGAATTAACTCGGGTGATGCTGAGGGAATTAGATTAGGAAATGAGAGACTTAAAGTAGTAAAGGAGTTTTGCTATTTGGGGAGCAAAATAACTGATGATGGTCGAAATAGAGAGGATATAAAATGTAGACTGGCAATGGCAAGGAAAGCATTTCTGAAGAAGAGAAATTTGTTAACATCGAGTATAGGTTTAAATGTCAGGAAGTCGTTTCTGAGAGTATTTTTTATGGAGTGTAGCCATATATGGAAGTGAAACATGGACGATAAATAGTTTGGACAAGAAGAGAATAGAAGCTTTCGAAATGTGGTGCTACAGAAGAATGCTGAAGATTAGATGGGTAGATCACATAACTAATGAGAAAGTATTGAATAGGATTGGGGAGAAGAGAAGTTTCTGGCACAACTTGACCAGAAGAAGGGATCGGTTGGTAGGACATGTTCTGAGGCATCAAGGGATCACCAATTTAGTATTGTAGGGCAGCATGGAGGGTAAAAATCGTAGAGGGAGACTAAGAGATGAATACACTAAGCACATTCAGAAGGATGTAGATTGCAGTAGGTACTGGGAGATGAAGAAGCTTGCACATGATAGAGTAGCATGGAGAGCTGCATCAAACCAGTCTCAGGACTGAAGACCACAACAACAACAACAACAAGTATTACACAATATTACATTCAAAACTATGGCTTTACGTACCTGCAAGTAAACTTTGTGCTACTGTAATGACGTTAGATCATTCTTAGTGCTTACTTTATACTTCTTTGGGGGTATTAGTCTCAAATACATTGTTTTGATAATGTAATTAATATGGACATCAAATTTTTATTAACGCTATGTTTGTTTAAAAATGTGTATCATGAAGTAAACTGGCAAAAATATAATTCAACAAATTAGTAACTACAGTTTTAAAAGAATTTTATTCTAATTTTAGTTCATATAGTTTTAATTTGCTTATCAGCTCTGTGTTAACAAAGGGCTTATAAGCCTTGTTGTTGTGTGTTAACAATTACATGAAAGAAGTTACTAAGGAAAAGGTTGTGAATGCTATGGATTTCAAGAAATTTAAAACTTTTTTGTCTAAAATAAAACACATTTTTCCTATTGTTTGATATCTTCAAGTATCAAAACAGCTTAAAACAGTAATTTCTGATGGTTTTTTCCCCTTAACTTTCTCTACTAGGCAACCATCCCCACCCACAAAACTTCATTAATTCACCCCTGGGTACGAGGAAGGAAATTGCGATGAATCAATGGTAACGCATGAAATGCTTCAGCTGATCAATGGGAGAGGGAAATATAAAACTGTTAAGGGAAATTCAGGAATACAGGTCACTTAGGAATGAAATAACTATGGAATCCAGGGAAGCTAAGACAAAATGGCTGCCTGAAAAATGTGAAGAAATCAAAAACGAAATGATCGTAGAAAGGACAGACACAGCACGTAGAAAAATCAAAACAACCTTCAGTGACATTAAAAGCAAGGGCAATAACATTAAAAATACAATGGGTATTCCACTGTTAAATGCAGAGGAGGGCGCAGGTAGGTGGAAAGAACACACTGAAGGCCTCTGCGAGGGGGAGGATTTGTCTGATGACATGATAGAAGAAGAAACAGGAGTCGACAGGGACCAGATTGGGGATCCAGTATTGCAGTCAAACTTTTAAAAAGCTTTGAAAGTCTAAAGAGCAAATAAGGCAGAAGGTATAGATAACATTGTGTGTGTGGGGGGGGGGGGGAAGTGGCAACAAAATGACTAATCACCTGAGTGTGTGGAATGTATCACAGTGGTGATATACCATCAAACTTTCAGAAAATCATCATCAACCCAATTCTGAAGATAGCAAGAGCCAACAAGTGTGAGAATTATTGCACAGTCAGCTTAACAGCTCAAGCTGCTGACAAGAATAATATACAGAAGAATGGAATAGAAAAGTGAGTATCTGTTAGAAGATGATCAGTTTAGCTATAGGGAAGATAAAGGCACCAAGAAGCAGTTCTGACCTTACAGATGATAATGGAAGCAAGACTGAAGATAAATCGAGACACATTCATTGGACCTGTCAACCTGAAAATAGTGTTCAGTAATGTAAAATGGTGCAAGATGTTTGAAATTGTGAGAAAAAGGGGGTAAGTGATACGGGAAGGCGAGTAATACGCAATATGTACATGAACCAATAGGGAACAATGAGACTGGAAGACCAACAAAACAAAGTGCATAGTTCAAAAAGGGTGTAAGGCAAGGCTGTAGTCTTTCACCCCTACTGTTCAATCCATAAACCGAAGAAGCAATGAGGGAAATAAAAGAGACGTACAAGAGTGGGATTAAAATTCAGGGTGGATGGATATCAGTGACAAGATTAGTTGATTACACTGCTATCCTCAGTGAAAGTGAAAAATTTCAGATTATGTTGAATGGAATGAAGAGTCTAATGAGTACATAACATGGACTGAGAGTAAATCGAAGGAAATTGAAACTACTGACAAGTAGCAGAAATGAGAATAGTGAGAAACTTAACACCTTGAAGTGGACGAAGTTAAGTAATTCTGCTACCTAGACAGTGAAATAACCCATGAGAGACAAAGAAAAGGAGGACATAGAAAGCAGACTAGCACTGCATGAACTGTGATAAAACTGGAACAGAAGACAATTGACATATTTGAATTGATGTGCTGCAGAAGAAAGTTGAAAATTAGGTGGACTGATAAGGTAAGGAATGAGGAGGTCCTCCAGGGGAGTGGCAACAAAAGGAACTTATGGGAAACACTGACGAGAAGAAGGGAAAGGATGACAGGACATCAAAAGGCATCAGGGAATAACTTCCACGTTACTAGAGGGAGCTGTAGCGAGTAAAAACTGTAGAGGAAGAAAGAGATTTGAATACATTCAGCAAGTAATTGAAGACATAGGTTGCAATTGCTACTCCGAGATGAAATGGTTGGCACAGAGGAGGAATTCATGGTGGGCCTCATCAAACCAGTCAATGATTCAAATAAAAAACAGGCCATTAGACAAAGGGCTGACAGCAGGACACTGCATAGGTTGTGTAGGCATTGGCATACCACTGTGTGAGAGGTAGGGAGGATAATGGGGAGGCTATTTCTCATATCAGGGCAGGATGAGAGGAAGTCCTACATTGGTAGAGAATGTGATTCAGTTGCTCCAGTAATAAGTTTAACTGAGTCATGAAAGGGGTGCTCCTCTGTGGCTGGACAGTGGGTATGTATGGGATAGTAGGTGACTGGGGAGACAAGGCACAGATGATCTGATTCTGGACAAGGTTGGGTGGGTAATTTTGGGCTATGAAGACCTAAGTGAAACCCTTTGGTATATCTCGAGACTGACTGCACATTGTTAAAGGTGTGACAATCACATGTGGCTAGGCAGAATGGTTGTGACTTCTTGGGATGAAATGGGTTGCAACTGTCAAATGGGATGTATAGTCGTTGATTGATAAGTTTGATGTGGACCGAGGTACTGACATAGTCATCCTTGATGTGGGGTCAGCATTGAGAGAAGTGGCTTGTTGGGCTGAGGAGGAACACATGAATCAAAAGGGGGGAGTAGGTTTTAGGTGTTATGGTTCTGGAAGAATGTGGATAGGATGTCCTGATCCTCAGCTCAGATAATGAAAAAGTCATCTACAAATCTGAATCAGGTGAGGGGTTTGGGATTGTGAGTGGTTAGGAAGGATCCTGATACATACCCATGAACAGATTAGCATAAGAAGTTGCCATGTGGATGCCCATTGCTGTACCAGATATTTGTTTGTAGGTGGTAGAAAACCCAAAGAGATTCTAGTCATATGTAAAGTACACAAGTGGCAAAAAACAGTCAATAACGTCACTGCACGATAGCGATGGAAATGTTACCGGTGATGGTGGCACTAAAGCGGAGTTACTAAATACAGTTTTCTGTAAGTACTTCACAAAAGAAGACGAAGTAAATATTCCAGAATTCGAAACCAGAACAGCTGTTAGCATGAGTGACATAAAAGTAGATATCTTAGGTGTTACGAAACAATTCAAATCACTTAAGAAAGGCAAGTCTCCCAGTCCAGATGGTATACCAATTAGGTTCCTTTCAGAGTATGCAGACACAATAGCGCCTTTCTTAGCAATCATATACAACCACTCACTTGACGAAAGGTCTGTTCCTAAAGACTGGAAAGCAGCACAGGTCACACCAATATTCAAGAAAGGAAATAGGAGTAACCCATTGAATTACAGACCCATATCACTGACCTCAATTTGCAGTAGGATTTTGAAGCACATACTGTACTCGAACATTATGAATCACCTTGAAGAAAATGACTTATTGGTACATAACCAGCACAGATTCAGAAAATATCATTCTTGTGCAACACAGCTAGCTCTTTATTCCCATGAAGTAATGAGTGTTGTCAACAAGGGATCTCATATCGATCCCATATTCCTAGATTTCCAGAAGGTTTTTGATATCATTCCTCACAAGCGACTATTAATCAAATTGATAATATGAATATAATAGAGGGAAACATTCCACGTGGGAAAAATATATCTAAAAACAAAGAAGCTGTAACTTACCAAACGAAAGCGTTGGTATGTTGATAGAGACAATAAAAACAATAAAAAAACATACACGAATTTCAAGCTTTCGCAACCCAAGGTTGCTTCGTCAGAAAAGAGGGAAGGAGAGGGAAAGACAAAAGGATGTGGGTTTTAAGGGAGAGGATAAGGAGTCATTCCAATCCCGGGAGTGGAAAGACTTACCTTAGGGCAGGGGCGCGCAAACGTTGCATGCGGCTCATGACCGCACAGCGCTGCACGTGTGCTGCTCGCGTGCACTCGTCGACTGGGGCAGTGGCGACAGCCGGCAGGTTGTGGCTGTGTAGTGCCAGGCTAAGCTGCAGATGTTGATGCGTAGCGACCACTACGTAGTGAACGTTGTATTTCAAGAACCGGAAAATGCAGGGTGAATCAAGGAAATGGAGAAGTGGAGATTTGCTATATTTTAAAAAGTAATGGGAGAATCATTTTTTCTTTGTGCAAAAACGTGAAAATTCAAAATGTTTAATATGTGGCAGTATTCTCGCTGGTCAGCGGATGTTTAGTATTGAAGGCCATTATAACAAATTTCACAAGGGCGAGTACAATTTATTGTCGGATTCTGAGCGTATGGGGAAATTGACTGAGCTTAAGAAGAGCATTCTGACGATACTAGATGAATCTGTCATAGTTGCTGTGGTCACGAGAGATCTGCAACTTCCTTTCGTCATGTCTCTCGTCTAACTGATTTAACATTTTATGGAGCACTGTTTTCAATTTTTCAGGATGACAACAATAATAGCCCAGCGGTACGTGCAAGTTATAAGATTACGCTTAATATAGCGAGAGCTGGAAAACCATTTGCTGAATTAGTAAGTGTCGGTTAACAGCAAACATCAGTGATGAAAATTTAAGTAACTGTTTGTGTTTGTCTGTATGTATAAATTTTGTTCCACTCCACCTGTGATAATTAAATAAAACGTATCGTAGGTAATAGGTACTCTTTCAAAACACGACATCTTTCAAGCACTCCTACTAACCTTATTTTGTTGCACTCCACCTGTGATAATTAAATAAAACGTATCGTAGGTAATAGGTACTCTTTCAAATCACGATATCTTTCAAGCACTCCTGCTAATCGTATTCCTTCATTCAATAAAGCAAGCTAGGAAACAAAACTCATTGCAGAGGAAGGTGCGGACAGAAGGTATGGTGGGGAGGGGAGATAAGCGGGTGGCCAACTTGCCCCTGTGTGCATGCAGAACACCTGTTAAATGCACGCGTGCAAGTGCACCACACACGTGCAGGATTCCTGCCCACCCCTGCCTTAGGGGGAAAAAAGGACAGGTATACACTCGCACACACACACATATCCATCCACACATATACACACACACAGGCAGACATATTTCTTTGTGTGTATATATATGCGGATGGATGTGTGTATGTGTGTGTGTGTGTGTGTGTGTGTGTGTGTGTGTGTGTGTGTGCGCGCGCGTGCGCGAGAGAGAGGAGAGTGTATACCTGTCCTTTTTTCCGCCTAAGGCAAGTATTTCCACTCCTGGGATTGGAATGACGTCATACCCTCTCCCTTAAAACCCACATCCTTTCGTCTTTCCCTCTCCTTCCCTCTTTCCTGACGAAGCAACCTTGTGTTGCGAAAGCTTGAAATTTGTGTGTGTGTGTGTTTTTTTTTTTTTTTTTTTATTGTTTTTATTGTCTCTATCAACATACCAACGCTTTCGTTTGGTAAGTTACAGCTTCTTTGTTTTTAGATATATTAATCAAATTGCACGCATATGGAGTATTATCTCAGTTGTGTGACTGGTTTCATGATTTCCTCTCAGAGAGGTCACAGTTCGTAGTGATAGATGGTAAATCATCAAGTAGAACAGAAGTGATATCTGGTGTTCTGCAAGGTAGTGTCATAGGCCCTCTGCTGTTCCCGATTTACGTAAATAATCTAGGTGATAATCTGAGCAGCCCCCTTAGATTGTCTGCAGATGACGCTGTAGTAAAATCATCAGATGATCAATTCCAATTACAAAATGATCTAGAGAGAACTTCTGTATGGTGCAAAAAGTGGCAATTGACACTAAACAAAGAAAAGTGTGAGGTCATCCACACAGGTACTAAAAGAAATCTGATAAATTTTGGGCATACGATAAATCGCACAAATCTAAGGGCTGTCAGTTCGACTAAATACCTAGGAATTACAATTACAAGCAACTTAAATTGGAAAGACCACATAGATAATATTGTGGGGAAGGTGAAACAAGGTCTGCACTTTGTTGGCAGAACGCTCAGAAGATTCGACAAACCCACTAAAGAGACAGCCTACATTACACTTGTCCGTCCTCTGCTGGAATATTGCTGCACGATATGGGATCCTTACCAGGTAGGATTGACAGACAACATCAAAATAGTGCAAATAAGGGCAGCTCATTTCGTGTTATTGCGCAATAGGGGTGAGAGTGTCACTGATATGACATGCGAGTTGGGGTGGCAGTCACTGAAACAAAGGCGGTTTTCTTTGCGGTGAGATCTATTTACAAAATTTCAATCGCCAACTTTCTCTTCCAAATGTGAAAATATTTTGTTGACACCCACTTATGTACAGCGAAATGATGTCATAATACAATAAGAGAAATCAGAGCTCGAACGAAAAGATTTAGGTGTTCCTTTTTCCCACGCGCCATTCAAGAGTGGAATGGTAGAGAAGTAATATGAAAATGGTTCCATGAACCCTCTGCCAGACACTTAAGTGTGAATTGCAGAGTAACCATGTAGATGTAGATGATACAAGGCATGTCAGTAAAATAAGGTCTCCAAAGTGCTGGAGCCGCAAGGAACACTATTATGCGAGATCTGGCAACACTGGTGTATAGATTGGCCTGCTCCCCTTGAAATCCCCGCCAACCCAAGCCTGCTGCAATGCTCAGTCTCGACTGGGAAGCTGTTCACAATGGAGTTCCCCTTTGTTTCTCAAACCAGGTGCGTGTTGCGTGCAGTGATCCATTTTTCGAGCACCAAGGGCACTACCCCCATTGAATTGTCAGTTATGCAAAATCTATTAGCCACAGTTTATGGACATCAAAAGAAAGCAAAAGTGGGTCAAAGGGTTCAAGGACAGTGTTACAGCTGTCCGTGATGAACAGCATTCTGGTCGGCCTTCCATTTCAGGTGAAACAATTGCAAAAATGGAGAAACAAATGCTTGAAGATTGGTGTGTGAGACAGTTCGCACGCTGTGCATATGGATCCCAGAAGTCGGTAAGAGTATGACCGACAGTATTTTGACCGAATATCTGGATCATCGCAAGGTGTGTCTGAGGTGAATCCCCAAAATGCACAATTGAGACCATAAACGGGAATGTGCTGAAGCAGCGTGTGAATTTCTGGAGTGTTATGCAGCATAGGGTGAGGAATTTATGGATTAAGTTGTCTCTGGCAATGAAACTTGGGAACACTACAGGACACCTGAAACTAAAAAGAATTCTGGTCAGTGGTGACATTCAAACCTGCCGGAGCTGCAAAAGTTCAATCGAACATTGTCAGCACAGTGGTGGCTAGTGTGTCCTGGGACAGATAAGGTGTATTTTTGTGCAAGGTTAGGCCTACCAGCACAACAATAAACATTGCTCACTATTGTGAGACTTTAAAACTGTGGCGTCATGCCATTCAAAATCGAAGAAGGGGAGTACCAATGAAGAGAGTGTGTTTTCATCATACCGCTTCTTCCCATACTGCCCCTACAACAGCCAGGCTCCTGGTCCATTTCAGAAAGGACATCCTCAGCCAGCCTCCCTACAGCCCTGACTTAGTACCTAATGATTTTTATTCATTTCCTGGGTTGAAGTCACACCTGGGTGAAACGTATTTCAAGACTGACAATGATTTGAAAAAGGAGGTTAAGCACTACCTGCACAAGGTGTAGGGAGAGTTCTATGATAAATGTATATGAAAAATGACACAAAGGGTATGCAAATATGCATCAATTGCAATGGTGATTACATCAAAAAAGAGCTGAAAGTCCTACCTTTCCATCAATGTAACATTCATTGACAATAAATGCGTTTTCTATGTGAAAAAAAATTGGAGACCTTATTTTACGGACACATCTTATACCTTCAAAGGAAAATTAATTGTGGGTAAGGATATAGTTGGTCATGGATACCAGGAAGGAGGTCGTAGGTTTGAAGTCACTGGAGACTGGGAAAAATAATGTTCAATAATGGCAAAGGCATAGGCATTGTGGATGATACTGTAGGTGGAAGTGGTACTGATAGTGATGAGCAGGGTGCCAGGTGGTAAAGAAACTGGTACTGTGCAGAGTTGATCAAGGAAACTGTTGGTGACTTTTGTATAGTAAAGTAGGTTGATGTTAATAGGCTCAAGCTGTTGGTCCACAAGGGAAGAGATTCTCTCTGTGCAGACACAGTAACTATCCACAATGGGGTATCCTCAGTATTTGGGATTACATACTTCAGGAAGCATGTAGAAGGTAGGATTGTGGAGAGTGGTGATGGTGAGGGAAGATAATCCAGGAAAGGGATTTTAGGAGGGATTAGAGACTTTGCTCAATTTCTGGAATGAGGTCACTATGGCAGGGTTTGTAGATGGACACATCCGGGGTTTGTAGATGGACACATCTGAAAACTGGCAGAGTATCTCCACCCGGTAATATATCTTACGTGGAAGTTGATTCACTGAAAATATTGATCTTTATTCTTCTGGTGATAAAGTGCCATTATTCTACTGGAGAATCTATTGAATAAGCAAACAACAGCTTGAACAGAGGAATTATATATGAGGGTAATCCCAAAAGTAAGGTCTCCTATTTTTTTACACTACTGGCCGTTAAAATTGCTACACCAAGAAGAAATGCAGATGAAAAACGGGTACTCATTGGACAAATATATTATATTAGAACAGACATGTGATTACATTTTCACGCAATTTGGATGCATAGGTCCTGAGAAATAAGTACCCAGAACAACCACCTCTGGCCGTAATAACGGGTACTCATTGGACAAATATATTATATTAGAACAGACGTGTGATTACATTTTCACACAATTTGGATGCATAGGTCCTGAGAAATAAGTAACCAGAACAACCACCTCTGGGCATAATAACGGCCTTGATATGCCTGGGCATTGAGTCAAACAGTGCTTGGATGGCGTGTACAGGTACAGCTGCCCATGCAGCTTCAACACGATACCACACTTCATCAAGAGTAGTGACTGGCGTATTGTGACGAGCCAGTTGCTCAGCCACAATTGACCAGACGTTTTCAGTTGGTGAGAGATCTGGAGAATATGCTGGCCAGGGCAGCAGTCGAACATTTTCTGTATCCAAAAAAACCCATACAGGACCTGCAACATGGGTCGTGCATTATCCTGCTGAAATGTAGGGTTCCACAAGGATCGAATGAAGGGTAGAGCCATGGGTCGTAACACATCTGAAATGTAACATCCACTGCTCAAAGTGCCGTCAATGTGAACAAGAAGTGACCATGGAGACGTGTAACCAACGGCACCCCATACCAACACGCTGCGTGATACAATTATGAATACACGCTTCCAATGTGCGTTCACCGCGATGTCGCCAAACACAGATGTGACCATCATATTGCTGTAAACAGAACCTGGATTCATCCAAAAAAATGACGCTTTGCCATTGGCACAACCAGGTTTGTTGTTGAGTATACCATCGCAGGCGCTCCTGTCTGTGATGCAACATCAAAGGTAACCGCAGCCATAGTCTCCGAGCTGATAGTTCATGCTGCTGCAAACGTCGTCGAACTGTTCGTGCAGATGGTTGTTGTCTTACAAACGTCCTCATCTGTTGACTCAGGGATCGAGATGTGGCTGCACAATCCGTTACAGCCATGCGAATAAGATGCCTGTCATCTCGACTGCTAGTGATACGAGGCCATTGGGATCCAGCACGGCATTCCGTATTACCCTCCTGAACCCACCGATTCCATATTCTGTTAACAGTCATTGGATCTCGACCAACGTGAGCAGCATTGTCGAGATACGATAAACCACAATCGCGTTAGGCTACAATCCAACCTTTATCTAAGTTGGAAACATGATGATACGCACTTCTCCTCATTACACGAGGCATCACAACAATGTTTCACCAGGCAACGCCGGTCAATTGCTGTTTGTGTATGAGAAATCGGTTGGAAACTTTCCTCATGTCAGCACATTGTAGGTGTCGCCACCGGCGCCAACCTTGTGTGAATGCTCTGAAAAGCTAATCACGTGCATATCACAGCAACTTCTTCCTGTAGGTTAAATTTCATGTCTGTAGCACATCATCTTCGTGGTGTAGCAATTTTAATGGCCAGTAGTGTATAAGTACATAGACCTGTTTATTTCTGCAATGGTTTACATCAGTTTACAGTTTGAACATTTAGTTATTTTTCAACATAATCACCATTTCTATCGATACACTTTTGTGGACACTGTGGCAGTTTTTGTATGCCCATGTCATACCAGCTCGCCGCCATGCTGTTCAGAAAGTTATGAAGCTCTTCTTTCACCTCATCGTCGAAGCTGAATCGCTTTCTGGTCAAATGTTCTTTTAACTTAGGGAACAGGTGATAGTCACTGGGTGCCAAGTTAGGACTATAGGTTGGTGGGTGATTATGTTCCACTGAAACTGTTGCAGGAGAGCAACGGTTTGCCAAGCAATGTGAGGGCATGCATTGTCATGGAGAATGTGTACGGCCCTTGCTCAACATTCCTCTTCTCCGGTTCTGAATTGCCTGTTTGAGTGTTTTCAGAGTCTCACATTACCTGTCAGCATTAATTGTGGTCGCAGTGGGCATTAAGTCGACCAACAACACCCCTTTCCAATCCCAAAAACAGTTGTCATGACTTTACCAGCAGACTGTGTGTTTGAATTTCCATAGCTTTGGCAAAGAAGGATGCCGCCACTGGCGTGATTGTTGCTTGGTCTGAGGTGTAAAGGGGTATGCCCAGGTTTCGTCACCCGTGAAAATTGAGTCCAGAAAGTTGTCCTGTTCGGCTGCAAGGTGGTGAAGAAATGCACGGGAAGCATCAACTCGTTGCCGCATGTGGTCCTCAGTCAGCATGAGTGGCACCCATCTTGCGCACAGCTTCCGGTAGTTCAATGATTCTGTTAAAATTCTGTGAGAGGTGCTTCGGAAAACCTCAGGAACCAACATGCAGAGGTCATCCAGGGTGATCCACCGATCTTCAAAACTGTCCAGAAATTGACGGTCTCCGGCTCCTTTGTTCATTGTGAATTTTGGTCCAACCAGCAGCAAACTCTCTACACCACTTATGAATATTTTTGACATCCATGCGCGACTCACCATACACTTCCGTCAATTGGCGAGGGATTTCAATTGGCGCAGTGCCCTTTGCATTCAAAAACCGAATAACTGCGCGCAATTCGCAGTTGGTGGTAACATTCAATAGGAGCTCCATTCTCAACGGCTGCCAAGCCAAGACTGAGCGCTTCAGCGCGGTGTTTGCATGTTTACACACAGCGCGTGAAGCACTCTTCATAACAGTGTGACCAACTGCCACACAAACAGAGTTCTGTATTTATGAAAAAATAGGAGACCTTACTTTTGGGATTACCCTCATATATAGTATTTTTTGTGTACGAAAAACTATAATAAGTACCATGGCGTGCAAAAATTAAAGACGAAAGTAACTTTCACATTATGTGTCACTGTCAACGAACATATCTTAGTGAAAAGTTGAACAATGCATAAAAAAAACTGCTGCAGTATAGTACAGGAGATAACTGAAAGAAATACACAATGAAACGAATAGAAATGACACTTTTATTCAAACACAATAATTACACTGATGTCACCACAGATTATAATGATTCCCAGGACACTACAATGTGAGGGATACAGTTCTTAATAGGATGTGTGATCATCATGGATAGCGAGGTATGCTCTGCAATGTGCTCCACGGTGGCCATAAGGCTGGTAAGGAGTTCTTGTGGTAGGGGGTTCCATTCCTCCAACAGCACAGTTACAACTACCAGATGGTCTTTGGTGTGTGTGGACGTGCTGGAATACATCTCTCCAATGCATCCCCCATGAGGTCGGTGAGATTTAAGTCAGAGGAATGGGAAGGCCTGTCTGTTCAGGGGATTTCCTCTCATTTAAAGAGCTGCTCCAGCTGCAAAATACGGTGCAGTTGTGCATTATCATCCATAAAGGACAGGGCTGAATACATCCCTGAAAAGACACATGAGGAAGGTGTACAGTGTCACAATCATCTTGACCAATGAGCGTGACATGTTCAAAAATTTTTAAGTCTGTATGCCCATGCAACATTATGTCTCTCAAACTGCAACACCTATGCTACTAAAACGATCATGTTCAACAATATTCCAGGATGCATTACATGTTCCCATCTCTCATAAATGAGAGTACATCCGGAATCACTACTCTGATTACATCTGCACTAATCTGAGCACGCAACTCCACTTCTCACTGGTCCCAGTCCCTATGCTTTTGGGACCATCACAATTGTTGCCACCCAACTGTGGGTGTCAACAGAACACAAAATATTGGTCATCAAGCAAAAAGACCACCACTGCGCAGTTGCCAAGCCACAGGGGAACGCGAGATTGCATCCCTTTTAGTCCTGTTAAGTGTGGTTGCAATTGTATCTGCTGTTTGATGTGGGTACCTTCTTGCCTATTGCACAACACAACAGCCATCTGCTGCTATAGTTGGCAGTGATTGACCACCCTCTCTCCTTTACGCAGCAGTGCCTGTGGTTCAGAACACACTCTATGCCTGTGATAATTATGTGAACAATAATAAACTCCTGTGCTACACTCGTCACACTTCATTCATTTTCTAATTTGCTGATAATTATTACCTGTATGAAGTCATCCAAATGACTCCAAAACATGTTGTAATGAAGACCACCACCACAGTGTACCATAACTGATGACTGATTGAAACACACAGCTTTTCCCACTCGTTCAACTGTCTTGTGTTGCAGAGTCAACCTCATGCCATGCGATCTCCATCTTTCAGTGGACGACTGCGAGATATGCTCCCACACTTTCATTCATTTCTAGCTGAGTTGTTAATATGTCATGTTATTTTATTTATCTTATCCTTAAGTTTTGCAGAGCAGTGTAACAGCGTAGCTGTATTTCATAAATCTATATAAAATAATATAAACTTGTATTACCCCCTGAAAATGTTGTTACTGTAAAAATTGACATGTCTCCTACACAACAATTCAAATGATTTTAAAATCACACATAACAAGATGAACAAATCACACTTCACATAAAAATAGAGGCCTGTCGACACAGAACGTTATCTGAGAGTAGTCAGGTGTCACACAGAAACTGGTAATTTTAAATACTTGAATGTACATAATCAGATGATTTTTAGAAGAAATTATTATTAATGTAGGTTTTATTTTTAATTTACAGCTATACTCAGTTTCATATGCAATGGCACTTTTTTATATGTTGTACAAAAATATGGAACACCTGTCACATGGGTAAAAATTGACATACAGATATTTTTGTGGCACGTATTGTAAATCAGAGCATTTGAAACTAACTTCTACTGTTATCAACAAATAATATTGAAGTACTAAAGGTACAGGAAAGTGACAACAAAATCTGCAAATATTTGTAGGTATTTCTGCAAATTGTGTGGTTATCTGCTTTACATAATGTTCTTATTGCTTACTTTTGCTGAAAAAATTCTTTTTATTGACCTGTGTCACAACAAAAGGAAACAGTTGATAAAACAGTGAAAGTCTGCAAAACAAACCAAAATCTTTGTCTTCTCCTCAAGATAACAACACACAAAACTTCTAAACGTAAAACACATTAAACTAAGTTCTCGATGTTTCTGTTCGTGTGTTGACGCCATTTTAAGTTTACCGTGTTTTCATAAATTGGTTTTCAAACATTCTTTAAATCATTTAAGGCCATTTATGTAGGTTTGGAAGAGGAATGGAACCAACATTGAAACTTTTAGGACTCCTTAGTTTAACACTGTTATTCTGAGTTTCATCTTGTTCCGATGATGAAATACATCAACGTAACCAGTCTAAATTCTGTTATTACGACAAGATTTCATATATGTAACTTTGATTCATCAAAAACCATACTTATCACCAATACCAGTCAACACAACTGTAGCGGCACTACTGTTTGGGATAGGAAAAGTCTGTTTTGGTGCAATATTTCTGAGCGAGCAAGTTATAGCCAGGTGCGTGCCTTTTTACAGTGAATTATGCTCAATAGCAGTTGTGAAGTAAAATAGAGGCCACAGGGACACAGAACCGCTAGGAAAAGTAAACGCAGTGGTTTGCATGGCACAAGTCATACGCAGAAGGGGCCCACTGGCCACCCTAAGTGTTATGAGTACGTGACACAGAGCGGCGCGTTTAGCAAAATAGAGGCACACAGCCCCATATAAATAGGTGCTGGTTCACCAACAAAGCATTCAAGTGTGACAGCTCTCCTGGACGGCGGGGCACGTCACACCACCAGCTACACGCAGAAGCAGATGGGACGCCACCGTTCCAGTCCACGGCGGGTTGCCGGTTCGACCCTCTGAGGTCAATGCGGGGTCTGCAGCCAGCCAGCGGTGGGACACGCCATGGGTCGCTACTACGGACAGTCTTATTGGCTCCCAACACGCACTGGAAACATTCAGGGTGAGGGCCAAAGTTTCGGACATCGGATCGCGGGGGCTTGTTGTCACCTGCGATCTGAACCACAACGGCGAAGAAGTGTGCAGCAGGCCGCCAGCAGCTCCCTGTGAGCGGCGCTGAGGAGGCAGGGGTGAAGACCACTGAATCAACTGTCAGCGCATCCTGACGTCGCGGCCATTCAAGGCCGACACACAGCAGTGCATGCACGGTTTGCTGAGGTAGCCATTCTGCGTCAAGCCATTTCGCAGTCAGCGAAGTGGTGTCCTCAGCATTGCGGGGCAAAGTGAAGCAGACTGAGAGGAACGCAGCACTGTAGTTGGAAACAATAAATCACTTGCAAAGCTCGGACGAGTCTTAATACGGTGCCTTCTATCTCTTCCCCCTACATTTGGTGCTGCTGTTACATTCAGTGTCAGAAGTTCCTACTACATTTGGTGTCAGAATAGCGGGCGTCGTCTGTACAGTATGACGTTCAAGCCCACTGTCTGCATTACAATCACAAAACGTGGTGTGTGTGTTGACCAATTTTTCTTTTTGAGTGTTGGATGTTTTCTTTCTTTTTTTTTGTTTGTGTTTTGAGTATGGCTCCTGGCAGGCCATTTTGGATGTTTTGCGTGGGAATAATATTTTTTTGTTGTCAGAGTAAGTGTTAGTGTATTTGAGGCAGTAAGGTTTTTTTTTTTTTTTTTTTTTTTTTTTTTTGTATTGGTCTGAGTATGATGTTACTGACTATGATGATACTGAGTATGATGATACTGAGGTGTAGGGAGTAGGGTTATTTTTGTACTTAACTGTTTTGTTTCAGGATTAACGGGGAATGAAAACAACACAATGGCAGAGTCAGGAACGCGAGGTGTGTCGGAACCAGAAGTGGTACGAATTTTGTTGGAAAAGGTAGCACAGTTGACAGCAGACAATTCACAGTTGAGGAGTGAATTAACATCTAGAAGTGAGTGGGAAACCGCATTGGATCAGTCGTTGTTGCCTAGGATGCCGCAGCAGGAGATTGATCCAGCTGCCGCGAGTTTGATTATTCCATTTTCTGGCAAGGCATCTGAGGATGTGCGTTCATTCGTGGAGGGCTTGGGAACTTCAGCTGCGATGAACGGTTGGTCTGATGAACAGTTGTTACATGTAGCCAAGATTAGATTAACGGGTGAAGCAAAGACATATGTAAGGTGTTCTGAGGCCTTAAGGAAGGCGGGACAGTTCAAGCAGTTGAAGGAGGGGCTTTTACAGAGGTACAAGAAACAGAATAGCACTCGGTACTTTAAGGAGAGGTTGAGTACAATGACGAAGAGACAGGGGGAGACGGACAGAATACGAGAAATTAACGAGTACACTTACTAGTGGGGTCAAAGCAATGAAGCGAATGGTGCTCTGTTGCAGGAGGCCGAGAAAATGGCACTTGACGTATTTTTGAGGGGGTTACTGGCGCATATATCGCAGAAAGTGCATGAAGGGACTCCGAAAGATTTGTACTCAACCATTCAGCTGGCAATCCAATGTGAGGAAATAGACGTGGCAACGGGGGTACGTGAGAAGACACACAGTTGTTACAACGGGTGTAAAATGTTATAGGTGTGGTCGTATGGGACACGTGCAGAGGCAATGTACCCAGTCCCCGAGGAATAAAGGAAGGGGTGGAAATCAGCAGCATGGAGGATGGAGAAGTGGAGTTAGTAGAGGCGGACAATCATTAAACGGCAGTGGGGGCCAAGACCCACCTCAGGGAGCTACCATTTAATTTCAATGCTACACATACATATGCAGAGGAGGAATGTTCAGTGGTAGGATCCATAGGAACTAAAACGTTTAAGATTTTGTTGGACACAGAGGTGCAAGTGTCAGGAGCTACTAAGAGTTTAATGGGATGGAGGAAGTTAGACCACCACATTATAGGTTGTGTGGAGTGGGGAATAAGGAGGTCACACCTTTGGGGTCAGTGACAGTTGACTTTCACATAGGGAGAGTCCGATTTGATGCATGCATGGAGGTAGTACCATGGGTAAGTGAGGGCTATGACATGATCCTAGGAGTAAATTTCTTGCATTAACATCATGCCAACATTGACCTTGGACAATGAACTGTGGAGCTTGGTGGAATGTTATTTCAGCTAGGGGAAACTGTTGGCAATGCAGAGGTGTCGCGAGGGGCATTCAATGTAATGAACAAACCAATTTAACTGCGTACATTAGCATTAAGACTTAATTCGCAAGAGTGTGTGTGTGGTGGCACCGTGAAATCGCTTTGGGTAAGTGTGGAGTCAAATCTACCTGTTGGTACAGTATGTGTTATTGAACCATTGGAGGGCAATGAAGTTTTGGGTCCATTGGGTTGTTTTGTGAAATGTAGTATTGTACACATACAAGAGGAAAACGATGGGCAAGTACTCCCAGTGAACGTGGATAATTTCTGTGCTGTAGACACAAATTTGAGGAAAGGAGTTTTAGTAGCAAATTTGATTGTGCCAGATGACGAAGACTGGTGTTCGAGAGGTAGGCGAAGCGATCAACCACTAACTGCTGATAGAACTGCATTGTATGACAAAATTAAGCATTTGAGAGGAGGAGAAAAAGAGCATATGGAAGAATTGTTGTGAGAATTTAAGGATTTGTTTTTTTTCGCAAGGGCCATTACCAGCAACTCCATTAGTTCAACATAGAATACCAACAGGGAATGAAGCAGCAGTTTACAGTAAACCATACAGAATACCGACGTATTTGCAGCAGATTGTGGAGGATTTCATTGATCAGCAGCTTGCTGACGGTATTAGAGAGCAGGGAATGAAGCAGCAGTTTACAGTAAAACATACAGAATACCGACGTATTTGCAGCAGATTGTGGAGGATTTCATTGATCAGCAGCTTGCTGACGGTATTAGAGAGCATAGTAATAGTTGCTGGGGTGCAGGCATTGTCGTTGTGCATAAAAAAATCTATGGATGGAACTAAGAAATATAGGTTCTGTTATGACTATCGATACCTCAATAATAAGACAGTAAGGGATGCGTACCCGATTCCAGCCATATCGGAGACTTTGGATTGCTTAGGACAGTGCCAGTACTTTTCTACAACAGATGTGACAAGTGGTTATCATCATTTAGAGGTGGCTACAGCATGATGTACCGTATGCTTTGCGATCCAGAAAGTAGTAGAGTATTTGTAGTTTTTTTTGTTTCTTGTTATGTATCATTAGGTTTGGGCAGATTAATTAGGCATTGTATTTTCATATGTTGTATGTGTTTTTGAGTATGTGAGCCGGCTGGGGACAGCAGTCTCTTCCATAGACGGAAGATAACAGTATGTCCAGCCAGGGTGATAAGCACCAACCCGGACACGTGCACGGTCCAGTTATATTTAGCTAGGGGGAAAGGAATAGACTGTCCACCAGATATCCTGGAGCCAAAATTGAGCTTGCAATGGGTTGGAATGTATTGGATCTTCTACACCTAGGAGAATTTGGTAGTAGAAGCAAGTTGTTTTGAAAGGGGAGTATTTGCAGAAGCAAAACATATAGAGCTTAAGGGGAGCGGAATTTTAATCAATGGAACTCAGTGTAACATAATTGGACCAACCTTCCATCTGCCAGCATCAATTTCAGGAGTCACACAATTGAATGTTACACAGCCACAGCTGTACTGGCCAGAAGCAACTTAAAGAGTTTTTGCCAAGGCAGAATCTGACCTTGTTAAATCAAACTCTGGAGCCAGGTCTGTTGAGATCCGTACACCAGTTCATTTTAGAGCAAAAGGAGCACTATCAGCCGAACAGTTTGTGCAATGTGTCGCTCAGTATAGGGAAAGGCAATGGCAAACAACTATCATTTTGAGCACTGCTTTGCCAAGTGTCATCATAGCCTTAACTTTGTTATGTGTTGTTTCCATTCTGATCAGCTGGAGAGCCAATTCCAAGAGGGAATCAAGGGTAGTCCAAGTCCCAGTAGATTGGATACCGAGGGAGTGAGACAAATAGGTAAGGGGTTCATCGAGCAGTGGTCATCCAGTAAGGAATTTTTACATTTTGTTTCATGTCATGTGTTTTAAGGGGCACTAGACCACATTTAAGTTTTCTAAAAGTTAGGAACTATGTCACAGGTGCCTACCCAAACAAGTTAAGAGTTAGTTAAAGGTTGACCCTTATTGCTTGCCTAAAATCAAAGTACCTGTTTGCACACCTTATACCGTTTAGCATAAATACATATTCTCTATAAGCGTCCCTAAACTGATGCTCTAAATCATCCTCTGAGGACAATGCGGGGTCCGCAGCCAGCCAGCAGTGCGCCATGCCACGGCTCGCTACTGCGGACAGTCTTGTTGGCTCTCAACATGCACCGGAGACATCTAGGGTGAGTGCCGCAGATTCAGATGCTGGATTGCGGGGGCTTGTAGTTGCCCGCGATCTGAACCACGACGGCGAAGAAGTGTGCTGCGGGCCGCATGCGGCTCCCAGCAAGCGGCGCTGAGGCGGCAGGGGCGAAACTCCTGAGTCGACTGTCAGTGCATCCTGATGTCACGGCTATACAAGGCCGACACACAGCAGTGCGTGCACAGGTCTGGGGCAGCCACTTCAAGCCATTTCACAGTCAGCGAAGTGGTGTCCTCAGCATTGCGGGACCGGGTGACGCGGACTGAGGGGAACACGGCACTGTAGTTGGAAACAATAAACCACTTGGAAAGCTCGGACGAGTCTTAATACGGCGCCTTCTACCTCTTGTCACTACATTTGGTGTTGCTGTTACATTCGCTGTCACAAGTTCCCACTACACAACTAAGTATTAACATGCAATGCGATGATTAGGCATAACAAGCCACGCACCAAGCCGTGCACCTATCCAATGGCACTCCTTTAACACAACTGAATGTAACCCTTTCCAGCCATGCATTAGTAGTTGTGCAAAAGCAGAGACACCAAAACTGTGTGTGATTTGACTGATCAGCAGTTGTACAACTACAAATGTACCATTGGAAAGGGTTGCGTCTAGTTACATTAAAATTGGAGTGTTGCACAGTTAGCCATAGTGCTTGTACCACTATAGCCACAGTATTGGAACTGTGCATTTAGTGTGTAGCACTCACATAAAACAGCAAGATATGCATACTTGTGCAAATGATTTACTTAGCTGTGTGCCTGCGCAAATCTATTTTATTATACATACATAAATAAAATGTCATAGTATAGATAAACAAAAAGAAGATATTTCCAGTTTCAGTTTCTGGTATATAGATAATCTATTTTGGTCAATTTTAACCATTTTGTTGACATAAAAAAATAAGTAATTTACTTACCCACTGCTAAAGCAAGAATTGGAGTGTGGCTGACTTGATTGCCCTTACAGAAGAGTGATGAATTGCTCCAACATAAAAAAGGGGGGGGGGGGGGGGCACTTTGAGAGGGTGCTGTTAATTTGACAAAGTACTTATGTTATAACATATTGGTTTTTCCTGGCATTACTATCCGAGTCAGTGAATGAAAGTGCCTAATCCACATGAGCATCGTTTTGAGTTATTGCATGTATGCGATTGATTACATTGAAAGACAGCAACATCAATAAAAGCAACACAAAACAATGTAGATAGTAGAAGTGCTACTTATTACCAGAATGTGATGAAGAAAAAAAAGGGATAGTGTGGTCAGACAAATGCTCAGTGTATTCAACTTTATTCCCTAAACTATCAAGAGCCTTTAGAGGATGTGGGTTAATTTGTTAGATCATATGTGGTTTTCTCAGCACAGACTGCGCTGCAAAAGCAATGTTGTTTTCTCAGCACAGATTCCCTCGCAAAAGTAAAGTGCAGGGGCAGTTAAAATTGTATAGACAATAATGAGTCATTATTCTAATGATTTTTTTACATGGTTAATACTACTAACTCTTGTATAAATGAGATGTTTAAGCAAATGTTTCAATTAGAACATTATGTTCTTGGCGATGTTGGTTTTCTGTGAAACAGGCCACAGTCAAAGGTAAATTTTTTATGCGTACATTTCATTTCCTACTGCAGGAGGCACCCTAGACATGATGGATATTTAGATAGTTCATCGACATTCAAAAGCTTCCAAAAATTGATTACAGTCACTTAACGGTTAATAGTACTGGTACTGAAGCTTTTTCCAAAAGTATCTGAAAAGTGTTGTAAAACTGGATAAGGTAGTTGTAATCCGCTGCTATAGCAAAAACTCCACCAAGTGGGACTTGTGCCAGGTGCTGTAGTTAAATACAGGAGACTACTAAGATGAAATTTAGTTTCTCTTGGCAGTACTTTATACAACAGAAATACAGGTTCAGTCATGATTTTAGTGACCAGAACTACTGATAAGCTAATGTATTGTTTTTCAGAAGTGGCTAAGGAAGTTAGTTTCAAATGCATGTCTGTTCTCAGGTGTAACATGTCTGTGGAAATAGCTGCATTTGAGCAATTTTGAAGCAGAAGCAAGTTATATGTCAACAGGTACGTCAATAAAAGATACACTTCCTGCATGTTATGCACCAAAGACAAGTAAACACATGAAAGGCTTGTCCCTGAGATGGAATCTGGCATAAGGGCCTTGCTTGGTGGTGTTTACACTATTTTTGCCGATCCTGGCCCTCTTACATCACAATGATATCACATTCTCAGATAATTTTGCATATGCCATCATTACTTCCTGTTATATGAAAATGCTTGTCTCATCAACAGCTTTCAATTACCATTAAAAAAGTACTCCATTACATTTAAATAAAACTACTTGCTTCAGTATATCAGATGATACGAGTTACAAATATTAATCACAGATTACTACACACCCCTCTTTACTATCATTTGCCAACAAACATGTACCTGTACCTTCAAGAGTTCACAGTTGTGAGTGAATTCTTAAGGGACAAACTACCGAGGTCATCGGTCCTGCTATGTTGTGCTTTGTGAATCGTGGTAATGATAATATTGCTACACACACACACACACACACACACACACACACACACACACACACACACACACACACAGACAGACAGAGAGAGAGAGAGAGAGAGAGAGAGAGAGAGAGAGAGAGAGAGTGGGGGGGGGGGGAATGACTCTACACTTTCAATAACAAAATTTTATTTACAGAAGTACTTTTTACACAACAAATACTTTCATTTCACAAAAATATATATCATCACAGAGCAGATTTTGTTTAACCCAAAAATTCTCGTTCACAAAAAAAAGGACAATTAACAGTATGGAGTGAGCACTGTGAATCAAGTGTAAACATAATTCCAGCCACTTTAAACTAAACAAATGTGGCACTGAAACTGTTAACAAAAATTACCGAACTGTACAACATTACGTACTATCTATCTCTGATGAAAAATAGTTGTAGATGTTGCCTTCCAAAACCACATCAAATAAAATTTCTTATTTATTTCACCAGTACCTAACAACAGACATGGAGTTGCATTCAGAGCTCACATACATGAGACTAAAACTGATAACTTTTCACAAACACAGAACTTATCTTTCAACATTTTTTTCAGTTGTAGAATTATATGTAGATGACACAGTCTCATAGGATAGGTTTTTGCATGGTTAAAAAAAGGGCAACAATAAAAACAAATGCCACAAATGCATTCCCCTGAGTAAAGAAATACTTGGTAAGTTCCTGTTATTTCAGGCAGTGAGTGAGAGTATCGATATTAACAAAAGTTATAAAATTAAAGATATTATACACAAATCTTTCACAATACTTACAGCATTTACAAGATCTATAAAAAAAAAAAACTCAAAATATACACACACTTGCAGAAGCTCAGTGCAAATGAAGTAGCATTTCTAAGTCTCTTCCATTTTACCCATGTACTTAAAAATAGTAATAACACAAACATCTGCCAGAAATGCACTGCCACGAGTGAAGCAGAACAAGTGTAAGTTGTTCTTATTTCATCCGATGAATGTGACAAAGCATTTTAACAAATGAATTATAAAATTAAAAATATTTACACGTCCCAAAATTTACAAGCAAAATAGAAAACCATGAACGAACACACACACACACACACACACACACACACACACAGAGAGAGAGAGAGAGAGAGAGAGAGAGAGAGAGAGAGTGCTACATACTCAGTACATAAGAACCAACAGCTATCTTTTTTTCTCCCAGTCACTTTCTTTCTACTCATGTAGTTTACAGAGGGCAATAACAAAACCAACTGCTAGAAATGCGTTGTCCTGAGTAAAGCAGTTCCTGTTATTCCATTTCAACAAATTAGTTATGAAATTAATGATATTTCACAAAATTTACAGTATTTACAAGCAATACAGAAAACACTGAAATCCACATATACTTTCAGAAGCTCAGTACAACTGAGCTATCTTTTATTTCTTGGCCTTTTCTTTTTTGATACCCAGGTGTCATTCAACTGTTTCATGATATTTTTTTTAGGAGCAAAAGTATCATCAGACGTATTTTCAGATGATGAACTATTCAAAGACATTTCAAGTTCTTGAGGATCTTGATAGTCATTTTGTGGCTTATGAACAGCCATTTGCGATTTCTTTTGATACAATCGCCTTGCAGGTGTGGCACGGAGGCACTTCAACATTTTGGTATTATCATTCTTGTCACTCTCTTCCTGTTTTCCACTGGTGCTACTCTTTGAACTGCCAGACACACTACTTCTGAGACTCATAGGACTTGAACTATTACTGCAACTGCTGCTGCAGCTACTTACACTGCTGCTACTGCTGCTACTATCTGAACTGCTGCTGGAGCTACTGCTGTTATCATCATGTTGCAGACACAATGGAACTGAGGGTGTCACACAAACAGGGGAGCTGTTATTGGTATGGGGTTCATCAGCAGTGATGGCAACTGAACTTCCAATTAAACCAGATGGACTGGTATCATCATGTGGCTTAATTGTGATGAATTTCATTGGAGCCTCTTCAAGAATACATTTCCTAGATCGGCGCCGTACAATTATATTCTTTTTATTTGTAGCACTTGGTAAATTTGTACTGGTAATTATTTCAGACTGCTGTGGACATGACATCACAGCATTTTCCAGTTGCAAACTGTCAGATTCCTTTGCTACATTTTCACTTTCACCACATTCATTTTCAAATGAGCCTTCCAGTATTTTCAGCAGTTCTTCACCAGAGAGAGGTTCCTTTCCTCCTCTACCCTCTGCATAACCATCAGCAGCCATTTCCATGCTATCTTTCCCTAAAGTCTGTCTTCTTTGATTTATAGTCCCCTCTGAAATTTCCTGTAGTCCGGCTTCACCTTCCCTGTTGTCATTTTCTACCTGAAAATTACCAGTCTTCAGTTCTCCAAAAGTATGCACACAGGTTGTTTCATTTCCAAGGTGTGTACTAACATTAAGATCATCCACAGCAATATAGCTGCATATAAGATCAGTGTCTTGTAGCTCTGACTGACAAAGCTGTGGTCTCATTTTACATGACCCCTCTTCAAGTTTAATTTGTTCATTTTCAAAATTCATCAATTTTTGCAATTTCTTCTTGGATGATTTTAAACCCTTTTTGGAATTGCAGTTTCTTTCATCTGGCCTGCAGCCAGGAGAAGACAACCTAGTTGTTTTAGATCTTGTGATTCTTTGACTTTTATTGTTGTGTTTATCACCTGACTGCATATTTATTGCACTTTTGCTTGAGTTACAATTTAGTGACTCATTATCATTATCGCAGCTAGCACCACTTGCAATTTCTTCACTGTACTTGGTACTTAAGGGAACAAATTCATCGTGAATACCAACTTTATAAGGTGAATGAGTCTGCAGTAAATTTGCCATTAAAATTTCTGACTGTAGTGAACTTTGTGATGTTGAGATTGTCATTCTCGCATTCTTTTTCCGCCTAGGAGGGGAAACTAGCTTTGAACTCAATGGAGCACCAGTGTCTTGTACACTGGTATGTTTACTTGCCTCACTGGTTTTTTTATTGCTTTCTGAATGTAGTTTCTGATACGACTTAGGCTGAGTGTCTTTGTGCACACTAATGCCACTTACAAGTGAGTTATCAATTTCTGGCTTCTGTCTGTTACTAACATCCACATCCTTCATAACAGTATCACCTCTTGATAATGCTTGAATGCAGCTACTAGCTAGTTTTGTTTTAACTGTTTCATTCTTTTTATCAGATTTTCTCTCGTCAATTTGTTTACAGATCTCTTCAGGTTCGACAAGCAAAGAAAAATTTACATCTTCCGAGACAGTTGCCTTCTTGTCACACAGAGAAAAACCATCTTTCAAAGATTTAGGATTATTAGAAGATTGTACTTCACCTTTACATTTCATTTCATTTCCATCCGAACGATTGTCTGACTGTTTGTTACTTTCTGTACACTGACAAGCATTACTACATAAACAAACACTTTTTGATACCTCACTAGAAATTACGCTATCAGTAACTTCATGATTTACGAGCTCTCTTTTCTCAAAGAAATCCTTATTATCAGCATTACATGTAATATTATTTGTGCCACAACTTTCTTTTTCAAATTTTGCACCCAAGAGAACTGATTCAATATCCTCTGTCTTTTTGTTCATAGTAACACTATCTTTTACTTCCCTAGCCTTTGTACACTGGGATGATTGTTTCTTAGCACCACCTGACTCTTCATAGTCATTATTCTGAAACTTCTCTAAGACTTTATACCTATTGCTGGTTTCAAAGTCAGCAATCTCTTGTCTTTCATATGTATCATGTTGCCGTTCTTTAGCCAACAGATGATCTCCCAGAGAAGGCTTGCTACATGAAATGGGATTAATATTTCTATGACATGACGGCTCTGATGTCATGTTGTGCACTGGTTCAGAAAATTTTGACACTGCAGGGGCAGTTTTCACAGGACTACCATCTAAAATTTCTCCTTCCTCTAGTTCTTCCCTCATATCCTCAATTCTTGTTTCCCTTCTGCTCTTTCTTTCACTCACAAGTTTTGTAAATCTCAGTTCATGGTGATCTGCAAAGTCTTCCATGGAACAGAGCAAGCCTTCTTCATTAGCAGACACCTTAGACAATGGAACATCCTGCAGGATGCAACCAACTTTACCAGCCACACTGCTTTCTACATTTAATGATGGAGCAGAAACAGTGGTAGAATTATTACAGACTGACACTGGATTTTTAATTTCTGAAACATGTTCTGAATGGAGTGCAGTATTACTAGCTTTTTCCTTGTGAGTTTTAACATCTTCTAGATCAAGTTTATGATCAAGCTTACCTAAATCATTAACTGATGTGTGTTGTTTATCCGTGGTGCAACTAATGTTCTGCACTCTCTCTGTCCTTGATTCACCAATGAAACTTTGTACAGGAGAAATGACATTAGTTTCAACAGAGGCAGTTTTCTCCACAACTGTCTGCTCACTCTTGGTGACAGTGCCATCAAGTACTGTCCTTACTGAAGCAGTAGTTGTACCAACAATTATTTTGTCATTATTATTCAGTCTTTGTCTTTTTTCCTCAGGAGAGTCTACATCACAGGATCCAGAAGTTCTCTTAGAACGTATCACAACAGACTTCCTTTTTCGTGATGTACTAAAATCGCATGTTTCACGGAATATGCTAACAGAAACACCATCTGTTTTAAACACTGCTGAATTACAGACTCTCTTCAGTTTTCCTTCAGTGTCATTTGATGCCTGACTTGTGACACTATGTGCATCAGAGGTTGGCACAATATTTTCTTTCCTTTGTTCTTCAGGGGGGCGGAGAGCACTGTCTGAGCTCCAAAGTGGATTTGGTTCATTTGTTGCAGCATGAAATAGTCCCGGAGTGTCTGGGATTTTATCCAATTTGGAACTTGAATTAGAAACTAACCTACGGCACAAATCTAAAACAGGTTTTCTACATTCCTTGTTCTCAAATGTAATCTTCTTTAATTTATATTCATATCCCTTGGAAGTATTAAGATCCTCTGTTTCCATTCTTTGTGTTTTCCTTTCATTATAATTTTCCGTTGTCGCTTTCCGATATTCAGGTATTATCTGAGAGTGTTTACAATGTTTATCATCTCCCAGAATAGAACTGGTTGTGCCACTTTTGCCAGTGACTATCTCTCTTCTGTAATCGTCCAATGAGAAATCTACATTTCGAGACTGCTTCTGACTGTGTATAACTTTTTCTGCCTCTACAATGTACATTTTCTTTTTCAACAAATCATTGGCAGTTTCCATTCTAGATGAATCAGACCTTTTAGATACATTTTGGTGTCTAGTTGCAATATGCCTCTTGTCTTTATCACGAAATTTTGCACTGCCATGCCTCCGTTCGTGCCTGGAACGAGATGAGGACCGCCCTCGAACAGGTGAAGAGTCACGATGCTTATATTTTCGATGGTCTGTGTAATGCTGACTATCTCTAAATGATTGTCTCACACGTGAATGGCTACTGTAAGATGTATAAGATTTATGGCTATTATGGGCTGAATATTGTCTGGAGTACCTTGTCCGCGCACTGTCAGACTCACTGTCAATTTGCTCTAACACAGAAGATCTCTCAACACGCACCCTCTGCTTTGATGATAGTTTTGGAATTTTGAAACGTGAGCTGTCAAATGGAGTTTTCGATCTTGATCGTGAATACTTTGATTTTACACTGTTTGCAACTCTTACACTGGGAGATGTCTTAGGCCTAAGTTCCGTTTGTTTCCCTCTAATATGATAATTTGTTTTTACATCCTGTTTTGCGTGTTTTGTACTCTCTCTCAGTGAAGACTTCTGTGCATTTTCACGTTCTTCTGACTGTATCACACAGGAATCAACTGATGAACTTTTTGTAGAAGAGCTTTGAGAGCTTGATCTATGGCAATTTTGAATGGCAGGGTTGTGAGATCCAATATCTGATACATGAGAATGGTATTTTTTAGAATGAAAACTGTAACTACACTGTTCATTAGGAGAAGTTCTTGCATTAACATGTTCAGGTCTTGAATCTTTACTACCATCATCAAGATCTGGATTGCCAAATGATGTTTCTTCTAGGATATTAATTGCATCAGCAAATTTTCTTTCATTTAGAGCTACTTCTTTCACATCCGTCGTATTCTCAAACATCTGAACAGTCTCATGCTTATCTGTAGCATCATTTATGTCTCCTTCCCCCTCGTTGACGATAATGTTGTCATCGTGACTTCTGGAGCCATCTGGTTGTTTAGTACGTGCATAAGCAAGTGTTTCTTGATCATCCTTCTCTTTGGATGCATTGAAATGCTTTTTCAATTGCATAATGGGCACCGTCTCAGTCCCTTCATATTGAACCTCTGGGGTACAATTATGGTCCTGTTTTGCACCCGCAAATTGGAATTCTACAGACTGATAGGAACTTAATTCCCGAGACACACTATCTGCATTAAGAAAAGTTCTTTCATTACGAGACATTTCCTTCAAATTTTCAATGTGCTCAAGTTTTTTATGAGTATTATGCACACTTGAATCATCATTTTCATCTCTTTCTTTTTTACTGCTGTTTACCTTCACATTACAATTCCGAGAGTCACATGGCTGTTTAGCACCAGTACAGACAAGAATATCATTACATTCTACCTCAATGGAAGCACTGAACTGCTTCCTCAATTGTGTACTACACACAGTCTCGGCCAGATTCTTCTGACCATTTGTGGTACAATAATAGTCTTGCTTTGCATCCGCAAGATGTAATTCTATAGCTCCAGAGGAATCTGATTCTAGTTTACCAATTATATTACTTGCGTTAACAGAGTCTCTTTCTTTTTGAGTTGCTACTACCTCCATTTCCTTGGCCCCAAGCACCTGACAAGCATTATGCCTAGATGTCTCATCTGTTTCTCTCTCTTCTTTACTGTTATTTATCTTAACCTCATCAATTTTAGAGGCACATGACTGTTTAGTACCTGTATAGACAAATATGTCTTTATCATCTTTCTCTGTAGAAGTATTCAATTGCTTTCTCACTTGTTCAGTGAAAACAGTCCCAAACACATTCTTCTGAACTTTTGTGGTAGAATTATGAGCTTGCTTGGCATCCTCAGAATGGAGTTCCTCAGATTGGGAAGACTTTGATCCTAATTCATCAATTATATTTCCTGCATTAACAGATTTTCTTTCACTTTGGGTTGCTTCTTTCACAACATCTGAGGCCTCAAGCTCTTGAAGAATATTATGCCTAGCTATTTCATTATTTATGTCTCTCTCCTCTTTACTGCTATTTATCTTCAACTCACCAATTCTAGAGTCATATGACTGCTCAGTACCTGTGCAGACTGGTATTTCTTTATCATTTTTTTCTGCAGAAACATGCAATTGGTTTTTCCTTTGTTCACTGAAAACAGCCTCAATCACATTATTCTGTACATCTGTGGTACAATGATGACCTTGTTTTGCCTCCACAGAATGGAATTCTACAGATCCAGAGGTACTTGATTCTAATCCATCAATCACATTACCTGCATTCACAGATTTTCTTTCATTTTGTGTTTCTTCTTTCTCAAATTCTGTGGTCTCGAACTTCTGAAGAGTATTAAGTCCAGCTGTGTCATTTTTAGTCTCTCTCTCCTCCTTACTGTTACTTATTTTGGCCTCATCAATTGTGGAATCATATGACTGTTTAGTACCTGTGCAGACAACTATTTCTTTACCAACTTTCTCTGCAGAAGCATTCAGTTGCTTTCTCATTTGTTCACTGGAAACAGCCTTAACCACATTCTTCTGAATGTTTGTGCTACAATGATGGTCTAGTTTTGAATCCACAGAATCGAATTCTAGAGAGCCAGAGGAATTTGATCCTATTTCACCAACTACATTACCTGCATTAACAGATTGTTCTTCATTTTGAGTTGGTTCTTTCACAGTTTCTGTGGCATCGAATTCTTGAAGATTATTGTGCTTAGCTATTTCATTATTTGGGTGTTTCTCATCTTTACTGCAACTTATCTTTTCAGCATGACTCCCTGAGACACATACTAGTTTATTATTGGTGGAAGCATATATTTCTTTCTTATTGTTTTCTGTCGAAGCATTCAACCGCTTTCTCATTCGTGCACAGAACACAGTCTCAACCACATTCTTCTGAATGTTTGTGCTACAATGATGGTCTTGTTTTGCGTCCACAGAATGAAATTCTACAGACCCAGAAGGATTTGATTCTAATTCATCAACTACACTACCTGCTGTAATAGATTTTTTTTCGTTTTGAGCTGCTCCTTTCACAGTTTTTGTGGCCTCAAGGTCTTGAATATTACTATGCCTAACTGCCTCATCATTTGGGTGATTCTCCACTTTATTGCTATTTATCTTTTCATCATGACTTCCTGAGACACGTAACTGTTTGTTATTGGTAGAATCAAATATTTCTTTCTTATTCTTTTCTGTGGAAGCATTCAGTCGCTTTCTCATTCGTGCACTGAACACAGTCTCAACCACATTCTTCCGAGCCTTCCAAGTACTATAATCGTCTTGAATTGAGTCCACAGGAAGGATTTCTGAAGAGGCAGAGGAGTCTCCTTCTAAATTACTCACATCATTTAATTCATTATTGACGCTTGATGAACAAGTGTTAGTGTCAGGCAGATTGTTGTCTGCTTTTAGTATATCACGTGCATCTTCAACGATATCTGTAACCCTGTTACTTGTGCCAGAAATCAAATGTAATTCTTCTTCATGCCACTGAACATTGGAATAATTGTGTGCCAATTCCTGCTTCTGATGTACTCTGGTGTCATCAGTGTGTTGTTGGCATTCTACTTCTGTTTTGTGTGATATTTTCTTGCGTCGAAAAATCAACTGGTTGTTCCTTGAAAAAGAAAGAAAAAAAATTTTTGAAATAACACTAATATATTCCTTAAATTTAAAAAATTTAGTGATTTCCTAGTGCAGCTAATGCAATTCATTAACTTCATAAAACATGTTCAAAACATTGCAATGAAGTATAACAGGGCATGAAGAATAGAATGTAATGTGCATGCCTGATGTTTTTCATGACTGCGGAAACAACCAGTCACTGGATAGCTGTTGACAAGTGAATATGTGTAAGTGGTAGTCGGCAGGCTTTGTGTCGTGAGTAAGTGGAACAATGTTATTGCATCAAATTTTGTTTTAAACTTGGCGATTCTCAAGCTGAAACAATCCAAAATATTTACAAGTGTTTAGGGATGCAGCAATGGATACCACACAGATGAAGGATGGGTACAACTGCTTCAAATGTGGCTACTCATCAGTTAAGAGTGAAGCACATTCAGGTAGGCCCTCAACATCCGCAAATGAGGTTGTTATTGATCACCAAAGGACTCTGGTGATGCAGGATAGATGAATCACGATCAGAGAATTTGCTGATAAAGTTGGCATTGGATGCATTCATTCCATTTTAACAGAACATCTGCACTTCAGGAGGATCCCATCGAAATTTGTGCCAAAGCTGTTAACAACTAAGCAGAAGCAACTATGATCAGAGATCACACAAGGCATGCTGGATACTGTGAACAGTAATCCAAACTTTCTTAAAACAGTGATCCCTGGTCATGAGTCATGGCTTTATGGGAATGACCTATAAACAAAATTCCAGTCATTGTTATGGAAGCATCCATCACCCTCGAGTCCCAGAAAATCAAAGCAGATCCACAGCAATGTGAAAGTCATGCTGAACATATATTTTTACTCCAATGGTATGATCCATCACAAGCTCACCCCAGAGAATACTAATGTCAATAAGGTGTACTACTAAGAGGTTGTGCATCATCTTCGTGAAGCAGTGAGATACAAATGGCCAGACTTGTTGGCAGTAAGCAGTTGGCACCTTTACCATGATAATGAATCAACTCATTATTCTCAATTGATTCAGAGATTCTTGGCCGAACACAACAAGACTGTGGTTTATCTGCCCCCCTATACTCCTGATGTAGCACTGAGTGACTTCTGACTTCCTTAAATTGAAAAGGACTCTGAAAGGGATCAAATTTCAGAACATGGAAGAAATTATGAAGAGTATGATGGAGCAGCTCCGCACCACGCTAAAGGGGGCTTTCCAATAATGCTTCCAGCAACAGCAGCACCATTGGGAGAGGTGTGTAGAAGCTAAAGGATGACTAGTATAAAACAGGTCTATCTGAATAAAGAATAAAGATTCTTTTCATTAATAAAAGTCGGATACATCATAAACATCCCTCGTACAATCAAGTATTTCACTCTTCTCCGATATAACAGTACACTCTAAAACAGCCTCATAAATAAAAACATGCGCAAATCTTTCAATACTTTCTTACCACTTACGTCTTACATACAGTAGGTTGGTTGGTTGGTTGGTTGGTTGATTCGGGAGAGGCAACCAAACAGTGAGGTCATCGATCCCATCAGAAGAGGGAAGGATAGGGAAGCAAATCAGCCACACCCTTTCACAGGAACCATCCCAGCATTTACCTGAATCGATTTTAGGAAATCACAGAAAACCTAAATTGGGATGACCAGATGAGGGTTAGAACTGTCACCCTCCCGAACGCAAATCCAGTGTGCCAATCTCTGCACCACCTAGCTCAGTATGTAAAGTAGGTTTTGTTACGACTGCTAGGAGATTCCTGTATTATCATTAGCAAACATTTCAACAGTAAATATCAGCAAAACGTTTTGCAAATCTGCAAATGAATATGGGCTTTAGACTCTAGTAGGGCATTACTTTACTGTGAAATAAAAATAAAGCAATAACCAAAATATATGCAGCCTGTTCAAAAGTGCACAGCTCTGCAAAATGAAAATACACTGTTGGGTAACAGTCAGCATTGTTGTTCCACCCTATGCATTTTGATATGCTTGTATTCTCCTTGACATGTCATCCAAAAAATGGTCGGAGACACTGCTACTCAAGCTTCTACCTCTCTCTGACAAAAGCCCTTGAAATATAGCTAGTTGGGTAGCTCCCACCTGTTATGTTTCCCTTCCCCAATAATTATAAATTTTTTTCCAAATTAATTTGATTCCTACAATAGTCATTTTCATATTGCATAGAAGACGCATGAAAACTTCAACTTCTAGTTTGGCTAGAGACCATGTTAATTAGAAAGCATCATTAACTGAAAATGTAAGTACAACTCTGATGATTTGTATTAGCTAATATACAGGGTGATTCAAAAAGAATACAACTTTAGGAATTTAAAACTCTGCAACGACAAAAGGCAGAGCTAAGCACTATCTGTCAGCGAATTAAGGGAGCTATAAAGTTTCATTTAGTTGTACATTTGTTCGCTTGAGGCACTGTTGACTAGGCATCAGCGTCAGTTGATGCTAAGATGGCGAACGCTCAACAGAAAGCTTTTTGTGTTATTGAGTACGGCACAAGTGAATTGACGACAGTTGTTCAGCGTGCATTTCGAACGAAGTATGGTGTTAAACCTCCTGATAGGTGGTGTATTAAACGTTGGTATAAACAGTTTACAGAGAATGGGTGTTTGTGCAAAGGGAAAAGTTCTGGACGGCCGAGAACGAGTGATGAAAATGTAGCACGCATCCAGCAAGCATTTGTTCGCAGCCCATGGGGGTATGTTAAAGATATGGTGATTCGGCCACCTCTCCCAGCCACCATTGATGATTTGAAACGAGAAATAACAGCAGCTATCCAAACTGTTACGCCTGATATGCTACAGAGAGTGTGGAACGAGTTGGAGTATCGGGTTGATATTGCTCGAGAGTCTGGAGGGGGCCATATTGAACATCTCTGAACTTGTTTTTGGGTGAAAAAAAAAACCTTTTTAAATACTCTTTGTAATGATGTATAACAGAAGATTATATTATGTTTCTTTCATTAAATACCAAACCGACCATTGAAACCTGGTCAGTCCATTTACCTTTGCCTTACACGTAAGGTGGTGCCACTAAACTGCGAGTATGGTGGCACCATCTATTGGTAGAGAGACTGACACGTGTGCACCGTTTGACGTTGCATTGCGCCAGTGTGGTTTCACGCTGAACAGAAGGTGGTCACACAAGTTATCATCCACTACCGAACATGCAGGTGACTAAGCAGGAACAACGAGGAGTGATTCGATTTTTGCCAGCAGAGGGAGCTGGAGGCCGTGAAATGTATCGATGGATGAAAGCTGTGTACAGTGAGTACTGTCTGAGTTATTCAAGCATATTGGAATAGCGCAAACCTTTCCTTGAGGGGTGCGAGTCACTGGAAGACGATGCTCATCCTGGACGGACTCATCATGTCATCACACCGGAAATGGTTGCAGAAGTGAATGCTTTGGTCTTGGACAATTGCAGAATCACCTTGGATGAGATCCTTCGGTTACTGGGATGAGTGCGGGCACTGCCCACACCATAATGCATCAACACTTGAACTTTTGAAAAATCTGTGCGCAGTGGGTTCCCCACCAACTGACCATCAAACAGTGCAATACTCAAATGGCGCTGTCTTTGAGTCATCTGCAATGTTATCATGAGGAGGAATATGGCTTTCTGTCACGTATTGTCACAGGTGACAAAACATGGTATCACCATTTTGAACTGGAAAACTAGTGTCAGAGCAAGCAGTGGAAACATGCGACTTCACCACCTCCAAAGGAATCAAAGGCCATGCACACTATTTCTGGTAACGTCATGATGTCCTCCTTTTTTGACCACAAGAGCCCACTGGTTGTCGAGTTCCTGGAGTGGGGAACCACCATAAATGCCCAACATTACGTAGCCACTTTACAGAACCTTAGACGAACCATCAAGTTGAAATGCCAAGGCATGTTGTCCAGTGGCATTACCCTCTAGCATGATAATGCCCACCCACACATGGCCAATGTGGCGAAGGCAACATTGCAGCTGTTTCGGTGGGAAATGCTGGAACATCCACCCTACAGTACTGACCTTTCACTGTGTGACTTTCATGTGTTTGAAACTCTAAAAAAAGCTATTCGTGAACATCAATTCGTAACGGACAATGAAGTGTGTGACTGGGTCCAGGCCTGGCCCCGACAGCAGCCTCCTAGCATCTTCAAGGATGGAATCGACCGGCTAGTGTCACAATGGGATAAATGTGCCAACAGTTTTGACGACTATTTTTGAGTATGTTTACTGTGTATAACTACATTTTTGAGTTAATAAAATCATTACCGTTACTTTACACTAGTGACCAGGTTTCATTTGAAAGCCCCTTATTAACTGGGTAGGCTACACACTCCAACAGTCATATAGTGTACGACGAGGATTACAGTTATGAAAGACTGATAGCTTCAAGCAGTTCCATGCACGTTCTATAGAGTTCATATCAGCAGATATTGCATATCATTAAGTTTCATTGTTTCTCATCTCCTGGAGAAAGATGTTGACAAGGGAGCCGCAGCATACTCATCCATTATCTTTTTTACGATGAACCCATTATCATAACTTTAACTTAGGGCTTGACAACAGGTTGGAGGACCGTGTCCTGAAATTGTTCAAGCCCTCCCACCATCCCTATCAGTGATGAGAAGGATCCAAACATTCATACATCATATTGGCCCAAACACAAATGACTCAACTACCAACAGAACCCATTGCACGGCGTCCCTGAGATGGGCATTGGTACCTGGCCATCTGCACAAGCTTTACATTCATCAGTTACCAGACAAACACTGCACTTGTCCATGAAGACAACCCAGTTTCACTGATACAGGTTCCTTTCCAGATGTTCTCTTACTCACCTCCTTCATGCATTATAGTGCTGCGGGGTTTGTACTGTCGTATAGAACTGATGCCTACATGCCAGATTTACCATGTGGAGACACTGCCCAGGTTGACACAGCACTCGAAGCTGCCCCCAAACAGACAGTGGGCACTTGTGTCACACGATCCTCGCAGTATCTGAGGGCAACTGTTTGTAAGTAGTAGTCATCAGCTGGCTATGCAGACGTTTGGCAACCACTGTGAGGCAGATCTGCAACATTTTATCTCTCATGATAATGGCTTAAAGTTTCAATGGTGTTGCTGCGGTGCATGACAATTTGATGGGAAACTTCCCATTCTGATAACCTTTTCTGCTGTAAAGCAACACTGCATACATAATCTAAGCCAGAAATGACTTTCAGGGCATGCTGACAGACTCAACAGTGTACATAAACCACACTGTCCAACTCTCTATTGTAGAAACAGCATGCTCTACTGAACTGCACTGAGAATGCAGCTTTTCATTCACCTGTATAAAGATATTTCCTTTAGTCAAAAGAGTACTAGGAAAGAGGTTTCCAATTAAAAATAACAAACACAAGCATTGCAAGTCATAAGGAGGCAGCAATTTTTTTTTAGCTTTGTGTGTGTGTGTGTGTGTGTGTGTGTGTGTGTGTGTGTCCACAGCACAATCCTCCTTTACATGGTGAACAACTGCACTGCTCAATACAGAAAATTTTATGGAGTGAAATGAGCTAAACTTCGTTAATTTGATACCAGTGAATTCAAAACTCATCTTAAAGTTCACGTATTAGCTCCAGTTTTCAACTGCAACCATTACCTGTAACTACAATTTTTCCACGTACTATTGCCCCCATAAGCAGCATCACCTGAGTATTTAATTCTCAAAGATTGGTGTCATTACGGCTGGGTGCCACCACTGCACATAGTCACCACATGATCAGTAGGGGGGACGTAAGGGTCTTCACTTCTTAAAAGTAATTCTAACAACATGGTTGTGTTTTAACACTTCTCAAACTTCTTTCATGAGAATTGTGAATACCTGGCAATCTACTATTAACATCAATGTTCAATAAACATGTTAACAATGCACATGCTTCCACTATATTTGCAGCAATGTGGCATTTGCTTTGAAGAAGTCTTCAGTTATATTTTCTTTAAAGGGGTGCTTATTGGTTATTGGCTGGACAAAGGAAGGGCTCAAGTATACGAGAGGTGACAGGAAAGGTCTTGGCCGACCCACGAAATGCCTGTCCTAGTCAAACATCAGTTAGGGAACTAATAGTACATTCCTTTGCTATGTTAAACAACTTTTTCATTAATTTTTTGTTTTAAATATTGGAGTTTGAAGTGTGAAAGGTGTACACATGTTGAAAAATGGATAAAGAGAGCAAGCATGCAGTTATCCACTACCTCCTGATAACGGGCACGAGCACACGGGAGGTCCATAATGACATGATGGAAACATTAGGAAAGGACCCCCCCTTCCAACTCCACCTGTAATAGCCAGCATGGAGGAAAATGTCACTGCAATTCAGCCAACATGTGACAGAATGTTACATTGCTGAGAGAGTGGGCATACCTCAGGTGTGTTGGACACATCATAAGAGTTGTACCTGACAAAGTCTCTTGTTGATGTGTCCCAAGAATGTTGACAACAGAAAACAAATGTCAGAGAAATGTCATGTCTGCCAAAAACTTGACCCTTTTTTGATGCAAACGCAAATTCTGTGACATTTCTCAAGCCCACCATCTTCCTCCTCTCACCTGAGGCCTCAGGCCCCAGTGTGGCTCATGCCTACAATTGCCACGATGGAGCCCATGGTTTTCAACCCGCCTCCCTCTCCTTCTGCCTCCTCTCCCTTTGTCAATGGAGATGGCTCCATCCCCATTATCACCGGCGGACCTGTCTTTGCTGCAGCTTCCATGGCCGTCCACCCGTCCAGCAGAGCTAGCAGCGCCAGTGGTGCCTCATTCAGTGGTCTATCCACTCCTGGGTTCTCCAGTGCTCTCTCCAGTTCTGCACTAGCGGTCTTGACCCAAGCCTGGCCATTTTCAGCCCTACATTGCCTTTTCAGGAGGGGAGGAATTTAGTATCCCCGCCAACAGACATCCCAATGACAGTAGATGAACTGGCATGGGTAGAACAGTAGATTGGTTAAGGAAGTATATGGAGGGCACATGCATCACAAAATATGGACAGACATGCTAACTTCAAAGTTTGCTTTTGAGTGGCACTGAGTGGAGTTGGCCAGTGCTCCTCCAGAGTTAGACTGCTGTGGACCTAGCCTAGCACTTGTGCTGAGAGTTACTGTGTGCTCAATCGTTAGTTGCCTGCGCCAACCATATGCTAAGTTATAGTTGTGTGCCTATATCAGTGGATATGTAAACTCTGCTTCCCATGGTTCAATTCGCATGGTGAGCTAGTCACACTCGCAGAGTTCTGTTCCCCAGAGGTTACCGAGTAACCAGTGGTCTGCAGTACCTCCAACCCTACCGAGTAGTGGCTTTGTCATGTCTGTTGCAGATATTAAAATCAATTTACTTCAAACTCTTACATGATACTATAATAAATGTTTGTACGGACATTTGAGAGATTACAATTTTCACACTAACATATAAAGACAAGCCATTGTTTAACACTGATACCAAAAAATCTCAAAAAGTTCTTGATCGATTTACTTGGAATTTTTAAACAATACTATAAATAAACAATAAATATTCAGATGGACATAGGCTATACATTTTCTTAATGTACAGGTTTTCTTTAAAACTTATTCTGAGAAAGAAAATAGGCTATGTCGCGCTGTGTAAATGTGTAGTTTCATCATTTTTCCCACAGTCAGTTGCAATTACAATATCAGAGTATTTAAATGTTATACAAATTGTTTCTCCCACACATACTTTTTCTCCTTACATGTTATTTTAAACTTGGCTTACGAAGAGAATACTACTACAGAATCTGAATCGTCCAAAATTTGTAATCTTACCCATTCAGAAATTAAAACTATGCGAAATAATGTCAATGAAGCAATGATGCAGCAGCAAAGGATATTTGTCATATCTGGTATATGATTTACCAATTCATTTCAAGTAACTTTATTTCTAAACCAAGCACTCATCTGTATTAACAATAAACACGGCAAAATCAGAGAGAGGACAGGAGAGAAAATGGACAAGAGGGGGGGGAGGGGGAGGAAAATATAGAAGGGGGAGGTAGGAGATGGACAGAGAGTGTGGGTACGAGGTTATGGGCAGAGAGAGGTGGAGGAAGAGAAGATAAAAATAGAGGGAAGGACACAGGGGGGGGGGGGGGGGGGGTTGAGGACAGGGGAGGGGGAATGGGGGCAGAGGGAGAAGAGGTGGGAAGAGAAAATGGGAGAAGGGTATTAGCGTTTATATCCAATTCCCACACATATTTAGCAATTGCAAAACATTACCGGGTTCACCAACCATGATACATACTGTGCACTGGTGTGTCATCCTGCAGTAGGAGATAACTGCTTTTCAACAAGACAATGCACTACTCTCAGTCATGTTAAAGCCACTTTTTTTCCAAAGGTGTAACTGGAACAATGTTTTTCATGGCAAAACTATGGACTACACCACTCTTTAATTTGTTATTTTGTACCTCTATCCTCTCATTCTCCCACTGACACCAAAAATCAATAACGATGTAATATCATTGAATGTGACGGCATGGGGTAGTTTAGAGCATCCCTCGCTGCTATGTGAGCTCGTTAATTTTCTTGGATTCTCACATCACCCAGCATACAGCAGAATGATACTTCCACCCTTTACTGTTGTAGTATGAGAACAATACTTTGTATGTTTTGAGCTGCATTTTTTTGCTGTGTCCATTTGCTGAACAGTCTGTAAGGCACTCAACAGAATCAGAACACATGAGATTATTATTCCATCACTTGCATGTCATCTGGTACAGTGCTTTTACAACTGCATAAAACACTATGTGAAAGACTGTAAATTAATCTAGAAGTTGAATCCTAAAGACACTGTTAGGTTAAACTACTGAGCAATACTGTATGGCCTGCCTAGACCTATCAGTGTAAGTAATTGTTAACTTTCAGCAATAATCCAAAAATCTATAAAAGATTTTGTTTAAAAATTGAAATCCAAAGTCCAAGATTTCGTGTAGTTCCTCAAATTTAAAAATTGCCTTGGCCTCACTGTTAACCAGTGTTAAAACATTCAGGTGCACCGCACCGAACTCTGCAAGTTCGTTTCTTTGCTCCAAGCCCAAACAGTCTTCTTGCTCTTCAAACAATTGAACATCCAGAATGGATAGCGATAATATTATGGATGGGACAGAATATATTGGTACTCACTATGTAGAGTAAATGTCTCCTCTGTATGCTGAGTTGCGACTGAATTTGCCTAACGGCTTTTCTTTCATCCCACAACCCAACGCTGTTTTCGTTTGTTACTTTTCTCTAACACATTACATTACTCAGGGTCTGCCCTTTCTTTCTTGTCTTCCCTGTGTTTTACCTGATGCTTTACAAACTACTTGCCCTCTGACTTAACAGGTCACACTGCTTCAACCACCTGGTCTGGGCACAACACACAACTACCTGACCACAATGACCAATGGTGCAGCATCTTAAGTCCCACATTATTCCCACTGATATAATTTATCCTAGACCTTCAAACTGACCACTCTTCCTCCCTCACTGTCACATATTTTCGGTAGTGCCGTGAGTCACACGAACATCGTGCCCCCTTTCTCTTCCCTTATTCTAGTACACAAATACTAACCTCACGCAATTCATTTACATCTGCTGTCCCCTCTCTTCACACATATCCAGGCACTGATGTGCATCCCTGTTACTGCCTTTTAATTTAATAATAATGTCCGCCCCCGGTAGCTGAGTGGTCAGTGCAACAGACTGTCATTCCAAAGGGCCTGGGTTCGATTCCCTGCTGGGTCGGAGATTTTCTCCGCTCAGGGACTGGGTGTTGTGTTGTCCTACTCATCATCATTTCATCCTCATTGACGCGCAAGTCGCCGAAATGGCGTCAAATCGAAAGACTTGCACCAGGCGAACGGTCTACCCGACGGGAGGCCCTCGTCACACGACATTTCATTTCAATTTAATAATATTATGAAAAGGATAGTTGCTGCTCACCATATAGCGGAGATATTGAGTCGCAGATTAGCACAGCAAAAAGACTGCCAGAAAGTGACCTTTCGGCTAAAAAGGCCTTGTCAAAAATAGACAACATGCACACAAACACTCAGGCAAATGCAACTCACACACTCATGACCACAGTCTCTGGCTGCTGAGTACAGACTGCAAGCAGCAGTGCATGACTGGAGGGGTAACCGTATGGTGGCAGTAAGGAGGAGGCTGGGACAGGGAGGAATAGCAGGGCAGTGGTGGGGGAAGGTAGGTAAAGTGGTGCTTGTGGGAGCATACAGTGGCGAGGTGGAGAAAGGGAAGGGAAGGGAAGCTAGGTGCAATTGGAATGTTGGACAGAGGGTGAGGTGGTAGCAGAAAAGGAGAGAGGTAAGAAGACTGAAGATGTGTTGGTGGAACAGAGGGCTGTGTAGTGCTGGAACTGGAACAGGGAAGGGGGCCAGATGGGTAATGGCAATGACTAACAACGGTTGAGGCCAGGAGGGGTACGGCTAGGTAGGATATATTGCAGGGAGGGTTCCCACCTGTGCAGTTCCAAAAATCTGGCGTTGGTGGGAGGACTCCACATGGCACAGGCTATGAAGAAGGTTGTGTTGGGTGGTATGCTCAGTACTGGTGAGGTCCAGCTATTTCTTGGCTGCAGTTTGTCGATGGCTATTCATGTCGACAGACAGTTTGTTGTCGTCATGCCAACACAGAAAGCAGCACAGTCTTTACAGCTTAGCTTGTAGATCACACGACTGGTTTCACAGGTAGCCCTGTCTTTGACGGGATAGGTGATGCTTGTGGCCGGACTGGAGTAGATAATGGAGGTAGGATGTATGGGACACGTCTTGCATCTAGGTCGAATGTAGGGACATGAGCCATGAGGCAAGGGGTTGGGAGCAGAGTCATGTAGGAATAGACAAGGATATTGTTCTGGTTCGGTGAGTGGCAGGGTTGGGAAGGATAGTAGTGACCAGAACATTCCTTATTTCTAGGCACAATGACAGAAGAAGGTGATTCAGTTGCTCCACCCTGGGGTGGTACT